>NC_091699.1:96031600-97419600 GCF_041296265.1 Equus caballus
CTTAAGTCTCTTGAAAATCCATTTTTAGGTACTTCTTTATTCTGCGAACTATTACTTAATAACCAAGAAAGAGTTTGAGGAGGACAAAGCACGGGGAGAATGTTTATTTTCTAATAGGACATATGTCCATTGGCAAGATCACACAAGAGTCTATACCTGTCTTGGTTATTTTAATCTGAAGTGCGTGCCACCTCCGGAGAACATTCCACTCCAGACTCCGAAATGACTGCAGGAGGAGCCCCAGCCTCAGGGCAAGTGACCACATGGGAAGATGTGTTTGGCCCGCAGGAGTTCATCTGAGTTCTATTGTGCCTCAGCTGGTCTGATAACACCTTGTATTATTTATAGCAGTTGTCAGAAACCATTTCCTTTAGTCAATTAGTGTCTAAAAAAGGAGAGGGGGAGCAGGATATTTTCTGACATTTGTAGAAATAATGTGTAAAAAAAGCATACCCTTAATCATAGGACATTGTGCTGTCAGAGATTTCCCAAATATAACATGCCCCGCAGGCTCTAACTACATATTCTGTTTTTATTAATAAGAATAGTAAGCCGTATGTTCTCCGTTTTGATACTCTGTCAATGCAAACATTTATTCAAACTTCCAGCCCCTGTTTTTTGGCAAATAATTACAAAATATAAATATTGGAATTGTTTTAGCAATGAAATGGTTTATTTTGAAATAACAGGAGTTGAAAAACTGACTTTACAAATGTTTCCATTGATTAGCTGCCATATAAGGGCTAAGAGCTGAAAATATTTTGCAAAGTACAAAGACAAGGCTTTAAGTTCTCTTGGTAGGAAAAAAGACGTATCATATCTGTTGCTCATTCCCATGATAGAAATTTACAATATAGATTTAGGGATAGTATATTTTTAAGGCCTAGCATAGATTTAACAGATATAGAAAAGCTTGTTATTCATTGTCGGCGGAATTACGTATTGGTAAATATTTTCTTGGAAGAAGTTCATTGTTCTAGTTCAAAGTTAACATATGCACATACTTTATGTTCTAAGTGTTTATATTATTAAAGCCACTCAAACATAAGCTTGGTTTTGTACATACAATTGCAGCATTGCTTAAAATAGTGAAAATTGGCATTAATTTAGGTGACCACTAATAAAGAAGTGGACATATAGTGAAGGACAGTCATGTGCCAAATAACGATGTTTCAGTCCATGATGGACTGCGTATACAGCAGTGATCCCATAAGATTAGTACCATATAGCCTAGGTGTGCAGTAAGCTATACCAGCTAGATTTGTGTAAGTACACTCTGTGATGTTTGCACAATGATGAAATCGCCTAATGACGCTTCTCTCAGAAGGTATCCCCGTCACTAAGTGACGCATGGCTATAATACACAGTTGTTAAAAAATATTTACGTTGACCTATTTCTATTGACATAGAAAAGTCATTAACATAGGTTGTAGAAAGCAAGCCTCAGAACAATATGCTTAGTATGTTTCCATCATTTGTATAAAAATGATAAACTGTGTGTGTGTGTATGCGAATGCTTAGGAAAGGGACTAGACACACCATACTAACGCCAGCGGTTACCTTTGGGCTGGGAGCGGTCTGATTTGGTAGTGGAGGGAGGGGAAGTTCAGTTAGACTTCAGTATCCCTTCTGTTTGGTTTAAACTTATTACAGTGAAAATGACATTTAGCAATGTGTAAAAGCAAGCAAGCAGCAAGAAAAAGTTGTGGATTTGTGTACGTGATTTGTATAGATTACTTGATAGAGTTCTGCTCATCATTTGAACTTACAGTTTACTGTTTCTCCCATTATTATTTAGTGATATCTCTCTATGTGGGTAATAGCCTTATAATTTATACCCATACTTCTCAATACACCAAAAAAGAAGCAGAACCATATTTAAGAGTGCAAATTGTTAAATCATGTAGATTATTGGAGTTACTGGAGATGTGGAAATCTAGGTATGGAGGGAGAAAAAAGGCTCAAAATTTAAATATATAATATTTGGTTCAAATTTTAATTTGCTCCTAAGCCGTTACATTTCTTATATGAGAATCCTTTATTCTCACAGTCCTAATCACCACGTGGTAGGTTTTTATTTTATTTACTTTATACCTCTTTCTGAGCGTGAGCTCTGTGAGGACATGGCATTTTCATGTATGTCTGCAAATGTTCCTGTGAATGATGATTTAGAGATCCCAGATCTGTGTTGTTGTGCTGCCTGTAGTCAGATCTTGGTTCTTAAGTATGTTAGAAATTCAGGGGAATAGAATTGTAACAACAAAGTGTGATAAGCGATTTATGTATAGATACAAATTTATTTATCAGGGAGACAGATTATCTTTTTACCTGGTTAATTTTATGTTTTCAGACATCTAGACTCTCAGTGTATTCTTCTTTTTTATCAGTTAAGCCTTATTCGAAATATTGAGTAGACACACAAAAAATATGCCTCCCTGGTTTAAAGAACTTTTGAAATTTTAGGCTTCTGCAAAATACAGTCTGAAACTTGGTTATTATATAGCAGTTGCAATAATATTAGTTTAATTTGTTGTTGCTCAACATTTCAGACCTAGTTAAGTATGTGAGTTATGTGGAACCTTTCCCCAAGGATATTTAAGCTGCACTGAAGTGAAAATATGAGTTGTCAACCCATGTCTTCGTTTTGTAACTTATCTTCCTCATTTACGCCAGGGAAAAACAACTGGGCCTTGACTCACTATTTGTCAGGGAAAACATAATTCCTATTTCTATGTGAGCATATGTGAATTTGTGATTTTTTTTTTTAAAAAAGCTCAAGTTAAACTGAGATCCTAATATTTTATTGGTATGAGAAATAAATTCAGTTGACACTAGTATAATGACTGTGTTTGAGATTATTTGTTAAAAAAGTAATCTTTAAAGTCAAACATATAGATCAGTAGAAATATCCATAGGATTGTAAAATTAAACTGTGTAGCACATTTGTGGCTTCAGTGTTTGTAAAATTTGTAATAAGAGATATATTTGTTAAGCAATAGGAACTTTTACGGGTTAAATGGGAAGGAGGAAATGTTCATGCATTGAGTTGTGTCATGAGAAGTCCACATTTAATTCATTTAATTAGGATGCATTTGAGTAATACTATACCATATTCCTAATTGGTTCCATTCATTATATTCTGAAGAATAGCTATTTTAGATCTCTTTAATTATAAACATAGATTTTACATACTTTTCTCATAGTGATTAATAATTAAGCAACATATTTTGGGCAATCTTCAATAGAAATGAGCCAGTAAAACTTCCTGGATTGAGGTTGCTATATTAGGTTTTAAATTAGAGATTTGGATTTTCAAGATTTATCTGTTACGGTCAAGCTTTTGTACTCAGACACAGTTAGTAGTATTGAGGGCTGGTGCCACATTAAAATTTTAGGAATTCTGCAAACTGTGACAGCTATGATTGTCTGGTCCTAATAGAGATATGCTTTATATTTTGGCCAAAATTTTTTTTTTTCTATTTGTCATTTCTTCACATGTTGACTTTGTAGTTTAGCCCAATTAATTGAGCCTGCTCAAATGAAAAACAGGCACAGGCTAATTACGAAGAAGATCCTAATGACCGTTGGCTGTGAGAGTGATTTCTGCCTTGGAAGCAAAGGTGGGCCAGTGGGGCATGCAGCTGATTCCACCATGGGAATACTTCCTCAGTGCTCTCTTCAGCATCTTCGCACTTATTTATGAGTTGTGCAGTAACATTATTCGGGAAGCAAAGGAGAATTTGCTCCCATTCCTCAAGGAATGGAGATCATATTTAGAAAGGTTTTAGGCAGAGATACCGCCAACCTCTGTAAGAAGCTAGATAGATGATATTGTTCAGAAGATATAAAGGTTGAAAATTAAGATTTTGGCCCCTAGTTACTATGCTAAGTAAAATATAACTCATTTAAGTAACCTTTAGAATCAAAGCCCATAATTATGGCATTCCAGTGGGAATAACGATATCACAATGTGTTATGGCGTTCCATCTAGCATTCACAGTTTTGTCGTCCTAATTTCACATTGGTAGATTTCGGTTGGGGCAATGTACCATTCTCCCTGAAAATTGCTAGGATGGTGATATCTGATTTTTCTACCATTTAGCTCTGGAGCATATACCAGCATTGTTAATTTTGTCATAATCTGTATTCTGTTTTCCTAACTATTATATTGAAATACATACTAAATGAGATGGACATTTATGACTACCTAAGGCTTACAAGATAACTTCTTTGTGTAATATATGGAGCAAATAAAATACTAAGTAGGATTAGTGTTTTCTCTTGAAGAATGATAAAGTAGCATTCAGGGACTGGCCTGGGGTTCACCGGTTTGGATCCCAGGTGCGGACATGGCATCGCTTGGCAAGCCGTGCTGTGGTAGGCATCCCACATATAAAGTGGAGGAAGATGGACATGGATGTTAGCTCAGGGCCAGTCTTCCTCAGCAAAAAGAGGAGGATTGGCTGCAGACGTTAGCTCAGGGCTAATCTTCTTCAAAAAAAGAAAAAGTAGCATTCATAGTGTTATTTTATTATGCTTTCTTGTAGAAGAGGGAAATGTTAAGAGATAGCCTGTTTGAATATCATCAGAAAAAAATGCAAATTTCCCTTCTTTTGCCAGAATTGAAGACTGATTCTGTCAGGAATTCACAGATAATTATTTAAATGTTTTAAATTTGCAAAACTGCGTGTAACTGTTTCAGATTATTCTGTGGATAAAGAAAATCTTCCATCAACTTCACGATTAAGGAGGTATATAAATGTGGTTCTGTCTTTACTTCATTAGCTCCTGCTCTCTTTCCAACGAGTGGTGTTTGATGCTGGTTTCATTCAGTTATAAAGGAGACATCACTGGTGTATTAAACTCTGTCTCTATAGCCCAGGCATTGTAACTTGTAGAAAATACTTATAAACTTGTATTCAGACATACTAAGAAAAATATTCAGTCATGCCACAAATCTGATTGTTGGCTCACTCGGACCAGGCACTGTTTCGGTGCTGGCTGTTTAGTGGAAAACTAGTCTGACCACGGCCTGCCATCATGGAGCTGATTTTTTTATGACAAAGGTAGATGATTAGCAGTTATTGAGATAGGTGCATAATATCATGCCAAGTATGAGTAAGTGCTCTGAAGAGAAATAAAGCAAGGTGAGGCTCTGGCAAGTCGGGCTGGTGTTGAAAGCCACAGAAGTGGATGCTTTTGATAGTGGGCTGGGAAAGCTTCTAGGAAGATCCCTGTGGTGGGAACTGCATAAAGGGCTGTTTGGGTCCAAAGCTGGTGACCCAGGATACAAAGAGCACCGAGCCATGGTGATATTTACCTTCTGGTGATTCTTAGCTTTTTAAATTTTTTTTGCTTTGCCTGATACAGGAATCAATTCAGAATTCACTTTTTAATAGCGTAGAGGCTTCATGTTTTCTTTTGTCTTAAATATAGGTACTTAAGGGACGAGAGGCATGTTCTGACTTGGATGCAGTTTAGTCAGCTGCCTCGGGAGTTCTCATCTTTAGCAGTAGGGTTTCACCTGACCAGCACCCACTCATTCTCCTCCCAATAGGCGGCCGCCCGATGCTGGGGAATCAGAGCTATCAGAATGATCAGGGAACTGCTCTGACAGACCTTAGGTTGCTTGTTTGAGCTGGGAAACTCAAGCTTCCTTTTCTGGGCAGCAGCTTGTCACCCATAACACAGTGTCATGTGTCAGACCAGCAGGCCATGTTGACAGCCGCCCTGCCATTCCAGAGGATGTTGGTTGAAAGTTATCTTTTTTCTCAGCAGGATTTCTAAGACTTTGGTCCTTTGTGTATCTCCTTCATGATTTTTGCCATTGTGTTTGCTTAGTCTTATTCTTTCAATTCTTCCTAGTAAACGTTAACCTCTTCCTAAGCTACAGTGTCTGTGTAATCACAGGCTTGGCTAGCTAGTTTTAGCATTCGGATGCATCTATTACAATTCTGTTGTTTCTGCACCACTTCAAATCGCCATGGGTGCTCCCAGTAGTGTGTGTACCGCCCGCCGAGAAACACTGATCTCAGCTTTTTGTTGTGTGGAATTGGATACTGCTGAAGGCTGCATTAACCCGTTCAGACCACGGTGTTTCCCATATAATAAATCACAGCTTTGCTACTCTACTTTGTCGCTTAATGAGGAAAGAAATGACCATACAACCTCTAGAAATGCTTAGTTGGTTGTTTGTGTACTGAAATCTCTGTTAATATTTGGGACAAGCCCTGGGCAAAATTGTTCTGTGAGCCAACTTAGTTTGCCAAAGCAATGCATTGCTAATTATGGACTTGTTGACACCAGTGAGTCAGGGGGAGAAGTTAGGGTTTTGGGCAAGGGGCCCCTCCAAACATCGATGGTGAAGTTGGTCATCTCTTCCAGTTAGATGAAAACTGTCTTAGTAAATAAAAAGACCTCAAGTAATCACTCAGTTAACTTCCTCGATATGTAGCCTATTTCAAAATCAGAAGCTAATGAAGAAAGTCCCCAAAATTCCCGGCTAACTGCTCTGGGATGTCATAGAACCGACCTGTGTATATTTGGTTCAGAAGAACTGAAATGAGTAGTAAACATATGTGACTTAGAAATTTAACCTTGCTCAGAGAGGCTGTCCAATTCTCCAAAATAGAATTATAGTCTCATACTTTGTCAGCGTCTGTTTATCCTCTATCGCAGTATGTATGCAACCCTTAAATAGACATTTATATGAAGCCATCCGCTGTCTGTTTAGTGCTAATATACACTAATTGCTATAAGAGTAATTAGTAATTTTTCATGCTTTTTTTTAAACTTTATCTTTGATCCTTCTCTGGGTTTCCTTTGGTCTACTGTTATATTTTCTTCTTTTCTATTTCCCTCCTCGTATCTCGAAGTAGAAAATATATGTGATTTCTGACATCACTCAAGGAGAAATTGGTTCTTGGTTCTTGTGGCAGGATATGCTTGTTTTTAGAACGTGTCATATAATGTGAGAAACTCTGTAGTTTAGTGTTTGGAATTTGATCAATAGGTAAAAGAGGGCTTGTTACACAGGTTTTCAAAAGTTTGATTTTCACTGCAAAACTGTTAAATTCCCCAATCATTTTTGTCTTTGTTCAGGGAAGTTTATTATAAAATGTTGAAATAATAGGTCAGAAATTTACCTCAGAACCAACTTATCTATTAGTAAATATCTTTACATTAGAAATATTTCCTTCAATAATTATTTACAAACAACATATTTTTAGGGCAAATATGTTTGCAAGAATTCCCACAATCTGGACATTACCACACACTTTTAAACATTGTCTCTGTCTTTAAAACAAAAATCCATTGTTAGTCGAAGTAATGTTTTGTGAATTCAGTATTGATCCAAATCTTATAAAATCTTAATTTACCAAAACACTCAGTTATGAAGATTTCCAGTCTTCCCTGGAATTCTTCTGTTTGAATAAAGAGAAAGATTGCAAGACAATAATCTGATATTAGCAATTTAGTCAAGTCAGTTTATAGGATATAATCTGAGTTCGTTACCCACTGTGCCCTATATCAAGGGCTGGAACACACATTACCAGGTGCAGCAAGATTAATAATGCGTAAAGGTCAGTGTCCATCTGATTGCTCAGGGTCCATGCCTGGCTAATTATTAATATTTTGATTTTCATCCTTGCCTATATATTTCACCATTAAATAGTATTTTCAACTCACAAATATATATCTATAATTCTTTCAGTGACACTTTTGGAAGTAAATAGAATTTCTCTGCTGTATAAAATAAAAATAACCATAACACCCACTTGCAAGCATTTTAGTAATTAAAGTGTATTTTGTATTTGAGTGGAACTAAGCCTGTAACATTGCGGAAAGGAAAAATAATCAAGTCTAGAAATTGATTTTGTATTTGTATTTATGCGTACCCACCTAGCAATGAAGATATTTCTAGTGGTGCCACTCTCTTTCCTCATGTTGTTTAGACCCCATAGAGCATGAGGAAATATGTCCTCAGGGTTGGGGAAACATCCTCATATACATGTTTATTCCTATTAGTTTGAATAAAATGTATTCATTTATCAAACACTTTAAAAATATCTGTTATGTTCCAGGAACTGGGTAAAAAAATGGTGATTCACCCTGTTGTCAGGGAATTTTTAACCTTGGAGGCAAAAGGACCAAGAGATAACAAAGTCCTGAGAATATTCTGAGATGGAAGAATGTTTAGCACAGTTGGCCCAGATTTATAGAGAAGGTGATATTTGAATAGCAGTGGAAACAAGGAGAAGGGATTTGCCAGATTGAAGGGGTGTGGAAGGACGTGTCAAGCCAAATGAAAGGTTAGCATATAGAGAGTCTCAGAGCTCACGGCAGCCTGGCACGTGTTGGGACCCTGGGCGGCAACTCACAGCTCCTTGCTACCAGGGAGGATCCTAGCGATGCAGCACAGGGAGAAACCAAAAGGATAAAACATGCCAGTTCAAGACAAGGGGGAAGGTTCAAGGAAGAGGGAGTTGTCAGTGCTGTCAGAGGTCAGGCAAAGACAAGGACGATGCCTAAGCCTTGGCTTCGGTTTTTATGAGAGCACCGACTGCTGTTGCTGAGCAGGAAAGTAATAGGTGTGGAGGTCACACTGATGTGGATTCACAGTGAAGGGGAGAGGAAGAAGCAGAGAAACAGCACGTGTAGATGGCGCTTTAGATATGTGTCTGGGAACAGCAGATGACAGGGAGAGGAGGACGTGTAGCCAGGCAGGGACCCTCTCCTCCTGCTGTGCCACCCCCTCCATTTTGGAGCTACTTCAGCACTTCGGGGGCTAAGAGAAGGAATTGTGGGAAAGGCAGGGCCTTTGTATATAGAGGGAGTATAAGGGGGAAGATGTCTTGAGAAGGAGTGAGTCAAGGTGGAAGACTAACCGCAGGCAGAAGGGAAAACTCCTGGGAGACTGAGAGAGAAGATAAGAAAGATGGTTTAAAGGTGGGTGGCAGGGAGATGAGAGAGAGCCCATGCCGAGGGCCACTGTTTGACTATGAAGTATTTGTGGCATATAAGATCATCGCTGTTGATGGGCAGAGGACCATGGAGGAGGAGGGACTTAAGAGTGATGAAGTTTTAGGAAAGCTGCTGTGTGAATGCCAGAGGGAGCTGTCCAGGACAGGGGGAGGGTTCCTCGGCAGGGGGAGGGCCTCAGTCATGTCATAATTTATAGGGGCGATGATGGGTGTGCATATGTGTTCTCAAGCGTGTGTTTGAGTGTGTTTGTGTGTTGTATTCATGTAGATGTTTATATGGGTGTGTTCATGCCTGTGTTTGTGTATCTTTGTGCCCTACAGGTGAGTCTAGTCCAGATGTAATAGTTGGTCATTTAATTTACCAAAGTTTATGGAGCTCCCTCTGTTTTCCATCACCACGCTAGGCACCGGGGTTATGAGACGAAGAACGTTGTTTCTGTCCTTGGGAACACGTAGTCTAGTGGATCAGACCTCTAGGGAAATAAAGCACTGCAGAGGAGAGAAGAGGTAATTCAGAGGAGGCGGTGCTGATACATGTTGGGGTGGAGGTGGAGGAAGTGAAATCTTGGAAGCTTCTTGGGGGAAGCGACATCCTTGGCTGGCTTCTAAAGGAGGTGAATAATTGCAGGTGAGGCACTAGAAGATTCTAGATAGGAGGACAAAAGAGATTGTTGACCACAGATGTGGTATGTGCTCAAGGCGTGAAGCAGTTGAGAAATTCTGAATATGGAGCAAAGATTCAGGAAGCTGGGTGAATCTTAGAGTTTATGGCTGGCTTGGCTGTGTGTTTATAGAACCAGGAGTTAGGACCAGAAAATTTTTTGAAAACAAAAATATTTCTTAAGTGTTGGTATGAGTTGGTTCTTTTTAATCTTTCTCAAAAGTTGTAGTCTTACTATAATATTTTCCAAATCTGGCATCTGGTGTCTTTTTTTTTTTTTTTGGAGGAAGATTAGCCCTGAGCTAACATCTGCTGCCAATCATCCTCTTTTTGCTAAGAAAGACTGGCCCTGAGCTAACATCCATGCCCATCTTCCTCTACTTTCTATGTGGGACGCCTACCACAGCATGGCTTGCCAAAGTGGTGCCATGTCTGCACCCGGGATCCGAACCAGCGAACCTGGGCTGCCGAAGCAGAATGTGCGCACTTAACCGCTGCGCCACCAGGCTGGCCCCATCTGGTGGTTTTTAAAAAATTAATATTAAGAATGACAGTATTAATCCTAAAATAAATTTTTAAAAATTCTACTAGATATCCAGGTTAATATATCTAGCAGACTTTAGATATATATATTCATATTGTATATGAATTTTTGTATATATATTTATGTGACTATATATATTTATATTCTCTTTTCTAATTTCCAAATTATAAATGTACCATATGCCAAGTGACCATCTTTGGCCCATGAAAAAGTAAGTGTAATCAAGCACTATTTATTATACTGTGTCGTTGCCTCTTTGTGGTGTGAAACTTTTAGAGTTATTAAAGCCTTCTTTCCTTTGTTGGTAACATTCAAGAGAAAAAAATAATGTATACTTTTGTGTCTGTAACTACTAAGCATTTTCTGAAAGTTTTCATCCTGACTGAAAGAGAAAGTAAGTTGTTAAAAGCAAAAACGCCAGCTCTCAGCAGCAGGCTGGTCATCAGCCCCGAGTTAATAGGTCATTAGGCGACAGGGGACCCCCGCTCCCGCTTCATTCGTACCTCTGAAGTGCATCACGCTGCCCAAATCAGATTGCTCACTTAATATTTAATGTTTCTGCGATGGAATCACTTTCTCCCTTGAGGTTGACTTCAGATTTGCCAGACGCACTGACAACACTGAGCTCCTTATTTTCCCCACATGACCTCAGCTTCTGCTTAAAAAATGTTCGAATAAAGGATGCTTTTGTTCATATCTCGCCTGCCCGTGATATATTGACAAAGTGTCTGCCGGCTGAATGGAATAGTTTTACAGTATGAGTGCCGCTTTCAGGGGAGGGGCAGGACTCCGGCTGGAGAAGGAAGTGAATTGGATAGGTCAGGAGAATGTACCATTTGTAAACACCCCCTTCCTTTTTTATTCACGTGTCAGGACAGCAGGAGCAGGCTGTTCAGTGCCCGTCCCTGCGCAGAGCCGGAGGCAAAGCAGCTTGGAAGTCAGCTGCAATTTTTAAACCTTGCTTTTTATTCTCCGGTGATGATCTTCAAGTGCTTGGACCTGCTTAGAAGCTGTTTTGAAACTCACATGGTTTAGTCCACTAACTGCATGTTGGGTAAATTCAAAACCCACATGCTCGTCCTCTTGCAGTGGAATAAGTCACATCTGATGGACATTTTCTGTGCTTATAGCATAGTAATGAACGTCTGACAGGCGCGACCTTTCATAAGACAACCCACACTATTGGCTTTCTGCCCAGAATATTGCTGCAACACTATCTGTGATTGGTTATCTCTCTATCATGCATTGCTTCACAAGGGGAAACGGCTCCTTTTTTTAATAAATCTACGATGGCTGGCTGCAATATGCCTCACTGTAAGTACCGTGTGTGTGTGTGTCTGTGTGTGTGTGTTTGTGAGAGAGAGAGAGGGGGAGAGAGAGGCTGACTTGAATATTACTTAGTCTGGTAGCACATGGCGAGGTTGTGATACTGTAGGACACCGGTGAAGTGCTACTTAGTAAATCTTAACCTATCTCTTTTTTCTACAGGTTGGTACTAAGAAGTGCCTTTCCTGACGTCTCTGCTGCTTGGAACCGCTTCTAGAGCAGTCTCTGCTTTTGCCTTGCTTGCTGCCAGCTAGACTGTGACGACAGCACATCCACCCTCCACCTCTAGCCCAGACACCCCCATTTCTACTTATAATCAAGAGAAAAGCTCTAAGTATCTGGCATTGCCCTAGGCTGCTTTAGTTTTAAAAGAAAAGTTTGCTGAAAAAGTAAGATATCTTCTGCCAGGAAATCAAGGAGGAAAAAAAAGAATCAGTTTCTCGATTTTGCTCTAAACTGCTGCATCTGTCTATGCCAAACTAATCAATATCGATTGCACCACCAAACTCCATTGCAAATTCAGCTGTGAGGAGATTCCCTTTCAGACAACTTTGCTGAAAGCAGCTTGGAAATTCGGTGTCAGAGGGTTTGCCACGTTTTCATGCTTGCATTTTGGGCTCCAAATTGGCACTGGGCAGGGGTTCCTGAGAGCACCCGGCTGATCCAAGGCCCTACCTTTAGACGTTCATCTACTCACGATCCTAGTGTTTCTGTAAAAACCAAAACCTCTTTGAATTAACAGTTTCATGCTGTGAATTTCTAGTGGGAGATCTTTTCCTTGATATTGACAACACAATTTTCCATGTACTTTTAAAGCAGGGAGTGGGGGAAAAGTATTTTGGAGGGGACATTTTCATCATCATTTTACAGTTTTATCAGTTCAGCTTTTTTTTTTTTATTTTTTTGGTTGTTGCTGTTTTTTTTGGGGGGGGTTGGGCTTGTTGGTTTCACTGAAAAATTTAACTACCTGTAAAATCTAAACATGGCTGTTAGTGTCACACCAATTCGGGACACAAAATGGCTAACACTGGAAGTATGTAGAGAGTTCCAAAGGGGGACTTGCTCACGGCCAGACACGGAATGTAAATTTGCACATCCTTCGAAAAGCTGCCAAGTTGAAAATGGACGAGTAATCGCCTGCTTTGATTCATTGAAAGTGAGTAAATATTATATTATTTTAAGGATACGCAATAATTGAATAAAGGGGATATGGACGTACAGTCCACTGAGCTTGGAATTGTGGATTGCTTTGTTAATAGTCCAGCTGTACGGTGTGTTCTTATTGATGGTGTTGGGTGGGGGACTTTACTGAGAAGCAGTAGAACCAAGTCTGGCCAAACTTTGTTATGACAACTTTATGACTCCTTTAATGCTATGATGTTTTTTCTAGAGCAGAAACTCTCAGTGTACTTTTTACTCAGTAACAGCAAAGTCAGTGTCTGTCCGTGGGCATAGGAAATGTAGATACGTTGTGTGTCAGCATATGCACAGATTGTGTCCAAGGCCATGGCAGGAGCTGGCTGAAGATGGTTTGTTTTCACTTGTTTGTAAGAGTGCTGTACTGTTGGAGAAGAATAGCAGATTTGAGGGCAGCTAAACTTGTGTAGACTTTTTGTACTAATGTTTTGACGTTATGGATTTCCTTTTGATTGCATGAGCATATGCTTTTAAGGCCAGAAGCAATGTATTTTGTGGAAAATATGACTAGAAGTAAGATTCTCAGCTGCTGCTTCAGTACTCTGAGGCATAAACTTTGTTGAATGTGAGTTTTATAAATAAATAAGTAGAAACTCCTAAGTACTATTGTTACTTGGATTTTTTTTTTACCTTCTAAAATTCTAATGTGAAGTAACTTAGCCATTTATTTCCTGTTAGATCATGATTTTTTTTTTTTTATTTGTAACAGTCTGAGCTAGAAGTGTGAAAAGTTAACTTTTCTGGACACCATAGTATGAAAAGATTCATTTCAGTATATCTTGACATTCAAAATGTCATTGGGTTCGTATTTCAGGTATCAGGTTTGAAAAGGGGTCTTTTAAAAGATAGCATACATGTCTTTATTTTGACGTGCAGGGTCATGACTAGAAATGTGGCGACTCCTGGGTGCTCTCTCTGTACCTGGTTTAGTTGAATTGCCTTTGATTACTAATGTGCCACGATAATTCACTCTTTGGCCCTTTGAGAAGGGGACTCTGTCATTTCTATATATAAAGAAGTAAAAGTGTCATAGATCCATCCTGTCTTTTGCAAAAAAAAAAAAAAGTGCTACGATAATAATGCTTTCTTTAATACTATAGGGGTGAATTAACTGAAGTAGTTAACTCATAAGTTAACTCATAACTTACCCCGATGTTAGGAGTCAAGCAGTTTGCTTAATTGCTTCTTGGTCCAGTTGGGGCTGCTCACTTTGCTAAAGTTTTCACCAAAGACTCAAGGATATTATCTTCAGAGTAGGATAAAAAGGAGGTATTAAGAAAAACAAAGGTATCTTATAATGTTAGATTATTCTTAATGTCATAGTGCTAAAGATCAGTAAGCAAAAGTTATAAATTACTATTGGGCCTGTTCTGTCTTTCCTTTGAAAGGCATCGATGAAGGGCCTTTGTGAATGTGTGTTCCTAAATTCATGCTGACTGAATTTAGGTGTAATTAGAGACTGGGGCTCATAAAATGAGGGGCGAAGGGCTAATTACACTTGTCGGTAACCAGCTGTGTCCATAAGTAACCCTGTTTTGACCCAATTACTGGTAAATCCAATTTTTAATCCTACAGACAGTTGATGGTGCCCTCGTAGCTGCAAAATGAAGGACATTAAACTTGGCTGTGACGTTGGGTGGTTTCACAGAAGACCTGCCTCCACACTATTTGGAAACATTGTCACACATTAAAATTCAGTTGCTATTTTTCCATCTCAAAATATTTTTTTAGTTGCTGCTCATTTGTGGCCACGGAACAGTCCGCCTTTGAGTACAGCAGCAGCATTGCTTAATGACATGCTGTGTGGTTAACAAGATTCAACTGCCACATCAAGGACTTTTTTAAATAATAAATAATTTCAAGATTTTAAATTTACTTATGAAATGAACTCATTATAGCAGCTAATAAATGCAAACTTTGTCCTTAATCTTTGTCTTTTTAAGAGAAACTGAAATTTAACTTATAGTGTTTAAAACTTGGTAAAATATTTTGATTTGAAGAAGAGGAAAAAACCACAAATTTATTTATGGTGGAGCCTCCTCCCCAGAACAACACTTCCTTAAATGTTAGTGAAATAGCTATGGTAAGGATTAATTTAAAAAATTTTGAATATGTAACTAACTATTCATGTTTCAAAAACCATGTTTCTTAAATATGTGTATTTATAACTAACAGATTATGTGATTCTTAATACAGTATTTAGAATCCTACATTTTAGATAGTAGTCTTCCTGGGTCCAATTTTGTGGCTAAAATAGATCAAAAACATATTTTAAAACAGTTGAAGTAACTCTGTGACTCGTACTTGAAGTTCTGAAATTTGGGAGCGTTACGAGGTCTCCATGCCAGTAACTGCTAGATCATTTGTGTTGTCTCAGAGAGTAAACGGAAGGAATTTAGAAAACTTGTTATATCCTGACTTCTTTAATAAAATGTGTTCTATGTATTGCTACAACCCATAGTCCAGCCTTTTGTGAGTTCTTGAGCCATGAGATGGAGGTGGCCTGTGTAATCTACTATTTTTAGCAAGTTAGGAAAGCAAACCAAATACTCTGAGAGGACCCTGTGAAATGGCTGCGCCCTTCAGCTGTGCTGTTTCAGACTTTGGCCAGGCTCCCAGGTGACTTACGTTTACAGCAGACTTCTACTTGGAAGAGGCGAATTCATTTCATTGAAAACAGAAGTCGAACAATTCAAAAAAGTACTTATTTAAAAGAAATCAATTGGCATATTACTAAAGGTAATAGGAAGAAAGTTAGCTGATAGTATTTTAGTTGCCTATGGGTGATTTTTAAAGTTTAGAAAATTAGATTAAATTTACTACATGAAAACATAGAATTCTCTGTCACAGTAAATGTGTTGCTAAGTAAAGTGAGAATACATGATAATGAGGAATATATGTATATATTAAGTATGTTGGAAATAGAACAATAATAGGAAAGAGCAAAAGCTGTAATAACGTGTACTAGTTTATAAGTGAAACAATATTTTAAGTGCTTAATTTTTCTCACTTAATTTTGCTTTTACTCCTCAATCTTAATTTAAACAGTCTAAAAGTATATTCAAATTGAGAATTAAATTGCTTACAAACTATTGATTTGAGTGTTTTAGCTATTTCAGAAATCCTTAACATTTGAAAACTTGCGTTATTTTATGCGGGAGAGGAATTTTTTTTTTTTTAATGATTTGTGAAAGGGATACCAAAAGAGAAAAAAATTTAAAATGTCAACACTGCAAGCTGCCATTAGAATATTATATTTCAAAAATGATGATTCAAATAGTAGTTATTGGCAAGGTACCTGTTTTCTTCAGTAACAGTCTCTCAACTGAAATTTAGGTGGTTGATGTAAAGAAAGCCTACAGAATGTATTTTAATACGATGCCGAGTTATTTATGTTATAAAAAAATAAGCTTTCACCATATGATCAATAGAAATAGATTATTGCTTATTGAACTCTTCTTTTTCAAATATCCATTCGTTTTTCAGCTGCCCGGGGAGAGGGGATGAAACTTTTATGTTTACTATCTATTTTCCAAAGATCTAGCAAAACTCTTTTACCTTTGAAAACTTTAGTCACTTGTTCTCTTTTCAAATTAGGCAATTTTGTTTAAGATAATTAGAGGTTCATTTCACTATTATACACGTTTGTATATATAGATAGCACAGCCGATCAAATTGATCATAGACACATCGGAGGTCAGAGTCCACCGCGGAGTGGCATGGAATCGAGGACACTTGAGTGACCACATCTGAGGTGCCTCTGAAGACCTAGCAGAATGTGTGAAGTACAGAAATCAGCTGCTAGATGACACACAAGTGTGTAAACGTCCCAGTAAATAAGCAGCTAGAAAACTCCAAGTCAGTAAGTCTGTGAGGCAGGTCAAGTCCCTGGATGGCCGCATAGGCAGGGGGTGGCATAGTGGGACATTACAAAGTGGTCCAGAAGGTGCTGGTAGTTAAATCTTAGAAGACCCTCTGTTGTTAGCATGGTGCATCTTTAACAGAGCGCTGTCTGGGTTGTCGCTGCTCTTTCTGTGCCCAGCAGAGTGTCTCCATCCTGTCTTTTGCACCACTTTAACTGATAATCCTGACGAAATGCTATCTGCGGATTTCAAAATCAACATCCAATTTTGAATTAAAACTTTGATCTAGCAGACTCCTAATTGGAATAGCTTTTACCCGGAGTTTTGTTGTTGTTATTGTTTGATATTTTGCTAGTGGTGTCTCCCATGTGATGTTAAAACGTTGACAGTTAATATATTATACATACAGCTAACTCCATAGGTGTCTTTCAGTGACAGGCTGAGGCAGGACTTCCTCGTTGCCCCCAGTGACTGAGGAGATGAGCTGACTGGAAGGCATAACTTACGTAGCAGTGTGTAGCTCGTGGACATTCACGATGTATTCCTTAAGCAGAAGCTTTGTAAAGGCTTCCCTGTGACTGTGCTGTGATGTCATCGACTCTGACATGAGCCTTTCTTTAATGAAATTCTCCATGGCTGCAGCTGCTTTGGTCATATTTACATATTTATATTCTTATAGTTAGACATTTTGTAGAAAAGTGTTCTTTAAAGGGGTAAAGATTTTTAACCTTTTGGACAAATTTCAAGCTGTGTTTTGAATCGTGCTACCTAAGGCATAATTCTAGCACTACTTATTCTGTTTCCTTTCGTAGCATTTTGGTACACCGCTTCTGTTTTTCTTTTTCTCATTAAACCTTGCTTCAATTTGTGCTTGTTACAAACTAAAAACAATTTAAGCCTAAAGCAATGTGGCACTTAGAGTTGAGTTCAAACTTTAGCTGTAACTCAGACTTCTAAACCTACCAAAAATTCTGATTCCGCGAATAGCCTCAAAACAATTGCATGGACAAGCTGTTATGACTTAAAAGAGTCTGTGCGGCGTGGGGCAAACTTTCTACTCAGGAAGGGTGTGGTGTTCACCTGCTTCACGCAAGAGGCAAGAAGTCGAATGTGCCTCAGACTCAGCACAGACACCCAGAGACCTAGTTTGGGAGGCTCATGATGTCATTTTCCTTGCCCAGGATAAGGAGAGGGTTTTGGCTTATCGACATCACCAGTCCGCTATCTTTTATGCTGAGCAATGGCTCTGCCTTCCCACAGACTTAGACAAAGCTTCTTATTTTCTTACGAAGAGATCCTATTGAAGAACTTTCGAGGTTTTTTTTTTTTAAGCTTTAGCAGAAACGCATTCCGTGCTTTTAGATAGCAATTTTCTATTTTAACAGGCCAAAAATTATGACAGTCAGTGGAAGTAGATAACTAAATAGATGGCCTTTGATTTAACACTATTGATAGTTACTAATATGCAGAAACTTCAGTAAAAGCAACTGGAAGGGCTTGTTAGAAATACTTAGTTGTTCGAAGTATGGTAGATTATTACAGTAGTGATTTCTTTGTGAATTTCACTGTAAAGAAGAGTAATTCTAGTGAGGACATCTTGTTGTAATATTCATTTATAATAAACAACTGCAGAGTTTTTATCTAATCCTGTATTTCTTAGCCAGCCCTGGTGGTCAAATGGTTGAGATTTGGTGCTCTCACCTCCTTGGCCCAGGTTCGTTTCCCGGTCAGGGACCCACACCACCCCTCTGTTGGTTGTCACACTGTGGCGGCTGTGTGTTGCTGTGACGCTGAAAGCTATGCTGCCAGTATTTCAAATACCAGCAGGGTCACCCATGGTGGACAGGTTTCAGCAGAGCTTCTAGTCTAAGACAGACTAGGAAGGAGGGACCTGGCCACCCACTTCTGAAGAAATTGAGCGTGAAAAGTCTGTGAACAGCAGTGGAGCACTGTCTGATGGAGCGCTGGAAGGGGAGAGGATGGCGCAGAACACCGGGCAGGGCTCAGCTCTGCCGTCCACGGGGCCGCTAGGAGTCAGAATCCACTCCACGGCGTGGACAACTGTGTTTCTTATACAAATAACGTCAGAGGCACATCACTGCAGCATTATTCACGCTCTTTGGCACATTTTTGGCAGATTTTCACTTTGAGATAAAGTTTGATCTCTTGTTAGAGAGAAAACTTTCTATATTATAAGGACTTGGGTTTTGAAGAATACTGTTAGTTACAACCCCTTACACATGATAATACGATTGAAAGGCTGTCTCCTGCTTACTCTTGGGTTTGGCCGTCTCTGACCTCTGTTCTTCTTTCGGTGTTACCTCTGAGTTCCTTCCATCTTCCTGACTGTCCAGCTTCAGGACTGTGGGCTCTTGGCCCTCCTGCTGTTCTCTGGAGTCAGGCAGAAATGATGTAGACAGTTTGTCTTTCAGGAGTCACATTAAGCATTGCGTAACAGAGACACGTCCCCTCCCCAGCATGTGGCATAAACAGATGAAGGGTTTCTATTCCAGTCAGTTGTGCAGACCCATATGATGACTCCACAGTCACTAGAACTTAGGTTTCTTCACCCTTAGTTCCTGAGGAGCACTGGGCTTCCAACCTTAGGAATATTTCAAAATTGCAAGATGGCCACTGCAGCGCCAGCTATCATATCTGCATTCCAGGAAGCAGGAAGAAGCAAGAGCAAAACAGACCACAGCCCAGCCTACTTCAGTTCCTTTTAGCAAAGGTCCTCTAAGCTTCACTCAGTGATTTCTCCTGGTCTCTCTTTGGCTGATTTTGGCATGGGAGTAGATGAGAGGAGACCGCTTGTGAAGAGAAACTTGTATCATCAAGTCTGTCGTCACTTCTCCTGTCCTGGTTAACCAGAGTGTCTTTTTTCCCCCCTTTCTAATTATGATGTATTTAGGCAATAAAACCTGTTATATCAGAAATGGATTGATTTTTACTTACATAGGAAAAGAAAATTGTTTCCTTTTAACTTTTCCTATTACCAGTGCATAATTACATACAGTTACATAATGATAACTGGAATATAACAGGAATTCATGTCCTAAAAAGTCTCAAATGATTTTATTCAACAAAAGAATCTGTAGTTACTCTGATAACTATTTCTGCTTCTTTCACAAATCCACTTTATTTTTATTTCCTCTGTATGAAGCGAAATAAAATGAGTTACTATTTATTAAAAATTACTATATGCTGGTCAGTATTTTCAGTGGTTTTTCTTTTTTCATAGTATTTAGTTCTCACAAAAAGTGTTTTGAGAGGGTTACCGATGTTGCTGCCGTTTCGCAGATGGCCACACAAGCACAGCGAAGTCGGGGATACGCACAAGGGCACTCAGCCAGGAGACGGGGAACCTTGGCTGGGAACCTGATCCACGGCCTGCACTTGTGACCACTTTCCTGTAAAACATTGCGTTTTAATTTAAATATCCACATCCCGAGGATTCAACAAAGAAAACACCTGAACAACAGTGCTTAAGGATAAAAATTAATATTTAGTACAAATTTAGAGCACAGGGCCTAAAACAGTAAACACTCAAAAATAGTTGTATTTTAAGTTGACAAATGAATCAACAGAGTGAACCCAAGATCACAGCAGGAAGGCTGCCGCCAACTTTCAGAGGTTATGAATCTGTTCTAAATATACGGTCATAGAGGAAAAGGTTTTAACTTAATTATCTTGAGTAAGAAGTCACTGTATAGATTACATCGCTGTCCCCCAATGTGTAAAACAGCCATATTTTGAAGTTTTAATAGTTTGGAAAGCTTTTTCCCACAGAAGCAATGTGGTTAAGTCATCAGGCTGGCCCTGGGAAGCCAGGGTCATGGGGAGGATGCTGGAGTCAGAGTCCAGGACAAATAGCGCCCGGGAAACTCTGGCTATTCATTAAACCCAGGAGGCTCCACAGAAGCACTGGGAGCACCATCTTATCAGACATCTGAGGTACTCCTAGGGCCGTAGACCCCAGCTGCATCTCTCCAACTGTTTCTATGGGAAGGATGTGTTTGCAGTTTCAGTTTGGGGCTCCAGGGGTTCGTCTGGGCCTCGTGTGGGGAGGTGGCCTCTTCCAGACCCCTGGGACGCTTCTGCAGGCCAGTGCAGGGGGGCCCCCAGCTCCAGGCTCCGGCCACTCCCGTTCCTGGAGCTGGCTTCCAGCAGGGCAGCAGCTCAGATCGGCAGGGACCAACGACAGGGTGTGGGATGAGGGGCTGCAGTCCAGAGCTTCTTGAGGGGAAGGCTTCTTGTCAAGATGTCTTCCAGGTAACTTCCTCTCTTTTTTCCTGAAGACTTGACCTGCTTCCTCTTCAAATGCACAGCTTGTCGGTCCTGAGTCGGCTCCACCGTGGAGCTTGATGTTGGCGGCCAGCCGCTTCCCCTTCTCTTCCCTTTCTGAAATGTGCATAAGTGTAGCCGCTGTTTTGATACTGTTGCTTTCTAATTTACCAGCAGCAATAGGGAAAATGTCAAACTAGAAAAGTTTTTATTTTCTGGCCATTTTATCACAGGGTATAGTCAAGGGGTCAGCAATGGAGAACCAGATGTGAGAAGAAAGACATTCAGGAGTGATAGGGGATGGGGAGTCCACCCTTCAAGGAGTATAATTTAAACACATCTTATGTCAAATTTTGGGAAGGCAAATATTAAAGCCGCTAATTCAAGGAACTAATTGCTAACAGGGAGCCTGGAGTTCGGCGGGGGCCCTTCTCAATAGCAGCTGGACGGTCAGTGGAAGAGGAAGTTAAGAATGGAAGCGAGAAGTGTCTCTGGTGGCTTGTCTTTCCTTTTCTCCCTCCCTTCTCTCTCACAACTACTAATTCTGAGACCACAAGTGAGAAGAGAAGAGCCAGAGGGAATCCCCAATATGAGAGTTCCCATAACTGCAGGCCACCAGACTGGGGCAGCGGTCCCAGGATTATCGTTGGGAACCACCTATATTTTAACCCCAGATCACAATTTTAGGCCGAGAAGGATCCTTTGACGCTATCTCAATTTATTCAACAATATTTATGTTTGAATTTCTGTTAACATTAGCTTGAGACTCGCTGTTTTTTGAGGTCCGACACTCTGTTTTCTCGAGACCCCATATGACTCCACACATCTTAAGTTAGAATTATCTCTGCGTAAAATTCAGGCTTGGTGTGTAGGCTTCTGTATTTCAGAATCACTTCTACTTAAGTCCTAGCTGTTCTCAAATAAGGCAAGAAGCATCTGCTGTTAATAGTTGACAGTAAATTACACAAAGTAAAACATGAAAAATTAAAGTAAGAAAAGCCGGGAAGCTTTCCTGTCATTTTCAATTTTCTGCACAAGCACGGACATAATCAGTGTTTAGGATCTGCTTGTGACGGATAAATTACATCTGCGATTCATTCTTTTCCACGGTGCTGCATTCACTCGATAATTAGCTTTCAGATATCTTTGCTCATCTAATATTCTAAAATCGTTCATAGACTGAAAATAAGTCTCATAACATTTCCTAATCCTAGGAAGCTTTGATAACTAAACAGTGTAGCCTACCAAATGGGCCAAATTAAAAAAAAAGAAAGGTTTTAGAGAAAAATAGAGCCAAATTTATCATGCCTAAAATAAGACTTCTCTTTGGTAGGCAACATTGCTTTCCATAAAAACAATTCTCCTTTAAGGGAAGCACCCAAGAAATGAACCATGAAGAAAGAAATAACTAAAGAATTCATTATTTATATAAAGAATCCTGTTAAGAAAGATCTGTGTTCTGAATGAGCTATCTTTCTTCATGTTATCTCATATCTCTTCATGGCTAAATGGAAAGTAATGAAATCTAAATCTAGCCACGAGAAAAGATTATCATCATGATTTTATTTATTGAACTTTTTTCCCCACTATTATGCACTTTTACTGGCAGACACTGCCTCCCATGAATCATAGTGGAGTAACGAATTGAAAACAAATGTCCACATGTGAAAATCCAATATATTTAAAAAAAAAAAAAAAGCTCAACCTAAACTCAGATGAGCTAAAGAGTCGTTATCTGCACTGAAGAAGACTCATCTTCATTGCGGGTTTTTGCATGGTGGGATTTCTCAAAGTAACTCCCCCAAAGCTTTTCAATCATCATTAACACATAGTAGCTTTATATATGCCATGACTAATGTGGGTTAAGTAGGCATAATGAGAAGTGCAAAATTATTATTATTTTTTAGAATTTTTGTGTGTGTGTGTGTGGAAGATGGTCCCTGAGCTAACATCTGTTGCCAGTTTTTCTCTTTTTGCTTGAGGAAGATTGTCCCTGAGCTAACATTCATGCCAGTCTTCCTCTATTTTGTATGTGGGATGCTGCCACAGCGTGACTTGATGAATGGTGTGTAGGTCCATACCTGGGACCTGAACCCATGAACTGTGGGCCAGCGAAGCAGAGTGCGCAAACTTAACCACTACATCACCAGGCCAGCCCCTATTTTATAGAATTTTTATTAGCTACTCTTGGCTTCTGTGTTTCCCACTAAGGATGAATAATGCTGGAGAGGAGATTTTCACCAGAAACACATATTTTTATACTGAAGGTTTAGGAATTTAAAGAAATTGCAGACCAAAGTATATCCCACTTCTGCATCTCAATTCAAGGAAAATAATCCATTCTTCCTGCCCTTTTCATCATTTGTTGCCTGCTATGTACCAGACATTGTGATGGGGAGTACTCCTGCCAGTGTGAATAGCACACACAGCCCCGCCTTTCTGAGTGTTGGTAGACTGGTGGTTACTGTGAGCTTTTGAGCTTCTGAGTGAAGACGAAAATGATCGTAGAATAAGAATCAGACACCGTTGTTTTTACTCATCTTTGATTTTAAAATGTCCTGCTGGAACACAAATATTCTCCCATAAAGCATGAGTAGACATTAAATGTCCTCATGTGCATCTGAGAGATTTGTTACGAAGACATTGGAAACTGTTGCCTAGTCACTGTAGGAAGCGCAGATGAGTTTCAGGTATGGTTATGTGTGCTGCAGGAGAAACCATGTAACTGTATTAGTCAGAATGGCTTTACCACTGATTTTCACGTGGTAAGAGATTTATACCTGACCCATCATCATATTCCATAATTTGGCAACCTGAGTCAGATTGATGTTTAGGTAACACATGTTGAAATGATTAATTTTACTCCCCTGATTTGATCATCATCTGTTGATTATGTGAAATGATGAGGCTCAGAATGATTAAATAGCCCATACAAGGTTGCACAGTCAGGAAGTAGTTGAACTGTCTTCAGCACCTATGCTTTCCCCCTTCACTCTGAGTTTAACTTGTTTATGCTGGTGAGCGTATGCATACAAAAATATGGTGTTAATTATTAGTGAGTCTGCGTATTAGAGGGATGGACATAGTTAGGCAAGTGTTTGTTGAGTCACTGTAATTGCCTGAATTTAAGACGGCTATACTTTTTAAAATATGATCACTCATACTTTTTCCTAATTCAGAACATCCCTGAATAATCGCTAATAAAATTTTTTCATTTAAGATGGGAAATTTATGCTGAATTTTTAACTAGAAGTCTGATAATGCAAATTATCCAAACCTTAGGTCAGGAAGAATTTTGAAAGTCATTCCAGCCCAGAAACAGTATAGCAAACCAGAATAAAAGACTGTTCTCAGCATGGGGAATGAGTTTCAGGACTCCCAGACAAAGCTGGGAAGTGAAGTAAAGGGTACCAGGTAAGGAGGTTTTCATTTCATAATTGTCCGTATGAGTTTTTTTTTGCATAAAATAGAATATTATCTCTTATTCAAGGAAGTAGTATAATTTATTTTTTCTAATGTGTAGAACCAGGAGACATTATTTTGTAAAAGACTGAGATTTCATTCTTATTTCGTGAGTTTTACCATGCATTTATAATAATGTTGGAAGCAAACAGAAAAGTGTGCTTACAACCTTTCTAAGTCTTTGTAAATTGCACTGTGTGAATTTAAAATCTAGATGAAACCATTCACCTGCCTCTTTGACAATGATTTGTATTATATGCCTTCCTGTTCTATCTCATACTTATGTATTTATAACTTTTAATATTACATTTTAAAAATTAGTAAGGAATAAAATATAGTAGTTAATTTTAATTCTTTATATGTTTGTATAGTGCACTATGTTAATAATGCTGAAATATCTAGATTCAGAAAGAGGAAATTTTTTCACATGAATACCTTAATTTCAGAATAGCTCACCACATTCTTTTAAAGACTTGTGCATTATATGTAATTGCAATGAAAGTAGCTATGTAAATATAAGAATCAGTGGTGGAATTTTGTTCATGATATGCATGTTTGCTCTCAAAAAAACATGGATTTAAGGATGTAAAATTCCTGGGCTTAATAGGTATTTATTAAATGTTAGTTTAAATTGTAATCCTGGACTATTAAGAGATGTATCTCCAATGTTAACGATCAGTCTATCATTTAAAATGCTCTCTGGATAATATATAATTATTCTCACAGAGAATTCATTTGAATGAGTGATCGCTTGGACAGAAGGAAAAGAAAACCTTTCACATCAATCTAGTATCCAGGGCCCTTTCCTTAGTGCCTTTTGGCCATTTTCTTGAATGTATCAGTTTAGTCAAACAGCAAGTTAGAAATATTTTTAAGAAAATTGTCTTTGATATATAAAATCAAACTTGGTAGATAAGTCAAACTTATTTTGTCTCCAGAACCTAACTGATTGCAGAGAAAAGTGAGCAGAACTCCTGGTCCTTTAATTTCATCTCTCTGGGCATTTTCTTCATTAGTTTTAGCTTTACTTTTTTTTTTTTGGTCATTTTCTGAGTATCTAGGTTAGTGTCTCTGCTCTTTTCCTTAGGATGAAACTTACAGTGAATATTATTTTATAGCAAATAAAATATTGGTGCTAGGAAAAATGAGCATGTAGTTTTCAGTTAGTCCCAGTGCTACCTTGGAATTTTTTTTTGGTTAGGAAGATTGGCCCTGAGCTAACATCTGTTGCCAATCTTCCTCTATTTTGTATGTGGGATGCCACCACAGCATGGCTTGACAAGCAGCATGTAGGTCCGCACCCAGGGTCCAAACCCGTGAATCCCAAGCCACTGAAGTAGAGCACGCAAACTTAACCACTCCGCCACTGGGCTGGCCCCACCTTGGAATTTTTAATCAAAGTGGGATCTTCAGAATAATTACAAAAAGCCATATGCAAAAATGTCTAAGAAAATAAACTGTGTTTTGGGGGCCAGCCCAGTGGTGCAGCAGTGAAGTTCGCACATTCCGCTTCGGCGGCCTGGGGTTCGCCGGTTCGGATCCCAGGTGTGGACATGACACTGCTTGGCATGGCATGCCATGCTGTGGTAGGTGTCCCACATATAAAGTAGAGGAAGATGGGCACAGATGTGAGCCCAGGGCCAGTCTTCCTCAGCAAAAAGAGGAGGATTGGTGGCAGATGTTAGCTCAGGGATACTCTTCCTCCAAAAAAAAAAAACCGAACTGTTTATGGCAGAGAGTAAGAGCCGGTTGAGGGCCCAGACTGTGCACTGAGTCCATCAGTGCCTTCCTCGTGACTCTCTGCCAGTGACTGTCCCACCTGCTTCCCGGTCTCCTCCTCTGTAAAGTGAGACTGACGCCACCTGCTCCGCAGTTCATGAGACTCAGTGAGGTGAGTCGTGATGGAGATGCTCCGTGAGTGGCAGCTGCTAGTTCTTGTCCGACTGCTAGAAGTCGGTCTAAGTTATCTTTCCTCCTCTAAGAAGAACTTTGCCTTGTGTCAGCATTAATGTCGTTTTCCGTGTTGTGCTACAGCTTTCTCTCCGTTATTTGTTTAAAAAAATTAAAAATGACTTTTATCTGGAATGTGTGTAAATGTGCATGATCACATGCTAACTTATTTACTTACTGTTATCAAGAGAAAATACCCCTTAACCTCTTAACATGTGTACCCCTTGACTTTAATCTCATTGAGGTAGTATTAATGAAATAATTCCATGTTTATGTCATAGTCTGTGCCTGAAAACCTGTTTCACAGATGCAGTTGTCCATGGGTGGAAAAGTGGTCGTAACTGTCTGCTCCACATTTAATTTCATTTAAAACTAATGCCTCTTTAGCTCTATTTTGGTCTAAAAGAAGTAATTCATATTTGATATTTAAATACTATATTATTTATGTAAATTTCTCCCTAAAAGACTCACCTAAGACTTTTTTGAAAAATAAAATTGATGTTTATTCAGTAAAGTACCTGCACAGAGTAGAAGTTTAAATATTAAGGTACATTTTTTCATGATTTGCACTCTCCCTACTTTGTACATTTTAGACCTGTATAAACTTACTTGTTAAAATGTCTCCCACTTACTTCCTCAAAGGTATAAAGAAGCATCCAAAGGCCATGATATCCTATTTATCACAGCCTCATTTTTCCCCCTTTCACTCTTACTCGAAATTGATAGCAATCCAATTCTAGCCCAGTAAAATGGTCTCTTTTGCTCCAAGATGTTTAAAGGTGCTGGTCTCATTTACAAGGTGGAGACTCTCGTCTTTCATTAGAGATAGGAGAGTAAATACTTTTTGCAGCATGTATGGAAAAACCCAGACTCCCTCATTTTATTGGTTCTTCAGGAATAATACAGCCGAGTAGTTTCCCAGGGCTTTCCTTTTCGGTTGTGTGTCAATATCGTTATGTTCTCATTCCAAAGATGAGCTGTGCATTTGCTGTTTGATTTACTGAGCCATGCCACTGCCTTCTTGTTAAGACTATTGATTATTGCCCATTCTGATCTGCTGTGTATTGATTTAGCATGTGGCAGTGAGTTAATTGTGTTACTTAATGTTAAAGGAGTGTCCAATATCAGCTCAGAGGAGATGCTTGTATCCTGTTTGGTTGTGTTGGCTGTTCAGGCTTTTAACATGTGAAACAATTGGGAGAAAGTACAAGAGGACATCTGAGGGCATGGAACTTAAAATTTGTTTTCAGCTTTTTAGAAGATGCCAAAAATTGTGCAGTAAGGCCTTCCTGGAATTAAATGTTTAATTGATATTTTGTTAGCAGATGTGTAAAACCTGGGATTTTTTCCCCCTGTATTTCTTTTAAAAATCGAGGGCGGTGGCCCCCTTAGATGCTCACTTTACATTGAGAAAAATTCACTCTTCTTTGAGAATGGTTTCGTTCTGAAACTCCATGTTATTGGATGTAAGCAGAATGACGAGCAGGCGTGTGTTTCTCTGGGCGCTCCCACGTTGGGGGGACTGTGGAGGTAGAAAATGAAGCTAAATGATTAAGCGAGGAATCAAATGAGTTCTTTTTATCTACTGTTTTGTTTCATGTTTCGTAGTTAAAAAATATTTTTTCGTGTAAATAACATTTAAGGTAAGGCTGATATTTACTACTTTCTTTGACATTAATTGTTTGAACTTTTCAAACTTCAGACAATCCACACTTAATGTAAAAAAAGTTACCCTTCCGAATGAGGTCATGGTCCCGTGGTCCCCTAATGAATGTTACCTTTTGTTTTAGCGGCTCGTTTGGCTCCAATCCATGGAAAAGTGTTTATTTCCCATCAGCTCCAAGGTAGGAGCCAAACCAAAGTTAAAGGAACATTTTCCAGCAGACAAGTTTCTACAGATAGTATCAACAGTTAAAGAGCATGCGCTTGTGTGTTCTCTCTTTCACACACACACACACACATACACACACACACACACTTCTTATAGAAATATTAGATCAGGAGAAAGTATTACAATAACGAAAGTAACTTTCATGTTAGTGAGGTACTCCTTATTAATCCTTCCTAGTCACATTATGGCATCAAAGTTTGTTTGCTTGCTGGTCCAAACGTATCTGCTTCAGGATGCCTGAAGGAGGACCCCTCTCTCCCTGTGGTATTACCTTCCAGGGCTGTTTGATCCATAACCTTTGGCTACCTCTAGTTTATTTGGCTAGCATACAAATTTTGATGAATGAGGGAACATAAACAATTAGGACTGGCTTTTTTTGAAATGCCTGTTAAAACCCTGGCCTCTTTGAGTCTGCCACTTCAGAACTTTAACAGTAGAAATGTGACAGCTTGGTTTGGAAGTAGAGAGAGTATTAGAGATCGTGCCAGTTGGACCCCCTTGCTACAAATACCTACGAAACCCAAAGCTTTCTCTTGCCTTGGGATCAGCCATACTAACCTACAGTAGGATCCACTTAACTCCAGGTGAGTCAGCAGCTGACGTGGCATGCCCACTGTGTGCCAAGTAGCATCTCAGGTACTTTTCCAGGCTTCCTGCACAAAGCAAAAAAGACTTGGAGAAGTCTATTTTCCTCCACTGCTACCACTTGGCCGGACCACCTGGACCTACTCAGCTGGAATTTCTAAACCAAGAGACAAGGCCAGAGATATTTTTAAAAGCTATATGCTTCTGGTTGACAGCCACTCTTTTAATACTACTGCTAAGCGGTTCAGGGAGTGTAGTATTTTTGCCATGACTCCTCAATCTATATGGAAGGTGTATTTTTCTCCTAAGGATAAAACCATCTGGAAATCTTCACATGCTTCAGACTTATATAGAGCTGCTTTGCTTTCTGATTAGCACTGTGGATACATTTTAAAACATGATTTAAAAAATGAAATTACCTACTTAGTAATTTGTTATTTGTAGTTAGAAGGTAGAATCAGTCTGTTTAATTAATGTCTCCATTGGGTTTCTGATTCAAAAATAATATTTTCTCTCTAAATAACATTCCCTATGACTTCTGTTCCCCCAAAAAATGCTACGTGCTGTATATTGATTCTAATTAGCAGATTTCCATTTATTATACATCTTCCGTTTTGCTATATCTCCTCTATTAATTATAATAAAATAGCCAGTTGGTAAAAGAATAAGTGTCACTTTTAAGATTCTTATAATCTGTATCAACAAATGTGGAGTTCCAGTGGTGACCTGGTTGACCTCGTGACTATTTTATTTTTGGAAAGAATTTCATATTTTTTGCATATTTTATTTCAACTTATTATCTCCAGATAACTCTAAATAGAGTAATCTCTGAATAACTATAGTAGCTTTTCTTTGAATTTCTAATCGACCCTTATTTGTAGCACTGAAGTTAAAAATAATGGTGGAGTCTGTTATAACTTAAGGATTTTACTTTGTTCATTTGATCTTTTACCTTTTAAGAATGCAATGGATTTAAATGTACAGAACTTTTCTTGCATAAGTGGTAGTCTTCGAGCATAGCAAATGAATGGATTAGCCTGTGTGGATATAGTTTAATAAACTACCAACACATGAAAGTGGTGCTAAAACTCTACATACCGTTACTTTAGAACTTCATGCATAGATTGCATGTGTTGTTCTGGGAAACAGGGAAAATTGATGGTCAGCCTTAGCCTGTAGTATATTTTGACAGTATGAATGAGTCAAGCAAGCAATTTTCCAGACTGTTTCATAGTACAAAGGAAAGAGCTTCTAAGGAAGTCATTCTTATGACTAACTGAAAAATATTTTTCTTAGTAACTGTTTTAGAGAAAAACAGGTCACTGTTGGAAGAAAAATGAAATCTCAAGTTACAAGCATTCTGAGTGATTTGATCACCAAAATGTGTTTATCTTGTGACAAAACTCCTTAAAAAGATACCGTCTAATACATTTCCAATTATTTAATGAATGTTGTCTTGAAACTCAACAAGACATTATGTAACACCATTACGGGTTTTAATTCCACCATCATGGCAGAACTGTGGCCATCCTGTTTCTCGAACTGTTTTTATTCCAGGAGCACAAATAAAGCTGCATTTATCACCAACTTAAAGATCACATGTTTTAGGTTTATAAAATTACTGCAAATTTATTCCACCGTGTGGTTCTAAGCTGCATTTGAATGAAAATAGGACTTGATGGATGGAAAACCATTTGTTTGTGGGTTTACAGATTCTCCTCTAGGGGGTTTGAAAAGATGCATTGTCCAGCAGCAGTTCTTGACCCTGTGACAGGGCTCAGTGTGAGCTTGATGGATTCCAACCACTGGCTTTATCATTACTGCATAGATCTTTGAAAGGACGGGCTGCAAATCTCATTTCTAAGCCATGGCTCGCTATTATGTCAATTTGAAGAACAGAAATAAAATCAATACAGATTCAAAAACCGACACTCTGCAGTCATTCACAAACTGCAGCCAGCTTTCCAACTGTAATATCCTGGCTAGTTAAGCACCCCTGATTGCTGTGATTTTTCAATATCAGGCTAATGTGTAAAATTTGGAATATAACCTACTAACCTTATTTTTATTTGTACTGCTGGAGGTGTTTCTAGCATTTTTGAGGTAACTTGAAAGAAAATAGAGATTCAGCTGTGATTCCACTGAGGTTAGCTTTTTTACCAGAGTAACTGTCATACAGCCAATCACGTAGTCATCAGTTCTCCGCTAAATTACAGCTTTGTAAAAATTTTAAGAGTAAAAACTTCAGGTGCGAGGTTTTTCCGTGAAAAACCTGACCTTTTTTCTTGCCTACATTTAAGATTTGTTTATCTTTTTCATTTTAAAAGGTTATTTATGTAACATTCAAGGATTTTGCTTGATATTTAGAGATAATTTTTTCCTTTATCACTTTCAACATTGAACTCCAGGGATGCGTAGATTCTTGGGATGGCAGTTAGAAGACTCTTTAGAAATGATGTCATGCAATCAATTTGTTTTACAGATTAGGAAACTAAGGAGCCATCCATGGGGTTAGGACTCACTCATGTTCATAAAGATCTTGAGATCACCAGGACTCTTCAAATATGGCTGGTCAGTAGGTCACAGCAGAAACTGGAATATGCTATCTTTCTTTCTTGAAAATGACATTAATGACACACCTGGTTGATGAAAACTGCTAGTAAGGTCAAGTCACTGCAGTTCAGGTGAATGACTTTCTTAACTGTTCTGATGCCTTGGTTCCTGGCAGTGTTAAAGATTTACAGTGTTTTGCTGTTTAATAGCAGGCTCTCCAAAAAAAAAAGTATGTGCGTATAAACCTAAGTTTGTCATAAAATTTGCTAATAAAAGGAGGTATAGGACACAATTTAAAATGATAAAAAATATATAATACCCTATATTTTAAATTCTATGTAGCCAATTCTGTAAGCCAGTTCTTACAGAATGCTCTCTTTTTTCCTGCTAAACTCTTGCATCTGTGGCCAAACTGTGGTTGCCATTGACAGATGAGTAGATGAGTTCACTTCTGTCTCTCTGCTTTTACTTGTAAGAGGCTCTCATTCTATAATGATTATCAAATGAGACATACTTCATGAAGTGAATAACGTTTCTTCTATACATTTCTCTACCATTATATGTATTACAGAATAAATCTCATTATACCTGATTTTGCAGTTCATTTGTGCATATTTCTTTTTCCCACTAGTTTATAAGCTCCTTAAGAATGGAGAGCTTATGTTAATCACTTCTGTATGTATGATGTCTTACATATCCTTGGCAATCGTTAAGTGTTTAGTGAATTGAAAGCAGTGTTTCTTCCTGACTATGACCAATAATTGTGAGCAGATTTTATGTGCTTTTAAATTAAACTTTAGAGAATTTTTTTCACGTAATGGGGCATTTGTCGGATGCAACATGTAACCATAGGTAAAATATTTCTATAAAGAAACCAGCGCCTTTCATTCTTATAGGACTCATTTAGTTAAGTTGCTCTGACATTGTATAGACTGTTCATGTTCTGTTGATGTAAATTTCCTTTATTTCATGCCATGTTTTCTATGTTATCTTGTGCGGGCAGCACTCAGGGAGCTGGTCAGACTTCCTGATATGGTAGCTGTAGATACAGCCCATGTCTCAGAGGGGAATGATAAATTTGCCGGTGCAGTGACACAAAACACAGTTATTCTGGTAATGATCTTAGCTCCCCGTTAGTAAGAGTGCTTTGTTGGAAAAGTACCAAGCTTACGTGGAATAATATTTACCCTTCAGAGATTCTGTAGGGAGAAGTGATACCCCCAGGATAGCAGCATTATCAGTGCTTTGTTTTTCCTTTTTTTTTTTCTTTTCGACTCTACTGAGAGTAGGAAGAAGAACCTGGATTGATGTTGGTGTTTATCGTGAGACGAACATGCTGGGAGCCAGACTGGGACTATAGTTGTTGCTGTTTTTACTATAGAACACATACCAGTAACAAAGATACACGATATTTGTAGAGAGATTCATGTATCTCTTGCACTTGAATTTCTCCACACTCTAATTTTAGAAGAAAAAAAAAATTAAGTTTTGTCTTCCAAGTGTGAAAACTTTATAGTGTTGCAAATCTTCAACCTGGAGCAGAAAAGAGAGTCCAGGCATCCAAAAAATCTAAATGCCCAGGCCCTGCCACATGTTAACTTGCTCAATGTTTTTTCCCTTCAACAATTATTTTAGGAGCTGTATGAGGTAAGCTATTTTAAAAAGAACTGAAAAGTTCTAGAGTCAAATATGATCCAGATTATACGTTGATGCCAGTAGTCCTGGCAATTTAGTATTTGATTGAGAAGAAAGCTACATTTATCTGCTTTGAAGAAGATCATCAGGAGGGATTAAAAATTTAGTACTTCAGGCTCATTAAGGGTTGGAGTGGAGTAATTATGTAGCTGCTAACAAATGCTACAGTCACCACTTGAACATTAGGATATGTTACTCCCTGAGACTTACTGGCCCTCTTCAAGGAGCTTCGCAATTTGTAAATGTCATCTTTGGAGAGTAAGTGTTGCTGATCCATTATTTTAGATTTGGCGTGCTTTTCTATAAACAGAGTGTGTTTTCAGAGAAGGTAAGGCCTTGATAATAATCTTAAAAAGATACGGATTCTCTAGAGTCTTTCCCCTTGGCGTGATGCCACCCTTACAGTCTTGAACTGGGACAGTGCTCAGAAGGCATGATGTAGAGAAGACCTTCGTACTACGTGTATTTTGTTTGTTGATAATTATGAGGCTAGTCTAATTTTCTAATCTTGCAAGTTGGGAAATAATTAAAATGCTCAAGAGACAGCAGATTGAGCTTGTTGTGCCATTCTTCATCATCAAAATTTTAAGGCGTTTTATATCAGTAACTCTGTACTTGTGTATTTCAAGTCTTGCATCTTGTCTGTAGAGCACACAGCGACATCTTAATTTCAAAAGATGTAGTCAAATCTACTCTCAAACTAACTGGAAGAGATAGTGATATTTGTTTTATCTTGAGATTTTTTTGCTGGTTATTTTTTTAATCCAGACGTATCAGTTACCACCTAAATCAATCTCTTAATCCCTAACTAAAGCCTATTCATTCTTGTTTTAGATGTGATTCTAATAAGGCAGGGAGTATTACTGTAGTATAGAAATATGAACACATACATACTTACCAGGTTCTTTTACTGCGTGAAAATGCAGTGACAGGAGAGACACATCAGAACTCTGCCATCCTTACAGTATAGACCATTGTAGTTAGGTTTTTACCCGCGTGTCCCCCGTCTGGAAGCTGCTTAAAAGCACAGACTGTGCCTTAGTCACCTCTGAAGCTCTGATGCCTACCCATAGGCCTGATGCATGGTAAACTTCCAATAAATATTACTTTACTTATATTAAACTTAAAATGTGGAATACCAGCCGAAATGGTAGCTCCCAATTCATGCCATGACCTTCCTGGCCACCACTCCCAAGATTTACAAAAACTATTAAACTAATTATTGTCATTATGGTTGTAAATTAGACCATACATTTTATTAAAAATTGACACAGTCACCTCTTTGAAAGGCCTCTTTCATTCAAGGAAATGAAAACTAGCATTGTATGTAGAACACTAAAATTGTTTGACATGATTTTCACTTCTCAACTAGCTGTGGTATCACAAAGATAAAAATATACACCTGTATTCTCATCTCAGTCTGATAACTGGACTGAAAAAATGTCAATTTAGTTAAGTAACAAAATTGGTTGGTTGAGTTATTTTGTGTACTAGGCAACAGTGTTCCTGATTGATTTTTTTTTCATTTTTAATTGTTTATTCCGTGATTTTTTTCTCCCCTGAGGCAGTGGACTGAAAAAGTGAGATTCTTCTGCTATTGATAAGCCTGAAGAGTGGAAATCAATAGTTAAATTGACCCGGTAAAAGGTGTCTCTTGCTGAGACAGGAACATCAGAAAGCAACAAGTCTACTCTCTAACGAGGATCAGAAACCTCTTTTGCTTTTGTTTTCTATATGTATTAAGTAGCACAAGACAGTGCTGATGAACTGAATTTTTTCTGTGGAGTCTGTTTAAGCCAAGATTCTCTTAACTAATAGACGGGCTGCAGGTTTGCAGGAGCTGGATTCAGTAACAGGTCAGCAGCAGACTTCCCGCATGCCAAAACTGGGGACATACTGGCTTACGGTTGCTAGACCTCTAAACAAATTTGTGTAGAATTCATCTTTTTTGCTTTGCTAATCACTCTTGGTTTTCTTTAACATTATATTTACATTCTATGTGAAAAATAGATTTTATATTTCATTTAAAATTCGTCTAGATATGTTTATTGGACACTGTTGTTAAATGATAAAGGAACTTTATAAGGAGATAGGATCAATATATTAATATTAATAATTCTGAATTCTTTTTATGCACATATAAAATCCATCTAACTATGTTTATTCATTTGATGCTATTGTTAAGTGAATAACTTAAAGGAATGTTTTTAAAGCAATGGTGTAAATACACTAATATTAACAATTTGAATTACCTTTTTTGTACATATATCTGTATATTCTTTAAATATAAATAACACACATATATACATCTAGTTCTATAATTGGCTTTTCTTCCTTCTTTCTGATCAGTATCATTCAACACCTTTTATATGACAGGCAGTTTGTAAAGCACAGGGTATACAAAATCATCCTCCCTTTTTTGGTTGCAATGTCTGTTACTGACCCAAATCAAATAGTTTCCTTCAATTGTGCTTTCCTTTTCAACTTCTCTAGTTAGAAGTCAATCCTCTTGTGTGCTCCCTGAGGGAAGACTAGTTTAGCAGGAAATCACTTACTAATCACAGTCTGTTAATCACATAGAAAGAACACTTTTTTTAATGCCAGCTCTGTCATTCATGGAAAATGTATGTTTCCTTGAGGAATCTCTTATGAATTACTTGTTCATCCTCATTGCCTTTCACACATTAAATTATGCTTCTCAGGAGTTCATTAATTTCACATGTAAATTGACCGTTACCTGTAGACAGAGTCCTCTGAACAACACAGATAGCAATTGTACCTTTCTTTGATTTCTTGTTACCTGTTGTCCTGGTCATGTAATGGGCCTGTCTGTCCCGCTGTCCCCTCACCTGTCTGTCCCGTGGAAGGCTGCAGGCAGTGGTTTGCTGGAGCTGGCTCACATCCCACCTCTTCCCACCTCCGTGTCCACTGATGTCATGTTGGCCGCTTGAAGCTGGCCACGGTGGGAGTATTTACACCATGGAAACTGGCAAACACAGCAGCTCAGGGTCCTCCCCTTTCCAGAGAGCTCCTTATTAAACACTTAGCAGCACTCCATGTTTACAGTGCCAGCTCTTCTCCTTTTGAAAATTGTTTGACCATGTGGAATAGCCATGTAGAATTTTATGTCCACATATTTTCTTTCCACACTATTTGAAACACTCAGAACATCACTCTGTATACCACTTGCCAACTGAGTGCCTGGGCAAGTTACCTAGTCCTCCTGTGCCCCACTGTCCTTATCTGTAAGACAGAGATGGTAATACTACTTACTTCAGGGCTGATGTGAGGTTGAATAAGAGATACATTTATCTCGGTGTACTAGCAGAGTGCCTGATGCACAGTGAGCATGAAATAATCCTATCACTTATCTCTCTGTACTTTAATTAACGGATATTTACTGATCCCTTACTAAGTATTTAGCATTTTGCTGAGTCCAGTGGCCCATTGATTGAGATTCACTGCCTGTAACGTTGAGTATTAGCCATCATAGCCTGTGGTAAAAGACTTCCTCTTTTGCTGTTCCAACCTAACGTCCTTTGTTCTGTCTGTCTGCTTAGAACTTTTTTCTCTCTTTATGACTTATGCAGACTTTTTTCATATTTAGATTTCGTTTGGACATTGCTTCCTCTAGGAAGCTTCTCCTCACCCCAGCCCTGGCCATGTTATTGTCCTGTCTCTTTGTTTCATAATATACCCAGTTCCTGTCTCTGTAACTCTCTTTGGCACATGAGTCATAATCATGCATCTCCCTCCCTCTCTGGATTTGAGTGCATGGCCTGTAACTGACTACCTTTGTGTTCTTACCATTTGGTGAAATACTTGGCAAATAGTAGACCCACTGGAAATATTTGTTGAATGGTTGTTGGTTGAAGAAATAAGACATGGACTCTGCTCGTGAAAACCTCTTACTTAGTTGAAGAGATTACACACGTGTGTGACATGAAGGTGGACAAGAAAGCATTTTAATAATGTCTATATTTTTAGATTTTTAAGTGGGCAGTTCATTTTCATAGATATATGATTGTTTGAAGTAGGTAGGTCAGTTACTGCCCTGTGGTAGGAATAGCAGACATTTATGTTCACAGATACAAATGAATTGAGTTAGATCTGCCAGACCAGATTCAAGAAACAAAGCCCAGCTTGTCAACCAGATTTTGTGACTCTGGGTCAGAAATATAAGGGAAAGTTTGGTTATTCTTCTAGGCACTTTTTGTTTTTCGTAGCTTTTAAAAATTATTATGGCAATTTTCAAACATACGCAAAATCAGAGAAAACATTATAACAACCTGTATGTAAGCATCAGTCAGCGTTTTGGATGCATGGATCCGTGAATGCATCAGTCACCGTTTTGTCCGTGTTTCATTTATTACCTTCCACATACCTTTTATCGCTGAGAAATTTTAAACTAAATCTCAGACATGTTATCGTTTTACCTACAAATTCTTTAGTATGTTTCTCTAACAGTTGAGAACTAATTTTAAATATAACTCTATTTCCAAACCTATCAAAATTGACAATTGTTTTATTCTATCAGCTACCCACTTTATGTTCAACTCTTCCCAATTGTCACAGCAGCATCTTTTTACAGGTGGATTTCTCAGATAAGCATCTAAACAAGATTTATACATTCCATTTGGATATCATATCTTTTAAGATTCTTTAATGTATGATAATTCCTGCTCCTTCCCCCACCCCCTTCATGCCTTTCTTTGGTGAAAATATTCAGGTTATTGTCTTGGAGAATATCTGAAATTCTGAATTTGGCTAATTGCTTCCTACATGGTACATGTTGTTTACCTCTATCACCCTTATTTTCTGTAGCCTAGAACTTAAAACTAGAATTGAGTCCGTTTTAATGTTACTTGGTATTATTTGGTGAGAATACTTCCTGCATGGTGTTGTGTGCTTCAGTTTGCATCATATCAGTAGCGCATGCTTTCATCCATCCCCACTTTTAATGATGCTGCAATCCGTCAGGGCATTCAGGTGAACCTGGGCCAACCCCTTTGAAATGCTCCATCAGAATTGGACCAGGTGATTTCACTCCATCATTGATTACTTGATAGCTCTATGATTATTTTAGGGATTGCAAAATGGTGACTTTTAATTATATCATTCCTGCTGCATTTATTACCTGGAGTTTTTCTATAAAGAACTTTTCCATAGTAACTAGTTGGCATCTCCACTGTACAGTTTATATTGGAAGGATGGAGAAAATGCATGGTTTTTTATTTATCAAGTTTCAGAATCACACATTAACTTCTAATATAAGATCTAAATATAGTTATATTCAAAGTATTCTAGCAAACTTTTACAGAGTTTCCCTTGGGGAAATTCTTTGAATTATTCCTCCTAATCTTTTTTTTTTATTAATGCATTTTGATAACATTACTTCCCATGGCACCAAAAAGTCCCCTTTCCTTCCTTTTTTGTTTAACATAAATTTACCTCTATATAATGGCATTTATTCACTCAGAAGATACTTATTGTGCATATTTTTCTTTGGCAAACACTGTGCCAGCTGCTGGGGATGCAGACACGAGCCCTGCTTTTTTCAGAGAATATATCATTTGGGCTTGTTTTCTACTCATAATGTGATGTGATTAAAAAGAAAATAAACATGTTTATGAATCTGTTTTTGCTTACTATCATATTTGGTGTCCTGGACTATACACTTTAACTAACAATATTTTTAGCTGATTTTAGAGTTCCTGGACCTAGTGTCTAAAATAGGGACAATAAAGGGATTTGAAAGTTAAATTGTTCTTGCTGACCCAAAGAAAAGTGAGATGTCTCCATATAGGGCAGCGTGTATGGGACAAACGAGGAAGTTTTTATTTTCATTATTTGAAAAAATAAGAAGAGGGAATAATGGGGATTCCCCCCAAGACTAAAAGTAAAGGATAAGATCATGTGCTATTTTAACATAAGCAGATATTTAAACTTAATTTGACTTCTGTTTTCAGGAAGTAAGGGTGACATTTTATGGATGTCTTTATCTTCTATCATTAAAGTGTGTTTTGTCAGGATTTTCTAAAGTGTTTTTGGATTTTAGGAAAAGTACAATTTGTAAAGCTTTGTGGACATCTTGTATGAAGAGGCAGTATAAATGGGACTAATAAGGCGCCCCCGTCTCTGTGGGATTCTGTGACTGTGAGAGAACGAGTATGATAGAATACTGAACTCACCAAAAGAAATGTATCGCGTAAATCTGAGGGTATAATTTGTATTAGGCATGAGATATTAGGTTGTAGATTTTAGTTTCTATTATTTAAATACTCATTGTAATTCTAAAACTCTTCTCAGATGTTGTCTCTAAAATTGAAACTCAACTCTTTTGCTCCTGTTCAGGTGGTATATATGGTATAGCTGTTGTGTTTATTTGAGATCAGGGTAGAAGGCAAATTCTTGGCATCTAATTAAAAGTAGTTTTTGAAATAGTACTGAAAATCAGAAAGATGGAAAAACTTGACATTCTTGCTAAGTCTATGCTAACATGTTTTGTGATGTTATGCAGAAGTGCTGGGAAGCAAAAGATTTTTAAAAGAAGTGGTTTTATGTTTACTTTGCTAACACCTTATCAGGAAATTTGAAAGGAGACAAAAAGCTAACGCCTTTAGTTGTGGTATCTGGTAACTGAGAATGGGACTGAATTTAACTGTGACGATCAACAAATAGATATTTATATTATGTCAGTTGAGAGAATAGTTGCATTTTTGACTTGAGGAAAAAGCTTAATCTGAATAGCACAAAAGTTGACAAAAGAGTTTGCTAACACGTAAATACTGACTATTTTAATCTGTTAAAAACGGAAGGCTAGCATCAAGGCTCCAGTAGTAAACTTCTAAAAGGAGTTGGTGAAAAGTAAATATTATGCAACATGAAAAGAATACCAGGGGAAAAACTGACAGAGCAGAATAACAGGAAGATTAGTCACTTCTGGAAGGAAAAAAAAAGGTGGGGAGCAGGGGAAGAAATACTTTAAACAGGAATGTAGAACTGGAAGTGCTAGTGGTAAAAGACAGATATGAGCTAATTTAGGAGTGAAAACGCGCTGTAGAAAAAGGAAGAGTACTGGTTGCATTTAATTAGAAAATATGAGGTTTGTATTAACAAACAAAAACAAAAATGGAGAAAATCTTCTGTTAGGGATTAAGAGAACCCTGTAAAAATAAAAGAAGGATGTTTACTCCTTGGCTGGGCTGGCGTGGCCTAGGTCAGCCAACAATGTCAAACGTGCATAAAGAAAATGTATTTCTTTTAAAACAAACTGACATTCTATCATTTTCAAGTGTTGGATAAAGTAAAAGTGTTCTGGATGTATGCTATTTGATTTGAAATAATTTTCACTTATACATTTACTTATTTCACAACTGAAGGAGTAGCAATCTACAAATATTTTAAGAATTATTTCCATAAATTCTCAAAAATATAAATTGTAACTCTTTCTATATCATATAAAAAAATATATAGCAGTCCCTATAGCAGAGAACAAGGAAGTAAACACCACAAGTGTGTGTATGTGTATATGTGTGTGTAATCCCATTAGTCCCTAGTTTCTACCCAGGGTATTGGGGGCATTCATGGAACAGATTTTGCTCTACACATTTTCGATCTTCCCTGAGTATTCTCGTCTGTTGAATGGGAATGATAATATACCTACCTCAAAGTTGTGTAATGAGGATTAACTGAACTGGTAGAAATAGGCATATACCTGACATGGATGTGGCATTTTGTCCTTTTAACTTAAAATCCTGTATCCAGATATGGAACACAGGCTTGTATGATGCGTTTCCAACTAACGTATGGAAAGATGAACAATTGCAGTAGAAGCTCTTACTGATGCCTTGATAACAAAATGTCACTTGGTAGGTTACATATATATCCATACTTGACAAATATGAAATGATTACTTCTCTTGGCTATCTCTTAGTAACTCTGGTAAACAATAAATTACATAAAATGTATTTTAAATAAAGTAGTTATCTCTAGGGATATATAAGCACAATATTGGGAAAAAATATGTTCACTCTTCTATCAGGAAAAAAGATGCTGTTATTTAAATGCAGAAAATGGTTTATGTATATTGAAATAAAGACATCAAATTAATCTAAAGACCCAAAACTTCTATTGTTTTATGTAACAATGCAGAATATATTATTGAATTCATAGAAATGTGATAAGCAATCATGTAAGCATTTCTCGTTGATTTTATGATAAATTGCAATACTTTCATGGCTCACGTGCATGAGAAATTCTAACTCCACCACAAAATAACTAGTTTACACAAACACCAAATACTGCTAAAAATCTCCCCCTTCTCTCTCTCTTTCTCTCTCCTCCTCTCCACCCTTTACCCGCACAAATAGAGACACTCTTTCCCTACACACACACCCCCTGGCATAGCTGCATAGGAAATGTTTATTTTCCAAAGTACAGAAACAAACGTTATCTCAAACGCTGAAAGTCCTTCCTTTTCCTGGTTTGGAAACACTAAGTCATACTGAGTTCCTCGCAGATTTTCTTTAGCCAGCCTTTAGGTTTATTTAAAGCATAAAGTTGTGAGGACAAAATGACTCAGGAATTTGTACTTCACAGTGAGAGCTTTTCACTTCTAGGTCACCAGTTCCTACCTAGCTGACTTAGCATTAGTTAAGGATTGGTTATAGTCACTGTGTTTTTTAGTTTCCAGGAGGAGCTCACTGCAACTCCTCCTGTTTTCGTCTATGTGTGGCCTAGAGCTGATGCTTATTAATATATTTCTTTGCAGATAAAGCCAAGTTCAAAGAATTAAATAGAAGAGAGTAGACCCAGTAAGAGTTATGAATAAGAAGCTATTAATTTATTCATCTACAAACATAACTTCTATTGACTGAGATATCTTTCTAAAAGTAAACTGTGCTAAAATGATTAGAAACTTACATTTTTGTTTTTAATTGTACTGTTATTAACACCGGCAAGAAATAAGAACTGTAACTGCAATAGGTAAGTTGAGCAGTCAGAACATGCATCTGAGTCTGTATCTAAGTATGTATGTTTGGATGACTGTGTAAACGAGTCATATCTTCCCAGCCCATCACTTATTAGAGCCGAGGTCATAATGTGATTTGTTATGATCCATCTTATATAGCAGCCTATGAATTTACTTTGTTTTTCTCACCCAAAAGATGTCAGAATGTGTTTTTTAGAATTTTTAAATAACTTTTGTGTTAATTTGATGTTAACATTGGAGACTGAGATAAATTTAGATCTTTTGTCAGCCAAGGAGTAAATCAAGCTTATGTGGGTACAGCGTACAACATCACTACCCAAGGAATTCTGCAGAGAAGGTAGTTGTCTAGAAATTGGGTAAAGATTGACATCTTCCTTCTGTGGACAATTTTCATTGTAAAAATAATTGAGAGTAAATAGATTCTAATGCATTATCTAAGCTTTGCCGCACCGGCACATAAATGTCTTCTTCCTAAATGCCACCAATGGCTGCATTTCTTATAGCTTGTGGCTCGATTCCGACAGAGGGTAGATGTCTTAACCATAACTATATTTTCTCTCTGAAGTTTTCATGGTTTCTTGGGCTAATTTATATCAGGTTAAAGCCAAAAGAGCTGAAGCTAGCCAAAATTAGTCCAGAGAGTTAGGCTCGTTGCCAAATTAAAGAGAGAGGTGGTTTTACCTATTCTTCATTGGTTTCTCAGACTTACATTTGGGGCCTTAGGGCCTGATTTGGGCTGTCTGAGATGACCCAGATGGCTTTGTGTCCTCGAGAGCTAACTCAAGGGAGGTCATTTCAGCTGCTGAATATTCAAGGAACTATCTTGGTCCAAGGTTGGTTTCAGTCCATATCCCAGTGGAGGATCCTTGGACTTCTGAAGCTTCCTCTAAGCTCACAATTATTGTCTTGGCCCTGATTAGATTTATTTTCGTTAGATAATTAGGTTTATTTGCCAATGATGGGAATAAAATATAAATATGACTGCTAACAATGGTAATCCCCCAAGACAGAATGACTGACACTGTGATAATAATAATGTTACTGCCCTGTTAGTGCCTCTGATGATAGGATATACTTGGGAAAAAAAGTGAAAATGGGATCTGACTTTTTAAAAATCTGAGAATCAGGTAAAACATTTGTTAATTCCTTAAGTTGGTGAACATCATTAAGAGAAAGAGGTATAGAATTGTGTGTTTTATGAGCTTATGTGCTTGATACATGTTAAGTTTTTGAGAAGAGACAAGGATAGCAGGTCCTCCTCCTAGCAGGGTTCTGGCCAGACCTGCCTTTTCTTATTCCCTTTCTTAAAGAGTCTAAGTGCCATCAGCCTTCAGGAGCTGGGAGAGGGTGGGCGCAGGTGTAAACCATGGCGTCAGGAGCTGCATTCCCTGCATCCAGAGTTTACATTTGCTACTTGGTAGTCGTGTGACCTTTGGCGACTTGACACCCTATGCCTCCGATTCCTCAGAAGCATATTTACCTCACTGGGTGGTTGTGCATCTTAAATAAGTTGATACATGTAAAGGACTTATGGAATTTTAGGGCACACATTAAGGAGCATATATATATTGGCTGTTATTCTATCTTAGTTTTATGTAGACGTTTTCTAATGTCTATCCTCTTCAAGGTAAACTTGCAATACAGAAATAAATGAAAAGCAGAACTCATGTTGCAGTTTTAACGAAGTGTTCATGGGTTCTAGCCCTGGACCTGTAGAGCCTGGTTCTGATCACTTGTGAGCTCCATGACCTTAAACACATGATGTAACTTGACTTAGCCTCATTCTCCTCGTTTGTGAATGGAACAGTAATAAACCTGATCTGTAGTTGCTGTGAAGATTAACTGGGAATGGAAAGAAAAGGAACTTATCAGTTTTATCAAAACTGGAACGAACTATAGAGGCAAAGAAGTCATTGCTCTTCCTGTGAAATACAGTTCCTGAGGCCTGATATTTCCCCATCTTGGGAGTGTTGTAAAGATTATGAAAACATTAGCATTTGCAAAGACTGATTCTATGCCAGGAAGGCAGATAGAATATTATGAAAGAAATGACCAAAATTGCAGGATGGCATTTATTTTATATGGTAACATCCTTTCTTTCATTAACAGGAAATTTTAGGGCAATCCGCTTGCTTATTAGGAGTGGGAAGGGTGATGAAAATTTAAAAAGGATTCATCAAGGCGTTCTTGTAATAAAGCAAATCACTAATTACCTCTTTTCCAGAGAGTTAGAAGCTTAGAATTTCATAGTAGCAGTATATTTATCACCTTGTTGGGGAGCAGATTTTAAGCATGATCACAGGAAAACACCTGTTCTGACACCGTGTGGGAAAGGCACAAGCATACGGGCGAACTCTGTGTAGGTGTCGAGTGAACAAGAATGCTTTGGCTAGCATCTTGCAAGGAGTTGGGTCTAAATGGTCTGCTCCAGCTTCTGCTGCTGCTGCTGCTGCTCATATTGCTGGGAAGGAGAAGTGGCTGACCTGGCGTATCCTTTACTCTTGGTGCTGCAGCAGCCACTCAGGAAATGTTGTTTAAGGGGAACCTTCTGGAACCTTTTCATGGCACCATGGCAAGAAGAAGCCGTATCTTATCTATTGAAGATAAAGCATGGAGTTGGCTAATGGATGCTGGTGAGTGACTAAGCACGTGGGGAGCTAGTTCACTGAGCTGTCTTTGGGCAGGCTGCTCTGTCGAGGGCTGAGATGGCATCCATGGGAAAACGGCCTCTGATGTTCTGAACGTCAGAATGCTCTTTTAGGGAGAAATCATAGATTTAACCCTAGTGACCTCATCTGTGATCCTGTTTATGTTCCACAGATAAAGTTCATGTTTATTCCCAGCTGTAGTACTTGAAGGTCCTAGCCCTGAAGTTTGTTAGGTACCATAGCATGTGGAGCATAGTTTCCCAGGTCATTTCTTAGTCACTACTTAATCTTTACTCTTGTACCCACAATGATTAAAAAAAAGACTTTCTAGTATATGAAAGCAATTATTCCTCCTTTCAATTCTAAATGAGCACCTCCTTTTTGCACTACAGTAAAGTATAGGATTTTAAATTAAGAAATTATTTATATGTATAAGTCTTGCCAGGAATATTCTTTTCAATTCAAGATAATTCTATAAGCAAATTAGTAAGATATTGATTATATTAGATAGTTGCACAGGATGAATTTTGACATATGCAATAAAAAACTTCTTTGCTAATGTATTTATGTACCAGTACAAGGTAGTTTCCTTGAGCAAGTTTCTTTTCTTTTTTTTTTATTGAGGAATATTAGCGCTGAGCTAATGTCTACCACCAATCCTCCTCTTTTTGCTGAGGAAGATTGGCCCTAAGCTAACATTTGTGCCCATCTTCCTCTGTTTTTATATGTGGGACACTTGCCACGGTATGGCTTGGTAAACAGTGCATAGGTCTGCACCCTGGGATCTGAACCGGTGAACTCCAGGCTGCCAAAGTGGAGCGCAGGAACTTAACCGCTCCACCAATGGGCTGGCTCCTTGAGCAAGTTTCTTTATAAGTAAAGTGAATAATCTGAATGAGCTATCTCAATTTTTCTCACTCTAAAATTTTCTTACTCTAAAATTTTCTGTCCCCAACGTAGAGGCCCTTTTTGACAAAGCCTACTGTGTGGTTTGAAATATATATCTTTTCCACCTTATAATCCGTGACAGACGTGAATATGTGCCAATTAATAGTTTACCTGTGTCTTTCATGAAAAGATTGGAAGAAATAGAAATACTGTTTTTCATAGAGGTGTAGACCAAATTTTCCTAGAATAGTTAATGTTAGTAGGTATTCCATAAAAAAAGCAGGCAGTTAAGTTCAGGCATTTACAGTGTCGTAATAGAGGTTCTTATTTAATTTTATTTTAACTTTTAAGAACTTTATTTGACAATACCCCCCCACACCCTGACACACACACACACGCTTTTTGAGGAGTTCCATTTCACACATGGCACCACTGTTCAGCCAATAAACATTTATCGAGTGCCTAGTATGTTGCTAGGCTAACTAGCTGCAGGGGGACAATTGTGAGCACATTTGTCAAAAATTTCTCCCTGTGATGCTTCACAACAGGGAAACACTGGTTTAGAGGACCCAATCTTACTCCTTTAGTAAGATACTTTAGTAGCAATATGTTTATTTTTTAAAAGCCAGTACCGACTTTTCTATTTCCACTGAAAATAATCCTTCCATACCATATCATCTGAAGGGCTTTGTGAGTGGATGGACTCCACAATTTCACACCGGCAACGCTTATTCACTTTCTTGTCTTCTCATCCACGGTGGTTTTTTTTGTTTTAGTTTTTGTTCTTTAGATTGTTGAAACTGATTTTCATGAGTGGGATTGAGAACACAGGTCAGAAAAACAAACTGTGATTGATTTTTTATATTTTATTTGAAGTCAGACTGTTACATTAAAAAAAGTCAACCTCCATGTAGTTCCTTCTGTAGGGGATCATTCAGTCTTTGCTTATCTAAACCTGTTGTATTGACCTTATTATGTTTTAAAAAATAAAGTTTTAGTTTAAACCAACGTGGAAACTTAGGCACTGTTTATACAATGAAAGTATTTTTAAAGGGAAATTCAGATGCCTTACCCTCTTGCCTTATAAAATCCCAGTTCTCTCGAATTTAAAATACTAGCTGCCTAGGCAGCCCTTTGTATTTTCTAGTATAAGGTTATTTCATTTTATAAAAATGCCTGACCCTTAGTGACTTACTGGACATCAGTGAGTTTTCCTGAGCAAGAACTGCTTTTATTGCATCTTATTAACATTGTGTGTGTGTTTGTGTATTTTTCCCTGTTGGAGGTTAGGGATGGAAAGCAACCTTACCCAGGACAAGATTATTTGACACCAAATAAAATAGATTATTATTACTGTTTCCCTTAACTTGGATTTAAAAATATATATAAGTAAATACCGGAAGTCAAGAGGTACACACACATACCTGCTGTTGGGCGGTAGAGTTTCTTCTCATTTAGTTCTAACACAAGTATAAAATACTATGCATGCTTAATTTGATTCTAGTCTTGAAAAAGTGACAGTTCCTAATGAGCCTGATCAGTTTTATTTTGATACATGTGAGGGATGATTAAAGATCGGCAGAGTTTATATTTAGTCTCTGACTTGATTCTGTCCAGCTCATTAAAGCAAAATTGTCTTAGGGTCTGTCTCTTGTAGCTGTTTAATATTTAATATTCAGTGGGCTCCTTGAGATGTCGTCCTGAGGGCTTGTGAGCAGCTGAAAAGCTGTGAATAGTGGTTGACAAGCTGGGAGCATCTCCACTGAAAACCTGATGTTCTGAAGCCCAGGTTCAGGAGAATCTTAGTGAGCAGTTTGTCCGGCAGCGCATTGAAACCTGCCCAGTTAATCACACTTTCCCTTCTCGCTCCTCTTCTCTTTTCCCCCTTTCTTCTGTCTCTCCCTCTTCTTATCTCTGAGCACTTGGTTCACTTGCGTCTTTTTCTTCATTTTTTCTTCTCTTATTGAACTCCTTCTGTCTCCCTCATCTGATCACAATAGAAAGTGACGTATTTGATAAATGTGTGTTGTGTTTCAAAAGCAAATTAAATTGTTTTTCAGTTTAAAAATCAGCTGAGTTTAACCTTCTCTATCTTTCCGTTTTCTCCTCCACTAATGGACAACTTTGCCCCTTAACCTCTGTGGGCTTGGGGATCAGCTCCCTGTGACTTTCTACGTTTGTAAGTTTCCCTCCGTTAATGTAAGTGTTATGATGACAGGATTTAGGGGTGTGATGTCACGTATCAGATCTTAACCTCCGTACAGCAGGCACACTGTAATATGTCTCCCTTCCTTTCCTCTCTAGACCTGGGCTCCAGCCCCTCCTCAGCTGTGTTTCTGGCTTTCTCATGGGGCGCGAGGTTGGCCTGTCCTGCGTGCCGTGTTGCATTTCCCCACTGCTTCTTGTGTCCTGTTGGGGTATTGGGGTGATTCTTTCCAAGCAGTAGCTGGGCTCTGCTGGTTCCCCAGGGTCTCGCGCTGCGCGGATGTCTCTCCACCTCCTCCGCCCTGTCCACTGACAGACCCTTGGGTTCCTTGATGGCTGCCTCTAAACTCTCGGAGGGCGGGAACATTCCTCCCCCTGCTGCTACGATTGAGCCCGTGCTGGGTACCACGTTGCTCTCTACACTTGCTTTCAGTTGTTAAGGCTTCCCGAGCTTTGGCTGTGCCTCAGCGAGCCTGCTGTCGAAACCCTGAAGCTCTCCTGGCCTCCACACTCAGTGGTAGCAGCAGGTGTTGGAATTTCTCCAAGCCCCTAAGACCTGGGAGCAAGAGACTGGCTGTTTGACCTAGACCTCAGGACTTTCCAAAGCACCAGGAAACCTCTCCAGAAGATATGGAAAGGTAAGATTCCGATTTCTCCAGGTAGCTCTTCTAGAAGCCAAAAAAACCCCCTGCAGCCCTGGGCTTACCGTAGACTAATAGCTGAAGAGTGTCCTTGGGGAACGCTGGGTTTGGTGATAGAGCCAAAATAGGAGTTTTGAAGTGGCGACGCTACTTATTGAAAACGTATCTTTTAGAAATTTGGTGTGATACTCACATTTTTATTCTACTTTATTTATATTAAACTTGGCATTGAGTAGATTTTTTTGAAAATATTTTTTCCATTCTTTGAATTGGAATCTAGGACGCAGCCCTTTCTTCTTTGTCACGATCTGCATTGTGTATCTGGTAAGACAAAAATTGAGAAACAAAACAGTTAAAAATGAAATAGAAATTCTTTATTTTTCCAAATGCCTGTATTTTATTTACCTCTCTGTTAATGTTCAAAACCAGAAATACTAAATGAATGTATCCTCAAATTTTTAAAAATCAAATTCTTAAGTCCATAATTAATTCAAAAGGAGCAGGAAGAGCAGCTCCTCTCGTGGTCCTGCTAGGGTACCTTATAGTCCTTTGTCAACAGTGACCGATTGGCATTCTAAATGTAGCGGGCTATTATCTTTTAGGGCTTTATTTTCAGGTTTTTAAAAAAGGAGATTACTCTCTGCCCCTGTCTTTTGGGGAAAAAATCATTCCACGTGGGCTCAAATAACCTGGATGAAGGACGTCTGTGGGGTCTTCTGTGCACGGAGGAGGCTGGGAGGGAACACCAGCAGCATCTGGGAGTGACTCAGCACAGGGCATCTCTCCAGCATCATTGCCTCCGTGACAGCTGTTCTTCATTCATACGCTTTACTCTCTCCCCTGCCTCCATTCGCAGGCATGAGTCTGTGAAGTGGTATTAAGACACCTCTTCTGTATGAGATCTTTGGTGGCCTTCCAATCAATTCATGCCTTCTTTTTTTTCCCCTTTGTTCTCTTTTCAATACGGATTTAATCTCTTAATTGATTCCCTGCAGTTGGAGTCAAGGCTGTTTGCTGTCACCTTGAAACTCTTTCATGTCAATAAGCAAAAATGTAACTGAGATTTTAAAAATGAAAAAGAAGAATGTTTACTAATAGCTGTACAAAATGAGAACTAAGATTTATCTTTGATAGTGCTTATTTACGATGCTTATTTTTAAAACTGAAATATCTTCAACTTGGAAATATCCAAGTTTTATCCCCTCTAGACCTCAAAGTACGTGTAAATAGAATGTTTTGAAGTTTTTCTGGTGCTTTAAACTGAGTGATTTCATATGTAAAAACAGAGAAGGGAGATTTTAATGCTTTAATTCTTAACATTTATAATGAGCTTAAAATTTTTGAAAATGCATGGCACAGTCTGAAGCTAGGAGTTTGCATTGTTCTCCAGTTGGCATTTAGAGTGCATTTTCCCTTTTTTATTTATCTAGAATTCTTACATTTCACTGGGACAAGAAATGAAACAGAAAATATATATGTGTGTATATATATATAATTTTTAAATGATTTAATTAAATATTAATATGGAGTGAACTTGGGCATTTATTAAATTACTTTGAAACTTTAAAATTACTTAAAAATATTTTTAATGGAACATAGTGAATTAACGGTATTTGTTGTATTTAATGTTTTATGGACAAAGTAACTTCACATAAGCAGGACATAATACAGGAATATTTAGTCTCGTGATTGCTCTTTTAGGGCATAGAGAAAAGGTACATGATATCCTAAAATAGTGTTGTCATACAGATCCTAGCAACTATCTGAATAGAAAATCTGTTGAATAGATAATAGAATGACCCTTTTACAGATAAGAAAACAGAGGACTGAAAATTCACAATTTCTTAAGCCCAGACCCAAGATCAGCATCCAAGTCACTGAATTCTAATCTGGTCACTTGCCTCTATGCACTGCTATTTATTTCAGTTTACTATCTTGTAAATATGGCAATTTTCTGAAAATTTAACTTCTTAAAATTAAAAAGATTAGACCTATGTGCATATATAAGCAGTTCACTTTCTGTTTCTAAGCAAAAATTTTTAATTGACCTCCACTGTTTCCAAAATTGAAGAATTCCTCAGCTTGCATCTTTAAAGATACCTGTTTATTTGTGGCATCTTGGAAGTGGGAAGAATGCACATTCCCTGTGCTACAGTAATTATATTTGTGTGAAATTATTTGATATATTTATTAATTAAATGATTTCTGCTTGGCTGACTTAGAATTATTACTTCGAACTCTAAATTTTCCCTGACTTTGTTGGATATCTACCATCATTTAATAGGACCATGCTCGGGCTCCTTTGTAATGTGATTCTTTGGGAGGTATGATTGTAATCCAGCCCCCTTGCATGATGTCCAAGGTGGACTCAAGATCCAAAATGGACCTAGGTGAAAAATGTGTGCAAAACCAAGAATGTAAATTCTGAATTCTCTTTTTAGGAAGTTCAATTTGAAAAATAGTTGGGGTACTTTTGGAATAGGAATTTGTAACACATCAGAAAAAATGCGAAGTACTTATTCTCTGAGGGTCTTAGAAGTCTTAGGCTAGTTCTCAAAATAAGGTCTTCATCCCAATCATAGTGACCTCTGAGTGTTTCTGCCATCAGTCAACTCATAAAACTCATTTCCCGCTGTTTCCTCTTTCCCATCTATTCCTTGTCCATTCTTGGAGAGTCTGAGAGCTGTCCAGACTGGTGGGATATGAGCAGAGTATTTACAATAGATATTGGGAAATGTCAAATATGTGATATATTTTTTTGATATATTTTCTTTGTTGTGACAAGTAAATAAAGGCTCCCAGTCTCATTAGACGTATCCATGTAGGAAAGAAAGAAGAGCCAGATCTGCACTTGCTCAAAGCAACCAAAATTAGAGGACAGTTCTAGGAATGAGACAGGATGCTGACATTTTTTATACTTTTAGGGGAGTTTTACACTTCAAAAATAAAATATTCGTGTTCATTATTTTGTTGTGTGGAATTAAAGGCTTGCTGAATCAGAATTATTCAAAATTAAAATGATCTCTTTAGTTAATTATAATTTATTGATTACCTACTACTTCCAGTCCCATTACAACAATTATCTCATCTATTCTTCACAAAAACGCCTGGAGGTTTGTAGTGTTATTATTTTACCCTTGCAAATGAGGCAGCTGAGGCCGAGAGAAGTTGAATAACCTGCCCAAGATGGCACAACTGGACACAAGGATTCAAACCCGGGGCGTATGGCTGCAGGGGCCTGCCATGGAGGTCCTTGTTAGTTGTAACCCCTGGCAGTGAGTGCTGGTTTCCAAATTCAGTCTCCACCCTTTCCATGGCCGGGTGCCATCACGGTGCGTGTGCCCAAACCTCCGACCCCGTCTGGGCTGACGCTCACTCACTGGTTATTTGACCTTGGAGAGGTTACTTATCCCCTCTCAGTGGTAGTCCCACCCACTCTTGAATATGAATAATATCATCTCCTTGTCTGGGTTTTTATGAAGATTTAGTTTAATTTAATGAGACAGTGTGTACCAAGCACTTAGCACAGTGGCGAGCATGCAGAAAGTAGCCGGTAAGTGGCTGATGATGTTACGTAATCTTCCCAAGGTCAGACCCAAGCCTGTCTGACTGGAAAACTAGACGAAACAAGAACACACACACACATACACACTTTCCACAGGGAGCAGCCCCAGCCACGGATCCACAGCACAAACTCATGCCCTCTGCACTCTGGCACTGCCTCTCACCACTAGCCATCCCTTTTGTGATCAATAAATCATGATGTTGTGTATGCTGACAGGAGGGGTTAAATGATTTAGGGGAAACTCTAGGAGAAGGGCTTCCAAGGATTGGAGTCCCAGCCCCATTGCCTACATACAAACTGTGTGATGTTAGGCAAGTTATGTAACCCATCCAGGGTTCTTTATCTATGGTGTATAAAGCCAATAACAGTATCTATTCTATTGGGTTACTGTGGGCAGTATGTGATATAAATTAAAAAAGCTCCAGTAAATGACTTTTATTAATAATTGGTAGACATACAAACATTTCTTTAAAAAATACATTATGTTCACAGAATGAAACACATGGTTTGTGAAAATCAGAAACCCATAGAGTTTTAGAGATGGATAGGATCCTGGTAATTAGATAAGCTTCCGTTCTCCAAGAATCTCTATGCTTTCTCTGTCACAGCCATTATACCTCAGGGGCAAGCCAATGGCGAAAGGGGGGAAAAAGGCGTCAAAGGTCAGAACTGACCCAAATATGGGTGGTTGTACCATCAGGAAGGCAGGTGGACCTCTTGTCTGGGCTGATGTCAGTGGCTGGCATCGAGGTCACCACTTGATGGGAATAGCCCTGGGTAAGCAGATGGTAGGGTTCTCGTTCTTGTGTTCTTTCTCTTTTGAACCAGAGCCCAAACCAGCAGCTGGGGCTCAGGTCCTCGAGAGTGAGTCAGCCTGGGCTGCGTTGAGTGTCAGGGGTCAGCCTGACAGGAGGGATTTCTTAAATTCTTGCTGCTGAAGTGTCTGCCCTCCCTGACTAGATTCTCGACTCCTTGAGATCAGGGAGGTTTATTTTACTTATTTGCAATGCCTTGGAGAGGGTCGGGGAAAGAGTGGGCACTCAATGCACGTTTGATAATTAAATAATAGAATTTAAGTTCCAGAAATGGGACAGAAGAACTCCTTTAAGGAAATCGTGGCCACCAAAGGCATCAGAAAACAAGGCTGCAGTGCTGGAAGCATAGGACACCCTGGGCCTCCCTGGTGGGGGCGGGGGCGGTTGCACAGGGGTGGAAGGGAAGGGTTAAGGCGGACCCTAGGGGTCGGCTAGGGAACTGAACCTACGTGATTTTTGTCATGACTGCGTTAGGGACCTGGCAGAACTGAAATGGTCAGTGTAGCCTGATTGATGAATGTAGGAAAAAAGTATTCCAAATTGTTTATAAAACTTTTCAAGCAGAGGACAAATTTAAAGAATCGAAAGCTGTTGGAATCCATTTACATTCTTTTTTCATATAGTTAAAAATGATATTTCTGGTACTAAAACCTCAATTTTGGTACTAGAGACTTGGGGAAGAATGTATCTGTAAATATGTCATTGATGTATATACACTTATATGAAGAAGTTATCAAAATATGGTTTTAATATGTAACATTATAAAATTATAATTTGTAACATATGAACATAAAGTGAGGAGCTTGTGCAGATGACGTGGGAAGTCAGGGTGTAATTCTTAAAGCTGAAACATTTGTGCAGGACGATTGGTGAAACGTTCAGTTTTTTTTTAATTTTAAGTCTTACTACTCTTTTGATGTGTATTCCCCAAAATAAGATGAAAGCATCTTTCAATCAAAGTCTATATTAAAAACATAGAACACATTAAAAAGAACAAAGAAAATTAAGTGTGCTTAGTGTCAAGCCTAACAGTTTACATTGATGCTTAAATTGCCATAACGGTGTTTTTAGGTAATCCAAGCGAGGATTCTAGGTCCTGGGCCAGAAATGGTAGCGCCCTGTATCCAAACCCAGGATCTTCTGTGCTGGCACCTGGAAGACAGTTGCTTAGAAATTTCAGCTAAGAGTTAAAATCAAACCAAATGTTTCCATGAGCACTTGTGTCTCTTTAATTTGAAAAAGACCACATGTTACAGTAGTGCTTCTGTTATATTACGATAGTTGGAACTTTCCAGGGGATCTCAAGAACAGATTCTTAAATCACGTGCTAACTTATCACACGTTTTTAAAATTTTGCTTTAAAAAACACACATGGATGTGAAAGTAAACAAAATTGAGTCTGAAAATGGAAAAATAATCACTAACAGGTGTATCTTGTTTTGTAGAAAGGGAGTTCCTCTGCTTTCGTTTTCAACTGTGCCTGTAAGCCTGCCCTCTCACTCGCCCGCCGCTGTTCCCACTCTCTGTGTCGACACAAGCATGCCCAGAGAGGGAAAGACACACACACACACAAGCTTTTGCTTTTACCTTAAGACACTTACTCTAGAACAGGAATTGCATGATGTTAACTCTCTATGATTCTGTTTAATCGTTTGCATCTATGGCTGTGCATCTCTGAATTGTACGTGGGTCCAGCATCCTATCTGTGTGACGAAACGCTGCAGTGCTGGGTTTTTTCCTGTTTCTTATTTCTTAATGGCTGCTTTTAGTTTGTTCTGGCAGTTCGTCATGAGACTTTTAATAGGCAGTAAGTCTGAGATGTCATTGAAGCAGTGCGTGCTGACTAACGGAAGCTGAACTCACAGTAAAACCCCTCACAGGTGAGGTCGCTTAGATGACCGGAGGACTCGCCCTTCTCCTCCAGCCCTCGCCCTGGACATGTTCTTTGCAGTTTAATCTGTTCTGTTTTCCCCTTTTAAAAACATAAGAGGCAGCGGTACAAATAAAAGCCATGGGATCTCTTCCAACGGAGAATTTTGTCTACAGAAATACAGTGTCAATGCTGAGAGAGAAAATGGTGTAGACAGAGTGAGCGGTGTTTGTGCTCATCCCCAGTCTTGTTTTCCTACCTGGCAGTTGGCCTTTGATGTGTGAATTTTTAAAAGAATCTTTCAATTAGAAAAAAAAGAAGTTTTCCACAGGGAACACGCTAAACAAATATTTTTAAAAACCTGTTTTTATTGAGATGGATGGCTGTAGAGTTAAACCATTATGTATATAAATATGTGTGTGTACAACACATTAGACATAATGTGCAGAGACTGATAACTTGCACACCCTTTCTGAGTAGAATGGCAAACATACTAGTGTAGCCTGGTGGTTAAGAGCGTCTGCTCTGGAGTCACATGGGATGGGCTCAGACCCCAGCTCTGCCACCTACTACTGTTGGTGCATCTTTGGGTGAGTTATTAGACCTCTCTGAGCTTCAGATAGCTAATCTTTATAATGGGGTTAGTAATAGAGCTATAGGACTGTTTTGAGGATTAAACAGATTAATAAGCCATTAATTAATAAATTAATAAGCAATTAGATTGTTAATAAACCATAAATGAAACGATTAATGAATAAATAATAAAACATTTAGAGCGGTGCCTGGCGTACGCTAGGTATTCAGTAGGCTGTTGTTATTGTCTTGCTGTGCCTTTTGTTTTATGCCTGCTTCTCACAGAAGTGGTTAGTTAGCCTCCTGTTTTATGAGGTGGGGCTGATGGGAACTGACAGGCTTAGAAAAAGGTAAAATGGGAAGTCAGGGTGCTTCCTAGCCAAGAGGTCAAATGTCAGAGGTCAAATTCATATGGTAGGATGGGGTCCAAATCTTAGAAAAACTTAAGGATGATTCAGGGAAGGGAGCTAACCTTAAAACAGAAATGATCCGAAGTTGCGTCCTTGGGCAGGGGTGTTCGCAGGCGTCCCTCTGGAAAGCTGGGAGAAGCTTCCTCAGATGATCCACGTCAGTTCTGCCTGTCAGTGTCTCATGTCAGAAATTTCTACCAATATCTATTTAAACTATTCTTTCCTTACTTTAAAAAAATATTCACACCTTTCACAAAAATAAGCCACATTCATTATTTTTAAAAACTTTTATTGTTCTTCTTCCTTTCTTGTTCATTTTCTCCATATTGTTCCATCATTTTCCTGAGAAGAGTTTATTTTACAGGGGTTAACGTGAGAGTTATCATTTTGCAGAATAACCCTGATGTACAGAATAGCCCTGCTGTCCAGGATGACCACATTTTCCTGGGATAATTCCCATTTCGTTTTCTATTAGACATTGTAGTCACTTTTTTGAAGTTAGGAAAATGCGGTCCTACAGTTATGTTTGACAAGGTCGGGAGGACCATTAAAGCGACCGTTATCATCCACAGCAAAAAGCGAAGGTTGCCCTAGAGGAAAGTCCTGAGCACCTCCGATTAAAAACACTGACATAATGGAGGTTTTGGGGGCTGTTTTAGTGATTCCTGACTGGGCTGGAGACCTCTGACATCCAGTTATCACAGCGGTGGAGGAGACCCCTGCCCGAGGCCCCACACTGCATCTCTCAACAAAATCACTTTGACTTAAGAAAACACATTGTCTATATTGTATTTTCAGAGTCCAGGATGGAGGGGTCAAGCTTATAGTTTCTTTTAGGTAGTTAGTTATAATTTTGGAACTGTGTTGACATATTTTCAAATGAGCATTTAATAAACTCTCCTATAACAGAGAGTTCCTACCTGCGCTATATTAACATTGCTGCATGGAACTAGACCCCTGAGAAAAGGACATCTCAACTCGGGGAAAGTTTGATTTTAGTTTCATTATAGAAGAAAATTATTTTTATTTTATTGCAGTAACATTGGATTATAACACTGTATAGCTTTCAGATGTACATCGTAATATATTTCGAATTCTGTGTAGATTACATCATGTTCACCACCCAAAAACTATGGTCCATCACCTCACAGGTGAGCCTAATCACCCCTGTTGCCCTCTCACCTCCCCCTTTCCCCCTTCCCCTATGGTAACCACCAATCCAATCTCCGTTGCTATGTGTTGTTTGACAAAATCATTTTCAAACATCTTTACTGGGTTGAAAAGTAACAGAGTGAAAAAGAAAGTTAATTATTTAAAAAATACTAATTGAATCGACACTTTATTTTCAATTACAGAACCTCACGTTGAGTTAAAATTATTCCTTAATTATTTTTGTTATAATTTTCCATTTCAAAAATATTTGAAGGTTAGATCTCATGTTTAAGTCTTCGAATTGGCCATTTTCTGGCTGTAACTCAAGTATACCAATTCTTATGGAATGAGACCACTGTCCACTTAGGGTTCGTAGTGTTTTTGGCATTTTTTTTTTTAATGGAAGCCAGGAGCTTTACGACAAAGGAGACTAAAGATCAGCTAAGAAGACCATGGACAAAGCCCTGGACTTCGGGTCCATTACTCTGTTGTGATGGGTCCCTGTTTAATCCCCATGTTACTCTGTGTGTCACGTGTCTTTGGAAGCATGCCCACCATTTTGCCTCCTGGACCAAATGAAATCTCATAGGAAGAATGCACAGCACAGCACCTTTCATAAGCTCAGCTTCGCCTTGTTTGTGAACTAATTAATTTATCTGAAACGCAATAGAAATGCAAATTTAAAAGTATTCGGAGAAAAGTAAATCTTTTCCTGAGTCCTGCCTGCTAATGACACACTTGTATGTTGCTCTCATGATCACTAAAATTGAAAGTATAATTGTTTTTATAATATAATTGATAGTGTAAATTTTAATCTCTTTAGAAGAATAGTGGAGTAGGAGAAAAGAGTCTAAACTCTTCTTTTCCTCAAGATAAGTATAAATTGTAAAAATCAAGATCATATTTAAAATTTATTCTACAATTTTGAGATTGATTTTTGTTGCCCAAAAGAATTTCACAAGAGAGAAAGTGAACATCATGGGAAGAAAGATAAGGTACAGAAAACAAGCATCTGCCTTTAAGGAGCAAATGTATTTTTAACAAACACTAGAGAATATAGAATTTGCTGTATCAACAAAGTGCATTATTTCTTCAAGCAGCTGGATAAGCCAACGTGTGTTTATTGAATAAATGAGTATGTGGTAGTGAAAATCAAAGAGTGATTGAGTACATGACTGAATGGATAAGCTTAGTGGTAACACATTCTTCCTGTTTTTTATTTTTAGGAAATAATACTTATTTTAAAGTATTGCAAAGCATTCATTGAAAAAATTGGGTGAAATTCCTCATGTTCTCCTGTTGGAATGGCCAATTGTTACAGTAGGTTGAGAACCTTTTGTGTTATAAGATGTTGTTTGTATAGGTTGAATTACTCTAAATTTATAGAGCTTGGAGGAATCGGTAGATGAGAAAACACAAATCATAAGCAGAGGGCAGTTAGGACTAGTCTAAAAATAAACATTGGCTCATGAAATCACATCCTAGATAAAAAAGAAGGAAATGGATTTAGAGAATTACAGTGGTTTAGAAAAATTTGGTGTGTTTTTCTATCCTATTTTCAGTTAGTTTTGATGGTAATTGTTGTTAAAGGAACACCACACACTGTATATTTTTAAACATTTAGGCAGCAGCGGCAACACCCATAAATGTATTGGATGTCTTTGCTGTGGAAAAACAACCCTGGGCTTGCCATTATCATGGCAGGTTTTTACCTGCTGGAGCAAAGGGTTGAGGAACCGGGTTAAATATCAGTGTGAAATTAAGGCTCTCTGGAAGTCTCAGGACGTTATGGAGAGCATAGTAAACATTATTACAGCATGGGAACAGAAAGACTGGTTGCAGCAATAAACTGAGGTGGGACTTTGAAGAGAAAGGAAGACAGCCTTTGCTGCCAGAGAAGCCAGCTCCCATCCGCTCAGTCCTGGCTGTCCTGCCGTCTCCTGGGGCTCACTCCGCGGGAATGTGTCCCAGGTACTAAATAGAGTGCTGTGTAAACACACTCTTTAGATATTTGAAAATGCTCAAGTAACAGTTCTGCAGGGGTTACTGTGTAATTATTTCTAGCTGCTGCATTTATTTATCTTGGTACCAATTTATAGAGCTAGTTTTTGACAAGTGTTACCTGCAGTGTCTTGTTTCATAGTTTGAAAAAAGCACATAACATTTAAGAAAAATGCAAACATCAGTGGCTTTATTCAGTGACTAGAACTGGAAACTTATTGCTTACTATTTCATAAATCAGTAGCAGAATGTAACATTATATCTGTGACAGGTTAAAAAACAAAACAAAAAAATGGAAATTTGGACTTCTGAATGAACAGTTTATCAAAACACTAGCTTCTGATTTTATCTGAGCTTTACTGTAGAAAGGTTTTACTATTTCTACAAAGCCTAAAGGAAACCAGTGAACTAGAAAAGCTGAATATCATTTCTGACTAATCTATTAGTCATCCTGATAATAGGAAATTATTTAGTTCCTATTTTTTATAATAGTCCATCTTGAACGATAAAATCGCATAGCCCACTCAAAGGTATTTCAGGAAAATTGCTGTGATGCTTTGGGGAAAAAAGTACTACTTAAAAAGTGGGCACAGTAAGTGTTTTGCATTATGCGACTATTTAAATCACTCATTTCTCAATCTGTAGGAAATCTGTAGCTGAAAATGACCTCAAGGTTTATAGTGTGGGTGATTAGGGATGGGGCATTGCCATTTGCCAAGATAAGAAATGTAGGTGTTAGAATTGCTGTGTTCTTTCTTTTTAGGGAGAATAAGCAGGATTGCATAATTGATGTGGTTGAGGATGCTTGGATTTGCAGTAAAATTATCTCAAAGGCATTCACATAGAACTGACAGTGCTGTGTCATATTCAGAGAGAGGATGTACAGTAAGAAGAAGGAGATAAAGACATCTCAGTGCATCTCTCTCTAATCAGCCGTCAGAAGGGAGAAAAATCAAAGAAAGTGGCAGAGAACAAGCAGATTAATAAATAGTAGGAAAAGGAGAATGGAGCATTATCAAGAAAGGCAAAAGAGAAAAGAAGGAAGTAGTTAATGGTGCTCAGTCCTGCTGAGAGGACCAGAAATGATATGAGGACACTGACTCTGACAGTTAAAAGGATGCTAGTGACCTTGGAGAAAGCCGTTGATCAGAATTGGGAGAGAACACACAGAGTCCTCACTGCAAACCTGATTCCAGGAAGATGAGTCACTAGTAAGTTGCAAGATATGTATGAGGACTCAACAAGTTTAGACAGCCCTGTAAAGAAATTCAGTAATAAAAAGAAGAGAAGTGGGTGTCCGCTGGAGAATTCAGCAGAGAAGATTGTTGCGGAAGAGAGGAGGTTGTAATTTCCATTAAGGGAAGGTACGAGAGTAAGTGGAGAGAAGAAGGAAGATGGGTGGAAGCAGGGATGAGGGAGCACACTATAAAGTAGAGAAGTTGAGAAGGGGTCAACAGAGTGGGTAGAGAGGTTGACCTTAGAGAGGAAGATGAACCAAACACTTCCCGAGTCAGATTAAAGGAGAAGATGCTCAGCCAGTGAGAGCCCTCTCCTTCACGTCACCTCCTCTGTACCTTCAGTTGCATCTTGTTGTCTGGGTGGCTCGCTACCTTCTGCTCACACTCCTTTGCGTATTGCTTTTTAAGTCCTTTAGTTTAACTTTGCTTGCCATATGGTCGCACCTTGACTGTACGTTTTGTGAGAATGGGGCATGTTGTACCCCTGTACACGTTGCTTAATAAGCTCCCTTTTCATGTGATTCCCGCATGTATTTTCAGTAACCCCAAAGGCCAGTGCTTTGGGGGGAGAGGTTTTGCAGCCCAGCCTGTCCGTCGTAGTGCAGGGCTGAAGGCTAATTAGCTGCCTGTGTGAACCTCAATTGCTGTTTCTAAAACAAGTCCTCAACTTCAAACGAATGGGACAGGTTACTATATCAGACTTTTTTATTTTCCTGGTTAAGAAAGTTAAATGCATAACAAAACATAACTTAGATCTCATAAGTGGGTACTTCTGAAGCCAGGTGAAAATTTTAACTATAATTCGTTGTAGAAAGTGAAAACTTTGACTGAAAAAGAAAATAATTATGATAAGACAAAACTTTGTGAAGTAAATGGTTGCTAAATGCTATGGTTTGTGCTACTATTTATATCAGCCAAATAAGATTAGGTTGTGTCCTCACTGTGGTCTCATTCACACTCTGGGCACAAATCCCACGAGCAGAATAGTCGAATTATGTTTTCTGATTCTTTCTTAGCAAAACTAATTCTAAGCAAAAGTTAAAAATGAAAAGCTATCCTTGCCTCCCATTTGGAAAACCCGTAGTAAATATATTTCTATTTGTTTATACTAAGTATGTTACTACTTGTTTATGGTAAGTATGTTAGTATTTGTTTCATGGTTACTACTAATCCACTTTCTTTACTTTTTACATAAATGATCAGTGATCCAATTTTTTAAAGGAGAGCTCCATAGACACAGAAAGATTATGAACTGGCTACTATTTTAGTGGTTTTAGACTCAATATTATACTGAAAGTGAAATATTGTATCTAGTTAAATTTCTAAACTATGTAAAGCTATAAAGTTTATAATGTAAGGCACTGGATTTTATTCCTCCTGAAAATATTTGGTTTCATTTTTCTTCAAAATAAGTAGAGACAGAAAAATGGAAGGGTGAGACAATATATCTAAAGAAGTGAAATGTGGCCAAGGACAACTTTCATATATTCATTTCTTTGTGTTTTTATTATTATTATTATTATTATTATCCAAAATCATTTAGAACACTGATTGATTATGACCATTGGGCAGTTGCATAAACATCTTATTTTCTTCTGGAAGCGCCCAGGGAGGTATGAGAAGGCCCTTTAATTGCACTGGAATTTTAAATTGAACCACAGTGTTGCCCTGACCTGCCCTCTAGGTTCACCTGAACCACTCTCCAGTCTAGACTCTCCTCTCCAGCCTCCGGGCAATTTTTGCACCTATCTCATTGTCTCACATTCGTGCCTTCTCCTCATTCTGTCTTCTCATAAAAACCTCCCACCCAGTTTTCTTAATTAATAACAACTCGTCCTTCTAGACTCCATGCCAGTGACAGTTCCTCTGGGGAGCCTCCTTTGGTCTTCCCATTCCTCGTGCTATGGGAGATGTGCTTCCTGTTGTCATTGTTGATGGATTCGAGTCCTCTGGGATGCAGCAGGGACTCTGGCCCCAGCTCTGTATCTCTAGTGCTTGCTCTATCGTGGACACGCTCCTTTAGTGTTGCTTGAGTGACTGCATGCACCGGTAGCTGTTTTGTTTTGGACATTAAGCTAGATTTTATTCTTATTTGTTAGGGAGAAGCATGGACATAAACTTTTTGCATTATGTGGCGTGTTATTAAACTAGTTGAGGTCTAGTTTGTAATGAATAGTTTACAAAAAAATAGAAATAACACTTGCAGAAATACCTCCCTTTTTAATTAATGCATAGACAGATTTAAACTATGTCTGATATATGTTTTGATCTTTAATTTGAGGGTATCAGGATAGCCTGTGATTATTAACAAAAATACACCCCAATTTCAGTGGCTTATCCCAGCAAAGATTTATTTCTTGCTCTTGTAAAGTCGATGGCGCATGCCTTCCTCCAGCGACTCAGGGATCTAAATTTGCTCCCTTTTCCTCCAGCGCGTGGCTTCCGACGTAGCTGAAGCTACAGCAGAGAGAGATGGGGGAAGAACATTGGCTTCTAGTCGTCTCTTCTCCGAAGTTAAACCGCTGTTTATGCTCAGGGTCCCTGGGCTAGAATTATTGTAAGGCTCAACAGAGGCTGGAAAAGGTAGCCTTTGGGGTACTTACACAGAGAATCAGTGCGTGGAAATTGACCAAGCCAGTGTGGGTTCTGCTTTGTCTCTTATGTTCTGAGTTTTTGGGGGGCAGTGATGGAACTGGCAGACGGATAAGAGGATAAGAGAATTCACTGGGTGAATTCAAGTGTAAAACATTAATTCCGCAGCTATTAATCGAGTCCTTGTTATATCTCATGTGTATTAATTCCTGAAGAAGGGTCTGTCCCAAAGATCCTAATCTTTTTGGCTTGTGGTCCATTTTGAGAATCTGATCAAAGTTATGAAACACAATACACATCAGCACTTAACCCTAAAATCTGGCAGACAAGTTTAGGGGTTTATGAAATCTCTGCAGCCCAGACGTTTGGTTGTTCCTTAGATATAGATTTATTCAAGGAGAGATGCAGACAATAGACGAAACTGTTGATAAAAGCATGATTGAGAGTCAGTGCGAGGAATGCCTGGTAGCTTTTAGTCATGGTCTCTCTTGCTAGCCTGTTCTGTATGAGGCTTTAACGATAAGTGGGTTAAATTTTTCACTGTTTTTTATAGTTGCTTTTAGAGAATCAGTGCTTTGCTATTAAAATATATGCTTGAGTTTGAGGGTCATACAGATTAATGAAAGGACTATAAGAGATTTCCATTGCTTAATTCTATACTCCAGGTCCCTTCATTCTTTAAAATTGTGAAGTGGATCTGTTAAACTAGAGTTTTGTATTCTCAATTACTTCACTCTAATTTTACATGTTTCACCATATGAAAAGTAAATGTCTGCCCCAAAGCCCTTCATTTAGAGGGTAAAACAGGGCATATGTACCCTGTGTAAAGAAAGTTAATATCAAGTTGACATGTGTTTAATCATGCCTTTAGAATTATTCCTCTTCAGAATTAAATACTTCTTCTTCATGCCCATTTTACAGATGAGAACATTGAGATTCAGAGGTTTTGGTTTTTTATTTTTGAGGAAGATCAGCTCTGAGGTAACATCTGCTACCAATCTTCCTCTTTTTGCTGAGGAAGACTGGCCCTGAGCTAATGTCCATGCCCATCTTCCTCTACTTTCTATGTGGGATCCTTACCTCAGCTTGGCTTGCCGAGAGGTGCATAGGTCCACACCCAAGATCTGAACCCTTGAACCCCAGGCTGTCGAAATGGAATGTGCGAACTTAGCTGCTGCGCCATCAGGCTGGCCCCGAGATTCAGAGTTTTTAAATGATCCTCCCCAAGTCTTTGCTCCTACGGACATTTTTATCTATTTCAGCAGTTTTCTGAGTAGATAGTAATTATTTCATCAAAAGTCTGCTCTCCTCACCAGACTTGGAACGTACTGAAAGGCCTAAGTTCTCTGTTATTTATCCTGATTCCCCCGGAGCCTGGTACTTATTTGGGTGCTCCATACATGTTTATTGAGTGGAGGAGTGAGTAAATAATCCAGTGAAAGTATTTTTTTAAAAAAAGACTGGCACCTGATCCCTGCCCAAGTGTCCGTCCGACAGGCGGAGTCGCGTCGTGGTTTGGTACGGGGACATCAGAGCTCGGCTTCACACACCAGCTCAAGCTCATGCTCCATCAGGGAACTTGGCGATAGCATTGCCCATTTATAGTGTTGATGTGAGCATTAAGTGAATTTGTCTGTGCAAGGGCCTGGAGCAGTGCCTACGTCCAGTTTAATTTTGCTTTACAAATTTAAACCCCAAGGATGATGTAATTAGGACATAAATATTTAAATTTTTCGCTGAAATAAGAATTAGAGAGGGGATATAATTTGACATTGATTGAATAAAAGGAAGCAAAATATTTTAAACTTTAGCTTATTAGTATGCATTTCCATAATCCTGGAAATTGAGATTAAATTCACAGTTTTAGCATAAAATATTTAGGTGCACATTATTTAAGATATCATAAAGTTTAAAAGCACTTAAATTTTATAAGATTATAAAATTAACCTTTTCTTCCAGAGTTTATTTTCTTTCATTGTCAATTGAGCATTCAGTTGGAAGAATGCAATCACTTATGAGTGAGCAGAGGATGTGATCCTGCCAGGCTAACTCTGTTACTAGATATAGTCCAAAATTTAGACTAATATACTGAATGTAAGTGTTCGCCTGTTGTTCTTGTAAACAATGTATGTTTCAAATCCAATTTAGTATGAAAATTATCCACTAAATGTGACTCTCTTTCCAAGAATTATTTAATCAGCTTCCAGTAGATTTCAGTATTCTAATAGATTTACAACAACAAGCAACACAAGATCTCAGGTGTCTTTGCCGTGTGTTGGCTGGAGTCGTCCCGGAACACGAGAGAGTCACCATCTTTGCCGCCAACATTACCTCTTGCCCAAGTGAACTGATAAATAGCTGTCACATGAATGGCCTTTGTGGCCCTTCAGCCCACCAGAGCACAGGGAAGAGAGCCTGCTGCCTTTTAAAAATATATATATACAAATTTGCTTCTGGCCTCACTTCCATGACACTTTGTTTCTCATGGGAAGAAGCAAGAATTCCAGAATGACGTGCAGTGGAAAGACTTTCTGCCCTCCTTTGAGTTATGTACCTTGTAACCCAGCACAGCGGAACAGCATGCGCTGGTGATAATCATGAGACGCGAGCATCGGTTTCCACAGTTTTATGAAACTGTTTTCTGATTCATTAAAATGTGTGCTAAGGAAGACAGCAGTTTCCCTGACTTATGTTTTATTGTGCTCAGATGCAGTTTTTATAGTCTCAAACTAAAATAAGCAGATATCCCAGCACACTTTTTATATATAAAGACTGCACAAAGAATTTATTACTCTGTTCTTTTCTGAGATTGATTAGACTTAGTGTCCTTCTCAGTTTTTATGTGCCACCGACAGCATTAAACTGTTGTGAGTTAAGCCTGTTACCCCTTTATGAAAGATCTTGACCAGTATCTGCTCCTTAAAAAAAAACAACTGAGTCCTAGAATGTGCATGGAGGCAAGGGAGCAATCTGGATTTGCCTGACAGAGGACACCCTGAAGAGAGGTCCTGGGTTTAAATATCGTACAGACACTTCTCCCCTTTTTCTGTAGTTCTTAGGGTCAGAAGTTCAACTGTTCGTGATTTCTGGTCTAGGAGCCATGGAGCCCTCTAACAGGGCGTTTGTCTTCAAGTCTATGCTGCTTGGAAAATTGAAGTTAATTATGTGGAATAAAATAATGTTACTATGCCCTCAGAAAATCAACTTTATTATAGAAATTATTTTCTTCTTAGTTTTCACAATGATAAAAATATTATTTTTGTTCTCTATCCCAAAGGAGGTGTGTACATGTATGTATGTGTGTGCACATGTGTGTGTGCACATGTGTACACTCTTGTAGTTCCCCAAACAGATTTTAAGGCAAAGTCATGCATTTCCCCTGTGATATTAGCATGCTGATAATCCCAAATGTAGTGTGTCCTATGGTAGGGAGACAGCTGAGGAATGAGAAGACCTTGTTCTGTCCCCAAATTCTTCATTTACTGTTGGCGTGACACTTGGGCTTCACTTTCCACATTTTCTAAGCAGAGGTCATGGAGTCCTGACTTACGAAGGATGCCTCGTCTCTCTCTCCAAGCTGCTGGGAGGATGTGATCATCGACAACCCAGTACAGTCCTTTGCCCAGAGAGGCCCCTCAGGAATGGCACTGTGGTTAGTAATATTAGCTGCTATCCTTGAAAGTGACATGAGGAAGGAGGCCAGTCAATTTTCAGAAGCCCTGATTGTAGTCAAGACCATTGCTACTCATTAATTATATGATCCTTGGCCAGTCATTTCACCTCTCAAAGCTGGTTTCTCTACCTAAAATAAGGTAGCATCCGCCTTGATGACTTCAAATGACTGTTGTGAGGATTATAGAAAATAACAATGTGTAATGTAAATGTAAACAGTGGTAGTGTTCAAATACTATCTTTGGTACTAGGTTCCCATCCCTGAGAAAGGGGCCTTGCGGGAGCAGGGGAATCACCCAGAGACTGCATGTGGGAGGATGCTTAAAGACCACTTTCGTTTCAGTAATGTGATAATTAGGGTTCTGAGAGTGTGTGGGGAAGGGTGGTGGAACAGGAGAAGGGATATGTGGAAAACGATGTCAGAGAAATTGAATCTCAGATGGTGTCTTTCTTTTTCCCACCTTATTCTTGTTTCTTTGTGTTACTACTCCTATAGGATCCTGATTATAGCCTGACGTATGAATGAGCGATGTTACTGAATAGGGAAATCTAAGCTTCAATGAGATAACATAAAATGATCAAAGCAATGAGATGCAATGAATTAGAAGTAAGGTTGGCCCATGTCATGTGCTGTCAGCATGTCAGGATATGGCTGGTGGCAGACGAATGAAGAGAACTCATGTTGGAATTGGAAATATGAGGATCCACTGGGTCCATGGAGCAGAAAACACTTGAGAAGTTAAAACTGAAGATAGCGGCGTGTGTGTGTGTGTGTGTGTGTAAGTGAATATTTGTGTAGGTTGTGTTTAAGAATAAAAAGCATTTGTTAATTTCAGAATATTAAATTTCATATGCCACATCAATGTGGATAGCTTTTAGCATCCCATGAAGAGTCAAAATGTGTGTAAGGGAAGAATTATTAGACTTAAAAAATAAATTGTGATTCAAGGAGCTTTAAAGTCATGTACAAGTTTATCCACTACTTAGAAGTATGTCGTTATCTTTGATTACTGATATATTTTATTAAAGATACTTTTCATTTATTCATATCTGAACATAAATGTTTTCAAGAAGATAGTAAGTGTAATGTTCAATCACTGGCTCCTTAAGAATTGTAATGAGCTTGATTTATGAAATAAAAAGACAAATGATTAAGGAGGAGTAAAGGAGAGTTGAAAATTACCTTCTGGGGTTTAAGTGACTTGTTAGAATAAAGGATAGAAAAGAAGGCAAAAGCTATTTGAAAAATAAATATCTCATTCACTTTTAAGTATCCAAGTTCAATTAGTTTTCTTCCTAATTGGTTATCTTTCATTTGCTCTTAGGAATGAAGAGAATGAATTGAGATATGCAAGTGACAGCATTCTTTTTTTTTTTCCTTTTATTCATATGGATAGAATGCATTTTGCTTCTTTTCTGATCGTGCACTGCATTAGAAAGCACTTGTTTAGCTGTCCTTGTCGTCAAAGGAATTGAATGATCCACCGTGGTTGATCTCTGAATTATAAAAGGTGTCATCTGGTTTTTAAATTAATGCATACATGTGTTGTAGGAAGATATCAGTTGCTTAAAAGTACGTTAACAAATATCTTGTATTTGTTAATTTCTATTGAAGGGAAAACAATTTGACTTTTTCAAAAGCTATGTTTGGTACTTATAAACCAAGCCTAGTTATTCCCCTGGAGGTTAAAACCTTATATCCCCAGAATGACGGAGTTTAAACTTGTCCATCTCTTCTATCAGTTGACTTCAACTACATGTATAAGCAAGAGATGGTTTCTGCTTCCTTCTTAGTTGACATTGGCAGGAACTATTTATATCTATATTTTGAATTAGGCACTTGGACAGGACAGATGACATCGCAAGTTTCAAATCATTTGACTTACAAGAGGAATCCAAATTGATTTGTTTGCTAACAGATTGCTGAACTAAATTTCAAAGATTTTCTCCTTATCTCATGTAATTTTTATTTAAAATGTTATTCAGCCAAATTTTTCAGTTATTGTTTGCCACGAGATGCCTAGTTGGTTTCTGACTGTCTAAGTGGGATGGATGCAACGGTATGCTGGTAAATGTTTAACAACCTGTTCTCTGAGGGGGAAAAAGACCCCCCCCTCTTGATTTGTCATGATTGCTGATTTCTGTGGTAGAAATACTAACACTGTGACTGATTTGAAGCTACCAATATGAGGTCACTGAGTAGAGCTGGGCAGAGATGCACACAGTCAGCTGATGCCAGCTGGGGCAAGGGGGCCTCAGCATGCCCCTGGAGGGGTCGGCATCACAGAATCCCTGATTTCCATTCTAGGATTTGAGGGAGGCATGAAGTAAGAGATAAACGACGGCTCTGGATAGCTCCACTGGTGTTATGAAGGGGATTGCTGCAAGTGAGCCTAGCTGTGTGCTCCAGGCCCCTTCTGTTGGAAGAGCCAGTTCCGCCATGACTCATGGTGAGTTAGGAAGCTAGAAGAGGGTTCGGACGTGATGTAAATCGTCTGTGTTGCACAGGGCCTATCATTTGCAGTCAGACCGGACTCACGCTCTAAAACTCAAAGTAGAATCATACCCCAAGCATATTCCCAAGAGAGACTTAGAAAATTATAATCTTATTGCCTCTTGAAAACGTTGGCCTTTTTCCTCTTTGTTCAGCTTCTTCCAGGATACCTGCTTGTCAGGTTTCTAGTAGATTCTTTTGGCTTTGTCATGGCAACAAGCACCTTGGCCAGGTCCCTAATGATTCTCAAATGTTTAATTATCTCTAGTTTCCAATATGCTGCTTCTGTCACTTTTTTAGTATCTTCACCCTAACACTTCTTGAATAGGTCCTTGGCCTGCGCTTTTAATCAGACTAGTATTCCCTTGCTTCTCCCCTCCTCCAGGACAGCTTCCACATTTGTGGGAAGCCGGGGCAGCCCCCTTTTGTACCATAACATAACGAAACTGTAATAAAAGCCCCGCACCCATTTCCGAAACCCTGGGGGTTAAGATTAGTGATAGTTGGAGATTATGCACCCGTCCAGTAATTATCTGTGGTCATACTAATACAAATTTTAACTTTTTTTGATTGATAGAATCCAAGTTGAACAAATCCTTCCCTGCTTATTCCGTTTAGATCACTCACTTATCCTGGCGTCTCCTTCCCTTCTCCCTTCCTACCCTTCAAGTCATCTCAGGAGTCACCCTTTCTGTGAAGCCCCCTCTTGTTAGCTCCTCTGCTCCCAGACCTGTTAGGGCTTCCTCTCTTGTTCTTCTCCTTGGGGCTCCCCTGGCATTCCATGGACTCTCTGTAAGTGCCTCGACATTTATTATAATTCCTGGCATTTTCCTCCCCAAGTTTTATTTTAAAAAATTTCAAACCCAACAAAAATTACAGGCTAGTATCGTAAATACCCATAGACCATTCAAGTAGATTTGCCAAGCAGATTTATGGATTCCTACACACTTTTTCCCCCAGAGGAAATAAGTTATACATGTCCGCTCCTTTTGTTTCATCCTTACTGAGATCCTCCTGTCCTTGAATTAATTATGCTCAATAATTTTTGACAGTTTATTTCTTGATTTGTTCATTCATCAAATATTTATTGAACAGCTACTATGTAACAGACACTGAAGCTGAACCTTGAAGGTTTCAGTGAGTAGATAGCTGGACTGTAGAATATGTATATAATTGAGGATGGTTAGATCACAAGGAGAGGATAAAATGTTACCATTGTAAGTGGAGAAAGGAACCCATATACACAGATCTATGAAAGTACCATCATTCATTGATGCAGTCATTCAGTTACCGACATTTATTGTCTATTCTCTACCAGGCACTGCCAGGTGCTCTGAGTGTGAACAGATGAGGCTTCTTACCTTTAAAGAATCCAGTCTCCTGTAGGAGACAGAGATCTTCAGAAAATGCAGTGGATTGTGCTCACCGATGGAAGTCCAAGGGTATATGGAAATAGGAGAGGGGGCTGGGTAGGTTTCCTGAGTCATTGCCGTGATGCTTGGGTAGTTATTTGAAGGATAAGGATAAGGAGTAAGCTAGGCAGATAAAAAGAGAAAGCACATTTGAGACTGAAGCATCGGTATATTTCAAGTCAAAGAAGCATGAAAAAATAGGGGATGTTCCAGGAACTGCTAGCAGTTTGGTGTAACTGAGGTGGCAGTTGCCAAGGGGCAGTTATGAGAAAAGTAAAGGCACAGGGCTGGAGGTAAGGCCAGGTCATGAGGGACCTTGTGAGTGGCACTGAAGCGTTGACTCTTAAAGGCCATGGGGAACCACTGAATGAATGATTCAGGTGGGATAGGATAGATACCAGCTTTGTGTTGTAGTAAACTTACCCCCCAAAAGATTGTGAAAGGGATAGATCGTAGTATTTTTAATTTGGGGAGACTAAATATTGCTGTAATAGGAGCTAATTCAAAGAGTGAACGTGATTCAATGGCAGAGTTAGGTAATTATTATGCGTTTAATAAATTAACCAAATTGTTAATACCTCAACCCATGTCTCTTACCCGAGAACCAGTTTTATTTTCTTTCAGACATTTTCTCCTAAGATAACTGGCATCTAAAATAAAAAAAAACTGTTGTTCAGAGCTGAGAGTTAGTACTTCTACAGCTGATATTGCTGTCTGAAAGAAAAAAAGAGAGAGAAAGGAGAAGGAGGAGTTGCTGTAATTAGACACGTGGCTTTGCAGGGTGCTGGATGACATTTAAAGCATTTTATTTCTTGCTGCAAAACTCTTTCTGTTGAGTAAATGAGTAGGAATTAATCAATGAAAACATGACAGTGATTCTGGAGATTTTATAATTGATGTAATGTTTTTGCTTATTGGACCAATTAAGCCTGATTGACTTGCACATTGCAGCAGCTCTGACAAAGCACCCATTGGTCGCATTTCAATTCTCGGTGCTCACTGCAGTGCGGATCCACTGGCAGGATCTCTGGGCTCCAGGATCCAGTCAGAGATGGCATTCATAGCAATCACTTATGCAGATGTTTAAAGTCTATCAGTTCAAAATACTCACCTAGCTGTGTTAGTTCAAGATACCACATCCTGTTTGTTTTAAATGCCTATGAACCATCATCGTAGCTCTTACTTTAAGGTTAACGCACAAAAGAGTATATATCAACTTGATTTCTGAAGGGCATGTTATTAAGTTGATTTTCATGTAGACCAGGCTTTCTCAGCCTATCGATACTTTAGACCTGAAAAATAGTTGTGGTAGGGGCTGTCCTGTGCATTGTAGGATGCTTAGCAGCATCCCTGGCCTCTACCCACTGGATGCCAGTAGCAATTTCCCCTCAACCTTTAGTTCTGACAGCAAAACTCGTCTCCAGATATTGCCTGTTGTCCTCTGGTGGGTAAAATTGTCCTGCTTCAGAACCATAAATGTAGACATTTAAGGGTTAAAATAAAACAAAAAAGGAGCAGTTCAGTTGACCTTCCCATGGGCTAATTGCATTTATTCACGTCTCAAATATCTATATCCATGTTTATATAGATACAGCTAAAGATGTAGATACAATGTTTTGGCATTTTGCTGAGTGTTCAAATTTAGGGATTATTTCATAGAATGAAGAAATCTGAAATATCTGTGAAATGGTCTAAATTAATATTCATGTGAAGTTTCCATATTTTTAAACTTAATGTAGAGAGAAAGGAAACTGAATCATAGAAATGTGTATCAAATAAAATAGGTGACGTTCCATAACAAATTTTATATTTTTACGTAATAATAGCAAAATTAGGATTAAATTTGTAAGAACATAACACAAAGATAATTCTTTTCAGTCGTGGTTTACAATATTGGAATTATACATTTGTTTTAGAATTTCATTTTTATCTATACATTTAATAGTTCTCACTTTTGAAATAAGCTATTATTAGCATCTGAAAATAGCAGTGAGAGATATAAATTTAAGTTTTCATAGGGATTTATACATACCTTACACATCAAGAGCCTAATCTTTGTTCTGAATTGTTAACAACACAATGTTAAGTTTATAGACTGAGCCATGAGATGCCAGGGTAAAGGATGCTGAGGTGAGGGTGCAGTAGGGACGTGCTCCTATCATTACGTTGACCAGAGGTATTGGAATTCCTCCAGCTAAGTTCATAGACGACTAATAAGTTTCAAAGAGGACAGTGAAGGTGGCAGATAAAGGAATAAGCTCAATGAAATTAATTTCTGTCTTAGTCCAGTATTAAACTATTTCTAGCATTTTTTTCCGATAAGCTTTTACCAAGCGCTGACTATATGTTAGGTGTTGTGGTGCCAAGCTAGGTACTTACACTCACATGGTTTCTGTAAAACAGCCCACTGAGGCAATTTTGATAGTCCTGTTTTAGAAATGAGAAAACTAAGAATTAAATGCTTAGCTACATGACATTTAGTTGGTTAATATCAGAACCAGAATTGAGCCTAAATGCTGCAACCCCTTATTGACTGGATATAGTCAACAAGTACCGACGATGTGTGGGTACTTTGCAATCAAGAAAACATTTATCAGTTCCTGACCTTTTGCAGATAATAGTCTTCATCAGATCTCCCTCACGTTTCAGTCGTCTTAGTGCTTTTTCTGAACCATAATCAAGAAGGAGATTCATCCATCACACAGCTGATGGCCCCAGGGAACATAACTTGTGTTGATACAGTAGCCATGTTCCATTAAAACCTTTTCCATAAAGAGAACCTCTGTCAGGTGAATTTTTTGTTCCCACAATATATTATAAATTCAAGATGCCCTTATTCTTCATGTACGACTCCTGGCATAGAGTACCTTCTTTCTCTAATTTGATCACTTAAGGTATGTAATTGATGGAGACTATAATATCTTCTTTGTTTAGCAGTGCCTGCATCTTTTATGTTTAAAATTCCTGAAGACCAGAGACATCTGTGTACAATGTAGCTATAGTGTGGCTTACAATAACTTTGTGTTCTGGTTATCTCAGCAAGAGATCACTTGCAAGGAGACAATGCACCTTTGTGACTCCTGTTAAAACACTGCGTGCCTTTACATGCCTAGAGTATGTACAGCATGGCAGAGGTAAGGAAGGATAAGTTCGTTACATGCTTGCCATCACTGCAGAAATGCCCCTCCGGGCAGAATTGACATGGAAGTTGAAACCTATCTGACATCTCAGATGATATGGGATACAATTCAGATGTGTCCTCTGAATTGTAAAATAAAAGCTGTAACCACACTAAGTATGTATGGCCCCAACTGACCCATTAGTGAACAGATTTAATTCGGAAGTAAAAATCTAAATATCTTTAAAACATTTTATTTGGAACGTATTTACAAGGGCAAACTATTTTCCAAACCTGGTCCTGCCAATGTGATTTAGCTTCTCATAAAATATTTTAAGATGGTAAATTCAAGTTTTGACAAAAACCTCCAACCTGGAAAAAAAAAAAGTCAGTTAAACGCAGTGAGAGAGACTGCCAAAGAGCAGAGAGTAGATCTGTTATCATCATGGTGAAAAGGAATCCAGTTTGTTTCTTAGGGACTTGTCCTGCCTTTTTCTTGGTGTGCCCATTTTTGAAGTTTTGGCAAAGATCCAGGGCAGGCCATGTTAGGACCTTGGTCACGAAGCTGCTGGCAGCCCTGGAAATGGGCTGTTGTGCCTGGATGATGGACGGTCTTCCATCACACTGAGTTCACCATATTTTGTAACTGAGTTCTCCTCTGGGAAGCTCTTCAGATGATACCATTCACTAAATCTGTATACTACTCAGTTTAGGATGGTTGTAGGTGGCTTATTTAGAAAGCATTTGACTATGCTAGAGATTTGAAATATATGCATGTCATATCTTTAGTAAACTTAACACCTGTAAAATCTATATTGGGGTAAATTTCCTAAAGAGTAATCCTTAAACTGTGTTGTTTAGCGGTTCATAAGTTTTGAAAGTAAAATGGATATGTGGCCTAAAATATTTTCTGATAATTTTTATAATTTTTAGTCCCTTTTATTACTTGGTTAACTGAGTGAAAAATTATCGCATGGCTTGACTTTTCTCTTCAGGTCCCAGCAAACAGAGATAAAAAGGTTGAATGTTTGCTATTTTCACACTGCTTCACCACAAGGCAGAACAATTCACAGGTTAATGTGGTTGTCTTTTGTTCTCTCTGCAGTCTGATAGCCTTTCATTTTCAAATTTTGATACTTCGAAAGGGGTGAATGTAATGGAGCCTTTAAGCTCAGTGTACCTTCCTTAACTAATTTAGAGATTGTGCAAGGGTACTGGGGCTTACGTTGGTCATGTGAAGCAGGTGATTTTTTTCTCCAGAAAATCTAGCTTCTGAAAATAGAATTAGGAAGGCTTTGCTTAATTTTATTTTGTCTTAAATATAGTTTGTGAACAACTGCTAGAGCCTTGATGTTGGTGTAACGGAACTGCATTATTTTAATTACACAGTTCTATTAAGCATCTTTCAAAAGGCTGAAAGTTTATGCAGTTTTTTTTTTTCAGGAATTCCAGGATAGTTTCAAGGGACTTTTTCTCTTCTGAGATAATCTCTCAGTTTAAAAGGGGAAGATGTCTCTATCATATGTGTGTATACATACGTACATGTGGTCTATATGTGTGTGTATGTATATATTTAGAGAGAGAGAGAAGGAGGGAGGGAGGGAGACAAATATTTGGACTCAGAGATAGAAAGGAATCTTTCAAAAGCATAAACAAGGAAGCCTGTGTCAGGACAAACATGTAAAAGAGGGCTAAATCTGCCACAACTTAGTAGAAAGGCCAGACTCTGATATTCCATGAGCCTTCATTTCTTTAGGTACAAAATTGAATGGTTGACAATGCTATTTCTAAATTCTATTCAAACTCTAAGATTCCACAATTTATTAACTGCAAAATTAAAATTGAAAAACCAACAAAAAAGAGTAGTCTCAATGATCATGGTGAAGCTGAAAAGCTGTTAACTGGGCTTGTAATCCTAGCCAGAGGGCTTGCTGCTATTTGAATATCACGTAACAACTTTCCAACCTTGAATACAATTACTGTCAGAAGTGTCTTATTCTGGTTTTAAAGACTAATATATTTCTGATTTCAAGACATAATTTTTAGAGAAAGTACACATCTTTTATCACATGTAATTTTCACCAGTTGATTTTTATAGCACTTACTTTTACTCCATTTCAATCCATTTTTCTTCTTATTTTGCTGTGTGAGTCGTCTTGCTGAGCTCTGCAGAGTGTAATGGAATATCCTCGGCACCTAATAAGCTGGCAGATCCACTTCCGTTTGAACGTAGATGCTGTGGAAAATTTAACCGAATTAGGCTGTAAGGCTTCACTTACTTTTAAGTGGCTCACGGTGGAAGATTAATGAAGGAATCTTTCAGTTTATTCTTTTATTTTGGAAATGTAGCAATCTGATGCTTTGCAAGGATAGATGATGACAGGTGCAAGACTGAGATTTAAATACACAGGCATGAGGAAGAAACAACTATCGCAGCCAAGTGGGAAGGTGAACAAGTTTTGGAATGTCGTAGTCATCCTTTCTTGTTTCACCGTTCGTTATGAAAATGAGGGACACCCAAATAATTGCTTACGAGTGTCAGTTATTTCAGATCGTGAATTAAGACATTTTCTTTAGATACCATCTCATTTGTCCTTAATTAACAATCAAGTAATAGTTCGCAGAATATTAGACATTAATAATTCCATGTAGCGAATATAGACTGAAATGATGCAGTGTTCATAATTCTGTAATGAAATTGAGGATGTGTTATATATTTATTTAAAGTAATTAAAGCTTTAATTCTAAAGGGAAAATGCATTAGACATAGTTTATATTTGATTTGGTTAATTTAGGGAAAGTAATGATTTAATGCAAAACTCCATGTTTGTTTATTAAATAAATTTTTTTAAATGAAGATTTTCAACATATGTAGAAATGGAGAGAACAGTATAATACACCATAATCCAGTGTCAACAAATTTCAGTATTTGTTAATCTTGTTGCTTCTATCTTCTCATTTTTGGGGGGGGGGGGGGAGGTGGGCTTGAGTATTTTAAAGCAAATCCTAAATGTTATCTCATTTCTTGTGTAAATGTTTTAAGATACGTCTTTTACATATAAAGACTTTATTAAAAATGAGGATCTCCTTTATCTTTTCTTCTTTAGAAACATTGAAGCCCAGCTATAGAAAGAGGACTTCTAAAATCGGCTCTTATCTTAAATTTACTATGTATGGTGATTTATTACTTGATAATTTGAATATTGAATTTTGAATATTTGAATACTGAATATCCAGTTTTTAAAAGTCCAATGAAAGACTCGTTTGGTTTAGTTTTTTGTTCTGTTTTGTTCTGTCAGAGGAGGGGGTTGGATAGAGAAGGGCCACTTTCATTTGTTGGATGGTGGGCACGTGCAGTGACCTGATGAAAACAAGATGCTCGGAGGCCCCTTCGCTGGGACACATCTGCACGGCTTTCTGCGATGGTGTCAGCCACCAGCGTCTCCAGCAGCCCTGCGAGTGATCACTTCCCAGCTCTGTCATAAATCATTAAGTAGCCACACTCCAGTGGCCTAAACTCACAGAGCTGACAGATATGCCCTGGCATTTCCCTTCCGAGCCATGGTCATTCAAACCGGGTTGTCAACCTGGAGTCAAAGGAAGCCGACTGAAAGCGGGCAGATTGTGATTGCCAGGAAAGTGAAATTGATGTTTTGCTTGCGGAATAATCTAGATAAAATTTACCAAGCAAGATTAAATTGTTCAGTGTGTATCGGAACATGGAAAAATAATTGGAAAGCTAGAGGAGGGCTTCCGAGATGTTGGAACTGTTAACGAGAGAGATTGCCACCCCATCACCCGCTGCCCGCCGCCCACACATCCTTTGCTCTCATAGGTCAAAAGAGGACTTGGGAAGTGGGAGTAATTTTTTTTCCCACGGACAAAAAAGAAATGACTTAATCATGTTATTTCTTGGGACATGTCTATTATTATTATATCTTATTTATATGACAAAGAAGATATCTCTTAGACATATGTATTATAAGGAGTTAAGGTTATTAGCTCCTTTGGAGCATAGTTGCATTCTGCAGTGAATGAAGATGGGTTTGCCCCAAAGGAGTTTTTTTCTTCCTCAAGGAAAGCATCAATGCTAAAAGGCTCCTCTTGGCAACTTGTTTACAGCTCTTCTCACAATGAAGTGTAGAGAATTGAAGATTAATTTCATTGAAATCATAAATGCACTGCAATCTGTAGATTATCAGTTAGGATAAACACCATGATTACTGTTGAATTATGCATACAAATATTTACAACATCCTGGATAATGAATTCATAAAAATAAGTAATAATTATAATAATAGAGACCTAGTACTTACATTTCCATATATTTCTCACATCCTGAAGGGAATATTTTCCAACTGGTTAATACTCTCGTATAATTTACCAAGAGTAAGAAGTATTTGCAATGCAATGTTAGCCACATTTATTTCCCTTAGACTTCAGAAAACTCAAGTTTACATATCAAACTTTTGTTTCCTGGAGAAATTTCTAAATATTTTTATATTCTTGCTACGAAATATGTCAATATATTCTTAAATTAATAATTTGAAGTATAATATGGAATTATGTTTTACAAAAGAAGTTCTTTAAATTTCAGAAACAGTTTTTAAATTAATGACTAAAATATTTAGAATTAAAAATGTAGTTTTTCCTTAAGACTGTATTCTGTTAAATTGTTCAGATATGTACAGATATTTGGCTCAGACATCTTAGAAAAAACTCCTACATATTGTCTTGGAGAAATATAAATTGAACCGCACTTTGTTTATCTCTCCTGTTGAATCGTTTGTTTAATATAGTGATGTAGTTCTGCCTTCATAGTCGGAACCTCGTAAATTAGAGATTCTTTGAAAGTACCATTGTTATTTGTGGGTCATACCTGAAATGTGAAGCTGTTTTAGAAGCAGAATGAAATGTTTATGGTGGATAGACTCGCTGACTAATAGTTGCTGGAAACCTCCCATCTGTCAGATTGTTATGTAGATGATCATATGTTAGATGTGGTGAGAGGAGAGCCGAAACCTAGGGAATCTAAGATAGCACTGTTGACAAATAGTGTACTTTCAGGAATAAGAGGTTGTTGTGAAAAATGCGGGAGCTTCAGATCGTTTGTCCCCAAAGCATTTCTTTGCCAGTGATCTGAGGGACGCAGCGCTGTCCGTCCGCTTGGGGACTGGGATTCTGCGGCCTCACCTCAGGGTCTCCATGCCGTTCTGGCTCTCCATCTTCTCCTGGTTGTGCTTCCCTTTTCCTCACTTCCTCTTTTCCCTCTTCTTCCTTTTTCCTCTCTTTCCTTGGACTGAAAATGTGATAGGGAGGAGGGGTTGTGGTTGGTGATTCACAGGCCACCTTCCTGTTTCTTTAATACAAAACCCGAACCATGGTAGCGAGGAAAACACAGCAGTGACAGTGAAGCTCTTCCAAGCAGTTGGAAGATTTTCATTGTGAGTAAGAAGCTATTAATAATGGTAATGATCGTGCCTTTCTTCAAAGGTGTCTTCCTTTTTGATAAGATGATGTTCTCTATTTTTAGTAGAATTATGCTCCGAGATGACACTTTTTCCACTAGACTGGCCAGGTCTTGTTCTGATGTGGGCCTTTGAATCTGGACTGTTGGACACTCCTGGCTGCTCTCCTGCTCAACCATCTGCGGAGATGTGGGCCTGCAGGAGAGGCGCTGCAGCTGGGCTGGTCCAGCGCTCAGAGAGCCTGCGTGGCCACGCCCTGATACCTCCACTTATCAGCCGTATGACTGTTAGCTCATGCCTTCAGCTGTTTGTGTTCCAGTTTCATCATCCTTCGTTTGGGGGTGATACAAGTGCCTATGACTAGGATTGGAAGGGCTTAAAGGAGCGAATACACGTGAGGCACTTACAACAGGGCTTAGCACACATTATATGACGATAAATGTCAGTTGTCATTATGTCTCCAAAGACAATTTACTGATGGAATTAAAACTTATGCTGTGACACGCTTCACTGAATTTGGAGGTCACATGCATGATTCAGAATCTTTGGCAGTTACTTGTTTAGAATTCTTTAACATTGAGTAAATTAGCTATCTTCTACAGTGCTCTGAATATATTTTAGTCAGAACTATCACATTAATTTATTTTTTATTTTTTTTTTTTAAAGATTTTATTTTTTCCTTTTTCTCCCCAAAGCCCCCCAGTACATAGTTGTATATTCTTCGTTGTGGGTCCTTCTAGTTGTGGCATATGGGACGCTGCCTCAGCGTGGTCTGATGAGCAGTGCCATGTCCCCGCCCAGGATTCGAACCAACGAAACACTGGGCCGCCTGCAGCGGAGTGCGCGAACTTAACCACTCGGCCACGGGGCCAGCCCCCACATTAATTTATTTTTTGATAAAATGTACAGCTGTCAAGTACTGGGCACAAGGATAGAGTATGAAGAATATTTCATGTATTCTTGCTATCCTAATGAGACATAGTGCACTTGTTCCTATAATATTTATCGATTTTAATTGTTTGGTTTTGTGATAAGAAAGTTCACATTTTACTACGATGAAATAGATATAATGCTGACATATTTTTAATGCTGTTACCTCTCTGAATTTATTTGAACATTTAAAAATATTTCCTACCTGATATTGATATAATAACTAGACAGCTTTTGCAAAACTTTTTAAACGTGCCTGTATCATTTATTTTTCCTATGAAAAATTTCCTCTTTGAAAATTTTCACAGCTTTTTACAATTGCAGTAATATCAAGAAGTCATACCCAATATACTATGTTATATCATTATTAGAAGTTTTTAAAATGTTTATTTGTAGTAGGCTGAATACTCTATGAACTACATTTTGATTTGTAATATGGTTATCCTGCATGTTTAACACATACTGAATAACTTAAATCTAGATTGGAAACAATGGCAATTAGATAGAAAGACTTGTCTAAGAAGGTGCCACTGGTATTTCTAATAATTAACCTTGAGTTTTTCTATTGAAGACCATAGCAAATTGACAGAATGTACGCCGAAGCAGGAATTCCTATATATGTAGCTCTCTGCTAAGTGCAAGTGTGGTTATTTCTGAAAAATTTTACCAAAATGTGTCATCTTTCACCAACCAATGATCGTTAATATTTGGTAATGACTTTACAGCACTTTCCCTTGCAAAGGAAACCACCTATGGATGCACAGTAACTTTTCTTGGAGGCTTCAATAATAAAATTGTTTCAGCTTTTCTTTCAAACTGTTGTTTTGATTGTGCTTTATATTTTTGGCAAGATATTGTCTGCTTTCCTGGGACTGTTCCAAATCGCTCAGAATTGTCCTCATTAAGTTTATTGGAACACAGATTTTCTAAATGATATTAGAATAATTGCTACAAATAAGCAGCAAAGAACCAGGAGGTATAGTAGGGTGTGGGTTCTTTTGTTTCTTTAGTTTTGTTTTGGGGTTTTTAAAATTTGTTTTATTTTGGCTTTTTTTTGTTTTGGTCAAAGATTCAGATGGAGTTCAAGTACCCTGCCTCTGCGCTGTCTGAAATGGTGCAGGAGTCTAATTTCCTGGAGATAGACTGAGGCTAATGACAGAGGATGCTTCCACTATAGGGCAATTGATGACCTTCTAAATAGGTATCATTTCCAAAAGTAAAACAGAGATTAAAACCACAGACTGCTGTTCCTAATCTGCATGAGTTAATATTAATTCTAAACCCAATGGTCTCTTCTTCAAGATTTCAAGGTATGAAGATTTTTATGCCATGGTTCAGTAGTACATTGCAGGTTGTATAACCTTGAGGTCAAGAAATTTTCCTTCACTGTTCATCACATACTATATTTTCTCTGTGTTTGAGAAATCTCCTTTTGTTACAGATTTGAAGTTTAAAAGATGCGTCATAGTATAAAAATAGGAAGTGCCCACAAAATCCAGCATTAACAGTTGTAGAACATATTGGTCCTTGAATGCCTAAAATAGAGTGCCTGAAGTGATTAGAGGAAGAAAGAAAGTGGGATAATTTGAGAATTTGACGCTCTCATCTTCCTAGTTGCTCAAAATGGATTCTTTCCTTGCATCAAAACTCTGACTGGCACTGCGCCAGCCTGGAAGGAGAGAGAGAGAGAGAGAAGGTGAGGGAATGGACGGGAAGATGAGCGTGGATGGAGGAACTTTCAGGCATTAATTGATTACTGGGCATAAGCCTCTAAAGAGATTTCAAAAGAGGTTTTAGAGCTTCCGCCTTGTCATCCTTGCCCCCGAAGGCTTGGCTAAATATATCCAGTGTTGTGAGCGTGAAGAAGGAATATTTCTACTACCTTCATCCATTATATTAAGCTCTTCATATGGAAGTTACTACATTTTCACACGCTATATTTTAATGTGGCTCTTATACATTTTCCTGTATTGGGTTTATTTTTTAATCAGTTATGAGTGTTTATGCACTTCAAATGTGTGTATATTCCACTGCATGTTTCTCTCAGCATTGAGTTACTAGTTTTTCCCTCTAAATTTTGATACATTTTTGTTTGGCATTACACGGGAAGACTCTTTGAATAATCAAAATATTCATAAGCCACTTCCAAGATAAGATTTCTTTTCTTAATTAAATAGCAAGTTCTTATACCATAGCATTTGAGGAGCACGCAGTAAGTTAAACAGGGATGGCAATGAGATGGAATAAACTGGCTTTGTGTCAGAAAATACCCCTATTTTTAGATGGATCCAAATGGTAAAAATCGTACATCTTTTCCCAAACTTACGTTTTGTAATATATGTTTTTATTATAAAAAGTTTTATGTTTACATTATATTTCCATAAGAGGCAGCTCTAAACTCTGCTCATTTTCAAAATTATTTGTAACAAAGCCTGGATTGAAAGATGAACACATCAGGATTTGAGGAAGTGTGTGCAAATATGAGTATATCTGAAGGTAACAGAAGCTTCTAGGTTTCCTTTCTAGAAGTATATCTCTATACTTTAGGAAGGCCATAGAAAAAGCCCAGGGCATATTGAATTAGTGTATATCCTTACTTGCTAGAAAATAAAAATAAAAACAAACTTTACCCATAAGTGCACACTATTTTCTTAAGAAAAATTCCTGTTTACAGTTTGAATATTTTAAACTTTAATACAACATAAAAAGATGAATATGTCTTTTTGATTGGTTACTTACTTATTGAAATATTATCGCAGAATAGTGAAATGTGTCCTCTGTTGTCTACTGGAAAATCACTTATCAGAAAATTCATTTTGGTGATGATCTAGCATATTCAGTCGTTAGCAAAATCTAATTTTCTTTTACTTTTCGACATTCATATTTCTGTGAAAATTGATCTTAATTTAATATGCCAATAATTGTTCTCTCCATTCACATATGTTAATTTCCACCTGTGTTTCTGTGAAAGGTGTGTTTTTATCTCTGATTAAAAAATTTTATCTAATTTAGCTTTGTAATTTAATAGGGTGAGAAAAGATTAAAGTTTATGTTTTTCTAAGATGAGTAACTTGGCTTCCAAATGATCAACCCAGTCAAAGAGTTTAGTTATTCGATGTCCCATCCTTGTTTGATTGATTTATTACTTTGTTTTTCAGCTTCTCCTTTGACACCCTAACCTGCTTCAGTCCAGGGCTTATGGTTTTTGAGGGCAGGGCCATATTAGGTGTTTGGGGTATTTGTCAAATGATTTAGAAACAACCTTGGAGTAACTAAATAGTCATAACACACACCTTAGTTACCCCAAGGAAGGTATATTTAGAGTTGTTTAGTAAACACAGGTGGTGATGTTTGATCAAGTAAGCAAATATAGGTATGAAATAGTTTGCCTTTAAACCCACTTGGCAGTGGAAGGGCCAAGTGGAAAACTCTCTGAGAGTGCTCGCCGGCTTGTCTCACGTGGGAGTGAGGCTGAATGCACTGACATGATTTATCACTGCCCATTCCTGACACAGAAGGCCACATAACATTTGTAAAAAGGGACAACAGCTGGAGAAAGCATACGTTGTGTTAGGAGGAGCAACTCGAGAGAGAACGGAAGTAAGACTTTCCTGCCCCTTTCCTAAAACTTCAAGTAATTCGAAGTGTGAAAGAGAAAATGAAACTTTGAAAGTCCAAAATAAGTGGGAAGACTCTTTTTTCTGGAGACTCTTTCGTTTTTATAGTGCTTCTCCTGTCCACGAATGCTGCTGGACCTCTGTCCCCGCCCATTATGCAGCGCGCCTTCTGTCTTTAATATCTTGCCGTTGGAAGAGGTTTGTCCTCAAGGGCAAGATAAGCAGGAGTTGGATGTGTCCTGTTCTGTTATCTCTTCTTCTCACATTGGGCAGGGGCTACCTCTTTCTTATTTTTCTTGCCTTTTGAATTCAGTTTTAGTTATCCTGATGTTTTCCTGCAACTTCATTTTGCTTTTTTGCTTTACCATTCTTGGTTCTATAATGGTTATAACGCTTATTTTGTGTATCACTCCACACTTACAAGGGAGGTTCTGTATGTTCTTGAGTCTCCCGGTAACGTCCCTCTCAAGGACTGGTTCTTGCTGAGAGGCCGTGGGGCCATCCCTCTAGTCCAGCCACAGGAGGAGGGAAGACCTGCTCGGGTCCCCTCTCTGGACACAAGGGCGCGTGAGACAAGGGCTCTACTGTAAGGTAGTATCAACATTTGGTTTCGAAACAAATTTTGACAGAATTTCTCGGAAATCTCTATTCCTCACTAAAAGCTTCTCTATCAGACTGCTTTCAGAGAACGCTTTTGTGCATACTGACTTGCTTTTGGATCCTTAGGCAAGCCCCACTTTCTGTAGTCTGTAACAACTCCTGCAATGGGTGGACCCTGGAATTCGACCTTCAACTGGAGATTCTTGCACACTTCACAGAACCCCTAAAGGAGTTCCTAGTTTCAATGGGGTTATTCAGAGGCCCTCATATTTTACATTAATTCCACATGTGCAGTTTTCTGGAGAGTGAGTCCATAGCATGCAGGGGTGTCTGTGACCCTCCACAGCTAGGGAGCTGTTTATCTGCTCTGTACAGAGCAGAAAGTATACTGAAAATAGCAAAGATCTCACAACTTTGTTTATAGAGAAATGCTGTTGCATGAATAGAGAATACATTAGATGAGATGAGCTGGTGTAAAGGATCCATTGTCACAAGATCAACAAAGGTTTGTTATCCCTGGGGAATAGTTGCCATGGAGCCATTTCCCAAGTGCCCACTCTCCACTTGTTTCCACAGGAATGTTCTGGGCAGTTCTCATTGTAGTGATGCTGAGACCCAGAGATGAGCACTTTTCAGAGTGTAGATGTGTTGTGATCTATTTCAGGGTGCTTTTACCTTGAAAACTATGCTGCTGTCATGTTGGAAAAATAACACCTAACAAAAATGATGAATTTGGAGAGTGTACCTTTAATCTGTGACTAAGAGAATTAGTGATTTCATCTTTACTCATCTTAGATTCCCTTTTTATGTCATGGACTTTGAGCAGATCCATAGCATCTAAGTAAATCCATACCATTAAAGAATGTTTTAGATTTACTATTTATTAGATTTATTGTTTATTTAGATTAAGTGAGAATTTATCTTTGCGGTTTGTGTTAGATATTTGGGTAACAAAGTGACAAACATTTTCACGTTGCTTTTCAAAATGTAAGATTTAAATAATTTGTATTTGAATTGCTACAGACCCCATATCCTTAGTGTACAACGGAAAAGTTACCCTCGGCAGCGTGGTTGATGGAGATAGGCTGTGACGAACTCTGCCCAGAGGAAATGCTTCTTAGTGGAGAAGCCACAAATCATTACACTTTTTATCCATATATCAGGGTATATTAAAAACTTTCTAAGTCTTTTTCATATATAAAACAGTCGTTTATTCTCAAAGAGTGTTGCTCCCAGGTTTTTGCCTGGTAGAGAGTTATGGAAAAATAATTGAAAATGAAATATATATAGTTTGAAAAGAATCTGAACTAAATTCAAATTGATTTTTAGAAGTTACATTTTTTAAAAAAATACTACTTCATTGTCAACCGTAAAGCATCATGACAATACTCTATGAACAACATAGAAAAAGAAACTAAACAACACATAGATTACAGTCACGATGTTTAACATCCTCTCGGGCAGCCTGACACGGTGCGGGGTGTTGAACCACCTCAGATGGGCACTAACGCAGCCATCGCCAACGTTCTCTGGCAGGTGTGGAGCTGACATGATGTTCATTTTCCAACCTTTGATTCTGAAACTTGAAATCTAAATCTTCGGAGCACAGCCTTGCTTGATGAAACAGACATTCTTTTGTGTTGCTTTGGAAATGTCTAATGTTATAAATCGATGGTGTCAGGAGTTTGTAGTTCCAAACTTTGTGCCATTAAACAAGCTGTTGGTCCTAAGGTGGCTGGTTGTTTATCTGAGTGCTGCCTGAAGATTTGATTCTTTAGTCGGCATGTTCTCGTAGAGCTTATTGAGATGATGATTATTTACTCTTTAGGCCAGAAAACAAGATCAAATAACGGTGGTGTAGTTTTCAGAATTATTTATACTTTTTATGTAATGCAAGAGAGGTTGCACATCGCTAGCAGAAATCTCAGAAAGAGAACTCTTTCTGTTGGATAGGAGTACTTAATTTTCAGATGTGACTTGCCTCTTTGTTGCAGTTTGAAAGACAACTTAAGGTTTTTTAGAAAATGGATTTGTAAGATATTTTTAAATATATGCTTTCTTCAAGGATATTTCTTCTTGTATTTAGGCCTTTCTCAGGTTAAATCTTTCAAGAGCGTTGTTGCCTTTAAGCCAGGTGCCCCCTAGTCCTCTGAGGTGGAGAGAATGCTCAGGAGAGAAAGGGGCATTTACAGGACTGGTTCTCTCAGACGCTGTTTAATGTTGTAGTTCAGGTGGTCTTCTGGGATTAAGAAAATATGTCCTCCTCTTTCCTAACAACTGCTTTCTTTCATTTGAAGTATACTCAATTAAAGTCTTTGTGGATTTCAGTTCTGTCAATAGTATGATCAGTGGAGACGATAGTAATGTCCTAATCAAGTATTCTGTTCAGCACCCTTTCCACATTTCATGTAATTGTGCCCTCAACTGATGAAGGAAGAAATCATTTTTAATTTTCACCAATCGTAGGATAGCTTCATTTTATATATAATTAATCAAGTCACATCATAATGGATTGGTCCTTTCAAAAAACAAACTTTAAATGTGTCACTTGCTTTTTGGAGTGATACTGAAATGAGTACAATCTGGGAACAAAACATTAATATTTATCTTGTGGGTCACTATCTGAAGAGTAATAGCCCTACGTCCAGAATTCTTGTCGTGGACTATGTTAGTAAAACAGCAATAAAAGTGATAGAGTAGCTCACTACTTTATATCCTGTGGCTGGTTATGGTCATCTGGCTAGAGTCTAACCCATATTAATCCTTTGAGTCAACATTCAGGAACATTCAATGATGTACTTAAAATACTTTTAAACATGTGGTATTTAGAGTGTTTAGAATGTCAAAGGATCCTTTGTAATGATCTTCCCCTTGAGTAGTTCAAAAGATATTTTTAAAGTTATTTTTCAAAGAGCACAGTGTTTGAAGACTTTCAGAAAATATAAATCTAGTAGAGTACTTTGGGGGGAAAAAAAGCTCAGTCCTAGAAAAAAAAAAATCACACCATACACTGAAGTGATATATTAGTCGAATAATCTATGAAAAATTCAAGAAAACAGTGTGTGTTCATTTTTGGTTGAGAAAAGGAGCTTGTATTTTTTTTCATGAGCAAGAGAATGTGTTTGATGTTCCCTTAGGGAGCTGCACCCTTCTCTATAATTGTGTTTTTCACATTTTATGTTCAAATGTAAATGACTAAAGAGAAAGCATAACGTGTTCATATTTTTCGTAGAACATATTAAAGCCTGTTTCTATGGCAACAACTTTTAATTGGCATATCCCATTCTGTCAATACTCTCAAGCTTATTTTTCTTGGGTACATGGAATTGTTAGAAATGCTGCACAAAGTAAAAGTTAGATTTGGCATTGTTCTTCGGCATGAAAGATGTTCACAGTAAAGGATGTATTAGACTAACTAATTTAGCTGTAGTGTGTTGTGTAGTGGATTGCTGTGTAGAAACGATGCGTCTAGCCCACAGCCTGTTGTGTGTCGGGAAACCTGCCGGGGGTCGGTACACACAGTCAGCCTTGCAAATGAGAACAGCAACTTGCGTTATTTCACACAGGTAAAGTAGACAACCGTCTGACCCAGCAGAACAGAGTCTGAAAAAAAACTGAAATCCTTTTGGGCTGTGTTTCAGATTTTTAAGACAGTGAGTGGTTCCTTAGGGCCCTGAGTTTAATAGTATAGAGGAGATGGATTTATTAGAGACAAACCTGGTTTGCAGCTTGCTTCTCATAAATTTTATCTCTTGAATCAGTGTGGTGCAGAATGTGGAAGCAGGTATTCGGTAAGTTGGATTCTGCTTCTGCAGTGTTATAAAAATAGAGTAAGTAAACAGACACAGCAGGCCAATGCAGCTTGGATTTTGAACTCTTCCGAGACCCGGTACAACTTGAATAGTTTCTAGGTCTAGGGAGAAAGAAATATGAATCCCTAAGGTAATTTTAATATTATATAATGAAGGAAGAACTATTTCACAGCGAAGACTCAGGTGTTGTATCTGTTGTAATTGTTTTAGAGCTTTATCTGAAATCTTCCATTTTAAGCTAATCTGGTCTGCTGTGTATTTTTTTTTTTTTTGCCTTTGCTATTTTTATCCCCCTGCAGTAGCATAACCCTGCACCAAGCACACGACAGCATTGCATTTGGTGTTGAGTGTGAAACTGTTACTCAACGAAAGCCAATAAAGCAAATCCTTGGGAAGAAAGAAATCGTCTACCTTGAAGACTTGCAAAATTAAAATGAAGTTTGCCTTCTACAGATTAAAACGTGAAAGGAGTAAATGATACTGTATATTTCCTCCTTCAAAAGCCATGATTTCGTATAGTCAAGAACTAAAATATGTTTAGTCACTCCTTTTAATTCTTCTCCACTGGTGTGGGTTTCTGTAAAAGTGTTCCTTTCACGTTTAGCATCTTTGTCTCTTAAAACTCTGCTCATTGCATTTTCGGTTAATGGATGACTTTGTTCCTTTCGTCAGAAGTCACAGAAAGCATTTATGACTGAATACTTCAATCTCACCTTGATGAAGTGCCATTGTCCCGTTCTGATCTATAGATGGCTCCTGAGCAATGAGGACTCTGTAATTTTATAATTTTATATATATATATATATATATATATATGAAACAAATTATATATATTTGCTATTTATCTGTATTCATGGTATATATATATATATATATATATATACACACATATATGCTCTGTGGCTAGGTTTTGATTGCATCTCATTTATCTCCAGTAGCCTAAGAAAAATGATAAAAACGGTCTTATTAACTTATATAAAGAGTGGTAAATCAGCTTGCCAAGGCCATTTAATAAATGAACAAGAAAAGTGAAAAGTAAAAATCAAGATGAAGTGGCCCACAACTCTGTTATCTGAGCCACAGGCCCCGAACACTGTTTTATGGGCCAACAGGGTTTCACAAGACCATATACATTCATGTCATTTTTGGATATTCAGGAACAATCCCAGAGATCCCTGACATGTGCTGGGTCGGGCGCGTGCCCTGAGCAGGCTTGATGACTTGGCTGGAGAGGGCACCTCGTTGGCTGTTCCTCAGCATGTCCTTGTTCATTGCTCACATAAACAGCAACTCTGACCATGTGAAGCATTTCTACATCTGGGAGTTTACAAAGGTTTGGTAAGGCTTTAAAATACTAATGCTTTTTTCCTACCAGTGTTGTGCAAAAAGTGTTTGAAAAAAGAAACTAACAAAGATTAGTTATAGTTTTTAGATCTTCAGCTTTTACAATCCTAGCACTCCCAGTCTCGTAATTGAGTGGAGCAATATTCTTCTTCTATCTCCTCTTTACCCTCAATTCCTATACTAGGAGCATGAATCTCATCATGGGTGCTTCAGATCCCTGGTTCAGTTCTTACATCTGGCTACCTACATCCAGTCCAGGGTGGATGACTTTGAAGATGTGTGATAGATACACCAGGGGAAAGGCCAGGACAGAAGGGGACACAGAATTTTCTGGGCAATGGCCAATGATTCTGGCTCAGAGACCTAGCATCTGAAGGTTGGAGCTGGAAGTCTGGAAACCTCACTGATAGAATTCAGTAGACATCTATGGAGCATGTCTGATAGTCAACATGTACATTCTTTATACAGCTATACAAGTAAATGAACTGACTAACTAAAAGGGACAAGTATCTTTATTACATGAATCATGCTCTAAAGTAAGGGCAAAGAGGGAAAGTGAGGTGGTGATGGAGCAGTTTCTGAGTTACTGTACAATGTGAATGTGGATACTATTAGTAAAGATTAATAATAAACCTTTGAACCTGATTTACTTTCATTTAACCTTGCCTAATTTACATGAAGTCTTTCATAGACCTTGAATGGGGGTTGATCTCTGTATGTGCCCTTTGTCTACGTATGTATGTTAATCTCTCTGTCTACACACACACACTCATATATATATGCAAATATATATATTCATCTCTCTCAATATATGTCTGTCTCACTCTCTCCCCACCTACACACACACACACAAGTGGCTATAAAAGGGTGATAGTCCTCTGTTGACAGTCTGAGATCAAGCTTTTGGAAATAACACGCTGTGCCTTCCTTTCTGTAAGAGAGGAGTACACCAAGGAACAGTAACACTGGTGCCGGGGATACTCGCTTCAGGGAGAGGGTCACAGGGTACCGGCAAGAACGCCCCTGTCCCACAGTCTGTGGAGCGGCGGAGCAGGAGCTGGCACTTGTGGAAAGGCCCAGATTACCAGATCAGTGAGCTGAGGCCTTAAAATGCAGTTCTATGAGAGACAGACCAGAGAGCTTTCAGCAACAAATCCAGATAAACTAGGATAATTCACGAGCAACGACTATACTCTGCTGGTGTTTTCTAGGTGCTGGGGATTGGCTTTCCACAAGTTTTCGCTTAAATCTTCATTAAGTCACACCATCAGCTAGATAGTATAGTTATTCCCATCTTGTTGATGAGGAAGCCAAGGTCCAGAGCATTGTGTGGTGTGTACAAGGTCACAGGGTTGGTAAGTAGCAGAGTTGGGGTTTGAACCTGAGTGCATCTTTCCACTTTTTTGAGCTCCCATTATTTTATTTTATTTTTTTTTAAGATTTTATTTTTTCCTTTTTCTCCCCAAAGCCCCCCGGTACATAGTTGTGTATTCTTCGTTGTGGGTTCTTCTAGTTGTGGCATGTGGGACGCTGCCTCAGCGTGGTCTGATGAGCAGTGCCATGTCCGCGCCCAGGATTCGAACCAACGAATCACTGGGCCGCCTGCAGCGGAGCGCGCGAACTTAACCACTCAGCCACGGGGCCAGCCCCTGAGCTCCCATTATTAAGCACTGTCTCCTTTATCAGGTTTAAAGGGACTTTGCTCCATAATATTACCCATAAAATAGATCTTTCTTGGAGAAGTTAAAACCTTTCCTACAACGGATAATAATGATCCCGAGTCTGAAAGATGAAGTCTTCACAGCTAGGAGCAGATGTGTTAGGTGACTGGTTAAGTTTCTCTTCACACATTTCTGACATTATCTTTCAAACTCCTGACCTTCTTCGCACACTTCCATTTCTTCTTCTGGCTCCTCATACCTATAAACCTTCCTCCTTTTGACCTTGTCGTTTGCATTTGAAAACTTGGTTCATACAACTTGCCTGAAAACCACATGGAAACAGTAGCGCTTCTTACAGCTCTGGAAGACTTTGGGGAGGAAGGCTGACAGTGTTGGGGGGCTTTACCTTTGCACGCTTCCGTATTCTCCCAGCGTCTAGCTCCTCCCTGACATGGTTTTGTCTGTGCGGCATTCTGCTAAACGTCTGCCAGGCATTGCAGCGGTGTTTCCTGTACAAAACGCCTCGGCATAGTTCAAGATGGAAAACGGTATACGTGACAGATGAAAAATCAAGTTTGATCAGCCAAGTGTTGACATCCTGATTGGAAGCAGTGAGAAGCTGCATGCAGTTGCCTTCGGCATGCCGAAGCTGTTTGTGTCTCCCCTTGCCACCCCCAACTCCCAGGGAAGCATGTTTAAAAAATTCTGACGAATGCTTTCCAGTTCTATTTTGGTGGGAAAGGCTGAGTTTGCGGGGAATTGGTACTAAAGTATTGGCGTGCTTTTAGCTTCTATCATCTGAATGAATTGCAAGCTGTTTTTAAGAGTTTCTTTTAAACTAAGCATGGGTTACAAATCTAGGGAGCTTCCTGAAGTCCTGTCATTTTGTAAAAAGAAAAAAAGCATGTTTACATTATGGATAGGCGGTTGAGATTTATAAATAGCAAGTAGTGGCATAAAGACTTCTTTTATCTTTATGTAATGCAACATAAACAGTAATATCAACAAAAGGTCCCTAAAGATAGACCACATTATTTTTTTAAAATCCTCTGCTAAGGTACTATCGTATCCTTATTAATGTGTAGTGCACTTCTTATTGCTACGTAATGCTTCTATTAAAAATTTCAGAGCCTCTTTCTGAGACAAAAATTGAGAACTAAAATTGACATTGGACTCTTTGCAGTGGTGGTAATGGGGGCAGAGTTCAACAAATTGAGCCTTTTGTACATATTTACATTTCGTGCGCTATTTCGAAACTCAAAAAAAAATGCATGGAATGCTTTTAAAAATCAGCATACTTATCCTACTTCTGCCACTTTAAATAGTCAGCTGCCCCAGAATTTCTGCTTTTGTTGAGCAACAAGAAGCACAAAACATTCAAAGTGTTAATCTTTAATTTTTGAATAATATATGTCTTCTTTAACATTTCTTCTTAACGAACCCCTTTCTATTTTTGGCAAAATTATGTAATAACCTTAATTGGGTGAGCCATAATCTCAGAGTAGGAAAGATACACATGAAGAAGGAACGTATATTACAAAAGCAGCCTTTCAGAATATTTCAGTGCTCTGCCAATACCATCATGTTCTTCCGAAAGGTGGCTACTCCCACTTTTTGCAGTAATGTAAGGGAACCTTCATCTAAGATGCGACAGTATTCCTGAGAATTCATCTGAGTAGAAAATCCCAAAGCCTCTTTATCTTTTTGTAACAGGAAACACACACGTGCAGATGGCCTGTTGAATTTTCCAACATTTTGAAGTAGTATATAATCTGTTCTCTTAGATCCTGAGTTTCTAGAGTGGTGTTATCTTATCTCTTCGAGGTAACTCCTAAAAGTTGTCCAGAACCTCTTGCCTAGCTGCCATAGGAAGGTAACAGAACTCCTGTACATAAACTCCTCTGTCCTTCCCACCCAACCCTGCTTCTACCTCCTGGTCTATGTCCTTCCTCCCTCAAATCCCTCTTCATGTGTGCCTGTCTCGATAGCTCTGAGGTCCTAGAAAGCAGTGACATTGTGTTCCCAATAGAGTGGGTCTAGGAGGGGCTCACAGCCCTTGGATAGCTTTTAAATTGGTAATGCAGGTTACAAGCACAAATTGTCCTGCAGCTAGAGTCTATCCTAGAGGATTTTTTGATATCCAAGACTGAGCCCAGGTTCCAGAGAACTTTTAATGGGCATGATAATTCCAGTCCTTTCACTTGCTGAGATCTGAACCGACTACAAAATGGCAGCAAAGAGCTAGAAGTCTCTGGAACCAGACTGAACTACTAAGTAAGAAGCTGCTGGCTTACCTTCTCAGGAGAATGAATGGTAGGTGGAATGTGAATCCTCTCAGGTGAGAGAATATCCTTTGAGCGTTTTAGCCCGACTTTCTTCATACCTCTTCTGGAGGATGTTTCTCATGACGTCAGCTTCCACTGATGTCTCCTCAGTCTGACTCTCTTTACAGTGGGAATTACATTTTGTGTTTATTTTTCTATCCTGTATCACCCAATGTAATGATTAGCTAATAGATATCCAATATGTATTTATTGAAGATAGATGTAAAAAAATAGGATATTAGCAAAATTTAGATACAAGTTCCTCTTTCTTATGTATGAGCAATAGTTGGCATAGCGAACTTGAATATTATATGTAATTTGCCAGGTCTTTTAATTGTTTTCTCGAAAGAGTCGTTTCTCAGAGATCTCATAGAAATTATCACTTTTAGCAAAAGGTATGAAATTATGTTAAATAACTTTTTTCTAAGAACCTCACTGAAAAATGGTATCTAATTTATAGAGCTTTTCTAGCAGTTATTGAAGGTAACCAATTTAGTATGAATCTATTTTTATCACTGACATTCAGTGCATCCTACATGGTTTCCAAGATGAACCTACAGCTTTTAAAACCAAGACTGTTAAATAGATTTTCTTCACAATTTCATCCAAAGTGAGAACCACTGAGACCTGCTATTATGTTTGTAGTGGCAACACTAATAGTTGGGGCAAAATTGAGTTTTTCCCAAAGGGTAACATAGACAGCTTTTTTTTTACGATTTTCAGAATGTCATAGTCAATTCGTGTGAAATCCCTGGTGCACCTGAGTGTGTGCTGTGGCAATGGCTGTGAGAAGTCTGTCTGACTGTGTCTATATACAATGAAAAGAGTCCTCTAGAGAGTGTTTTCTTAATTGCTGCGTTTTAAACATCACCGGCTATTTGAATTTCAACTTGGTATTGTCTTCATTCTAAATATAGGCTGCCGAATTTGCTTCTATGGAATATATGAATCAGGCGGATAGGTTTCCATTGCTTTGATTGTTCTGTGACTTTGCACAAATTACTTAATTTCACAGGATCTCTGAACCCTCGCCAGCCAAGTGGGGAGAGAACAGCACTCCCGTCATAGAAGTGTGGGGAGGATTATGTGAGACCCCTCTTTCCTTTTTTCAACACTCTGTGGCTCACTCGGAGCCAGGGGACAAAGGCTCTGCCCTCTTGGTTCTTACATCCTGGTAGAGTCAGTTGGTCAGTAGGTATACACATAAACAACATAATTGCAGGTCTGACGAGCGCTCTGAAGAAAACACTCAACAGGGGCCGCGTGAGAGGGAGCCCGGCTCTGGGAGCACCTTAGTTGGATGGGTTCTGTCCACTCGCTGTCTGGAAGAGCATATATAATAGATGGTAAGGTTTTTCCCCTCCACATCTATAGTTAATTTTCTTACCTTGTATTTAACTGTTATGTTCATAATTTGTAAAACAAAAATATGGATACGTAGTTTTTATTTTGTGAGAAATGTTTCGTTTTTATAAATTTAAGATTTCACAGCAGATATTTAGTGCTTCAGGGTTAATAGCATGACTAGGTACGTTCTGCTTTCTTCATAGGGTAATATAAATTATTTTGAACTCAGATATCAAGTGATAGCCCTGATTGTCGCTGTCTATTTTTTCTTCTCTGCCATTTTGGTATGTAATAAATCTCACGGAGGACATCGTGTTCTTGCTTACTTTGCTGACCCACTTGAACCGTTCAGTGCAACTGTTTGTCTTGGCTTGTTGGTACCAAATGACCTGACGAACTGTCATTACTCTTGAATTTGTTTGATGAGTGCAGTCTTCCTGTGTCCTTATGACTTAGGCCATGTCACTCTGGAGTGTCCTTCTGAAATTCAAGTAGGCCTCAGTAAAGACGTTCAGTGAATGGATTATTTTTGCTTATGCTATAGATTTCTTAACCAGGCATTTAAGTTACTTCCACTTCCTTTACTTCAGCTCTCCGAACTTTCATCCCCTTAGCAAAGCCTTCATTGCAGGCAGGTTGGTTTGGCCACTGTCTGTGAATAGCCAGAATGTTCCTGCCTGTGTGGTTTTACTTACTGCTGGTTTACCTAGTAGCACCTCCTTGCTTCTTGAATTCCTGGGAAGCCAGCTGTGTCATAGAGAACGCAATCCTCAACTGGGTATAAGACCTGGATTTGAGACTTAAACTTTATTTGCTACTTTTGTGATCTTGGGCAGATCATTGAACCTCTTTGAGCCTTAATTTCCCCACTGGCATGATGTGCTTAATACCCGTTGCTCCTGTAGTCGTGCTGAGGTTAGTTGAAAATGCTCTTGGAGATGCTTCCCTCCCAGCCTGCGTCTCCTCTGTGCTCCGTCCACCCTGGCATCACAGGATACTGCGTGGTACTGACTGTTTTCTGAGATGTCCCCCATGTTATGCTTCATGGACTACCTCACCTCACCTTTTATTTTGTTTTTTGGTAGGTAATCAGATAAAAGAGAGAGGTAGATTAAAATTCTCAAAAAGAGAGTTTGGAGATTACCTGTTTATTTTAACGAACCACCTGTTCATTTGTGTGAGCCAAGTGTTTTCTTTATGGAAACTGAGTTATCAGAAATGGTCTATGGTGAATTAACAGATGTTTTTACAAAGTGGACACTAGAAATATATTGATAATTTGTCAGCTTGTACTTGAATCTGTTTAAAGAATCTCTGGGTCCATTCATGGCACTCTGCTTAATCTTTCCCTAAAATAACCACGTTGACTAATGCATTATAAATCTTTTACTGCTGTGTGTTACATGGGCTTCAGTAATTTCACCAGCTCACTCATGTCGGGGGACTGCCCCCGCCCCAGGTAAGCCAATGTACTTTAGCAAAACCCTGGCAGTTGATAATGTAGAATACTAGTTTTAGAAGGAATTATTTTTTATTTGCATAATCAGTCCATTTCATTATCATGCAATTTCCTTCTCTTCCAGAGACTACTATTAAAAATAAACTCCCTCACTAAAGGGTCTTTTTCGGACCACAATTTATTAAAAACAAAAAAGCCATAACAAACCAAAAACAGTTGCCCCAATTACCGCACAAGACAACTTGTAAATCAGGAACCATAACTTTTTAAGTGAAATCTGAAATTATTTTGGCTGAAGTGCTACTATGAAACAAAACAAAACATAATTTCAGAAACAGGTAAAAATAGTTACACATAGAGGCTTGAACCTAGTTTGGATAATTTGGAACTTAATCTCATAATTATGATTCACTGAAATAGTTTTGGAAAAATTGTTTAGAAGGTAGGCATATACACTGATTCTTGTTTTTCTTAGGTCAGTGCATTTACTACACCAATTTAGCACAATTCCTTTAATTTAAAAAACACCTTTCATGTCTGACTTCATGCTATTGTAGGATTCTCTTAGGGTGGGTGGTAAAATTGTATTTTCAGATGTTATGGGTGAAGATATCACATTCAGAACACACACATTAAAATTATCAATCTCAGCTACTAGAAGAATAAAATGAGGCAAACATGAACTTTGTTTTTTATTGCTTTTGGTTTTTGTGTAATTGGGAAAAATGTAATGTGGTTAATCTAACAAGAAATATTACAATGGGAAAAAAAATGTAGTTTCATTTTCCTGGTTTATCCCTTGAGCAATGCTGCAGAATTTGTGCAAGCTACCTACGATATCGACGCTTATAAGTAGCATTTTCCAGGCTGAGTAAGCCAGGTTACAGTTACTTTACTCTTTTCTGATGTGACTGTAGTGTGGGGTCCAATTTTTATCCTAATAAGAAAGAAATAATGAAACAATAATAGGCTAATGATTGAACCAGAAATTTGCTATTAAGTTGCAAGAAATTGGAAAATAATAAAGCTTAATTTGACAGTTAATCAATAAGCACATTTTCAAAACATTACTAGGTTTTGAAAAAGCGCTGTTCTAGGTGTGTTTGGGAGTTAGACATATAGTTAATGTATGTTGTATTGTATGTAAGTATATGTCTATTATACATGTATTACATGTATATCATGTAACGTCCATTCTGCTTTATAAGACTTCTTTATTTATTGACCTATCCAATGAGTTACACCGATTATGAGCCTGACATTATCCTAGATATTCTCATTTTGGGAATGCAACTGGAAAATAAACATTGTGGTTTTTACCCTCATTGAGCCAGTCTAGTGAAGGAAATAGGCAGCTGACAAGCAATTATGAGAAAGTATAAGGAATGCTCTGGAATCAGCTAGAAGAGGATTAAACAAAGATTTGAAGTTTAGAGATGATTTCCTGGAGGAGGTGACATTTCACTGGAGACTCTAACTCTAACTAGAAGTTAGCCAGACCCCCTCCCAAAAAAAACAGGGCAAGTGGGGTATTTTAATAGCTGGGTCTGCATGGAGCAAGTGATGTCTTGTGCAAGGAATTGAATGTAACTGAGTATGGCTGGAAGAGAAGAGGGAGAGTTGGCGTGCGTTAGAGTAGGAGTGGGTGGGAGATTGTGAGAAAGATGGGTCTGGAAGGACTGCGTGGAGAATGGTCAGTCTGTGGCCATGCTGGACTATTAAAATAATTACTTAATTGGCCTCCCCTCCCCAGGCTCCGTGTGACTTCAGGCCCTCTTGTGCTCCTGCCTGATGAATTCATAAAGTACAGCCTTGCTAATGTCATCCCTGGCTCCACCCAGTGGCTCTCCCTGGCTACAGAAGGAAGTGGATAGTCTTTAACTGAGTTTTTAAAACTGTCCGCAAGATAGACTCACCCTACTTTTCAAACTGATTTCCCACTCCTGTTATTATAAATTTATTACTTGTCGTTGATGCTGCAAGTTATGCTATTTCCTCTGTCTGGATATCTTTTCTTAACACGCCTCATATATAAAGTCCACCTCTTCTTCAAAGCTGTTATCTGCTTCTTTTAAATGGAAACATTCTCTTTTTCTTTCAAATTATAAGAACTCCTTATCTGAATGTCCCCTATGACACTTTCTGCCTTCTATCGTTGTATTCTGGTTCTTTATGTGCATGCCTTATTTCCCTTCATAGAATATGTGTCTGATGCATTTTGTGTCCCCACTGCAGGTCTCCTCAAGTAGTTGGTGAGTAAATGTGTAAATGAGTTACTCTGGAAGATAGTAAGATTTGGTGTAAAGTATGGTTCAGGGCAAAAACACTTCTATATTTGTTTTAGTTTTTGCCTCGTCCATTGATTTCCTATCTTCTAGCTTACTTTTTAGTTAGATTTGGAGACAGTAAATCAGTTGTTCTGTTTTCTCTTTGGTCTGTGTTGCATGAATGCATGTGTGTGCAAGCACACTATATTTCTGATTTAGATATAAATATAGCTCTTCTAGAATCATTTCATAGACTATTACAAGAAACAAAAGAAACTTGCTGTTTAATTTTTGATGATTTCTCATGGGGGCAGCACATATTATCAATTTTCAATTTCTATCCCTGGATTGTGGTGAAAATCATTTGTTATATCTGAAAACAAACAGCAGTAACAAATTAAAGTTGTCCTCAGTCCCTAGATTGTTTAGGCCACCTTTGTCCTGCCTGCCCATTGGTGGGATGCATGCTGACCCTGACATGTCAAAACTTCCCAACTTTACCACCTAACATTGGGGGCCCTTATATGGGCTTTAACCTCTAGAAGACTCCTTTTCCTCATTTGTAAAACGTGGCTAATAAGAATCACTTCTTGGGATGATTCTGAAGATAAATGGTAGATACCGTTGGGAGAGTTAATGGTAGACATTGTAATTACCTCTGAACAGGACACTGAGGAGGTCACCATTAGAGAAAGAATTCTACCCATTATAGTGGTCTTCCAAAGCAAATGGCAGTAACCCTGTGGAGACCTCTTATCTTCTTACTTGAAAACTTACAGCATGTCAATTAATCTTTATAAATATTTACTGCAGCTATGAAAAATTTAACTTGAGCATAGGCAACTTATAATTGAGTTGTAAAAGCAATATTACCGACATAATATGGGAACTACCTAAGAACTCCAGCCCTCAATGGATGAGAATGAAACTCAATTGTCTGCAATCTGTTATTACTTATCTAAAATGCTACCCATGTCATTGATACACTTTCTCTTTAGTGAACCCTCTATGTTGAGTATATAAAAGAATACTTAAGGGCTTTCATGGTACCTTGATGACGTGGATCCCTTGAGCTTCTTTTCCCACAAGATCCTTTGCTCCCTATGAACAAGATATTTAGAAACCAGATGTTGCTGCTCTGAGGCCTTGTCCTAGGACAATATGCCCAAGGGAACCAAAGGCAGTGGCTTTTTTTGTGTGACCCCTTGACCTTGACCGCCCTTTCTCCCACGGTGTAGGAAAGGAGCTGTGAAGGAAATGGACAGTTTAGAAACAGAATTATCAGTTAATGACTGCCAGATAACATCAGCAGTTATCTTGGAGTCACTGGCAAACACTGGGTTTAAAATACCTGTGGAAGGTTGTGATTGATGTGTAAACGAGAACCTGTGCTGGGGTATGTAGACTACCCAGTGGTCCTCAGAGTAGAAGTCATTACATCATCTGAGAGCTTGCCTGGGACCCGGCCAAGATCAAGTAAATCAAAACTTCTGGGAGTGGAGGCTGAGTATAGGATTATTTTGTTTATAATGTGCAGCCACAATTAAGGACCGATGGCTCAAGCCTCACAGGATTGTCTCAGTGGTGTGATAGCTGGGACATGGGAAATGCCCTCCTGTCTCCTAAATTGCTTATTAATTCTACAGACATTTACTAAAAATGCTTAAGTTGCTAAGTTAGATTTAGTCCTGTCTTTAACAAGTTCTTAATCTAGAGGGGTAGACAGACTTGTAGAAATTACCCGTAATACAATTTGACAGGTGCTGAATTCACTCCTGTGAGTTTGTTCTACCTGGCAAGAAAGTAAAGAGGAGGAAGGGAGCGAAAGTGAAAGAGAAAATGTCCACAGAAAGTGTGATTTGGAAAGGGTCACCTCTCATAATCAAATTTAACCTAGAAAAATGATACCCTTTTATCAACCCCTTTTAAAATATAGATGCCAGTTTGCTAATGGTAACAAAATGGGTGTTTGTTGATTCTTGCGCTGGGCACTGGGCAAGCTTTCTCATAGCCACCCGGGGGTTATGTTACTGGATACAGTTTCTCAGATGAAGGCACCCTTTGGGCTTGGAGGTTGAGTACCTGCGTGAGGCCACATGCTGCTGGTGGATGAGAGAGCTAGGGTGAGGCCAGGTCTCCCTGGCTCCTGGATGGGAGTTCTCCCCACTGGACTGTTCATTTGCCATCCTTGGCGACTACAGGCTTAGTGTAAGTTGGTTCAGTAGAAGAGATTCTAACCTGATGGAGAGCTGAAGGACTTTGACAAAGGGGAGGTTGAAGCAGGAGGGGAAGGGATGTTGTCAAGCATCTCTCAAGAGGGGGGCTGAGTGACAGGAAGCCGGGGCTGCAAGGTTCCATGCCTGTGAGGAACGAGCTAGAGAGTGGGAGGGCCCAGTCCTTTCCACTGACTGAGTACCAGACTGTAATTGAGGCCCTGTACACAGTCTCTCATTTAACGCTCACCTCACCCCTAGCATGGTAGTCCTACCTTCATCCTTACAGAAGAGGAAGTGGAAGTTCAGAGAGGGTGAATAATTAACGCAGTCTCACTGCTAATAAATATCAAAGTCGGCATTTGAACAGATGACTCTGGGCTTCCAGCTCCTGTGATCTTAACCATCGAGCTGGGGCTCTGCTGCTGTTTTGTGTCAAGTTCTGGGATGGTTCCTAGGTGCAGATCTCTAGGGCCTGGGTATGAGAAGCTGACAAGCCAAGGACACAGACAAATCCAGCGAGTGACCACATTTCTCATTTGGGTGGAGCGGAGTACAAAGTTATGGCTGTTTAACAATAGTGAGTTACCTGAAAAAGGACCAGATGGGAGGAGACAGAGAAGGCAGCTATAACTGAATGAAGAGAAAAGGGGGCTGCCGTGTGTGAGGTGGTGAGGTCCTGGAGAAGGTGCAGGAAGAATGTTTGAGAGCTGTTTATTGGCCAGAATATCTTATATTCTGGAATAGAGTCAGGGCTCATTCACTTGGCAGACAGTTATGGGGCTTGTTGGCCTGGCCTGGGCTGTGGGCACAGGGCCAGGGCACCAGCCCCTTCTGGAGGCAGCGGGCTCGGGAGGAAGAGGTGAGGACCATGCGCAGTGAAGCTGGCGACCAGCTGGGAGAGAGGCGTGCACCAAGTAGCAAGGAAGGTGGAACGACTGTTTCTACTAACAGCCACTTGCTTTTGCTGGTAGAGAGTGTGAAATGCAGAGAGGCATTGCTTCACTCGCTTAATGCACCCAAGCTGGGTAGTTAGCAGATCCGGGCTGTCAGCCTAAATGTTGTTGAGATGATAGCTAGAGAATAACATCAGTGAAGCTGCCTGTGCCTTTCCCTCTTACGTGCACATTCTGGCTTATTAAAAACAGTGTTGCCATGGCTCACGCTCCTGTGAGGCCCAACACCACCATACTTTTCATCTTAAATAAGCTCTTAAGTATACGCTCTGCGGCTGCTGATTGCCCTGTAGAAGGGAGCACCTTGTGATGATTGAGCTTTCTCCAGTGATGACTTCAATCCACTTCTGCCTTAGAGACTCATCTTCTAGGTGTTTTGTAAGAATTCCGTAGTTCATAGGCATCTCTTTTTATTTATTTGTTTGTTTATTGTTCATGTGGATCCTTTCCCAAAAAGCTATTCAAGGATACGAGAGAAATATGAATTCTTTCTCAAAACTCCGCGACTTTCCTGTTTTATTCCCAGTGCTAATTTTTAAATAGCTTTGGTTGAGCGTTACTTCTTCAGCCATTTGGGGACCTGCCTTGGAAAGCCCATGGGTGTCTCTGGTGGGGGGTGGAGGGGGTGTGTGCAGAGGAGGCGACAGGCTCAGATCACCTGGTGGTGATTCTGCTTTTCTACTTCCAGAGATTTTTTCACCCTTCCTGCCTGTGTTGCTGCAGTCAGCATCCAACAGAGATGTGTTCTGAGCTCAGGAGCCAATTGTCTTTCTCCTCGCTGCAGCCTGAACTCTGAGAGAGGGCTGATGGCTGTGCACAATTTTAGCAAACTGTCGTGGGGATGGAAGAGGGGAGTGCTTTCCCCACAGAGACAGAGCCAGTGTCATTGAGCACGTTTTGTTCAAGTACAACGTTGATCTGTCTGAAGGAGACAGTGGTCAGCAGCGGTGAGGACCTTTGTTGACTCACCTTTTCTTCGTGCTCTGTCATTGTTGTTTATGTGAAGTAGTAGCATTTAATGGCTGGACTTGAGGCAGAATCTGTGAGGTCAGAAAGTGACAACATTTGTTTTCTGTTAGGAAATCCCAGAGGTTTACCGAGGAGTCCGAATAAAAAATTGGGGAAGAAGTAGGGTCTTTGATATTTGGCAGAGGCAGTGACATCTCTAAAAGATTCGAGAGCAGTGTAATGCCATAGTTTCTGCGTATAATTGACAGCCAAAATTTTGGACATCTGTTATAGTTTAGAAAACTATTTAGGCACTAATCGTATTTATAATATATACCATCCCATCTAGTGAACTTTGCTGGAAGATTTACAATGGAAATATTGAAATGGGACTTTGAAAACATTGTGTCATATTATACTTTAAAGTTTATCATAATTAATACTAGATGCTGTCATTTTCGATATGTAAAAATGGGTTTACTTCCTATATTTGTAGGCGTATACGGGATCCAGGAGGTCCGAATGCAGCAAATGCTTCCTATAAATCCAGGGTGATTATGTTATTGTGCTTGAGCTGACATCACCAAAGTGGTCTCTCTCTTTGATTTCCTTTAGTTTCTTTTGTATTGCTGAATAAAAGATTTCCCTTAAAACCTACCATCCTCTCTCTACTACAGTCTAACTTGGTGTTTTTCATTTTTGGTGTATACATATATTCTTTCTTTCTATATAAAATCACCGTTTCTTTATCTGTGATATATCTAGGTCACAGAGGCCAGGTCAATGGAATCCCTCACCTCAGTAGGTCTCTTGTTGAAATGGATAATGTGCAGCAAAATTTGAACTTGTTTGGTGTTCAATTATTTTCTTTTCTCCTGTTGATCCTATAATATAGGTCCTGCTGAGGGAAAAGAAAGGAGTGACAGATAAACTGAAATTTATAAGAGAACCTAATTTTTTCCATTACACTTTGGAAATACCACGTAGATTACTCTTTTCCAAAATTGGTTTCTCATATTGTGTAACATCTTTTCCTTTGTCGGACTCAAAGGGGTTTGAAGCATCCATTTGGTTCTGTCCTCTTCTGGCTAGAGTCATCTTTGTTTTAGTGTGAGCAAGGATTGGAAGACCTACACGATTAAAGATGATCAAGTGATCATTAATATGATTGCGTACCTCTAGCGTAATGGTGAAGAGTGCCAACCCTGGGTTCAGTTACGTGCCCTTGGGCAAGGACCTCTCTGCCTTTAGAGGAGTATTTGAAGATGGAGAGCTTTTGCTTTGTTAATGCGCCAGGAGCTGGAATAAGTCTGTGGAGAACTGCTTAAACAGGTCTTCCAAGAGACTGTTAAGGAAAAAATTATATGCATTGGACTTAAGAAGTTTACCTCCTCTTTACCCTCAGGAAAGCGCTAGAAATATAATAGAGACAGTCATGCTGTAATCCACCTAATAATGCTAGGATGATGAATTGGGTACTATTTGTAAAACATTCTCTGTTTCTCAATTGAAAGGCATGCGCTACAAATAGAGCACTACATTTTATTATGTAAATGTTAGGGCTTTTAATTATTAGCCAAGATTGAAGAGTGTCTGATTTGGATGCCATAAAACTTCAGAAGTGTTTCTGCTACAAACAGTTTAGAAGTCTGACAGTTGCTGTACCGAAAAAATAATGAAGCAATTGAAAAAATAATAGAAACATAGTGATCTGGCATTTCCAATTTTATGACGCTATAAAAAAGCAGCCAACAAATGTTGGACCATTTAATGATGCTGGCACCTAGCAAATGTCACTAGGCTTTCACAAGGTCATAGAGACTCTGGTTTGGCTCAGGGATGCTGGCCAGACCCATCTTTGGAGCCCAGGAAGACTGGAATAGGGGGCGAGGGTAGGTGCCAGTTAAGCGTTTCACGGCACGCTTCATAGATGGCTGCACACTTTCGCGAGATTCTGTGGGATGGAGGCCGTGGGTACGAAGAAAAACTGAGGCTGTTTCTTCTTCCAGCATTCCATCGCTAGCAACTCTGAATGTAAGATCCACATGGGCCCTCTCTGAGGAGGCTAAGATTTCTTCTGATGACTATCAGCTAAAACTGTGTGCTGGTGTAACGGTTGCTGTCACAGTTGTACGTGTATCTGATCGCTCACAGACAAAAGCTGCTGGAGAAAGGCGTGGTATTTTTGTAACAAGAATGTCGTGTGATTTCTTGCCTTCTTCCCTTTCTCCGCCTCCTCCGCAGCAGCCAGCCCGGCTCTCAGGCATTACCTAATGCTTATCTAGATGTGTAGAGTTTCAGTTATGCCATTTTCAAGATGATTAATGGAGTTGTGCAATTAAAGCTCCTAAGTTCTCTGGGAGAAAAGTCATAGGATCCCGGTGTTTGAGTTAGAGTGCGTCGACGTTACATCAGCACCGAGGATATTCTGGGATATAGTAAATGTCACTGTTGGCTTTAGTGTCCAAGAATCTTCATCATCAAACTTAGGAATGTTCTATAAAATAGTGCCTAGAACAGCCTTTGGATACTGGAGAGGGCTCTTTAAATGGCTTGAAAAGTCTGCCCTAAAATTGTTTCTTTGAGATCAGATTGGACTTTGATGAGAAAATGTTTAATGACAGTGAAACAGAGTCACTTACGTTCTTTTACGTTCTTTCAGCCGTGGTAAAATTACGAACTGAAACAATAGGTTGTGTGTATTTGTGTGTATGTGTCTTTCTTTCTCTTACTGGCAGTCTCAATAATTAAGCTGCGGTGAATATGTGAATATGAACTTTTTATGGGATCAGGAAAGGGAAAAATCTAAATTTGCCTTATATTGCATTTCGTTTGAAAGCGTTTTGTATCTGTGGTAAAATAACTTAAAGAGATTAGGACTATCCCAGTGAAAATACATTCATAAATTTCTGCTGCCTTTTTCTCTCACTGGTCAGAGAAAATTCTCCCAGCTCCTGTGTTGACTTGAGCTCCAAGCGTTTGATCTTATGTTGATTGAATGAAGAAATAGCAATTTGCACCTAGAAAGTTAAGCTTTAAATATTGATTAGCATTGCTATATTTACTTCATGTTGAATTTAGAAGACTAGAGATTAATTGCTTGGCAAAATAAGAGAAAAATTGACTTCTTTCTTTATGTTCTATGGGGATGCTAAGCATTTGCTCCTGGTGTTACTTGAAAGTCCAATGAAGAAATTAAAACAAGGGAAGTTGTATTTGGTTTAAAGAATATTTTCCTGCCTTTTCCAAATGGTAAAACTCTGAAATATGTACAAAGGTGCAAAAAAAGAGATCCCATTTTCTTATCTGGGTTAAATGGTCATAATATTTGAGAATAAAAACTGAATAGAAAAATTACTAATATCTTAATACTATATATTTAAATGTTTAGTATATATGAATATATAATATAAGACAAAACAAACAACATCAAATCAGTGAAATCTCCATAGAGGGTTTCTAAGAAAAAAAAAATGAAGATGTCTTTCACTACTTTAGGGATTTCTACCAAATGATACTTTAGTCACCTTTAGGTTTTGTGCTGTAGGTTTCTGAAAGTCCTTATGTGTTTTTCCAAATAAAACGTGAAATATAAATTTTAAACGATATAGCCTAGGTTTCTTACATTTGCAACAAAAGCGAAATCTATGTATGTAATACATATGCTGCTCATAGAAATAGGTGCATAATTTGGGTGAATATGTGTGTGTGTGTGTGTGTGTGTGTGTACAATTACATACATACACATGTATACCTTGCATATGATTGAAAACAACATTATGCAATGGGTCCTCCAGAATTCCAATTGGTGGTCAGAAGTCTTTAATTATGTTTTGGGATCTTTGGGTACTTAATTTTTCTTTCTCAGTAGCTTCTTTTTCAAAGGATGGGGTACATGTCTAACTTTTAGTTATCCTGAAAGGACTTTCTGTAAGGAAGTAAAGACAAGAAAATGTTACTTGCCCTTAAAAAAAGTTAGCGTTGTCACTATTCCACTTAGCAAGTCAGTGGAGCTATTGATATGATTTTAGAATTTAATTATTTACTCTTTGATATACCACATTCTTCATTTGTCTTTGTTTTAAATAAAAGAAAAATTTAAAAGAAAACATTGAAACCCGTGTTATTCATACCTTGAAAGTTTTTAGAAACTGTAGCTATTAGAATTTAGCAAAATTAGTAGGAATAACTGATCAACTGCTCACTCCTTTTGAGTAAGGTTTTATAGTATAAGTCTATTATATTGGAGGAAATTCCCAGAATAAAGGTTCCTACCACTTAAATGTAAGTATGACAATATTTAAAGCTACTTACAAATAACATTGGGTTAGGAGTTTTTAATTATGGACTGAAAGTGTCTCCCTGAAGTTCCCATCTTGAAGCCCTGTCTCCAGTGTGGCTGTATTTGGAGGTGGGGCCTCTAAGGAAATAATTAAGGTTAAAGTAATTAAGGCTACAGTCCTAAGTGTGAGGAGGCTCTGATCTGATAGCATCAGTGTCCCTGTGAGAGACACCAGATGGCTCGCTGTCTCTCCACGTGCACGCACCAAGGAAGGGCCACGTGTGGATGTAGCAAGAAGGTGGCTGTCTGCCAGCCAGGAAGAGAGCTCAGACCAGAGACCAAATCAGCAAGAACCCTCATCTTGGACTTCTGGCTTCCAGAACTGCCAGGAAATAAATTTCTGTAGTAAGCCACTCCGTCTATGGGATTTTGTTATGGGAGCCCTAGCAGACTGCCGGAGACCCTATTAAACCCCATTAGGTAGAAAGCAGCGGTTGACTCTCAGCTGGTGGTGATTTTGCCTCCCCCTCACCCCCAGGGATATTTGGCAATATCTAGACAGTTTTGGTTGTCAGAACTGAGGGCAGGAGTGCATCCAGTAGGCCAGGCATACTGCCAAACATCCCACAAGGCACAGAGCAGCCCCCACAACAAAGACTTATCTGGCCCCAAATGTCAATAGTGCTGAAGTTGAGAAACCTCGAACTTCTTTTTAGGGTGTGTGTGTTCTTGTAAGCTGACACAAGTCCTTTACAGAAACAAGTGGATTGCGAGGAAGTATACATTTAAGAGCTACAATATCCTGTGTGCTAAATGCAATTAATTTATTTTCTATATTTGCAAAAGCCAATAAACTGTAATTCCTAGAGTTAATCAAACTCCTATCTACCTAAACGAAAACAAAGCACTGAGTGTATGTGCGTGTTTATGCATGTTCGTGTATGTAGGTCTCATTTTGTCTTAAAGTTCATTACCTTTTAACTGGTATAAATTTCTTACCACTAGATACTTGTAATTTAAAAATAAGTATTACATATATGTAAATTTATTCACCCTTTGCATTAGAATTGATAATTAAAAAGCATGGTAGAACCATATAAAACATTTTTGGAAATGTGGGAAATGATATTTCTTGACTGCCAGTGTTTTTTTTCTTTTCCTTTGGCACAATTCTTCTGAGATATTTGTATCATCTTAGTTGAAAGAAAAAAACAGTAAGAATTTTCAATAGGAAGCTACCAAATTTCTTTGCCAGAGTTTCTGGCCGATATCTGAGCAGTGAATATCTCCAGAAAGTGCATCAAAAAGATTTGCATATATCAGCTGTCCCAAAGGAAGTATTGGTTTTGTTTTAGCAATAGAAATATGGGGTTGCAATTTGAACAGTGTTAACAGAAAACCAGTATTTCCAATGAAAGTTGGAAAAGACTTATGAAAAAAATTATAGGGGTACCAGCTTATAAGATACCCCTGTAATTTTTTCATTGTCCCTTTATTTCCAGAGTCTACCCAAATATGACTCAGTAATTTTAATCCTACCACGTAGTTACCATCTGGCAGCTTAATAAGATGTCTTTTGATATTGTGACCTCATAAATCACAATATTTCTTTTATTTCAGGTGGAGGAAGTATAATTAAAAATGGAAAATTAGTTTTTCCAGTTTTCAAATAGGATTTTTATTTTTTCGTTTTATTAAGTAAATTTGACCAACTTCTAAATAAGATGTTTTATTTTTGATTGTTAGCTGGTTCTTAAATAAATATTAAAAATAGCTAAGAAATAGTTATCTCATATCTCTAAATTGCCATCTCTAGTTTTATTCAGTTTCTTCCTTTCTGTGGAATTTATATCTCACTATACAGATCACATACACATCATTTTCAGGTGTGTACTATATATGCTCAGACTATGTAATTATTTAAAAGCGTGCTTTATTAAACTACAAACTATGTAACTATAAACCCGTTTGAGCCGGATTTAAAAATTAACCTGGCTCAAACAATCTAAACATACGTCATCTCTAGTTATAATCACAAACTTTGTGCCAATTTCAAAGGCTAATGAAAAAGCCTTTAAATTCACTATTGCACAGTTTGTAACTTCAGAGATTAAGGACCTGATGAATTGATTTGTCAAATGACCATTATTTGTCTCATCCAGGCTTTTAAGACTACAAGGGGAAAAGTGTGACTTTTTCAGACAGGTTAATTTAAATATGTGGAAAAATTATTAGAGAAATATGGCCTCAGTCTGTGTCAATATTTTATTGAGCTTCGTCTATTCCCTCAAAATACAAAATATACGCATCACCATAATGTCTTTGGAATCTGTGTTGAGTTGCTTGAAGGGTGTCTGAGGTATTTGTGGTATAGGCTCTGCGGGTGGGCCAGCTGGTCAGCTGACAGCTCACTGATAATACGATTTCAGTGCCATCAACAAAAGCAAACAACAGAAACATAGCATTAAGAAGTTCGTTAGAACGGCGTTTCTTCTTTAGTGGCTGTGGCAAATACAGAATCGTGATTAAGGGCCAAGCTTGTATTACATTCTTGATGATTGACATGCATTGTCACTGAGTTTTGCTACTTGTATTATTTTTAGTACTTTTAACAGATATGGTGCTAAATTAAGCAATTGCCCTCCTTGTTATTAACTGGAGAACTTAGGGAATGAAAGAAAAATGATTAATATTTATTGCCAGCCTGTTAAACCAGGAGCCGTGTGTGAGGTTGGCCCGCCTTCTTGTGCAGTCCTCACGCAGCAGCAGTGAGAGCAGTGGTATTGTTAAGATTCTACAGAAAAGCTTTGGGCCTTCGGAGAATTTACCTGACTTCCGCAGGGTCACACAGCAAGTAAGTCACAAAGCAGCTGTTTGAACCAAGCTACTTTTGATAAAGTGTGCAATTATATGGCAAGAGGTAGAATGCCATGTAGCAATTAAAACTGAATAAAAACTTCTTTATGGTTTTGCACTGAACCTAGCAGCCCAGTTTATTTTCCTTGAGGTGAAATCTGGATGCTTGAGAGAAGCAGTTCCTATGCAGAAATCTGTGTATGTGAGCACTAGATATGATTGAATTTCTGCTTTTAGATTTTCAGAATGTGTTGTCACTGTATAGATTTTAGGATGCCAAATACATTGAATCTTGCTTCCCTGGGGAAACTGACAAACCTCCTGATCCCTTTTATCCTTTTATCTTGGCAAGCTTTATCGTGTGCTCAAATTACTGGCTTCTGAATAAAGGCATCATTAGGATGGTACAACTCAGAATCAGTGTTTGGTATCAGATTTAGTTTCTGTTCTGTGGTCTTCATTGTCTCCAGAACAGAGTCAGAGTAGAATTCATCTTTGCGCAATTAGGAAGAAGTGTTCCTTCGTTCATTCTGCAAACGCTTATTGAGGCATGGTGCTGGGAGCTCAGAGATGGAGGAACCTGCAGAGGTGCCGATGTCGTATTTACCTGCACTCTGCATGGAAGGGATGCTGCTGGTGGCTTTGTGCTTGGTTTTAGGCAATCCTCTAGAAGAGGATTCTTATTCTTGACATTTGTATTTGTCAAACCACAATCATTCAGCAGCACAGTCAGCATTAAACAAGTCTCGAACTTCCTAGGAACTAAGTGTATCTAATATCAATTGCAGAGACGACTCTGTTTCTTCCACATGTCAGTGAAAGATTCATGTGGCTTTGCAGAACTGTATTTCGTAGTATTCCCTGGAATCCTGTTAAAATGCAGACTCCTGGCCCCAAGACCTGTTGGCACAGACTCTGCGGAAGAGGCTTGGTAGTCTGTATACTTTTTCACAAAATATCCTCTGGCAATTCTTAGGAACATAGCGTTCTGAAAGTGAGGCTCCAACGCAATCAAGTCATGCTGGGCATGGAAAGGTAGCATGTGAGAAATGTAGGAGAGCAGCATTTTTCCTGAGTAGATGTCGTAGATACAAAACAAACCAAAGGTCTCAGCGTCTGCGAAAAGTGTTGAGAGGCACTGACAGAGTACGTGGTGGGGGCATATGTTTTCTCTCCTTCCCTGTTTCAATCCAGGCTGTGGTGGAGGCAGGAGGACGGGGCGGTTCGTGTGCAAGGGAGGCACTAGAATCAAGTGCTCAGGAAGACTGGTGTTAGTGTTGGCAAGGCCTGGCTCCAGGGCCGGGGCTGTCTCTGTGCTATTTATGGAACTATAGAAACTGATCTAAGTGAATTGACAGTAACTGAATCCCCAGGGTGGATATAACCCTGCTTATTTGCACTTAAGCAAATCCAATCTTAGTAAGAAATATGACATGGAGATGTTGAGAACCAGAATTTCTCCTAGGGCCACGTTGTTCTTTCTACTGAAAAAGCAGGTTTTCTTTAGGAGAACTCAACTGGACATCTCTGAAAGCAGACCTGTGTCATCCATGAGCTTATTTATGTTGGCCAGTCATTCTCTTATCTTGTGATACTGTGTTTTTATAAAAGTTGTTTTGCATCCTGATGCTTTGAAGCTAATAACATGCTTGTGATCTCAACAGATAGCAACCGGGGTGATTTCATTTGGAATAAGTCATAGATATGAACATGTTACTTTATTTGTGAACATATCAATAGCCATCACTAACAGATATTATAAAAACTACTTTCATGCCAATATTTTGTGTGGGTGTTTTTGGTTGGATATGCAATTTAAAATGTGGTAGGGTGATGGCAATGGCAGCTCCTGACCTCTCCCTTGCCCAGAGAGTGCCATATAGTGCCGAGGACATGACATATGCGATGTCTTCCTTAATCTTCATAATAAACCTGTGATGTAGATTATCTGGCAATTTTGAAATGGATAAAAAGCCTGAGGCTTAAAGAAGTTAGCTTGTGTGATTCCAGCAGCTGATGAGTAAGAGAGCTGGGTCTCTACCCCGGGTCTTGAGATCTGGAAGGTTCTTGCCATCAGCTCCTGTCCTGCACTGCCTCCTGATTTAAAGTATTATTGGCAATGCTTTATTACATAACGCTTGTTAAAATTACAGGCGGTAAACTGTAATGATATTAGCGCTGTGTAGAAACTTATTCCTAAAAATTTTCATCAAAACAAGCCAGAAATAGATCATTCGAAGTAGAATTGTGACAAATTTTATCACGAACAGAAGCATCAGTTTTCTGAGTCAATTTACAGTATAAGATCAAATTATGGTAAATAGATTTTTCTTAGAAAAATCAAAGAAAGCTCGAGAAGGTGGTTGATAGCTTCAATTAAATCTTTCTTTTTCCCTCACAAACAGTTCTAATTAGATTTATTGGTGAGAGAAGTTGTCAAGGTAGTAACTGATGAGGTCCATTACTATCAAAGTGACGACAATATAGTGAAATAATATGGGTACAATCCCTCACACAATGTTGCATATTATAGACTTTAATATCTATTTTTCGGTGAAGAGAATCATCCCAAAAGGAAAGTATATTCACATTTCTTATTTTATAGTAAATTATTTTTTTTTCTCCATTTGACATTGTAAATTTTTTAGAGGATAAATATATCTATTTCTTATTGCTTTATAGTTCTTGGGTAATGGAGACTAGATTTAGCTTTGAAAGGTCAAAAGCTACATTTTTTACCAATGTCTCATTTTACTTATTAATCTCTATATAGATGCAGTGGGAACATGCGGGGATTTTCTTCTTGTAGTCTGTAAATTTCTTTATACATGGGCTTATAAAGCTTAGCAGTAATTGTAATGTTATCGGTTATGAGGTATTTGTCAAGGTATTTACTGAAGACGCACGTGCTTCAAATCCTCTACGTCACTTTCCTTAGAACTCAGTACACGTAAAAACAGATGGTAAAACTTCGTGATTCTTTTGGGTTCATTAAAGTTAACCAGAAGACATTATTAGAAGAGCCTCATATTCTTTATTTGATATCTATGTTTTAATATTAGCCTGACAGTTTGTAGATTTTTAAACTTGGATCTGGAAATATGTGCTAATATTAAAATAAAGGAACTTCTTTAAGCTTTAGAACTTTTTCAAAGGTCTTAATACCTCATTTTGATAATGCGTTTGGGTGTATTCGTTCCTTATTCTAAATGTATTATAAAATGATATGGACAATACATTGTCTGAAAAACCCATGGTAGATTCAAGTGGTAGGTTTGCGTTATTTATGTATTTTTAAAATTTGCTTATTTTATTCGTTTTTAAGATGGTATTTTCTGCTTTCGTTTTTTAGGGTCGTTGCTCCAGGGAGAACTGCAAATATCTTCATCCACCCCCACACTTAAAAACGCAGTTGGAGATAAATGGGCGCAATAACTTGATTCAGCAGAAGAACATGGCCATGCTGGCCCAACAAATGCAACTCGCCAATGCCATGATGCCCGGTGCCCCGTTACAACCCGTGGTGAGGATGTTTCCAATCCTCTGTCATTGAGTGTGTGATTCCAAGTGCTCAGTCTCAGTGTTAGAGTAATGATTGCACTCGTTCAAGTGAACACAGTATCAGTTGCCTAGCGTTTTCCAGCAAAATCATCAGTCAAAACCTGGGACAGTTTTCAGAGTGCGAAGTTACTCATCTTCTCGCTAAATTGTGGAAGTTTACATTATAGCATGTTTTCCCCCTAAAATTCTCTTCAATTTAAAACGTATGACTTGTAGGTGTTAAAATGGTCTTTTTTAAAAAAATGGTCATCAAATTCATCAATATAGTCATATGGGTTTCAGGCTACCTTTAGTAATAATAGTCATTTTCAAAATTGTTATGGGTCCGGCCCGGTGGCGCAGCAGTTAAGTGCGCACGTTCTGCTCCTTGGCAGCCCGGGGTTCACCGGTTCAGATCCCAGGTGCGGACGTGGTACTGCTTGGCAAGCCATGCTGTGGCAGGCGTCCCACATATAAAGCAGAGGAAGATGGGGACGGATGTTAGCTCAGGGCCGGGCTTCCTCAGCAAAAAGAGGAGGACTGGCAGTAGTTAGCTCAGGGCTAATCTTCCTCAAAAAAAAAAAAAAAATTGTTATGTTTCATCTTGAATCTTGAGGAAAATTTTCCCTTTCCTTCCTCCCTGAAGAGAAGCTGTATAGTTCTCCTTATTGACAAGGAGCCATTGTTATTCTTTTAAACTTAAACGAAAATTATTTCATAATTACAAACACTAGGAAAATCCTGACGGTGGTGAATCTATATCATGGACTTGAAATCTCATCGAAGGAGAACTAATCAGGAGAAGCAGGAACTCCAGGGCTTTTCAGAAAAGAGCTAAATTTTATAAACTGTAGGTGGTCCTGGAGATTCGATGTTTACTGAGCAGTGTATGTGGATAACTTTTGCTTCTGAGCACATATATTTCTTTCTTTCTTTGGATTTTAAGGGGGTATATGTGATAAATGACTTTCATAACCTTTACTGATATTTATCCATAAAATGTATGGATTAATATCTTAATTCATTTTAGGTTACGAAAGGTGTTCTGATGTTAATTGTGATATAGTAATTCTGTCTTTAAATGTATGTTGAAATTTATAGTGATCAGAATCACCTGTCAGTAATTTACGTCACTAACTTATGTGCAGTTTTATGGGGTCATGGGAATGTGCAGACCCACATTCTGGTATGCCAGCTGTAGCGTGCATACTAACTAATTGTTTTCCTAAGACATTTTAACACTTGAACTCAATGTAATTATTATTCTCTCTTAGAACTTAATGCACCAATCATTCCAAAAAAGGGGGCGGGGATTACATTTCAAGGTGGCAGGGATCTCCATATCACATCAGCAGTGATACCAGCTGTTAATACCACACAGTTGAGGTGGGACAGTATTAGAATTCCGTGTCTGTTTTAACCTGATATATATTTTTCCATGATTGAGGCCTCAGTTAAAAATATGATCTCTTAAATTTATTTTTGTGACATCTGCTAATTTTAAATATCTGCGTTGGGATAGCATGAAGATTTCTATTTGGTGAAAAAAAAAAGATTGGTTATAAGCATTCTCTCTAGCGTAAAATACAGGCCAAGAGGTTGCTTTTACACTCGGCCCTCACACACAGTTTCAGAGATCTGATGAATCCTTGGGGTGCCTGCTGCATTAGTCGGTGTAAATCTCTCCTTGATGTGAGATACTCTGTTCCACCAGGACATTCGGAGCCTGCTTGCCACCAGGCTCTGCCCTCTCGGTGAGCGGGGAGCATCTCTGAGATCAGCAGGTGCGGTTCCCGGACTGCAGAGAATGCGAGTGCTCATGGCAGGGAGCTCCTCACTGTGAAGTCTTGGTCCATGTCTTGAGTCAGTCCTTGAGTTTTATTCTCAAGGCCACTCCAGGGTCATCATATGTGTAATCCTGGGACAAACTATAAATGAAATTTATGCTCGTGTCTTTGAAATACTGGTAACAAATACGTGTTAGGAAACCACGAAATCACGGTTTCTGAAACCATCAGAAAAATCACCAGATTTTCTGGTGTTTTTGTTGGACAATTTTCTGCTTGGACAAAGCATTTATTTAGGTTAGTTGTGAGCACATTCAGACTTTATGTTAATTTTCCCTCCTGTGACTAGATTTGAATGTGGAATTGACCGTTGTGGTAAAGGCATCCTGAGATCACAGCTAAAAATATCCTCTATTCACAGTGACGTTTTTGTGGGAAGTATAGAAGTCATTTTAATTATTCGATTTTACAGCATTTGGGGTTTTAATGACTGCAGAGAAGGCTTTCATCCAGGAAATTTACCTTCAAAACCCCACTTGAGACTTCTCTATCCTTTTTGTAGTCAGCCCTGTTTTGATGAGGATAATGATATGGAGATTCAGAAATAAATGAGATGGTCATCACCAGCTGCTGACTGGAACTTTAATGCTGGGCCTGCAAATAGGGATGATAACTGGGCTGGAAGCAGCCAGGTGACTAATATGGAAAATTGTGCCTGGCATGTAGCAGAGATCCAAATTGCTTGATGAGTGAAAGAATGAAGGAAGGAAGGAGTTTCCCAAACAGGGGAAAAACAGTCAGAGGTTCATGGTAGGTTACCTGGCCCAGAGTCCAGAGGAGTCATTACCAGGAACCAGCACAAGCCCGGTTATAGAGCCTGCAGCACAGAGTGGGGCATAGAGGTGCGTGTGTCTTTGCAAACTTTTGCAGAGGCCCCCGGGGGCTTTATGAGAGTGTGCTGGGACCAGGAAATACCAGTCATGCCGTCAGCATGGTTCTCATTTTCTCACAGGTTTTGAGAGACTGGGTCTGTACATTTAAGATCTTCAGAACATGACCCTGGGCTGACTTGGGGAATGTAGGGACCCGTAGGAGTTTCCTGTTTTCATGGACCTTGTTATGTTACAATGATATGCACCAAGCCAAGAATCAGAAAGGAGACTTAGCATCATGGGGCAAATAGAATACGTTTACTGCACTCAGCACTTTTTGTATCATAAATTTTCACAACCATCCTATAAAGTGGATAATATGATCCAAACTTCGGAGATGAAGACTCAGAGGTCTAGAGAGGTTAGGTTATCTGCCCAAGTCACATAGCTAGTGAGTAGCAGGGCTGGGATTTTAAACCAGGCTCCACCATCCATACTGCAGAAACACTAATTGGAGACAGGTCACCAACAACTCTGGGTCCTTGACTGCTTCATTTAAAATCTCTGAACTTCTTCAACATATAGTGAAAAGTTTAAAATATATGGTCTGCAAGGTCCTAAGAATCTTCTAATATAAACATAATTATTCCCATTTCATAAGATGGGAAAATAAATAGTTGAAAATAAGCAGTGGAATGTATGTGTGTGTCTCTTCGCTCAAAAGTTGCCTAATAAATTATTAAATAACTGGGATTAATTCTATTAACATTTCAAAACCACTAATAAAAATGTAAAAGGATCATTTTTCTCTTTATCATTTGATCTTTGAGGATAAATGGAAGATCTATAGTATTTAATTATCAAATTTTAAAAATAAAATGTTTGGATTTTTTTTCTGAGTACTACTTTAAAAAAGAAATTATTATCACTTTGCCGTGCACTATGTGATGCAAAGATAATCTAACGAGAAATTACTAAACAACCTAACCAAAGATTGACCGCACCTTGTAGCTCATAACTTGGAGGCATCTGGTATATTTCTTTGGTCCACCCTAGAAAGATGTCTTTCAGAAATTCTGTTGATCGCCGGCTCTCACCATTGCCCTCCCCAAGCTCTGCATAAGCAGAGGTCATGAAGAGCTGTCTCTGAGCTCTGGAGTAGTCCCACTAGCAGTGGCGTCATGTCCCTCTCCCTGGGCTCCCAAAGGTTAGCCTTGGCCCTTCATAATTTCCGATGACAGCTGCCCTTAAGTACACACTCCTGGCCACTTCGAGGTACATCACTCATGTTGAATTCTCTGTGCATTTCGTGAATTTGAAGTAGCCTAGGGATAGAGAAATTCAAAGTTATTAGATTTAGCTAATGTCTTGGGAGCTTCTTTGCTACTCCTGACCCACACCTTTGCTGTCACCTCATGTTCCAAGCGCTTGTTGGCAGTTGGATGCTGAAAGCTTCGAAGTCGTCATTGGTCCCATTTCCAGGAATACCTAGAATTCTTAAATTGTTTTTTAGTGCTTTACGTTCTAGTTTATCCAACTAATGTTGAGACAAGGCCACTTCATCCCTAAGTGTTTCTGGTAAAATGTTGCCACGTCAGTCACCCCGAGTCCCATTTCATGCATCCTGCCCTTCTTACTGCCTGCTTCAATCAAGGAGCCAGCGCTTCCTCAAGCAGCCGAGGACGGGCGCTGAAGCTCAGGGACTGGGCCATGCTCATTGGCACCTTTCCCCTTGGAGGGCCAGCAGTGAGGCTTCTTTATGTCAGTGTTTATTACTCAGTCAAACTGGACTGAGGGATAAAGTGAAATTAAGAATAAAGCAAACGGTCATTTGATTTGCCCAGCAGGCCAGTCTAGAAGCAGAATTTAAAACACTATTTCTTATTTTATTTCAGTCATGTGCTATCTTCTTAGAAAAAAAGACCTTGTCATGTAAATTTGTTCATAACTCCCATTAGCTTTTGGATCTATGTTTATATTCACAGTAATTATTTACAGAGACTGTTTATGGCTCTTGTACCGGGTCATGCCCACCCAGAAATATGGTTGCATGTACCTTGATTGTGTGCTATTATTTAGGGAAAAAAAGCTTTATATCTTACTGCTTGCAAGTTTCATCTTCACAAGTGCACACAGGCACAAAGGTAAAATCTAGAAAAATCTGACTTAAATTTTTGATTCCATAAGTCCCAGCAAAGACTGATTATTTATTAAAAATCAAAAACATTGTGTGCAAAACAAACAGTTTCACATACTGTTCTAAGATAAGTTAGGTCCCCTGTGACATTTGCAATATGGCAGTGTGGTAACAGTGCCCTACTGAAACAGCACATTAGAAAGGTCAGTATAAAAAGTTGCAAAGCAAAAATAAAAGAAATTAAACTTTTCAAACAAGCATACTGGAGAAATTAACGATCGGCTTTTGGGGTAGCAAGGAAATAACATTAAATCTCTTTTTTTTAATGTTCAAATATCTGTACTAGAAACTATTTAAGGCATTTGCTAGTTAGTTTCTGTGACAAGGGAAAACAGTTAGCAAATCCCTTAATGTATTTGTTTAGTGAAGCTTTGTAGAGGACCCGTGTAGAGGCCAGCTGCAGGCAATACGCAAAATGCACAAAGCACAGTGCCGCAGACTGCCACCCCAGAGCCGGCAGCCCGGGGAGAGATGGGTAAGTAGACACATGTGGTGTCAGTGCTGAATTTGAGTGCTGAGGAGTTTGCGGGAACAGAGGATAGGAAAGGCCTCTCCAAAGTCGGAGGTGTGGGTGCATCAGGGAAACAAAAAGTCCTGATCCTGGAAGCGTAATTGGGAATTAAACAGGTGGGCTGGGCAGGGGCAGCCTGCAGTGTGGAGGGAAGGCTGTCTTCAGAGGAAGAGAGCTGTGAGGGAACACGTCTCCTTAGAGACCTCGCATAGAATCAGAAAACGGGACCTATTTCTGTTTTTAAATAGTGGAAGGCCACGTAGTGTATGGAATTGGAATCACTTGGGAACTTCTAAAAAATGGTGCTGCCTCGCTCCCTCTCCCCAGAGAGTCTGATGAGCAGAGCGCCAGGGTATTAGGGTGTGGCGTCCTCCAGGTGATTCTAAAGGACAGTAGCGTCAAGAACCCCTGGGTTCAGAACAAACTGGAGTCAGACACGCCTGCGTCCCAGTCCTTTCCTGCACTCGTTTGTGACTATGTGTGCATAGTCTCCACGAGCCCTCTTCCTTATATGCAAAGTGGGGCTGATAATGCCACCTGACAGAGCTGTAGTTCATTCATGATTCGCTCAAACACTTATTCAGTGTACGTTTATTCAGTGCCTACTCTGGGCCAGGCATCGTGTGAGGTTCTGGGGATTTCACAGTGAACCAAACAGATAACCCCCACCCCCAAAAACAACAGAAGCAGGGGGGGTTTGCTTTTGTTTGTCCCGTGGAGTTGATACACTGCAGTCGCGTAGGTAAGCCACTCAGCACAATGCCTAGTGCACAGGAAATAGAGGGAATTATGGTGATAATCGTGTTTGCACACATTTGACCAGGGTCATAATGTGAAATTCAATAACATTCTCGTTTATAATAAAGCCTGATTGCCTTAATGGAATCAGAATGTCTCTGTTAAAGCAGGCAGGGGATTAGCCCATAAATGCACCATCAGAAGATGGCAATTTGCTTTCCTCTGCTGAGGGTGTTCCCTGGCAAAGGCAGTCACGGGCCAGCCTTCCTGTGTCTTCCAGGAATGAGGATATCTGTAAACCATTATTACAAGGATGGAGTCAGCATCAAATACACCGATTACATAGCTGTACATTATCCTGTGGATACTGCAGAGAAAATAGGATGTCGCTTGATAATAGCATCGCATTAATATCCATCCTTGGGATGCTGCTGGACATTCCGAGGATGGCTTTGGGAACGGACAGTGGGCAGGGCCACGTTCCGGTGCTTCTGGATCTGACTAGGGCACTCCCGTGGGGCCAGCAGTGACCTGCCTCCAACAAGGTGCTCGTGAAAAAGGGATGTAACAGATTTGCAGAAACTCAGAAGAAATGAGGGAATGTTGCATCTTTTTCTTTTCCAGCAGCTTTTGGAATCAAGTTTCAAAGTAGAGAGCTTATTATTATTGATTGTCGGCCTGTTTAGCAATAGCTCTGCTTATCCAGAGAGGGAACAGTTTGAGAAAATGCTTGCTGAATAGTTGATATTTCAGATTTTTAAAAGCTGCTACAGATTGTACTTGGGGACAGTTCCCTAAAATTCTTCAAATTTCAATTTGCTCTGCTGAGTTAAGTCAGAAAATCGGTTCCTGTGACAACTCTGTGGAAACAATCCAGGGGGAAAATTGTTGCCATTTAATAAGATCAATGTTTTTATCTAAAAAACGTATTCTCTTATCTGTAATATGCAACTGCTGCATTATATGCCTTGTAGATTATGATTTCATTCAGTGAGATTTTAAAAAGCTGGTTTTATTAGCCACTGGCGTTATTTTCTTAAAATAAGGATGCTTTTCCACCTTCCGAATAAGTTTGTAAATTTAACCTCTGGTCCTAAATAGTTGAAGTAGATTGTGTACCAGGATGTAAATACCTCAATAACTTTCTGAAGTATACATTAAAAATGCACTATCTGGAAATACATATTAATTCATAGTAGTAGCGTGTAAAGAGGAACGATATTGGCTGGCTTCTGTTCTGCATTTTCTAAACTAGTCTTTTAGTTCTGTGCTAAACTTCTTATAATTCTTAAATATCTAGTAGAAAAAGTAGAGTGCTGGTCTGGCTGAAATTTCACACATTGTATCTGACAGTATATAACAGTGTAAGTTTAACCTGAATGTTTCTGAGTAGACATCCAGGTTCAACATGTTTTCCCCTTGTCCTGTCGCTGCCTCGGTGGCCAGTAGACAATGGAGCAGCGTAAAGTCCACTGCTGTTCAAGTAACTGCTGGTGGACAGAGATTGCTCTGGGCCCCAGTGTCCGCTAGGTTATTGATTGTGAACATCTGGACTGCTCGGATGGTTTCCTGTTGTCAGTGGGTGGCTGCCTTGGGCAGGGGATTGGTGGTCCTACTTCAGGCCACTTTATCAGGCAAGAGGCATCAACCTGGCAGGACAGCTGCGTGGCATTCAGTCAACACGTTGGGATGCATAATTACTGTAACTTTAAAATACCAGTGGAATCTGTGATGTAGTGTTTCTTCTCCCAAGTGAATAGAATTATGTATTAAATATTCTATTTTTTCACGGTCTTCTTGGTAAGAATGTGTGTGCTGGTTGCAAAGAGTTTGTCCTGCAATAGTGTGTGTGGTTGAGAGCAGAGTGCCTCCCTGAGGACAGGCGTTTTCAGCCTTAGTGCTGTGGGCATTTGGGGCTACATAAGTCTTTGCTGTGAGGGGCAGTCCTGCGTGTGCAGGACACTCAGCATTGTCCCTGGCCTCTGCCCATTAGATGCAATGGCAGCCCCCAGCTGTGACAACTCAGAATGTCCCAAGACATTGCCAAATGTCCCCTGTGAGGCAAAATCACCCATAGTTGAAAACCACATCCCCGAGAAGAGGATACTTGAATTCTGTTTTAGTCTTCTACATACAGGTGAGTCAGGGCTAGACTAGGTAGAGGATATATTTTATTTTTTAACATATTTCTTTTGAGCTATAAGAATTACTTTTGTAATATACATCTTAATTGCATAAAACTTTACTCCAAAGCTCTCATGCTTACTATATAAACTCTGGGATCATCTAACTTCTTATTCCCATCCCAGGGAAGAACTAGCTACATTCTAATGTCCTTTTCATTCTCAAAAATTTTTCTGTAATTCTGCTCCTCACCACGGGGTAAAGAAAATAAATTGTTAAAAATTACCTTAAAGGACAGGATCCATTTTGTCCATGAGCTATTGTGTTTTGGAGACAAACATTATTATTACACAAAGCATTAAACTTCAGGAATTGAAAGTCCATTGAATTAGAAAGTTGAAAATATACCACCGATAAGGTGGAAAATTGTTGTACTAGGTTATGCTTTAAACTGGAAAAACAAATTGTTAAAGTAGATTTCTGATAAATTATTTAATTCTATTAAGAACAGATATATTTGCTGACATGAGAATTTTCATATCAACAAATAAAAACCATTCTCATATGTCCGTGAAAGCATTTCTGGCAGAAATTCTGTCTTGCAGCATTTTACTCAGTGCCACCATACGTATTTCCTTGAACAACTCTGTAGCATTTCTTTAGAAGTGTTCTGTTTCAAACTATACATTTCAGAATGGTTTCTCCCTAGTAAGGTGAATTCGTTGTTAAATATCTCACAAGGGAGTGATAGGTTGTTGGAACATTGATAATTTCCCCAGAAAAACCTGCAACAAGTGAATACGCCAAACACTTTATCTCAAGTGCTCAAAAGGAATGGTGTCATGATCACCTTTCATGGATCCCACAGGTTTATTCACAGTTTACTTTTGACTGTGACACTCTGTTACCCACTGGGAGCTGTGCTTTATTCATTCCAGATAATAGGACACTTGCAACTTATTAACAGTTGTAAACAGATCTTTCAAGTGCACCTGACATGGCAATTATGAAATGTATCTCTTAGACGAGTTTCTAGGATTAAATCAGGACAAAGATGGAGATTAGGTAAACACAGAAATTTCTGTTTTGAAGAGTTGATCTGTTGTCCAAAAAGGAATTGCAAGTTTTATAGACCCCAAGCTTCAAAGTCCCAGTGGAAACTTTTATAGACAAATTACCTATTATATTTTAGAAATGCATTGATTTGAGAAATGCTTATTTAAGAAAATTCCTTATCCTGAATGAGAGTACATAAACACAGAATTGTTTGGAGAGAGGGAAGGAAGAATGGATTATGGATGGATGGATGGAGGATAGGTATATAATGTGGGATAGCAACTTTGAGCCGAGACCTACATATTAAATTTTGCTTTTTATTTTATTTTTCAGCCAATGTTTTCAGTTGCACCAAGCTTAGCCACCAATGCATCAGCAGCCTTTAACCCCTACCTGGGACCCGTCTCTCCAAGCCTGGTTCCAGCAGAGATCTTGCCGACTGCACCAATGTTGGTTACAGGGAATCCTGGGGTCCCTGTACCTGCAGCTGCTGCAGCTGCTGCCCAGAAATTAATGCGGACAGACAGACTTGAGGTAGGAATGATGAGCAGGTTTCTTTATGTACTCCATTCTGATTTTCACAGTGTGCTGTTTGTTTCTCTCATGGCCGTGAAGGTTAAGAAAATTCAAAGCAGAGATTTTGGTTTAGTTTGTGGAGCATCTTACTAGAATATAGGTGTGCTATATTTGACGAATGTAACATTCATAAAAGCCACAGCATCCTTATGTAGAGTAGTGGATAAGAACTGGGCTCTAGGGACTGGCCCGGTGGTATAGTGGTTAAGTTTGCATGCTCTTCTTTGGTGGCCTGGGGTTCGTGAGTTCAAATCCCAGGCGTGGACCTGTACACCACTCATCAAGCCATGCTGTGGTGGCATCCCACATATAAGACAGAGGAAGATTGGCGTGGATGTTAGCTCTGTGACAATCTTCCTCACCAAAAAAAATAAGGGAACTCAGGCTGTGGGATCAGACTGCCTGTTATATCATTGTGCCTCAGTTTCCTCATCTTTAAAATGGAGATAATAATGACACAAAGAGTTAGGGGAATGCCTAGCCCACAGCAAATTCTTCCTAAATGTTTGTTATTTGATGTTGCTATTAAGAACAACAAATTCTATCAATCCCAAGAAATTTGGTCTCATAAAGATGCTATTTAGTTACTGTCTATAAAGTGTTTTAAAATTTATTGTTGCAAGTTTCCTCATAAGCCTCACAATATTTTGTTGGGATACAAGGTAGCTCCGTGAGTGAAGTGTGCTCAGATAAAGTTTTTTCATTGGAAATTGTGTGATGCTCTAGTTCCTAGTCAAGGATATGATCAGATATATGTGCTTTGCTATTGCTACCTGAAAAAGAAATTAAAGGTATATATTTATATTGAAGTGGTTGTTCAGAGTTTCAGCATGGCTATAAATTAATTAATTTGGTAAACTATAGAGGGAGGAAAAACTTGGGAACATTACTGTATGTTAACGCTCGAAAACCTGGCATTGGTATCCAACTAAAGAACAAAATAACCCTTCTCTCTTTTCTCTGATTAGGATGATGCAATACTTAGTGCTGAGAAGCTTTATGTGTATTAATTACTGAGAAACCGGCAAAATAAGGCTGTTGTGTGAACCTAATTGACACTAATTATTTATCAGTTTAGCAGGAATTTATTTAATAAGCACCAATTTCTTGTTTATTAAGTTTCATTGCAGGCATTACAAAGGATCTCAGATTTCAGCATAGTTATAGCTGCCACTACCTTTTTGATGGTAACGACAATAGATGATATTTATTGGATATTTACTCTCTGCCAAAGACAGTGTCAACCATTCACATGTATTACACGTTTAATCCTCAAACCCATCTTATGAGGAAGATACTGTCATTCACTACATTTTACAGGGCAATAAATTTATGGGGAGAGGTGTGATGTAACACATTCAAGGTCACATAGGTAGGGTGTTCTGGTGGGATATGACCTCACAGCTCCATTTGTAAACACTCTCTTACTCTCCCGTTCCCAAACAGGGGATCGTACAAAGAGGAGGCAGCAACTCTTGGCTCCTGTATATTCTTTAGAGTTTTGTTTGTTTTAGGCTTATTTCTTATCTTTCACTGAACATTTTGGAAAAAGTTGCTAATTCTGAGAGTACGATGAGGGGAATTCAGGAAGGACTGTGAGACCTAAGACACACCCTCTCTGCACCAGGGACTGCCATGTGCTAGAGGGACACACCTTGACTCTGGTGGTTTCTTATCACACAGTTGCACTTGCTCATTAATTAACCAATGCTGTTTGCAGATAAATTAGGAGGAAATTAAAGAAATTTTAAATATGTAAGAATTATTGGATGCTCAACATTGAATCACCTTTTCTCCCCTGACACTTCTGAAGCAAACCCTGGGTTCATAATACTTAATTGTTTTGTTTTGTTTGGTGAGGAAGATGATCCCTGAGCTAACATCCTTGCCGATCTTCCTCTACTTTGTATATGGGACACCGCCACAGCCTGGCTTGATGAGCAGTGTGTAGGTCTGCACCTGGGATCTGAACCTGCAAACCCCAGGCCGCCAAAGCGGAGCACATGAACTTAATCACTACGCCACCGGCGTGGCCCCATAATACATAATTGTTGATTGGTTAATGAGAACCAAATAGACAGTCTGAGATGAACTGTAATGAATTAATGGTTAATAGGAGTTGATATTCAAAAAGCTGAGAAGATCTCTGTTTGAATCTCTTTAGAAGAATCTCTTTAAAAGGCTGAGTTGCGTGGTTGGAATTTTAGGTAGTCTGTAATTGATTCTATATTGTACAGTGTTTCGTAGAATGAATGCTTCATCGTCTGGTTTTATTTTCCTTGTGTGAGGAGCCACTTTGTGTGTTTCGTCTGCCTTCTTTTGCTCTAGTCACAAGGCAGGGCTACTGCTGTGTTGACGGTCTTTTCCTTTAACCTGAACTCCTCTTATCTGAATGCCTGATGGTGGGGCAGCTCCCTCTCGTGTTCTCGTTGGCAGATCTGATCCAGTGTCAGTGTTACAGCCTATAGGATGGCGCAGTGTGAACTAAGGGCGCGTGATTCTGTGGCCCTGGGATTTCAGACCCTCCATTCTTCTGATCATTTCCTCACATGCTCATCGAACTAAACGTTAGAGTCTAAAAGACAGGACAATAAGTACACATACTTATTTACTAACTGGCCACGTGTTTAGTTATTTGGGGTTTAAATCGATACTCTATTTTTTCTTCATAGAACTCTGAAGTACATTTTTGAATTTGAGTACCTTTTGAGGTGAAAAAATTTTAAATCAATTAGAATATTGCCCAATTCTTACCGCTTCTTTCTTTTTGACTGTAAAGAAGTTAAAAATACCATAGATTCTCAGCCTTCTGATTCTTCTGTTTAGAGGAACTGACATATATTTGCAGCACCCACTGTGATAATACAACAAATGCTAATTTGAAAAACAGAAATTCAACAATTAGAGCCAGTGGTTTTGCTAATTAGGTGAATAAGTTTGAGTCAAGTTTCTCATTTTTCTGAGTTTCATATTCCATATATATAAAATTAGTGGATTTTACCAAATAATCTCTAAGACCACCTCTAGTTAGAACATTCATGTCATTTTGTTGCTTTTAATGCCAGCCACAAGCTATTGCAAAGCTTATAACACATAAGCTTTCTATCGATATTCATATTATCCATTCTTTGCTGGATATCTTTTCAAAGACTTTGTAGCTGCATACTTTCTATACTGTAAAATTCAGTCTTCATGGTTTCCCCTAAAGAGGAGCAAAGCTCTTAAATATCAGTTACTGAAATGACTTAAAAGTCCATTTTGTGACCTTAGGATGCCTTTTTGTAATTTCCAATTAGCAGTTTATTTTCAATGATTGTTTTAAGAAATTGTTAAAATCTATAGGTGCTGGAAAGGACCAAGGTTTTAGTCATTACCAAGAGTTGGTAATTAAGGAAATCATCGTTTGACTGATTTTCAAGATGCACAGTAATTTTTTATGGTGCAAAAGGATCTGTGAATGCATTCATTCTCTCATTTCCCCAACAATATCCAGTGGAGAACCATTGAACATCTTTCAGGTAAAATGTGTTCTGAGGAATTTCTTTGAAACCTTTTAGCTGCGGTCTTACCAGTAACAAGAAAAGGTCTGCATCAGAATAGTGCCAAGCTCGTGCATGATGCCCAATAGCTTGTTAGAGGAATGAATAAGCGAGCCAGTCACTCAACCGGTTAATCAGTTAATTAATCACACAGAGATACATGCCCTTATTCAGAACTTAACATGACATGTTTTTAACATTTGCTGACATTCTCCTTGGGAACATGTTTACATTTTGAGCATTCCGACTACAAAATATGGCACCTTGTTTCTGTCCCTGGTCCTAGAGCAATGGTTCTCAAGCGTTGATATTATTAGAATCTCTCAGGATGATTGTTAAAATGGTTGTGGGGCTTCCTCCCCACAGCCTGACTTAGTAGGTCTTCAGTGCGCTCAGGCATACTTTCCATAGATCTGCCAGGTGATTCTAAATGCAAATAGTCTATGGAATACCTACTCCAGAGGATGCCAGCACCTGTTGTTTAAGTCTTAACTTCTCATCCTTTACCTCGAGTACAGTTATTTGTGACTCTAAATTAAAAATCTGCCTCCTCCAACACACTTGACATTTTACCGCTTGTTAAGCTGCTGAGAACAGTGTACAACATAATGAAATATTTTAGGTCAACCATGATGATTATCAAGGTGATTTATATCACATAGCAGCATTAATCAGCCAGAGACTAACCAGTGGCCACGTGGTTCAGATGCTCATGAAGACATCAGACTGCCGTTTGGTTGACCGCATCACTTTTATATCAACAGTCTATATGAGAAAAACAGAGGCTGTGTATTCTAGGAGAGGTGGGCAAACCACGTGGCTTCTCATATTTGCAGTTGGACTTTGTTTTAAAATGAATTATTCTTATGCTGAAAGTTTTATTCTACTGAGGTAATTGTGACAAAATTTTCTAATTCAGGCCACTGTGTACTGAATGCCTTCACCTCTTATTGACACAGAAGAGTCTAGTGACTTTTTTCATATAGGCATAGAAAATCTGACACCTATTGCCTGCACACAGGAAAAGGCCTTTAAAACTAACTGAGGATTCAAATGATAGTGAAAGGCATTCCCAGGTTGAGATTTTTGCTGGAGTTTAATGGATTTGGCGTGAACTATTCCATATAAAAGACTTTCTATTCAAAATAAGATTAGAGAAGCAAGTGCTTTTTTTTTTTATTTTTTTTTTTAAAGATTTTATTTTTTTCCCTTTTTCTTCCCAAAGCCCCCCGGTACATAGTTGTATATTCTTCGTTGTGGGTTCTTCTAGTTGTGGCATGTGGGACGCTGCCTTAGCGTGGTCTGATGAGCAGTGCCATGTCCGCGCCCAGGATTCGAACACAAGGAAACACTGGGCCGCCTGCAGCGGAGCGCGCGAACTTAACCACTCAGCCACGGGGCCAGCCCCAGAGAAGCAAGTGCTTTTAATAATATAAGAAAGGCTTTTATTTATAGGGTTATTCACTTTTATATTTTTGTAGAGGGTGCCTGGCTACTGCTTGTATGATATTTTAATTTCTTTAGAAAATTACCAAGAAATAAGAACTTTGTGCACACAGGTCTATGTCGTTTAAACTTTTTTAAGACAAATCTGTAATAAGGTTTAGAGTGGCTCCTTAAAATGTGGCCACACCCCCATTTAAAACATCTAGTCTCTGTAAGTTACTCTCTCTGATTAGCTGGAGTCTTGTTTTGGAGATGACAGAAATGTAAGTTGTTTAAATAAGGTAATTGCTTATTTAATGGCTTAGCCGCTCGTTTTTGCTATTCTTCCACTGATTTCTTCATATTAAAGCTAAAATCTCCCCGTCTGTGCATCTATTTAGGAAGAGTGATGAAGGAACTATAGATGTGAGCATGTTGCCACATCACAGAGCCTGTTTCAGAGGTGTTGTATTTTCTGGTCCTGTTGGTTTGCACATTTGTTCAAAGAAATAAAGACATGAACACCTGGAGGTAGATTTAATGGGAAGTTTTCTTTAGATCATTCCTATAAATTCAGATTTGATTTTTTTTTTGAAATACATGAGGTGAAGTGACAAATTCCAAGCTGTAACGTCTATGGAAATATGCTTGTGTTCCCTGGCCTAGTGGTCCTGATGGGTTCTGCCTTTTAGATTTCAAAGAAAACTCCCATTTTTGCTCTCAACAGAAATCCTTTGAGGTAGCTGAAGTAGGTGTCTTTTTCTTTATTTTTTTTGAAGTGATAAAATGAAGTTCAGATGGCCCAAATTTGTATAATTAGTAGCTAACAGACTGAAACTCACATCATCAGATATTTATCTTGAGAGTTTAATTGTACAATCAGCTAAGATCATTTCCCCTAATTTTAAAATGTGGAGATTTTCGTCCTTTATGAACTGAAAATGCAGATAATTTCTTCGCATTAGATTGTATGCTCATGGCCATTAATGCTGTGGATACTTTGTATAATCCTTAATTATCAGTATTCCTTTTTTAAAGTGTTCTGTAGCTCAAGCTTGATAGAAAATAAAGTCTACGATGCTTCTTCTTGAACAACAGATATGTACCTGTCTTAGAATAAGCTCCTTAATAATTGCCATTAGTTTAAATTGACTTTCCAAAATATTAAAATAGACCCAGTCCTTGTTCCCTATTAATTAGTTCTCTGTTCCTGCTTTTGGGTGTTATTCTCCAAAGATGACTGAGTTAAATATGGTGAGCACCACGCATATTCTCTCCTTAAAGAGCATGCGAATCACTGTCCAGTTTTGAGTAAGTTCAAACATTGGTATTACTGTCCTTAGAATTCCAGTGCCTTCACTTGCAGAGCGTTGCTGAATTTAATAGCTCTTATAAAACCTATTATTATTCTGGCCATTTTGAAATATGTTTGTCATATTTATAAAAAATTAGAGATCAAATGACAGACTATTTATTTTAACCAGATTTGTGTGGTGTGTCTTAAGCTATCTATACATTATCTGACTTAATATTCACGATTCCATAGCTCATAAGTGTAGGAACTGGAGAGGACCCACGATTTCTGATTCCAAGCTCTGTCCTCTTTCTGCTGTACCACTACTATTAAAAAAAGAAAGTTTATGTAGAATTAATCTCATTCCTTTGGGAAGTTTTTCTGAATACTTTTTCTTTTGATTTTTTTAAAGTTTGTAATTATCCCATAGAATTTTTTTCTGGAAATGGAACTCAGTATTTAAATGTTTTCATTGAAATTGTGGGCTTTACTGTAAAAGCAACCTCTTATCCATTTTGTGTGAAAGTTTATAAAACTTACCTGATACAAACAAATCCTGCCTTAATATTTATTGAGTAAAAGACTCACCAGACATTCTTCTTAGTTGAAACACGTATGTGTTTAGCTAAATAGGTGGAATTATTTTAGTCTGTGTTTGAAAACCACTTATTAAACTATAAAAATTACTTATATTTGTTGATCCGCTAATGCCATTTGTGCACATTTGACTTTAGAAGATGATTTTTTAAACGTCTATAGTCATAAATATATTCTTCGTAATGTTATTTGTTATATGGAATATTGGAAATAACCTAAATGTTCTCGGGAAGAGTCACCTATATTCTGCACATCTGTTTGATGGAATTTGATGCAGCCATCAAAAATGACCACTCTGGACAGTGTTTAGTAAAATGAAAAAATGCTTATGCTACGTTATTGAGCAAAAACAGATCACCCTGTAGTAGCTATACCATAATTACAACCATTTGAAAAATGTGTACGTGCAGAAGACTGGATGAGAACAGAAAAAAGAACCATAACATTATTAGGATTTTCAAATTTAATTTTACCTTCTGTGTTCCAAATTCTCTGGATGGTAAAACATAAAATTTTTTATCCTGATTTGAATTCTGTAAATTTGTTGAAATTTTGTCAGTCAATTATAATTTGCTAACATAATCCTACATCTAAGAGATTTCTTTGGAGGATCAGCATAGTTTAAAGGATTCCTGAGTTTATCCGAGAAACCAGGCCAAAGTGTATTCAGGAGTCAAGGGACAGATCCTGTTTTATTGACGTGATTATTAGAGGAGCATGTGTTTTAAAAGCTTTGGGAAGTTTGTTCTGTTCGGGTGGGGACCGACAATCCCCATGCACATCAAGCTTGGCCAGCCTCCCCAAACCCTCTGCCTGTAGCTCTCACCAGGACACGTTTTCACAAGAGGTGTTCTGTTTCTTCTTTATTTTTTCAAAGACAAGAATAATGGGAGACCAGCTATTTCTGTATATTTCCTCTGTTCCATTCCTCATGTCAGGAGAACCATAAGCTAGAAAAAAAATAAAAATATGAAACAGAAATGCAAATTGACTAAATTCTTTGACCCTCAGAGAAGGCTGGTTTTAGGATAAATTCTAAGCTTACTTCTAGTTGCCAACTCTGCTTAAATATATTTTGGAATTCTTCCTGAAAGCATCCCGCAGGAGAGTAAAGAGTACAAAGTTGTAATAAACCAGCTTTAACCTGTACAAACCGCACACGCGCGTAAAGCAGCGGAGAAGGACGAGATGTCTTAGAATGACTATTTTTATACAACCTGAATTTAAGTTCACATCTCTGAAAATAAGAACACTGAGATGGAGAGAGAAATAAAAAGTCAAAATCAGTCCAGCATTCGGGTTATATTTTGAGACAATGACTTTTCAATTTCTGGCACCAGCACTGGCATAATTGTTTTTGGAAAATAGCAAGTCTTTGATTTTAATAATTATTATACACCCTACAAATAGACTACCTTTAGATCTTCTCTCTTGTCAATGTGGCAAAGAGTAAAATAGATTGAAAAATAGAGTGTTAGTTCAGCTGCTGCCAGTGTCTTTGTGAGCATGTTGGAGAAAGCCAGAATTACGGAAGAGCTAACAGCGAGATCTCATACAGTTTCCTCTTGGGCGAGGCTGCGTGGACTTAGATTTGCTTAAACAGAAAATTAGCCTTTTTGTTCATGCCGTAGTATAAATTTAGCATAAATGTCATATATATTCATGGAAAGTTTTTATTCTTATTTAAGTGTTTCTCTCTTCCTGTCTGTTTTGATGAGCCTAATTTAGTAAGCGTTGGTCACGGACTGAGGCTTTGTGGGTTAGAAAGCTCCACAGCGGATTCCAGTGTTCGACCAGAGTGGGCGAAATAGTCCTGGATGATAGCTTAATCATTTTTGCTTTCAAATATAAACTGGTGACCCTTATTTCCTTCTGTTCCAAAGATAAATGCAGTGATTAAAAAGATAGGGTCTTCCGTAACTTCCTAAGCCATCTTTATATTCTTAATATCTTTCAGAGTGTCTGGCACATAATAGTTATTCAATACAGTTTTTAAATTAAATAAATTGAATGAGGTGATGAATAGGGTTGGCTCATTGCTGTGTGTGTGGAATACAAAGTGTTAGCTTGCTTGAGGTTTGCAAATAGTGCAAGATGCCACCGATCATGCTCTTTTTAAGATGCGGCATCATGCAAATTATAGAGGCGTTTTTAGAGGGAAGCGCTTTCCTCAATAATGGGATATGAATATAATGGGGAAGAACACGTAGAATTGAATGTGATCATTTTATATACAGAAATCCAAGAAAACATTTCCTTTTTAAATCGTTAACAGTGTTCCCATTTCTTTTTCTTGCTGAATTTCAAAATAAAGTGCTCAGGATGTGTATTTGCTCAGTTCGTGAAACGATATGTGAAGAGCAAAAACTGTTTCCTTGAAGCCTGAAATATTAAAAGGACATTCTGTGTTTTAGATGGCCCTCTTGTGGTAAAACGGTCAAAGTAAACCAAAGATGACCATGCTAGCAACCTCCTGTTACAAGCAGGCACCGTGACAAACTTTAATAGTAAGAGTCGAAATTGAGCAGACGAATGAGAAATAATCCATTTTCACCTTTTCCCCAGGGACCCCATCCTAAGTTAATAGATATAAAACAAATAGACAATAACAAAAAACAATCTTTTTCCATCTGCTTTTGTATAGCTACCAAGTGAATCTCTAAAGATTTAAAAAAATAGCTCTTGGAAAGATTTTACAAAAAAGTATCAAATTTTACACTCTTCACTTGTAAATAATTTCAGATTAGCACAAAAGTTGCAAAAATAGAACCAAGAGTTCCTGTCTGTCCTCCACCGAGCTTACCTAAATATGAACATCTTACATAACCATATTATCACTTCAAAACCAGAAAATTAGCGCTGATATACTGCTATTAACCAATTTACAGACCTTCATCAAATGTCACCAGTTGTCCTACCACCAGGGTCCTTTCTTTGACTCTGTGACAGCCCAGTCTGTGACAGTGTGTCTGTCTTTGTCTTTCGTGACCCCAACATTTGGAAGAGTACTGATCTGACTTTGTAAAACATCCTTCCACTTCAGTTTGTCTGATGTTTCCTTATGACTAAATTCAGGTTATGCATTCTCAGCAGTAATGCAGCTAAAGGATGTTGTGCCCTTTTTCATAGGGCCTCATACTCATATCAATAGGTACATGATGTCATTATGTCTTATTACTGATGATATTAACTTTGATCCCTTGGTTAAATTGTTGTCTGACAGGTTTCTTCGCTGTAAAGTTATTTTTCCCTTGGTAATTAATAAGTATATGAACATAATTTAAATTAGGTCTTTTACCATAATTAGTATCATAAATGCATTTTGTTTCTCTTGGGCCTTTTACTGAAATGGGGTCATCATTTATATATTAAACTAGGAATTTTTCAGGTTATTTTGTGCTTGCTTTGCAAATTATCTTGCCCCATCATGTGTAGACTTCTATTGCCTGTCTTGCACTTTAAGTTACAATCTTCAGAAAGATTCTCCTGTCCGTGGGGACTGACCTCATGCACTTAATGACCTGCAGGTGTGTCGAGAGTACCAGCGTGGAAATTGCAACAGAGGGGAAAACGACTGCCGGTTCGCCCATCCTGCTGACAGCACAATGATTGACACCAATGACAACACAGTCACCGTGTGTATGGATTACATCAAAGGGAGGTGCTCTCGGGAAAAGTGCAAATACTTTCATCCTCCCGCGCATCTGCAAGCCAAGATCAAGGCTGCTCAGTACCAGGTCAACCAGGCTGCAGCAGCACAGGCTGCAGCCACCGCAGCTGCCATGGTGAGTAGGGCATCCGCTCTCTTCTCCTTAGCACTCAGAAAAGCCACAGGGACAACTGGGTCTCGCGACAAGCTATTCATTTATTAACCTTTCTTTAGAAATTTTTTGCTGAAGATATGTTTGTTCAGGTATCCCAGACAATACCTCAAGGAGTTACCGTTCACAGAAGTGGGGGTAACTCCTCACGCGGTTCAGGTTGCTCCACCCTTGGCCTAACTCTGAATGCCCTGTCTTACTCTGGATAGAGGGTTTCTGAAATTTCTGCTTTGTAAAGAACACCTGTCTCCTTTTCAATTTAACGATGTTGCCATTTTCGGTCCTCTTATTTCTGTGTGCCATCTAATCAGCCGTTATTTCCCTTCGGTGTGTTTTTTTTTTTTTTTTTGCACATCGAGGCTCTTTTCTAGATAGATCTTGCTTTTAACAATAACATGATCTGGAACTAAGTAGGAGAATTGCTTCAACAAAATTGTTTTTAGAATTAGCTACAAGATTTTGAACAGTATGCTATCCTAGATTGTTTTAAGTAACATTGTGGCATAAACATTCTTGTAAAACTGGAGAAGCTTGACTGTGCCATTATACAGAAAGCAGAAAGGCAGCAGCTCGCAAGGAGCTAGAAACTGGATCATTTAGAACAGATACAAAACTATATTCTTAAGGTAAATTTTAATGTGGTCTAATAGCTGATCTTAATGAGTCCATTCTTTGTTCTTTGCTTAGCTGTTTTAATGTTGTCCTTTTTTTACATAAATATATGACTTAATCATTAAAATATTCATAAAAACACTGTGTGGTATCTCACAGCACAGTACCATAATCACGAGAGAGGTCTTTTCTGTGTTTGTTTATGGATACTTGAGCAAAAATACAGAAGGCAGACTCTCTCCTCCTCTCTTCTTTTCACTCTTTTTTTTTTCTGTTAGAGTATCTTGTTTGTAATTAACTACGAAGAGGAGTTATCCTCCCCATAACAACTCAGTAGTGCCCTTATTGTGCATGCTTAGTCTTGTTATTCGTTGTATATGGCATTCCGATGATTTGTTTTTTTATTTGTTTTTTCTCACCTACCCAAAAATGCACTGCTGCCCCCATGATGCACCTCTGCTTGCTGTTTATGTTAATGCGCTTGAACCCCACTGGCCCATTGCCATCATGTGCTCGCTGCCTGCTAATTAAGACTCAGTCGGCTGTCAAATCACTGAAGCGACCCCTCGAGGCAACCTTTGACCTGGTACTATGACCTTTCACCTTTTAGCTTGGCATGTAGCTTTATTGTAGATACAAGTTTTTTTTTTATCAATTTTAAAGTATATATTCCTTTTTCTGTTATAAAGTTGTAAAGTACAATGAAAAACTGAGTGTGGTTTCCTGACAAAATTGGTGGAAAGACCGTAATATAAGTACCTGGATGGATAATATTGTATATGAAAGATTCCGAAAGCCGGCAGTCCACATTCAGTTTAACTACATTGTGGAACGTTCTAATGACATACTTTAAGGACATTAAAAATGTATTTTTGACTGTATATTGATGTACCTGTTTGGTTAGCATGGCTTAAATGATAGAATTATTTACTTTTTAATATTTATAGTTCAGTGTTTAAGAAAAAAAAACTTGCATGCTCAGGGACATTGCATGTCTAGGCAGATGGGGGAGGGGCAGAGCGGGATGCGTTTTTATTTTACCTGTTTCGGTCACTCTGGACGATTAACTATTAACATGCCTTATACTCGCCACTCCTCCTGGAGCGCACAGCGCAGCTTCTCTTCTTTGCCCAAATCAGTGGCTTCTCACAGAAAGCCTGAAGCATTATGACAATTAAAACACTTTAACACATTTTAACGTGCTCTCGCACTAGTGGGGTTTTTTGTGGTTTTTTTTTTTTTTTGGACAAAAATAATGCTTCTTTTAAAGCTTGATCTTGCTTTGTTGTTTTTCTTTAATTTTTTGTTTATTGGATTTTTTTTCCCCTCGGGTAGTTAAGTGCTCTGCCGCTTGCTTGCTCGTGCTTCCTAACAATTTTAGCCTTCAACTGATTTTTCTTTTTTCTTTTTCTCTTTTTACTGGTATTTGTTTTTTATACTCATTCACTAAACAGGGAATTCCTCAAGCTGTACTTCCCCCGTTACCAAAGAGGCCTGCTCTTGAAAAAACCAACGGTGCCACCGCAGTCTTTAACACCGGTATTTTCCAGTACCAACAGGCTCTGGCCAACATGCAGTTACAGCAGCATACGGCGTTCCTCCCACCAGGTGAGGGGTCTGAGTGCGTTCACAGGTGAACCTGCCGGCCCTCGCAGAGTTCACTGGTAGAGCAGACAGACCACGCCCCAGGTCCTTGTTAGTAATAGGCCAGGTGGAAGGTAAGGTTGTCAGCAGTGGAAACTTACTGAGGCATCTCATGCGGTTTTCCTTAAAACCTAAGATTTTTAGCTTAATGAAAAATAGATGAAAGATCAGTGATGTTTTATATACTTACTTTTGTTTCTATCATTTGGAATTGAAATATAGTTCTCTTCTTTTTTTTTCCTCTTTCCTCCACACTGTTATGTGTCTGTCAAGCTATTTTATGACACTTTTCTGCTGTAAGACCCTTTTGCCTTCATGATTTCATAGAGTTCATTGGAATTATATGAAATGACACTTTCAGCTTTGATTTTTTATTTTTCAGCCTTTTTGTTTTCAAGGTGGAGAATAAAAAACTGACTCTGTGTTCCAGAGCTCTTAAAAGGTGCTCTTCTCACTACCAATAAGTACGTTGCTAAAAATCATCATTGCTCCTGCACTAGTGTTGAAATAGCCCTAAGTGTCCAGGGAAGTTACATTTATTGTTGAATTATACGTTTGTGGTTTCCATTGATTTCAACCTAGTCATATAAACATACTCCAGAACTATCCACAAGGATATAAAATTAAAAAATAACTAATCAGTCATTGAATTACCTGGAAATTTGCTTTTCCTCACTCTTTATTTATTTCAGGAAATACATATTCAACTCCTTGTAATCTGGAATTCAACTAACGGGAGACTCTAATCCCATTTTCCTCATTACCTCTTAACCTTTCTAAACAAATTACCATGGGTTCAGAGATTTATTTAATAAAATAACTTATTTTATTAATTAAATTAACAAATTAATGACTAGGTACGTATGTCAAAGGTCCAGCCCCATTAGTATATTATAAATATTGATCGTATTTACAGTGCCTTAGGTTCATAATGCCGCAATGGAATGTGATAATTTATTTTTAAATAACAAAAGAATAAATGACATTCATGTTAGTTTTTGCTGCTAAGGACAGCTTTTTATACAGTACATCTTTAAAACTGGCCATTTATATGTAGAATATGTAGTAACATTCAATGAATTAGAATACTCCACTAATTGAAATAGCCTATGCCCCAGGCACATGCATAAAATGGAGTTTGCAGTCGTAAAATAATATCTATCCTAGTTGCAGTGTCTACATTTCAGAATAAAAATGGAATCATCTTTATCTGGAGGTATTTGTTGCATTCTGAGGGAAAAATCACATTTCTCTCTCTGTTTTATAAGATTACAACTTCCTTCTCAGCATATGTAGTTTTTCAGAGATTTCGAGAAATTAATCTTTTTGCTTTTATATAAATTTCCGTGCCCCTAGATCTGTCTCTAACAAATAACCTATCAATTTTTCTAGAGTCAGATCACCAGACAGAATTTCGAGGGAGTGCAGATAACTAGCATAATTTCTTCAAAGAAATTAAAAATTATTTGTGACAATTTATTTCATTGAATAAAACATTGCCATTAGAAATGACAATTTTCCTATTTAAAACCTAAAAATAAAAACAAATCCAACTTCTTCCATAGATTATTTAAAGGAACCTAAAATAATCTGTCTTATCAAATGGGTTTTGTATTAGTTTCTCCAACAACATTCAAGTGACTGAAGACTTAGAGAAAAACAACTAAAGACTTTTCTAAATAAGCATACCCATTAATTGCGTGATCTATCTGACCCTTATTTATGATGATAGTCTCTCCCTGGAATGACTTTTAGGCTGTGGATAACACAGAGGAAAAGATGCTAGGTAAGGGTCAAGTCAGGGAAAAACAATAAACGCATTCATAAATCAGAATCACACTCTTTCTCTGTTCCAGAAACTAAGCATAGTTAATTTAAATAAAATGTGCCACAATACTTTCAAATATCTGAAAATTTAAGATATATTTGCATTTTTATGATTAATTTTGCATCAGAGATGATCTTTCTTAATGTTTGTAATTTATATAACATGAAATTATTGCAATATTAATATAAAATAACATTTATTTGTAACCCAGTTTTAAAGGGCTTAAGCAGCAGGTTGACCTTTGTTAGTCACATGGTCAGAGGTAGGGACTGCCTCCATCATTCTTTCAAAATACTTTCATAATTTGTCATCTGTGCCTGTGTACACAAAAACTGGTCCTATGACATTAAAAAGTTAAAATAGATAGCCCATCTTTACCTCTGCCAAACCACTTTGTCAGGCAGCCAGGAAGGGAAGAAGTCTAACGCAGAGAATGTGAACTGAGATGCCTTAGGGGCCAGGCAAGAAACATGAAGACGTGAAGCAAGAAATAAATTAGGAGCTGTAGGGTCTGGGAGGCCCTGGGGAACACAGGCCCAACCTCAAGGAGAGGTCAGTGTTCAGACTTAGACTTCTGTTGCCTGGCACATTGTGCCTGTTGTGCACCGCACACCCTTTGTGGCTCCGTGTACATCATTGTGTACGTGAATGAGGCCTGGTTGTGTCTATGCCTCCCAGAGTTGATTGTGCAAACCTCCACAACTTAATGCAGAGGCCCTCATGTCCAGTGTTGTCAGATCTTAGGATTGTTTCCCAGATATTCTGGACATTTGGATGTTGCTGTGTGAAATTTCTCAATTTTTAGATTTCGTCAGCTAATTCAATTTTTTAAAATACTTTTTGAGAGCTACAGGAAATCTATCCTACCACAAATTCATCTGTAATCTCATGTATAATACCTCGGACAAAAGGAAGTTAATTTTCCAAAGTCTAGGTGATTCTGCAGACATAGGAAGAATTATATGATCAGAGCATTCCATCTGACTGCAATATAATAATTTGGAAGGTATATTCTGAAGGCTTTATTGAAATCGAAAAGAAAATGGAAGTCATTTATTTTTTTCAGCTTAGAATTTTAGAGCTCTGTAGTCTGTTGCCTCAGTAATAACTTCAGGGATGTGTAGGTATATTTCACTGAAGTTACAGTGAAGCATGGTTGGCTACATCCTTAGAGCAGATGACTATGTATTCAGTCTAGGTTGCTGGCAAAAGGTCCTGGTTCAGTGGCAAGCCAGTTAGCTAGCTAAGAAAAATTACTATATACTGTAACTTTTAAGAATAAAATTGGACTTACATGGTATCCACTCGTCTATCCATCATCCATCCATCCATGTACCCATTTATCCATCCATCTTCCAACCATCTATCTATCTCTTCCCTCTGTCCCTCCCTCCTTTCTTTCCTCTATCCTTCCGTTTTTCTATCCATCCATCCATCCATTCATCCATCAATCCACTCGTACATCCATACATGTTTCCATTCATTCAATCAATAAAAATTTATTGTATGCTACATGGTGTACCAGTATTCACCCTAGGGATTACAAATTTATGACCCTTGGGCTAAACCTAGAATCGGAAATATGTAAGAGTGTTTAAATAAAACAAAATGTAAATCCTTTAGAAAGTGTACCTGCTCTCCAGTTCCAAGCCCCACACTCCCTATTGCCTTAGGCCAAGTTGTTTCCCACAGTTTGTTCCAAAGAGCTACATTTTATTGAGTGTTTTCTCTGTGCAGTGCTGTGCTGGGTGCCCTATAGACATTATCTCATTTTTTTCTCATAACAACCCCAAAAGGCTGGCATAAATGGCAACAGGAAGGCAGACCTGAGTTTAGAATAAAGCCTGGAATGTAGTGTAAGCACTAAGTTTTATTTGTTATTTCTTGAATTCGGTAGTGTAATAGAATAGAATTCAATAGATCGAATAGAAACAGAAAGAAATTACAGAAAGCTGTTGCTTCTTTGGATATCAGTTTTGAGAATAATTCAATTAATTGTGAACTTTTAGTACTAAGTGATATAAATTATTTTTAGAAGACCTGAAGTCAGCTTTATACTTCTTATCGTAATATACCTAAATAGGCTTAAGTATCACATCCAAATTCAAACCACTAAACAAACAAACCTCCGTTATAATCTTTTCTTCCTTCTACTTCTTTCCATTCTCCTTGAAGTAATTTTAACTACGCATACATCTCCTATGTAAAGGACCTTCCTAGTTGTTTTTCCTGCATCTTTATAAAGATCCATTAAAAAATGTAATTTAAGAAGTCATGTAATTAAAATAATGTGTCCCTCAGAAACACACTATTCTGGCTATGTAAATATCTTTGAAGGGAAAATTTGAAATTGACAAATACATTCATTTAAATTTTGCCTTGTGCTGAAAATTGAGGAAAAAATTTTAAATTGGCTGTGTATCATTATTAGTAAATCAACCCATCTGATGTAAAGATGGATATTATGGTCATTTCAAAAGTGATTTTTCTTTTTGGTAAGTGGGTCCTACAGCATTATGTCTTCATATTTGTGAGTTACTGCACCCTGGCTAGTATTTTCATTGCTGCCTTATGTTTATTTGCTGCAAATCCCTCTCAAAACTGTGTGCGTTGGTTCTAATGGTAATGAGGAAGATAGCTCAAACTGGAATTCAAATCGTGAAAGCTTTAGGGTGTTAGAGAGAGAGGAGTAGGGTCACTCATTTTCAGCATGTGCAGGCTTAATTATGCATGGGATGAAATATAGTAGGCAAATTGCAGCATAATAATAAATAATAAATTTAAAACATAACATGTACAATATTTAAAACAGCTTTAATATTCCTTAAATACTACTTTATTTTTTCCATCCTCTTTTTCCCAGTGCTCCTGCCCTGGCATTAGAGGAGAATGGTTGCCCAGGATCTAGACCCAGTATTGAATTTTGCTTGCTCTACTGTCTCAAATTAATGTCTCTGTTATTACTGGTTTCTTTTTGTTGTTGTCTTTCACTAGTGTTTGACTCAGTAGTGGTAGCAAATAACAGAGATCTTCAAGTGTCCTACATGTTGCCTCTCAGCATAGTACCTCTCCACCTGGGAGGATGCGTCCCTGGCTCCATCGCCGAGTTTAGTCACTGATCTTGTGCCCACCGTCCCACTGCAGCTCTCACAGGGATGCTGGTTAAGTACCTGTGTTTCTCAATGGCAGCTTTGTTTGTAGGGCCATCTCTCACAAGACTCAATTGGCAGATATTTTTCTAACAAATGTTCATCCCAGATGCTGCTAGTATTTAAATAGGATGTGCCAAGATTTAGATAGAAATATAAAATCATTTGATATTTTAAACCCTAGAAGTCTAAAATAATCTCATAGAAAGAATGGTAGTTCAGTATGTGGGAAAGTGCCCTGTACTTGGTAAAATAAATTAGATTTTTCAATGTTTATATGTCAGAGAGAACAGGGACTGTATATGTAACATTTATTTTAACATCATGGTCGAACAATTGTGAACATCAGTGCTAACGCCCCATATGTGATGTACGTGTCTTCATTATCTCCCTTTCGGGTTTTTTGTTTAAGTCTGATTAACAAGTTTTTGTATGTGAAATTTTGTAGAACATTCACTATTCCAAGAAGTCCCGAGGGTCTAAACCAGCAATGAAAGCCAGTCTATCTTCCCAGATATCTACTAAGTAAAACAATTCGAGACTTACAAGAAAGTTATGTCCCCTCTAAATGCTTTCTCTACCCTTAAAGTCCAAACTAAGACAATGCAGAAGTTTCACTTCTTCTTTGTGCATAAATTTTTGCTTGGTATCCCCCAAAATAAAGTTCCTGTATGGATGATCACAACCCCTCCATGTATGTGTGGTTGGTGCTACAGAGAACAGGGAAATAAAACCAAGGGAATGAAAATGAATGTATTGGTTTCATTACGTTGTTAAGTCAGTTTTGTGCTTCGAATTATTTAGCGTTTTGATAATAAAAAGTTTCTCAAATTATTTAACGTGTTCTTAATATAAAGAAATCGTTAATAGATTCATATGTTAAAGTCAGAAATAGCAAAGCCGCCAGATGGCTAGTCACCAGATTAAAACAAGACAAATTACAATGTTATTTTTAAAAGAATTAAGCAGGTTTAAATTTTTTCCAAAGTACTTTTATTTATAGGCGGCAGTTAGAGAAGCAAGCGTACCAGCACACAGTTAAACTGGCTTGTACTCTTCACTTGAGACTGGGTCTAATTGATCACTGTGCTAGTGTGTGATTTGATTGTGCTGACAGTTACATGCCACTGTTCCCATAATAACAATTTTTCTTCTTTGTTCAAATGAATTTCCTAATTACACGTGTGATGGGATGTTTTAATTCTTTTCCCTTTTCAAATCCACCTTCCTGTTGCAATGCATGATGGGCAGGCTCAATATTGTGCATGACACCCGCTACAAGTGTTGGTAGGTGCCAGCTTTGTTTCTTGATTATCTTAAACCTATGGTGCACCTCACAGCCCCTCAAAATCCACTGCTAAGTTTAACGGATCTCTATTGGGCAAGTCCATTTCCCTTTACTAACACCTGTCAATTAAATGCCATTTTCTGTTTAATTGACATGGACTCACACAAATGTTTTCTTTACACACAAGTTTCCTTCAGTCACCTTTGGTGGATTTTGATTGGACTATGAGTTCTGGTGTGTAAAAAAAAATCTGTCTCATAAAAGTAATATATTGTATATGTTTATAATAGTAAATGAGAAAAAATACTTTCATTCAAACAGATAACTGTATATATGAAGTAAATACCTGTATTTTGACTTAGATTTTGACTGTCTATGAACACTATATGAAATTCTTGTTTTTGACTTAGCAAATTAAGCCTGTTTGTGTCAATTTTCTTGATTTGATGGTAACAAGCTTTTTTTCCCCTTTTTTTTCTCTTTCATCCCTCTTCCCCTTCTCTCCTTGGAATGTTGTCCTGCTTTGCGCTGTGATTGCATGTCACTCGCTGGTGATGATGTCCCGTCACATGGCTTATTGCTGTGATAAATACCATGCCCAATTATCTTCTCCATGTTGCCATGGTTTCCATATTGCTACACTCTTCTGTATGTTTGCTTATATGATTCTCCCTCCGAAAGTTCCCATGGTGCACGGTGCTACGCCAGCCACTGTGTCCGCAGCAACAACATCTGCCACAAGTGTTCCCTTCGCTGCAACAGCCACAGCCAACCAGGTTTGCTAATTTACAGCTTTGTTTCTTAAAAACCAACTCTAATAGGGCTCAAGCCGACAGCCCTTGCGCACGTGGATTTCCCACTGAGGTCGGTGGGGCCTGCGTGTCCACGAGGGCTGTCAAGGGTGCCTTAATAGCATGGGGTTCAAAGATACCTCTTGTTGGCCTACACATTCTCTCTATGATGAGCAGCAGAATGCTTTTATGCCATTTATCAGTGCTCCAAAGTTGTCGCAGCTCCATTTCTAAAGCTACTAAAATGATATTTACACAAGCAATTCTCAATTTGGTCTCAACCAATAATGCAGGTATTTTGACCAATCAAAAATGTACATAATCTTAAGGTTTTTATTATGAACATTTGGCATATACAATTTCTCAGTTCTTGCCTAAATTCTTAATTAGAAGCAAAATATTTGTGTGTTACGTATGCCACAAATGACCACTCTTGTAAATAGAGTTTGTTATAAATTCATTCTAGTTTTATTTTTTGATAAGCAGACTGCATATTTCAAATAAATTAAATTTGTGTCCGAGCTTTGATTCTCAATGCTTTAAGTGGAAAAAAAAAATCCTGTGTTCTTATTTCTATAATTACCCAGCATAAATGTGGGAGTTATGAAGGGAAAAAAAAGACATCAAATATGGAAAATTGAGCCATACTGTGTTCCATGCAAGTTTATGAAGTAATATTACACAGGCTACTTTTAAGTAAAAGAAATCTATTTCAGAAATTTAAATTTTATGATGTACAAGAGGGACTATTTAAAAGAAAATGATTGTTAAAGTATTTAATATTTAAAAATTGACATTGATTCAACCTGCATTTTCTGATTCTATTTAAAATTGTGTTCTGGGAAATACTGGTTGCACCAAAGTCAGACTTACATAAAGTAAGTTTTGGCTTAAATATATAGACATATTTGTTACAAAAACAAAGTTCATTAGGGTTAATAGCGTATGAAAAAATTTAGAGCCAAATCAAATTTCAGATAACCCGCAGAGAAAGGTTAAATGTAGCCGAATGAATCTCAAAAGAAACCAGTATCAACCTGTCAGCGCTTGGGAAGAGAAGAGCATCCAGGTGTCATCTGAATTTGTAGTTATGGCCACAAGGGGTCGCCACCCTTGTTCTTACAGAACGCCATGTACTGTTGAAGGAGAATCCTAAGCTATCAGTATAACCATTAAAAACTTTCAAAAGCCGCAAGCCAAAATTGATGTATTTTAAAGTTTCAGACAAGCTTTAAACATCTCTTGGCAAAAAAATCATTAGTTTTTCAAAAGCTTGTCAAAATAGCCCTGGATTTATGCTAACACATCAGACTCATTTACAAGAATGCTAGATTGTGCATATGTGGCATGTTAGTAAGTAATCCATAGCAGAAATTTCTTAATGGATTCAATGCAGCCCATTTATGGTGCGGATCAATGATGCTGAACTCTCTCGTGTGAACCACGTATGACTGTAGAATTGCTGGTGTAAGCAGAACTATAGCAAAGCAAATTCCAACATGCCCTTGGCCACTTGGGTTGTAGGGGACACTTTACTTTTTGCATTGTGCTGTGACCATTTCATGCATAATCTTGGGTCTTCATACTGTTTTACAACCAAAAGAAAGAAAAGGGAATGGATATATATATACACACATATATTATATCTGCATATACATACATATGTATATGCCTACAGTACATTAGCAATGCTGGAACTAGCTGATGCCACAAAATGCAGCCTGCATGCATGCAGAAGTTTATAGCTGGCCCTTCATCTGCATCGATTGGTGTTGAAGGTCCTTGGTATGTTTCGACAGCCCCATCCTTGATGCTTCTACACTGTTGGGTGCAACCTCCTGTCCTGCAGCAGCAGGAAAAATGGTATGAGAAGCTTCATTACGCTTGGAGCACGTTTTCGTGCCATTTGCCAATGCTGTAAAATTGTGTAAAGATGTCAGCTGAGAAATGGAAATAAAATAGAGACATATTAATTTACACTCCAGACCGTGGATTGCGATACGCTGAATTAGTCTAGGACATCTAAATTGAAACAACAACAACAGAATGCCTTCATGTATGTGATTTCACTGTTCTCCCATCAACCCTGCTGAAATGGGGTTAGTGCCATTTTATAGATGAAGAAACTTAAGCAAGAGTAATTAAGTGCTTTGCTCAAGGTTACACGGCCTGGGGCGGGGTGGGGGATCACTCATGCAAGAAGCCTGCTTTCCGTCCTCCCACGGTCTTACCACTGTGCTGCCTCTCCCAGGCAGAGCTGCCCTTCCTGGTGGGAAGAGAATCAGGCTATGAATTGGAAGTTCTTGGCTTTGGGGACCATTGAAATAAGTCACCCCTGTATGGGTTTCCTATTGCATTTCCTCGCAAGTTTGTAAATTCTCTTGCCCATTTAAAATACAATAAAATGTGCAATCAGAATTCAGAAATATGTTCTGATGTAAACTTACCCTCTTATCTGCTTCTTCTGAAATACTCCTTTGGAATTCTTACCTGGTATTTTTAAGTTGGAAAAAAAAGTTAGACACCATCCTGAGTTGAAAGAAAATGTTAGATATTGGTTGCACAAAAATAGGCAAGACATTTCCTGCTTTGATTTATGAATTGCTAAACAACTGAAACCACAGGCGTGTGTGCGTGTGTAGGCCAACAAAAAGGGCTTCTTTCGATTACTGCTCTGCATGAATTTTTGATAGTTTTACTTCTTTTACTTCCTAAAATCTGATAACATTTATAGAATAGTATTTAACCCAAGGATTTAAAAAAATGAGTTGCTACCTTGGCACTAAGTTTACGTTAACTTACTGTTATGTTGACCAGATAAGGACTGTCACCTCACAGCTGAATTTCACTTTTCTTAAAAAATTTAATATTAAAATGTTTTCATCTCTTGGTTGTTCGCTTGCTTGCATGGATCATTCATTAAATAATTTTTTATTTGCTAGATACCCATAATATCTGCCGAACATCTGACTAGCCACAAGTATGTTACCCAGATGTAGAATTTTCATCACTAAACAGTAAGTTCCTTATGTAATATATAGTGTCTATTCATGGTGGTTTTTTAAAAATAACAATTGTGTAATGCATTTAAAAAAATTTTGCAAAATTTCAGTGAAAATATTTATAGAGCTCACATTTTTATCTTCGATGGATTATGAGGAATTTTATACAAATTTATAATAAATATATTAATATCACTTAAATGTACATAATACTTAGGGAAAAATAAATTGCTTTTTCTTCATATTAGAAATAAACACAAGCATGAAGGAAAAAGATGACTGAAAATTACATAGAAGGCATTGATCAGGAATTGGACAACTTTTTCTTAAAAGACCAGATAGTAAATGTTCTTGGCTGAGCGGGCCATATGGTTTCGTTGCAGCCACTCATCTGTGCCCTCCTAGAGCGAAAGCAGCCTGAGGCGATATGTAAATGAAGGGGTGTGGCCTTGTCCAATAAAACTTTATTTACAAAAATAGGCAGCAGGCTGGATCTGACTCACAGGCAGTAGTTTGCTGATCCCTGGTAAAGATCATCACTTATTTTATTTTTTAATTTTTTTGCTATACTGTGAATAAGAACATGTACCCACCCACTTGACCTCATGCTTCACCACACACAGGAGAATGCAAAGCTCTGACTTGAAATAAATGTGTACACACACTCACATATATGCATACACACACATCCACATATCCAAATGAACTTTAGATACTTCAAAATAGTCACCTGGGAGGACCATATAATTCTGAAAATGTAGCCGTTGCTCAAAAATAATTTGAAAGTCTGGTGGTTTTCCCTCAGACATGTTGACTTAAGTACTTGCAAAGGTGGCCATTTTTCATCCTTAGAGGATATGTCTGATTCAGTATGCATGCATTCAAGTTGGCATATGTTCTCAGAAGTATATTGGGCACTTATTTTTATACTTTACATATAATATCTATATATTTTAATGTATTTTATATTTAAAACTGAACCTAGCAAATAAGATAGGCGATCATTCTTTGTTGCTTCCCTGCCTTCATTTATGTGTTCGTGAACACATTTATGAATGATTTTTTGGTGCTACTATGGGGTAGTTACCATGTCAGTGAGATAAAGATGAATAGACAATGAGATGGAGATGTAAATTTCAGCACAGTATATTAAAATTAGAGAGTTTTGAACAAATTTCTCTTGGAGCAAAGATGGAGTAATTTTCCCAACAGGGTCAGAAAATAAGTGAATTTGGACAATGGAGATTGTTGTAGAGAGGAGGAAGGGCCTCAGAGAAGAAGGGACAGTGTGTCGAGTCAGGAGGTGGTGGCAGACCACCAGCCAGAGGTCTCGTGACGATAATCCACAGCAAGAGCTGGAACACAGGTGGAGCCCTGCAGGAGAAGAGGACACGCAAAGTTTGAGAGCCATGTGAGAAAGACATGACAGACTCGATCTGAGAGTGCTACCAGGCACACACTGCAGTGAGAAATTAAATTCTTGATGCGGATTTTTGTCTGTTTTCTAAGTGCCCTCAGTGCAGTCCTTGTGGTGAGGTTCAATACTCTGAACGGGAGCCACGGTTTTGAATAAGCACATTGCTCCGTAGCATGTAGATTTAGAAGAAGGGTACCCCTTTGACATGTTTAAAAAATCTGTTTCAGGCTTTTATAGTCAATTGGGTATATTTGGTATGTATATCTGTAACTGTGTTCTATTTCTTAGTAGCAATCCAGGTTGAAACAAATGAGACCAAATGGCCCTAAGTCCATCAATTAGCAAACCAGTGGATTTGTCTGCCTTCAAGCTTAGGTTCTTCATGTTCTGTTTACTTAACAAATGCTTGCTCATTTTCAGGAGGAGTTGTAATATTTAAACAGGTTTTTGATGCAGCAAAACGGTGATTTCTTTCAATCTCAAGATTGTATTTATTCTAAAGCATTCTTTTAATATGTAACGATTCTCTGATGAGAACAAACTCTATGTAAAAACTAGAACTATTAATTTACAAGTACATTGTAATGTCTGTTCAACCTTAATTCCTCAGGAGCATAAGAAACAGTCTTTATTTTTCTTGGCTTTAGGGGAAAAAAAACCTTTAAATTATTCCAAACAGTCACTTAAAGTGTCATTCTGTTTTTGTTTTTTTTTCCAAATTCATACCATCCTAATCGAGCACCCAAATACAGTGAATCGTGTTTAATAGGACTTATGGTTGGGTGGATTTTAATTTTGTAGGCCAGATCATTGCTCTGGAAACCCATTGAACTTTAGAAGAGAAGAAAGAGTTAAATTCTGGTCCACGACGAGAGTGCTGAAGAAGAGCGCTGTCTGCTCTGTTGTGCCCCTTGACTCTGCATGTGGATTTTATACTGTCCGCTTAGTGGTGGGTGATATTAAAGCAGAGTCTACAATTGTGTTAAGCTGTGCATGTCATTTTATTCTCATAGAGATGATAACAAATTTAGATCCATTTGTACTTGTGAAGTGTTGGATCTTATATGAAGATGTGATAGCTACATGTGTTCACATTTTAAATCAAGAAATACAATTTTCATACTAAATATATATTAGAAACTGTTTTTAGATATTGTCCGTTTTAACAAAGATTGTCTCTTTTTCCCTTGTAGATCATACTAAAGAGGAAAGGACAGTGTGCTTGGTTAGAGTAAAGGACGAGGTCATTAGCCATATTGTATATACCGTCAAGCAACACACACACGAGCCCCTCAGCCACGAGACATCCACATATTGCATGTTAACCAGAAGACAAGACAACATGGAAACCCACTGCACACTGTTGCCTATACACTTTGTACATTTAATTGATATTTGTGCTGAGGTGATATTCCTGTCTACAAGAACAACATTGTCTTTCTTTTCTAGCACAGAGTTATGCATTAAAATATGCATACCTAATTAGTTTCCTATATATTCATGCCATCTTGAAAAGACAGACTATGGTGTAACCACGATTCTATTATGTATTGGTACGTCTGTAGACCAAGATATAATTTTTTAAAAATAAGTTTATTTCTTTCAAGGTTTACAAATAACAAAGGTGCACCTTGTATTTAAAATTGCCATTATAGATGAGAGCGTGCATGCACAGTCATTTTTGTTTAAGAGTAATATTTTTAATGTAATAGATTTTAAGATGTGGTGAGGGAGGGATCTGACAGAGATGAATGTGCCAAGCAAAACCACAACTGTGTATCTTTTAGAGCACATCATGGCTTTAAGTACCATGTTGTTAAGGATTCTCATGAAGTGCCATAGACTGTACATCAAATTAGAGTATTATCTCTTCAGTGTTATTGTTTTCAGAGCCACATTTTGTTGCTTATTCGCTACTACTAATCAGTCAAAGGGCACCATTCTTTTTTTTTTGAAACCAAAGCTGTCTCAGAAATGGCCAGTTTAACTTTACAGTAACAATAGCACAACACCGACTCTCTTAATACGGATAAACTCACACATACTGGAGATATATATGATAGATATATATATAAAATTATTTTAATGCATTGTAGTGTAATATTTATGCATACTATACTGTATAACATGTTATTCAAAAGGGATATGCCATTTCTGAGACACGATAACAAAAAAAAATGTTTGAGGAAATTATTTTGCTTCTATTTATAGCTCTGTCAAAAGTCAAAAGACTATAAATGCTTTGCAAAAATGGTTTCACATTTGCTTAAATGCTTCATCACAGTCACATTTAAAATAGTGACTCTAAACAAAGAAGAAAGCAGCACTGTCATCAGATGCATGATAAACCAAAATATGAAAATGGAAAATGTTTAATTAACCTAGTGATTGGGTGGGTTAAGTACATGGGTGAATTTTATATGTGATTTGTTTTGTTTTGTTTCGTTCAGATTAACTGCTTATAGCCTTAGAAAGCCTTTTACAAAATTAAAAAAAAAAATAGATGTGCATTCAGTTTTTAAGAATGGATTCATCCAAAGGAATTCCCTTTCTGTGGTTTGGATGTTGCAGCTAGTGAAGGGTAATTTCGCTCTGCTCGGCAGTTGTGAACACTGCTGAAGCCGGGGCCAGGTCACTGGTAGTTACCGTGTGGAATGGGAGAAGCGAGGGTTCAGTTATAGAACCTCCCATACTCCCAAGTTTACCGCAAGTTTTTATGCTTGAGAGAGACGCTTTCTAATATAAGACTGATGTGTTGATCTCACCGATTGTACTGTACATCTATTAAAGCCTTAGATTATTACATTACGGGTTGGAACCCATACCAATGTAATTTCAATCGTGTTTAAGAGAGTAATGGTGACTTCACATGTTATTGTAGTTAGTTACATTGTAGAATATTACTTATTTTTCTTGTTAAAATGTAGTTTTTCATTTCCTACATTTATTAGATTTCATTTTCTATTAACAATTGAATACCATTTCAGTTTATAGACTCTTGTTTTATTAGATTTTACCGATGAATTTTTCAAAATACAAAAAAAATTAAAGTAGTCTTTCCTTCATAACATACTCAGTTTTGAATTACATGTAGTGTCATATGAATATTCGTATTATTGTTAACTAAATGATTTATATTTTACTGATTTAATATTAAAGTGTAAGAATGTCAGTCATTGTTAGTTCTTGTCTAGTTTTCATTAAAAGAACAAAGATCTTTTATATGGATATCTTATAAATATATAATCATTGCTAAGTAAGAAGTTAAGTTGTTGCTATGGCAACAATCCTGGCAGACAATTGAGTAATATTTTGATGATTTATTTTGTTTGTAATTAGTTATTATAAGAAGATCTAGATCCTAGATATTAGAATAAAATTTATTTTCTACTGTATCCATTTCAAATGTTAAAGTATTGTTTAATATTTTTGAAATCCCTGAATATCAGGCCTTGTTATAAATAAGCTGCATAATCAATAAATAGAACAAGGGACTTTTTGTTGATAATCCAAATACTCGAGGTTTACGTAATGAGAATTCTAGCGTGTGTGCAAACTCTTGAGGGTTGATTATGCTGCAATTTACCATGTTGGAACGTTGAGAGAGAAGGTTGACTTTTTGCACTTCTGTATATAGTCAAAAGAGAGAAACCTGTATAATAGTAAGATCTTATTTTGAATAAAAACGTCTATAATTACAAGGAGTTTTGTTAAGGCTAATAAAATGACAGACTGAGCAAAATTGCTTACAAAAGTGGCACAGAGTTAGCACTCCAAACCCCTTCAAACATGTTGCTTTGCTTTTTGTGGACAGCTTGTAGTTTGCCAGGATTTTTTCAGCTGGAAAGATATGCCATCCTTCCAAGATTTCATGACTGACAAAAACTCCACTGGGCCAAATCTGCCTGAAGATCATTACCAAAAATAGCAGGTACTTCAACCATTAAGGTGAAATCATGGATCAAATATTCCTTACATTTTTTCAAAACTACTGCATGTTTAAAACTTCAACAACAACAAAAAAAGAGAGAAAGAACTATACTAAGGACGTGTACTATTCAGATCAGTTTCTGCCAATTTCAGTGGTCTGTTGTTCACACACACACAAATCTTCAAAACAAGTATTGACTTTCACAAAATTTAAACCATGAACAGGCAAACCAAACAGCACACCGTAGCTATAGTTGTTATGTGATTGTTTTTTAAATTGCTGTAGGATCCTGTTCTTTCAGCAGGTGAAAAAATAAAACACAGTTCAAATTTCACGGTTTTAATTTTCAACTCAGAAGCACTCAAAACAGCAAATATGTAATAGGCACTTGTTGAATGAATTAGTGTAGCCGGCCTTCCCCCCAGCTGGTTACAGTGTTGCACTTATCAGCAACCCCACAGCTTTCACCTGCTGAAAGGACAGACGTGCTTGGTTTTACTATTATGTAATCACAACTTACTTTCTGCTTGTAGTTGCTTAAAATTATGTATTTGTCTTGGGCTGCAATTTATTTTATGCTTATTTTATTATTACTGCAGTAGTTGACTTTGCTGTATGGAAAAATAAAGTGAAATTGCCCTAATAAAACTTCTCTTTCTTAAGTATATTTGTGTATCTGAGATTGAAGAGTAAATTATTTTTGCGCGTTTCAAGTATCCGTGCGTGTCTGTCTTTATGAACACATGGATAGGAAAATTCATTGTCCGGTTTTACTTGATTGCAAGTAAGGCATTCACTGTCTTTCTCACGAACTCTCCTTTGATATCGAGAGAGAGAATCTGAGTTGTGATGTATTGCCATCCTACGCCCAGTGTTTTCTGAAAAATCTTGCCCTCCCCTCCCCTGACATGGTAAGTGCTACTTGATATGATTTTAGGTATAAGGAAGGAAAACTAAAAGGAAAAAAAAAATTCTCTTATCAATTCTAGATCCCTGTCTTTCTAGTAAAGAAATTCTCTTTGCCTGACTGCCCTGGGAAGCTAGCCCTGGAAATCAGGCAAGCTAAGAGAATATTTCAATAATGAAGTAATGATGACCCTTTATTCAGAGGGATAGAAGAATTTATGCACACACAAAGCTGAGCCAGGCCATGACATAACTCACTCTTGAGTGTGTGTGTGTGAAGTTTTTAAACAGTGAATTAAAATTTAGGTTCCAGTGAAGCCTGGTGTCCCGCATGGCTTTGCATGTTGCAGTTTCCACAGGTGACCAGTGAAAGCCAAGGTCCCACTAGGAAGATATTTGCTCTTCCACTCACTCGCTGTTACTTTATGTGACCCTGCCACTTGGTGGTTGGTCAGAGGATGCAAATTCTCCTTTGTGGGTCATGCTTTTTTCCCTACAACTTACTGCAATACGGATAAGTGCGTTATTTGTATTTAGTACAATTCTCTTACTGGTTGAGTTCCAGAGAGCATTTCTGTTATTCTCAGCGGAGCCGACTATTCGAGGTGCCGCTTATCGAAAAGAGCGTAGCTGCCGTGGAGACGGTCGTGTAAAGCAGGGACTCACGGCCCTTGTGAGTAACGTCAAAACCTCCGGCTCTCTCCAGTTAGTGACAGCATTTTGGGTGTCTTTTAATTGAAAAAGAAGTACAATAACAAAAAGCCATTGTAACAGTTTCAGTACTTTAAGTGGAACTGTGTTTTATTAGTTGCAACAGCATATACGTGCATCTGAAAAATGGTTTTTGAGAGACTCATTCTCCGGACAATGCTTGTTGTTCAGAAGGAGGTATTCCCACAGGGACCACTAGGGGTCCTCAGCTCACAGGATGGGACCCCATCTTAGAAGTCAGTTTCCTTTTCTCATTTGGGGAAGAAAATCATTTGTCAGCGCTACTACGCCCTTACAGACTCACGGAGTTTACACTTTGGGGTGACCCTGAAGGTCAGCGACGTGAAGCAATTTTTGTGAGGCACTCTTTTGAACAGTAGCTTCTTTTCTGCAGGAAATGGTCACTTCACACGTAAGTGAACCTCAGAGACTCAGCAACAGGGTTCTGTGATTTTTCTACCTGTCTTACTCCACTCTCCAATGCGTCGGAGGCAATCACTTCATTTGAGATACTCTGTGTTCTGGAGAAAATATTGTTATAATATTGTTCAAGAACTTGGAAACTTTTGAAAGCCTAGAACGTATCCACTTTGTGTTCAAAGTCTGCTGTATTAACATGATGAAGAGGTCCCAAAATGTGCAAGTTAGAGACTTAAATGTCAAGGGGTTTGTTGTGAGTTCTCTTGCTCTGTCAGAACAACAGTGGGCCTCATTGAAATGACTTTCATGTGGCCCTGTCCACTGTGGGCCCTGGCAGCCTCCAGCACGTCATTCCTCCTGTATTGGCCCCAGCCAGCCCTGCAACATGCTCCCATATTGGCAGCAGCAGCACGCGGGCTGGGTGGTAAATCTGCCACAACCCTTGGACTGTGTCTGTGTGAGGTTTGGAGGGTCTCGTCTGCTCTGAACCCCAGACCAGCAAAGTCCAGGTGTGTGCTGGGGCTGACCTGGGCTGGGGCTCTAGGATGTCCCTTTTCCTTCCTCCGAGCCCGGCTGCCCCACTTCTCAGAGTTGTCTGCACTTGCCCAGACACCTGTCATCCTCAGTCATCCTCGGCTGGCCTGTCCTACCGCCCCCATCCGGGGCTGCAGCCACCAAGGGGGCAGGGCCTACCCCTTTTTGTCTCCTGAGGAATCCGCCCCTCAGGTCCCTGCCCTTCTTCTGTTGCTTGAGCTTTTTCTTTGTTCATGTAATATTTTCCTTTTGCTAATTAAATGTTGGAAACTGGGGAAAAAAATATATAGCCTGCCCTTGAATTTACCATTTTAGGAAAAAAATAGCAGTGGCAGGTTAGAACACAGATAAAATCTGTTTAGGTCTTTCAGAAACAATTTACTGAAGCAAGAGTGGCCAGTTTCTTTCTCCCTAATTGGGTTTCATAATGACAAAACATAGAATTCCTTTTTTAACAGATAAAGAATTAGCCTGAAGGGTTGGTTGTTCAGGTGGTTGGAGCCACCAGGTTGTTATGTAAATTCTAACTGCCACTCTCAGTCACATCTGCCTCTCGGTGGGGCCCCAGGAATAGAATCCCTGACCTTGAAGGTAGACGAGGTCATCGGCCGAGTTAAACAGCAGCTTCGGTGGGCTTGTGTGCTTCCGCTGCAAAGGGCACAGCTTCACTGGAGGGGAGTTTTAACTATTGCAACGGCGTCCTGTGCCGGGGTCGTGAATCCATCTCCTGGGAAATAAAAAGCAGCCTCAGAGGAAAACACATTCTCCATACGAGGGTCCCACGTGTGTGTGATCGCTCAGGCCCGGGTGCCGAGCTTATTAAATCTGTTCCAGCACTAGATATACAGGTCTTATGGGGAATTAAATCTTGAGTTATACCTCTGAGTCATAGCTGAAAGGCCATGGCTGGGACCAGGATAGCTATGACCCAGACTGCCCACGGAGACAGGATCCATTCACGGGAGAACACCCAGTTCATAATGGACTTAGAAACCAGCAGTCATAGTGGCTCTGAAGGTCTCGAGATAAGTGAGCTGTTTGAAGAAAAAGTATATACTTGAACTTAAATTTAGAACAGTGAAGGGCCAAAGAACCACAAATTTAGCCAAGCAGATCTCCGAAGCCCATTTAGGTGGCAGGCAGTGCACCCGTCTGCAGGAGATTATGACCTCTCTTATCAGACAGCGAGTGCAGCGAAGCTAAACAGAGCACCTGGACCCCAACGTCCCATAGTATAAAACAACTTTGGTTTAGGGCAAAAATAGAAAGACATATAAGGAGCTAGAAGCCTTAGTAATTGACATCTAACAAATCAACAGTTGAAATCTAGGCACCAACTGGGCCTCAGTAACCGGAAGAACTCATCGTTTGCCCAGCTTTGCTGTACCACTGGGCCACTTCCTTTCACAAGTGCCACCAATTCCCAGGTGTGGCCCTGGGTGGGCTCTAAAGATAAATATATGTGATGACATCTGGTGGGGGTAGGAATTGAGGCAGAGAGAAGGGCTGGTTTTGATGACCTTGTGCATGGTAAAGACGGGTACTGCCCAGGGAGACCAATATCACAGACGCTGGTAGGAAACTAATGACAAAGGAATAGGTTATAACCTCCTAAAATGATTATCTAAGATGTGCACCGAAAATTTTCTTAAACTCATAAAAATCAAAGCCATCAGTAGAAATGGCCTCGATGCACTGGGGAGGCACTGGCATGGAGAAGATGGGGGGCTCTGGAATCACATCACCTGGATTCATGTCTCGACTGTTCAGCTCTTTGACCTTGGCAAGTCTTTGTGACTCAGTTTCCACCTTAATAAGATAGAAACAGTAACAAGAATATTTACCTTGCAGGGCATTGAGTGGTTCCCAGACTTTACTGAAGATTGGACTTCCCCGGGGGATCTTTCAAAAGTACTGATGCTTGGTCCCCACCCCTAGACGGTCTGATTTAGTTGCTATGGAGACAACAACTGAGTTAATATGTATAAAGTGCTTAGAACATGCCCGGCGTGCAGCAAGCCACTGATATGTGGTAACTGTGATTGCTGTTTCATTATTATCCATTCTGCAAATTACTCCACTTTAACTTTTCCTCCTAGTTCTTAGGTTACATCCCTTTCAAAGCAGCCATGTGCGCTCCATCTCTATCTTCTCGTGTTATCTGCAGTTCTGTCTTTCCTGTGCAGCGGTGAAACTTTGCCTTGCTGTAATTTATCCCCACAATAGACCTGCTCATTGCTGTGTATATAGTGAACGTTTCAAACAGACAATCAAGTACTTTTTGACTCACTCCGAAAATTGTTCTTTCATGTCCTGGCATGATATGATCACAGACCTCACCCAACTCTTGTCAACTTGAAAGTGACCGTTTAGACATATCTAAGTTTAACTAATTGAATTCTCCCTTTATTTAAATTGTGCTCAAGATTGAGTAATAGAATGGCTGTGTCAATCATCGTGAAAATTGTGCCATTAAACAATTTATTTAAAATATTTTTATTATATTTATCAAGATAATATTTCTAATTATATTTGAGCAGCACTAATACATTTCCATATCACATTTTATCATAGATTTATTGTAGAAGCTTAAATTAGCACTGACTCAGTTCCATAAACACACATTAAGAATCTAGTCATGGGGCTGAATGGTTAAATTCGCACACTCCACTTTGGTGGCCTAGGGTTTCTCAGGTTCAGGTCCTGGGTGCAGACATGGCACCGCTCATCAGGCCATGCTGAGGTGGCGTCCCACACAGCAAAACTGGAAGGACCTACAGCTAGAATATACAACTATGTATGGGGGGCTTTGGGGAGAAGAAGAAAAAAAAGAAGATTGGCAACAGATGTTAGCTCAGGGCCCATCTTTAAAAAAAAACACAACAATCTGGCCATATGCCAGGCAACATACGAGGCTCTGAGGTACAGGTTCAATGGCAAGAACCTCACAGTTTAATGACTCCCACGAGATGTACAGAGCACTGACTACACACTGCTGTGCTGTTTCCCACCACCCACACCTGTCCCAGGCCCTGTAACTGTACCACAAAATAATTTAGAATAGGCTTAAATGAAAAATACTTTCTCTTCTTGAGCACAATCATATGACTACCCTATTCATTCTCAGCTTATCCTTAAAAAGTAATCTGAATATTGAAAATATATTTAAGAATAAATATGTTCATAGCATAATAGCAAAAACCAAGAACAGTCTTTGTTTTAATAGTTAGAAATGACTAAGTAGTATAGAGTGTTATGTACTTAAAAAGCATTTTTTCAAAAATGATTTCATTACGTGGGAAAGTAATTTTAGTGGTAGGATTATAGGAGACTTTTAAAATTTTCTAGGTTTTCAAAATTTCTAATTGTTTTAGCAAACATTTATTACTTTAAATTACTTCATAACCTTGCCCTTTATTTTTTATTTTGAATTCATCTACGTTGTTTCTTAGACCATTCACCCATTTGAGTGAGTCAGTTTGCCAAATTCAGAATATTAAAATGTCTTATAAAATTTGCACTTTACCTGTCACTGTCGGTTGAAAATTATGTAAAATGTCTTGCCAAATCAGTGAAATATATATATTTTTAAAGAAGAATAGTAAAAGGACATTAATAAAACCCCTCTTTGTATAATCTTTAGTCTTCGTTCTCTAAAATTGTAACTAGTTTCTATGTGATATCATCTGCTATTTGCATTTTATTTACAGCACAAATTTCTATTTTAAATCAACCATCAACCGATTTATCTATTTGGGTGGTTATCTCCTCACTTCCCCTGCCCTCCAAAAGATGCCCTAAGTCATCAAAATTGGTTCATATATATTTATTGCAATTTTTTGGAAAGAGACAACTAAGTGTGTGCAGCAAACCTTAGCAAGATGCGCTAGCAGGGGAGCGATGTTAACCAGGGAGACAGAGGCGAGGGGAGCGATGTTAACCAGGGAGGTGACGTTGGAGCAGAGGCCTGACTGAGGTAAAGGAGCGTGACCTTACCTGGGGCCCAGCCGTCCTTCCTGTCGAATGCTGACTCACCCTTTCTGCTAAATGAAATGCCCCTGCATCCAGAAGCTTTCTTCTCGTCCCTCCTGACACGGTGACGGCGACAGTAACTATTTCTTACTCAGTTTTCTCGGGCCTTTTTGCTTTACTTCTACTCCAGTACTTATTATTTTATTCTTCCTAATGTTACAGGTTCATTGCTTACAAATCTGAGTTTCCCCAAAGAAAGGTATTTCTTACCAGGACGACACAGAGATAAATATCTCTGTGTGGCACTCAGTACCTAGCACCAAGTTTTGTATTTGGTAGGCACTGGTTGAATGTTCGTTTACTTGAATTTTAATTAAATTTATCTCTTAGCCTCTATTAAAAATGCAGATCAGGAACATTCTATCCAACTCTGCTTTTCAGATTGTGAAAACAATGCAACCACTGAATATCTAGAAAGATCGATAGAATTTTAATGTCTTCCATTTTTTGAAAAATAGTGTGGAGAAATGAGCTGGTATTTCCCAGCCCACAACACACTCTGAACTCCCTTACTGTACCACTAAATACAGTAATTTAGAATGTGTTTAATTAAAACTTCTCTCCCTTCTTGAATACAAAAACGTGATTACCTAATGTTATGTATGGAGAGGAGAACGTAGGAAGGAATCTTCTGACACGGGTGGCATACCTTATGAAGATGCTCTTATTAAGGAGTCTATGGTGAAAGAGACAACATTCCTCCACAATCTTTCTACCACCTTTAAAATATTTCCACATCTGAAATTGAGAGTCTGCTGCCTTGCAATGCAAATGTCTTTCCCTATCATCTGTGAACTGTTTTCATTTATGAACTGTATTTGTTTCTTTTCCCAGGCACCTCAAACCTGTGTTAATTAGCATCAACAGCAGAACATAGGAGGAACATAAGACATTTACCTGTGAACAAATTACAAGAATTGCAGTGGAAATTGATTTGTACAGAACATATACCTACAGCCTGAAGACTTTTTAATATATTTATCTTGTTTTAATGAGTTGATTTCCTTTTCTTCCCTGCTGTTCCCTTTATATTATTTCATAAGGCTCTGAGCTCCAATCGCTATTTTTGGCTCTCTCAGCTCCCAGTAGAACTCTCCTTATGAAAAGGTATATTGAATGATTATTTCATCTGACATGACTTAAAAGGGTCTGGGAAGCCACTTCATTCCCCTACAGACAATTTTCCCATCTGTTCACTGCTAATTAACAACTCCTGAATTAGAGAGAAAATTTTTCATTCTATAGTTATGGAAATTTAAATACTTTAAGAGGTTTTGTGGAAAAATGACAAATTCGTATTGCTTTACTTTCTTTCTTCCCTCTCTTTCTCCATCCCTCTCTCCACCCTTTCTTCGTCATTTTTTCTCCTGTTCTTTCCTCTGTAAGAATTTAGAGCATGCTAATCTGTGCCATGCAATGTGGTAGACATGGAGGAAATATGATGACTCCAACCAGGCTCTGTGCTCGAAGAAGCCCAAGGAGAATTGGCAAGTTGTACGTGTCAGCTGATAGCCACAATGCAAAGTGCTGACTGGCGTGCTGAAGGACTGCTCAGACTGTCATGAGGAAGGAGAGAAAAGTTGCTCGTCCCTAAGGAGAAATGGAGGAGAAGGAGCCCAGAAGACAAGTCTACTGGAGGCAAACTCCCCCAACTTGACAGTCTTCCCTCTGGTGGTCAGTGTCACGTACTGACTAAAGGCATCGCCATACTCACAGGGATAAAGGAGAAGATTGCTATTTGCCTTCTATAATGGCACCATACCCCAACCTTAAGTCTGATAAGTCAAAAATGTGATAATCACCTGTGTTTTGGTCCCACAAAATCTGATGATGCTGTTTCTTTAACTTGATTGATGTGTTGGCATAGTTGGATAGCTTCTTAAATTCTCTGATTTGCTAATATCAAGTGCATACTCACTACATGCATGGGTAAATGGTTACCAAATTTTAAAATAAATATGAGAGATTACTAAAATGCTTACCTCATTGCCTTTTTCCAAAACTCCGTAAGTTACTAGTCTTATTTCAACTATGAATAGATAAGGGTGAAAGAATGAACCAGATCACCACAAAATGCAAACCACAACTGAGTCATTAGTACTAACATCTTCTATAGTTTCCTGCAGCATTGTTTTCAAGAAAAGATGGGTTGGCTCTGACCTAACCTTGTCTCCTTCTCTTCCCTACCCTCTGGTGGAGGTTCCCAGAACAGCAGAATGACGAAAACCCCGGGCCTTACGGCGTCAATCTCTGAAGGACAAATACCACGTCCTCTAATAACTGCAAAACACTTGAATAAACTCACCAATTATTTTGTATTTTAAGAGTTCCTAAAGATAATAAACCAACAAATTGCTAGAGTCTATTGCTTTCCATTTAACAACAATCTTCACCGAATGCCTCTGGCTGAGAGCGTGCAAGCAGTGAGCACCCGGAGACAACACGAGCGAGGCCCTGCTGCTGCCTGGACAGAGGTCAGCTCTGATTGGGAGAAGGGTACAGAGGTGGAGACATCTGAGACCTAGAAGCATTGAGGGGGTAGGGTGACTGGTGGGGTCAGGCACTAAATCTAGCTTGGGGTGATCTGGGATGTTCTTCAGGAGAGGTGCCAGCCAGGTGAGCAGTTGCATCTAAGCAAAGAGGAGGGAAGAGCATCCCAAGAAGAAAAGTCCACCTTGTAAGGCACAGAGGAAATGACACATGACATGAGTGGAAGGCTTCAACCAATTGGATGTCATTATCATAAAACATGAGGCAGAGAGGGGTAAAGGGGAAAGCTGGAGAGTGAGGCTGGAATGGGATCACAGGGACACACAGAGACATCAGGAAAGCATTTATACTTTCAGAGTGCAGCTATGGATGGATGGAACATTCTGGTTGCCACCTGCAGAGGATTTATGAAGGCAAAACTAGAAACAGGAAAACCAGCTATTGGCTGTGAGACGTCGAGATGGTCAGAATTAGGATGATAAGTACTTAGGGCCTTCTAGGAAGCACATGCCAAGACAGATTAAATGCAAGAGACCTATCGAAGAGGGAGCCAGAGACAGTGGAAGAACCATCAACCATCGGCTGCCCTGCAGATCTGACAGCTGAGAAGGAAAGGGGAAGGAAGGAGAATGGGGTGGGAAGAGGCTCAGACGGCAGCACGGTTCCGGGAAAGTTTCAGCCAGGCCAACAGGGAGGTCCAAGCCCAGGTGGCCTATTTAAGAGGGCTTGCATCTTGCTGTTGTGGGTCTGCAATCTTTGTGCAGTGAGGGAGGCTTTCTTTATGACTGGGGCTGGGGGAACCTGGACAGGGGTGGCAGGCACTAAGAGGGAGTGGGAATTGGGTCTGGAGGAACAAGGGCCTCCTCCCTCTGGCTGGATTGGGACTTGGGCCCTGCTTCACTTTCCTCCTACAGAGCCTTAGTCTCTCCTGCTTCTGGGCCATGCCACCCCCAAACCCCACCCCACCCCTACCCCTACATGGAGAGGGGGGGTTGGGCGAGACAGGGCAGTGGACAGGGAGCCTGGGGGAGATAGGGAGTGCTGTGTGCAAGGGGGTGGCGGCTGCCTGGGTGATCAGTTCCTGGACGTGATGACCTCAGAGACAGTCACGTACCCTAAGGCAACAGCAGTGGCTCCAAACAGCCACTTCCATGGGATGGACCCCCATCCTTGCCAGGACACTTGGCAGATAGCGGGCTGGGGTCGCCAGGTATTTTCCCGTCCAGGGCAGTCTCCAAACTTCCCCGGGTCATGAGCTTCTTCACCAGCTTGCAGAGCCCTGTGTGGACATCTTGTCGGAAGCTTCCAGCTTCAGGGCCGCCCTCAGGATGGGAATGGCCTCGCTGTCCTCGCCTTGCTGGGCCATCACCTCTCCCTTCTGGAGAGCACCTTGATGCTGCTGGCATGGTGACGCCTGGAGCACGTGATGATGTGTACCACCGTGCATGCGCAGGAGTGCTTACAGAAGCACTAGAATGAGAAACAGCCCCAAACTGTAAATGATTGATTGGATGAACAAACGGTGATTGACATATTCACAAAATGGAATAATACTGAGCAGTGAAAATAAATCACAGCTACACGCAACAACATGGACAGAACTCAGAGGACGCTGACAGAACAAAGCCAAACACAGACGAATACGTGCTCGATGGCCCTATTTATATACAATTAAAACCCCAGCAACACTGTTGTATTTGGGGGTGTGTACATAGAGATGGAAACAGAACGGGAAGCCAGCGTGTGCAGTGTAACTGAGGGGGCATCCAGGGTCTGTAGGCCTGTGGGCGATGTTGATTTCTTCACCTGAGTGATGGTGACGTGAGTGTTCAGTAAGATATACATTTGTGTTTTATATACTTTTTCTGTATACTTGTTATATTTTATAATAAAGAGATAAAAATCAAAAAGAGACAAAATAAATACCTTATTTTCCCGAAAAGAAAACTCATGCGGTAAGTTTAGAACATGCAAGTCTCATGCTAGGAAGCTAGGAGTTAAATTTTTACAAGGAACAATTTTAAACATACAGGTTTTGGAGAGATTTTTTTGAAAAATAAGACAAAGTTTCTTTGAGTCACAGAGTTTTGTCTCTTACCAAAAAATTTCAATAAATAGGAAAACTAGTGCAAAAAGAAATATTTTACATCTGACTGTATTTAAAATTTATAAATAAACAAATGGAGGCAAGTATATTCTTCAGGCTGACTATTCCCAAAACACCTCATTAGTCTTACCAGTGAGGGAGCTGAGCAGACGCAGGAGGGCAGGGGGAGGAGGAGAAACCCCAGCACAAACTGCTCGTTAGAGTGTGTTCTCCACACCCGTAGAAATGCGGCCTCGAGATGACTCGGCCTCCTCCGCATGCAGAGGGCACGAACCATGATGTTTATGAAACGTGAGGTGGAAATTAATTGAATCCCTCATATGCCGAGATATCGATCTTATTTTGCTTTTTAAAAACATATCAGATATATTTAGGGGACCATGCTAAAGGTTGCTCATACAAGGATTAGTAATTCAGAGTCATAAATCTATGGCCATGTTTAGCTTAAAGGATTCGTTTGCCAAGATTATGTTCTCAATAAAAGAAATGCCCAAGATTGTTCAAAGTCACATTTTTTGATATATTCGTTCTTCATTTGGGTTCTGAGGTAGTTTTAGGGTCATTTCTTATCATCTTGTCTCTGTGCACTTTTCTTTGCTTTTTAGCCGACTGCAGGAAATGCGGACAGTGTGCATTTCCAGCAGATGTTAGTGTTGGCGTTTCATGCGATGTAGGAAGTCCTCCAAATCTGGGGCCTTACCTTGATGACGGGCAATGCACTGTGAAGATCCTCAATTCTCGTCAAGTGTGGAAAGGTATTCTGGAGAATTCTCTTCTTTTGTGGGATATTTTCTTCAGAAGTCTCTTGCTGTATGTTGGGAAGTAGGTATGGCTTCAACAGTATTCTTCCATCCCTTGAGTTTAACTTGTGCTAGTTATACATAAATTATATGCATTTATTCTTCCTCTTGTTCCAAAAAGCATATTCTGTATCTATTCCTCTCTTAGAATTTCTTCCCAGAATGATGAGTTTTTTTGACTTGAAGAATTTCAATGTGTTTTTCTCAGAAAAATATATTTGGCACCTACCAGGTACCAAAGAAACAGAATAATCTGGCGGCTTTAAAGAAAGTCTTGTAATAATGGGGTTAAGTTCTATCACAAGGCGTGAACAAGTTACCAAGAAAGTACAGAAGACAGGGCAAGAGGAGAGGTCTGGAGGAGGAGAGTAGGCTTCACTGAGAAGGGGACTTGGGGCAGCCTTGAAGGGTGAACATGAGCTTTCCAAGGAAGGGTTTTCAGAGAAGTTGAAATGACATGCAAAATGTCAATCAATGTTGATCATGTGTATAACTTAGGCACAAGTGAATTTAGATAATAGTCCTGATTCTTTGGGGACTACTTGAAGTTCATTCAAGCCATTAAGAATAGTTTGAGACTAAAGGCCATTTAATAAGTGGTTAAGAAAACAGAGTTCAGATTCTTCCTAGATTCAAATTCTTGCTTTCCAATTACTTGGTTATGATCTAGAAAACAAAATAACATTCTTGTGCATCAGTTTCTTCATCTGAAAAGGAGATAAAAATGACACCAACACTTCATAGGATTGTTAAGAAGACTAAGTGAAATAAATACAAAGTACTTAGTACAGTGTGTGGTGCACAGTAAGTTCTCAAAATGTTAGCTATTATTAGTAGCTATTTTATCTCCTTAGGAATAAAGAAGAAACATACAAGAAAGTTTACATTGAGTAGAGGAACTCAGATATTAATTGAGAAAATAAGTAAATCAATCTTTTTTTAATATTAATAGTTCACCAGTGTTCGATATTTGCACAGAATTTGCTCTGTCCTGTAGGAAAGAGAACATATCAAAACAAGCTTTTCAAGCAGTTGTCTGTTCTGCATGTCTTGCTGTGTGGTTTTGGATCATATTCCCAAGTTATCAATGAAGGATCAACTCAGGTTCAAGACCACACCAAGAGAAAGGCAGTCTTAAAGAGCAGAATGTGAGGAATCTATTCAATGCAACAACTGTGCTCAAGCAGAGGAAATCAGGGTTATTGAGGACTTCATCAGTATGAGCCTGGAAGCCAACATCCCACTTGAAAAGGATGATCACCCAGCAGTCTGCTTTCCCTTTTCTCTTGTGAAGAATAGTGACTCCTTTCCTAAGCCAGAATGATTACTAAGGAAACAAGTTTGTTGAAGGAGAGAATGAGAATCATATCCTTAGCTTTCAAGTTTATTGTCCAGGAGGTCTCCATCACTGTGAGTGACGGGGCTTATGAAAGTTGGGTTGACTGTGTGGTTCATGATTATGTTTATCTCATTAAAGTGCTATGATTCATAAAATTAAATAAAAGGGGACAAACAAGACTTAGAAGAGAACATAAAATTTTCCAACCATAAGAATGAACAGAATTCCGGTGACTGAGCAGATATACTTTACATTGATTTTCCAGGCAACCAAAGTGAAAAGCTTGACTGACTTGAATTACTCAAATGAAAAAAGAAAAGTATTTCAACAATCTGATTCTATACTTTGTATGGAGAGGCAAAAGACCCAGAATAGCCAACACAACACAATACTGAAGGAGAACACAGTGGGAGGACTGATGCTACCAGACTTTAAGACTTACTGTAAAGCCACAGTAATCAAGAGAGTGTAGTTTTGGCAAAAGAATAGACAGATCAATGGAAAAGAATAGAGCCCTGAAATAGACCAACACAATATAGTCAACGGATCTTTGACAAAGGAGCAAACGCAATACAATGAGGCAAACATAGTTTCTTCAACAAGTAGTGCTGGAACAACTGGACATTCATATGCAAAAAAATGAATCTAGACACAGATTTTATGTCTTTCACAAAAATTATCTTAAAATGAATCATAGACCTAACTGTAAAATGCAAAACTATAAAATTCCAAGAAGATAACATAGGAGAAAACCTGGATGATCTTGGGTATAATGATGCCTTTTTAGATGCAAAACCAAAGACTTGATCCATGAAAGAAACAATTGATAAACTGGACTTCACTGAAATTAAAAACCTGTGCCCAGGGAAAGACAATGGCAAGAAGTAGAAGACAAGCCACAGACCAGGAGAAAGTATTTACAAAAGACACATCTGATAAAGGACTGTTATCCAAAATATACAAGGAATTCTTAAAATTCAATAATAAGAAAACAAACAACTCAATTAAAAAATGGGCCAAAGACCTTAACAGACACCTTGTCAAAGAAGATAGGCAGACGGCAAGTAAACATATGAAAAGATGCTCCAGATCACATGCCATCAGGGAAACGCAGATTAAAACAGCAATGAGATATTACTACATACCTGTTAGAAAGGTCAAATTCCAGAACACCGACAACACCAAATGCTGGTGAGGATGTCGAGCAGCAGGAACTCTCATCCATTCTGGCGGGAATGCAGAATGGCACAGTCCCTTTGGAAGACTGTTTGCTGGATTCTTACAGAACTAAGCATACTCTTAATATTCGATCCAGAGATCATGCATCTTGGTATTTACCCAAAAGAAGTGAAAACTTGTATCCACACAAAAACCTGCGTGTGGATGCTTATAGCAGCTGTATTTATAATTGCCAAAACTCAGAAGCAACCAAGATGCCCTTCAGTAAATGAATTGGTAAGTAAACTGTGGTCCATCCAGGCAATGGACTATTATTCAACACTAAAAAGAAATAAGGTATCCAGCCATGAACAGACGTAGAAGAACTTTACATGCGCATTACTAAGTGAAGAAAGCCGAGCTGATTCCAGCCATATGACATTCTGGAAAAGGCAAAACTATGGAGACCGTGAAAAGTTCAGTGGTTTCCAGGAACTGGAGGGAGGAGAGGCATGAATAGGCAGAGAAGAGAGGATTTTTAGAGCAGTGAAAATACTCTGTATGAGACCATAATGATGGATACATATTATTATACATTTGCCCAAATCCATAGAATGTACATCACCAAGGGTGAACCCTAAGGTAAACTAAGGACTTTGGGTGATTATGATCTGTCAGTATATGTTCATCCTTGGTAACAAACGTACCATTCTGTGGGGGATGTTGATAATGGGGGAGGCTATGTATGTGTGTGGGGACGGGGGCTATAGGGGAAATCTCTGCACCTTCCTCTCAGTTTTGTTGTGAACCTAAAACTGTTCTAAAAAAAAAAGTCAAGTCTTAAAAAAAAAGCCAAGTTTTCACAGGAGGGAAATTTTGTCACATGAGATATTGCATAGGGAACAGTGAGTTACGTGATTATGAATATGCCCCACAAACGTTGCACTGAAGTTTTCCTACCTCTTGGCTTACTTGATGTATTTTTGGATAAGCAAGATGGCTCTGCAAAGTTTTAAACACACTTTTGAATTCTTTTCTTAGATTCGGATTCTACTTATTCGTAATGAGAGTAGTCTATCCTCTTCACCTCTCTTCTTTTGGGCTGCATACCATCTCCTAGCTACATGAACTTGAATGTGTTACTCACTGTCCACGCACCTTGCACCATTCCTTAACATTCAAAGTGAGAACTGATATTAGCCACTCTTTGGTTGGGATTTTAGGAGTTTGGCAATTTTCCAAGAGGAAATGATTTCTTCTTTTCCGTGATAAGACTAAACATGTTAACACATATAAGTTTCATTGGCCCAGGAAGGATTCGAGCAACTCAAGCTGATGAGAAGCACCAAAAATTTGCTATATATACTTTAGTTTAAAATTTGGAAATTTGAATTTATTACTAAACATATAATTTGTTTGTTTGGTAGATGAAATCATTCAACATGGAGAATGTAGAAGAATAAACAACAGGAGTTAAATTACTGGGAGCCTCAGTTCTGAAAGTTGGTATAATTTTGGGATAGAAAATATGTAATTTACTTGGACTTTCCTGACTTTGGCTCTGGGACAAAAGGTCTGGCCGAGAATCCTGACTCTCTTACCCTGGGACCAACCTTCCTGGTATAGCACGTCTGCAAAAATGCACCTTTATTTTTTCTGTCAAATGAATTTTCTTTGTACAAAAGCCCTCATTCTGCATGATGTAAAATAATAAAGAACAAAAACTAAGCCCACTTGATTCTCCTCACTCCCAGAAAACATAGTGAATTTAGTGATTGAGCTTTCGCTGTCTGGTCCACATTCTTCTGTGACAACTGCGTTCTCAACCACCTCCTCGTGACGACAGTTTTGCACACATTCACTGTACAGATGCCCTCATTGTGGCTGAAGGAACCCATTCCAGTCTTACATTAGTCATTCCCTCTCTCTGTCTTCTGTCCCCTTTCTCTTGGACATTGAGAAGTCTTGGCTGCTCTTGCACCCCACTATATGGTCCCCAGATGCTGCAATTTGTTTCTAACACCCTCATAAACTTCTTGTTTCCAGCTTTCACATCGTTTGTGGCAGAACATCAGCAAGGCTGGCAATCACCGGAATCTGGAAGAGATTGATGGTCCACAGGTCTTCTCAGCTCTTGAATCATCCTCAAATGGTTCTGAGAAGTTCTATAGCCACGCCGAAGTCCACCTGGATAGACCCTGGGGTGAAGGTGGGAAGCAAAGCCTAGAGAACAACCAACATCAAATGCTCTCAGTTTATCGGAGCCTTACCTGGTCTGGAGCTTTTTGCAGAGGCTTTTGTAAAAGGAAAACTTTCTTAAGTTCAATTATATTTGGCATATACCTTAGAATAAAAGCTTTGTAACATATATAACATAAATTCTCCATAAAATATTGTATTTCCTGTGATAGAAACATTTTCAGAACAAGAAAAAGATATGTTATTTCCCTTTTTTGGTGACAGCTTCTTTGTAACATGGGCATCTGAGCATTAAAAGAAAAAATGAGAAAACTATAAGTATAAAGAACGCACTTAAGACATGTACAAACCACACGGGCTTAAAAGTCATCTTGCTACTGAGAGGACACATTAGTTTAGAAGAATATGTATTTTTAGAAGCATAGAAAAATATCCTATAGTTTTAGTGTCAGCCAGAAAATGCAACGGCACCATGATGATAGTAACACTACATACTAGGCGTCACTGTGAACTAAACAAGGTGCTCTGCTTTTCTTGAAAATCATTTCATTTAAATTAATTCCTACAATTAACCTATTCCGGTAGGTATTTTTAACTCCATTTAGAAGATGGGGAAACTGAGGCCCAGAGAGGACATATGCCTTGCCAAATACACATTAATAATTAACCAAGAATTCAAAGGAGGTCCTTCTGACTCCAGACATCTTGAGAAAACTTTAAGATTCTCAAGACAAATGTCCCTGGTCTTGGTCAATTTCGAATTCTGGTTAACTTGATTTATAACTGTTTTATTAACTTTATGAGTTTTATACAAATGATAAAAGTTAATCTGGAGAGATCTTTTGTGATGTTCGGGTCCATTTTTCAGAAGGATTATCAGAATTTCTGAGTCTCCTGAGTCTAGGAAAAGTCTGTGTAAAGTTTCCTCATTTAACGTCAACAAGATGAAGAAGCCGACAAGACCAGCAAACTAGGTGCCAGCATTTGTCTGCACGTGTCGACGTGTATGTGTGTGTGTATGTTTACCAGGTTATTTAGATTTACAATCTCATAGAATCAATGGGGACAGCTTTTGTTTTGCTTTTAGAGAAAAAACTACTAATTATTTAAAGCCCAAACTTAAGTAGGCATTTCTGGTTTTTAAGAGATGTGGCAAATTCCTACCAATGGAGATAGCAATCTGCCCTCTGAATAATCAAACTTTTAGAGTGCTCTGCTACAAAGGCAGAGGTCTTTTGTAAGTTATTGTTTCAGTCACATAGAAGGGCTGAATTCTGCAACTTGATCAATCCAAGTGCAGAGACACAAACAGCCTTGGGAGATGAGACGAAAGTCAGAACCATGAGGGAGCAGGAATTGTGAGCCTGGGTGATCACTGGAGCCTAAGTCCTGGCAGTTCCCAGAAATCTTACGGGAAGATGAGGTAAAGGAGGTAGCACGTGTAGGTAGGTGTATTCACATCTGTGCTGTGTGTTTGTGCAGGTGTCATATTGTAATATGTGGTCTAGCAGGAAAATTCAGTGCTCTCAGCGCCATGGCCTGGGTTTGTTTCCCAGTCAGGGACCACACCACCCGGTTGTTTGTCATACTGTGGCAGCTATGTGTTGTTGTGATGCTAAAAGCTATGGCACTGGGATTTCAGATACTTACAGGGTCACCCATGGTGGACTGGCTAGAGTGGAGCTCACAGACTAGGAAGAAGGACCTGGCCACCTACTTCCAAAAGAATTGGCCAGGAAAACCCTGTCATCAGCAGTGGAGCATTGTCTAATAAAGCCCTGGAAGGTGAGAGGATGGTGCACAAAGCCCAGGCAGGGTTCCACTCTGCTGTCCACAGGGCTCACCAGGGGTCAGAGTAGAACTGATGGCAAGGACAACAAAATATTTTAATAAGAGTCTGACTCCATTTTTTGATGTTTGCCTACTGACAACCTTCAAGCCTCTCCCCTCCTTTGTCCCCTTCTGCCCCACATCTGGGCAAGCTGATAAGAAGGCCTGGGTTTCCCTCTTTTGGTTCTTGCAGAAAGTTCAAGCCACGTGGGAATTCCCTCTAGAGCCCCACCCACCAAGCACTGTAGAACCCCAGCCAATCTCCTTCCCCTGCTCTCCTGAATCACTTTTGGACCTGCTCTCCCCAAAGCCTCATTACGTGAGTAATAAACCTCTTCCTACTCTCTGGGTGTGTGTATGGCATCATCAGTCTCAACTTCAAACCAAATATGGGCTGTGGGTCCATCTCCTTCCGTGCAGTGACCAAAATAAATATGTAGGTACATTTGAGTATATGCAAATATTTAGATTTTATATTTAGATTGAATTTCTATGGAGACATATTCTTGTAACCCTACTCTCAGAAATAGATCTCAAGAGTCACGTGAAAGGAAAGAAGAGATCTGAGTAATCTAAATATTTGTCCCGAGTCCATGTTTAAGACACACGTAGAGTGAATAGTAAACAGTCAAGCAGCTAAAAAGACATTTTGGAAACTAAAGAGCTTCTGAGAAGAGAGAGAATCACTTTTAAAGTAGCACCAGCACCTAAGTTTTCCTTTTCTTCTAAAGGTGAGTGAGATTTAAACCCTGTCTCCCCCGACCCCCATCGCTACAGGGTACAGAAGGGAGTCTTCGAGGACTGTGGCAGCGATAGGGGCGGGTTCACAGGAGTTCTTGCACTTGCCTGGCTCTAGTCAGTATCAAATCAAGAGCAGAAGTAGATGAGATAAAAACAAATGTTGGTGAAGTCTAGACCTAAAAACTGAACGTGGCACTGTTACACATGGAAGTCCCACCAATTGCCTCTGTCAACTCTGGTGCAAGGTAGCCAGATTGTTGTGGACAAAGTATTGTGTGAATCAGATGCACTGGATGACATTTAACCACAGGACGGCCAAGAAAAGTGGATTTTGAGAGGCGATAAATGAGGAGATCCAGGGAAGTGAGGCGTTTCATATACGGCAGTCAAGAAAAGAACATTCCAATCTTTTTTTTTCTTTGTCATCAGCATCAATGTAGTTTCTTTAGAAAAGATGAAATTTTGAAAGGCTATCCAGAGTGGATTTTCTGGATCATTCTACTTCCAGAGAAGTCTCTGAGGTTGAGGTCTTTGGACAGACTATCCAATTTAAATCTTAGGCTCTCAGAGAAATAATTGTTCCTTCTAAACTATAATAAAAACCAGCCAACTCTCTTAGGAGCTATTAACATTTCATTGCTACATAAATGTTCAGCAGAAGCAGGAGGAAGAACTACATTCAGGGAATAATTCTGACACTTTACAGTTTGAGGTCTTGTTAAAGGTTATTAAGAGTTGTGTCTTCCAAATGATTTATCCATCGCAGTAGGACTAGAAATACCAAACAGCCTGGATAAGATTAGCACTGCCAAGCATTTTTAAACAATAAAATATTTGTGTCATTCAAAAATAGCCAGCCTTCAATATCTCTAGTTAACCCGTTTATTCTCTACATATCTCAAATATTCCTTCCGTCACCTCTTATTGAATGAAGGAAAGTAGATAGACTCATGATAGCGCCTCAGTGTGGCACATTTCGGAAATTACGCTGCTCTTAAAGGTCACAAATGCGGTAACTTTAGTTATATCTGAAGAAAGAGTGTGATTATGTGAGAAAGACCAAATAACTTCCAATCTACCTGCAGAAGGCAATGGAGTATAAGCTGATAAAGGACAGGAGGGTAGACATCTGTTTTGTTGGGCATCTCCTTAAGCTAAATCATGAAATCATATTATTAAGGACTCTACAAAACAAATTACTTCCAAAGAAAAAGTACTAATGTCATATAATAGTGCCTATATCTGTGCTGGATTAAAAAGTGATAATCTGCTGTCCATACTTCCTTTGAAGATAGAACCTACAAGGAATGAGCAGAAACAAAACTCAAGGCTGCAGTTAATTGTTTTAAGAGGCAGAAGCCAGCAAGGACAGAAGAGCACTTTTCAGGGAGGTAATTAGGCTTGACGGAGTCAGAATCTAATCTTGTTAACAGCGTGAGGTTCTTTATTCTTTTCCTCAATCAATTATTTAAGCCTATTTCAGAAATTTACACAGCGAATATAGTCAAAGTACAGAGATTCTGGAGGACATGAAATTGTCTAGAGATGCACAAAGACTAATTTAGTCTACACTGGAAAGTGTCCAAGGTATAAGAATCTGAAATGGATTGTTTTTCCAATTAAAGTCTTGGCAAGAATTAAGCAGTTTAGTAACTCTAAGGAATGAGAGAGCCTGAGCAAGTCATCTGGAGGCATGCACACCCAAATCAAGTCTGGGAAACCAAACAACAACTATCCACTGGGCAGCTATTGTGTATATATATAATCTCATTTAGTCCAAGGAAAGCTGTCTTTCCTTTTTAAAGAGGAGGACGTTGTGGCTCTGAGGTCTTAAATGCCTTCCTGTGGTCCCACGGTGGATTAATGGAAGGCCAGCTCTTACTGCATCGCTGTCCCCTTTGTGGATTCACACAGATAATGATGAAAATGTCTATAATTCCGGCTATTCAGTCATGTTGAGAGGTAAACTTTACCCCATTCTCTGCGTGTTTTCTGGTCACAGGGCTAGAGCTAAAGCTCAGAAACGTGACAGGATGAATCAGGCCATTCTCTGACAGCTTCCTCTCACAGGTTGTTTTTATAAGTACTTCTTGGATTTGATGGTTTGTCATGGTTGAGGCCTGTGGTGGCGGGGTCTCGTTCTGTCATCAGCACTCACCTGCTGTGCGACCTCTGGTAATTCACCCTCTCTGTGCTTCTCTTCAGTTGCTCTAATCTGGTAATAATAACAGTACCTATGTCACAGACTGACAAAAAGAATTACATGAGATAATCTAAAGTGTGGGTCAAGTGCCTGGTCTCTGCTATATGCTCAATGTATGTCCAGCAACTGAACTCACAGAGAGCTGGTTTCTATAAGCAAAAAGTAGAATTGCTGAAAATAAGATGATAAGGGCTTTAAAAAGTTGTTCACTTGATTATTAAAAAATGATTACAGGGGCCGGTCCCATGGCTGACTGGTTAAGTTTGTGCGCTCTGCCTCAGTGGCCCAGGGTTTCGCCAGTTCGGATCCTGGGTGCAGTCGTGGCACCGCTCATCAGGCCACGCTGAGGGGGCGTCCCACATGCCACAGCCAGAAGAACCTACAACTAGAATATACAACTATGAACTGGGGGGCTTTGTGGAGAAGAAGAAGAAAAAAAAGATTGGCAACAGATGTTAGCTCAGGTGCCAATCTTAAAAAAACAAAAACAACAAAGCAAGTTCCATTAAAAAAAAATGATTACAAATATTTCTTGGTTGCTTAGCATCAAAGAAATCTATAAAGAGCTCATTCCTAAGGACAAAGGGCATAAAAAGACAATTTTCAAAAGACAATACAATAAAAAAATGAAAAAAATGAAACCTAATTAGTAATCAATGAAATGTTCAATGCAACAACACTGAGATGCCATTTACCATTTATTAAATGAATCACTCTCAAAAAGACGGTACTCAATAATTTAAAAGTACAGTAAAGAAAGTAACTTTGCTGATAAAGGGCATTGCTGATAAAAGGCAACATTTTGGAATACTAATTAAATAATATTTTTCAAAAAATATAAAAAATAATGTTAATTTTTAAACGTTGATTCTACGTCTGAGAATTCCCACTTAGAAAATTATCGAAAAATGGGAAATCAACATAGATACAAATTTTTATAATAGTATTATTAAATCGAGTAAAAACTGGCAACAGTCTAATTACTCAACAAAAATTTTTTTGCAGTAACCGTAGTGTCATCTCTTCTTGGCATATTAGGTACCAATTAAAATTAAGGTTATGAAGACAGTGTGGTATTGTGCATGGTAAGATTTAGAGAAAAAAAGAAAGTGTGATATAAATTATGTGTAGACTAATTAAGGCTAAATGACAAACAGATGCCCAGGAGAAAGAATTGCTGGAAAATTCAAAATAGTCATAGTTGTGTCAGGGTGATGGAATTTGGGATCATTATTCTTTTTAAAAAATTTTTTATAACTTCAATTTTAATTGTGTAATGTTAGAAAAAATTGATTTCATTAAAACAGTGCAAGTGATAGTGGTAAGATAGTAACTGTCCTCAGTCTTTTAGGACGTTTTCAACTCTCATGACTAATTCAATTTTCTGAGTTCAGAACACGATTTATTAATTACTGTGTTTTTTAATATGAGTAAAACCAAGAAAATACAAGAACCAAATAGTAAAATTCACCCTTTCGTACATTTTTGCTTGTTATTTTTAGGATTATTTTCAATCAAACACTTTCTCAAAATGATTCAAATACGCGATATAGGACTAATTAATGCAGGTATTATGTTGTCATTCATTCAATATGTTAAAACACACCATTTGATCGATGTCTTTAATTTCACATGTCTATGTACATTGATAATTTGTTTTCTTGAGGTCTAGACATAATCTCTTGTCTTTGGAAAGGTTCTTTAGAAGAGTCAGTAATAAGATGAGTACTGCTATTTTCCTGCCCTCCCAACTTTTTTTAAATTCCATTTGACGTCTCATTGACAGAATCAATTTTTCTTCTTAAAGCTAGTATTATTACTAACTATTTGGAGTCTTTTGTTTTCAACTCAGTTCCTCTCTTTGTAACTCACCACAGGACTTTGAATTAAATAGTGAGGGGTGGGAGTGAAGAATGTAGAAAAAAGCACATGGTCAAGCATTGTAACAGATAACCAGAGACAGCTTCCTTCACAGATCATCCTTTTCTAGTAACAGAGGAACCTCTGAGCCTGTGATAAAAACGGATAAAACAGGAATCCAGTGCAATGTTTCAACCTGACTGGGTTAGTTGCCTTCTGAAACCACCACCACCACAGCAAATCAATATTCTCCAGTGGATTGTTAGAGGACGCAGCCTCTCATGGCATAATATCAAAATGTCCCGGATACAATCCAAAGATACTCAACATAGAAAGAACCAGGACACCATGAGAATGTCTCAAGGGAGAAATAATCAACAGATCGACAGAGGGAAACACCAAGATGAAGCAGACATTGGACTTAAAGACTTCAAAGCAATTTCTGTAGCCAACCTCCTTTCCTTCCCCATCCCTCCTTCCGTGCTTCCTCTCTCTTTCCCCTCTTCCTTCCTTCCTTCTACTTAATTTTGGTTTAATTTGCTCTTTATTTCCTATCTTCCTAAGGTATACAGTTAGGTTTTTGGTTTTAGACCCTTCTTCTTTTGTAAAAGGAAGAAATAATGCTCTCTTTTTTTTCTGTTTTAGCTAAATTCCACAGGTTTTGCTTTGCTGTCCATTCAGTTCGAGTTCATTTCTATCCTCCCTTGTGATTTCTTCTTTGACCCGTAGGTTGTGCAGAAGCGACTTGTTTCATTTATGCATCTTTGGGGCTTTTCTAGATATCACGTTGTATTCATTTGTAATTTTATCTTCTTAGAGTCAGAGAATAACTCCTTTCACAGGAAGAACGTCCTGTAGCATTTTTTTTGTAGATCAGCTGGAGGTGAATTTCCACATGGTCAATTTATCAGAAAATATCTGTATTTCCCTTAATTTTTAAGGATAATTTTTCTGGAAAAAGATTCTTCAGCACTTTAACTATGTTTCCTGGCCTCCTTTTATTATGATAAAAGGTCAGTGACTTATTGTATTGTCATTCCTCTATATTCTTTGCGTTATTTTTCTCTGGCTACTGTCAAGATTCTTTTTTCTTTATTTCTAGTTTTCAGCAGTCTGACTCTAATGTGGCTTTCTTTAAGTTTACTTTGTGTGTGTGTAGGTTGTGGTGTTTTGGGGGTCTTTTGTTTTGTTTTGTTTGTTTTGGTTTTGAGATTCTTGGATCTGAAAGTTATTATTGTCTACCAATCTGTGAAGTGGTTGGCCATTATTTCTTCAAATATTCTTCTCTGCCCGTCTCTCGCCTCTCCTTCTGGAACTCCAGTGAGATGTGTGTTAGGCTGCTTGGTATTATCCCAGAAGACCCTGAAGTTCCATTTATTTTTCTTCAATACTTTGTCTCCCTGTTCTTGGGATTGGCAGTGCCTTTTGATCTTCTTATAAATATCATCAACTATTTTTCCTGCCACTTTCAATCTGATGCTGATCCCATCTGGCAAATTTTTCATTTCAATTTTTGTATTGCAGAATTTCCATTCTTAAATAGTCACCATCTCTCTCTTGAGATATCATTTCCATTAGTTCTTTCAAACCTTTGTTTCTTTAATTCTTTAAAGCTATTTTTCCGTAATTCTTGGAATACATAATAGCTTCTCTAAAGTATCTGTCTGACAGATCCATTGTCTGGCCAACCAGGAGTAAGCTCCCACTGACTTGTCATTTTTTCCGATTATGTATTGCGCTTTCCTTTTTCTTTGCATGTATTGTACAATTTGGTGAAAACTGGGTATTGTAGACAATATATTGTCACAACTCTGGATTCTGTTGTGTTCCTCTGGGGATTTTGCTGTTGTTGTTGTTGCTATTGTTGTTATAATAGTAGTTTGTTAATTTTCTTGGATTCAAACTGTAGCCTCACTCTTTCCTGTGGAATGCAGCAGCTGACAACTGTCTATTTCTCACAGCGTACACCTGCTGCTTTTCTTGCCTTGTCCCCTGAGGGTCTCCACTGTGACTGCATGGTGATAAGCTGGAGAGTCAGGAAATTACATTTTTTAGGCTCACATATCATAGCTACTCTGCTTCTGGAGATTCTCCCTTTAATTTCCAGATGCTCTAGCAGTGTCAGGCTCTTTTCTTTAATCTTCCAAACCAGTAAGTCTTCAGGTTTCTCTTGCCCTATTGGTATATGAGTCACGGGATGCACTTGGTTAAGAAAGCAGCAAAATCACATAGCTTACCTGGTGAATCCGTCTTTCAGGATTATGTTCCTCTGTGGTTTTCCCCTTCTTTGTTTGCCAGACACCCAGGACTCTGTTTTGCACATTTGTAGTTTAGTGTTCAGTCAGGGATCTCTGCAGAACTTAATGTGTGGATATTAGATCTCAGCCGTCTGAAGGCCCCTCACAGGACTTACTTTAAAATTCTCTAGTACTGAGCTCTTCCTCTGCGTTCTTGAGCTGGTTAGGCTGTATTTTCTCTTCTCTGTAGGAGTCTTAGGGAGTATACCCAGGCTTTTCTTACCCTTTGTGGGGATAATTTTTCAAGAATACAATTTCCCTTGGCTCTAGTTTGCACTTGAATACTTTCTAGTTCCTTTACATAGCAGGTTTAAAAAAATATTGATCTAAGTTTGATAATTTTTATCTGTGAGAAGGTTCATACGACATCACTTTGCCAGCATTGTCAGAAATCTACCCACACCCAACCGAAGTCATGGACCTGCACTCCCCTCATAGACAACTTTCCTTTGCCTTTCCCTACCGTAATGGTATTGATGCTGGAAGTCTGAATAATCATTTTTTTAAAGAATTCTACCATCAAATAAATCTTGGAAAGGCCATCTCACTAGAAGTCAGTAGATATGGGTTCTGGTTTCACTTAACTTGGGCAAATAGCTTGACTGCTGTGTATCATTGCTTTCTCTTCTAAAACTTAAGGAATTGAATGAGATATACAATAACTTCTGTCAATAAAGTTTTGGTTTTTTCCTGTGTTCAAGTCAGTAAACAAGACATCTACTAATTTATAGGCATGTTGATTATTTAAGCTAAGTTTTCCTCCTGTCTCCATTTTCCTGGAAGCGAAGAGAAGCTACTTGTCAACTGAGATGTTCTCAGGAGTTGAATGGAACGTTTTGTCTTTTGTCTGTGTGGCTTTCTACATCCTGTTTTTAATTTCGTTGCCAAAGTGGTCAATAGGCACATTACTCTCAAGGTGAATTTTGCAATGTTCTCTCATTTCCCAGCCAGAGAGTTATTTTTCTTTCCTCGATTTGCTGTCAGTTTTCTCCAGTTCTCAGTATCTCTGCTATCACTCAACTCTAATTTCCAGTTCTTCCTCGGGATTTTATATCAGGCTGCATTGTTCCTAAAAAAGAGAAAAAACTTCCAGTATCTGTCTTGACCAGGAATATTTTTACTCTTTGCACAACTCAAAAGATGTATGCTGAACTGTATTTTCTCTGCTGAATGAGAAAGTCAACAAAGTAAGAAACAAGTCAAGAAAATGTCAGGCATTAGCAAGAGATGGAAAATAACAAGGTGAACCAAATGTAGCAAGAATTCTACCACAAATGGGTTCCTCACAGGCTAGGAATAATGGTTTTTGTTATCTTTATGTTTACGGCATCTATTTGGATACAGCAATATTTGTCTTATTAAGCCTTCTGTGATTACTTATTCCATCCATTATATTTTCATTCAATTACTTATTTATCAAATATTTTTTGAATTGCTATGATGTGATATAAAGCAGTGAACAAAACGGTCTCCCCTACTCATTGTTGTCACCAAGTCATAGGATAATGAAAAGCTTTACTTAGAGTGGACAGTGATCATTGGATTCATGCTTAGCAAGCTACAGCACAATAGAGCAGAAGTAGGTAATTCAAGGAGAAACATCTTTTGAAGGTGACAATATGAGTGATGAGATAGAACAGGAAAGTTCAGAGAATGTCAGATAATTAGTTTTGCTATTTTTATCACTGAATTAACCAAATTATTTCTAATTAAGTTTGTCAAAATCCTATTACCTTATAAAATAAATACTTGCTCATTGTGACAGTTCAAACAAGGGCTAAGTCTGAAATCACTGTTCACATTCATATTGAGAAACCAATTGCATTGATGTTGTGTTATCAGGAAGTCAGCACCATAATACATTTTCCTTCTATTTATGAAATACACAACCAGAATATATTAATCTAACAAATGCAAAATTGATGTATCAAATCTTTTAAAACCTGCTCACCTGGATTTATTTGTGATAGTCATTGACATTAATATGTGTGAATTTTACACATACACAGATTGTGTGTGAAACTATAATCAATTTTTAAAGAATTAAGAACATTTATTTAGAAATACTACTTTATGTCTTATAAAGTTAATGATGTCTCTCAAATGAGCTCATTGGAAAAATTTGTATAAGTTGATTTTCTGTTGGCACTTGCTCTATAATGCTTTAATTTTGGGGATACCAAGAAAACAAAAAAATACACTGTCTTTCATATAAAATTTTATAGATGTGACTTACTGAATATTATAAGTGAGAATTGTACTTCGGTCTAACACGAAATACGAGAATGTTAGAATTTTTAAAGGATGGGTTGTCTATATAATATTTTGTGAATATCAGGCTGGAAAGAAGCAGAATCCAAAGCTATCTTTCAAATTCTTTGTCATCCAATCCTTTCTTTCTGGTAGTAGGGAGGAAAAGGAGAGATGAGAATTTCTAAATAGCTGAGTAAAGTGGAAAATGAGAAAAAGAGATGTATTTTTGAGTAAGAAAGTGTAGACCTTTTTTTTAATATCATTTGTATGTAGTATAAATTTACATAAATGTGCATGTTACAGTCAAGTAACCTTTATATTTTCAATCTTTACTATTACCAATAATATGTAGTAGCCTAAAATAAACTGATATTGGTTATATTGACATTAAATAGATATGATTACTGTGTTGCTTCAGTTTGAAGCTATTGCACTGCTGGATTTGTACAAAATTGTAAGTATTATTTATCTCAGTAAAATGCTTAAAGGAAATAGTTTATTTTAAAAATATATATTGTACTTATCTTTCAATACTTATATCTCAACATCTTCTGAACAAGGATTAAAGATTCTACTTGTTAAAGGTGGCAGACCAGACACATGCATTTGCCCCCTATGCCTGTTAAGACCTTGCTAAAAAGAAAAAAGGAAAAAGTAAGATGTGCGAATAGGAATAAACTTGAAATAGAAAAAAAGAATTGTGGGGCCGGCCCACAGCCGAGTGGTTAAGTTTGTGCACTCCACTTTGGCAGCCCAGGGTTTTGCCAGTTTGGATCCTGGGAATCAAGCCATGCTGAGGCAGCATCCCACATAGCACAATCAGAAGGATGTACAACTAGAATATACAACTAGGTACTGCGGGGCTTCAGGGAGAAGAAGAAAAAAAGAAAAGAAAAGAAAAACAAGCTTGGCAACAGATGTTAGCTCAGGGTGAATCTTTAAAAAGAAAAAAGAAAAAGGAAAAAAAATATGGAGGTTAGGGTAAGGGAGAAGTCATCATGAATGAGAAATTTCACTGTATTTCTGCAAAACAGAAAGAGATTGGGAAATCACAGACAGAGGAAACAGCATGAACAAATGGAATCCTAAGGTACGTAGTGAGGTTTATCCCCATAAAATAAACTGAAGACACATCTCAAAGAAATTAGCAAAGCTTTGGATGCATGCTGTCTCTCTGCAGGTTTCGCTGTGTCGTGTGGCAGGGCTGTGTCAGGAATACCAACGCCACACGACTCAGCTTTCTGGCCCCTCACCTGCCCTGTGTTGCCCCATGTAGAGTAGTTAGATTTTCCACTCCAGGAAGGCCTTTGTAAGAGAACAGTCTTACTTACACAAACCCACATCACCTGCCAATTGTTTTTAAGGTGGTAGCTCTTTGACAAATTACTTCTATGGTTATTGGATTAAAAAATTTTTTTTTCCACTCTAGAGGTCAGAAACATATTTTCATAGCGTTTCACCGAGTCATAAATTTTGATTAAATTTTCTCTATGTCTTTGACTATTTTCCATCTTTATGTTTTATATGTATATTTGCTCTTTTCCTCCTCTTCTTTTGTTCAGGCTAAAGTTATAACTTTTTCAATTAAGCAGTTAATTTAGTTAATACTTCAAGTCTCTTTTGTTTTTCTAATTCATTAATTTCTCTCTTTATTCTTATTATTCTCTTGCTTTTGTCCTTATGGTGAATTTGGTATTTTTCCTGTTTCTTGAATTTCCGCTAACCTTATTTATTTTGATTCTTTCCTTTTGAGAGATATATATATATATGTGTGTGTATATATTTAAAACTATGAAATTTCCTCTGAGTGCAGCTTTAGACAGTGTCCCAAGGTAATGAATGATATTTTCTAAGTATTCTAAATTTAGAGATTTGGTATTCCAAGAATTTAAGAGAGATGAAAAAGAAAGATTCACTATTTTCATCCACTTGATATTTTATAGTTAGTAGAAGTAAATCAAAACCTTTCAGCCATGTTTGGTTTTGTATTTATTTTTCTTTACAAATTTTGGTGCTAAACCATGCATCAATTTGTAAAAAAAAGACAAAAAGGTAATATATAGAAGTATTTTCTTCTTATTATTAAAATAATTATTGTTAATCTTAATAATAATATCCAATACTTATAGCCTTTTATCAGTTCCATGTGCAAGGTACAAGGTCAATGGGTATATTAATTCATGCAATCATTTCCATTTTGCAGATGAGAAGTGAGAAAATTGGACCTTAGAGAAGTTATATAATTGTACTGAGTCATACAGCTAGTAGATTAGAAAATGTAGACTCTAACTGAGTCTCTGACTCTAGAGCTCAAGCGCACACCTCCCAACAGTCATGCGTAGGGGAAAGAGGGAAAGAGCAGACAAACTAGAGTCAGGCCATTTATATTCCAGCCTGATCTCTGCTGTAATGAGATCTGGCAGAGGTCAATCCAGCTCCATGGCGCTAAGCTGGGGCTGTACTATGTTAGCATCAATGTTGTGTGATCCTTGATTTGCTATTCCAAGAGCGGGGATGAATTTATGCACTCCTCATACTACTGGTGGTCACTGGCATCATCTGTGATATGGCCAGCTATCACTAAGGATACATTCCGGAATCATAAACCAGAGGAAACCCACCTGGCATCATGACATTGATCTCATGAAAACTATACTGTGACCGATTGCTCTAAGTAATAGTGACCAAAGATCCCATGCAGGCCTGAGCCAATGCTAGACTCTCAGAAGTCCTAGGGGTCAGCTGACATCGGAGCAGTCTAAATCCATGTGACAGCTGCAGTGGGACACGAGCTGCAAATTTAATCAATAGCAGGTATGCTGGGTTTCACTGACCCACGGTTGGACCGACTTTGGTCATCTGTTAAGTACAATATGGAACAAAAATCTTACTTCTGTTTACCAGGCAAAAACAAAAGGAAATACACCTCCCTCCCTCCCTCAAAGAAAGGAAAGATGAAACATAGATATATATATTAAAAGGATAATATTAGTAGCTCACAATATAGCATTGAAGAAAAAGATGAAAAACTAAGGTTAAGAAAGGACATTAGGGGTTCTTGGTATCTAGTTGGCTGGAAACAGAGGCCTGTCTCTTCAGGACGATGGTGAAAGAATCATCTGCAAAGTCTTCATCTTTTTGTCACTCCAGGTTCCAGATTAGGGCATATGGTACTCCATCAGTCAAGGTTGACTAATGGGCTCACCTCTTGCAGGGGAGAGGGCACCTGGTTTTGTGGTTTCACCCAAAGAACCTTCCGTGATGGAGAGATGGCTCCACAAAAGCTGAGGTAGCGTGACAGAAGAGGATGGCTGCTGGGCAGGAAATTATGGCCTAACAGATAACTACTATATTCAGCGCATTTTTTTCTTTGTTGTACTCCAGAGAGTAAGTCCACTGGACTTAATACGCCATCATTTGTCAGAGTGTTATCATATTCGATTTGACTATATGCATCTGAAGACTCAAAACACATCAGTAAGATCGAAGTTTATCTCCTCCTCACATAAAACAGCTAGTTGTCCAGGATCGTTCCACTGTTAGGTGGCCTCTCTCTTCAAAGTCACCTCCAAGATGGCTTCTGGGACTTCATCCATCAAATCTGATTTTCGGACAGGAGGAAGGAAGAAGGGAGAAGACAAGAGAACATGCTTCCCAGCTGAGTCAGTTCCTGATAGAATAGCCTCACCAGAAGTCCCCAAGACACTTCAAATTACATCCCATTATCCCGAACTTTGTCACCTAACCGTAAAGCCAGCTGGCTGGAAATATAGTCCATGACATAAGTGTACTGTAGCCCCAACATAGTCGGAGTGCTGAACTAAGAAAGGAGAGAGTGAACACTGTCTCTACTATCCTTAGAAATTACTCTCTAATCTGCATACTGCAGGATTAATTCAGGGCAGTTAGAACAATCTGAGAGTTTTAAACAACTCAATTTTTAGCAATCAATGGAGTCATTATGTCTAAGATTTAAAGTTCTCTTTTTCCTTCTTGCCAATCATTGCTACTTTTTTTTTCTTAATTGGCTGCTATTTTCAATCAAGTACAATTGCCTGAAAATGAAGTTAGAGGCCCATTCCACTGATTAGAGTTGTGTTCTAATGATTAATGAGCCAGTGTGAAATTCACACCATGCTTATTTAGAACATGATAACATCATTCAGTAATGTGCTTTCAAGAGAGTATTTATTTCCTGTTGCCGTATTTCTAATCAAGGGCTCATATGCATAATGAATGCTTCAAAAGAAATCTGTTTTTTGCGTTGTTTACTAGAAGAGTCATCTTAATGGCAAGCCATGAGCATGTTGAGGTGGGTTGTCCAGTCAAATCTGAACATGAATTAAAATGTTTCAAGGAGTCGCAAAATAGTAAAACACAGTGGTCTTTAAAATTCTAATAAAGGCACATGAACTCGGATTGTAAGAGACCTTGAGACTCATTTAGTCAACTCCTAATCCAGTTCCACAAACATAAGCACCAGGGGTGACTCTCTAGCGTCTTATGGACACTTTCTGGAAGTTGGAAACTCATCACCTCTTGTGCCAGTTCATCACCTCCAGGTGGCAGTAACTGTTAGAACATTCTCTTCTTGAGCAATGCCGCAAAATGTATTTCCCCGTCACCACCTTTAACGTTTTCTCTCCTTCTCCCGTGCTGGATGTTTAGTGCTAGGGATTTACTTTAGACAAGGTCAGCTGCCGTCAACATTGACAGCCATATTATAACAGAGTCTAATTTCAGAACAGGATGGCAGAAGTGGTGAGAAGATCACCAAAGAATGACATAAGTCATGGAAAGGGATAAAGGCGGATGGGTCAGGGAGAGACAAGGAAGCCTACTTGGATAGGCAAAATTGAAGCAGAAACTGGAGAGAAGTGAGGGAACCATCGTCAGATGTCTACCTCTCTGTCCAGAGCTCAAGGCAGAGAAAACAGAAAGCGAAAAGGCCTTTGGGTAGGACGTGAGCTTGGTGGGTGTGCTTAGAGAGTGGCAAGACTGGTGTAGCCAGAGCAGAGTGAATGAGGGGAAATTGGAGGTTGGTTAAGATAGGGACATAGTGAATGGGACTGTGAGGGGGGTATGGAGTCTTTGGAAGATTTTGAACAAAGGAGTGACATGGTCTTTTTTCGTTTTAAAAGCATCACTCTGTCTCATGTGTGGAGAACAGATTTTAAGGTGAGGAGGAAGCAGAAAAACCACTTAGGAGGCTGCCCCAACAGTCAAGTGGAGGTAATGGCTTATGCCGAGACAATAACGGAGTGTGAGAGTAGTCTGACTCCAGGTGTGTCTTGCAGGAAGAGCCTATGTGATGTACTGATGGATTTTATGTGCAAAAGGGAATGAAATGCAATGAATCGGGAGATTTGAACTGGAGCACCTGGGAGAATGACTGTACCACTTACTGAAGAGAGGAATCTTGGGAGGTGCACACCTACGCAGGGAAATCAAATACTTGGCTTTCGTTTTAATATGCCATTTAGGCAGCCAAGTGCGGGTGCTGAGTGGGCAGTGGATGTACGAGTTGGAATTCAGCTGAATGCATAGTCCAGTGTCTTTTAAAGTTGTTTGATTTGTAGCGTATCATCCAGATTGTTTCTTTCTTAGTGCTTTCAGAGGACTGGGCTTGATGGTGACAGATGTTCTACTCAGGTCTAAATGTCGTATTAATGATATCATGGTCACAATGCCAATGGTACACTGGAAGACTTTTTTTTGAGTTTGAAACTTGCAGCAGATACTGTGGTGTGCCCACCGCCTTCAGGATGAAGCACTCATTTGCCCACTGCTAGGAGTGTTGGTGGTTAGAGCGCACAGTTACTTCACACTTGGGGAATTGCCCTCCTTTGAAGAGGCTGCCTGCGCGTCCTTTCCCCTGTGCATAGCTCACACCCGATGACTGACCGGCCAATGGAGGAAGGATGGTAAGGCCTAGAGCCTCTGCCTCTGTCTGAGGACAGTGCCCTCATAAACTGCGGACACCTAAACCTCCGTCTCAGAATCTGTTTTTCAGGGAGCCTAACTTAAGTCACAAATGTCTCACAAAAGTGCATATTAATAAATAAAGTGTTCTAAGTTAAAAAAAAGTAACAGCCATACTATGGTACAATTGAATTTGGTATTATTTACATTATAACTATCCAAAAATACTGGTTAAAGGAAAGCATTCAATTAAACTATATCCTGATTAGAACCAATTTGGCTAATATAGGTTTGTCCAGGCAGAATCAGAGTCTAATAGCAAATACAGATTTCACTTGCCTTGTATTCCATTTTAAAGTTCAACTTTAGACTAAACCGTAGACTGTCACACTTAACGGACGTTTTAACAGCAATTAAATTAAAAAAAAAAACAGAAAAATTTTTGAACCAAATAGCACTTCAAATGCAAATATACCTTGGAAAGACATGGCACTTTCAGTATTTTTATAATGCAAAAACTTCACAAAAGACACCAGGATCAAACTCTGAAAGCTTTTGTGCAGATTCTCATCTGTCATTCAAATACTCCCTTTCTGAACACGTTGCTTTTCATCATTTCAAAAAGACGTTTCTATGATTAAGATCATCCCCTCATTTACAAATCTCTCCCCATAACTTCCTGTTTTTTTCAGTATTATTTTTTTAAAACACTAATAAATTGTCTTTTGACGGATTCAGGTTGTTTACTTGACTGCTTATAACCCCCCCAGAAAGCTTTAAGAATCAGATAGAATGCTTCTTTTTATAAAAATTTTAAGCAGCAAAGCCAGGTTAACGTTTAAACTTGCTGAGCGAATTTTCTCAGCTCTTATGATATATTTGTTAATATTGATTTAAAGGTTTTTGGAAATACAGGAAGAAAAGCATGACCAAAAAATGAGAGACATACTAGAAAACTCATCACTTAATTGTTTTCCAAGAATAAGACCTCTGAATACAGAAACATCTGTTTAACAGCTGCTTGGAAGTTGCTGAGCCTTACGTATTCTGTTCCTTTAGAACGTCAATGTTCAAGTCCTTTCCTTCTGTGGGTAGAGTGGAAGTCTCCATCTTAAGAGAGAAGGCGGGCAGTGTCATTTAGATGATTTTAACGTGAAATAATGTCATCTCAAATTATAGTTCATAATGAAAATGAGATAGTTTTTCTAATCTTAGCATTAATGACAGAAAGGATTTTTAATATTTTGGAGATAAATTTTGAGTTTAAACTGTCTGGCTGAAAGTCCATTGTGGAATTTTCTTCGTAACAAATCTGTGTAAGGAGATTATGACACGGATTAAAAATACTCTGGCAGATCTGTTAGTCATACATCTCAACTGTTCCCACAAGTGACTCCTTATTGCGTAAACTGCATTTATTTTTTGTTTTCTTGACTCAAATGGTAAAATAGGAGAACTTTGGCAGTTTCTTTAATCTGTACAGGGACCTAGAATGGGTCCATATGCCCCTTCAAAAACCAGTTAGCCAGCAGGAGCTGCATTGGATCTTTGCTTGTGTGGTTCCAAAGGGAGAACGGAGAGCGATACGTGAAGACAACACGTGGGCATCTTTCAGCATGGTGGCGGGAAGAACCTTCGAACAGTTACAACCGCCCGGAACCCAAATGAGCACTGAGTTACCGTCCCTGCTGTCGGAAGCCAGCGTAGAGGGGACGGTAGCGTTAGACAGTAAAGATGATGTCCTGTTCTAATTCTGGGATTCTTTAACTTAAATTAATGTTGTCTTGTTTGCCTATACCCTACCCCGCCCCCCCCCAAATCAGGGAGGTTTTAAATTTATGTTGGAAAATTTTCATGTTGAAGCAGCAAAGCAACTTGTCCAATTTTATTGCTCCCAGTGCTACAAATTTTGCTCACAGCTGGATCCCATCAGCAAGTTTTAATTGTTTCTGAATTTGCTGTCACCGAAGTTGCCATGGGAGGCTTGACCTTTGAGTCACCCTGGGGATGAAGCTCTGCCAGGCTCTTCACAGTGACTTTCCTGGTTGCCCATGCAGAGGGACCACTGCAGTGCTAGTCAACGTAGATCCAGCTAGGCCATCTGCGGTGGGCGGAAAAATGGCCCTGAGAGATGTCCGCACCCTGCTCTGTGGAACCTACGTATGTGTTACTTTACATGGCAAAAAGAGACTTTGCAGAGACAGTGTTGCTGCCTCGAGGTGGGGAGACTATCTGGGTGGGCTCAATCTAACCACGTGTCCTGAGAACACTTCTCAACTGTTGTCGGAGACAGGAGGACGGAAGAAAGGTTGGAGAGATGCAACATTGTACTCGTTGAAGACAGCGGAAGGGGGACATAAGCCAAGGAATGTGGGCACCTCTAGAAGATACAAAAGGTAAGGAGAGGGATTCTTCTTGAGAACCTCCAGCAAAGATCACAGCCCACCGTCATCTTCGTTTCAGCGCACGGAGACCTGTGTTGGACTTCTGACCTACAGAACTGTATGATACGAACCTGTGCTGTTTTCAACCACAATGTTTCTGGTTGCTTGTTATGGAGGCAATCGGAAACAAATACAGCATCCATCAAGTCAGTTGACTTTACCTCTGCCGAAAGAGGCTGAGAGAAAGGCTGCCAGCGCGCACAATCCTCGGCGTCTAGAGTAGCATTCTCCTGCGAACACACGTAGTCAGATTGCTTCATGTCCTTCTGCTGTGTAGACCTGAGTGTCTTCAACCAAGCAAGAGGCACATATGACGAGAGTATTTGTAACAGATTTCAGAATGGTTACTCTGGGATCTAGCAAGATCTGAAAGGGCTTTTTGAATCGTCAATTTGAAAATAGGATCTTTAGCACTGCTTTGGTTTAGTGTATATAGTATTGTTATTACATTTTAATTATTTCAAATCTTTCAGTCCATCGAGACCCAGAACAAATATTAGTAATCTATTGCTGAGAAACCAGATGTGACAGTCAGTGGCATGTGGATCCGTTTCAGCGAAAAGGGCCGTAGGCACATTCACAAAGTAAAATGAGCATACTTGTGATGCCTTCTTCCCTTCTCGTCTGTATCCCTCACTAGCTGTGGCCATCTCACGGCTCAGCGTGAGGCCTGCCATTGCACAAAGTTGACATTACTCTAAAATGATTGCGTTCCTCACTCACTCTCCTTTCCCTAAGATCAAAACAGCTAATACCTCAAAGTGCTTATCTTTAGCAAGTAGGAAACCATCAGATTAAAGTAATTCACCCTAAGGATGAAGGTCTTAACCGGTGTAGTGTGAGGTTTAACGAACCAGGTCCAACTGTAATCACAAGTGGGGCAGACCTTTGAAGCAGAGCTTTTGAAAGGGACATGTTTATGGCAGGCCCTCAGCTCCACCACGCAGCCCTCAAGCCTGCGGTGGGTATCTGCTGATGTTCACGATGTGGCACCGAGGTCTCCGTTCAAAGTCCTGGGAAGCAGACGGAACTGACTGAATTCAGGCTCTGCCATTTAGCAGCTGTGACTGAGCCTCTGTTTCCTCATCTGGGAAGTGAAGATAATGACAGCGACTCCCTCTGAGGTCTATCGTGAGGTCTAAGCAAAATCACACACGTCCACTGCTGAGCGCCGGGCCTGGCGTCGAGTGAGGACTCAATATCCTTCTTCTGTCTGTGATTCTCCAGCACAGGCTCTGGAGAAGGCATTTGGTGAAGACACAGAGAATCAAAAACGTGCAGCCTTGGGCCCCAGGAGCTCTCTTCCACCCTCCAAACTTTCCTGCCTGTGAACAGACACCAGAAAAACAGTAGCTCACTTTAAAGAGTGGCTAACCCACACATGCCTGGAATTTCTAAACAAATTCTTATCATCAAAAACAGTAAAATTCATTACCTAAATCCTGTGTAGACATGGGAATTTACTCATTTGCTTAGAATTGCCAATGAGGGGGAGGTACAGGGAGAAAATGTGTAACTAATGCATGGGATTTTTCCTTTGATTATAATCCACTAAAGAAACGAGTGGAGGTAATTTGGGAAAGATTATCTTTAAAAAAATATTTCATGGTAGTCCAAAAAAGGAGTACAAATCTCAGAATATGTGTCTACATCTTCCACAAAAATCCTTTCTTTGGGATACTTTTGTCACTGCTACAAAATGGAGAGATGGGGCTGAGTGGGGATGAGACATCAAGGATGAGCTGGTGACGGCTATCTGGTGCCAACAACTTTAATGACTCTGTTCTGAGGACCTAAAAAACCAAACCAAACCAAAACGCCTCAATTTTAATTTTAGAATTAAAAAAAAAAAAAAAGGATAGACTATAAGCTGAACTGTGAGATAAGGTAAAACAATCCCCAAACGGCCGTCTCAGTACCTCAGAAAAGAAGAATCGAGACGTTCTTAAAAGTTAAATTTAGAGCAAAGCTTTATTATAATAAAACCAAGTTTTCTCCTTAGCAGATACTATTCAGAACTGATTACCTTCCTCCACAGGATGCAACAAAAGACATGACTGACAAGCTTGCCAAAGGCTTCATTTTTCTAGCTGATCATATCTGTTCCTTCCGGGAGCCGATTTTCAGGAGTTATATTTTGAGGTGCTGTCATAGATTCATTGGAAGGAAGTAGAAATGTTAGCTCCTCATGTCTGCAGTTCCAGCAGGCACTCCATGTCTGAATATTATGTCTAACTTAATAACACGATTTTTAGAAGGTTTTGGAACCATTTGGAGAAACGCAATAGAGTCAACTCCAATCTTTATTAAGAAGCTCCAGAACATCAGAATGGTGCTCACAGTAGTCAGCCTTACTTAGCTTCTTGTTGTGAATAAATATTTACTATTACAGTGAACTGAATTTTTGACTAACATGTAAAATTCAAACAAAGCACCACTGTTTATATTATTACTTCTCTGAGCAGAAATTAAGTACCCCTCGTAGCATGAAAGGATAAATCTAACTCTTAGAACCACTATTTTCTGCTGAAGGGAAGGTGAGAACATTTATAAATTTTAAGTTAATCTTTCCTAGGTCAAAAGAGTCTATAAAAATTGCAAACTAGGCATGTCTCATCTGTCCAGACAGGTGTTAGCTTTCTAGGAGTAACACACAAATTACTTAACATGGTGTCTAGCACATGGAAGATGCTCAATAAATCTCAACTATGATATCACTTAGAAGTGCTATTTTATTGCAAGGTACAAAGATCTGAAAATAAGTGACTTAGAAATATGTTAACTGGGGCCAGCCCGGTTAACCAGCGTGTGGCATGGTGGTTAAGTCCATGTGTTCCACTTCGGCAGCCTGGGCTCCATGGGTTCAGGTCCCAGGTGTGGACCTACACACCATTCATCAAGTCATGCTGTGGAAGCATCCTACATACAAAATAGAGGAAGATTGGCATGAATGTTAGCTCAGAGACAATCTTGCTCAAGAAAAAAGGGGAGGATTGGCAGCAGATGTTAGTTCAGGGCCAATCTTCCTCACTAAAAAAAAAAGAAGAAAAGAAGGACCAGCCCAGTGGCGTAGTGGTTAAGTTCACACTTTCTGCTTTGGCGGCCTAGGGTTCACCAGTTTGGATCCTGGGTGTGCACATGACACTGCTTGGCAAGCCATGCTGCGGTAGGCGTCCCACATATAAAGTAGAGGAAGATGGGCACGGATGTGAGCTCAGGGCCAGTCTTCCTCCGCAAAAAGAGGATTGACAGCACATGTTAGCTCAGGGCTAATCCTCCTCAAAAAAAAAAAAGAAAAAAATACATTAACTTTTCTCTTATGTATAATGGAGTCCAGAGGTAGGCTGTTCAGGGCTGGGATATTGACTCTCTTATATTATCAATAACTGAGAATACATCTATTTTCTGCTTTACTCTTAGCAGAGGCTCGTAGCCTCAGAACCACCTCATGTTCACAATAAGGCTGCCGTGATCCTACCTACCACACAAAGGCAGAAGAAGGAAAAAATCTAGTTGTGCAAAATGGTGAAGGCCAACTGAATCCATGCCATTTTAAAGAAACTCTTCCAGAGTCCCAACCAACAACTTTTCCTTAAATATCATTGTCCTGAATGTAGTCACATAGCTTCCTTTTTCTTTAAGGTAAGATGGGAAATGTGTTTTAACTGTATGCACTGTCAAACCAAACAAAATAAAAATTCTGTTGTTAAGAAAGAAGGGAAAATTGGATTCGGATAGGCAACTAGCAGTTTTTCCCACTGTTGCTATTACTGTGACTATAATTATTGGTAGGTCCACGAATCAATGAGGGCTTTTTTGGTGGTTTGCTTCTGTGTGTGACTATGATATTTCCCTTTCAGCAATGTGCGAGCCAGCTCGGAAGAGCCAATGATAAATCTTTAAGAATTTTGCAAGCTGGTAGTAAAACACAGCCATCATTAAAAATTAAATAATATAAACAGAATTATATTAATCATATTAGAAACAAAGATTTACTGTTATCTCTGCCCTTGAGGTTACGTACATCTATTGTATCTGTATGGTGATAGTTGATGTCCTGAGATACAATTTCCAATGTGGGAGGTGGTGATTCCCACATTACCAGCAATTCTCCGGACACCTGCTGGCTGACCTACAATTTAACTCAATTCTCACACTATCTACCCAGAGACAGCAACAGATTTCACAGCTTAAGGTGTAAGTCCTACAAGACTGTCTTCCTCGCCCCTTGAGACGCACGTTGCAAGCCCAGGTTGTTGCCTATGCTTCTGACCCACTGGCTATAAATCAGAGGTTCCCACCGTCCCTACTTTGGGTTTAATTAATTTGCTAGAGCGGCTCAGCGAAACATTTTACTTCATAGACAGCTGGCTTATTATAAAAGAATATAGCCAGATGGAAGAGACGCACAGGGCAAGACGTGGGGAAAGGGCACAGAGCTTTCACGACCTTTCTGGGTACCACTCTCCCCAAATCTCCATGTGTTCACCAATCCAGGAGCTCTTCAAACCCCCATCCTTTTGGGTTTTTATGGAGACTTCATTACATAGACGTGATTGATGAAATCATTGGCCATTGGAGGTTGAGCCAACCTCCAGCCCCTCTCCCCTCCCCAAAGTCAGGGGTGGGACTGAAAGCTTCAACCTCTATGGGCATGGTTGATTCCCCTGGAAACCAGCCTCATCCTGAGGTGTGGTCCAAAAGTCACCTCATTAACATAACAAGAGGTATCTTATCACTTAGGAAATTCCAAGGGTTTAGGAGCTCTGTGCTGTATTTCATATTGTATTTCATATTGTACATTCCAGCACCACAGGTGAAAATAGTATATAATGGAAACCTACATAACAGTGTGCCACTGTGCATCTCTGCCCAATTCCACATTTAGTGACATCACGTTGGTAGCTGGAAACTGGTCATGTAGAGAACATTTATACCATGGGGAAGTGGACATTTACTAAAATAGGAGCCGTTCTTCCTGGAGAAGAGGTTGTAAACATTTACCAGCACGTTTCTGCCTTATGTTAACAAAAATATTTTCAACACTTTGCTATACTAATGCTGGCCAGGGTAGGGACAAATTCAACATGTCTCACTAACATTATAATCACATCCGGAAAGTTAACCAGTGAGCACATTGGAAGAGGGAAGGGATGGCTTGTCTCCTATTTGTGCCTGGCAACAACTCTCATGGGAACAGCAGCGACACCAGCCAGACATTTCAGCTCTGAGCTAGAGAAATGTACTTTTTGTGACTAATCTCTGGGAGAGATAGGTGAGGAAAGAAAATGCTACATGGTTCCCCAAGGACTAATAAGTTTGTTTTATGTGCCTTTGAGCTTGGAGCACTCATCAAAAAAGAAAAAGGTACTTAAAAAAAATTCTGCCTCACTGAGTGTCACTCTTTGGAGGGTAAGAAAATGAGATATTTTGAGGGAGTAAAGATGCAACATGAAACAGAAAATCAATGAGACAATGTAGAGGGTGATTTATAATTCCTTTTATGTATCTAGTATTTAAGTTGAGCCTATTAACTTAAAACTAATTTTGCTTTTCCGTCTGGAGTGGTTTTTCTTTTGCAATCATGTGTAAACCTCCTGCCCCGCTGTCTGGAGTCTGAGAAGGTGCCAGAGAGGTCTGCCGGAGGAAGCAGTTTGACAACATAGTCCTTTGGCGAAGCTTTTGGGAAGCAAGCCCCCTTCATAGCTGGGGGAGTGTGAATTCGTGTGACCTTTATGAAGGACAATTTGGCGATATTTCTCAAAATTGTAAATGAATATAGCCTTTGACCCAGTAAGCCTACATTTACAAATATATTCTACAAATATACTTGTACATATGCTAAATGCTATACATTCAAATTTAATCATTGTGACATTTTTGCATAATAGCAAACTGTTAGAATCAACTGAAAATCCATCAATAGGGACTGGCTAAATAAATTATGACTTATTTTTACATTGGAGTGCTATGTATCTGTTTAAAAAAATCCTAGGCACTATATATAGAAAAAAATCTGTTAGAACAGTATGTATAACATAACTTTTGTGTAAAATAAGAGAAAATAAAAATCTATATTTGTATCTTCTTGAATATGCATAACTCTGGAAAAATCCGTAGAATCTAAGAATAAAGATTTCATTGTGGAAGGGAGAAAGGTTCTGGCTAGAGGACGGATGAGATTGGAAGGGGAGGAACTTGGCTATTTTTAATTTTTATCTTTTATAGTTATTCATTTTTCTGAGCCACGTGAACATATTATCTAACTACAAATTTTTAAGAATATCTTAAACCCATATACATGGCTTACAATGCTTAAAGAGAAAGAAACTTGCCCCCCTCCGCAGAGACATTTGTTAGCCTGATTTGACAAGGAGCTCTAGCCAGGAGATGGCTCACCCAGAGGTTTGACATAGGAGAGGTCAAAGAAGGGATCATGTGCAGAGATGTGCTGATTTAAGGGAATCACCACAAGAGAGTGAGGCACTGAGGGAATAGCAAGAGCAGGAGGCCAGAACCTCTGCTGCTCAGGCTGGAGAGGTCTGGGGGGAAGCTGAAGGGACAAGAGCTCTAACTGGCGGGTGCAGCCACGCCAGAAGCAGTGCGGCAACGAGGAGCAGAAAGAATCAAGATCCCAACCTTTCTGCCCTCCCACCCCTCATCTCGTGCTAGTGCCAGACAGAAGCCAGAAAGTCAGGGAGCCTGGGGCACACTCTCAGGATGCTCATCTTCCTGGGAAACAAAGGAGGGCAGAGGACGGAGGGCAGAGGATGAATCCAGGCAACAAAGGAAAAATACCCAGCACAGGATGTTAGGATGACAACTTGCCTCGTGAACGTGTGTGTAAGTCCAGCCATGTGTGTTATATAAACGAGTTATAGATGCCTCTGCATATTGGCTCCTGCATTTACTTCTTCACAGCAGGCTAGGATCATTAGCTCAAATCCTGCCAGCACCAAACCCTACTTTTTACACATCCAGTTTCTTTAAACATAGCCCAAGCAAGCAATTTTTAGCCATTTAAAGACTGGCTGCTTTGCATACCCTGTGAAGCTGCACCCAACTTCTGCCAGCCATGGATAAGACAAACTCTGGGGCTACAAAAGATTGCAGACCCCTGCTGCCCCTTGGTGCTCTGTGATCCCGAGACCCACCTTGCTGCCGAGCAACATCCTCCAGACACGTGAGCCCCTCTCTGGTTCCTGTCTCCCCAGAGGTTCCCTTGCCTTCGTCCCTTCTGTTTGATGGCCCCATCCTGTTGTCTCTGGAAGGTCTCCTGAGAAGGACTCCCTGTCTCATGCATCTAGTCTCAGGACCACCCAATAAAGCTCATGCGGTCTCACTGTCACCCTGTGGTCCATGTTCTCACTTGATCAGCCCAGAAGCGCTCTAATTCATCCCAGTGTGCTCACACATAGATAACTACTTAATTCAATTAATATAAGTGAGTAGTGGGTATTCAGATAAGTTTTCATAAATTGTTCCATTTAGTTCTTAAGATAACTCTGTGGATTAAGTTCTATTATCCCCTCTCAAAAGTTAAATGGCTTGTCCAAAGTCTGAAGGCCATGGTGTGGCCAGGATGCAAACTCGGGCAGCCTTCTGACTTCAAATCCTAATCCTTTCCGTACACCACACATGAGACTCTTCCTCAGTTCCCTGAACTCCCTCGTTTTCCCTACCCCTCCGTTGTTGCCTAGTGCACTATGTTCACTGTTTATCGCTCTTCCTCTCAAGGGAGACAACAAGATGATATGCTCAGAGGTTCATCGGACGCCCAGAGTTCAGCAGACTCAGGAAAAGAGCAGCCTGGAAGCTCTCTGGATCTTCTGTTCCTTGCCGTGTTACATAACTGTATCACTTCAAAAAGCCTCCTACTCTAAAAATCCTTGCATATGTTGTGTAAAATATAATAAGCTTCTTTTTAAATGTAAACCTTGGCTCATAAGATGGAGAAGAGCAAGTCCAGGGAATGAGAAACAAAGAAGGAACCCATAACACCTGAAGCCACCCCTGCTAAATTCATCTTGCACTCTCTAGGTCCCAAAGCCTTGGCTTTTTGTAGCTACACACAGGGCAGGAAATTAGGTGTCAGGACACTCAAAACAGACATTTGGAACTAAGGCCCCGTATAAACCTGAGACCCATGGAAGGCAACATTCTCAGAGAACGGTAGACTTGTAAAATTTGCTTACCAGCAAAAAGAAACAGTAAGGAACTTCATCAGTCTTGTTGTAGGCTCCAGGGAGAAGTAATTCGGGGTTTGGGATTTCTATCTCACTTGCCTGCATGGTCCAGGGAACTCCAAACAAGGCAAGCAACTGTATGTTGATCCAGATTGGTAGCAACCCAGACACCTGGCAGAAGCAAAAGCAAAGTCTCTGGAGAGATGCCCAGTTATCAGAGATCTCATTGAATTCCCGCTTAGAAACATGAATTCACAATCCAAAATTACAAAACATCTGAGGAATAAGGTCAGAATGAGCAAGAGCCAGTGAAAACAAGAAAAAGTCAAATTTGATCCCCAAGGATCTTGGTTATTCTACTGGATGTAGAATTACACACACAGGTGCACACACATCATAATTATTAGATAGAGACTAACATAATGGGTTTAAGATTTCCCAAAGATTTGTGCCGAGCATGACATTCCAATTCTTGATTTGTTGCAGAAGGGATAAACAAAAGATTTTGTCATTTACTCTTCTGGTGACTAATTGGAATATGCCTTCTTTTTAACATCATAAGTGAGGGATGAAAATGGAAAATGGTCACAAAACAAATGGAAGTCTACTCTGAAACTGAAAATTATAATACTTACCCCAGAAATAATTTTAATCCAAGAAATAGCAGACTTCTGCCTAGTCTCATGGCTTGCCTGGCTCCATTCATTCTGTCTGTAAAATGAAAATTTTAGACCGTAGTGTGGGAAAAAGAGGAAATGCACTTTTTTCCTCACTTGTTTTTTTTTTGACAGTCTTGAAAAAGAAGGTACTGCTCCTTCTGAGAATTCTGCTGGTTTTCATGGTGGTAAGTTAATAAGTTTCCAAGTAAAAACAGATAAACCTAGATCTGTTGTGTTAACATGGAACAGTCTCCAAGACACATTAACTGAAAAAACTCAAGTTTTTGAGTGTGTAAATGCCCTCCTTGTGTAAAAAAACATAACAAACACTTATTTACATATGTATAGACTATTCATGCAGGAATATGCAAAAAATTTATGATATTTGTTTGACAGAAGAGGCAAGTGAATTTGGGGTATCCGGAGCTAGAATGCAACTTACTGTTTTAAACCACATGAATGTGTTATTTCAACTTTTATAAACCTGGTTAATTAAAAAATAGACAAATTCCTTCACAGCCAATAGATACTATCTTTAGTTATTGATTACATATTATTTATCATACATTTAGGTTATATAATATCTAACAAGTGTGGTCCATTATGTAGCTGGAGCATGTTTGCTTAGATATGACTCCTGGCTCCACAATTTTTTATGAGTTTGGGGAAGTTATTTAATCTCTTTGTGCCTTGGTTTTGTCTTCTACTTAATGGTCAAAATAATGAAGTTGTTTTGAGGATTGAATAGCATAATCCGTATAGAATGCTTTACACAGTGCCTGACACATGGAAAAGACAGTAAACGTTAGCTTACGTTGAGATTTCAACCTTGCTGGTCATTTTTCAATTCCTATGTTTCAGACACGTTTATATACTGGAAGCCTAAAAACTAATCTCAGAAAAAGAGACAGAAAGCTTTAATATATTATTGTAAGACACTACTACTTGACAGTTATTATACATTTACTTTTAAAACATTTGTTTGTCAGGCATATTTTGAAGGTAATTCCAAAACTATGCAGAAATATCAGAACAAAAGCATCAATATTGTTGCCTTATCAGAATGTTCGGCCCTCAGGCTACATACAATTGGATGAATACCTGCACAGAAAAATTACGTTTCACAGTTTGCCAAATATTTTATATGAGTATTGGGAAGTTCATCCTCTGGACAAGAAAATAATATATGCACTTTGTTTATGAAATCATATTGCTACTTCATTTAAAATTACCACTGAATGAAATCTTTTGGTAATACCAGCCAAGAGAAGGCTTGGCTTCCAGAGAATTCTAATTTATTCTTTTACAATGGGAAATAAGACTAATTATCAAATAAACCAAAATACCAGACTTCACTGATCATCATAATTTGTTCTCGGAACACTGATTTACATTGGAAGCCAAATTCTAACAGAACGTTCAGCTGGAAAAGTCTATCTTCTGAACCCAGGGAGGTGGGTGGTTTTTAGCCCCGTGACTACCCTCCCCTCCGTAGAGAATTACACTCTGACTCTCCTTAACTATTCATCAGAGCTGGAGGCGAACAGATCAAATTTAATTGTAGAGTTTTGTTGTTGTTGTTGTTTTACTATTGGCTTTATTCAAAATTGCTTCTTTCGCACATATTAATGATCTTTACTTTGTCCCAAGTTAGCATGCTACGATCTTCAGATATTTCCTATCATTAGGTGGATGTTTCAATAACGTAGACATTTCTTAGATATCTGTACGAGTTTACTATTGCTACATAACAAATTCCCACAAACTAAGTAGCTTAAAACAACACAAATTTACTATCTCACAGTTTCTGTGCTGCAGGAACGGGTCAGTAAGGACTACCGCTCAGATTATCACTAGGAAGAGCCACAATCTTCTCCGAGGCTCAGGGGGTTGCTGATAGACTCCAGTTCCTTGCGATTATGGGATTGAGGTCCTCAGCTCCTGTAGGCTGCCCACCATCCCCAGCCATGCGGCTCGCTCCACAAGATGGCAGGTTGTTCCATTAAGGCCAGCTGGAGAGCATCTGCTGCTGCTTGAAATAGCTGTCTCCCTTCTGTCACCAGAGTCTCGTGTAACTTAATCTAAACAAAGGACTGGCCACCCTTCATATCCATGGGTCCCGCCCACCTCAGACAGTGGGGGTTACGCAGGGCTGTACAGCGGGGGTGGGAGTCTTGGCCCCTTTAGACTCCCGCCTGCCACATTGTCTACTTACTGGTTATCACAGGGGAGAAGAGGTGCAGAGGGAGGCATCTGACCTGCGCTGTGGGCTCCCTGAAGCATAATTTCAATGTGAATTCTGATGTGTCGAGCGGTTGTTGCCCAAGTTTTTCCTGCTGAAATTCAGTCTGTCCATGGTGGTAAAGTATGACTTTAAACTTGGGTTTGCAGAATCAGAATTGAGGGATGCTATGAATTTACACAGCGGATAAAATAATGCAGAAGGGTCCTCGTATGCTGCTTTTCAGGGGAAAAAATAGCTGGTTGTCTACATAAATTATTTTTATCAGATTCAGAATAACAAATTGTGATAATGGTGAGTAAGAAATAATGACGGCCACTAGCTGAATGCATACTATATCAGGGCATCTACATACATTATTTCTTCCAGTCTTTCCATGAGAAAAATGAAGCTCAATTCATGTTTATAATAAATAAATATTAAATTAGTAAAAATTAATTAATGTCAATTTATTATTCAACACTCACAGCCAGCAGTCTCAGAACCAGGGTTTTGAATCTAGCTCCATTTGTGTTTGAAGACTGTATTCTCTGAATTCTACACTGTGATCAAAATGAGGAGACTGATAAGTTCCCATGTGGCTTGTCCACAAACATTTGTTGAGGGCCTTCCGTGTGCCAGGCACAGTGCCAACCACAGAGGACAGAATGGGGCACAGGATAGACATGGTCGGTGCCCACAGAATAAGAGCTCACATTTCTGCCAGAGTCTAAGATCATAAGTCTTCCTTCTACCAAACAAAGAGCTTATCTATGTTATTAGTATTATTAATACTAATTAGTAATAATAGTAATTCTGTTCTATATTGAATACAATAAATGTGCTGGGGTTTCTAATATGGTCACAGTGAATCTAAACAAAAAATTTTAAACTATAGTAGAGCACTATAAAATTTTTATTCACAGTTACTGTTAAAAATGGAGTAAGAAACTGTGTGGGTGGGGAGGTGGGGCACAAGCTTTGGTTTGAGATAAAATAACCTATTCGGTGAAAAATTTAGCGTTAGCCATGAAAGGATTAAGAACCAGTAAGGCTAGAATTATAAACTTGGATGGTCCCTGTGTAGTGTGTGTCTTTGGGCTGGATCAGGGTCACCCCACTGCCAGACTGAGTGTGTGCTCAGGAGATAAACAGCAAGGGCTCCAATCACACAGACACGTCAATAGGTGAGTAAACAGGAGTGAGAGCAAGAGAGAGATGGAGAGAGAGACGGAGATTGGAATCGATTTAGCTTCAAATAATTTATCCAGAATTTTGAAAACAGAAAATCTAGGAAAAAATATTTTAATATCTATGTTCATGTAAGTTTTATTGAACTATTTGCTATTTATAAGGGGAGAATATCAAGTATATCATATTATTTTCAGTGATTTGGGGCTTTGAAAAACCTAATCCAGTCCGTCTTATTTTGGATCAACCATTTAACACCTGTGTTTCTCTCTTTGTAGGCTGCCATTGAAACAGAAGGGCTTCTGAAGTGAACTGATGCATACCCTCTGTATGCTACAGAAATAAAGACGTTAAAGTAAACTCAAATCTTTTTGTGAATTACAGAGAAACAACTATTGCCACCTAATGGTGGTAACGCAAACTGCAATAGGTTCTTTAATAAGCATCGGCAATTTTTACAACACTTTGGACTATATAAATATGGTATCAGTTTAATACGCAAATGACATTAAAACAAAAAATATGGCGATGATAAATATAGAAACATCTGTTAATATCAGTAAGGCATTATTGTATAATTATAGGACTTGGAAAAACTTTATGCCTCATATTAATACCTGACATCAATAATAGTTCTGATGAGCTTTTTCATGATGCTACTTCTATAGCAAATGCATAATATAACATGAGAAAACTATTTTTCATGACTTCAGCTAGATTTTTAAATTACGTTGGAAAGATCTACTAAATAAGCAAGGTTAATTGCTTTGAGTTTACCATGAAACAAAATCTAAATATTTGATAACGGCTTTGTAATTACTTTTTGTTCATGTGTTTAAATGTTCTGTGAATTTAATTTTCTCTTGGGAAGTGTATTTAAAATGTTTAGTTAAAACTAATGTTTACTGTATCACTTAGGATGAATCACCATAATGTCAAAGTTAGGTACTCGCTCAGTGTAATGATTTAACAGGGATGTGATCATCATTAATACTCAGGATATGCCCTCCACCGAGACAGCACAGATAGTTTCCTGCCTAGTGGGATTTGTAAGTTGCCCAAATCACCACCCTCTCATATTGCCAAATTCTACTGGGTGAGAATGTCAATCACAGTTTCCCTAGTTAAGTGGAAAGGGGCTCTTTAAGATGACTGACCAGTTATGCTTTTGTTCGCGTGTTGGTGTTTGTTGTGTCTTGTTGACGTCCATGCTCTTTGGAAAAGGAACACGGGACAGAAATGATGAGTGATGATGAGCAGTCAGAGGAGAGAGCTGATCCCAACTGTGGGGTGCTGCAGGGAGGGCGTGTGTGGAAGGAAATGCCTCTGGGAGGCCCCTCCCCTCTGGCACTGAACTCCTTGGGAACCCAAGTGAAGGGGGAAACTGAGGAGTGTTAAGAACACAGAGAGATCACATATCTGCTGCACTGTGTTGCCCGTAAAAGACTAGGATTTGGAGTCAAAAGACCTCTATGTGTTGGTTCTATAATCCTAACTGGGTTATTGGTTAATCTTATAAACCTTGGTTTATTCATTTATAAAATGGATATAAAAATATTTGTTTAAAGTATGCACAATTGATAGCTCCCATAATAACCAATCCTTCCTCTTAGCTGCTATTCATCTATGATTAGACTATATGTTGCTATAATTAGTCTTATAATATTAATCATATCCCACTGGATTAGGTGGGGCAATAACTGGAGAATTGTGTGGTTTGAGAGAGAGATTTTGATTTTTTTTAAAGGTAGAAACTTGAATATGTTAAAACGCTGATGAGAAGAAGGGTCACAAGAGAAAGATACAGCCATTTACCTCACATGAGTCAACACTGACTTCTGAGGATAACTTATCTGATATGTAGCAAGCTGGAAAGGCATTCAAATTTATAGTTTTATCTTTTAAACCGAACGTGTATCTTTAGAAGAGACCATTAGTGTTCACCAAATACCCATCATCTCCTCTATGCTTCCCCCTGGCTCTTCCAGTTGGGATGCGTCCATGTGACTACTTCTTTAGGGAATGGGCTGTGAGAAGTGACAGGCGTTCTCCCAGAACAAGGAAATTAAGAGCCAGTGCGGTTCCAACATTTATTTTTCTCCTCCCTGTCACCGGGACTTTGTGTTCCCAATGGTATAATAAGGCCATTATAATGTTATATAATACAATATGGTATAATACAAATGATATTTTTATATAATTTATAATTACATCTACTGTAGATATATAATTTATACAATACATAATGACATAAAGCATTAGCGATAATAAGGAGAAAGACTATCCGATTCACATTGGACTGTGACTGTGACATAAGAGAGAAATAAATCTTAAGTCCTCGAGATGTTGGATTTTTTTGTTTGCTTTGGCAGTTAGTGTTAATTACTCTGACTACTGCAATGTTTTAGAGCTATAACAAAAAAGTTGGCAGATATTTCACAATCTCTTGTCTGTTCCCTGATGAAGGGAAGACATTTTCAAAATGGAAGAGAAAATTTTTATTAGGATAAATAAATGGGTAGGAGAGATCCCATCCTTGGTTAGAGAAAAAGAAGACCCAATGATGCCAATGATCAAAATGTATTTGGAGCATTTCTTCAGGAAGTCACCAGCTTTCCACGTCTGAAAGACATCTGGGCTTAAAAACTCATTTTTTTCAAGGGTAATACTTGCTCATTTTTTCCTCTCCAGGTTTAAAGGGAAACCTTTTGGCAAATATAAGGGTGGGCTGGTGGACTGGCCGTCCAGAACTCTGCCCGCTGGTCTGAGTGGAGTGTCTGGGTTGTGCAGGAAAGGGACAGTGTCATGAGGACTTGGAGTTCTCCGGCATCAATGGTCAGAATCTTTTCCTTCATTTCTGGTTGGGTTCCCTATGGAGCCGTCTTAGTCTGCCTGGGCCGCTGTAACAATCATCGTGGACTGGTGGCTTAAACTGTAGTATTTATTTCTCACAGTTCTGGAGGCTGGGAAGTCCAAGATCAAGATGCCGGCAGATTCCTTTCTTGGTGAGGGTCCTCTTCCTGGTTTTCAGACAGCCATGTTCTCACTGTTTTCAGCACTCAGCAGAGAGAGAGGGAGCCAGCTCTCTGGCCTCTTCTTGCAAGGGAACAAGTCCCATCATGGGGCTCCACCCTCATGACCTCATCTAAACCCCGTTGCCACCCCAAGACCCCACCTCCTAACACCATCGCATTGGGGATTGGGATTTCAACATGTGAGTTTTGGAGAGACACAAACTTTTAGTCCATAGCACAAGTTAAATGGGATTTGTTTCTGCACTTATGTTTTCTCTGCCAGGCTCCTATTATCTGTTTGGATCTAGTTACGTTTTGTCAATCTTTGATAATTTTTACTCTGTGTACCAATGTTGTTAATTATGTTTGGACGTCTGAATGACACAATCTCCCATTTCAAATTGAGAGGCACTTGCTTTTCTGTTGGCAATTGTGTACACATGGGAGAGTGATGGATATGTTTATTTCTCTACATGAACTCTGTATGTAAGTATATTCCTATGAATATATGCATAGGAGATACCTATATCTCCATATCCTATATTTATCAATTTTCTTTAAAACACATTGAATTTTGCCATTTTTCAATGTCTTTGGATATTGTTATTTTTCTTTTTATCGATAGTATGAGTTATAGTGATAGATTTCTCAGAAATGAATCATCTTTGCACTCCTAGAATAAACAATTTATCTAATGTATATTATTTTTAATAAGCTTATGCATTATTTGTTATATTTGATTTAGAATTTGAGACCGGTCTGTACTTTCCAATTTTTAGCACTATTTTTGTTGGGGTTTGAAATAAATGTTCCAGTGGCTTTTAATAAGGAATCTAAAAGTTTTCATTCCTTTTCTGTGCTTGGAAGCAATTTTAATAATATTGAAGTTGTAACTAAATTAATCTCATTATTTAAGGCTATGAATTTTCCTCTTAACATTGTTTTAACCTTTTCACACAGATTCAAATATTTTTATTAGGATTTTAAATTATTTTTTATGTTTTTAAATTTTAAAATTATTTCTTTATTTTTTTCTGCGTAGTCTTCTGCCATAGACAGATAGAAGATAGACAGATAGATAGATATGTTAAAGAGAGCCTCCTATGTTTTTAAATGCTATGAAACATGGCTCATTGGAATAGAAGGTAGGAATCCTAACCACACATCTGTCTATGTATTAGTGTTGACAGAAAATTGTTTCTGGAAAAAGAAAACTTGACTTTCTTTAATTGAAGAGTGTGTCCTGATTGAGTATTTCTGTTTTTATTGATGTAATTCAAGCTTTCTAATGCTCTTTGTTTATCAACCTTGTAAATAAGCCTTTGAAATTTTTACACTTGGAACCTTGAATGTCTTCTTTTCGAACTTAGCAGGACTCCATTAAAAGAACAATTGAACTAGCTCTCCAAGTCCTAGCTTTAGCTTCGTTCAAGTCACATTAGCACATGTACCACATTAATCTCACACAAGGATATTCAAAGTAATGACTCAGAGATGTTTATAGGGACATTGTTGATTGTAAAGTTTCCACGTCACATGGCAGTTGACCAGCTGTAGGAAATTTTCTTCTGAGTATTAGTAAGTGGAGAACCCACACTTTTTTCTGAGCAACCAATATGTATTTATGTTATGGACATTGATATATATTTAAAATAATCTTGTTTTCTTCTTTAGCCTCTAGAAACATTAGAGCTAAATTTTGGAACATCTCCAGGAACTGTGTGTGGCATCAGAGGAGTAATTTTGTAGAGACGTCCTTTCTCTAACTTCACCTTATGTCTTGCTCTTATTTTCCTTTTACCTCTGTTTTAGCTTTTAAGTGAGAGAAACTTAATTTGGTTCCAAGTGCCATATAGTCTACTCAAACTAGTTTAATCTCAGAGCACAATTTATTACAACATACTATTTTTTCATAGAACTCAAAGAAGAGAATTTCACTGGACCTCAGGAATTAACTAGAGCAGTAGACTGGACACCATCAGGATGGCATCTCTGTTTGCGTCTCTCTCTTCATTGCATGACTGCTTATATTTGCCTTCACTTAGAGCATTGGCAACAGTCCACGGGAGGGTGCATGGTCAATATGAACAATGGGAAAGTGTGTGCTCAGAATTAAGGCAATCAGAGTACTAGTTGTTATTCAGTTAATGTGTGGAATTATTGGTTTAATTTAGAGCTTGTCAAGTAGGCATATTTTTAAAAACTTAAAGAATAAAAATAGAATTAAGGACACTCATCAGTCTAATAGAATCAAGGAAAAAGGAAAATTAATTTGGAAAGGAGGAACATTGTTAACAGCACACAATAACATGATAGTAATACATCTATCATAAGGAATCACAATAAATACAAACAGCTGAAATTATAAGGTAAAAGATAGAGACATCTGTTTGTTTAAAATACAAAATTCAGCTGTACCTTGTTTATAAGAAGCACACTAATTACAGAAAGATGATTATCAAACAAAATAGACTTTAAGTTAAATCCATTATTATGCAGAAGAGTGCACTGCTACGTGATAAAAGGAAGATATTATGATTTCAATAATATATGACCCTAAAAACGGTTCTTTAATATGCATGAAGCAAAAAATTATAAATAGAAATTTATACATATGCAATCATAAAGGAGGATTTGTCATTCTAGTTAATGTAATTTTTTAAAAATTAGTTGCTTGAGGAAACAAAAATTTAGTACCAAGATAGAGAATTTGAACAATACAATTTATAAGCTTGACACAACAGCCTTAGATGGAATGTGCATAAAACAATTAGAGAACACGTTCTTTTCAAGCACACAAAATCCTTTTAAAAATGAACACACAGTGGCCACAAAGTAACTCTCAACCAAATTAGAAGTAAATAGCAATAAAGTTAGAAATCAATAGCAAAAACATAGGCATTTAGAAATTTAAGAATGCAAGTTAATATAATTGCATAGTTAAAGAAGGAATAATCAAATATTCGTATGTCAAAATGGATGTCAGCTATAACATCAAATGAAAAAGGAGGTTGCAGATTCATAAAATGTTAGCATTTATGAAAGTTTAAACAAATGAAACAACATTACGATGTATAAACACACAGGCACAGGCTACCGTAACATCATGGGCAAGATGTAAAGCATCTTCTGGGTAGTGGATACTTCGAGGAAGTCAGGAAGGTGAAAGAATGGAGTGAGAGTCATAGTCAGATCACTTAATTCGTTTAAATAAAGATTTGAAGCAAACGGGGTGAAGTGTTACCTTCTCTTAAATCTGGTTGTCAGATGCCTAGCTATTATTATTTTATTTTTTTACTATGAAAGATGTTTTGTAATTAAAATAAAAGAATGTCTTTAAAGAAATAAATCAGCAAAGTAGAAAACAAGTGTCCTCACAGTCTGAGGGAACTGCTTCCATCTTGGCCCTTCCACTTGGGAGAGTATGGGACTTACACAATTTCATCGGGTCCCAGTTTTCCACGTCATAGAATTACCCTGAGAATTCTACAAGGCTTCTATATATTGCTCACCTTATTTAGAACTGCCACATGGTAGATGCTCAGTGAAGATCTATTCTTATGTTTGTTGAATAAATAAATGAATAAAAGAACAGTCATGACCTTGAGTCCTAGAATCACAATGAGTGAGCCACACACGCCTTCCCTCAGGTTAGAATCCGGGAGTATGTCAGATGGAGTAAACCAGAGATAATCGTTTCTGTATCCGCCAAGAGGTGTGCAGTGAGGCTTGTCGCGTTCTGACCTTTTTCTTGGTTGCAGCAAATGAAACATTACTTTCTGCCGTATGAGAAAGCTGCACCTTTGGTCATCGTGTCTATTATTTGTTCCTATTTAAAGATGCTTTTCAGCGTACCGTTAAAGAGTGATTCTTGGGGGGCCTCTCAGCAACATCTATTTCCCTAAGAAATAAAATGTTGTTAGATCTGGGATATGATATTGCTTCTGAAAATGATGTATGTGCTTATTTGCCAACAATTACCCTGAGGGTCACGAGGAGTAGGCCTCCCTTCCTCCACTCTTACCCTCCCCGCCCCAGCCCAGAAGGCACGTCTCTGCTGAGTGTCTCTGTGCTCAGTGTTAAACTCCCATCACAGAACATGAAGTTTCTGAACTATCTGGTGCCAAAATAACCAGTTGAAAGTTGAATAATTCAGTCAAGATGATTTTGCAGAATTCTTTAGAAGAAAATGTGCTTAGTTTCAAAAAATAATTAGCCATTTCCCTGAACTCAGCCTCTTTTTCAAATGAACTTATCAAAACCATCTGCACGTCTAGACATGGCCCCAGATAAAGTATTCCCAGTAGTCTATTAAGTAATGAATGTGAACAAGTTAGAAAATGAATAGTTCTTTAGGGAATATTAGTAATCCTGGTAAAAGAATTTAAGGAAAGGTTTAACTTTGAAATCTACTTAAAGGGTACATGCTTAGTACTCCAAGGTGAGTAATTTATTAAAATATTAATTTCAAAAGCAGAGTTAACTTACCATCTGGAGGCAATATTTTGCAAGGCATCACTTAATTACCTAAGACCTATCTAATGCAGCTCTACGAAATAAACTACACATTTTTTCCTTTGAGGACCTAATAGGTGGGATTATTGATTTTTAAAATCTGACATATTTTAACGTGCATATTTTTACATATATTTGCTGTAAATCTTATGGAATCATTAAACAGTAATCATGTAAGAAATTTTGGTCTGTACAATAAGTAGGCTTTATGCCTAGGCTTTCCTTCCAAGCCTAACAACATTCTGAGTTAGAGTTCTTCTAGTTTTTCACAACATCTAGACAAATCTTCCCAGTTAAAGTTTACCAGAAAAGCCACTACTCTTGATTTCTCCTGTTTCATCATTGCCCTCTCCCTCTACAAATGAAGAGAGGTGACGTCAAAGAGAGATCAACGAGGAAAACAAGACTATGAGTTCATGCTAAAGATGGATGTGAGATCCCACACAAAATGACCTACAGGTCCTAGATCATGACTCTATTTTATTGAAATATTATTCATTTTCTCCTATTTTGTAGGTTATCTTTCACTCTCTTGATGCTGTCATTTAAAACACAAGCATTTTTAATTTTGGTGACATAAGCCTTATTTATTTGTCCTTTTGTTGCTTATGCTTTGGTGGCATATTTTAGAGGGGATTGCCTAACAAGGTCATGAAGATTACTATTGCGTTTTCTTCTACGGTTTTTATAGTTTTAGCTCTTATATTTATGTCTACCTTCTGGGATTATTTTTTGTGTATGGTATAATGAAAAGTACATCTTAACTCTTCTGTGGCTATCCAGTGTCCCAGCACCATATGTGGAAGATTCTTTCTCCACGGGATTGTCTTGGCACACTTGTCAAAAATCAGTTGGTCATAGACGTGAGAGTCTATTTTTGGTCTCTGAATTGTATTCCATTCACCTTTTTGTCTGTCCTCATACCAGTACCACACTCTCTTGCTTACTGTCTTAAGTTTTGAATTTGGGAGGTGTGAATCCTGCTCTTTTGTTCTTTTCTTCAAGTAAGTTTTGACTATTGTGGGTCTCTTGAATTTCCATATGAATTTTAGGATTTGATCAATTTGTGCAAAACAGGATATAGGGATTTTTTTAGGCTGAATCTACGCATCAATTTGGGAAATATTGCCGTCTTGACAATATTAAGTCTCCTAAATCCATAATCATGAAGTAGCTTTTCATTTATTTAGATACTCTTTAATTTCTTTCAACAATTTTTATAGTTTTTAGTATGCAAATATAACCCCCTTCTTTTTTGTTCCAGTTTTCACCTGTTTTATTGTTTTTGATTCTACTGGAAATTGAATTTTTTATTAATTTCATTTTTGAAATGTTCATTGTTAGTGTAAAGAAATGCAACTGATTTTTGTATTTTGATCTTATAGTCTGCATCCTTGATTAACTCATTAATTAATTGTAATATTCCAATAGTTTTTAGTGGATTTTAGCTTTAATATATTTCTATACAGGATAATGTCATTGGGAAATAGAAGTATTTTTGAGTCTTTCTTTCCAATGAGTCTTTATTTATTTTTCTTGTCTAAATCCCAAGATAGAACCTCTAATACAATGTTGACTAGAGGAGATGAGAGTGGACATACTTGTCTTTTTTCTGATCTTAGGAGGAAAGCATTCGATCTTTCACCATTAAGTATGATGTTAGCTGTGGGCATTCTTCTTAGAAGCTATCTTTCAGATTGAGGAAGTTTCTTTCTATTCCTAATTTACAGAGTGTTTTTATCATGATGATGCTTTTTCTGCATCAAAGATAATTGTATAGTTTATCTATACAAGTCTTTAATCTATTGACATAGTGTATTACCTTAAATAATTTTTGTATGTTGAACGAACCTTGCATTCTGGAAATAAATTCTGCTTGGTCACGGTGTATAATCCTTCTTATATATTGCTGGATTCAATTTGCTATATCTTGTTGAAGATCTTTGCATCTACATTCATACAGACCAGTAAGAGATATTGGTCTGTACTTTTCTTGTAATGTCTTCCTCTTGTTTTGATATAAGGGTAAACAGCTCACAAAGTGAGTTGAGTTATTCTCTCTTCTTCTATTTTTTAAAAGAATTTGTGAAGAATTAATGTTTATTCTTCTTTAAACATTTTGTGGAATTTACCAGTGAAGCCATCTGGTCCTGGGCTCTTCTTCATGGGAAGTTTTCAATTAACTAATTCATTCTTTTTATTTATTATGTCGATTTACATCTATTTATTCTTTTATAAGTTTTGGTAGTTTCTTTCTTTTTATGAATTTGTTTATTTCATCTAAATTATCCAATTTGTTTATATATACTTGCTTATATTATTCCTTTAAAATTCTTTTTATTTCTGTAAGGTCAGTAGTGATATTCTCTGCTTTATTCATTTGAATCTTTTCTCTTTTTTCCAAATCTAGCTAAAGATTTGTCAATTTTGTTGATCATTTCACAATTTTGTTCAACTGATTTTCTCTATTTTTTTTTATCCTCTATTTCATTAATTTCCATTCTAGTTTTTACTAATCTCTTTCATCTCTTTGCTTTAGGGCTAATGTACTCTTCTTTTTCCAGTGTCTTAGGATGAAGGGTCATATTATTGATTTAAGATATTTCTTCTTTTAAAGTATTTGGGCTATAAATTTCTCTCTAAGCACTGCTTTAGCTGCATCCTATAAGCTTTGGTATGTTGTGTTCTCTGAGGCTGTGAACACTGAACTGAAACTGGACAGTTTTTTCTCTCTTTTCTTCTCTATGTATTCAGCTTGCATTATCTATATAATATGTGATTACCTATATAGCCGTCATCTTCAAGTTCACTAATTCTCTCTTTGGTCAGCTTAACTTAACTGTTGAGTCCCTCTAGTAAATTTTTTATTTCAGTTATTTTACTTTTCAATTCCAGAATTTTTATTTAGTTTTCTTTTACGGTTTGCATCTCCTTATTGACATTCTCTATTTGATGAGACATTGTCACCATATCTGCCTTTACTTTCACTTTTTTTGTGTGGTTTCCTCCAGTTCTTTGAATATATTTATAACAGCTGCTTGAAGTCTTGGTCTGCTAAGTTTGACTGTTGAGCCCTCTCAGGCAATTTCTATTGCCTGCATTTTTGTTTTCTGCTTATAGGTCACACTTCCCTGTATCTTTACACATCTCACAATTTTTGTTGAAATAGGCAATTTTAGTGAAATCTATTTCCCCACAGCATACTATGTCCTCTGATGTGGGTCCTCATAGGGCTCAATTTTGGGTATGCACACACTGAGGGTGACAATGGCTTCATCAGAGCTTTCTTTATCTCTCTTCCTTCTCTCTCTGTTAAGATTTCTTGCCTCTGTTGGTATCATGCCCCTCTGTTACCTCCACTATTTGCCAGCTGATTTCTCTATTGTTTTCAACAATGCCCTGGGGTGTAAATTACTTCACAGTTTGATTCAATTAAATTCAGCCCCTTGGATATTAGATTTGATTCAATTAAATTGAGGCTTGATTTGACCCCAAGAGAGCTCTTCTTAGCTTTCTCTTTTCCTAGTTCTACCTGTTAAACTTCTAGCTGGTCTATGGCTTCGCTTGTTGCTCTTATGGAGCTACCAACCTCCTCTTAATTGCTGATCACCAAAAATCTCCATTGTTCACCAGTGCCCACAGGCTTAAACCTCCCCAGATCAGTTCCAAATAACATCAGTTCCTTTATGGCCTGACTACCCTTGTGCAGGACCTCTGTGCTACCATTAGGGAACTGGAGGTGGAGACAGTGGCCAGCTTCTCTCCAAATGACAATCCTGCTGTACAAGTGAAATGTTGGGTGAGGTTAGTAGTCTTCAGTCTGCTCATTTTGACTGTCCCAGCTTGAAACCTCCACCTTATGAGCAAGTTGGGGCAAGAGTGATTGGGGATTAGTATTCTTTGTCTGCCATAGCAGGTGTAGTGTTTCCACCCTACAATGGGAGCTGGGTGGAGGAAGGGAGCCCCAGATCCCTCTACTTCTCTTTCTTGTAATAAAGTTTCTATAACAAGGAGCTGGGAGGATGAGTCCTGCTGGCAGCTGCTCCTCCTGGGAAGATACCCTAGCCAGAGACCAGGAGCAGGGTGGAGAGGGGGCTCTTTGCTTTTGCTTGCACCCACCAGGAGTAGAGTTTCTATGATGCTGAGCCGAGAGGATGAGAGGAAGTGGATTGTGGCTCAATTGCCACAGACTCTGGCTGTCGTTAAAAAGATTTAGTATATTTTCTTGAAGAAACATTTCACTGTTTTCTCTATTTCCTTAGGACAATTTCCAGAGACTTCACATAATCGTTTTTTAAATAATTTTAATCATTTGTGGTTATTCTGCTGGGAAGAGGTCCTTACAGCACCATTCTGGAAGTAATAGCTATGATTCTATTTTAATCCCAACAAATACAACCAGCTCATTGGAGTGTAATAGGTTGAGTTAAGAGCTGGTGACACTAATTTCAGCTCTGGAACTTTGTTACTATATGACTTCAGATTTATTACGGCAAATAACTATGTCTCAAATTCCCCATTTACACATTAAATAAGAAAATCTAGAAATCAGCATCTATTTCCCTTCTTCTCACATTTATGAAACTTACTCAACCACTGAATTAGATCTGACTGAGTGAGCAGATGATGGTGTGTTACAGTTTGTCACTCCCTCCAGCCATCAATGTCATACTTAGTATTGGAACCATAATTTCCAAGTAGAGCACTAATGGCTTAAAGAAAAATTATTCCATCTATCTGGGATACAATAGAAGAACTAGCTATGTTCTAATTTAAAAGTTATTTATAAATTGTTCCAAAGAGCCACAAAATCATTAAGCTGTGTGTGTGTACGTGTGAAAGAGGGAGGGTGAAGCCATCCCCCGCAAAAAATATAAAACAAAGCAAAAACAAGAACCATATGTAGCCATTTAAAAACAAAGATGATTGAAGAGATAGCGTGAAGGATTGATATTTCTGCAGTCATGTGTAACACTAGTAAAATTATTAATACTCATACTATTTTCACTGGCAATTTTTTTGAGTAATGTAAAATAAAACACATCTCTTATTTTCGCTTTAATCATTTTACTTTACATTGTTAAAATAATTTTAAAAGCTGTGGAATCATAGTCATACACTTTCCCAGATAATAGCAAATAAAAATTAGATTCAAGCATGATCAATAACTTTAAAACAGTGAGTGTAGATCACAAACTTCCTAAGATTATGCCTGTTGTGAAATTGAACATTCTTCTGGCAAGAAAACTAAAAGCTCCATTCAATTTTTAGTATGCTTTCCCTGCTGAATTTTTATGACATCATTTGATTGTAAACCTTGCTTTCTTTAGCATATTTTAAAATTTCCAAAAAATGTGTGCTCATTTGAAGGAAAAGTAATTTAGTGTTAAAATATTTTTTGTTCAGTTCTTAATATTTTTTTCCTAAAAGGAAACCCAAACTCTAATTTATGAAAATGTTCTCCTCGAATTATGAAGTGCAGACATTTTCGTCCTAAATAAAATGGGTAAAATTATAGCTACACAGAGAAATTGAAGTAGTTCCTATGGAATTATATAAATGATCGTAAAACTGGCTGGAATATTAACTCAGGATGCTCTCCATAGTCAAATCTACTAATTGTCAAGTCATATCTCATTTCTCTTTTAAGAAAAACTCTTAAAACGGGTCATGTTGCTCACAATAATTCTTTGTTCTTACAGTTTCTCAGTCTCTTCAAATCTAATGATTTTTCTCCATTCTGTTAGAGCAATCACGCATAAAGACACTTTTGGGGGATGATCCTTTTGGGATTTTTTCCTCTTCAATATTGTGAACTCTTGAAATTCTGTTTTCTGAGCATTATCTACTGCATGCATGCACCACAGACACAACACACACACACACACACACACACACACACACACACACACACAGAACCAGTTCTTATTCCACCCTATATTTGCGGGACTGTTGCTACCTCAGTCATCTTCTCTCTGCTTAGGTCTTTACTCTCCACCTTTCTGCTGATTTCTTCCCTTTAATCTAAAGTACCTTCAAATTTTGTTAGCTCAATTGTGAAGAAAAGCAAAATATAATCCTTCAACCTCCGGGCTTCATTTCTAAGCTCTATTCTCTTTTCATTCTTTCCACTTACCATCTGGCTTCTTAAAAGATCTGTATGTACAAGAGTTTAAGTTTCATTATAAAAGAGTAAAAACTTTATAGGGCAAATACCAGTTGTCAGAAAAGCATTCTCAGATACTTTTTTCACTTTTTATTCATTCCTACTCCCATGACGATCTCTATTCTGTAGCTATGAATAATCTCAAACTGCTGTCCCATACATAAAGGGTGGCTCTCCTGAAGTCAAATTCATTCCAAATTACAACAGAGTTTTTCATGGTACTTAAGCTGAATTTGAAACTTAAACAAAAGAGCAAAAGCTTGGGGAGATTCAAGACATTTCCAAAGAAGAAAACTGCTCTAATAGATAAAATTTTAATAAAACTATAGCAATTAACACATTGTGGTATTTGCGGAGAGATAGATAAACAAACCTGTAGAATACAGAGAGTTTTGAAACAAATCACTGAAATATACAGATTCAGCTTATGTGCTATGGTGTACCTGTGCACATACAAATACACACAACAGCTTGTGCTGTTTCCTTCGTCTTTGTAGTGTAATAGCACACTCCAGAAAGAAGAATAGCCATAGTCCAAGGATGTTAGATATGGGCTGACTCTGTCATCATGGTCCTCTGGCTGGAACAAGGGCTTACAGATGCCTGGTAATAAATGCAGAGTGGGCTCAAGTCCATTTCACTGGAGTTTCAGTGGATCTGTGGGCTCAACCTGTGATTATTTCCCCGGTTCTAGACTATATATTTGGGATAGATACCCAGCTACTGATAGAAACCTCACATTCATTTCCTCATCTGTTAGAAAAAGGGTGTTATGGGAGGAATGGACAAATTTAATCAGATGGTGGTCCAGTTGCAACTTCTTTGCCAGATGTGGGGTCTCTGCTGCAGCAGATCAAGATACTCTGGCTGCTGTTGGACAATGCGTTCTTCATCCCTTGAGTGGAGAAGCACACAGGAGAGTTCACGTGCCAGAGCAGGGCAGTACACGTTCACTGTTCTGCTGCAGGGTTTTCAGGTTAACTCTCTTCTTTGTCATAATATAGTTTGGAGGAATCTTGATTATTTTGACTTTTCTTAGAATATCACGTTGGTCCACTATTTTGATGCCATTATGCTAACTACATTTGGTGAAGAGGAAGTAGCATGTACGCTAGATACCCTAGTCACATTCATATTCACCAGAGTTCCTGAAACATTTAAAAATTTCTAGTGAAGCACTGATCTGGGACATGCCAGGAAGGTTCCCTCCAATGTAAAGAACACATGTCTGCGTCCTGGACCTCCTTTAAGGAAGAGGGATAGTGTTTGGCTGGGCCTCTTTGCTTTTTCGAGGCAACTTATGCCATACTTGGGAACCTTGCCTCCAATTCACTCATTGGATTATGGGGAAAGTTTATAGTTCTGATCAGGGCTCAGATTGGAGATGACTCTGCAGCAGCTCCAGGCTGTGGCGACGTGTTCCCTGCCACGTGGCTGTGTAATTCTGCAGACCCGATGGTGCTTGAGGCACAGGTGGTAGATAAGGGGAGTCTTTAGCAAGCTCCCATGGAAGGGTGGCCATGCGGACAGACCTCTAGGATTGTAGAGCTAATCTCTGCTTAAAAAATAGCTCCTTGGAAACTAATGGATGTTGATAGAAATTGAGAGTCTGATTACAGGGTCAAAAGTGACTGTAAAACTTGCTTACCCTAAATATAATCAAGTTCGTAGGGTCATAAGGGGGCCCAAGCGTGCCATCAATCTACTGTACGGTGGAAATAGTACAGTAGCTATTTGCAAAGCAGGAACAGAAGTCACAAGTAGATTGCATAAATAGGTGGCCCAGACTACCATGTCAGCTGCCTCCACAATGTGAGGGAAAGCTTCAGGGGTCAGAGCTGTAAGTGGGACACAACACGCTTGTTCACTTGATGTGGAGGGAGGGGTAACTGGCATATAAACATACACAGGAGTTTTTGAGATGATGAAAAGGTTCTATATCACTTACCATAGCCATTAGCCACATGTGGCTACTGAGCCCTTCAAGTGTGACTAGCATAACTGAGGAACAGTATTTTTAATTTTAGTTAATTTTAATTAATTTAAATTTAAATAGCCACATCAGGGTAAGGGCTGCCATATTGGACAGCACAGATCTAAATCACTTATATTTTAGAACTACATAATAAGTGATATAAGTTGCAGCAAACTCATTGATCGAATTATTCTAATAACATCCAGCTCTAATGTGGCACTGTTAGTAAAATGATGCTTCTGAGCTGTGTTTTGACTGTATGTCTTCCAAAGATTTCTTCATTGAATTTATACTCATTAGTTACTGGGAACCCTGCCAGGCACCTAAGGGGCTGCGTCCACATGCTGCTCTCCTGCTCAGCTTTTTCTTTTCCCTCACTGCCCTCCTGGCCCCTCAGTGACTCACCATGAACCACAGGGATACCGCTCATACCACCCACATGCTGTTCATGTGCCAGGAGCTGGTGCCCAGAGCGTTGAACCAGAGAACAAGCGAGACAGGGGAGGGCAGGGTGGCCTAAGGAGAGGGGACAAGGTGGGCTAGACTTGTCTCAACCTGATTGTCAGAGCCAGTACCTGGGCAGATCCTGGTTTCACCCTACGCAAAGGTAAGGGCACAGTTGATTGCAGTCCAGTTAGTACAGGGGACAAAGGAAAAGTGGGATAGAATAGAAGGGAGACAATAAGGAAAAAACGGAAAGTACAAAAGGTGGACTAAGATGGACAAGAGGTCAGTCAGGGCCACCCCTGCGGTGCAGCAGAACAGGCAGGCACAGGCAGGCATGGGCGGCCTCATGTGAGACTCCTCTGCCCAGGGACCATTTGTGAGTCAGAAAGGGACGGATATGGGGTCACTTGCTGGAGGGTCTGCTCTTTGGCATGTTAACTGGAGCCTCTGGGACACATATACCACAGGCCTCCCTCTGTCTACAGAGATTTATATGTCCTCCATCAGGGATTAAATTGTCCAATAAAACAGAGGTCCCCAAACTCACTGGAAAGAAAGTTAATACGCTGTGCAGGAACACATCCCATCCAGCACCTGTTCACGTCCTTGACCACTGGCTGCCTTCCCAGTTAATATCTGAGCCAAAGGAGCATGTGTTGCCCCTTGGGCAGTGAAGCACCTCTCCAAGGGTAGAAAGGGTAGATCTTCCTCAGTTTAGCTGTGTCTCCCCCACCTCACCAACTTTTGAAATAAATGACAGGAGATTTATATCTTGCCACTTCCCTCAACTTCAGTTTTGTACCCAAAGGGGAAGGATGTCTCAGCACCACTGTGGGGCTTGCTGGTATTTCCACTGATGGGTTGATGGATTAATTTACACTGCCTCTCGATACCATTGCTTTTAGACTATTATCACCCAGCACAGAAATACTACAGTATCTTAACAACCCATACATTTGCTTAATTTGGCATCCCCATGGGGATGTCAGGCCTGGAGGCATGTGGCAGCTTCTCCCACTATTAGTTTCCCACAACTTTGTCTTTGACACAATTTCTTTCCTCTCCCCGGAACTGGAAATTGTTTTTAAGTCTTCTTAATCTGCTTCTGTGTCAACTGTATCCAAATGAGATGATGATGTTTGTCTATCAGCTAGGGCTTGGTCCTTGAATGATTAATACTTGAGTGACTTCTGGTTATTGTCAGGTTTTTCTAGTAAAGAAGCCACGCTGCAGAAAAGTGATCTAACTAAGCACTTATGAAGCCTGGCGCTCCGGTCTCTGCAGCTGTGTGTCACCTGTGGGGGCCCCAGCTGAACTAGGCCCTCCTGGGGCAGGATTCAGAAGTGGGTGTGTTTACCTTCCGAATGAGAATAGCTGTCGCAGTCACGGAGATTAGAAGCCTCACTGTAGGTAGCTGGGGAAGCTGATCGGTTGACTGACTGACAGTGAAACTCACCAAAGGCCTTCTGGAGAATCACTGAAGCCACTCACTGCGGTAGGAGCTCTTAGCATCATTTAAGGAGCTTCCAGTGCCTGCCCCCCGGCATGGGATCACAAGCCTAGTCGGCGGCTAAGTGACTGTGTCCACTCCACCCGGAATCCTCGTTTCGCGCTGTCTCGGGCCAGCGGATTCCTTTCTCTGTGGCCTGATGGCACTCTGCACTGGGGTGCAGCTTCTTTGTTCCCGTGCCATCAGGACTGTTTACACGGAGCCCTCAGCCTTCCCATTTGTAAAGGCTCGAAGTTCACTCCAAGTGCAGCCCAGCCTCCTGTGTGCTTGGCTAGATGCTCACGGACTGTCTGCTTTTTGACCCTCAGCCTCAGGAATGGAGCTTTTTCCCTTGGCCTCCCGCAATTCTCTTCGACTTGAGCATTCACTGGGACACGGCCCTTTGCCCTCTGGTTCCAGACCACCCCGGAGTCCTGCTCTGCCTGTCAGGTCTGCTCTCCAGTCCTCATGCCGGGGAGAGGACGGGGTACTGGTGACTGTGCTTATTCTGATGGGGGAGCTAGCTCCTGCCCGAGGTCTGAGGAGAGGTCCTCCTTCCCCATCTGAGGGAGGCCTTGGCATTTCGCTGCATAATGACACATGCGTCTCCACTTACAGCCCAGCAATGCTACCACTACAAGTACAGGAAATAGTAACTCTCCAAACAGATTGCATTTTGACTCCAAGTAAAAGATGGACCGTATATGTGATAACTGATGAGTTACTTGACTTAACTGATAAGTCCTTTAATTAGATACCTGAAAGTGATTTCTCCTGTGAGCAAATATTTTGAGATATTAACCTGTGCTCCTTCTTGTCGTAATGTTCCCTCTTCTCCCTTCTCCTTTCAAGTAAGAATTTTTTAATCTGCTCCCATCATCTCAAGAGAGGTTGATGGAAGGGCCAAGCCCATGCTGTCTGACAAAAAAGCTTTTCCCAGTTTTGGTTTTTAAAAGGTGAAACCCCAGAGGCTAAAAATGAGCTGGTTAGTCAAAGTAAAATGGCTTAAGAAAAGTGAAGAGAGAAATCTCTTTGACAGACAAGCAAGACAGGACCACCAGCAGGCAAGAGGGGAGCAGAGGAGACTATGGCCAGTCGACTGGGTGGGCCTGGGGACGTGGTGAAGGAGTGGCTGCATGGTGGGGTCTCTGCAGGAATCTCAGACACCTACCACGGCAAAGCCAGGTCAAATAAATGATTGCAAAGGGTCTGTTATGAAAAACAAAAAAAATCTTGCAAATATTATAAAAATGTCAGCTGGCACCCTGCCTCCGTGTTAGGGAGATAACTGAGGTGGGTTGGAGCGAGCTATAGCAAACAGGACGGCTACGGGGCAGCCCCTTCTCAGCTCTATGATGATTGCCACGTGGAGAGGTGCTGGATTTCCTGATTTTCCGGAGAAGCCAGAAATTACGACTTTTTAGTGAGCTCTTCTGACTTTTAAAAGTTGGCTAAAATGTTGTTAAAACATCGTGTAGGCCAAATAAAGCACACCACAGGCCAGATGTAGTCTCCATGTCCTGATTTGCAGCCTGTCATCCAGGCAGGACTGCAGGCCATCTCAGCCAGCATTCCTGTGCCCGAGGGTGGCACTCAAGCAGCAGAGGGGGCTTGGTCTGGAGAGGCTATGCAGATAGGGGCCCTGGTCACATGCAAACTAATGACCGAGGACCAGGAGACACCTCCACCAGCAATGTTTTGGCCCCGTGGCCTAACCCAAGGCAAGTCTGAGCAAGAAGCGGGAATTTCAATATGCAACGAGGATAATTGTTTCACCAGTTGGGCAGGAGGAAGGTTGAAAATAGAAATTGATTTGGGTTATGGAGAAAAGGATATGATCATTCTTGCACACAAGAATTTGTGGACTGAGATGTATACTTGCTATGCCTGAGGGCTTGTCGTGTTGTGGACAGTTCCTGGTTGAGCACAAAATGGCCCCCAGCATCTCCACCCATCAGACCTTCTCCTGAACGCCCTTCTCTCCGGGCCATCCGGTGACCTGGGGATGGATTATGCTGTGAACTCTGCTACAGGGCAGGGGATCTTATTCCACCGAGAGTGTAGAGAGATCACTGGTTTTTTTTGTAGCAGTTTTATTGAGGTTCAATTTATAGAACATAAAATTTACCCACCACAATTGTACAATTCAATGATTCTAGTAAATTTATAGAGTTATTTAACCATCCCCACAACTCAGTTTTAGAACATTTCCATCACTGTGGGAAGCTCCCTTGTGCCCCTTTACAGTCAATCCTCACTCCCACCCCCGGCCCTAGGCAACCTCTGATCTGCTTTCTATCTCTGTAGATTTTCCTTGTCTGGACAATTCCTGTAAATGGAATCATAAAATATGTAGTCTTTTGCGTCTGATGCCTTTCACTTAGCATAATGCTTTTAAGGTTCATTCATGTTGAGGCATGTATCAGTAGTTTTTCTTTTTACTACTGAGTCGTATTCCGCTGTACAGATGGACCACATTTTAGAAAGGACATTCACCAGCTGACGAATATTTAGATTGCTTCCAATTTTTGGCTCTTCTGCATAACGCTGCAGTGCAGCTTCATATACGTCTTTGGCACTGCCACGCTTATGAGGGGAAATGTTTCAACATCAGCCGTTAAGAGTTTAGGAAAGGTGCTCATTTCATAGGCAGTAACGTAAAAACTAAGGTATGTGTGGGGAACCTGTGAGAAGAAGCTGACAGGGTCTGCCAAGCATCTGCTCTCCGCTGATGCTGATGTCTGCTTCCACCTTTCACCAGAAAACCAAGTCCCATCAGGAGCACTGGGCTGGGGGTTGCGGGGAGAGATGAGGTTGGACATCTGGACCTTGATGTAAGCAAACACCAACAGGTGACCACCCCCTGGGGAGGATGTTGGCTCTCAAGGTGGAGGGGGGATTGGCCATTAAACCAAAGGCCTGATTATGTGCAGCCCATCAGAGGCTATCACGACTCAAAGAGAAGTGCAGCCAGTGGGGCGGTGCTGGAAGAAGAGAGATCCGAGCTGGAGATTCACCTTTTGGAACTTCCCTGAAACACTTTTTGGGTACCATATTTAGGAACACCGGCACAATTTACAGATGGGCATAGGTTGCGTTCCTGTCAGTGCACCTTTGCAGAAATTCTTAAGGACTTAGTTTCAGACAGTAATGTCTTCACTAGTATATTCTACTCACACAAGTCCTAGAAGTATAGGACATAAATAGTATGATAGTATAATTAAGTTTATAAGAATAAAATTAAGTTCTTTTTAGCCTAAAATTATCTCTTTATTATCTTTATTACACAGTAAAAGGAATGTGTATAGTAAAAAAAAAAAAAAGAGGGAGAGGTATGTGGAATAAAAAAAAAAATGTAAATAACACCAATTCAGCCACCGTGAGATACATTTCAGAGGAGTACACATGCACACACATTCTTAGATATCCTGAGCATCCCTAGGTTGTCTGGCCTCCTGAGATGACTGGTTTTGTTAAGTATCTGAATGTGTTTCCCTGGTGCTGTGTTTCCTGGCTTTTCTGGGGAGGTGCATGCCTCTCTTGGTTGTGGTCCACTGTGCCACCTTTGAACAGCTCGTCTAGGTTCTCTCACCACGTTGACCTTCTGCAGTAGTTGGAAGCGAGAAAAAATTATACCGTCATTCACGGGAAACCAGACTCCCTACTCACAAACTATATGATGCTTTCTCTGTGTCCTGGCCCTAATCATCCCACCTTGCTCTAGCCATCTGGTCCATGAACCCCAGCAGAGTGTTGAGTCTGGCTGGATGCTGTCATATGATGACTAATGAGTGATCTTAAGTTTATGATCACTCAACAGACGAGATGGAGGAAACTCTTTCATCACTAGATGTGAAAACAGGAGAAAGATGTTTGTATTCCACAATTTTTGACTCCCAAACCATGAATATCATTGGTCTTCTTCCTGCAAATTAAGACACTTTTAAGCATCTACTTGGAACAGGCCGATGAAGACTGGTCCTTCTGGACATGTCTACCTGCATGTTAAGACTTCTTGCTGATGTCTGCCACTGCCCTTCTCTGAGCACCCTATGAGTGGCAGTGGGTGGTCAGCAGCAAGCCTATTTTGAGGAAGAACCATGATTGTCCCCATTTTCCCTTGTGAATCACCAGAAGTCCTGTGTAGTGTAGCATAGCTGAAGGGAAGGGGTATACGGCTCACTTAACCCCCACCTCAAATAATGTCCTCCATTCCTACAACCCAGTCCAGTTCTTGTAATTCTGCTTGATTCAACACCTTGATGTCATGCGTTCTTTGATTTCCTTCATTAGACCCACACAGGCACTGTGCTATAGGGTTAAATAATCTTACTGAAATTTGGAGGACAAAAGCAAAGTGGGACCTGTGATTCACGATCATCATGGGAATTAAGCAAGTTAATACATGAAGGAGCTCACAAAGTGGCCGGCCTGTAGTAGATACTCAACAAATGTAAGTGATGACGATGAAGATGATTATTACCAGGCAGAGAAAAATCCTACTGAACTTATATTTGTCCCAGTCATCTATCTGTTCAGACACCTATACCATGTGTTTCTATTATACTTTTAAAATACAACTGAATATCTGGTAGAACAACTTATCCTCATTATTTTGTTACTGAATTTTCCTGTATATTTTTACATTTTTTTCTTCCAGGTGAGTTTCAGAACCATTTATGTCACCACCAAAGAAGGTCTTGGTCAGAAGTAAAATGATGTATCATATACAAATTTGGGGAGAATTGACATGAGCACGGTGCTGTCTTCTTTGCCTCAACTGTGGCTGTGTTTCCATATGTTCACACATCGCACTTAGTCCTTCAGTGGAGATTCGCTGTCATTGAAGTCTCACACATTGCTAGTCACATTTATTCATAAGAGTTTTATACGATTTGTTGCGAGAATTATTGATAATATTCTAAACAGTTGCTATTTTGCTTTACAAATGCTATTGAATTTACACATTTATTTTGTACTTTAGCCATCTTACTGAAGTCCCTCGTGGTTTCTCAGTTAAATTTGATACAAATTGCAAAAAATGAAACAAGAAGAAATGCGAGTCATAAATATTCTGAATCTGCCTCGGCAGAGAATAATTCCAGAAAATTTTTTCCTGAATAATTTAAGAGAACAGAATTCAAGAAAATAGCTAAATACAGGATTATAATGCTGACATGCTTTTTTTTTCTGGAAAAAGATACCATCTTTTTAAAAAATATATATACTCTTTGATTTAATGAATATATGTACAAATGACATTTTCATTATTTTCATTGATCTCTTATTTCTTACAAGAACATGATCCCTCTAACCTCAATTTTGGCAAGAAGTTACCCCTTGCTGCAATACTATTCCAGTAATTCTTTCAGAAAGTGTAAAGTCTGCAATAATTTGTTCTTATTGAATCCATGGTGGCTTCTTTGATGGTTGTTTCCTTTGCTAAGTAAATAATTCACTCTAAAACTTGCCCTGGAGTTGGTCTCAGACTCACCAGCTTACATGTTTTCTCCTTCTTTGAAACCTGGAACAAGAATTACCTGGTTTTTGTTTGTTTACTTGATAACTCGGTCTGGCTTTGTGGGTATTGGCAGCTGCTCAGCAATTTCGTCTGCAATTCCCTCAGCCCCCGGGCTGCAGTGCCTCTGAGACAGGAGAGCTGAACTAACTGAGTTGGTAGGTGATACCTGAAGATGTCTTCATCGGTTTTGCCCTTCGGCTCCCTCTTACTGCTGTTTCCTTCTTCCCGGATTTCTAGTACAAAACTGATCTTATCTGACAGAGAGAATGAAGAAAGGAAGGGATTGACAATTCATCATTCTCTATCACCTATTCCCGTTATGCTTTCTCACCCCTAAGCAAGCTCTTTCTTTTTCTCTATCTGAACGTACTGAATCATACTCATTTTACCTACTTTACTGGGTTTTTTAAAAGCCTAAACGTTCTCTGGCCCATCTTACATGTCTGTTGGTATCTTCTGCATTTATTCTAAGTTGTAGGCCTCTTCTTTCTTCCTCCCAAGATGCTTACTTAGGGGCTGAGCTTACGATAGAAATGCCTGTGCATCATTTCAGACTCATCATGGATCTCTTCCTTTCCTCTGGATTGGGGAGAATTTGAGTCTCTGTAACTAAAATTTAATTTTCATGTGGATATCAATCTTCTTAGATTGCCAACGTTTTCAGAGTCTCAGGCTATGTTATTATGCTTAGCGTTTTCTGAACTTTTCAAATCCACCCCCTCAAAAATCTAAATATTATAATTTACTAATAGATTTACATGGTATCTTATCAGTACACCCTGGCATTGCCTTCCCCAAAATCCAACTAAAACAGTACGGAAAATCAGAAAAAACAAAATATCCTGTGCGCGCACACACACATACGTACACACTGGAACTGTCAGTCAATTGATTGGATGATTCTAATAGAAATTAAATGGTGACTACTGAGCTAAACATGCTTTTGGTGAGCTACCTGTGCCACTTGGCTTGAAACAGTGTTACTCAGTCACAAGAAAGTATGTTGAAAAGAATAGTCTGTCTACACCTGCCCCCATTCGTAAAGGCAATGACTGGAACAACCTGAAAACTGAGCAACCAGCTCTGCTCTGGATGGATGATTCTCTGAGTAAATTATAATGCTGCTTGCCCATCTTATTTGTTCATATATTCCTCTTTGATACTACCTCTTGGAGTTAGAACTTCCAGAAAACAGCTAGGCAGAAGATGATGATGGTGGGAGTTAGGCAGGAGACGAGCCATGGCGTGCCACATTCTGAGAGTTGTGTTTTCCAAGTATGGTGCTCTGAGCGCAGCAGCAGGACAGCTCTGATGGTATATGATAGCAAATATAAGCTTAAAAAAAACTTTACTCATTAAGGAATAAATTGATCTTCTCCCCCTATGACCTCTTAAATCTCTCCTATTTTATCTCCAACTTCTTTTTCCTTCACGCTGTTCAGTTTCACTGGTCCCCTTAAAATTCTGTAAACCCACCAATCCTACTTCCAACTCAAGGACTTTGCACTTGCTGTGACCTTGGCCTGTAACGCTCTTCCCACAGACAGCGGCAAGACACATTCATTTCCTTCATGTCTGGACTCCTATCACCTCTCATTGAGGCTTTCACCGATGACTCCAGGTAGATAACCATATTATTCCTCTCTCTCTACTTCGATTTTCTCATCAGGATTTATCATCATCCGACATCCTAAATAATTACCTGCTCATTTTGTTTTCAACTTCCCACCATGAGAATTTAACTGCCAAGGGGTCAGGGACTTTGTTTAATTTACTGCTGTTTTTTTCAGAGCCTAGAGTAGTGCCTGGCTAATAGCTGATAGCAAAGACTCAAAAACAACATCAGGCCATCACTAACAACTCTGGAGAAGTCAGAATCAAAAGGATTATAAAGAAGTATTATGAACAACTTTGTGCCAAAAAATCATATAATTTAGGTAGACTGGACAAATTCTTAGAAGTATACAAGTCTTTTTTCAGAAAATAGAGGAGGAAACACTTTGCAGCTCATTCGATGAGGTCAGTGTTGCTCTGATTCTATACCCGCACACCACCACCAATTCCCCAACACCAGCTGGATGTCCTACAATTCAACTCCGTTCTGACACTATCTGCCCAGAGACGGCGTGAGATTCCGCAGGTTAGGGGCTCAGTCTCACAGGACTTCCCCACACCTCTTCAGACGTCAGTTGCAAGTCCAGGCTGCAGGTGTGCTTCTGACCAACTAGCTATAGATTGGAGCTTCCAAGGACTCCCTCCTTGTTTCTCTGAAACATTTTACTTACTGGACCACTGGTTTCTTAGTAAAATGGTATAACTCAGGAACAGTCAGATGAACTAGATGCATGGGGCAAGGTATGGAGAAAGGGCGTGGAGCTTCCATGCACCGTTCTCCCCGAATCTCCACATGTTCACCACCGCAGAAGCTTTCTGAATGCTGTCCTTTTGGGTTTTTATGGAGGCTTCCTATAATGGCATGATTGATTAGATCATGAGACACTGAACCTCCAGCCCCTCCCCTCTTCCTGGAGCTTCAGGGTGGGATTGACATTCCAACCCTGTAATCACATGGTTGGTTCCCCTGGCAACCAGCCCCTATCCTTATGTGCTTTAAAAAAGTCACCTCATTAGCATAAACTCAGGTGTAGTGGAAAGGGGCTTGTTGGGAATATCAAGACACCTTTATTGCTCTTATCACTCAGGAAATTCCAAGGTTTTAGGAGCTCTGTGCCAGAAATGGAGGGAAAGATCAAATATATATGTTTCTTATTAATCACAATATCGCAATTGCTCTAATACCAAAGCCAAAGACAACACAAAGAAAGAAAACAAATATCCCTCATGAACATAGATGCAAAATTCCTTAACAAATTATTAGCAAATTCTGGGACCGGCCCCATGGCCGAGTGGTTAAGTTACATGTTCCACTTCAGTGATCTGCAGTTTGCCGGTTTGGATCCTGGGCGTGGACATACACAACACTCCTCAAGCCATGTTGTGGCAGCATCCCACATAGAAGAACTGGAATGACTTACAAATAGGATATACAGCTATGTACTGGGGCTTTGGGGAGAAAAAAAAGGAAGATTGGCAAGAGATGTTATCTCAGGGCCAATCTTCCTCACCAAAAAAGCATAATTTAAAAAAATAGAAAAAATATTATTAGCAAATTCAGTTCAGTAACATATAAAGCATAGAAAAATGATTACTTGCCGTGATTAAGTGAGACTTCTCTGAAATGCAAAGTTGGCTTAACATCTGAAAATCAGTTGATTTTATACACCATATTAACAGGATGAAGGACAAAACCCATATGATCATCTCAGAAGATGAAGAAGAAGCATTTGACAAAATCCAACCCTCATTTATAATAAAAATTCTCAACAAACTAGAAACAGAAAGGAACTGCTTTATTCTGATAGAGCATCTACTATCAAATTAACAAAATAAGTGCAATAATTGTACACTGCATATTAAAAAATATTTTTGAGAGAAATTAAAGAAAATTTAAAATAGAGAGACATTGCAGGATCAAGAATTAGAAGGCTCAATATTATTACAGTGGCAATTTTCTTCAAAGATCTGTAGACTTACCACAGTCTTTATCAAAAGCTCAGCAGGCTTTTGTGTAAAAATTGACAAGTCACTCCTAAAATTTATATGGAAATGCGAAGGACCTAGGAGGACCAAAACAATTTAGAAAAAGGAAGAACAAAGTTGAAGGACTTCCACTATTCAATTTCAAAGCATGTTATCAAGCTGTGGTGAGGAAGACAGTGTGATGTTTGTGTAAATGTAGGCTAATAGATCAACAGAACAGAATCAAGAGTTCAGCAATAACCCCTTACATTTAGGATTAAATGACTTTTGACAAATGTACCAAGAAAATACAAGAGTGATAAGACAGTCTTTTATGCTAGTGGTATGGGGATAATTGGATATCTATATTTTTAGAAAGTGGATTTAAACCATTATCTTACCTCACACATAAGAATTAACTCAAAACGAATCATAGACTTAGACGCAAGATAAAACCATTAAGAAAATGAAAAGACAATTGACTCGTCAAGATGGCGGTGTAGGCAGGCTCAGAAGTCACCTCCTCCCATGACCACAACCAGGTTACAGCTATTCTTGGAAAAATTACCCTGGAGAGAAAACTGAAAACTGGATAAAAAGAACCCCCACAACAAGGGACAGTCCTGACTGAGGCAAAAGAAACAGAAATTCCTTCTGGAGTGAAAAAAGCCACCTTCGAGAACCGCAGACTTTCACAGCCACCCAGGTGGGTGCTACCCTAAGGTACGCAGCCCTCCCTGGAGAAGTAGGGACCTGGACGGGGGCACATTACCACTATAAGCATCCTTCGGACTCAGCACAACTGAGACAAGTACCCTACTATCTGACTTCACTAGCTATTAGCTGCAACGGGGGTATCCCCAGAAAAGCTAACAGACGAAAGCCCAAAAAACCTGCGTCTCATGCACAAATTCACCCACCTCAGAGAGCAACCTAAAATCACCAAAAAGACAGCTGAATAGTCCTTTGGTGAAAAGAGACTCACCTCGTAAGCTCTGGGTGCATCTCCATGAGAGGTGACAGCTCTCCAGAGACTGAGACTTTGGTGGCAGTCATTGTTGTGACCTAGTCCAGGCGTGCTGACATAGACGCTGGCAAATGCCATTGGAGTTCTTCCCCTGCCCTGATAGCCCAGGGCTCTGCCACACCCACTAGAGCACAGATTTCATCCAGTTCAGCCAGGGCAGGAAGCCCACCCTAGGGACCAGCCCCACCCAACAGCAAGCCCTCAGGCTACTTGTCGGCCTGCATAGGCTGGGTGCATTGATCCTCTACGGGCAGGTGAGTGTGTCCACCTCTGTGGAGCAGGGCCTGTGTGAGGACCAGGTGAACTGTGCGGGGTGTTGGTGGAGAGGTGGGGGCCTCTGCAGTGGGGCAACTGGGCATGGAGGTTCGGGAAGTGTGGGCAAAACAGGGCTGTGTTGATGGTGTGTGTGGACCTGTGGGGGGTGGGGCTTATCAGTGGAAGAGACCTATGCTTCACAAACAGCCACAAAGAGGACCGGCCCCACCTTTCACTTGACTTTTTATGGTGTTTGATTCCCAGATGTAGGAGGAAGGTCTCCTCTCCTATTATTGGCCCTATCACAAATTACAAAAGACCTCACTTCACCCTTTCTTTCATGCTTTGAATAGAGTTTCTTCAAACTTCTATCATTTGGGGGTCTACTTTTATCTCCTTTCTGCTTTTCATCCATCCAATTATTTATTCATTCCTTCAATCAAGTTAGTCAAAATATCAGAAACTGTTTATTGTGTATCGATAATGACCCAGCATTGTTCTACGCACTTGGAAATCAACAGTGAAAAAAAATTGTCAAACACCATTGTCCGGATAAAGATTAAATTACAGACACAGGAAGGTTTGAGGTCGTTACCTATGAGAAGTGCACATCACTTTCGTTGTATTTACATCCATCTTAATTTTTATTTCCCTAATACTTTTCCATATTCTTAAACTTTCATGTGTTAACCTTGATGTTAAATCCCTTATGTCCATCCCTTGTACTTGATTATCTAGCTTAATTTTCTTCTGTCCTCTCTATTATATCTAGCAACCATTTTTTCCGCACGAGGTGAAATGTACCCCTCAAGCTCCAAGTTTCACAGAGGAGGACTCAAGTTTGCCGTTGACTCTAACCGTAGTTGATGATCCCCTCAGCAAGAAAACAAAAGACCCTGCATCCATGCCTAATGGTTGCTGTTAGGATGTCTCCTTTTCACTGGCCTTGGTAGTCTGACGCTGTTCTCAATGACTCTCGCTTCTCTGGGTTAGCCCGTGGGGGGGCTTTGTCTAGTTAAGCCAATCCACAAACATCTGTAATTGCCAACCAATGAAACCATTGGCTAGTCTAACCCAGCAACTATCAGGATGCTTAAGATGTTTAAAATAGAAGAAATTAAAAAGTAAAAATTATCTTGTACCATTTACCATATTATTTCACAATGAAACTAAGGTAAAGCAAAACAATTTTAGAAGTTGCTTCCCTTTTTGATCTCAATAAACTTAACCTATTTATCAAAGGAAAGCTTAAGTAGCTATAGAAAAACATATGAATATTTTAACTAAAATTCTTCTTATTTTAATAATGCATATGAGGGGGTGTGAGATAATAGAAAAAATACATTTTGATCTCTGACCCTGGGTCCAGGCACAAAGCTCCTAAAACTCTTATAATTTCTTAAGTGATAAGAAGACTGGGAGCATCTCTTGTTCTAATGTTTGTCTTTGACCCCATCGCTGACACAGAACTCCTAAAACCCTTGTAAATCCTGAGTGATAAGAGCCCTAGGAGGATGTTTTGTTCTAACGAGGTGACTCTGGCTGGGCTCCTGGATGGAGGCTGGTCACCAGAAAGACCAAGCCATGATTAGAAACTTGGAATTTTTCACCCCACCTCCACACCCCAGAGAGGGAAGAGGGACTAGAAATGCAATTAATAAGTGATCAGGCCTACATGAGGAAGCCTCCGGAAAAATCCCAATAGGACAAGGTTGAAACAGCTTCAAGGTTGGCGAACACACCCACTCTGGGAGAGTGACGCACCCCAACTCCACCAGGACAGGGACTCCTGTGCTCAGGACCCTCCCAGACCTCACTCTATGTATCGCTTCATCTGGCTATTTATTTGTATCCTTTATCATATCGTTTAATAAACTGGGAAATGTGAGTAAGTGTTTCTCGAGTTCTGTGAGTTGCTCTAGCAAATTAACGGAAGCTGAGGAGGGGGTCGTGGGAATCACTCATTTGTCCAAATTGGACATAAGTGTGGCTAACCCGAGGACCCACTCTTGTGATCAGCATCTGAAGTGGGGTGGGGGCTGTCTAATGGGATGGAGCCCTTAATCTGTGGGATCTGATGGTATCTCCAGTAGATAGTATCAGAATTGAGCTAAATTGTAGGACACCCAACTGGTATTGCAGAGAAATGCTTGGTGTGGGGAAAAACCTCCGCGTATTTGGAGTCACAAGCATCAGGTGTGAAGTGTCCTGTGTGAGAAGTAAAGGAGACTCACAGGAAAGAAAGGCAGAGGAGGAAATGACAGCTGGGCTGTTTTTCCAGTACAGGGTGATCTGTGCTTTCTTTCCACACTTTTCTATGAAAATGTTAACCAGTACCTGAGGGTTACTCTTAGAAGCAGATGAAGAGATGGTTCTTTATTGACTGCCTATATTAAATAATGATTAAATGGTAGGACATAACTCACCTAATTCTCATAAAAATAGTAAAATATATATGTTAGTGTTCATGTACTTTGGAAGAAGAAATGTAGGTTCAAAGATGGTTAGAAATTTATTCAGGATCACAGTATTATTAATCAGCAAAGGAATGGTTCATTCTCATCTCTCCAACAAATTTCTTTCACAGTCCCATTCTATCATCCCATATTTAAGTTTAAAAAATAATGCTTACAGTTAGAAGAGTTGCTGAATTTACACTAAAAGCTAACCAAGCATGGTAAATATGGCTACATTTTAGTTCTAAATTCATTCTTTATAAAATCTTATCATGGAAAGAAGTTGAAGAAAGTGTGATTCATAAGTTCAATTACCTGTGTATTTGCTCTGAGGAACACTGATAGATTACATTCCCTTTCCACCCTTTAGTCAATTTCACACATGTGCAAGTGCTGTTAGAATAATGGCACAATGGACATACATCTTATAGACTGCCATCTTGGGAGAAACACTCATTTCACTGTTTTGAGGGAGAGAAAGAGATCTGAAATTCTTTTTACTCCATTTTTAGAGATCCTTCTACATTTTTTGGTAATCTTTCTTTATTTCCCCAAATCATTTTTTGTGTTTTAATTTCAACAGTGTCTCACTGACTTTTGCGGTCTGTGAAACAAAAGAATCTTTCAAGGAGCTGGTCAACAAAACGAAGAATTACTGGCTATCACGTTTTGCTTCATTTTGTCACAACAAAGATTTCATTTATGCTTGTTGTTGATCGCCTCCTCACAATCCATCCAAAAAGAAGTCAAATGATCCTGTTTATTCTGATGAAAATGTATCTGTAATTTTCAAATGTCAGCTGTATCACTGAATGGTTATATTTGGTTCAGGTTTGAGTCTTCAAATGCAAAGAAACACGCCAGTCATAAAACTATTGGAAAATGTCACAAAATATTTTTAAAGGCAAATGAAATTATGTAGCCTGCCTCCTGTACACCCAGGTCGGGATGAGGACTCTCAGAGCCTGCATACTGCCCCAGTGGAGCTTTCCTCTACACCTGCCCAGGTAAAGATGCAGAGCTAGGGTGTGAAGGCCAGAACCAAGGCTGATTCTTTAGCTGCATTGATTGCAGACTGTGCAGACAGAAAAAGTTCAAGGCCTAATCATTCTCCCTTTCACAATGTAAGTCAGAACACGACCCCACCCTATACCTTATTAGAATACAACCCCAAGTCTCCTATGACTTGGCCCCTGACTTCGGCCCCTCTGCCACCTCTCGCTAGCTGTCACCGCTCTCAGACACACTGGCACGCTCCTATCTCAATGACTTTGCAACTGCTATGTCCTGTGTCTGGAATTCTCTTCCAGAAAAAAATCACCCAATCTGTGCCCTGAGTTCCCTCAGCTCTCTGTTCATGTCACTTTACGAGAGAGGTGTTTCTTAAATATACAACTTAAAGTAGGATCTTCTGTCCTCCTGTCACGTTATTGAATTCCCTTGTATTATTTTTCTTTATACCCCTTAATCACTGCCCTTCGTATGGTATGATGTTTGTTATTGTCTCTCCGCCCCACCAGAATTGGAAACTCCAGGAGAGTGGAAACATCTGTTTTATTATCTTCTCCCCAGGACTGTGTTCCTGGCACATAGTAGGACCTCAAAAGCCTGGTTAAATGAATTGTTAAATGAAATCAGGAAGACTTATCTTCTTTTTTACTTCAAACATCCAGAGTGATCAACAGAATGGCTTTATTGGTTTAACGACCAGGAAATGGAGGTGAGAGATGAGGAGGCCAGTGGATGGAAAATTTGGGAGAGCATTTTAGAAAGAGGAGACTTATGACAGAACTCATGATCTGGGTCAGCCCAAGAAGAGAGTGCACTTGGAAGTTATGCTGTGCTCACTAAGTTAGTTTTCAACGTTACTCGGTATTTTTCATTTACTTCTATTTCTTCTGTTTACTTCCTGTTTCCTCCTCTGAAAAGATTCAAGCTTTATAGTCGTGAAGTTAAAATGATACCATCTCCTCTTAAAAGGAAATAGAAGCACTATTCACATGCCTCTATTTAGAAAATCATTTTTGTGTGCTGTTTTAAATATAGCTTCTCTATAATGGCTTTTAACTTTTCAATATAGACAATGCTTAATGGGATAGATCTAGAACAATCTGATCTGATACTTGGGACTTCATATGTTTGCTCAGGAAAAAGGAACAATGAGCCAGCTAAGAATAATAGCGCAAAAGATAGAATGTGGTGATGGCGTACATTATTTGCTTAAACATCTCTGAAAATCGGACTCCCTGTATTATTTTTTTAGGGAAGCCAAAAATATGCCTACCATTATAAGCAAGTTCTTATCAATTTCTTGTATGTTTTTATGAGTAAGATAGCTATGTTTTGACTTGCTGTTCTATTTTCATTGTGCTGAGCTTAGGGGTTTTCAATCTTCTTTTATAGAAACAGAGAGAGATGCTTTTGCAGTACTAGAATAGATTTATGCTTTCAGAGATCTTACCCTTAAAGGTCAAGGTACATATATAAACACAATAAATTAATTTCCTCATAAAATATAATGTGTATTTCCTGTTCTAGAATGTTCCTTGTTCGTTACCATTTTACACACTATCTTCAACGTATGGGTTGTTGGGAGCTTAGCAAAGAAGTGACAAATCATTTACATTCTTTTCTTCCCTAGAGTTAAGCTAATGTCACAGATGTATATATTAGTTTCCATGATTTAAACTACATGCATCTGTTCAATAAGACCTCCTTAATTTGATCACAGGATTATATTCTGAGGTATCTTGACTGAAATGAGTTTTTATTTACTTGGTGATTCATGGCCATGAGGGCAACTAAGGGCAAAATTTTATTTCTGATTTCTCTGGATGGGATGGTAACAGTGAGGTGAATTTTAATTGAGTTCTGAACAGGAACAAAACACAAAAGATAAATTTAGTTTGCAGAAGTGCACAAATTCATTATGCTTAGAGCTCAATGCCACTCTAATGTTTTCTTTCTCAATGAGAAAATTACATTCTTTGAATTTTTCAAAACTGGATGTGTTGGTAATGCCCTGGCCACTTCTGTCTCCAAATCAATCTTTATTTCCTAACTTGTCATTTCTGTAAGGAAGTTGTTTATCCCTACAACCCAAGTGTTCAGGCTGCAGCCTGAACACAGCTGGGATGTTGGGGACCCTACTTGGGCACTGCTCTGCTAACTGAATATTTTTCTTATTGCTGCAAAACTCTGTCATTATTTTGGTATACTTATATATTTATTAAGCGCTAAAACATTAAAAAATCAAACTTAACCCCCAACTTTGAAATTTTTTTCTAATTAGGAAAAAGAAATTTTCTTAGTTATAATGAATTTTTAAAAAAAAAATCAAGTTCCTGACTGGAATTAGGTGCATTTTAAAATAGCAATGGAGTGAAAACATTTATAGAATATGCATTGAATACTTGTATTAAATCTAGCTATCTTTATCACCTAACCCTTTTAAATGACTTTCCTCTTCCCAAAACAAGAGAAAATTATTCTATTTAATTCTTAAAATTTTCTAGAGAGAAATTTTTTCTAGAGAAGAAAGTCGTTTACAGATAATATGGCCCTAGAGCATTTAATAATTAGTTCTTTGTATGCCCAGCTTAATAATTAGTTCTGATGTCCAGCTTAATCCTTCCTTCCCAGTTATTTGGATATGTTTCATGAATTTTACTTCAAAATATTTATCATAGGGGCTGGCCCTCTGACTGAGTGGTTAAGTTCCTGTGCTCCACTTTGGCGGCCTGGGGTTTCACTGGTTCAGATCCTGGGCGCGGACATGGCACCACTCATCAGCCACGCTGAGGTGGCGTCCCACAGAGCACAACCAGAAGGACCTGCAACTAGAAGATACAACTATGTACTGGGAGGCTTTGGGGAGGAGAAGAAGAAGGAAAAAAAGAAGATTGGCAACAGATGTTAGCTCAGGTGCCAATCTTAAAAAAAAAAATTTATAATACATTAATAGGTACAATTCATTGAGCATTCATTGTATAGCAGACATGACCAATGAATCCTAAAAAGGACTCTCCCTATAGGGTAGTTGCCGTTAAATTTCCCTTTAACAGAGAATAAAACTAAACCTAAAAAGTCAAAAACATAAAGCTGGAAGTGGAGTGAGCAGAGGGTCAGCACGGGTCTCTCTCAATCTCAGCCCGTGCTCACAGACGCTGGTTACTTATCACTTAGGGAAGGGAAGTTCTATGTATTGACCCCCGACTCAGTGTCACACATGACACAGGGTGGATTGCGTGTTATCTGTTCCTCATGGTAGTCCCACTCAAGAGGAATATTTAAAAACCGTTTTGTACAGACAGGCAATCTGTGTTCCAGAAATCTGAATTCTCCTCCCATAACTAGACATATAACCGTGGGAAACACATGTAACCCCTTCAAGAATCAACTGTTTAGGTAAACGAGCCTTTGGCTCATGATCCTCTAACCAATGAAATAGTCTCCACCCACGAAACTTAAAGTATCTGAGCTTCTCCAGCAGTGACCGCCATTGCACACAACACGCTTCTTGGTAAGCCAGCATCTACGTCCTGTGCAGATTCCCTGCTGTGAGGGACACATGACTGATAGTCATATCTTCTCCCCAACCCCAGCATCAGACTCTGGTTCCTGTAAAGCCCTCCCGAAACCCACCCTCTTAACTGTAGGCTCTGGAGACCACATATGTGGATCCTTCCTCTAAAAATGTTTCAGATGCTTGGTCAAGACCATTTCCAAGTTAACTTCTAGCTTTATTTCTGGCTTTCTGCTCGATCCTCCGTAGAAGCACAGCTGCTTTAACTGAGGCAGTTTATCTTTGCAGTGGTTGTTGGCAGTACCATCTCGTTCAAGAAGCATCCTTGTGCGTGGACTACATTGACCCCCAGCTGAAGAAACAAATGAAGGAATTCTTAAAGCTCAGCATCCTTAAAGGCAAATTTGCAGAAACGTCTGTTAAGAAAAGCCAAAACACAAGAGATTTAGGCTCAATAGCTTTGCTTTCTTTTCCTGATTCTATGAGGCAGAAGACACGATTTAGCAGAGCCAGGAACCGGGAACTCAAAGTAAATAGTTCATCTTGTTCTTCTTGGAGGAAGTCCCCCTGTGGTGCAGGAAGAAGGATGAGATGAAGAGGAGAAGCCAAAGAAACATCTAAGAATGGTCTCAATGCCTGGCTGTGTAGAATTCCAAGAATATTTCCGGGCATGTTTGCAGATGCAAGAGAGGACATCGGACATCAGATGCAAGAGATGAAGTTGAAATGGAGTCAAAGGCAGACAACAAATGGAACTATGAAGAAAAGCCTTAGAAATAAATTATAGACAGCATAAAGAGCCTAAGAGAAGTTCAAGTTGGTTAAATGGGGGTTATGGGGGTTATGTTTTCCTCTTAGAAGGGAAGGATGAAAAGGAGTGAAGTTCGTGATTCCACCAGCAGTAGTTACAAATATAGAAAAGTCCTGCTAATGGATCTGGGAGGTCAGCGGTGGAGAGAGCCTCACACACGGCGCCCTCATCGTTCAAGGGACGTTCCTGAGGCATCGCTGCCACCTGGTGGCCAACATCCACTTTCATCCTAGTTGCTTCCTGTTTCCGGGGGGAGGTTCCAGTACTTTTTTAAAAAGAAGACATGAAGAAATAAAGTGACTTCATTTGCTCCCCCAATGACCGTGACTTTGTGCTCTCTTCCAAGGCTCCTCTACCTGCAGGAGAAGGTACTTACATCAGTGGGTACTTATTGCTTACGGAAGAGCGTAGAAAATGACTTCATAACAGGTGTATTCTGCACTTTTAGTTATGTATCATAGTATCTTTCCTGTTTAGAAGGGTCAGCTCATCTTAAATTTTTTAATTTTCATATTTAATTGGCAGCCCTATATAGAAAGTTAAACACTCAATTTTTTTTATAAGACATTTAACAGCCGCTCGGCAGAATTTCACTTTTTCTCCCTACAGCATGGTTTGACGAGATGTTTTCTCACAGCGGCTCTTGTGCTAAAAGCTTAGCTCAAGTGACCTTACAGTCCCGAGCTCTGAAGAAATTGCACATTGAGAGGTTTGGAGAGAGAGTGTAGAGACAGAGAATAAACGAGAATTTCTTGCAACTTAGATCTTTGTTGTGTTGGTCCAAAGCCTGGGAACTCGACAAAACCGTGGGTTTACAGAGCTACTGATTACATCTATCACAAGTTGTCTCTTCAGGTTTTTCCACCATTGTTAATCAGATTGTGGAAAATCTGTCTTCTCAGTGTTAATGGATAAAATCACCATGTTTAGCGAAAACGTGAGGGACAATTAAATAATCTCAAAATAACCAACCCTACGCGTCTGCCTCAAAGCACTGGTGGGCAGATGTACAGACTGACACCATGCAGCCGCAGGTTCCGAATTCAACCCAGTTCTCTTCCTGCCTGATAACCAGCTCATCCAATTGATTCATAATGACCGTGTCTGCTTCCTGAGCTCTGACAATCTAACACAGTCCCAGCACAAGCAAATGGAAATAGATAAGAATTTTTAATTTAAACTCTACTTCCTTCAGTCAGAAATGTTCTCATTTCTTGTATACTTTCTTTTTAAATTTCAGTAGCTCTGTTTGAAGTTTTTCACGGCCCCCCTCCCCTTAATAATTGTCAAGAGGAAGAGTGTAGATGAAGAAGAGATAGCTGGGATCAGGCTCCGTCAAAATATTCCTGACTCAAGTGGATGTGGCCAGTAACATCACATTGCTGATTTCTAGATACTGCAAGTGTCTTCCATTAGCCAATCCAAATACAAAAGGTCCCTGAAACAGGGAAATAATATGAATATATCTTTGGGAGACAGGATTTTCAAAGAGAGCAAAAGTAGTGTTGGATCAGAGACAAAAAGTCTGAGTATATTTTATTCTTCTGCTTTGTCACCTTATGTAGTCCTTCCACAGTGTGAAGGAGCCCTCCAAATAAGTCAGCCATGTTCCACCCTCACAAATTTTACCTTATTTGTTTCTACATCTACTATGATTTACTTAACATTTTTCTTTAAATTCACTTTTTATTTAGCCATATTCTAGGCAAGACAATGCATGAAATGACAACTTTGATGTTAATTTTTATAATTCCTTCTAAAATAAACTAATAACTATTCAAGTTAAAAAAAAAGTCTATCACTCAAAAACTCGAAAGTTGAAGGTAAGAAAATAAAAATAGCAGTTTTCCCTCATGTTAAGCATGCCTCTCTCTTCTCTCTCTCTCTCTTGCTTGCTGACTCTCTCTCTTATGCACGCACATATGCCAATCTATCTTTGAGAGTGTTTTGCTCTAAAGGTTTAGGAAAGAAATGGTTGAAAGAAGAAATAATGTAAAAAATATAATACCTTAAAGAATTCAAAGCACCTTTATATATAAATTAACATTTTGGCCATAAGGGAATAACAAAGACCAGACTCAACCTTCTGCTATAAATGCAGGAATTTGGATGAAATACATAAAATGACTATCTTTAGATGTTAGGCAACAGGCAACCCAGGACTATAATCCTTAAGAGAAGGGAAAAACTTGACCTGTCCTTACAATCTCCCTAGCTTCCTGCCTAGAGGCAATTTCTGTGCCACGGCCACAGGGAGGAGAAACTCGGAGTTGAAGAGGTAAAAATTAGAGTTTGGAGAGGCTGAGGTGCCTGGACCTAGCCGAGCAGAATTACAGAAAGGAGGGAGCTACGAAAAAACAAGGAAAAACAGCTCCAGATATCTGTACTGGAATCACCTTGAGTCTTGGTTGAGTACCAGCCAGTGCCTGGGAGAGTAAAACGCTATGACATCAGACCAAGAGCAGTCTAGGAGTCATAAGCAGAGTGATTCCTAGAGCTTGCAGAAGTTGGGGTGTCACTTGAGCACCCCAATCAGTGAAGAGCCCTCAGTCATCACGTGGGGGCACTCAGTGGAACCCCAAAGGCTCATGCTTCAGTAGCAGAGCTAAATTGTCTCTGGAGAGAAAGCTGCTGAAAACCTTCCCTCACAAGCCTTAAAAACAAAACTCAGAGTGATAAAACTGATCTGCAACTTAACTGTGGGTCAAAGAAAGCTTTAAAGAAAGACAGGAAACCCAACATCCAACAGTGTAACAGTCACAATGCCCAACCTTCAATCAAAAACCATCAGACAGGACAGGCAGGCAAATGTGAGCCCTAACCAGGAGAAAAAGTACTTAAAACAGGACAGAAGTCGAAAATAAAAAAATGGAACCCAAGCAACTCCACATGCATATTTTACTTTGGTTTTTACACCAAACAATGAAGTCATGGCACAGTATTATTTAACCTGATTTTATAGATGAGAAAACTGAGTCACAGATTTAGTAAATGAATTGCCAAAAGAAATTCACTTACTAGGTCTCCTGATTCTTTAATGTTCTTAAGTAGATGATGGCATGAATCTCAGTTAAAGGAGGCTATTGTGGATGGTAGTGGACCTTAATAAACTTTCATAGATCAGTCATAGGGCAAAAATATCAAGGAAGACTGCAGGTGTGGGTGCGTGCCTCTGTGTGTGTGTGTGGGGGGGGGGTGTGTACTTGTGTGTACATGCATTGTGGCTGTGCTCTGCAGGTTATATAGTTTGACACAATAATCACTCATTATCGTAAAGTACATTTACTGACACTCTGCTCACCTTAGCATTGTTACTCTTATAAAGATGACTTTTCTGATGCAACTAGGACTAACCCCTCCCCAATTGTAATACAGGGCTCCAAAACATTGCTCTGAAAACAGAACTGGAGTAACAAGAATCAGGGATCAGTTTTACAACCAAGAGCCACTTTTATGTGTCAAGGTCAATGTAACTCAGGAAAGAGTTTAAAAATTGAACCTACATAAATTTTGTTACTGGAAACTTCTGAAAAATCAACAATACATCTTAAAAATTTGTGTATAACTCTTCTTAGAGTAGGAGGGCTGACTAGAAGATGAGCTAAGGGCTATTGCAATTCTGATGCTTCAGAGTAGGTAATTACTCTTGGTCAATGCTTGTTAACACCTTTGAGTGTTGTATCCTATGGACGGTGTGCAAACTTTGAAGTATCAAAATTCTTCCTCTTTATGCTGTACTCTACAAAATTTAGAAGCTTACTATCACTCTTATGTTACATCTGGAGGAGTATCAAAATGCTCTCTTTTTATGTTGTGGTCTACAAAATTCAGGAGCTCACTAGTCACTGTTGAGTTATGTTAGGTTTAGAGTTGTTGCTCCTGTTAGCGCCGCCCGGCGGATTCCGACTCCTAGTGCCCTGTGCACAGCAGAGGGAGCCCTGCCCAGTCTTTCTGCACCATCCTCTCGCTTCCCGGTGCTGCGTCAGACAGTGCTCTGCTGCTATTGACAGGGTTCACATGGCCAATTTTTTCTGAAGTGAGTGACCAGGTCCTTCTTTCTAGTCTGTCTTGGTCTGGAAGCTCCGCTGACACCTGTCCACCATGGGTGGCCCTGCTGGTATTTGAAATCTTGGTGGCAGAGCTATCAGCATCGCAGCTACACTCAGCCTCCACAGCGTGACAGCTGACAGAGGGTGGTGGGTTCTCTGAGAGGGACATGAACTTGGGCCACATCAGTGAGAGCATCAGACCTTCCCTCGCTCGACCACCAGGGCTGGCTGCGTTTAGAGTACAGGAATGGAAATGACCTGTGTGCTAGGGTCAGGGTAAAACCTCACTCACGTGAACACTTGGAGTGTAAGCTGGTGTTTCCTTATGAGTGTACTGTAAAGACATATACGTATATAATTCCTTATAATTTATATAATAATTATATAAATAAGATTATGCATATATGCACTCGTGTGCATACATGCACGGATATATAAAATATATTTGAGAAACACTGCATACAATATTCTTTCTCAAAGATTCACAATGTCTATTACCATATTAACGGTTCTACAAAATTGTGCAATCAGTCTTTGTGCACTGGCAAACTTTTCAGACCTTGGAATCTGATTTTGAAAAATCGCTATTAATATCCTGCAGAGGCACCATTCCCAAGAACCCAGCGTGAAAAACACTGCTAAAGACGCTTGCTTCACAGCTTTGGTGCTGAAGTAAGACTTCCTGAGTTGACAAGTACAAACCTGAGTTTACAGCTTATTGATCACTTAATCCTGCGTGACTCAGTTTCCTTATACAAAAAGGATCATGAGAGCATCTATCTCCAAGGTTTGTGAGAGCTTAAATTATAAACTTCATCCCAAACATTATCTGGCACAGAGTAAACTCAATAAATATTAGCTACATTGGCTAAGATTTGGTAAAATGATAACATTATGTAGAAAAACTTTCTTGGTAAAAACAGTAGGTGGTTAGTACAAGAAAACTTTGAAGCAACCCAGAGTGCAAGGACTCTTTCAAGGTTCAGAAGAAGTTATGCGGATTGTTTTCATTCACTTGACTTCCTTCACATCTAAACTAAGCTCACAACACGTCCCGATTTAACTGTAAATTAAAGCACATTACAAAATATATTCTTTAAAAATCATTTTATGACATCTTTTCCATTCTTTGTGGTCACATAAACAAGATGGAAAAAGAACATCCTGTATCTTCACTCACTAGTCCCCAAACAAGCAAGATCCTCTCTGCTGGCCTGGCTCAAATACTCCTTCCTTTGGAAGTTTTTCTCCACATCTAGCCCTGGGTGAGTTAATGATTTCATCCTCGGGACCCTTCTGGGACTTATTTCGACTAATTATTGGGTTTAGCCTATACTTGCTCTGTCACTGATCTTTTTGTGTCCATGAATCCTGATTGGCATAAGAATGTGTTTACGAGGATCATTTTCCAGCCAGTTGTCTGTACCTCAGAACTCAAATGGCCACTGAAACCGTATTAAATGTAGCTGCTTATTCTGGAAGCCAGGACACAAATTTTGTGAAAACTTTAATATAAAATATCATACAATCTTCTGCATGTAACCTTGATCACTGCATGTTTTTGTGAATACCTAGTTAGTCTGATTTATAGACCACTGGGGAAGAGTGACATCATGGCATCAGGTGCAACCTCTTTCTATAGTATCCTTGTGCAATGAGTGACAGGCCATCCATAAACTGATGGCTTTGAAATAGCTGTAACCCACAGTAAGAAAAGCATTTTACCTTTCAGATTGGTACACACACACACACAGGCAAACACTCGTACACACACGTAACTAAAACAAAAATTTCACAACATAATACATTCTCTTATAATGTCTGAGGGACTCTTTCTACTGCAATTCCATTCTATTTTATTCCATTTGATTTTTTGATGCTGGTTATAGAACAGGAAATTAATTTCACATATTCCTGGAGAATTAATGAGTGCTTAAAGGCACATGAAATATCGTAACATCCTCCCCTCCTCCCACAAATTTTTGCATTCTTGTACAAAATCTTCCACACATAGTTGACTTTGGTATCGGTCTTCCTGATAAAATGCCTGGATGTTGCATTGTTAAAAAAATCAGGTTGCGGAAATAGAAGTCAGATAACCAAGGAGATGTTTCTTTAAAGGAGAAATGTTAGGCGTCAAGGCCATGGTTTTCCAAATTCATGAGGCTGCGTTCTAATTTTATTCACGATTAGTACTATGATGGCCATCAGACGTCTCCCACCCACTTTACACCAGTTATAAATTTGTTTTCACAATGAATGGTCACTTCATAAACATGATGCATGAGAGATACACTTCCTGTGCTGTTCTCCACAGACAGCTGGGGAGGAAAAGTCTGATTCTTTGTACAAAGTCTCCTTGTTGTTGGTACATATGGTCTGTCATTTCCAGACGGGGTGTCACCCCAGAAGTTGGCAACAAGGTACAGGAAAATGTCAACCTTTGCTGCTGAAGTTAAATGAAGCTCACTGCTTAGAGAGGTCCAGCCCTCACTGGGTTTGTATGTGGCTCCCTGAAGATGCTCAACAACATCTCCCCAGTTTCAACGGGGCAAATGTAACTGTAATGTAAGACCGGGTGCATAGCAGAAAGCAGCAGAGAAAGATAATGACTGGAAAAGGATGAGTGTCTTGAGCGAACTCCAGGTTCAGTCTAAGGAGCATGATTCCTTTTCAGCTCTATTTTTTCAGGGGAGCTGGGAAGAACAGCCTTGCCTTATCCTGCTGACATTTTCCATTAAAATAATCTAACTCGCTTTGTTCTGAATTTAGCCTTTGGATAGAACCATTTCCAGCATGCGTGGTTTCCAACGTAGGCAGTCCTGGTGGGCAGAGACCAAAGCGAACTTTCTGACTCCTCGGCAGTTCTTTATCAGTATAGGTTAATGCAGCAGAGTCTTGGATTATAAACTGAAGACTACAGATGTTTAAAGAGGGCAAGAAACTTTAAGAGCATTTCGACTCCTTTCTTTTACAGATCTGGAAATTGAGAACCAGAGGGTGACGAGACTTTCTAAAGCTGCAGATTATAAGTTTGTCTACACTGAGATAGTCTCCCCACACTGGATTACTCAAAAGTAAACAGAGATCATTAACAGGCCCCCCACATTTTACTATTTCAGTTTCACTGGGGAAAAAAATGCCATTTCTGAACATGCAAATCTGAGAATTTCCCTCCTTTAGAACCCCATCAAAGGATAGCCAGTGTGCATAATTTGAGTGACCAGAATTTTACTCTGGGGTCTGAGAAATCTGAGTCCAAACCCAGCTGTGTGACATCAAGAAATTTGTATGAGTGGTCTAAGCCTCAGTTTTCTTATATTTAAAATGGAGATATTAATGCTACATTAATTATACCTAACCCACAGGGTTGTGTAATGATTTAACAAATACACAACAGGCACCCAATAAATGTTAGTTCCTTTTGAAATACTATTTTATTCTCTCTTGTGTCTGAGCTCCTTATAAATAAGGAGCTAATGTAGGTCAGAGACTAGACTTCCGCCCTAATTTTCAAGTCTAGGTTTTGAACATGGGGAGGGCAAAATTGTCTACTGTAGCAGTTTTCAAAAAGTGGTTCACCTAGGGGCTTTTTAGAAATGCAAATCCACAGGCTCCACCCCAAACATCTGACTCAGACACTTTGGGGATGGAGTCAAGAAAACTGTGTCTTAAAAAGCCCGCCAAGAGGTTCTGATACATTCGAAGGTTTGAGAGCCCCTGATTTACCAGATTCAGGGTGGATGGAGAGGAAAATGGGTGAAAGGCGGTGGGCTGAGACCAAGGAACCCCACTTGAAGGCAACTTCTAATCCAAGAAGACTGGGCAGGCATTAAAAACCAGTTGTGACGCAGAACATCAGTTACAAGGTTGGAGAGGGAGTGTCAAGGTAGAGAGAAGCAAACGCCTTAAGTCAGGAGACATTCCATCTCTAGGGACCCTCAACACAGGATGGGCCTGGTGGGGAGGGAGAGGTGGGTTCTGAGTCCAGAAATGGCACTGCCCTGACTTACCTTCAATCTTAGTAATTCTATCAAAATCTAACTTACCTTAAACAGATTCTACACGAAACAGCTATTTTGGGTAAATCATAGATCACATCAGACTGAAGGCTGGGCGTGATAACCTTCTGTGAACCCTTAATAGGAGCCAGCCCAGTGGCAGAGTGGTTAAGTTTGGCGGCCAGGTTCACAGGGTTGGGTTCAGATTCCCAGGCACAGACCTACACGACTCGTCAGCCATGCTGTGGCAGCGACCCACATATAAAGTGGAGGAAGATTGGCACAGATGTTAGCTTGGGGCAAATCTTCCTTAGCAAAAAATCTAACCCTTAGTAATTTCCTTCTACATTCTCATGATTTCAGCAATTATTCTTAGAAAGATACTTTGAGTTTTCAGCTCAGTAATGGTGGCAGAAATACTCCCCCTTGGCCTGGTTTGGCCCCTGATTATTGGCCAAAGATGCAGCAACAACAACAATCGGCAGTGGCTTAGCACTTGAAGAAAAATTCTCAAACAGAAGCCATAAAACGATGCACCCTGACTGCCTCCACTACTGGCGGCCCCATCTCATTACTCTCTAACCACCAGACATTTGTTGCATTTATGTTCTGCTATCTGTGCACATGTCCATAAGCTATGAATAAAAGGGAACAGGGCTGCCCCTCTCCAATCTGCACGACACCACAAGGTTAATCCAGCTCCTGTTTAGGAGCATAAAATCTGCATTCTCTTGCAGGTGCAATTTGCTTCCAACTCCTTCGTCCAAAGGCTCAAATCCTGGCCACCTAGTTGCTCTCCCACTGCTTTTAAACAGTCTCTGGATCTAACCAGCTGAGACTCCAAACATTTCCCATGGCTGCTCATCCCATGTCTATGTTTGATTTCTGTTTTTCTTTTTTACCTGAAGTACTTTCTACCCCAACTAAACTAACTCCTTGATCCTCTTCAACTGATTCACTTGTTCAATGAATAAATCTTCATTGTGTGCATAATTAGTATCAGCTACTTACAAGTTATTGAGGACTGAAGAAGTCTCGTTTCTGCCCTTGCCTTGGCTCTCAGTCTGGTGATGGGAGAAGACAAGGTGACAGACACCTCCACTATGGTGTGGGAAGTTTATATGCCCTTAGAGCACAGGACCTCTGTCCTATGTCACAGACGTCGTTCCCAACCCTAGCACACCTGTGCTGCCTACATAACTGGAACTTAAAGTGAGGTAATATTGAGTGAACTGATGTCTCAGAATGGTAAAATCTGGTCTGAATTTGCCGTTTGTTTGAGAGGAAGAGCAAAGAAAGTGGAATATTTAAGGAAGGAATGTCTTTTCTGAGAAATTTTGCCATTACACGAGCTAAATCAAAGGGGCTAGAAAGAGAATGAGAAAGCATTTGTGGGCTGGCTCGGGAGAACCTCAGGTAAGAGGTTCTCAGGCAGGAACAGGAATTCCCAGAAAACATGGCAGAGGGCAGTCTCTCAAGTCATCCTTTCTGGTTTGGAGTCCTTGGCATTTGACACAAACATTGGCCTCTTACCCCACTCCCTTGAGGGAAACCTGGTCCTGACTTCACCCTGCCTTACCCCATGAAAAAGATCTTTGATCTCCCAGTTGCTTCTGTCATTGCTGGAAGCTCTTCGTGTCTCTCAGCACAAATGCAGCGTAATGTTTTGTGGCTTCTTTGGCCACACTGTTGACTAGATGGTAAGAAAACATATTTTGCACAGTGGCTATTATTACGTTAGAGGTTCTTACTTCCTGTGATCATAAAAGGAGTACTAAGATTCTTGGAGGTTAAAAATCAATGACACAAAGCACATCTAATTGAAAAGGAAACAAATTCTCTCCTCCATGTGCTTCGTCTTTGGATCAGATTTATTTTCCCTGCGAACCTTCAGATAAAAGGATTATTTAAGGACATGTGGCCAGGATATGCTTGAGTCTGCTAAACCCACTGACATAATACACGAAGTAGTCAAAGGAAATGATGGTTGCATAATACAATGGACTGTGCTAATGCAAATTATTTAGGACTCACAAAATCTTGTGGATCTAATGGACTTGGAAATTTTTATTTCGGCAGACAATTGGCAAATCTGAGTTTTACATAGAAGGTGGTAGGCTGGAGTTTGACGTAAGCTGGAACAGTGGTTTTCAGACTGGAGTGAAGATAATTCTTTACTCAGGAAGCGCCGCCCTTGTAAACAAGCAAAGTAGGTGATGATCTCATTAATCTAGTCAGAGGTTGAGGGGACCCACATCTCTGAAATTCTCTTCTGCTAATAGCAGGTGTCTTAAATTCCACTGTTAGAGACTGAACTCTCGATTTGAATTTTCTCTACTAAGAGGGCATAGCCAGCTTGGCATAATAATTTGAAGTATAATTTGTTACTGGCCATCTGCAGTTTTTGTTGAAGGAAAAATCCATTACTGAGATGTTGTAGGGAATGAAAAACCAGACCTTAATTACATGCTTTCTATGTACAAGCCACTCAACATTTACCTCCCTTAATCTTTACAAAAATTGTGAGCTACACAGGGTTGCGAGGCTGGCTGCTGCTAGGCTATAGAATGCTTCTGTGCAAACTGGAAAAGGCTCCCAGAAATCTGGACAAAGTCGGAGGGCACGTGGCTCCATGAGGGGAGTGCAGGCTGAATTTTAGTATCAACTCACACTTTTTTGTGGTATATGAGCATCACAACTATTCTTGATGCTCTAAAAGTAGGTATTATTATGTTAACTGAGAAAATGGAGCCTATGGGGCTAAGTAGCTTTCCCAAGGGCAGATAACAAGTAAGTGGTGCCATCAGGATTTGAACCTTAGCCTACTGGATTTCGAACTTGTAATTCATTTCTTCCTCTTTAAAGTTGGAATGAAATTATACTTATCTTACAGGATTGTTATGAGGGGTTAAAGAAGATGGCTTACATGGAGTACTTCACACCATGCCTAGTACACTGTTACCTTCCGTATATATTTGGAGTCGCAAGGGCTAACAGCGGGCTCTGTGATCTTTCCTCTAGTTTTGGGGACACCTGAGGATTTGATCCTTGGTCAATCCTCCCTGCAAGATTAACAACTCAAGGGCTTGTTTAAGGGTTTATCTATACCATACCCAAGATGAACGAGAGTCTATGCAATAGCTGTGTTCCAGACAGAGCACACATACCACCTCATCATCGAGATGGAGTGACGAGTAACCTGAGGTGATGAGAAGAGGCTAGCCATCTGCACTTAAATGAGGGAGAAGGGTCATAACTCACTAGGTATGACTGGTGAAGGAACCATTCAGCTGTTGTCTTCCCCGAGTTGAAGCGGTCATTATATACTCAGTCCACCTCTCACAACCAGACATGTGTCCCAAATGTGAAATGACTGAGATGTCAGAAGCTATGACTGGGAATCATGAGACCTCCACTGTCCTGTGGCTGTGCATACTTCTTTGTTTCCTGTCTTGTCTTAAAGTCAAATATACTTAGGGATGAGTGAAGTCCTCTCTGCCTTGAGAGTTTGATTGTCATCTGAATCCAAGACCATGGTTTCTGGTAAAGCAGTGTAGGTGTTGCATCAGACAGCTGGGCAGAGCAGAGGTCAGGAGACAGGAACTGAGGAGAACTCTGGGGAGAGAGAGAGTTCTCAGATAAGCGAAGAAATGCTCTGGTGTCAAGAATATAGATCCAAGCAGGCTAGAGCGAAACCTAGCAAGGAAGCCCTTGGTGCCCTCTGCTTTGCAAACGTCATTTCGCCTAGCAGCCCCTGTAAGCGAGCTACACTTGTATGTTGGCTGGATCCCCAGTGCCAACTTAAGTCTTTGTATTATAGAGTGTTCGAGCAGGATAGAGATATAAAGCAGTATTTATTATCTGCTTACTCTGTGCCAGAAGTTGTCTTTGGTGCAATTTCTTGTAATTATCGAAAACCCAAAGCCATATAAGTGGTATTTGCCTCTTACATGGGTGAGGGAGCTGAAGCTCAGTGGCAATAAGTTGACCATTGATGGATGCCGAAGACCTTGCTCTTCCTACTCTACCACATGACTTCAAAAATATTTTAACTTTTGCTGCTAGCGTGATTTATCCAAAATATCTATACCCATTTATAGACGGCATTTATAGAGTGCTTACTATGTGCTATGCATTGTAGTTTTAAAAATATTGTCTCATTTAATGCTCATGACACACCTGGGAAGTAAATCCCACCATCATTTTTCACAAATGAGGATATTGACCCAGAGAGGTTAATTAACCTGTCCAAGATCACACACCATGAAGTCACACAGCTAAATTCTGTGATAGGAAGCAATATATATGAAAGCATCTATAACTTCTGCTGCGATTGGAGTGTGAATCCCTCTAGGACAGGAACCGTTCCACAATATGTGCATACCTCCCAAGACATTTAAGATAGTGGGCATTCAATAAAGGTTATTGAATGGACTATGACAGAACATGGCTTTCTATAGCTTTCCCAGGGAGATAAGGTCTAAAAATTGGACTGGTCCACTATTTGTTACAGAAAAAGAGTGAAAACAACTCAAACGCCCATGGGTAGAGGACGGATGGCATAAACTAGATATGCCCAAATAGTGGCGTACCATGCAGGCTTAAAGAAATTAGGAGTATTTCCCTATATTCCAATGGAGCTATTGCCAGGAGCAATTGTTCATTGAAACTTTTTTTAAAAAGTAAGTGGTACAGAGGATGGATAGCCTGCTACCTTTGGTGCAACAAGGAGGTGGATATCTAGATGATTAAAGCACAGCCGAAGAAATATGTTACCTAAAAGGGAGGGAGAACAGAGAGGAGAGGTAGGGATGAAAACTAGACTTCTCCAAACTGAGTGTACCTTGTTTCTGGTTTTGATTTTGAAATCATGCTTATATTTCACACAATTTGAAATCTGAATAAAACCAAGCCCTAAAAATAGTGATTATGAAAACTTGAAACAAGTAAACCAAACCATATACAAGCAAGTGGCCATGACATGGGGAAGATTCATTTCAAGTGGCTCTAAACCACAGTATTTTGACTGCACATTCTAAGGACAGAAAAGAAAACCACAGAGAAATTTGAAATGCATTCAGTAGGTTTATTATTACTGGAAATATTGTTATTATTATTTTGAAACTATTATATATATTGAAATAAAGCAAATAATGAATTATGCTAATGTTTTCACGAGCCAAGATATTTTCAGAGGAAGGGAAAGGCGATATAAGTATAAAACCAAGGAATTTAAGTAAAAATACCAGAATTTTTCATTTGAATTGGGGAAAATATCAGCATGAACTTAGGAATGATGTTTATTTTTCTAAAAAATACATATTTTCTCACTTGTTCCACCAAAATCCTAGAAGCAATGAATACCTGGAAACAATGGACACTCCTGGTGCCCAGACAGTGGTTTAAAAATATATATTTCCCACTGAAAGAAACCAAGACTCCTTGAAGAACTGCTGATTCCAGACCCGGAGCAGGACATGCGCTCTGGGGATGAACGCTCCACAGAGCAGCAAGATGAATGCTGAGCACGTCGTTGTGCCTGAAAGCAAAGAAAGACTGGGTGGTGTCAAAGGACATGGGAGTGAACTTGAAGGAGGGCCCATTGGCCAGCATTGGGAGAACTCAAGTATCAAAAAAGAAAAATAATTGTTATGAATCGCACATGCTAAATAAAATATTTAAAAATCAATGACTTTGTGATGTTATTAAAAATAAAAACCCAATGTTCACTTTTGGAGTTTGCTGAAATACCAACTCATTACTCTGAAAATTGATACGTAAAAGAAGAAGACTCATGCATTTATCTTGACTTTCCTGTAAGGACCAAATTTTAAGGCAACCAAATAATTGATGAAGAAAAGTTCTGCTTTATAGAGGAAGGCAAAACTACAGGTTTTACAAGAATCTCATTTTGACGTTCCTAACGAAGTAATAGTTGTAGGCAATAATCATTAGTGCCTGCTGTAACCATCAGGTGGAAAGTTGGTGTCGGTGGGGTCACAGGAGATGGATGAGCCTGGCAATACCTGAACCAGGGAGCGTTCGGGAAAGTGTGGCATCCAGACGTTGCATTCTTCTTGATGTGATATAACGTGAAATATGTAACATCTAGAAGAAAAAAAGATTCTGAATCATCAGCTATGAACCTACAGGAAATACGGGAGATGAAGGAAGCTGTTGTAGACACCGTGAAGACAGAGTCGGCCAAATCCAGAATGTGAGAAATTGTGAGGCAAACAACCCAGTTTCTTCAACAAACAAAGGCATAGAAGGGAGTATTACAGATCAAAAGAACCTTAAGAGACACATAAACGAAAAGCAGTATTTGGTTCTTGTTTGTTCTCTGACTCCAACCGACGAACTATAAAAATACAGTTTTTAGATAATTGGAGAAAATCGAACACAGTCTGTATATTAGATATTTATGAATTATTTATCTTGTGAGATATGATAATAGTGCTGTAGTTATGCTGACAAACAAGCATTGCCTATGAGAGATACAGAGTGAAGCATCTATAGGTAAAATGACGTGCTGCCTGAGATTTAAAATTCTCTGAAAAAATAAAAATTGGGATAGGCACAGGGAAAGATGAAACAAGAATAACATTAAGTGAATGGTTGTAAGCTTGGTGGGGAGGCCTATGAATTCATTGAATCTCATCTTCTGTGCAGTGTATGAAACTCTCTGAAATAGGTTGGCACCTTTGGGCCATTGAAATGAATGTGCCTTTCTGCAATGCTACTGTAGACTGAAGAAATAAATATGCTTTCACAGGAATTGCGTATTTGCTATGTTGTGTGTGTGTGTAGGAATGCTGACATGTCTTTTACCATACACCTGCAATCATCGTTAGGAAAGTTGTATCATGTTCTTTTCCAATTCTAGTCTCACATATTCATTCATTTGACAAATAAATTTGAGTATCTGCCGTGTGCTGGTCACTATCCTAGACACTGCAGATAAAGAAGTGGACTTGAGACACAGGTCTTTGCCTTCATGGACACTAAATCAATAAATAAACACAGTTATCGTGAATAAAGGATAACCGGAAGGGGAAGCAGGGAGGGAGGGGTGAGCAGTGTTAGGGCAGTCACAAGCGGCCACGCTGGGGTAACTCAGTTTGAGCAGAGTCCAGCACGACAGCCCAGTGAATAGAAGGGGAAAGAGTTACCGGCAGAGGGCACAGAAAATCCGTAGGCTCTGGGAAGAAACTAGCCTACGGTATGCAAGGGGAAAAAGAAAGCCAGCACCCCAGAGCAAACTGAGCTGGGAACTGAGCCGTGCTACATGAGGTTGAGAAAAGTAAAGGTCCGTGGGTGGGTGACCACACATCTTGGCTGCTGCCAAGGTCTGTTTGTGCCTGCTGTCCCCGTTGTTGTGATGACTAACAGGGCCCCTTTCATCTCTGAAGCACCCCAGAGCGGAGTCCAAGCAAGACCATCATTCTGTTTAGACTCTGGATTCTCTTCCAAGGTCAATGGGAAGTTCTAAACTAGAGAAAGACAAGATTAACCTTTTGAAAGAGCAATGTAAGTGTTTGTGCAAACTACCAAATGGTTTCCCCTGTGTATAATACTTGTACAGGTCACAGATACCCTTAATTTACTGCTGACAAAGGGGACCAGGTCTCCACTCCAGTGTGCTTCACTTGACCACATAACCACATGTGTCACCAGATAAACATGGACTGGATGCAAATACCCATCTATCTACTATTTTCTGTCTCAAAGACAAAGGAAAAATATAGAAATATACAATATTTTGTAAACTTCCTTCTACTAAATGTTTCTCCCTATCGCCTTATATCTGCAGAATTGAATCAATAGCCCATCCACTTTCAGGGAACATATCAAGCATACTCTTTAGGTAACACGACAGCACAGTCTAGGACCATTAGATTAGGAGGAAGGCATCCTAAATTCTAGCTGCTTGACTGGAATAATTTGTCTAAATTCATCAGGTGTCCGTTTTATCAAGTACAAAATGGGAGAGGAGGATTTCTTTTGAGTTCTGCCACTTTCAGGATAGGACTGTCAATAATGACTGGACAAAAAGGTCCGAAACAATGAAGAGGGAGAAAGTGAAAGTAAAGGGTGGGAGAGACAGAAGGCGGAAGAGGCGGAGATGGCGGAGGGAAGGAGGAGAGAGATCAGAGAGGCCAGAAGAGGAAGAGAACTGCGAAGGAGACAGGGAAGGGGAGAGAGAGGGGAGGGAGCGGGAAAGGAAAGAGGAGCAGGAGAAGAGGGGCGTGGAGACGAAAGAGGAGCGGAGGGAGGGAGGAAGGAAGAGGGAAGCCAGGGAAGGGAGCAGGGGAAGTGGAGGAGGGGAGAGGAGAGGAGGGGAGAGCAGAGGAGGGGAGAGGAGTGGAAAGGAGTGCAGGACAGGAGGGGAAGGGAAGAGGCGAAAGGAGAAGAGAAAGAGGAAGGAAGAAGAGAGCTGGAAAGGGAGTCCTTGAGGCTGACGAGGAGACAGTCAGGGTTTTCAGTTGCAAGCAACAGAAATTAATTTGGTTTATTAGGCAGAAATATAATTTATCCCCAAGCGGCATGGAGGCTTTTGCCGGGAATAGACTCAACTCTCCACTGCCCAATGTCAAGCCAAGCAGAACTGGTTTTAGGTGGATGCTAATGCCACCATTTCCAGGCACAGACTCTGAGGCTTGTACCACTGGTACTCATCACGCCACACTCACTGGAGGTCTTGTCACCCTAGCCTGATGAATGAACGTGTCTGCAGCATCGTTCCCAAACCAACATCCTCCAAGACAGCCTCTAATGGGCACACGTCTGTGCCCTGGCTTCAAGAGACGCTGAGGAAGCGATTTTTCAAGTTCTTTTCCGGAGGATTTCTCTGCCTCCCACCGAGGCTCATAGGAGAATTCCCCACACATAAGAAGAAGATTCAATGGGGGGCAAGGGGAAAAAATGACACATGTTCATTATAAGAAGGTAGATTGTATTTAGTGATAGTACAATAGCTCTGTGGTAAAAATGTATTACTAAGAAAATAGTAACCTAATAATCTGGAATTAGGTGAATAAAGCAACAAGCTTCTCAGTTCTGATATCTTCAAGGGACCCTTCAGTCTGGTGTCAGGGAGAGAGGAGAGAGGTCAGCAAACTCCTTTGTCCTCTTCACAGACTGAAGAGGACGAGGAAGAGCTCTTCAGCCAAAGGCCAGGCGCGCGCTCAGGAGGCGAAAGGGCCATGCCTCTCTGACGTGGCTCAGCATTAAGTTTCTTGTCCTTGGAGAGAGAGACAGGAAACACACTTTCACATCAGCCAAAGCAGAAGGAGTCCTTTCAGCCGGCCCACCCCTCGGGGACCTCTGCCCTTTCCAAACACTTCGTGGAGCTCATTTGTGCTCCAACTGAATCCTCTACAGCAGGACAGCTGGAGACCCAGCTCTCACGTCCTCCATGTTCTACAGGCCGCAGCTCAGGTCTGCCAAGCCAAAGGGTGACTTACAGAGAAAAAAACACCCATAACAGCAACAAAACTTTAAAATGAACAAAACCAGAACAACTATCTGACGTTTCGGCATGGCAATTCAGTCCTTGTAATCCTGCTGCTCTGAATAATTTCTATGGACCTAAAATTTAATTTCTTTTAAGGTAATTTGTAATCATGGAAACCACACAGATCCCTGAGGTCAGGGAGCCACAGAGAGACCACATCCTTTGTTTTCATTTCTCAGCTCCAAGTATCTTAAGCTGCTTCTTGTGCTTGGTTCCAAGATGTACAAATCATCCCGAGTGGCTGGTTGTGTAAGAATGTTTCAACTGGCGTGGTGCCTGCTCCATCAATACAAATGACTTAACTGTTTTTGGATTAACCAAATAATTGTCCTACGTGGCTCTCATGAAACCGTGTCTCTCCCTGAGCTGGCAGAGGAAGACTTGCAAGTGTGTTGAGTTCGAGAACCCCCTGAAGACGGAGTTTTGCAGGAGCTGGTCCTCTTACCCTGACACCTGGGAGCAACTTCATGCAAGGGAGAGAGCAGCATGTGAACATAACCCGTCAGCGCTCTATTGTTGCACCTGCTCTCACTTCCTCTCCAACTACAAATTGGGCAGCACCCTCCGTCAGCCTTTTCCTGCCTCCAGCCCAGCTGTTCTCACTCAGACACGAACGTGGGTCTCTTCTTCCACACAGAGCGAGCATGGTTGCCTGAGAGCTCTCATGGAATGTCTGGACATGCACATAAACAGTGGCCGTGAGTCAGGCCTGTCTGTCCATTTCTTTCTATAAAGGAATCATACTTGTAAGGAATTTCTTAAAGACTTATCAAAAGTCCAGTATTTACGGAATAGATGTCAAATGCCAGCGGTTTAGTAAAGAGGTAACATGGTGTGGTTTACTTCTGTGTTAGATTTGTCTTTCCTAAGATCAGCTTATACAATTAAAAATTCCCTTTGGAACTTGGAGATTAACCCTTAAAAGAAAGGAGAAACAGGTTATTTATGTAGAAAAAGTTCAGATTTGAATTGTCTGGATTGATCGTGTGTATTAAAAGGTTGACACTTCGGGACGAATTTTCATCTAAAAACTCTATCGTATGTGAGGCACTGAGCTAAATTTAAGCATAGATGAAAACTTTCAAGTTTTTCTTTCTTTTCTGTTTTTTGTTAGTTTTGTTTCTTGATCTGGAGTTTCAAAAAATTGCTACTTGTTTGGAAACGTCTACCCTGACAAGTCCAGGGAAGTCTTGTATTGGCTAAAGGTGAAAGAGATGAACGCTGGAAAAGCTGAGTGCAATCAGTTTACTCTTGGAGCTTGCCGTGGGACTTAGGAGAAATCAGTGACATGAGAATTACTACTGTTGTAGTCTGGGCAATGGTGGGATATGATGTATGGGTGCCAAAGAGGGAGAAGAGGAGAGAGATCGAGGGGTGGGGAGAGAGAAGAAAGAGCTTGCAGATGTTCTAAAATTGCAGTTTGTGAGGCATACTATTTCAGAGACCTCCTCATCCTTGGAAGGCCAAGTGGGACCAAAGAAGAGTCTAAAGGGAAGGAAGAATTCACTGTCCACCTTGGACCAAGCCAAGTCTTAAGGAAGAAATATTTTTTATTTGATGTGTTTCATTTCTCTTTGCTCCAACACAGCTGAGGTTGTTAGGTGAAGTCTGGAGAAATTTAGTTCTTGGAACAAACAATGGGAGTCAAGAAGGGCTCAAAGCAGCCTCCTCTAGAGTTTAGGCCTCCTGCTCAAGGGACCTAAGATGTCTCTCTCATCTTGAATTTTTCAAGGTGTCTAACACATCTATTGAAGGTGGGAGACCAAGAATGGATTTTATGCCGGAAGCTCAAGATAGTAAAATTGTGTGTGTTGGCCTGCAGTATTTTCTATACTGAAAACAGAGAGCACAGGGTGCCAGTGGGTGGTCAACACTTTGGGTTCTTGGCCTCAGTCATGTCTTTAACAAGCAACTAACCAGTCTGAGAAGTTGCATGGTCCTGTTCCTTAAGCACACGTGCTCTATCTTCCAGAAACTCATGTAGTGACTCTTACCAGCATAGACAGAATTCTTGATCCAGGGGAGAAACATTAAGGAGCTTTCTCACCTAGTAATCTGCAGATACATATGCAGAATGGATGCACACAGCCGAATTATAGTGTTCCTCCCCAGAACGCGACACAAACGTTGAATGCTGAACAGAAGCTGCAAGTGACAAGTCAGAGAAACGCAGATGCTTGGGAGGGGCCATCCAACCCCTTTTATTCCGCAGTGAATGAAAGAGGCTACAGGATTTGCTTTGCATCACACGTAAAAGCAAATTCTTCTACATCAGGGTGCTTCTTGCTCACTGATTTCTGTTCTAAGCTCTTGGGAGTTCCAGGAATTAAAGTAACTTTAATTTTGGATTGCATGGTATGGACCAGAGGTTCCAAAATGAAGTTAAGCAAACATTTTAAAATTGGGAGATTTTACCTAAAAAATCTGGATTCCCACCTCCCCTTGAGAAACTGGAAGATACGGGAATAATGAGTACGTGTTTTAGACAGATGTGAGCTTTCTAGGGCAGCAGGAATCTGATCTCTCCCTTTGTTTCTCTAACACTGAGGCTCACAGTTGTCAATCGTCACACCAGCGCAGTGAGGGAGAGTTTTTTTCCTTCCAGCATTGGAAATATTTCTCTGCTGCTCATGTCTCTGTCAATCTTGGGGTAACAATGCCATGCCATGCCAACACCATCACATGGCTCAAGAAAAATCGAGAGTGTATTTCTTCAGGGAAATACAAAATAGCTCTTCATGTTTAACAGGCAAACCCTCCCCTTGCTTCGCTTGTATTTCTGTCTGGTCCCCGTCAGCATTGGGTTTTTTAAGTCCTGAGGCAGGATTTGTCATAGGTTGTATTTTATCCCTAAACGCCCGCAGCTCCTTGGAATTACTACAATCAGATAAGTGGCCAGGGTGGTGCAGAATATCACTGTGGGCAGGGAAAGCCATTCCCATTACTCAGGGACTTTGAATGGGGTTTGAGTTTCTTCATGCTGTTCTCAGCCCCTTGTATCCTAAACTACAGAATTTAATAAAACATTAAATTTTAATAGCCCATATAATACAGGCTGCAAACAGTGAAATTTTTGACTTCTACGTTGGAAGTAAACTTACGTTTCCCTAACTCAGTGACTCTGTATTTGTACCCTTAGCACTTGCACCGGGCACTAGAATTAAGGAGTAAGAAAATGGAACGAGGATACAGGATTTTCCATTTCCACATTACCAAAGATCTGGGGTTGGTTTTTTGGTGGGGGCCAATTTAATCAAAACAATTTCCTCCCTCTACAGTTTCTCTGAGAACATCCCAAAGGTGTGAGACGATACACAATTTCAATTGTTAGATTTTTTTTTTCCTACAAGAGTTCTTTCCTTATCCCATGCCATAGTCCAAAAGTTTTAAACATTTTCTTGACATGTTGAAGTGACTCCAGTATATTAGCTATAATTTTACAGCCTGGAATATAAGTAATTTCCATGTCATCCTCTCCATTAAAATATAACAGAAAGATTTAAAGTAAGGTTTATGTTGGCTCCACCCACCAGACAATTATATTTGGAGAGATCAGAGGAAACTTCTAGAAGCAGAATAATAAAAGACTAAAGGCACGAACATCCACTTTCTTATTTTTTAAAATCACGATAAGTCAACATACAAGCCATGAACAGCAATGTGTTTATACGCACGAGAGAACGTGTGGCTAGCAGGCACATCGTTACTTGAAGGGGCTGCTCATGGATGTGCGGTGGGTGTGTGTGCGCTCACAGACACTTTATTCAGCACTGTCTCCAACAGTGAGATTTGTATTGTTGCTGTTCATCTCAGAAACACACGGACTAGCACAGAGTTCTGTTTCCGCAGTGAATTGGACATAAACCGTGTCACTGGTCTGTGGCCGTCAGCCAGACAGCAGAGTGAAGGCTTCCCCTTTCTCCCGGAATGAGAGCGGAGGGCAACTTGCCTCCAGCCTCTTTGGTAACTTACCTATGATCTCATTTTCTCTCCACTTTCTTTGTTTTGGCGAATACACTTGAAGCCTAATGCAGATAAGACCATGGATGAGAATGCTTTAGATGCTACAAAAATGCCAAAAGAGAGACGAACACGTGATGTTGAAGTGCAAGTTTACCCAAAGGCCAGCACCCCCCGGGCCTTGGTCACTTAGGAGTTTGGGGGCAGGACCGCCAAGCAAGGCCGTGCAGTCTGTGTAGAGCCCTCGACCAATGAGGAGGGTCGTGACTGAGACACAGGGCTGCGCTGCTCGTCCAGGCCCCTGAAGTGGGGCACTGCCGCTGGGGGAAAGAGACGTTTCTTTACTTTTCACAAAGGTGCTTCTGTCGCCCAGCTGTGGGAGGGGCAGCATATGCCCAGAGGGGTCATTTTTCTTATTCATCTCCTCAGAGGGAGCTCCTCTTTCTAACACACACAAAAGTGCGCTATGGGCTAGTGGTGGCCTTTAATTGATGGGAGTCCTTTAGCATCCTATAGGACGCCATAGACAACACACCACCTTGGAGTATGTGGCTAACTTTGATGTGAAAGTGCATACCTGGAAGAAAAAGGAGTTCCGGAAAATGGTATCACTTCAGGAAATGTCTGGAAAACCTAGGGACTTGAAAACATAGGATATTTGGAATTTGTCTCTGGAGGGATTGTGTTCTGACGACCACACGCAGCCCGAGTCAGTGAAAGATTTCCCTCTGTGCATCACAACCACTCCCTGCTTCTCTCCACATTCCTCTTTCCCTGGTCCGTCAACACTCTGCCTCACACCATAGGGTATGTCTGTCATTGGATGAGTTCCTGGAGCGGTGCACTCCGAATTACATTTTGAAGGATGCACGACTGCAGGTTGGATCCTGTGAATTGAGCAGCTGCTGCTACTACAGGTAGTTTTCAGATATAATGACTGCTTTTTATGACGAAGTCATCCCACAAAACATTTTCCGTAAATCGAGAAAGAAAACAAGAAAATGGTCTCCTGTCCCCACCACCAATGAAATTTTTGGTTCTCCAGAGGGTCAGTGAAAGCCCCAGAGCTCAGATCTAAAGTTCACATGTGGCTCAGAAGGTGTGTGTGTTTGCGTGTCCCTGTTGTGTGCATGGGACCCAGCTTTCAGATTCACTCTCAGTGGCTGGAAAGGCGCGTGCGTGCCAGCCCTCTCTGTGGCGCACCCTGGAGACCAGCGTCAGGAGGGATGGGATTATGGAGTGTCAGGACTGAAAGCAGGCCTAGGCTTTCTGGGGACACTTGCCCAGCTCTGGCCATCCGTGCCAATACTAGTGAGGGCTGTTTGTCCTTCCTGTGTGCTCCCTTGAGTAGAAAAATTCGGCCAAAAATCAAGGGAAGTTTTCTTCCGAATTGTACAAGCGCTTCTTTGAGAGCTCTCACAACCGCTGGAGCAGGCCAAGTCCCAGACGGGTTTGGAGCAGAAAAGAACTTCTCTGGAACAGTGTGTTCAGAAATGTGTTTTTAATCATAAGACCGACCACCTGCATCTTCTCTGCTGTCCCGAGGAGGCTGAGTGGGACGTGGGGGGTCGGGGGGAGCACCAGGGCGAGGACAGCAAGTCACTCAGCCTGATGAAAGTCAGGGGCTAAAAGAGACACACAAGTGTGTGCGTGTGCGTGTGTGTGTGTGTGATGGGAGGTGTGCATGTGGATGGGACTTTTAAGGCATATAGTTTAAAAGACAGCTAGTGTAAAGAACATTTTGATGTCAAATGGGGAAATTTGAATATGAATTTTATATTAGCTAATATTAGAGAGTTGTGACGTTTGTTAAGTGTGATATTATTTTGAACATGAAGGAATCGTCTCTTTTTTTAAAAAAGTGTGCTAGTTCTTTCTTTTTAATTTAGAGATTTTTAGGGATAGAATTTCATATTTCTAATATATTTAAAAATACTTGAACATAAAAATAGTAATCAAAAGAAGTTAGGATAGAAAAGGAGTTTGATAAAATAAATGTTAGTCATTAAAATACAGGTAACTGTAACATAATTAAGTTTTTTAACAATATGTGAATATGTAAATCAGAATTGTGAAACATTTTAGTAGAATAAATTCTGTTTGAACAGAGGAGACTACAGCGTGCAGCAGCCCCAGGTGAAGGAGCCCGCAGAGGACGAGACCTGTGAGCAGGAGGGTTGGCGCCTGCTCGCCCTGCCTGCTCCGGGCACAGCCGCGCTCCGATGGCAGGTGTGTCTGGATGCACACACGGAGCTGTGCATGCTGTGCTCCATCTCTCAGCCTCTTCAACCTGCAACCACATCTGACAGGATCTTTCATCCATCCTTTCCCATCTTCTTTCACCATGTGAGTTGTAGGCGAAATTCCAAAGCTCTTTACCTCTGCGAGCAGAATCAGTGATGCTGCTGAGCCCAAAGAGAACGTCTTCTCCCGGGGTTGGCTGGCAGAAACGCAGGTCAGGATTCGATGGGTAGACATATTGATAGGAAAGGCTGTTCTCTGCTTTTGTTCTTATGAGCTTCTGGGAAGCATGTCCCATGCCCTAACGATGCTGCTTGTTAGTAATAATTGCACTAAGCCTCTCATTTTACCTCAATCCAGCATGGAACGTTTTCCACTTGAAGAAAAATAAACAGGAAGATGGCGTTTAGCTGACCAAAGTCTCTGTCCTTCAGCTACACCACAAATAGTTTAATCTCTGTTTATGTTCATTCGTTCGTTCATTCACTCATCCATTCATTCCACAAATATTTACTGACCACCTAGTAATGTGGAAGGCCAATTCTAGATTTTGGAGAAAAAAGAAAAGTAGCAACAGATGAGACCTTTGCTTTCATGGAAGTTGATGTCTGGTAAGTGATTCTGCTGCCAAAATGCGGGATACTATTTGTAACGCTCATTTCTGACCCCTCACCTCACCCCAATATTTTTGGTTAGCTTGAGACCTGTATTTTGTAAAAATTGCAAATATTTCTACTGATCTTAATTCTTTCTCCCACCCCCAGTTTCTGGCTGGTGGTCAGCGTGGAGCAGCCAAAGTGGCCTGAGATGGTCTCCTGCGGTTGAGTTTGGGGCCCTGCTGGAAGTGGAGGTTCGGAAGCAGCTCAAGGAAGCCGGCCTTTTGTGAGCCTTCCAAGTCTGGCTTTACAGAAGAAAGATTTATTTGGAAGTTGTGGGGATCAAGGGATGGATTCTTCTATCCAAGATGAGCCTCAACCTTTAGAGTCTTGCATTAAAAATCCATCAGAACAGAGAGGATTGACTACAAAAATCCTACTTTTCTTTGCCATTATTATTTAATTCTCAGAAAGTATGAACTTCCCTGAATCGTAACTCCTATCCTTTCCCTTACAGGCAAAAGCATGTTGCCCTTTGAAAATCAGGATGCACATACACTTCATACCTCTTTCCTTTCACTACTCCAGCCTCGTGTGTGGTCATCATCCTCTGTAGAGTTCAGCCACGTGTGACTCCACCAGGCGGGCGGGGGAGGCCGACTTCTCCAGGCCCTGCATCACCATCGTTGCCCTAACATGCCAGACACAATCAGAGGCTCATTTCATCTTCCACGGGCCCCGTACAGACATGGGACTAAGTGGACACTGAAGGTTTACATATGCTAAGGCCTCGTGGCTGTCCTTGAAGACATGTGGTTTCATGACTTTGTTTATAGTTACACGATTTTATACTATACGTGCACATCCATACAACGGAATGGAGTACAACAATGAAAACGAGCCTGTATAATAATGTATATCTTTCCCGGACAGGTGATCAGGTTCACACTCAATTTTTCTTATCTATTTTTATCTGTATAGTATTGTTCCTGGATCCTCTAAGAAGTTGTTAGGAAATTCTACAAGAGTTTGTCATAATACTAAGGTCACAGGCTTTTTTGGAAATTTAGCACATCTGGTGAGAGGGAGGGGAATATGCTTTTCCTAACGGTGTGGTTAGGTTCTCTCATTGAGAAAATTTCATCAAGTGTGCCAGTGCAAGAGTTTGTGCTTTCTGCCCTGAGCTTCGTTTTCCAGAGTAAAATTTGTTGATATGCTCCTATTGTTTTATTATCAATAGTTTTAATTAACTATTAAGTTAAATTAGCTATTAAATTAACTGTTAGATTAAATTAAATACTGATAGAACTTATATCAGTTAGTTCTGTGTGGGCAAGGAGAAAAATGATTATTCAAATTACATTTTATATGTCATCATTCATATTTTATCTTAATCTTTTCCTTTCCCAATCCTTGATTTTTATGCCCAGTTCACATTTTTAAAGAGAATATCAGAAGATTGAAACTCTCTATTTTTTAATCATTTTTCATTTTTATTCATTTTTTAAAGGTGGGAGATAGCTAGAAATGGAGGCTGAGAGATGAGAAGAGCGACACACAGGCAGTGCTGGAAGAGGGGAGGTGGAGAGGACAAAGACGCCTTAGCTGGGGCCGGCTCTGCTGCCAAGTGGTTAAGTTCACGCGCTCTGGGCACGGACAAGGCACCGCTCGTCAGGCCACGTTGAGGCAGCGTCCCACATCCCACAACTAGAAGGACCTGCAACTAAGATATACAGCTATGTACGGGGGGGGGTTGGGGAGATAAAGCAGAAAAAAAAGATTGGCAACAGTTGTTAGCCCGGGTGCCAATCTTTAAAAAAAAAAAAAAGATGCCTTACATCAGGAGGAAGGAAAGGCACGCGGCTCTTTCCTTATGGGGGTGCGCTGGGCTTCCTTGTGACCCTGGATTGTTCTTAATCATATTTCCACTAGAATAATAGCTTGGACAGGATAAGAATTCACATATGAACCTGAGACTTTCTTTCTTGAGTCGACGAAGGCTGAGACCTAGCTGTTATTCTCAGATAGCTCACCCAGATGAGCAGGCAGTCTCCTAATTAGCGTACTGAGGACTTGACCTCCTCCACAAAGTTTAGATTTAAACTTACGTGCTATGACTCAGATGACCAGAAATGCAATGTTCTTTCACTTCCGCCAATATAGAGCCGACTCGCTCGCAAGTCCTTACTTCTGCTCTGTAATGACAAGCAATATTCACACTTGTGGGTAACTCAGTTTCTCTTCGTGCACGACAGTCTCTTTTGGGTACTTGTCCAGTCAATTCAGGATTTCGCCTGGTCAGCTGAAGTCCGACCTTCCAGACAAAGCTGCTTGCCTCTCAAGAGTTGGCCCTTCCTTCTCCCAGGATAGGACCTGGTTGAGAGAGGCAGCTTTACAGGAGTGCACGGGGGAAGGCGCGTCGTATGTCTGCCTGCCATTCTTCCACCCTCTCTGGCCTCAGCCTGAGTGCTGCGCTCGCAGTGGCTCTGATCCTGGGCCCCTGATCCCAACGCCTCTGCTGCTGACATGTGCCATCCTCACCTTTCCCCAAGATCTGGCAGAGGAGAGATGTGCAACAATGTGAATCATTTGGGGAAAGAAAAAAAAAGACATAAAATTTCCAAATTTTCTCATACCACAACCCCTTTGGGTTTAGTTTCTCTTTTCTGCAAAAGAAGTATTTTACAGAGAATAGATGGCTTCTCTAATGAGGGGATGGAAACACGACCCTGTTATTATCTCCTTTAAATATCAACCACTGCACAAATGCTAGTATTTCCTTCTATGAATAAATGCAAAGGTACATTTTACTTCCTAACCAAAAAGTTCTGTAAAGCACTTAAAAATTGTTTATAATTATACTCATCATTACACAAAAATGTATTAAAAATCTGTAAATTTATTCTCTCAAGAGTATTTGCTGAGTCTATGCTAAAGTCCACAGTTACTTGGGGAAGTTGAGACAAACTAGATCCCACCCTTACTGAGTTTACAGTGTATCGGCAGAAAATAGTTGTTAAAAAAGCTCTTAAAAGAGAAAATAGAATGACTGTTGTGATAGACGAGCTCTATGAGGCTGACAGAACATTGGCAAGGGGAGTGGGGTTCAGTTTGAAACTGGAAGGACACAGAAGAGTAAATCTCTGAGCCCTGAAGAAGACTAGCACAAGAGAGGCCCGAGACTGGAAAGACCATGCACTAAGAGAAACCAGTTGAGCTTCATCACGTCTAATGAATAGCTGTGGCCCGAAATGAGACGGGAGAGAGGCCAGGACTGGACCCTAACGGGCATGTTTAGGACTTTGGAACTGATCTCAAGAGCAGTGGGAAGCCATTGGTTGGTTTTAAGTTGGATATTTATTAAAACCAATACTCTGGCTGGAAAATGTATTGATCATAGGGGCCCTGAACAACTGTGGGAGATCAGCAACTCAGGTGACAGCTGGGGGCGAGGGACACAAAGAAGAATAGACAGATGAAGGAGACATTAAGAAAGTAAACTCAACCAGACCTGGCGATGGATTAGTTACGAGAGTCATGGGAAGGAAGAACCAGTGATGACTCCTCATTTCTCCCCCTAGTAGACTGTGCACCACTTAAGGGGACATGGGACAACAAAGAGAGAGCAAGCTGGGGATGAGACACAGACAAGAGCTCCATTATGGAGGTGTTCATCCCAAGGAGTCTGTGGGGTATCCACGTGGTTACATCCAGAAGACAATTGATGGCTTAGGACGCGAGCTTAAGAAAAAGCGCTGACTTGGATGTTCTTGTTGAAACCATGCGTTGTGCTTGGTAACTAAAGCGCTGCTGCAGGTGTGATGGCCTAGGAAGAGAATCCACAACCAGAAAGGGCTAAAGTCAAGACCTGAAGAAACATGAGATTTAAGAAAAGGTAAAAGAGAAGGCTACCATAAAAGGGAAACTTTGCGGGGAGAAAAGGTCAAAATGAGTAGAAGAAAAGCATCAGGGAAGCTACAGAAAGAGAGAATTTTGAAAAGGAGAGAGTGGTCAAAATTGCCCAATGTTGCTGAGAAGGCAAATAATATAACTCCTAAAAATGACGATCAACAAATTTGAAAAGAAGAATTTTGGTGGAGTGCTCTGGCCAGAAGACCTTTTATATTGACATAACACGAAGAAATGGAGGGAGCGGAGAAGGGAGTGGGGAAATGTACGCTGAGTGTAGCTACTTACTCAAAAAACCTGTGTGGTATTTGCATCTGTTCCCATGGCTTGAACCGCTGCCATGGATGAAAGAATTCAAGCTCTTGTAAAAGAGATAACTTTACAGTCAGTTCAACAAGACCCACAACGGAGAGTGCTGAAGCAGGCTGAATTTGTAGAGACTATCTGAGGATAGCCAGAGAAAAATCTGGACAAACATTGGGTTTGTCTTTCTGTTGGCCTCACTGCCTGAACAGTCTGAGGGCCTGTGAGGGCACAGCTTTAACTCCAGCCGTCCTGTTGGTGCTCCAACGTTGTGCCAAGAGCATTCGCCAGCCTGCTTAGGGGCTGGCAGCTGAAAGAAGCATCCATCCAACAGAGATGTCTAGTAAGTCCCGCTCTTGATGGACGTAACGGCAGCCTTCTGGCACTGCCCGGGGCTTTCATTTCACTGTCATTTCAGCAAGTGGAATAAAATTTTAAGTAGGATAAGTTTCCCAAGTAGAAACCGAGCCTGCTTTGGGTTTGTAGTTAGGGTAGGCTTCTTACTGAGAGCCTGACCACTTAAAATAATTTCTGAAACAAAGTTGGTATAAATAAATAAACACATGTGTCCTTCCATACAGATAGTCCAGAACTGCCTTGACCAGATCATGATAAAAGAAGCATAGGATTCTTTTCACGTAGTTGCCTAATGCCTCACTTACTTTAGAGTAATGGCTTCGAATACCAGCGTCCACATCAAAAAACTATCAGATCTAAATTAATCCAAATTCCATGGGGGCTTTTCACAAGTGACCTTTTGCGCATGGGAAATGCCTGCCCTGTTTTTGCATTTTTAACAGCCTTTTTGAATTAGAAGGAGAGCCAGCCCTGCGTCTCAAGGGGCCAGCATCCCCACCAGGCTGGCGCCCAAGAACTGCAGGCTTCCACTCCGACACCCACACTCCTCCCTGACTGCTCTCCTCCAAAAACAAGGAGGCAATTCATGGTCCAAGCGTCCTCCAGGGACAGAGAACAGCAGTCCCCAGCTGAAACCTCCCAATGAGGGAGCCTGTCAACGTTTGTCTAAAACTCTTTAACCCACCCACAAAAAGAACAGAGACAGTTACCGGCTGGGAGAGTGGGTTGGAACAGAAGACAGGAAGAAGGGAAAGCAGAAAACTGATATGTGTTTATCTGATTCTCCAAACTAACCTCGAAAGCCAGTATCAATCACGGGCAGAAGTATGTCTTGTTCAAACAGCGCATATGCTCGCTGGCTGTGCTGCTCTGTGCTGTGTTTGACTGGAACCGAGGGAAGTCTCTGATGTCAGCCTCTTCGTGCCTTATCTTGTTCAAAGCGGATTAACCTTCCCGAGCAGCGATCTGTTTCTGTAACAAGTTGTGGCGTCTGAGTGTGCTTTCTGCACCCCACAAAGTATTATTGCCGTTGAATTTTAAGCCTCGATGACTCAGTGTTCTGAACCTTATTCCCTGCAGCTGGGAAGAGGAACTCTCAGCGTCCAGCTTATGTTTTGGAGTGCCCAGAACAAGTCACAGACACTTTCCGAGCACTAGTCCTCTGTTTAGTCCTGAATCCCAGTTTATGCTTCGGCACACCAGCTTATTATTATTGCCTACGATGTGTTTGTCTTTCCCATAAGACAGTGACTTCTCAGGTGAAGAATGCGCGTTTCCTTGTGCGTGATCTGCCATTATCCCCAGAGCTTGGCACCGCAGTGTTTGGCACTTTGTGGGTGCTCAGTAAATCGTTGCTGAGTGAATGACTATTTGAAAACATCTCTTACTAGTAGGAACAAGTGGATAGTTACCCCTAGACAGATGTTGATAGTCTGGAAATACTGTTTTTTTCCCAGCTTGCCTACTGACACCTAGACCATTTCCTGAGGCCAGGCAGGAAAGGCAATCACATCCCTTGTCATTATTACTATATGAGAATGATTGACTAGGAACAATAGTCCTGTACATCGTCGTAAGTCCAAGAGCCATCCTGTTCACGGACTGCTTTTTAATCAACAGCCCTGAGTCATGTTCTGACTCTGGAATATCAAAGCAAGAAGGGCCCCAGAGGTTTCCTCATCCAATTTGCTTTACCTGTGAGCAAACTAAGACCTACTCAGGTGAGATGACTGGCCTGCAGTGTACTTGTGACAAAGCTAAGAGGAGAATTCAGGTCTCACTTTCCAGTGCCTGTGAGCCCAGGGGCCCACCTCATTTACAAATGAATAACAGGCACTGAAACATTAAATGCCTCACCCAAATCCCCATACTGCAAGTCAGGACAGAGCCAGGGCTGGAACAACCCTTCATATGCTCTATCAGAATGAGGAGGGACCTTGGGTCCCACTGGACCACACCCCTCCTTGGTTTGGCTGTTACCTCTCCAGTACCTGGGACTCATACACACGACTTCTTGTTCTTAGCACATTGTTGGACAGATCTAACTGTTAGAAAGTTCATTCTTTAGACCAAACCTACATCTATGTAACTTTCCCTCATTGGTTCAATTTGTATCCTTTGGGGCTCAGGAGAACAGGCCTAAACCTCTTGAGTATGCCAGAACAACCACTATATGGACAAATTTCACTATCTCCCTAAGTCATCTCTCTTTTCTCTATCTAGTGTATTCTTATTGTCATAGGCACTGTATGACCCAATAGTAGATACATAAAGAATATCTTTTACTTACTTGGAAAATAACCCAGAAACCAAAATGATGCAAAAGCATCCAAAATGGTAATAATTCACTAAGCAAATACAAGACAAAATGGAAAGTAACAAAAACAAACCCAATTTATATTTACAATAGAGGTCATCAATTCGCAAACAAGGATGAGACCCTGGGAGTAAAAGCAAGGGTGGCAGAGCGTGGGGAAGATTGAGAATTTCTGTCAAGTTTGTTCAGCTAAAACCATCAAGCAGCCTTTTAGGTTCCTTCTCATGCCTCTGAGATATAGGACCGCTAAGATCAAAAGTGGAATTCAAAACTCCTGGAGAACTTCAGCGTCTGCAAGAATGACTCAGAGCCATTTCGTGTATGAGGTGAATACCATGTTGCCTTGGTTGTTTCAGGAAATTATGAGATGAAAAATTTGGGAAGACTGCAGAGTTGAGGAAGAAATCAAAAGACTCACCAAATTTATGTAGGAAGCACTGAAAATTGAAGGTTTGGCTAACATCTCCAATTTCCTGTGGTTTCAAGGGCAGACCCCGTGAGCCCCCTTGCCCATCTTTAGTTAGCCACCTACTTATTTTGGTAAGAAAACAAAAGTGGCTGTAAACTAGAATTAGAACGAGAGAGCAGAGAAGTTCATTCAAATTTTGCTGAGCATAAAAGTTGAGGGTTGCACAACAGCCCTCAGAACAAATCTGCAGAGCAGACTGAGGCATTAGGGAACTCTTCGGTATTTTGAGAGAGAAAATAAAGTATAGAAAGAACTATCAGAAAGGTAATTGTGATCTTTGCTGAATTACGGACTTCTGTAACCGTGCACAGAGCTTTCACAAAGATTTCTTCATCCAACCAGCCTCCCCCAGGGCCTAAATACATGATAGCACAAGAAGCATCATGCTTTTGATTCAAAAATACAATTAAAGTAGTCTGAAGAGGTAAGTGGGCTTTTGGTAGGGTGAGGACACATGGGACCAGTGCCCCCTTTGGGGCTTTCCATCAACAGGAAGATTGTTGTTTCCAGGCTACCACTTGGAATGAAGATTCCTTTCTGAATGAAAATGCTCCATTTCCTTTTTCTTTCTCGCCTCCTAATGTTTTGGACTTTTTATTCATTTTAACTCTATTTTTAATCACAGAAATGATGAGGCTCACTCTAAATCTGATTCTGGGGTGAGGGAAAGAATGTACCTGCTTCATTCCTGAAAGTCCACCTGTGAACACAGTCAAACCCACGTCTCATTTATACAATTACAAGCATAGTATTCTCTGTTTGTAGGAAAATGGCATATTGCAGTCTCACTTTTTAAGTTACTTACAGAAGATACTCTTTCATTTTCACGCATTACTTAAATGGCAAGTCAACCGTCAGTACTAGGACTATTTTTTTCTTTTTCTTTCTTTATTTTTAGTGGACTGTATTTCTTGGAGCAGTTTTAGGTTTACAGCAGAATCAAGGAGAAAGAATGGCGTTCCCATATACTCCCTATTCCCACACATGTGCAACCTCTGACACCATCAATATCCCACGCCAGAGTGGTACATTTGTGACAATCGGTGAACCAACACTGACACATCATTTTTCTTTATTTTTAAACTAGGTCATGCCATTGAACACTTTCAGTTAAACTCCTAACTCAGACCATGGAAATAAAGCATGACTGTATTAATTAGTAAAATTTTATGTTCCAAACTATTCAATGTTATTGTTTGTCTTAATTAAAACTGAATGGGTGATTAGCAACAAACATCTAATAGTGTTGAAGTCTGATGTTCAGATTTTTCATTCTTTATCAGATATCCTGAAGCGTCCTGAAAAAGCAGCTCACATCCAGGAAAACAGAAGCATTGTGTCAAGTTTTACACCACTGGGAAAAAGAATGGGACATAGCTGCTCACGCTGTCTGGGTTTTGTGACTTTGTCATATTCTTGGAAATCTGCAAAATTAGAATTTTAATTTATCTTTGAAACTCTTTGTTTTTTGGACACTGTGACCATACAGTCTTCTCATAAAATTTGGCACATAAATAAGCTGTTTAGGGACCCCTGTTTTACAGATAAGAGGCAATTCATATTCAGAGCAAAGAAAGTTTCAGGGATAAAGCGAGGTATAGCGTACTGATAAAGGGGTCAATTTCCCAGAAGATCTAACAATCCTTAATGTGTATGTACCCAACAAGAGAGCATCAGACTATGTCAAGCAAAAACTGATAGAGCTGCAAGGAGGAACAGTTAAATCCACGAGTTGGAGCCTTCAATCCCCTATCAGAAATGGTCAGATCCAGCAGGCAGAAAATCAGAAGGGACATAGCTGAATTCAATGACACCATCAATGAAGTGGACGCAATGGATAGACATAGACTATTTCATCCCACAACAGCATAACACACATTCTGTTCAAGCTCACATGGACGTTCACCAAAATAGACCACATTCTGGACAACAGAGCACGCCTTAACAAGTTTAAAAGAATAAAATTATACAGTTTCTACTCTTGGACTACAAGGAGTTAAACTAGAGAATGACAACAGAAAGAGAACTGAAAAATCCCAAAATACTTGGAGATTAAACAACCCACTTCCAAATAACACATAGGTCAAAGAAGAAATCCCAAGAGAAATTTAAATTGCCAAAACTTTTTAAAGCAACCAAGATGTCCTTCAGGAGATGAATGGATAAAGAAACTGGTACATCCAGGCAATGGACTGTTATCCAGTGCTAAAAAGAAATGCCATGAAAAGGCATGGCATGGAGGAACCATGGAGGTGTGTGTGTGTGGAAGTAAGGGGTAGGTGGGAAATCTTTGTACTTTCTTCTCAATCTTGCTGGGAACCCAAAACTGCTCTAAAAAATAAGACCTATTTAAAAAATGACAAAAAGACAATTTATGTATCATTGGCCTCTATGTTGTGCTGTTAATGTGTGTACATAAAACATGCCAACCGATGGAATAGCCAAGGATGATGAGCTCTCACTGCGTTTTTTTTCATAGTGGGTTTTATCTAGAGTGAAGAGGCATGCTGTAAAGTGGGAACAGCATGAACTTCCAGTCAAGGTGGACTCAGGTTTGAAGCTTGATTTAAGCACTTAGTTGCTGGGTGACCTTGGAATAATTAACCCTTAATTAACTTAACCCTGCTGATGTTCATGTTCCAGCCTGTGAAGTGGAGATAAGTATATCTACTTGGCAATGCTGTCATGGCAAGGATTAGCAAAAATATATTTAAAGCCCATGACACATGGCAGGCACTCACCCTGTTATGTAACATAAAGCAAAGAGCACTGACTGGAGCCACATCAACTATTTGATCTTGGGCAAATTATTTAACTTCTCTATGCTTCCTTTCCTCATCTGAAGATTGTGATAATAATAGCATATATCTCATGGAGCTCTTGTGAAAATTAAAAAAGATAATAGTCAGGGGGCCGACCCAGTGGTGTGGTGGCTGGGTTCACACGCTCCACTTTGGCGGCCCAGAGTTTACGGGTTCGGATCCTGGGTGCAGAGTTAGCACCACTGATCAAGCCCTGCTGTGGCAGCATCCCAAATAAAACAGAGGGAGATTGGCACAGATGTTAGCTCAGAGACAATCTTCCTCATGAAAAAAAAACCATAATAGTCAGGCCATGTAAATTGTTTACAATAATGCCAGGCACACAGTAGATACTAAACAATGTTGACTGCAATTATAATTTATCATCTTGGAGTGGAAACACCTAAAGAAGAAACTGTATCCATTCCCTCAATACCTAGACTAAGATTTTGGTCTTTATGTTGATAAAGAGTTTTTTAATATATTCATTTCCATGTAACGAATAAACTAGAGTTTTTCTTATATCAGTTGCTCCTCAAATGGGGTAATTCTATTCTGTTCCATATACCGTGAAAGCAAACAAAAGAAAGCAAAGTAAAACAAAGGTACTTTTGATTATGTTGGTTCTTTCCAAAATTTTGGCTTAATATTTCACTTAGAGTTTTAAATGGGAAAATGCAGATTTTTAGCATGTATACTCTACTGATCGTCAGCCTCCAGCGACTCTTGTAGGATCAATCAGATTTGTAGCCTGTATTTAGTGCTTCAGTAAATCCAGAATTTGAACATTTTACAGCAGGTTCTCTTTTTTCCCTTGAGATGAAAAATGATAGTCTATGCTGCTATGACAACTGTCGATGAAAAGAACCCTGGGGATTCTGAGATTATCGTGGCTGAAAAGAAGTTGCTTTTTTCTTTTAAATACCAAAAGTTATTAGTCAAAGAATCAATGCATTTGAAATAAATAAACTCGTCTGTATCATTATACCTGACTGTGTGATAGGTGTAGGCCTTGAATGTGCACTGCAAGAATAAGTTTAGTATAATGAGCATGTCAGCCCTTTGACATTTTAAAATTTCATAACAACTCACATTTTTTGCCTGTATCTTTTAAACCTCGTAAAAGGAACACATAGTTCCCAGGAACATTTTTAAGTTATAAAATATATACATCATAAAAATAATGGTTTAGAGAATAAAATATATAAAATAAACACAACTATGATGGTACAGAGAATAATGATACCCATCCATATACTCACCAGACAGAATAAGAAAGAAATAAATGGAAAACTGCTAGAGATACCTGGTTACGCCCTTCCTGGTCCCATGCTTCCACCGTCCAACCTTCTAACTTCTGTTTCTGTGGACACCTTTGCTATGAGGGGATATTCCAAAGCACCTGCACCATCGCCTCGTGTGTTTTTATCTTTGTATGAACAGCATCATGAATTCTAAGAACATGTTATCTCCCTCCGTTTTGAAATTATTCTTTGGTGCCCTTAAGTACCATTTTGCGATTTCACTCACAAATTATTTACACATAGAAAAATATATATTTTCCTGCGTTCTTCATATTCTACTAGCTATTGCTATGTCTTCTTTTTTCAAACTGCATTTTTAATTGGTTAGCACTTGTAGTAACACTAGTATGTCTCATGGTCTGTAGAGTTGATGGATAAATAGGCAATGAAATAATGCAAATATCAAAAGTTCCATCTTTACCTTTTCAATTCCTATATCTTTTATTTTGTTTTTTTTTTTTTCCCGCCTGGGCTGGGACTTACATTATAATGGTGAACAGAAGCAATGGTAGAAGAAACCTGTTCTTGTTTTTGAGTTTAATGCTTTCACTCCAAAATCGTCACCATTACGCATGAGTCTGTTCTACAGTGAAATGCAGAGAGATTTTTTCATTGACTGTTGATTTATTAATATTTTCTATTCTTTCTTGCACCAATTTTGGTAAGTTGTTTTTTAGGAGAAATATCCCTTTTACCTAAGCATTTAAATGTATTAGCATGCAAGAGTACTCTTCATGATCTTTAAATCTCCATCTATAAACATGCCCTCCTATTTTGGTCCTTTTAATATTTGTGTATGTCATTTTTTCTTGACATATCTTGCTAGATATTTATCTATCTGTTATTCTTTTCAGAGAAACTGATTTTTACATTGTTAATTATTTCTATTCTTTTTAATTCATTAAAGTTTGCCATTATCTTTATTATTTAAGCCTTCAATTTATTTTAGGCTTAATTTATTTATTTTCAATCAACTATTTTTAATTAGTATTTAAATCCATTTGAGGGTATAAATTTTCTTCTAAGAACTACTTTAAGTTGTATTCTCAAGTTTTGATATATTGTATGTTCATTTTTTTCTTGATGAAAATAGCTCATAATTTCCATTATAAGTTCCTCTTCTTTAACCCATGAGTTACTTTGCCATATATTTTTTACTTTAAAAAAATGTTCACTGTCTTCTTTATTACTGACCTTAATCACACTGTGGTCAGGTCACACTCTGTATATTAATTTTTTTAGTACATTGAGACTACTCTTGTAAGCTACTATGTGAGCATTTTTTTTGTTAGTATCTACATTACATAAAAATAATCTTAGGAGCTGGCCCCGTGGCTGAGTGGTTAAGTTCACGCGCTCCGCTGCAGGTGGCCCAGTGTTTCGTTGGTTCGAATCCTGGGCGGGGACATGGCACTGCTCATCAAGCCACGCTGAGGCAGCGTCCCACATGCCACAACTAGAAGGACCCACAACGAAGACTATACAACTATGTACCGGGGGGCTTTGGGGAGAAAAAGGAAAAAATAAAATCTTTAAAAAAATAAAATAAAATAATCTTAAACTTCTATCAGTGAAGTCAGGGATTTCTGTTTATCTTTTAGAATAAATTTCTTAATTGTGCTGTTCCTAGCCTCTGTATTTTTACTAATCTTAATTTTGTTTACCTACCACTTTTTACACAGAGTTGTCTTAAATTCTCCCACCATGATTGTAAAATTTGTCCACTTCTACTTGTAATCCTAGAAATTTATTTGGGATCATATCCCTGAGATTATGTCTTCAAGTGCATTCCAGAACTTGCCCAAGTTCCACAGCTGGAGAGTGAAGAGCCGGGAGCTGTACCGAGTCTGTTCAGAGGAAAGTTACGCGCCTGTAGGTCAGGCTGTTGTCCTCAAAGCCCCCTCATATCTTCTCTGCAGATTGTGGAGCTCGTGTAGACTTACCCGGCCATCAGCATTCACTGATGCCTGAAATGGCCCTGACTTCCTACTTTGGCACGTGTATTCTTAAAAGTCACAAGTTTTCCTTTGAGGGTTTCTTGCAATTCAGTGAGTCAACATATTCTCTAGTCTTTGCTTGCGTTTCTCTTTCTTAATAAAGTAAACGCACATGTACACACACACACACCTGTTCTCCTAGGCAAAGATATATATTCATAACCATGTTAAAAGTGCCGTTCATTTACAAAAACTACCTGTGGTTTGGTGATTCCAGGCCAGTAAATGTAGGAATTGAAATGGTGATAGGACTTTTAAAATTAACTCAGATTTATATTTTGGTCCTACGCATCCCATGATTTACTATATAGATACACATTACATGGAAGATTCTCAGAAAAGAAGAGAGAAAATGTGAGATCCAAGGACCGCTAGGAACAAGAGCCCAAATAGAAAGTTCCCACGTGACTCTCCTGGGGACAATTCTTTTCCAACTGCTTGCTGCCGTTGCTTGTCCTCTGTGCCCTGTTGGAGCTTGGCAGCAGCATTCCCGTCTCTCAATACGGGCTCTCAGCTCAGAAACCTATCTGATACCTTTCCGGTTCCCAGATTACGTCAACTCTAGGGTGGCAAGTAACCAGTGTTGGGAGCGCTCAGGGGCTCTGTCTGGACGCCTGCCCCACACAGTGAAAGACCCTGCCAGGCTGTTCAGACCAGCTGTGAGCACTTCTTCATCCTCTTGGGCCCTCCTCTTAATCTCCAGAGTGTGCCCAAGCCTAAGTGCAAAGACAGACTCAAACTAGCTAACTGTGTCACATCCATATTCTGTCTTTCTCTTCTATCCTGAGCCCTTACCTATGTCTGTATTCTCTGTATTTGCCAGTGTGGGTGGCCACGTGCTCTGTCACTCCGGGGGTTTACCATCCATCTGGACTGCACAGAACACAGTACCCTCTGAAGCTGTGCGATGTGCTGACGCCTACAGGCCTGCCCAGACTAGGAAGCTTGATGCTCATCTGTGAATTAAGAAGTGGAGAAGAATGTGGTGGCTAGCGCTATGCTACACTGAATGTTATAGAGTTAATTTTGTCAAGGAATACAAATTATTTTAAGTGCACGTGCAAATCTCTCATTTTGATAATAGTTTTATTAGATATACATGGATGTATAGAATAATAACAGTAGTAAATGAAATATTTGAATTTAGAAATCCTCTCCCCATCACTCTTTAAAATACTCCCTCATATTAAAAAAAAAAAAGGGGGGGAGTATTTCAAATTCTAAAGTACAAGAACACAGATCTTGTGGCTGAAGCAAGAGTAATCATCAGAGCATGTCCTGTGGATCAGAATGGAGAATAAGTTTCATATTTCTTTGTATATTTGCTATGTTCTAATGAAAATGCTGCATAGCGAGGTGCAGCAAATGGTGATAGGTCTATAACTTTATCCTGGATTCCTCGATAACCAGGACCAATGTTCATTCATTCACTCACTCATAAATTCATTCATTTAAAACAATTATTGAACGCTAGGGATAAGAGACTAAGAATGATCCCTATAGAACTGAAACCACCTGGAATGCCACTTAGTAAGATATGAGGCTTTTGAGAATGAGAATTGAAAATGGACACATTTTCCAAACATATTTCAAGAATTTTTCTTAAGCATATAAAAAAAAGGCTCTGTTGAGAGGAGGGAGCTGTAGAGTTCAGAATAAGAGAATATCCATGACTGAAAAAATAACCAGGCACCATCTTCCCTTTTACCTCTTCCCATGTTCCTTTCAAAGGAAGGGCTGCACAGTCAAGACACCAAAGCTCACCGCCGGGCTAGGGGAATTTTCTTCCTGTTACATGTCTCTGAGCGCTCCAGAGGCATCTTCAGTCATTTCTCCTCAATCCAGCCGCTATCTCAGGTTAAAGAGTCTTCATCATTGAGGATTCTCAAAGTATTAATTCACAGGAAATTACAAAATCTTTGAGCAATAGAATTGTTATCATAAAAGTTAAATACCCCCCAGATTACTTCTTTGCAAAGGGTTTATCCTTACGATTTCAAAACATAAATGTAGGCTGAGGCCAAAAAAAGAAATTATTTATTGTGGTGTAGACATTGTGAACGCAGATTTTTGAAACAGAATTTCCGGCTGCCAATCAATATTGCAGAACTATTGAGATATTTGAATTATTGAAATATTGCCGAATTTTCATGTGCGCTTTGGCATCTGACACTATCCAAATATAATGTACAGCAGTTCTCAGGAACACATCTCCTATTTTTAAGGATTGGCTAGTTAACAGGTCAGATTGATTTGTGATTTCTCCAAAGCAGTTTGTAATCTTAATTTTGCATCATTCGTATCCCATTGTCATAACTGCCACATTTCAAAGAAAAGTGATACAAATCCCCAAGTCCTAAAATGGTTGATGTGCTCGGCGAAACTGTACAAACTCTCTCGAGGTCTGGCTAATTGGTCAATTCTATTTATCTCAGAAACTGAAATCTCAAGAAAATCTGATGCACTTTGGAATTTTGAGTTTGGGGATTTCAACATAATCATGTCACGTGATGCCAGGATTCATTGGGTAGAACCATAAAGCCAGAACGTAATCAACATTGTGAAATCACAGCACTCACATTATACGGAAATAAACAACCCAATGTCTGTCGAGGGAGTCATGGGCCTCACTAAAGAAAGCCTCCCTCAGACTGTAGAATAGTTGATGGCAGTTTAGTTGTTTGTCTCTGTTTTTCAATCTTACATAATCTCTGGGGCCGGCCCAGTGGCATAGCGGTTAAGTTTGCATGCACCACTTCGGCCGCCCTGGGGTCACCGGTTAGAGTCACAGGTGCAGACCTAGCACCGCGTATCAAGCCATGCTGTGGCAGGCGTCCCACATATAAAATAGAGGAAGATGGGCACAGATGTGAGCTCGGGGTCAGTCACCCTCAGCAAAAAGAGGAGGATTGACAGCAGATGTTAGCTCAGGACTAATCTTCCTCAAAAACAAAACAAAATAAAATAAAATCAAGTAATCCCTGTCCCCATTTCTGGAAAAGGAAATTCTATAAAGAAATGTTGTGGACACAGAGATGTGCCACCCAGATCACCCCCAGGGAAGGACTTCCTGCCCCAGCAGATAGCCTCCCGTTGTCAGCTTCTTCAGGTTGGACCCATCTGCAGAGAGCCAACCTGCTAATGCACACGCTTCTCCCAGGCAGGCACAGCCAGTGACTGCTGAAGACAGGGGCGTAAAGGCCCAGCGGTTTCAGCCCAATGTGGGTCACCTCCAACGGGCCAGATACACTTCTGAGCTCTCTGTGGGGACTTCTCCCTCTGCCCCACCCTGCTTCCTCCTTCTCCCTTCCAAAGACGGTGGTGCCTAATAAAAACTGCGGTTGCCAGATTCCATCTCAGTATCTGCTTCTGGAGAATCAGATCTTCAACAAAAAAATAAAGAGACATTTTGAGATAAATATGATCCTTTGCTAGTCTGGGGGAATTACAAAAAACACACATCTCTACACAATTAAGAGAGAACGTATTATCCAACACAAAGAGATAAATTTGGTTATTATGATTTTGCAAAAGCTTTCATGTCAATTGTTTACCCTTCCTTCAACCCCTCAGTGGAAGCACGCAGGCTGATCAGATTCTGCTGATACCTTCCTACCTTCCTCATAGCACCTCCTCTTTTACTGTAAAAATTGCCAATTTAAACAATAATATTTTCAAGAGAATTTGATGAAAAAAGAATGACAGCAGCTGAAAAAGTATTGTGATGTGGAAGCTTTGGAAGAAATATATAGAATTCTAAGAACGTGAAAGGGATTGCAGAAAACGTTTCCATTAAATCAAGCAAAATATAGACCATTTTGATGCGGATGACCTATTGAGGATCGTGTCGTTGGGTGAACAATTCAATAAACCTATTGATTAATTAGTACCTACAATATGTAGGGCCTGCTGTTAGGTCTAGTAAGAGGTTTCTGCTCTCAGATGCAGGATGAAATAAGGGAACACGGTAATTGCATTTCAAATGCTCTGGGGGTCCAGAGGGAGAGAAAGAGAGAGAGACAGAGAGAGATTGGAGATTTGTTTGAAGGATGGAGAAAAGCTTCATGAAGTAGATGTAGCTGAGAGAGGCTATAAAAAATGAGAGAGATTCTGCAGTTAGGATTGAAGGGATGAGGCGTCACAGTGAAGGCAGCAGCACGAGCGATGGAGAGAAAGTGCATCGCAGGCTCTGCCTGGCTCCTCTCGCTCTCAGCCTCACCCGTAAAGAGAAACAGTTGGACAAAATTAGGGCTTTTCAAACTGCATCTCTTGAAACAGTTAACCCATTAAATAGTTGTTCTAGTTTAAGTTGCTGGAGGGCAGTCTTTGGAAAAAGGATCTATAATCTGTGAGCATATAATTGAACTTTCTGCAAATATGCACAGATTAAGAAGACTGGTTTTCTTCTTCTTTCTTAAACTCAGGCCTGTGCTTGCTCTTTCAATAAAAATGTATGAATGGGTACACTGCCACAGCCCACATGCACTAAACGTTGGCGTGGGCTCGATGCCTCTGCTCTGCACATGTGTTCACCACTGCCTAGCAGGAGTTGTGCAATAGTGAGCGTGTGGGTCGCATGCCAAGTCATGATAATACCTTTCACAGGTTTTATCTGAGGGTTTTGGAACTCCTTGTCTGACTTATTTTTGTGAAGGGGAATGTGAGCAGATGGTAGTTGTTGTCGGGATTGAACTTTGAAATAAACATGGGCACCTACCTCCTGCTTCTAGCTTCTAGAATAGAGCAAACTGAAGACTGCTCTGGGAGTTTGAGGCAAAGTGGGAAACAAGATCACTATTTGCAACTACACATCTCTGTGAAATTGTGCAAGATTAGCAAAATATAAAAGTAAATGAGATGTTGATATGACTACAAATGTCACCCATCATGCGACTCCAACGTTTAACTTATGTTTACCAAAACTGGGTCGTTGTTCTCACTTAATGATGCTGAAATTTTAAAAAGTTATACATTTGGATATGTTCAATATCTCCGTACTAGAAAAACAGCAATTCTGGCTGTTTCAAATAACTGGAGTCCTATGGATGCTTTTACTTGGAAAAATTACTGATTTAAAAGCTTGGAAACCTCCATGAGATCCATTCCCTATAGACAATTTAATGATCTCTTCTGATTTTAAAGAATCCCCTATTCCTAGATGTGTGTTTGCAAGAAGTGAATGGATGGAAAAGGTCCCCATTATTAGTATGTGTAAAATAAAAACAGTAGAGCAAGGTAGCTTTTGTTTCCACTACTAAAATTTTGGTAGCAAAAAAAAACAAAAACAAAAAGAGTGCAAGTGTCGTGGTGCACGAAGGCATATCAGTGAGCACCCACTGCAGAGTCTAGAGCAGTAACGACACATAGTAGCAGCTCATTAAATGTGGTTGAATGAATGAGCATTCAAGGGGATTAATTCCTAATGGAGATGGAAAGGAAAAGCCAAAAATACAGCAATCAGGGTTTTAGAGATTGTTTATTCAACTAAACATGAGAAAAATATGAATCAATATAAAGAGGTTTCAAAATACTCAAAAATCAAATGAGAATAGCAGCGAGTTCGGTAAAAACTTGAAATTCCTAGGATATCTAAAATAAAGTTGCATATCCAAAGAGAAATTTTGAATAGTTAGACTATAATAGCGATTTTGTTACATATCTAGTGTTGGGATCGAAAAATGGAACATACCTTAAAATTAGAGAAAAATCCATCGCTTTATATTTCTGAGTATAGTTGAAGAAAAGAAGAGCCGTAACAAAATCTACATATGAAGGGATAATTAAATGTGATTACTAGCATTTTAGCACAATGTAGATAGTAGTTTCCAGGAAGTCTGTTGGAAAAAAATGTATAGCAGAATAAATCATAAGAGAATATCTATAAAGAAATTGGGATTATGGAAATCAATAAAAATCATCAATTTATATTGAGCGGTTTTTCTCCCTTGGGAGAATTAACCTTTCCAAAAAGAGCTATAGTGGGGACACTGATGGGAGATGGCAGAGAGCTGATCACACCTTCCATGTGTAATCACAAAGCTTATAGCTGTGAGGTGTACACTCCAAATTAATCTAAGTCTTGCTTTTAACAATAAAGCAGCTTTAATCCCATTTTACAGATGAAATTACTAAAGTCTAGAGAGATCTCTGAGTGAGAAAAAAATAGTACAGATTTTTGATATAGAACTTCCTACTTCTGCTCCTAATTTGAATTTTATTTAGAAAACATTGTCAAAATGCCACTGTCAAGAACCATTAAAATGTCAAGAGATTATTTGCTTTCTTGTTTTGTCAGCTCTTCCAATCACAGTAACTTAACTGAGCATCCTAAGATGGACTTCGTTGCTACCCGTCTTTTTGCAGGGGAGGGAGAGCCCCATTCCGTCCCTCCATCTTCCTGTGACTGTTCTCTGTGCTTTAGGAGTCTTCCGCCAGGACTTCATTGTGTGTCGTCTTGGTGGGAGTTGGTGGCAGCCTCCCACAGCAGACACCCCATGTTCCAGACCTCCCTTCCCTGCCAGGAAGTGGGGAGCAACTAAACACCCTGACACCTGGCTCTTCATAGCTCCCTGTTTATTGGTCAAAGCCCCTCACCTGGCCTTACTCCCTGACTCCCCCCACAGTTTATCCAGCGAATTCCCTTTGCCTTAGCCAGGGTCATTTTCAGATGCTTACCGCCAAGGACACCGAAAGTCACAATATTTATGAAGAAAAGACAATGATAATTTTCTCAAAATATTAATCCTTTAGACTTTACACAATCTTTAGTGAGTTTTTAACTGATCCACGTGTTTTGTGAACAAAGAAGCAAAAGCTTAAAGAGTTTTGTGGGCTGAATTGTGTGCTCCCCAAATGTATGTGCTGAGGCGCTAACTCCCACAGAGTACCTCAGAATGTGGCTGTGTTTGCACAGAGCTCCCTTAAAGAGGAGACTAAGTTAAAATTGGGTCATTAGGCTGGTTCTGAATCCGATGTGACTAGTGTCCTTACAAGAAAAGGAGATTGTACTTTTTTCTAGTTCCTTAAGTTGCACTGCTGGATTGTTTATTTGAGATTTTCCTTGTTTCTTGAGGTAGGCCTGTGTTGCTATAAACTTCCCTCTTAGAACTGCTTTTGCCATGTCCCATAAAATTTAGCACATTGCACTTTCAATTTCATTTGTCTCCAGGTATTTTTTAAAATTTTTCCTTTGATTTCTTCATTGACCCAAAATTTGTTCAGTAGCATTTTGTTTAATCTTCACATATTTGTGGCTTTTCCAGTTTTCTTCTTGTAGTTGATTTCCAGTTTCATACAACTGTGGTCATAAAAGACACTTGGTACTATTTCAATCTTCTTAAATTTATTAAGACGCGTTTTGTGGCCTAAAAGCCCAAAATCAGCAGAAGGAAGGAAAAAATAAAAATCACAGCAGAAGTAAATGAAATTGAGGCTAAAAAAAAATTTGAAAAGTCAATGAAACTAAGAGCTGGTTCTTTGAAAAGATAAACAAAATTAACAAGCCTTCAGCTAGACTCATCAAGAAAAAAGAGAGAAGATTCAAGTAAACAAAATCAGAAACGAAAGAGGAAAAATTACAATGGACACCTCAGAAATATGAAGGATTATAAGAGAATATTATGAAAAGCTATACGTCAACAAGTTGGATAATCTAGAAGAAATGGATAAATTCTTAGAATCATACAAGCTTCTAAAACTGAATCAAGAAGAAAGAGAGAATTTGAATAGACCAATCACCAGTAAGGAGATTGAAACATAAACACAAACCTCCCCAAAACAGGAATCCAGGACCAGATGGCTTCCCTGGTGAATTCTATGGAACGTTCAAAGAGGACTTAACAGCTATCCTTCTCAAACTGTTCTTAAAAATTGAAGAGGAGGGGAAGCTTCTGAACTCATTCCACAAAGCCAATATTACCCTGACACCAAAACCAGACAAGGACATCACAAAAAAAGAAAATTACAGGCTAATATCACTGATGAACATTGATGCAAAAATCCTCAACAAAATACCAGCACACAACACATTACAACAACACATTGAAAATGTTGTGAATACAACAACACATTAAAAAGATCACACACCGTGATCAAGTGGGATTTATTCAAGGGAAGCAGGGAGGGTTCAACATCCATAAATCAACCAATGTGATACACCACCTTAACAAAATGAGGAATAAAAATCACATGATCATCTCCATAGATGCAGAGAAATCATTTAACAAGATAAAACATCCATTTAAGGTAAAAACTCTGAATAAAATGTGTATAGAAGGAGAGTACCTCAGTGTAATAAAGGCCATATATGACAAACCCACAGCCAACATTGTACTCAATGGTGAAAAACTGAAAGCTATCCCTTTAGGAACAGGAAACAGACGAGGATGCCCACTTTCACCACTCTTATTTAACATAGTATTGCACTTCCTAGCAAGAGCAATCGGGCAAGAAAAAAGAAATAAAAGGGGTCTAAATTGGAAAGGAAGAAATAAAACTCTGACTACTTGCAGATACCATAATTTTATATATAGAAAACCCTAAAGAATCCACAAAAAAACTATTAGAAATAGTAAATGTACACAGCAAAGCTGCAGAATACAAAATCAACATACAAAAATCAGTTGTGTTTTTGTAGACTAACATAGCAGAAAAATTAAGAGTAAAGAGAAATTAAGACTGTAATCCCATTATAATCACAACAAAAAGAATAAAATACCCAACCAAAGAGGTGAAAGACCTGTACACCGAAAACTATAAAACACTGTTGAAAAAAATCAAAGAAGACACTAAGAAATGGAAAGATACTCTGTGCTCATGGAGTGGAAGAATTAACATAGTTAAAGTGTTCATGTTCCCTAAAGAAATCTACAGATTCAACACAATCCCTATCAAAGTCCCAACAACATTTTTCACAGAAATAGAACAAAGAATCCTAAAATTAATGTGGAACAAAAGACCCCAAAGAGCCAGAGGAATCTGAGAAACAAGAACAAAGCTGGAGGTATCACACTCCCTGATTTCAAAATATACTACAAACCTATAGTAATCAAAACAGCATGGTACTGACAGAAAAACAGACACACAGATCAATGGAAAAATATTGAGAGCCCAGAAATAAACCCGCACATTTATGGGCAGCTAATTTTTGACAAGAGAGCCAAGAACATACAATGGAGAAAGGAAAGTCTCTTCAATAAATGGTGCTGGGAAAACTGGACAGCCACATGGAAAAGAATGAAAGTAGACAATTCTCTTACACCATGCACAAAAATTAACTCAAAATGGATTAAAGACTTGAATGTAAGTCAACCCCTATGTTCACTGCAACATTATTCACAATAGCCAAGACTTGGAAACAACTTAAGTGTCCAGCAGGGGACGAATGGATAAAGAAGATGTGGTACATATATACATAATGGAATACTACTCAGCCATAAAAAAAGATGAAATCTTGCTATTTGAGACAACATGGACAGATGTTGAGGGTATTGAGCTAAGCAAAATAAGCTGGGCAGAGGAAGTCAAATACCTTATGATATCATTCATAAGTAGAAGATAAAAACAACAACAACAACAAACAAACACGTCGATACAGAGATTAGATTGGTGGTTACCAGAGGGGATGTGGGGAGAGAGGAGAGTGAAAGGGGTGACTTGTCACATGTGTGTGCTGATGGATGGTAACTAGGACTGGGTGGTGAACATGCTGTAGTCTATACAGAACTCAAAATATAATGATGTACACCTGAAATTTATATACTGTTGTAAGCCAATGCTACCTTAATTTTTTTAAAAATAGGAGATTAGGCTATAGATAGAAACATCAGCCTTGTGCATGTATAGAGACGTGACCATGCCAATCCACGGAGAGAAGGTATCTACTATAGAAAAAATGTTTGTGTCTTCCCAAATTTATATGTTGAAACCTAATCTCCACTGTGATGGCCTTTGGAGGTAAGGCCTTTGGGAGATGATTAGGTCATGAGGGCAGAGCCCTCAGCAATGGGTTTAGTGCCTTTATAAAGGAGAACTCAGAGAGCTCCCTTGCCCCCTTCCTCCATGAAGCAGGAAGCGTCCCCTCACCAGATACGAAATATGAAAGTACTGGATCTTGGACTTGCCAGCCTCCAGAACTGTGAAAAGTAAATACTTGTTGCCTTCGCCACTCAGTCTATGGCAGTTTTGTTACAGCGGCCTGAACTGGCTAAGACGGTGTCCATCTGCACGCCAACTAGAGAGGCTTCAGAGGACACCAAACCCGCTGACACCTTGCTCTTGAACTTCGAACCCCCAGAACTGGGAGGACATTTCTGTTGTTTGAGCCACCCAGTGTTTGATGTTTTGTTGTGGCGGTCCAACAGATTAATACAAAGGAGTAAGGCTGGTTGTCCAACGTTACACTGTCAGCCACGGCGAGATGTGGACCCAAATTCCATCCTAAGAAGCTCCGTTGGTGTCTCTGCCGACTCACACCCATGGCAGCTCACGGGGGTCATTCCCGTTACGATTATCTAACTGTTATTTCCAGCGATAGTTTGGTTAACAATGCGATTGACTAGAGTGTCACTTAAAGCTTCTGGTTATGCTTACCAATCTGTAAAAATGGCTCTAAATCTGGGACTGAGTACAGAAATGTGACAAATCGCTTATTAACATTCACACACACAAAAATGGCTCTGTCTATTTTCAGATTCCCAGTTCACATGATTCCTAAAAATCTATTAAATTTGAATAAAGATTCATTTTTCAAGACCCACATTCCAGAATATGATTCAGTGGGTCTCAAGAAAAGACCACATTCATTTGCGATTTTAGAAATAAATTACATCCAAAGCTTTTACCAAACAGCTTTACATCTTCTGCCAAAGTCCATAATCAATCTTTTCCTTCATTCATTTTGTAACTTAAATGCTGTTCAGTTACCAAAGGAATAATGCTAAATACACAAAACAGAAAGAAAATGCAGCCTATCCTTAATTCGGTGGAAAATGAGGGTGAGTAAAAGCTTCTCTGGGGGAATGAATTTAGTCAATTAACTGTCTTAGTTAAATTAATCCCATTAGGGAACCAAACACTCTCCCAGCCCTCTGGAAAAGTAACTGACTAAATGGTGCTCCGGTTTCCCAGCGATTAATACAACACAGGGAGGTAAACGCAGCTGCCCTCCAGGGCTTTATCCTTGCTAGTCCAGAGGAAGTCGAGTCGAAACATTCTTATTTTCTGTTCTATCCTTGAAAGACACTTGATATCTGGGGTATTATAGTCAGATGAATCACCCTCAGAAGTTTATAAAAAGAAATTTCCCTTAAAGCTATCCTCACAATTGAGAAAATAACCCCATGTGGCTTCTTACTAAGCCCCTCCCCCAGACTTTACTGCAGAGCTCATCAGCAGGACAGGTGTCTGTATGAAGAAAAGCAAGACTTCTCCAGCAGGCATGCAAGGCCTTGAAAACTTCTGCAGGGCAAATTAAAGAGGATTTGAACACAGTGCCCTAGAAAACCAAAATGGGTGATATGTCCTAACGTAAATATGTAGTCTCCTTGGAAATTAAAATTTAAAACCCAATACCACTTAAAATAGCACCCAAAATATGAAATTCTTAGGGCTAAATCTGACAAAGATCTGTAAATTGTAAACTACAAAACATTGCTTAGGGAAATTAAAGAAAACCTAAATAAACTGAGAGACATTCTTTGTTCACAGGTTGGAAGACTCAGTATTGTTAAGATGACAGTTCTTCCCAAAATGATCAACAGAATCGAGGCAATTCCAAAAAATATACCAATAAGCCTTTTCGTAGAAATTGACTAGTTGATTATAAATTTCAAACAGAACTGCAAAAGACTTAGACTAGCTGAAAAGAAGAATGAAGGTGGAGGGTTAACACTGACTTCAAGACAAGTTATAAACACATATATATAAAAATCTATGAACATACTACACAGTGTGGCATTGGCATCAAGGTAGATAATGAGATCAGAGGAAAAGACTGGAGTCCAGAATAGACCCACGGATATATGGACACTGATTTTTGACAAAAGTTGAAAGGCAAGTCAATGAAGAAAGGATAATGTTTTCAACAAATAATGGTAGAACAATTAGATATTGATATGCAAAGAAAAGGAGTTTATCTACATCTTGCACCATGTACAGAAATGAACTTAAAATGGACAATAAATCTCCATGTAAAGCTTCAACTTATAAAACTTCTAGGAGAAAATTTTGTGACTGTGGAGTAGGCAATGATTTCTTTGCTATAACACCAAAAGCAGAACCCCAAAAGAAAAAGTGGATAAACTGTACTTCGTCAAAATTTAAAATTTCTGCTATTCAAAAGGAACCATTAAAAGAATAAAAAGACAAACCACAGGCTGAGAGAAGACATTTACAAAGCATATGTCTGAAAAAGGGTTAAGGGCTTGTATCCAGAATATATCCAGAACTTTCAAACCTCATTAATAAAAAACAAAACCTCAGTTTAAAAAAGGGACAAAAGACTTGGACAAACCCATCACAAAGAAGATATGTGGATAATAACAAGCACTTGGAAAGATACTCAACACCATTTGACATCAGGGAAATGCAAAACAGAACTACCATGAGATATCACGACACACCTATAAAAATGGCCAAAATTAAAAAGACTGACCATACTAAGAGTCAGTAAGGATACAGGGCTGTGGGTATGTAGAGTGGGATAACCAGCAGTTTCTTTAAATGTTAAACATTCACCTAACATATGACCCAGCCATCCGTTTTTGGTATTTTTCTAAAAAGTAACAGGAAAATATATGTACCTATTGGGAGCTTCACACACACACACACACACACACACACACATGCATGCACACATTCCTGTCTTTATTGACTTAGTTCTTCACTCTCCATTGCCTATACTGTGGCAGAACATATTTCTAAAATGTTCATTGAGTCATCATTTACCATTAAAAGTCTTTAATACACTTATTAACTGCCTACCATGTATAACATTCTCAAGTTTCCAGTGGCTCCTGAAAAACACAAATTATACCTTCTAAAAGTACTTTCTTCCATTTCAACTTCCCAGATTTGACTTGTACATAAATCCACCTTCAAATGGCTAAAAACCTCACATCAGCTCATTGGGAGGCAGGGGGCTGAGTGCATAGCTTTTCGGTTCTACTTTCCTATTTTTCAAACCGCTTGATTCATAAGTATTAACTAGAAAAGCCATTTCTGAATCAACCAGATTCAAACTGAGGTCTCTTTTAAAATTTTTTAAACCATTTTTATTCTCTCAATTTTGAAGAGCAAAAAAAAACTTCTTTAATCTGACCCAAATTATATCATTTTGTGCTCTTCAGTAGAATAACTCAGAGTCAGCTTTCTTCAAGCTTTCTCTCATACTCCTGTTCTTCCTCCTACAAAAGCCCCGTTGCTTGGGTCTCCTCTCCTTTGACCGGCTCCGGCCCCCAGCCGGGCTCCCTTGTTTCATCTGCAGCTGGGCACACCCCTCGTTCTTTCTCATCCAGTCACTGTCACCAACCTTGCACTTTCCTTCTACTCTTCTACACCCACCTACCTCACCCACCTAACCCTAATCTTAAACCCACCCATTATCTTAGGTGCTTGAATCCTGCTGGAGAAAGCGAGCCCGGTGCCCACAGGCAGCGCAGCCCACGCACAGCCGGGCCGAGGGCTCTCCGGCCAGCCCTTGGCGTGTTCACGGTGAGTGGCCTCTGCCGTCCCTCCCGATGGCAAGTCGCAGCCATCGGGAAGCAGTTCAGTTGCCCTTTGCCTTCTCTGCTGCTCCCTCCATCCTGCTCCCTCTATGCAAAAGGGATGCCAGCAAAGTTGGGGCGGACTCTAACTGACCTCAAATATTTGCACCAGTGTCATCTGATAGTTTCCTGGGCTGTGAGCACTGGAACAGTGCTGCAGGACCTGTGCCAAGGCATCGAGAAATCTGCGAAGGAGAACAAGGTACCACGCTAGGTGAGAGGAGAGGCACTGTCCGGGGAATTACGAAGACAAACTTCAATCAGAGCCTTGAAGTGGAACCAGGAGAGACTAAGGGCCACAGGCTTCTGCAGCGAGAGAAACAGGAATGCGAGCGCGGGGAAGCACCACCTCCTTTAGGGCGTTAGAAGCCACCACGGAGAGGCAGAGAGCGCGGAGAGTGGTGGGAAGAGAGGAACGGGCAGGGGAAGGTGGTGCCGCATTTTGAAGCCTCTTTTATGCCAGGTGAAGACGTCTTTACTTCCTTCTAGAGCAACGCTGTTAAAGAAAAATTAAAAAGAATGGACAAAAACATGAACAAGAGACAACAGTAGGATGTAGGTGGGAGACTGTGGCAAGAAGCAGGGCTGGCTACCTGGGCACATGGCGGGTGTGGTCACACAGGGCCAGCACAGTGTCCTCAGAAGGGCCTCAGTAGGGGTTTAGGGCTTTGTAGTTGCAGCCTTGATCCTCAGAATACTAGTTATGACTTAGAACAATAGAGTCTATGCTGTGGGACAGCTCCCGGGGGTCCTTCTTCCGACACCTCCCTGCCTTCTGGGGCCCTCAGCAGCAGCCTGCTCCCCTGGCCTCTGAGCCCTTGGGCCACACCCAACCTAGCCCACCCTGACTGGCACTGACATCCCACGCAGCCCACTCCCTCAGCCCTGTGACCTGGGAGAGGGCAAGGGGAGGGAAGGGCACGTGCAAGTGCCCCTGGGCATCTTGGAGCAGGACAGGGCAGCGCTTGTTGCTGCCCCAAGTTGGCAGTGCCATGACATATTCAGCACTCAACTGAGCCAGTGTGTCTCTCACCCCTGCCGCCCCTCCCATCCCCCCAATCCAGGTCCCAAGCAAGTCCCATCGTGGAGGCTGCACTTCCTTCCGGATCAGCTGTGCACTGTAGGTTGGAGAGGAGGCCCAGTGGGAAGGGGAGACACGTGGCTTGGCTTCCCTGGCTGGGGCGTGAGGCATTACTTACTCCTGGTGGCGTAGGTCCTGCGGCCGGTAGGAGGAGGACCCCCTGCAGCTGGTGGGCTCAGTGTGTATTTTGAGTAGTGGGGGGTGGGGTATGAGGGCACTAGCATGGGCTGCTGCTATGCCCGGGGAATATGGCACTAAACAGCGAATACAGACCCCATGATAAGTCAAGACAGAGTCAGTCCACAGAGGAAAGGAAAATGTTTTATATTTTAGTATCCTTAAAGGCACGTTTTCACTTTTCACTGGGCCCCACAAATTATTTAGCTGCCCTGGGGGGAAACTGGATGCACTGTTACTGTGGTCCAGGCAGGGGGCTACTCCTGAGAGGACAGGGTGATTCCTTCTCTCTCTGCGTTGGGCCTCCTGAATTTCACCAGCTCCAAGGTGACACATCAAAAATGCCATCGTGCACGTTGCATTATATTTAGAAGTTCCCAAGCAGTTTCACTTTCTTCCACTAAACTGTGTGCTCCTTAAGAGTAGATGATCTTTCTGATTAAGTATGGCCCTCAAAGAGGACAAAATAATGAGTCCTTTAAAAATGTTTATTAAGAACAGACGAGTGAGGGGCCGGCCTGGTGGCACAGCGGTTAAGTTCGCACGTTCTGCTACGGCGGCCCGGGGTTCTCCGGTTCGGATCCCGGATGTGGACATGGCACCCCTTATCAAGCCATGCTGTGGCAGGCATCCCACATATAAAGTAGAGGAAGATGGGCACGGATGTTAACTCTGGGCCAGTCTTCCTCAGCAAAAAGAGGAGGATTGGCAGCAGATGTTAGCTCAGGGATAATATTCCTCAAAACAAAACAAAACAAAACAGAGGAGTGAAAATAGTGAAAGGCCTCATGGAGGGGTATGCATGTGTGTGTGTGTGCTGGTTTAATAAATGTGTGCAATCCAACAAGCGTCAGTCGAGTAGGTGAAAGTCCCACCTCCCTTTTACCAGAACCCTGGATCCTATTTTTGTCCCAGAGGTTGTTACCTAATCAGAGATAGGAGTCAGGATAAGTACGACGTGAGTGATAAAGCCTCAGCCCTCCCTTCCTGCAGTTTAGTAGCAGACCCACACAACTGGAAGAAAGCTCACGTCGGAGGAGCTTCTGAGGGAGAAAAATCTGTTCCCTTCATTATCTACCCAAGAAATGAAGGGCTGAGGAGAGAAAGTGAAGAGGATTTGGCTCTTTTCAGATAAAAATGTCATTACTTTTGTGTTTGCTGTAAGGATTATTTTCTTCCCTGTTACTCAAAATTTTAAACAATTAAGATATGACCTCAGCAACAAGTGTAAAACATTCCTTACTTAGCACTTTCCCTGGAGCCTTAGCACTTATTATTTTGTGGTTTCACTGGCTTCCTGTTGAACCAGACTGAAAGGATAGCAAAAGGATTTCATGTCAGTGAAGGAGGAAAAGATAAGTAAGTTAAGGACAAAGACAGTGTTATCTAATAATTAGTGTCTTCAGAGGCATAGAGGTGAACTCGAGAGGACCTGGAAAAGAGTCTTTGCAGGCAACATTTACGGGCATTTTTTAGGTGAAGAGAGTGTGATAAAACCTCTAAACCAGACAAAGAAATTAAAGTATGATGCCTGACAGAACCCTAAGGAGGAATGGGAAGGGTTTGGGAGACATTGCTACAGAGCCTAAGATGCATTTCCAGCCCTTTTTGTAAAACACAGGAAACATGTTTGCAGTGGATTCCTGTGGCTCTGTGACTTTGGGCAAGTTTTAACCACTCAAATTCTTAATTTGCTTATCCATGAAAAGGGACTGATGATAACAGAACTTGCCTCATAGGTTGTTGCTAAGGATTAGAAGCAATTACCGCGTGCAGAAGACTTAGCTCAGTGTCTGGCATGTATCAAACTCATCAGATATCATCTATTATTATGAAAGGCAAGAATCAGGGAGAAAAAGCTCAAAACTGCCTGTGTTTTTAGGGGACTGAAACCGAGTGTAGGTTTGAGTTAATCAGTTCTGTAATGATTAAAAGCTAAGCACATCCATTTCTGTTCACCAACTGCTATATCCCCTTCTCAACGTTTTTTGTTGTCGAAATTCGATGACGCTTAAGTGAATTCCTTTTTTTCTGAGGCTCTGTGTGTATGTGTGCTTAGGGAAGCAATGCATTTCCAAGTATTTCTGACTTTGTTTTCAATTAAATATGTACACATTTACCTTTTAAAGGAACAGGTAGTAAATGGCAATAGTCTCAAAAGATAGGAGTTTTTTTTTTTTTCTTGAAAAGGGAAAGGATCAGCTTACAGCTACTTAAACGAGCTCAAACTCCCTCACGTTGAGGTCTCTACTGTAAGTCCTTTTACCTTGAGTCTTCTCCAATAATGCACCTAAATATATTACCTTTATTTTTTAAAGCCATGCCTAATGGGTATGATTGTAAAAGAAACAGTGATTAGTTATTCCTTTGAAAGAGCAGATTAGAATTGAAAGGTATTTATAAAGGGATTGAAAACAGCCCCAGTTCATCACTGCTGTTGTTATTCAGGGATGGTGAAATCAGATAGAAACTTTGTTCTTTGAGAAGAATGGAGCCCCTTCAGAATAGCCAGGAGCCAGGAGCTCTGTCGGAATTTTAGGAGGGTCTGACCCACATAACTTCTAGACCTAAAATCTTTGTTCTTTTCTATACTAATATTGAAACAAAAGTTGTAAAATTTTCTAAAGGCCAACATAATAACTGATGTTTACAGCTATAGCTACAAGTGACAAAGGGCTGTAGCTTACAGCATTGCCATATGCTCGTGGTGTTGACCAACGAGAAAAGGAGGGGTCTCATGTTACATTTATCGTATTTTTTAAATTACCCATGATTTAAAAAATCGATTCTTCTTTTTCACGATGATGAAAGTGGCTGTGGTTTTCTTTTACTGAAAGGTGTATGAGTTTACTGCTGACGTCTTTGTAAACACAGACTGAGGGTTGGGATCCATCTTCATGTAACTCACTAGGTGCAGGCTTTGTTGTCCTTGAACAGAGTGCCAAAACTGACATCACCACCCCTGTTCTCAAAGAGCTCCAGCTGGGTGAACTGCGGGGCATGTGCCCTGACTTCATGTTCAGCTTCAGGGTCAAAGCAAAGGGAGGTCTGACAATGACTCCATTGTGAGCATGTTATGGGAAGTCCATGATGGTTCTCTATCAAACTCGGTATACATTGCCCCAGCGTCCACGCCTCTCCTTCCCAGTGAGGTCCCGCACCCAGCTTTATAATGCAACCCAGAGGGTGGTAAAGAGGGGAGGAATTAGGGAGAATGAAGTCAGAACGGTCAATATCCTATTTTATTACATCCTAAAGTGGTGAATCTTATTTTTCCTGCTTCTATAATTTCTGCCATCTACTCCAAAATCTTAGGATGGAACAAACCTAACTGTTGCTTTACATGTAAGGTGACGGGGACACATAGCATTCAAAGTACTGGATCTAGGAGCAGAAATCAGGTGTTCCCCAGCCTATTCAGACTCTGACAACTGTAGATTACTTTGGAACCTGTTGACACATTCTAAATCTGCCTTGTTGGTTGAGTAGAACTTATCTGTCTGCATACAGTATTAAGACATAACAAAATGTACAACTGGGATCCTTCCTAGAGATAAACTCTCAGCAAAAAATGTGAAGAACTTTGAAATGGGCAAAAAAATAATTGAGTGTTCTGTTAGGGTTATCTTTTCCTTTTATTGTCTACAAACTATTTTACAACTCTGATAATAATACAAAACATTTTTCATCCATAGAAATACAAATGAATTATTTGTTGGAATTTCGTTCGTTATTGCCCGGTGGACATTGCCAGTCTCACATCTATCTGCATGTTCATGTCCACTTTCCTGAGGACTCTATATGTGAGTTTTAAGGATTCTCCTTTGACTGGATTGTAACCTGTAAATGGTTTTTTCATTAACTAATGAGTTAAATAAAATATTTGATACACATTTGCCTTATATTTGTATGAAAATTGTGGCTTTACCTTTTTTTTAAAAAAAAATCCTTTATCGAGAGATTTAAACAGTTGACAGACTCTGCTTTCTTTCTTTGAGTTACAGATCCATAGATAGAGAAATTCTCCACAAAATTAGACATGTTCTGACTTGCTTAATAATAGATTACTATCAAACATTTCTGTTTTTGTTGTTCAAAGTTAGTCTTAAAGATAATGAGATGATGTGTTAATAAGTTTTGGAAGCTGCAAATCTGGGGTCATCGGTCTTTGCGGAGTCTAGGTTAAGATGGGGAACTCTGGCTAACAGTGCTGGTGAGGCATCCTAGTCAATGTGGTTCTCAAAAGAATAGAGGCTGTTAAACTTAATGGAGAATGAGGCTAAAGGTAACTAGCTCAGATAATAGTTAAATTGGTTCATTTGGACTGTAGCAAGAAGGTCTGTCTCTCCTTTCCTGGTGTAATGCTGCCCTAAATGGCTCCCTACCTTACTGTTTTGTCTCATGCTTGACTCTGAAAACAAAGATAAGTATTTGAGGAAATATAAAACCAATAAAATAATAACGTTATTCCTTAGAAAGTTACTATTCACAGACTCTTTACATGTTTACCAGAGTTATTTCTCACAGCAACTCTATCTGGAAGGCATTATTACCTATATTCTATACATGAGAAAACCAGGGCTCAAAAAGGCTAAATAACCTGCCCCAAAGCATTCATCTAGCAAGTGGTAAAGCTGGGATTTGAACCCTGTTTTGCTTAACTCTGGAGTCAGTGAGTTTAGCCGTTAAGCAATATGGAGTCTATGTAGCTGGGCTCTGGAGTTCTACTGTCTGCCTCAACTGCTTCAGCTCCCTCCAAGACCACAGTGCATAAGGGAAGAAGAAGAAAAGGGCACCAGGGAGAAGATTGAAATGGAAAGGTCTGAAATCCAAGAGGGGACCAGGAAAGTGTGTGGGCACGGAGGGAAAAGAAAGGAGAATTCCAGGAAGAATGAACTGATCAACTATGTCAAATAGTATAAGGATGTCAACTCATATAATTAGAAAGAGTTTGTCTGGAGCAACACGAGGTGACCATGGGCAACCTCGCAAGGAGGGAAGGCAGCAACCAGAGAGCAGTCTGTGGAAGCCAGAATGTGGGGACACAGAAGAAAGAAACTGAAGACACGGGACAGGGAGGAGGCGCTGATGAAATTCCCTAAGAGACCTTAGACGAGTAGAAAAGACCATCTAAAAGAGAGAGAGATGCAGGAGCCTTGGAGCTCAGAAGGGAAAACACCTGGCAAGCTTCAATTTCTCTATGAAGGGTGCTGTTCCAGAAGGGAGTGGGTGTAAGGGCAGCAGGGAGAGCAAAGGACAGCTGGACAGTTTCCCAATGGCTGTGACTTGCCATTATGAGGGATGGCAGAGACCACATACGATGAGCACGTAAATAGTTGGCCAGGGAGGGCTGCAAGTCAGCAGTGAGGGGGCAGCAGGTACAGTGCCTGTCTGCATGGTGGTGTGCTTCCTCCAGGATGCAGGACCCTAGAGTACTGGGTTGTGTCAAGATTGGAGTTCAGGAAGTAAAGTAGGTGAGCCGTAGCGAACTATGAGATGCAGAAAGGAAAGGCAGTGCTAGTGAAAGTGACCGAAGTGAATAGGGAGGAGGACAGGGGATGTGTCTAGCTGCTTGTGAAACAACTGAGCCTGGTTGGGGTACTGAGCTGGTCAAACGAGAGGAGAACCAAGCTATGAGGCCTTCTGGAGGAGGAGGAACAGGGAGGGCACCGTGGGGTATGACAAAGCACCTTAGGTCGAATTTCAACTAGAGGGCAAGGTGAGCATGCACAGGATGTTGCTGATGAAACACTGGAAAACTCCCTCTGTATCGCAACCTGAAAATGTGAAAGTGAATAAATTATGAAATATTAATTTTTTATCCTAGTAGAAGCCATTTTAAACAGACTTCCAGCTATTTATGAAACAGCATTAGTGTTTAGAGAGTTTATAAATAAAGAGTAGTCTGTAGAAGTTTCTTGTTATTTCTCTTTCTATTTCAGATCATTACTGTCTTTTTAGTCTGTGCATGCTTCATTTAGAAGCAATGCAAATTGTCTACCCCACACCAAGCAACGCTACTGTAGAAGGCGTGTTTGAGCAATTCTTGTAAGTGATGTCTTTACAGAATCTTCCTAAAAGCATGAAAGGGGAATGAGAAGCCACCATGCAAATCTCAATGAATGTTTAACTTTGGCGATCATAATGTATTTTATTTCTAGACTTGATCGAGAGTACAAGAAAACCATCAGCTGTCTATTCATGCAGAGAAAAACAATTTGTTTCCAGTCATCCCTCCGATTCTCATGTTAATAGACTGTAGAAAACAATAGAAGGGGAAGCAATTTTGAGAACTAAATGAAAGTAATTTATTACCAGTTGTTACATTTTTCTGTGTTTGATACATTTTAGCCTAGTGTTACCAAACTGGTTTTTTAAAAAAATCAGGAAAACTTAAAAAAATTTGAAAGAAATTTGTCATTACTTAAGGACAAAGGAAGGGCTTTCTTTTTCTTTATTTGTCTCTCAGTCCTTGAAGGACTCAGTCTTAGTTGGTTTTCTTTGTTAGTAGAGATATAGACCCTATAAATAAGACAAAATCTTGAACTTAATATTTGCTGAAACCAGCCAAGAAAATGAAACATCAAATTGGTTTGTCTTGAACCTGCTTAAATTCTCATCCTTGAGGAAATATTAAGTTAAAGCATCCACTTGGAAAGCTTGTGAGTTAATGTGAGGGGAGAAAAGTCTGGGGGGATCAGAGGAAGTGTTAATGACGGATGGACTCTGAGATGGAGTTGGCGCGGTGCTCTGCACATCGGTGGTGAGCCCTGAGGTTAATGTCTGTGCATATGCCTGTTGAGCTCCTCTCTCTGGGTCAGGCTCAGCACTTTCCCTTCCACTTTTCTATCTGGAAGTAATACTGCACGTTGGCTAATGCACCTTGCTACAAGAAGCAAAAGGGACTTCAGGGACTTCAGATGTGATAATGCCTTTGATCCTCACACAGATGAATTTTCTATCTACTTTCCCTACAGTAACCTGGCCTAACCTCAGAAAGTTAGCTTTTGATAAATATTATTTTCAAACTTTTATTTTCATCTCAATATTTTGAATTATAATAATATAATTTTAATCATCTATTTTGCTATTGAAACCCAAAGGAAAAGGAATAAAAATGAAATAAATACAGGGAACCACATCAGAGCTGAAGGAAGTTAGATGGAATTTGACAGCCTTCTCAATACTTAGTCATGTTTAATTTCTTTAGTAATATTTTAATTTAGTAATATTTTAAAATAAAGCATTTTTTAAATGGGGCATTCTTTCTTCTCAATCTTTTCTTTTCTAATTCATCTGCAGTGTGTGTACCTGGTAACCGCCTGAGGGGAGGCCTGCTCCATCCGGGTCAGAACTGCATCAAGAAAAGGTGGTTTTCATCATTTTCTGCTTTCACCATTATTATCCTTCCTCATATTCAATTACATGCAAAAGTCATATAAACTTAAATATCTTAACACCACTCTTGAATTAATTCACTTAGCGTAGAAAATGGCACTTTCCACGATCATGTTTTTCTGGGAAAACCTATGTGTTCTGGGAAGTTACATTTTAAAGAGAGATTCCTCAAAGTTTATTTTTTAGCCTTTTCTCTGTACGGCTGCCAGCCCCCTAGCAGCTAGCTGTCTGTTGCCGGTCCTGATGCAGAATGTCAGGTCTTGCTGGGAGTAAGGTTGGAGGCGGACTCTGGAAATGAATTAGGACCCTAGGATGCATGTTCTTATTTTCTCCCTTGTCATTTATATCTCTTGAGACTTGCAGGTACAGACCCTCAAGAAAGAAGAACTGAGGCGCTCCTAAGAAAGCTGTCAGTCTCCCAAGCTCCCTCCTCTCAGCTGTCCTGTGTTCTGGAATTAGCCTGTTTTAGACAGCCAGGTGCAAAATGATCCATAAATCACTAGGCTCGGCTTTATTAGAAGAAATAAAGAATTCCCTCACATTTTAAAGTGCTGGCATACAGGTACTTAAGGGTTGTTCAGAACGCCTGGAACTTGTTGTTATTCTATACGTACAAGTGAAAGTTCAGAGTGATTTTCAAGGCACAAATATGATTTTGCATGTCTGCGTTTTATCACCAAATCTTCAATGTTTCAAAATCCTTTGCTCCTTTTCATAAAATTCCTGGTGTTTAGAAACATAGTGATGCCAAGCTACTTTCTACACAAAAACATATTCAAGGTAGAACTGAGATACATTTTACAAGCCAAGACGGAGTTCTGTTACTTTTGTCACCATTGATAACATCGCTCAAATTGAAGCTGCTGGGAGCTGCATTCAGCAGTGCTCAGTTTTAAGTGTTTGATGTTATCAGCTGTAACAGGGAGACCAAAACCGACAATGAGTGCTTAGGTCTCGGTGTACTGAAGCAGAGGGACTATGCTAGACTATTCTATAAAAAAGTGAGTATCTCTAATTATTATAATCCAGATTCATGTGCCAGAAAACATCGGTTGCTAAAATTGTTTAAAATTCATTTCCATCACCCTCTTGATGAAAGCAGAGACTAATTTGACTATTACGGTTGCTGCTGCCTTTTGAAACATTCATGTGATGAAAGATGACAAAAAGCAATGAAACAGCCCACTTCTCTGGGAGAAGCCAGTCCCAAGGCCTAAGGGAAAACATTAACTCACCCTTTTCATATGAAAATCAGTCTTTGTTCAGAGAAGGAGGTGAACACGCAGGACTTTTACTGAGATGAGTAAATCAAGCTTTCAGCAACCCCAGGAACAAAGCTGTAGGAAAGGCTCCCCTCCTCATTAGACCAAATTAGGACAACTCAACAGAAAACAAAGCATTTTCTCTGGTCATGGTGCTTTGCAGAAAGTTAACTGACTTCAAACAACAGCTTCGAGAGTAACATCAACCTGGACTCTGTAAACAGGTTTTAATGAAAAGAAATTTCTTGTAAAGTGAACAAAAGACTTTTCTTTTTAAAAGTGATCATGGAAAGTGCCATTTTCTGTCTATTTTAAATGATAAAGTGGACTTGAGTTAATACCTCAGTCCTAAAATACAACTATTGGGAATGAAAGGATGTAATAGTCACCCCATGTTATTTTTAATTTTGTGTTAATGTCGTTGGAGGTGAAAGCAGAAGAAACTTTGCACTCATGCTGAATTTGCATCAGAAATGTGTAAATGACCTGGTGGACACTTCCACTTGAGACTGAAACCAGTACTGTCTGTGCAATGACCCATAGGCTACTAACTATAATTGGACTTAATTTATTAAAGTATTTTGCTCTTAGCAAAATATCCATTTTTGACTTTTAAGTGTGTTTAACAGAAAAGGAAGAAGAAACTTAAATCAAGAAATAATTCTGGTGGCGATCTATTGATGTTCTCCTTCATTGTAACCCATTCCAAACATGTTTCTCCTGCTATAGTACGTGTCCTGCAATGTGAATAAGTTCAAATAAGATTGGTGTAGAGGCAGATGCTGTCAGCATAACTTGGAAGACCAGAAGGTGCCCATGTGATTCTCTCTCAGCTCCCAGGATTTTGTGCTGCCAGTAACAGCAGCAGCATGAAAAGCATATGAACAGAGCTGAATTCAGCAAGCCATGGGAGAATGCGATGCTGTACATGGTGTCCATGCACCCCACTTTCTCTTGAGGTTGAACATGTGCAAAAGAAACAATGGCAAGATAAAGATCCAAACCCATCAATCTAGACTAGAAAATTTGTGTGAAGATTTGTTCTTCCAAAGATAACCACTTTTCTTCCTATGAAATTCATAGTATTTTTAAAAACATATTTTAAATTTCTAATTAGTTTTAGAAGTCTTTACCTTATCCCTGAAATAAACAGAGCAACAAGTAGGTAACAAATGGTGAAATATGAGAAAACAAGAGTGGAAAAATCTAAAAGCAAACAATAGACTTTTGGAGCCAGCCCCACACTCTGCTTTGGTGGCTTGGGTTCAGTTCCTGGGTGCAGAACCACACCACTCATCTGTCAGTAGCCATGCTGAGGTGGTGTCCCACATAGCACAGCCAGAAGGACCTACAACTAGAATATACAAGTATGTACTGGGGCTTTGGGGAGAAAAAAAAAAAGCTTTGTAAAACTATAGATTTTTAGATATAGACATTTTAGTTCCAAAGAAACAAAAGGCTGAGCTTATAGGCAGCTAAAATGTGATACTCAGCAAATGCTTTTTGAGCCAAACACTCTATTGAGGATTCAGGAAAAAAAGTCCCTGTCCTGAAAAGCTTATGATATTGTTAAAGGGATGAAACGTATATATGACACCTGAAGCCTTAGAATAATGGAGGCTCATGTAGTTTCAATGGGAAATTGTGCAATAGGTAGCCCACCAAATTGAGTCCTGTGGTCTCTCCGAGCTGTCTCATCTATAAAAAGGAAGTTGTCAAAGTTCCTTTAGACTGTGAAAAATCTAGAACTTAGGGTCTATAAATAGAGCCTTTGTTTTTATGCTTTGAAATTCAACAGTCTTCTCAATTGACAGACGTTTGTCTCATATTTCTTATCTTTTCTTACTCATCAAAGAGTAAAAGACTATATGAATTCGGCAACAAGTAGATAATTAGTAACATTTAAGCAAACAGCCGTGGGAATAGACTCTGTTACAAAGCCTTGCAGAGGAAACTGGTAATATATTCTAGATGAGATATGTTCGTTGAATTCTCTGTGGATCAGTAAAATATATTTATTCTTGTTGATCATGGAAGGTAACCATATTCCCACTTCTTGTTAAGGAGAGAATTATGAGTTAATTCTTTGGTATTTGTAATATTTAAGTAGATCACTTTCCTTAAACTTCACTGTCTTCAAGTGCACTTCTAAATTGGTTTAAGCTTTCTGCTTTCATCCACAAAGAATGGCATCTCTTACAGCTTCAGCCTCTCACCCCTCAGGCTTGTTCAGCTACAGCCTGAGTAAGGACTGGACATGTCCTTGCTTTTCTGATGCCTCCTTGATTAGCTTTTCTTTTACCAACCCTCTTGGTTCAGTTTTACTGAGATCTGAGCCCACTGCCTACAAGTAATTTTAAAGGGAATGTTTTGCATTTTATACACTTTAACATAGCAAAACAGATGATATAGTTTTTCTTTGTGCATAATATTAAGTGGCTGTGTCTGCATTCTCTTTCTGTCATTTATATAATGTCACTTCCACCTCATCCAAATTTCTAAAGAGACCTTGCTTCTAAATCACTTAATATTAAAAATGAATAAATAAATAAGTAAATAGTAAAAGAGGACATAAAGAAATGGAAAGATATTCCATGCACATGGGTCAGAAGATAAACATAGTTAAAATGTCCATATTACCCAAAGCAATCTACAGCTTCAATGCAATCCCAATCAGGATCCCAATGACTTTCTTCATGAAAATAGAACAAAGAATCCTAAAATTCATGTGGGGCAACCAAAGACCCTAAATTGCTAAAGCCATCCTGACAAAAAAGAACAAATCTGGAGGCATCACAAGCCCTGACTTCAAAATGTACTACAAAGCTATAGTGATCAAAACAGTGTGGTACTGGTACAGAAACAGACACACAGATCAATGGAACAGAACTGAAAGCCCAGAAATAAAACCACACATCTACAGACAGCTAATCTTTGGCAAAGGGGCTAAGAACATGCAATGGAGAAAAGATAGTCTCTTCAATAAATGGTGTTGGGAAAACTGGGCAGCCACATGCAAAAGAATGAAATTAGACCATTATCTTATGCCACACACAAAAATTAACTCAGAATGGACCAAAGACTTGAAGGTAAGACCTGAAACCATAAAACTTCCGGAAGAAAATATAGGTAGTACACTCTTTGACATCTATCTTAAATGGTCTTATTGAATGCCATGTCTTCTCGGACAAGGGAAATAAAAGAAACAATAAACAAGAGGGACTTCACCAGACTAAGGAGGTTCTGCAAGGCAAAGAAAACTAGGATCAAAACAAAAGGACAACCAACCCACCAACTGGAAGTAAATAATTGCAAGTCATATATCCAACAAGAGGTTAATCTCCATTATATATAAAGAACTCACACAACTGAACAGCAAAAAAAAAAAAACAAAAAAACAACCCAATAAAAAAATGGGCAGAGGATATTAAGAGACAATTTTCCAGAGAAGATATACAGATGGCCAAGAGGCACATGAAAAGATGCTCAGCATCGCTAACATCAGAGAAACACAAATCAAAACTGCACTAAGATACCACCTTATACCTGTTAAAATGGCTATAATCACTAAGACAAAAAATAGCAAAAGTTGGAGAGGATGTGGAGAAAAAGGAACCCTCATACATTGCTGGTGGGAATGCAAACAGGTGCAGTCACTATGGAAAACAGTATGGAGATTTCTTAAAAAACTAAAAATAGAAATACCGTATGACCTAGCTATCCCACTACTGGGTATCTATCCAAAGAACTTGAAATCAACAATTCAAATTGACTTATGCACCCCTGTGTTCATTGCAGCATCATTCACAATAGCCAAGACATGGAAGCAACCCAAGTGCCCAATGACCAATGATTGGATAAAGAAGATGTGGTATGTATATATACAATGGAATACTACTCAGCCATAAAAAAAGACAAAATCGTCCCATTGACAACAACATGGATGGACCTGGAGGGTATTATGTTAAGTGAAATAAGCCAGACACAGAAAGACAAACACCGGAAGAGTTCACTCATATATAGAAGATAAACAAACACACGGACAAAGAGAACAGTTCAGTGGTTACCAGGGAAAGGGAGTAGGGGGTGGGCACAGGGGGTAAAAGGTAGCACATATATGGTGACAGACAAGTAATAATGTGCAACTGAAGCTTCACAATGATGTAAACTATTATGAACTCAATAAAAAAAATAAAATAAAGGCAAACATAGGAGTAAATGCATGTGATTTGGGGTTAGGCAACAATTTCTTAGATACAACATTATGAGCATAATCAATAAAAGAAAAAATTGATAATTTGTACTTAATCAAAATTGAAAACTTTTCTTGCTTCAAAAAATGATCAGGAGAGAGAAATGATAGCCCACGGACTGAGAGAAAAATATTTGAAAGTCATATATCCCATGAAAGACCATTATTCCAAATATATAATGAACACCTACAACTAAACAATAAAATAATAGATGGACAAAGCATTTGAATAGACGTTTTTTCCAGAGGATATATAAAAATGGCCCATAAGCACATGAAAAGATGCTCAGCGTCATTAGTCATTAGGGAAATACAAATTCAAACCACAATGAATTACCACTTCCCACACACTACGATGGCTATAATCAAAGGACTAAAAATAACAAGTAATTGCAAAGATATGGACAGAATGGAATCCTCAAACACTGCTTGTGGGAATGTAAAATGGGGCGGCCACTTTGGAAAACAGTTTGGCAGTTTCTTAAAAAATTAAACATAGACGTACCATGACTCAGCAATTCCACTCATACTTATCTATCCAAGAGAAATAAAAACACATGTCCATATAAGATGAATGTTCTTTGGAGCATTATTCACAATAATCAAAATGTGGAAATAACTCAAATGTCAATCAACTGGTGAGCAGAAAAACAAATGTGGTATATCCATATAGTGGAATATTACTCAGAAATGAAAAGGAACAAAGTACTGATCCATACTACACCATGGAGGGACCTCAAAAACATTATGTTAAGTTGAAGGAACCCAACACAAAAGAACGCATTGTATGATTTCATTTCCATGAAATGTCCGGAACAAGCAAAGCTACAGAGACAGAAAGCCAATTAAAAGAGGTTGTTTAAGGCTTGGGAGAAAGGGATGGGAATAGGTAGTAACTATAAATGGCACAAGGTTTTTCTTAGAGTTATGGAAATGTTCTACAATTAAATTGTGGGGATAGCTGTACAACTAAGTATATTAAAAATCATCTAATTGCACACTTGAAACTGGTAAACTTTATGTATGTAAATTAGGCCTTAATAAATCTGGTTAGAAGATGATGAGGAAAGGTGAAGTATACCTACGTAGCGTGGGTTCCTGTTTACATGCCTGCGATGCCCAAGGCCTGAATGCAGCTACTGACGGAGTGGGGAGCCCTGCCATCAGCAGTGCTGGGAGCTCTTCCAGGCTCATTGGTCTCCACACCACAGAGACTCTACAAAGTAACTTTAAATAAAATGTAGTTAAAGACAAACACTTCTGATTAGGGATGATGCACTAGGTTTTTCGTTTGTTTTTCTCACTGTATGATACACAATTTGTGTTCTTTTGAAATTACAGACAGTTTAGACACAGAAGTCTAATGCTTCACTTGTTTTCTATTTTTTTTTTAAAAAAAAGAATGTAGATCACAATTTTGAGTATTACTTGCTTTTTATTCCATGTCCCGATCAGCACATAGGATTCCATGTCTCTTAATCCCAGTTCTGCTACTAACAAGCAGAGTGACCTCAAGGATGTTTTATACATTCTAGCTTTTCCTACCAGTAAAATGGCAGGAATAAAGGAATGGACCTCACCAAGTCTTTGTGAACATTAAGTAGGTTAATATGCATAAGCGGCTTGACAGTGCCTGGCAGACAGTCAGCACTCAATAAACATACATTGTCATTACCATATTTTATTTACTAAGACGATTGAAGAGTTTTCTGAGCTCTTTTGTGCACAGAACTCTGTGAGGAACCAGTTAAACACGGTGTTCCGCTCATTTTGGAAATCTCTGAAGAAAAAGGTAGATACGTCTGATTCTAACCAGACAGGAAAATGTAGGCTATGTTCTTCCAGTGGCCAAAACTGTGGTGTGAAACAGGAGCAGTGTTGTCTAACAACTTGTATTGTATGGTGTGTGACAGGGCCTGGCACACTGATAGCCTCCTCGGTGTTTCTCAGTGGTTTAGCTCCCTCCCTTCTTCACAACAGCACTGTGAGGTTGGTGGTGTTGTCTACAACTTTACAACTAGAGACGTTGCTGGCCAGAGTAGAGTAGGTGGTAGAAGGGTGAATCACGTCCTTAGGAAGCTCTGTCATGTGAGGGTTAATGTGCTGGACACTGTTACCCGATATGCTGGCATGTTAATTCTGTGACACATTATGCCTATTTAGAGATAAAGAAACTAGAACCTAGAGATAAGACTATTTGCTCAGCCACCAAGCGAGAAGGCAGCCGAGACAGGGCTCAGCCGCCCAGGAGCTCCTGTTCCTCCCACCACAACACTGTAACTTTTCCAAACACCAACCACAAAATCAGATACATTGAAACACTCAGTTCTTTACTGCTTGAGTTAATTGTAACCACCAATCCTTACTTCTTCCTTAGAAGATTTAACGTGACATCTGGGTACAGCCTGTGTCTCTTTTTTCTTAATTTTGAATCTGCTTTTCCTTCATCTTAGATTTATAGTTCATTTTAATGGAGCTCTCTGCAGCCCACGTTTTCCTGTTTAAATTATTTCTCTGACAAGTTATAGTGTATAAATGTAATAACAGGTATTAGTTGTGACAACTGCATTGAAATAATTTTTATGACAAAATTACTTCTAAATTATTTTTCGGTGGTGCACGGATTTGCAGCTTAGTATTGTGTAATTTATACACGGAATTAGGTTATTCCGTCTGCAATTACGAAATCAGTCAGGGCAATGGGAGGCAGAAGAAGAAGATCAAGTTGATTAATTTAAAGAGGATACATTAATATTGCCAGAATAGTTTTTTCTTTCTGTAAAATAGCGCTTTAATCATGTTAGCCCTCATTCAAAACTATCAGAAACACCCCAGTCCCTTTAAAGTGCAAACTGTTGTATTGTCTTCAAGTGCGTCATGTACTCTCCAGTGACAGCTCCCAAAGCGTCTCGCAACAGCTTTCTGCACAACCTGCTGTCCGTCGAGTGCACTTTGTGCGTTTCCACCTCTTTTGTTTTGCACGTCATCTTCTCTCGTTGCAATGCTCCACGTTCCTGTCTGACTATGTGCATCATACTCCTCCTTCAAATCTCGCCTTCTGCATGAAGAGCCTTACTTGCCATTTCTCTTCTCTAAACTCCTACATACCAAGTGTAGCTACCATTTACATGACCTTAGAGATTACCTCTAGGTCTTGTTATTTCGTAGAAAGGCAAAATGAAAATCAGAGAAGTTAGGTGATGCCACGTGACAGCTGTCTGACTGAGCTCATTCAGAATAAGGCTCAGTTGAACTGGATGCCTGTTATATGGAAAGCTTGGTGCGAAGAGCTTCTGGAATGCAAAGTGAATAAGATCATCTATATACCTGAAAGGTGAACCATAGCTCCAGACATGACTTTCAAGGACATTTTGCAGACTTCAGGAAAATATTTATATCAACACTAAATTAAGATCGCAATGCTCTATTTGTCAACAAGCTTGAGAAGTCCACTTCTCTGAGAATCCTTCTAAACATGCATACGGGCTAATGTGATGTTTAATTTTGTGTGTCAGCTTGGCTAGGCTAGAGTACCCAGATATTTGGTCAAACACAACTGGATGTTGCTTTGAAGGTATTTTTTAGCTGAGATTAACGTTTAAATCAGTAGACGTTGAGTAAAGCAGATTACCCTCCATAATTTGGGTGGGCTTCATCCAATTGGTGGAAGCCCTAATATAAAAAGATTGACCTCCCTCTAAAGAAAGAGGGAATTCTGTCTGAAGTCTGCCTTTGGACTTGAAATGCAGCATCAGTTCTTCCCTGGGTCTCCAGTTTGCTGGCCTACCGTGCAGATTTTGGACTTGCCAGCCTCCACAAATCCATGAGCTAGTTCCTTAAAATGAATGTCCCTCTCTCTCTCTCTCTCTCTACACACACACACGCGCACACACCCCATTGGTTGTATTTCTCCGGAGAACTCTGACTAATATAGCTAAGGTCCTTTCAGCTCCATCTGCCTGTGATTCATGTATAAATAGGAATTTCCTCTTTGAATCCATGGTTCAACCTTGTTTGTACACAAATCCTTGTCTGCATTTGCTATCTGTCTTTAGTTTGTATCGTTGGAGTGGAATCACTGCGTCAAAATTATGAACATTTTCAAGATCCTTGATGCTAACTTGGGTTCTATAAAGTACTGTTGGGCTCTGTGGCCTGCTCCCTGCATTTATAATTTTTGAATTTGAATAGCATAGAAGAAATAATTATAGAATGTTTGTAATTTGTAACTTCTCTTTCTTTGCTGTGAGGTTCCCCCCAACCTTTCATTCTGTGCTTTCATGGGTAAGTTGGCAGCAATGCTAGTCTATGAATATCAATTTTTTTCCATAGGCCTTAATCTTCTTACTCGTTGTGGAAAAGAAACCACTGTCCAAAGCCATTCATATGAGAAATTAGTAGCTCCCAAAATACTGCTGGAACAGAAAGGAATTTTCCAGCTACATCTGCAGGATACTATACCCTTGCAAAAAGTTTAATTCAGTCCTCCTAAACATTATGCTTTCATTTTTACTGGACACTGACCTGAATGCACCCATATTTGTCAATGCCTTTATGCCATGTTTCTGTCTGAGTCTCAATTATTAGGGCTTGGATTCATTCATTCCTCAGTAATTTATTCAGCAAACACTTACCTAGTTTATTTGCCAGGCTCTGAGCATAGTGTGAGCAAAAAAGACCTTTGTCTGCTCTGTGGAGCGTACATTCTGGTAGGAAGAGGAGAATATCACTACCAAATGCAGAAAACTTTTAAAACTCATGTCCAAAAATCAGAAAAAATATGAAAGTTCATAGAATATTTGGAGTTAGAAAGTAGAGGTGGGTACCTGTCTGTGTCTGTTTGCTTATTTTGTCATAGTCATGGGGACCATGGGAACACTGGTATGTGGGATCCTTGTGAAAAACGGCCATTGGAGGGGCCTGCCTTACACCTCACGTCTTGACCAGAGTGGCCTCCTGGAACCCCGCTGGTCAGGCTGGAAGACCACCCTAAGGATGCCACAAGTAAGCACTTTGGACACAAAGCTTTCAAGGAAGGTATTAGTACATTTTGATAAAGTTGTTTTAAATTACAAAACCAAATGACGTTCATTATAAAAACTTCAGAAAATAGAAAATCAACAAGAAAGAAAAACGACAGTGTAACTCATCATCAAGAGAGAACCACTGTTAACTCTTTAACACATTAAAATATTTAATGTAAATTAAATATGTACATAAAATGTATGTACTTAAAAAATCAGGCTCATGTCGTACATAGTATTTTGTAGCCTCTGTTTTTACTTAAAATTGCGTTGTGAAATTTTTTTCTGTTTTGAGGTATTTTCCCAGAGCATGATATAGAACGGCAGCCAAAGGGCTGCACTGTGCCTCACCTGAGGACTGTCGTTGGATATGCGTGCTTTCTCCATTTGTTCATCTCAGCACGGCATCTCTGATCATTTCCTTAAGATAAATTCACAGAAGCAAACTGTCTGGTTAAAACGAAGGTACGGTTTTATCACTCCTGATGCATGTGGCCAGGCAGTACTGATTTCACTCCTGCCAGCAGCTTAAGCAACACTGAGGAGATTGTATTAACAGACGAACGTAAACCGAAGGCTGACAGGTAAGAGGAAGGCAAATGGCGGCATCCAGGCCCGTGGTCTCTCAAGTGAGAGCTGCTGTCTTTGGAGAAGGCTGTCTCTGCCCAGGTTGGAACCGCCTCTCCGTGGTCTGCAAGTGCATGTTCTGATGGAGCATGTTGGTTGTTTAATGGGCTCTGAGTGGTATTTACAAGCAAGATGTGGGCATCTCTCCAGCTTTGGTGGGTGCTGACTCAGTCAGCCAAATCCCTTCCTGGGCACAAAGCTGTCAAAGTCGGAGACTTGGCCCAGGGAGGTTCCTTGGCTCTGTGTTACATGGACGCCACGCTTAGGATCCCACTTTCGTCTGGAGTTTTTCTTGTTCCCGGCTGCAGAGAAGCGATGGTCTCCTGTTCTGTTCTCCATGGAAGCTCTGGAATCCTTTCAGCCTTCCCCAAGGGACAGGTCACCTCCCTACTTCAAACTCTCCAATGGCTTCTTGTGCTACTTAGAATAAATAAAATAAAAGGTCCTTATGATGGAAAACATTACTCCGAGGCCCTCTCTGACTGTCACTCAGCATCCTCCAGCCTTTTTCTGTCCCTTGAACCTTGTAAACTCATTCTGACCTCAGAGGCTTAGTACTTGCTATTTGTTATCCCTCTTTACATGATCATTCACCTCTGGATTACGGGATTACACTCATTCTGATGTGAACATCTGGAAACACTTCCCTTCTGTCATCACGCTCATCACTCTCTGTTGTAGTCCTCTGCTTCTTCTTTTTAGCATTTAGCATTATTTGAAATTACATCATTCTTTATTTGGGATTTTTCTTGTTTATTGTCTGTCTCCTCTTGAAGGGATATAAGCCCCATGAGGGCAGGGGTCTCCTGTGGCTTGTTCATTGCTTTATCCCCCTCTGCCTAGAACTGCGCTGGTCGTAATAACTCTTTGTTGAACGAGTGAAGGAAAGAAGGAGTAAATTAGGCAGGCTGATTCTGGGTGGCAGACAATCTGCTCTTCCCAGTGTGCTCACATTGGCACAGCGTGCTCAGCCTTCAGGGAGAGTCGCTCACACCCTGCTCCTGGCAGAACTGCGTTCAAATGTGCGTTAAAACTATCTTTATCCTGTGTGTCCCCTGCCCCCAGTTCCTCAGTGGAGGTGGGAAGGTCAGAGGTCAGCACTCATGCTCACTGTCAGAGGTGACCTTGAGATAATCTCCTGCAAATTTAGACTTGTCTCCGATTCCACTGCTTGCTGTATGATATGCTTAAGGAACTAAATTCACACATCGTGTTCCTTGTTATTTAATTATGCCTTTTAGGTCTCATTTCATTGACTTTATCTACTTTACTCTCTGATTTCTTAAATAAGATGAAAAGATAGAACACATCTAAAAGTCCAAAGGAAGTTGTTTGGCACAGGACAAGCCTTCAAAACAGATTAATTCTCTCTCTAGGAGTCTCTCTCTGTTTCTTCTTTTTTTCTAAAAAGATACAAATTAAAGAAAACAAAAAGCATGTCAAAACAGTGTACCAGGGGTGTTAGTATTCTTCCTCTTATTATCTCTTTTTTAAAGGATTTATTTATTACTTTGTCTCCTATATTTTCTTTTTCAAAATTTGATAAATGGAAAACTCATCCCATAACAGTTGGAGAATATTCAAGAGGAGCAAGATTTACACATTGTCTGGGCTCTGCCTGCTAATGATCATGTGACTTCGGTAGACACCTGGAATACTGTTTCCTTGTAAAACAAGAGGTTCTAACTTGGTGGTCCTTAAGTATAATGGTGTCAAGAAAAAATTAGTTGACTTATAAACTCAGGTTATTTTACTTACATAAAAAAGAAACGATTTATTTCTGATTCTCTCAATAATAATAACAATGAGGAGATCTCTGGCCACGCTTACTCCACAGTTCTGAATGACAACCTTTGGCTGGAGATGAGCAGTGTCAGCTCCGTCTATGTGGACGTGTTCTCTGCAGTGGGCCACACTCATTTTGGTTGGGCTTTCTCATTTATGCCATATTCTTGGCCCTGAAGATGTCAGAGTCTGCCCCTCCTAGATGACCTGATCTCCCATCGGCCTTCTTCCCCTGACACCTGACACTGGTCCAGGCTTTTCTTCTTCCCCACCCACCTCACCACCTTGAGAGAGCCTGGCCTGGGACAGTTCTGTACCTTGTGGACCAGAAGCAGCACGAGGGGTGAGAGCTGTGGTTTGTGCCCTCCGTGTGCTCAAGTTGAAATGAGATGCTTGAGAGAAAAAGAGGGCAGCAGGGAGGAGGACTCAAGAGGAAATGGTCGAGAAGAGAAAGGACCAGAGTTTTGGCTTTTCTCCCTCATCTGTCTGATCAAGTTCATGTGGACTTTGTCTGTATTTAATTTATAATGCGCCGCTCATTTAGAATAGGATTCAAAAGTCTGAATCCCCCTCCAATTTTGGCCACCTTAGGAACTGGAGAATGTGTAAGAGCCTTATTAGTGAGGAAATGAAAAGGAAGCCAAAATTCTATTTATGTATTTTTTAAGAAAATCGTTTTGTGAAATGCAAAATTTTGGACATATTTGAAACAGATGATTACTAATCAAAGGGTGGATTTTGTTTAAAGACAAAATGGAATAATGACTTTGGGGAGCGGCGAGATGGAGGAGGAAACTGACAAGGACACGGTAAGCTGCTCTCCAGTAGCAGCGTGAATGTGGTAATGGTGAAAGGAGAACAATGTCTGGGAGGAAATGAAGTCTGTGTCGGAGGAGCCAAAAAGATTTCATTTTTGTTTAGCCGGAATTATCATCATCAGCTGTGACGGATGATAAAGGACTGCTTAACACCCTCCCCGCAGAACCGTTGCCAACCTCCTCTTTGGCCTGACCTCACATAGACTAACGTGACAAAGACATAATTTTGCCCTAATTCTTAAAAGAACAGGAAAACATTGATGTAATCCGTTTGTTTAATTCTAGAAAAGCTTTCCCTGAAGTCTGTTTTTGCACTGCCAAACTGGGAAGGGATGTCTGGGGGAATAATTAAAGGCTTTAACCGTGAAAGAAAGAGAAATTCTTATTGTAGTCTGGGGACTGACTGAGAATGATGGGGACCCAGGGAAATTCAGAAGGGCAAGCAGAAGTCAGTGGGAAAATATCTGCTGATACTGTGTGAGATGTTTAAAGTGGGGGCTGATGAGGGCCAATCGGCTCCAGTTTACCTTTGCACGGTCTGTGCTAAGCAAATTGGTATTTTAAACAAGATTGCCAGAGGCAGAGTAACGTCTGCAGAAGAGAACAGACTCCTCGAAAGCTTGGGCTGTTTCCTGTTGATTATGGATTGGTGTAGATAATGCATGGAAGTTCTTTCCTTAAAAGTTCTACTTTTACAGCAGTTAGAGATACTGTTACGACCTGAATTTATAAACTGTATATTTTAAAATTACTGTTCTATAATGCTAGTGTGAAGGTACATATATGGAAATTCTGCTGGCAGTCTTGGCTCGCCACAGGCAAAACTGACGTCATTGTCTTTCCTGCGATTCACTGGTTGATTTTTTTCCTCTATCTCCTTTACTGGGCTTTCCTCTTCTTTATAATTTACACATTTGCCTGATTCAGAGGCTGGTTCCCAGCCTTCTTACTTCTTAGGTAAACTCACTCAGGTTCACAGCTCTAAGAATATATTCACTCTGACTTCCAAATTCATCGCCATGGTGCAAACCCAACCCCTGAGTTCCAGATTTATACATCCAACTGCTTACTCAACATTTCCACTTTTCTGTGTCTAATCTTTTCAATGTCTAGTAGACACCTTGAACCTTAAATATTTAGGGAAGTTTTGAGTGTCAACTCAATGAGGTTAGGGACTTCGTTTCTCTAAAAGTGCTAGCTATGCTATAAAAGCATGATAAATATTTGTTGAATGAATTAATAAGTGATTGTCCTAATTTACCCCCAAATCTGCATTTTGTCCTATGTATTTTTTGTTTTCTTTAGGTTCCCTGCTATACATATAGGTGGCCGAGCTAGAAAACTAAAAGACACTCTCAATTCTTCCGATATCTTGCCTTCCACATCAAATTAATCATTAAATCTCCTTCATTCTACATGAGAAAATTACCTGTAATCCATCATAATAGAAAATTACTACTATCACTGCATAGTCCTGAACAAAAATATTATAGCTTCTGTTATGGACTGAATCGTGTCTGCCCCTCCCAAATTCGTATGTTGGAGCCCTAGCCCCCAGGACCTCAGGATGTGACTGCACTGGGAGACAGAGCTTCTAAAGAGGTGATTAAGTTAAAATGAGGCTGTTGGAGTGGGCCCTAATGCAATCTGCCTGGCGTCTTTATAGAAAGGGGACATTAGGACTCACAAAGAGACGCGAGGGATGCAGGCGCACAGAAGAAAGTCCATGTGAGGCGGCCAACTGCAAGCCAAGGGCAGAGTCCCCAGGAGACGCTAACCTGCTGACACCTTGACCTTGGACTTCCAGCCCCGGGAACCGTGAGAACATGAATTTCTGCTGTCGAAGCCATCCAGTCTGTGGTGTTTTGTTACGGTAGCCCCAGCAGACACACATCTTCCCTAAAAGATCCTCTGGTCTTCCCTAACGAGACATCATATTCTCTCTCTCTCTCTCTCTCCATCCACCCGCCTTAGCTGGATTACCAAAAAAAAGAAAAAAGAAATATAAATAGTAAACAGATATTCAAAGGATAAAATGGGATTTCATCCCTCTTTCTCTCATCTCTGTGCCTCCATAAGTGGTCTTTCTTAAATATCAGAACAACTATAAATTAGCACATCACTTCAGTGCTTCAGAAAACTTCTGGCTCCTTGTTACCTGACAGCAAATCCCACTGTCTCAGCATTGTGTGCAAAGCTCTTTACATTCTGGTTTTCCCTCACTTATCTTTTCAGGGCCATCTCATCTGCAGCCTGAGAAAGAGAGCAGAGCAAAAAACAGAAGGCCAGAGAGAGGCTATGATGAGAGATGACACGTGGCCCCCTGGCTTCCCAATTCCGGCTCCAGTTTCTCAGGCCTGCAGGCGCTGTTAGGAGCATTTTACACACAAAAACTCACTTAAATATCATAAAAGACAGAAAGATTATGTAACTTGCTCCAGGTCTCACAACAAATGAGTAGCTGAGCTGAGATTTAATCCCAGGTGGTCCAGCTACACTCTTCTGCCCCTTGCACCTGACTATCTTTCCAATATGCTGCAGTTGTTAATTTGTTTAACAAAACAAGGTTTTTTTAAAAGATAGCTCAATTTTTTGTAATGTTCATATGACTGGCAGTAAACTACAATACAAACCCTGAATAGCTTAGCTCAAATGTCACATTCTCTAGGGAATAACAAAGGCCAAGGTCTCTGGTGTACACCGCCCTGCTCACCCTAGTCTTCTTGGAAACCTTTCCACTCACTTCGTGAGAATGCTTATCAAGTTACGATGTCATTTCCCACTTACAGGTTTTTCTCCAACTATCATCACGTCCAGCACATAGTAAGAACTAAATGATAATTATTTTTCATTTCCTATATCATGTAATCATCTCTAAAATAATTGCCCCATCTTACTCTTAGCACACACCCAGCATAGGGCCTGACACAGAGGAGATGACCACACACCACTGACGAGTGGCTGAATCACGTAGCTAACTAGACACATTGGCAGTTTTATATTAAATGTGATGGTAAGTAAAGAGTGAAGAAAATTACCTGGGAAAAAAATAGAACCAAAAACCCAAATGGGAATTCAAAGGCTTTGATGGGAGCAGCTTGGATGCTGCCGTCTGCCTGGAAGAAACAAAGCTCTAACAGCTGAGAGATTCTGGGGCTGGTTTAGAAGGTGTGTCCTTGGGATTCAAGAGGACTGGAGATTTCTCTGATGGAGTCTCTCTCTTCCTGTTTCTTTTTGCTCATTTTTCTTTTTCAAGATTGTACCTGTAACATTCTTGACTAACAGGTTTTTTTTTTTTTTTTCAAGGTTGGGGGGGTGGAAATATAGCACCTTGGTCTTTTTGCAAATCTATTAGACAAAGGATTGCTAACACCCCAACTTTCTGTTCATTTTAATTTTGCCATCAGAATACAGATTTATAAATATTGTCTGGGATTTGAGAATTCTTGCAGGTCTAAATACTTTTGAAGCATAGAGATCCATTTCCGTTTCTATCCTAAAATTTTCAGTTACAAAAAAATTGTACAGCTTTATAGATTAGTAGAAAGGAACTATTCTTATATGAGTAAATAGAAAAATGATAAGAGAAAGAACTGCTTCCTAGAGCTGGTAAGATTTTATGTTCTCAGCATTTCTAATCTAATAAACCAAATAAAATCTCCAGGTTTTTCTTTTTTTTTTTTACTTTGTGTCCTTTGCAAGAATTAATTCAGTAAGAGGAGTTAGTAACAGGTTTGGATGCTAAATGGAAGTAATACAATCTAGTGAATTGTGGATAATTTCCCCCTCTTTTGTCTCAGAAAATACGTGGATCTTGACTACTTCCCATAAGGAAAATCTTCGAGAAAGCAGGTATATGAGTCCCAAGTGTTTTATAGCAGAGGACCCTACAGTAAGACCACCTGACATCTCTCATATTATGGCTCAGTAGGTAAATGCACACATCTGTCTATTAATTACCTCAGGAAAGAACAAGTTGCTTTTGTTTATAACAGCAGATATTTCTTCCGTAACAATTACAAACATGTTGAGGGCCCTAGTACCACGAGTGATACTCCAGGACAGTGGATCATTGAGTAGAGCGATTTTCTGGAGGCTGAAATACTTGCAAATGTCCTCACTGAAGTTCACACAAGACAGGGAAACACCCTCGGCACTCAGCATCCAACCGCATTTCAAGCTCACGAGAGTTTTTATTTGAGACTGTGTCTGTCACTCCCATAAACCAAAGGGAGGCCTCCTTAACCAGCACCACCACATTCCTGAATCCAGGGCTTCAGAGCCAGCTTTAGCCTCCAAGAAGTCCCATCTGTGGGGTGGCAGGCTTTGTAGCCACTTGTGGAAAGTGACTGGCATCAATTCCAGAGAAGGTGACATTGATTTTGATGGCTGTGCCTTTTCCGAGAAATAGAGTGAACAGCCAAGAAGCTGGGCAGAGTCAGGGCAAGGAGACACCACAGTCACCAGAGATAGTAGGCACCCACCCAGGGGTTGGTTAAAAGCAGATAAAATTAATCTGGAATGGTAGAAGTTGGATCAGTGAGTGCACGGGGGTGGGAACTGACCTCGATAGCATGGGCCAACTTCCCAGACTGACAGAACTGTTCTCTACTTTGACTGGGGAAGTGGCTATATGGACATACACCCTTGTCAAAACTCATCCAACTGTATATTAAAATGGATGAATTTTGTTGCATCTAAATCAAATTATACCTCAATAAGGTTGATTAACAATGAAAATCAGAGTTGTGAGGGTGACTGGCTTTGGAGGTAGGGTCCCTAGACAGAAGGAGATGCAAATAGTGTCCTGAGAACATCCCCTTTTTGACCCTACGGTCTCTGAGTTCTCCTTCCTCCTGGCCTGGATTAGCATTCCCTGGAGGGCCCCTCAGACTCCTCAGGCAGAAGTTCTTGTCTAAAACTTGCTCTCTCTCTTCTCACAAAATTCTTATCCTTGTTTTCCCATTTTTCTTCTTCTCGTCTGTTTACTCATCATTATATCCCTAGTACCTAGGTGCCCTACAAATATGCATTGATGAGTGAATGGATAAAGAAGTGAAAGAAGAAGGAGGGAGGAAGGAAAGGAGGGAAGAAGGAAGGAAGGGAGGAAAGGAGTAGAAAGGGACAGAAGGATGCAAGCAAGGAAGGAAGGAAGGGAGAAGGGAAGGAGGAAAGGAAGAAAGGGAGGAAGGAAGGAAGGCTGGGAGGGAGGGAGGAAGGAAGGAGGGAAGGAAGAAAGGAAGGGAGGAAAGAGGGAACTACTGAAGGAGGGAGGAAGGAAGAAAGGAAGGAAGGAAGGAAAAAGGAAAGAAGAAGGGAGGGAGGGAGGGATGAAGGAGGGGAGGAAGGGAAGGAGGGAGAAAGGACGGATGGAATGAGGGAAGAAGGGAGGGAGGGAAGAAGGAAGAATGGAAGGAGGGAAGGAACAGAGGGAGGGAGAGGGGAGGAGGGGAGTGAGTGAGGGAGGAGAAATTAAGGGAGGGAGGGAAGAAGGAAAGCTAGCTAGGCAATTTATAGCAAGACATCAGCATCCCTTAACAAACTATTTAATTATCCCTCTCAATGTTTCTTTTTTTCCTTTCTTATCTTTTGATTTTTCATCAAAAACCAATTTCTAGGAGGACAGTTATCTCAAAGGAAAATATTCTTCTAGACAATGAGAAGAAACTTACAAAGTGAAAATTGATGGACTGACTAACTGCCTGAAACTGAGTCGCCAAGTACTGACTGAGGGGAGATTTTGGGTGGGAGAGTGCCCAAGCCCTCGTTCTGTGCCCTGCCCCACCCTGCCTAGACCAGGATGCAGCCTCTTAGCCGGGAGGAACACAGACTTTGAAGTCAGTTAGACTTGGGTTCCAATCGCATCTCTGCGACTGAAGAGCTCCATGACACCTGACTTTACGCTTAATCTCGCTAAACTTGCTTCCTTGTCTACAGTGAGCAGTTAATATTGCCTCTCCCTTTGAATCAGAGGGTTGCATGAGCTAACAAACATGCTCAAAATCTGTTAGTTCCTTGTTCTTCCCTTTCTTGATCTCCAGACACTCCTCAGCCCAGCCCCAGAGGCAGGCCAGCAGGAACCCTGAGAGAGAACTGGCAGCTCCCGGTGGGTGGATACAGGGCAGGGTGTGATGGGTCACACCAGGGTACAGTCAGGGGTATGATGCGTATGTTCTGTGTGACGGACAGTGAAGGCGTGTTCCTCTGTACCACAATACCCAGCTTTAGTTAAATTGTAAATATTCCATTCTGAAGCGACAAATAAGAGATAAACATGTCCTGTAGGCCGTTCTCCACGAGGACAGGGTTTCTATCTGTTTTCTTCCCTGCTCTGATTTCAGGGTATAAACGCTGACACAGATTAGGCATGCAAATCCTTGTTGTATGAAAGAATGTTAAAATGTTAACATTATGCTAAAATGTTAAAAAATGTTGCCACCTAAGGAAGACCAGAAGAAATGAGTAAAACTCTTCTATTTAAACGACTTAGGATCTTGATTGCACTGACACTTTCGGAGATGCGTTTTACAGAAAGCTTTGCACCGAAAGTGTTACAAATGTCTGCAAAGTTGCCTGGGAACAATATAAAAAAGAAAGTTTTTGGAATGTCAGTAAAACTTCTCTGCATATTCAGCCCACAAAACAGGATTCCTTTATCGTAACGTAACAAAAGATATCTGTAAATAACTAGCAAAGTATAGAGAAGGAAAGTAAACCATACCTCCCAGAGACACACAATTTTAAGATCTTTGTGTTCTTTCTCCCTGTTTTTCCGTGTGATTTCCAGCACAATATAAATACTCACACACCTACATACATTTTCAGAGTTGAAATTACATTGTGGATGTATTTTTGAATTCTGATTTTTCTTACATCATATTATAAGTACTTCATCCTTAATCATGCTTCCTAATTTTTTAAATTGCTGCATACTCTGTGGCGTATGTATACAACATTTATGAGAAATGAGCCCAGGTGTGTTGCAGGAAAGAACGAGTCCGGGGCAGGTGCCACCAGTAGCGGTGGGCTCTCAAATGAAGCACGTGGGCCCCCTCCCGTGAGGATGATGTCAGGCCATCTGCAGCACACAGAGTAGCACTTCTGAGAATCAGACTAAGTAGATAAAAAGGACACCTGAGGGCCCTGAGAGTTGAGAGGAAAAGAAGAAACTTGTGAGGAAGCAGGCTGACAGAGAGAGCCAGAAAATCAATGCTTAATGCTCTGTCAGCCGGTCCAAAGCAATTTTGGCATCGAGAGTTCTGTCCATTATCCACGGATTGAGGTAATGCTGTGTCTGTGCGAGCGCTGGCATCCTGCTCTTCCCACACTTGGGCAACTTGGAAGGAAGCGGTTTCCCAGTGCCCATACCAGCCCTCCAGGATGGATTATCTTTGCGGTGGTGCTAGCTCACGTTAGCCGGGTGCTTACCGAGTCCCAGGATCTGTCCTATGTTCTTTCTACCGTTAACTCATTTAATCCTCACAACAATTCCCATCCATAACTCCCACTACTATCCCATCATCCTCATATCACAGAAAGGATGAAGGAGGCACCAAGAAATTATAAATTGTCCTCAGACAGTGAGATTTAAACCCAGGAGTTCTGGTCCCAGAGTATATATGTATATGTAGTTATTTTATACATGTGTGTGTGTATAATTCAAATACTACATATATGTGTAGTTGATATACTCACACACACGTGTGTGTGATTTCCCCGTGAGTGTTCTTCCTAACCTAGGAAAACCCAGCTGTCTCCCCTCTAACTATGCTCCAGCTCTCTGGTCCTCCGTTTACAGACAGTGGAGACCTGTCCTGGTTGGAGCTGACTCCCCCTCCTCCTGAGTTTATCCCAGCCCGCTGGAATCCTGGTTTTCTTCTCACTGTTCTAGTAACGCAGTCCTCTAGAAGACCACTGATGGCCCTTCCAGTTGCCATGGAGACTTTTCAACCTCTTAGTAGCTTTTGAAAGAGTTAGCAACTTCTTCCTAGATGTTCTCTACAATTTAGTTTCTGTAACACTGAGCATTCTTGTTTCATTCTGTATTTTTATGGTATTTCTCTATCTGCTTAACGTACACTTCCACTTGAGACCTTTCACAGTTGACAGTCTCCAGATTTCAATTCTTATCCCACTGTTCTTCTCACTTTGCACATTCTCTTTGTCTAATATCATTTCTGAACTTTTCCTCTTTCATCTTTATGTGATAATTCTCCAGCCTGTAAGTTTCCAGAACTGGATACAAGTCTATCCAGGTTTATTTACACCTACTTATCGCTGAACATCCCCTTAATGGTGGATAGGTGTCTTAAACTTCATGTGTGTAAAAGTCAATTCATCACCTTTTCCCCCAAACCTGCTCATGCTCCTGTGTACTCTTTCCTAGCCGACAGCACCATGCTCCAGCTGCTGCCAGCTGGGATACTAGGATCGCTCTTGTTTCCTTGCTTTTCTCATCCCCACCTAGTGTCACTTTTTAAGACCTTCTTATCTTATTTCCTAAATATGACCTGAATCTTATATTAATAACAACACTGAGTTGCAAGTGACAGAAACCCAACTCAAATTTCCCTCGGGCAAAAGGGAAACCATATAGGCTTGTGTCACCTTGATGCGGGGGGGGGGGGGGGGGTGGGGGGGTGGGGGGGGTGGGGGGCGGGGGGGGTGCAGCGAGGGAAGGGGGTAATTCGTGCTCTCAGGGCTCTCTCTAGGTCTCCCCACTCTCTCTTGTATGCCCCACACTGATCTCTGCTTCTCTCTCTGTGTTGACTGCATCCTCTCTGGCAACTCCAGGCTCACAGCTTTGTATAGAGAGGAAAGGGCCCTTTGCCTTCTAGCTCTAATCCTAGAAGTGATTGCTTTTGGCTCAGCGTGTGTTTTATTTCCACTTCTTGACCCAGTTACTGTGCTGGGGGTATTGGAGGGGAGGGTTGGAGGAGTCAACAAGTTTGATCCATCCATTTAGTAGCCATTTAGTAGCATAGGCGTGGTGGTGATGGGGGTGGGGTGGATTCATCATTCATTCCACAAGTGAAGAAGCCTCTTTTTATCAGAAGAATTGGAGAAAGGGGTGCTGCACGGACAAAAAATCGTAAATGTCCACTACAAATCTAGACTTTCCTCTCTACCCTCACTTCCACGTCTCTGGTTCATCTTTTCTAAACTACTCTCCTAAATTGCTGTTCTAACCCTTTTCTTGTCTGCCTGAGCCCAAGTCATGTCCTCTTCAAATCCATTTTCAACGGAGACCTGATTTCATGGAGCAATTCAAACTCGACTTTTGTTTTTGCTGAACATGGTGAATCTTTCCTTTTCTCTCTGATCTAGGTGGCCATCCTTCTGACCCTGTGCCTGTTTCTACACTTCCTCTGCCTGATTCCTGCTTGTCCTTAGAGCTCAGCGCCTGTGGCACCTTCTCCTTATCTCTCTAACAGGCATTGAACTCTCTCAATAATGTGTGTGTGTTTGTATTATTGCAAACAGATGATTACGTTTTTATCACCACCCTCCCCCATCAGGATGCAAGCTCCCTGAGGGTGGAGACTTTGGGTTAAATCACCTTGGTATTCCTCATGCTAAAACATTGCTCGGGAGTGGTAAATGGTCTAGAAATACTATGAAAACGAAATTAAGAATGAAAATACCACAAACTCAATCAATTATACGAGTCATTATTTCTGAGATACCTGGTAGAATTCTACTCTCACACATTTGTGTCACATGTTTGACCTACTTGAAATCACATTAGTGTTTCTTAATTACCTCTTATTTGGGGTTCAATTAAAAATACTTTTATTAAATGATCTGTTTTGAAAATACCTATTACTTTTTTAAGTAAGTGAAAGATTGCCAGAATCATGTGTTATTCTATGTGTGGAATAACGCATATTGGCCAAAATGGAATATTTCTTTGATTCTGCAACTTACATTACCCCAGCAATATCTTAATTAATATTATCCTTATACAATACTATACTTGGAAGAGGTATTGGATGTTAGATCAGATCTCTGCTAACCCTAGGGTAAACACTGGAATTCTTTTAAAAAAATCCCTTTATCAACCCATATCAATGATATTTGTCCCTTAACTTCATTTGACTCTTTTCCCCCTTTCCTTTATGATGTATATCTGACTTTGCTGCTCTCTTCATGGCACCCTTTCTCCATCTCCTCAGATGCTCCACTCATTCACTCTACAATGATTTGCTGAGTCCTTTCTGAGAGCTGGTCTTCAGCTCAGAGCCTCAGCTCAGAAGCCACTTTCCCCTCAGGTGTCCTTGTTGACTTCCATGGTGCCATTGCTGTGCCCAAGAGACCTCTCTTCTGAGCTCCAAAGCTGTATATCCATTTTCCTGCTCAGTACCTTCACTTTTTCTAACTGCTACCTCTGACTTGACATTTTCCCACCTCAACTTGTTTTCCCCCCATTTCCTCCTCCTCTCAGTGAATGGCTCCACTGCCTGCAGAATATGCAAGCCACAGCAGTGAGGGTCATTCTCTTCTGTCTCTCATCATGCTGTCAATCACCAAATCACATTGATCTTACCTACCTCATGTCTCTGCAATCCATCGGCTTGTTTCTGTCTCCATGGCCGTTGTCCTGTCTAAGTCACCACCATCTCCTTTTCTGCACGGCTCTAATTCACTCGTAAGTAGTCCCCAACATCTACTTTTGTTCCCTTCCAATCTATTATTCACACTGTTGACCCAGTGATCCTTTAAAAAACATTGATCTGATCATGTTACTCCCATGCTTAAAATTCTAAATGATTTCCCATTACTATTAGGACAAGTTCCAAAATATATTTCAAATGGCCTGCAAAGACTTGCCTTCCTCTCCAAGCTCATCATTATCTCTCTCCTCCTCGATCCATCTCTATGCATCAACCATGAAAACTATGTTTTGTTTCTCAAAGAATGCTCTTTCCTCTTTCAGGGACTTTGCACATGGCTTTTCTTTTGTTTCTGTTCATATTAAAGCAGAAACAAAATAGCCACATGGTTAGAAAAATCAAGCAGTACAAAAATCTATAAAATAGAAACTAAAGTCTTTCTTCTCACTCCCACCTCTGCCATGCTTATCAAAAGTATCCAATGTCATTGCCTCTTGTATATTTTCCTAAAATGTGTGTGTATTTTTGGAAGGAAGGGGGAGAAATGGGTTTACTCAATGTTCTATTTGATAATATAGTGCAATGATTTAAGTACACACTCTAGAACCTGACTGCCTGAATTCAAATTCCATCTCTGCTACAAAGCAGGCGTGCGACCTTGGACAAGTGACTTATTTACTCTGTGTCTTAGTTTCCTCACCTGTAAAATGGGAAATTCACAGGATTTATCCTTTCGAGAAAGGCACAGGGAGACATTATAGAACATATTACTGATGGTGTTTCATGGTTTTTCTTCAAAGTGTCTGGACTTCCCCTTCATTTATGGGGCTTTGAGTCTGAGGACTCTCTCAGGTCTAGTAACTGAGAGGCTATGAGGTTATGAGGACATTATTGTGGCACAAGTCAATGCTCTGCTCAGCAGATGAGCTACACAGCTCAGATAAGGTCATGGTGGTCCAAGGAATCCTGTGATCAATGAGCCATCTCCAATGGTCGCTGTAGGTAAAGCCCTTCTGAGAATCACTTTGACTCTGCTGCCTGTGTCATAACTAGACTCCCTTCTTCCATCTTGAGATTCCTTCATGCCCACTGTGGGGTCTCCCACTAGCTTCCTCAACCTGTAAAGACTTGTAACTACACACTTCAAAGGATTTTGATGCCTTTATCAACTATGTATTAATCTTGGATATAGAAGTGTCTGTCAAAACCTCTGAGGGGACATAAGGATGTAGGCGAGTGGGTCACATATGACCCATGTACACCTGAATCTCTTCTACCATCCACCAATGGTTTTTCTCACATCAGCTTCATTCAGTTGGATCACCACCGAACATCACTGTTGCTCAAGCTGTCATGACGAGTCCCGAGTCTCTGGTGAATTCATGTATGTTGAGGAATCAGCCCGATATAAAATTACGTATTGCCCACCTTGGTCTAGCAGTTTGGGACTCCGTTCTCTCACATATTCTCACTATTTTTCCAAGAGAAATTATCTTTGTGATTCCTTTACCGATAAGCTTTCTCTTTCAAGGTATAATTTGTGATAGTGACCCCAAGGCGTGTAGGGTCTGATTCTAGTTACATTTGTGTGGACAATTTAAAGATAGTGGTAGCAAGGCTTAAAAAGAATTAGCTTCCCATTACCAGGTAACTGCCTCAGATAGCTTCATTACCTGGTCTTCAAACAAGACAAGAACAAATTGTACAATAGACTGGAGAGAAGGATTGTTTCTGCTGGCAAAGCATACTCCACGGGATTTGGGAACCCTGGGTGTTCTGAGTCATCTAAGTCCCCCATTTTTATTTCTATTATTGGGGACCCCTTTTTCCCAACAATGCCTTAATTTTCTGTAGGAGACCTAGTAAGCCTGTGATTTCATTCCGGATTTTTCCATGTGATAACTGATTTATGTATTCATTGTCTTGTGCCCTTTGGTCACCAGAGTCCTGTCCCTAATGCTAACTGCCTTCCAGAGCCATCAGCCCCTGCCTGGTCCAATTCCAGGTTTTCCTTAGTTCTACGAAGTTTCTCGCCCACACATTTGTTGACAGCTATTTCTAGATTACCCAAAGCTCTTAGCTGTACACAGCAAAGGTTGACCCTGCAGGCAATTCTAAACATGATTTTTCCTTTCATTATATTTTCCATTTGGTTACTGTTTGCATATGGGGAACCCCATAATTGTTACACTAATTTTTTGATCATCCAACTTATTGATTTCTCTAGTTTTCTGTTCCAGCTGCTGTTCCTAGTATGCAATTATTATATCTGCAAAATCAGTAATTTTTTCCTCTTGTTCAGTGTTTACATGCCACTTCTTACTCTTGCATATTTGCTTTTGCTAATATTTCTGGAACAAGGCACATAATGGATGTACACGATGGAGGTATTAGCGGACACTCTTGTCTTGTTTGTGCCTTAATGGTAATGCTTCCACCGATGCTTCCCCATTAAGCTCATTGATGCTGACTTTTGGTTTGAGAGAGGTTCTGTACAATAATATTATTATTTTAAAAGTATCTATTTTTACTCTACTAAAGATGTTTATGAAAAACTAACTTTGAATTTCAGGTTTGGGACCACTTGAAAGAATCATATACTTTCCGTTTTGACTTATTAGCATGATGTAATTTAACAGAATTTCTAATTTACAGCCCATTATTTTCAGACATTTCAGTCATTTCCCACTTTTCTTTTCTTCTCAATCCCACCTTGTCTTTTTCATGATCATCCTAATCTAGAAAATAGAATAATATAATATATAATATTAATGTATAATACATAATATAATAATATATAATATAGTAATAATATAAAAAAATAATCTAGAGAATAAGAAACTTATCTTGGGTCCATAAAATCACTTTTAAGATTTAGTTCTTATACTTGACTTTCTGAGTATTATTGATCTCTCCTACCATTTCTCCTTTCTCTGTTTTTCTTTCTCCTCTCATCCCTTTTGTCTCTCCAATGACTGTCCCTTGTATGATATTGGATATTGGTGGGAAGTGCATATCCCAGGACAGCTCACACTGGGTCTTTACCCAGTAACTCCCAGGGAAATTTGGCTGAAAGAGCATGTGGTAGTACATATACACATGTGACTTGGGAAATTCAAGTAGGAGATTCTAAAACAATTTAAGATTTAGTAAATGTGTACTAAGTCCCAGGTGCATTGCTGAAAGTACAAATGGTGATTATGTCATAGTTTCAGGAGAACTAGATAGCAAAGGGAATTAGATATCAAATTCTAGAAAGTGGTTTAAAATATAGCCAATACTTGTAATTTTGCCTAATTTCAAATTTCTTTAAGAGTGAAATTTAATGTTTTGAACTGTCTTATAATGAAGTACACAAATAATTATCACTTTACCTCTGGCGGATGATGTCTCCAGCTAATTAGTGACAGCACAACATCACATGGCATTTTCAAACCAGCCCTGGTAGCTTTTCTACTCGAAGACCCTAATTTTAGAGCATCTTTATATAAATTTTGGAGATAGGTTTCTCTCCATCCTAGGAAAGAAGAACACCAAGTGTAATGGAGATTTTTAATGATAAGCTATTGGCTGTTAGAGCATATTGTTCAGACAAACGGATATAAGTCTGGAAGTTACAAGTTGAGGGGCATTAAATGGATTTATTTGAGTGCTATGTTTAAAGTAGGGGCCACCATATGTGAAAACCGCCATCCTCATAAGTTTTCAGTCTTTACTGACTGATGACCCTAATGGCAGTGGTGGTGGTAGTGGAGGGGAGGGAGTGGTGCTGGTGGTGGGAAGCTGGTATAACACCACCCCTTTGGAAACTTTTTTCAGACACACACTGGACTTAGAAGTTGAAAGTCATTTTTAACTTTCTGGCCTCAAATGATGTTATTAATTTTGTCACATATTTTACCCGCAAAACTTTATCTGAAATGATTTTTTGATGTTTCAAAAAATCAAATTTACTCTTTCAGATAGACTATTTGACACCTCTGAGGATATGTATAAAACTGTGTTGCAGGCTCTGAAGGCAGTTCGACTAGTGGCAATGGCAGCATTGTCAGAATAAGTACTTACCCTCCTGGGCTGATTATTCTGAATGGGAGAACAACCAGCTGGATGCCTTGACAAAAACTACTAGTTGTCCGCTATCTCCATTCTTCCTTCTTATGCGGTAGGAGAGGATCCAGTTCTTAGCTGGACATGTGACCACCTGGAATAAAGACTATGTTTCCTTGCTTCCCTTCAAGCAGGATGAGGCAATGTCACTTAGTTTTGACCGATGGAATCTAAGCAGAAGTGTCATGTGGCAGCCTTGAATCTTCATTCATAGACAATCATCATGCATCCTTTGCCCTTTTTTCTTTGTCTCTTTTGCCTTGTTATAGGCTGGAATGCTACAAAATCGCTGGAGCTAAAGCAGCTATTTTGATTAATGAGGTGGCCTTGGGATTGGAGGCCAAATAAGTAGTAGAATAGCAAGATAGAATCCATGCACTTAAAAATATTATGGAATTGAGCCCTGCACACGTCCTAGACAACTTGTCTTCAGTCTTATATGTAAGAGAAATAAGCATGTCTCTTCTGTAAGTCACTGTCATTTGGGGTCTCAATTACTCAAAAGGAACTTTAATGTACATGATGCATATGAATAAGCTCTGGTGTGTCTGTTCAAAATATCATATTATTTTCTACAGTCAATTTGTACTTTCAGAATAACAATAAAAATAGAGATATATTTATTGCCTCACAAAGTCAATAGTGCTTTACAGTTACATTAGCGTATTAGCACTTAAATATTAATTTTCAAGAAAATTTCCAAGTTAGGAAAAATATGAGAGTACCTTGAGATTGGCCAGGGATGGGGTGTGGCGAAGAGAAGCTGTGTCCTGGGTATCCTGGTACAGCCTTAGGAGAAGACATGAGGCCCCTTTGGTCTGCCTGAAAATCCAGCATCGCTCAATCCTTGCATGTGATTTCTGCCACGAGCATCTTTTTGGGGCCCACGGAGCTACAGGTACTATTGTAGGGGCTGACTTTGCTGTAATGATTAAAACCAAGTCCCAAATCTCGTGGGACTTACATTCCAGTGTGTGGCGATAGATGATAAATAAGTAGCCAAATAAACACATAATATGTGAGAGGTGATAAGTATTATGAGGAAAACTAAGGCAGGATTGAGACACGGAGTGGACCTGAGTGTGTGCTGGGGGTCGGGTGACGTTGTTCAAATTTCACATTTCCCATATTATCCCACAGATAATACTTTTACTTCTTGCCAATTTTCTCAACCTGGAAATATATTTCAAAAATCTTTTAACACTGGGAAAGAAGTCCTGTTAAAAACCAAAGCCTGGATTCAAGGGCAGCGGGGGAGGAAGAACCACAGGTGCGTACGGGTCCTGCCTTCCCACTCACGCCCGGAGGCTGCTGGGCAAGTCCCGGAGCTCATTTCTTCATCTGTAAAATGAAAGGAAGTTCACAGTCTTCTACAGGTAAACGAGCTCCTCGCTGTGAAGAAGGAGAAAAACAACCAAACCCTAGACATTGTCAGTTTTCGTTGTATTTACTGTTTTCTCAGGACCGGGACCTTTTCGGGCACTGAGGCTCATGTGAAGACCGTGCGCCGACAGAGCAGCTTCTGGCTGCAGGGTCTGAGTGAGACGCATCTGTTTGGACTTGTCCTCCTAGCTTACGACAGTCATGACTCCTTCCCAGTAAGGGCGTATTTGCAACGCTCCATGAGTAGCTACAAATTAAAGGGAAAGTTGCTGGGGATAAGCCCATCACAGTATTTCATCCTTATATTTGTTTACACAAATGGAAGAAAGTCTTCAAAAACAAAATTAGAATATGATGCAAAGCCAGGAGAAAAATTGCGACGTCCGTGACAGACAGGCTTGATAATACGGAGGATGGAGGGAGCTTTGAGAAATCAATACGACAAAGGTAACGATCCCAAGGAAGACAGGAGAGTATGTGAGCACACAGTTTAAATAAAGAGTTAACCTACAGACATACGAGAAATCTTCATTCCATTGGTTATCAAAGAAAAGAGATTTAAAACAGCAAGATGACTTTTTTCTATTGGCAAAGATTTTATTAAAAAATTAAAAAATAAACTTTATGTTTTTGAGAGATATATACTTGCTGGTGGTAAGTATACAGATTGGCACAGCTGGGGAAAATTTGGTAATATGAATAAAAAGCCATGCCAATGCGCATGAGATCGAAAGGTCTTGAAAATGGAACTCTCTTGTTTTAGTTTCTATTAATCTATCTGGTTAGAAATAATAAAGATGCACAGAAACAATCTAAGTAAATAACAACAGGGGATTGGTTATATGGATTAAGTAATGAATAATAAGACCACTTAATGGTCTTAAATTGTTTAATGAATTAAAATATTGTTTAATGAGAAACACGTTGGAGTCAACACGCACAGCATACACTCACTGAACGAGCAGGTGGAGAGACACATCCCAGAATGACGGGAGAATAAATGAAGTGTTTTTCTTTGGTTTGAATTATAAATATTCCAAATTATTTGCAATGAATATGTGTTACTTTACAAATAAATCCCAATGAACGGAATTTCTTTATTTTAAAAAGGATTAAAGACTGGAATCTTAAACTGGGCTACAAAATTCAAAGGAGATGTGCAAGAATATCAGGTTATTTTCTCGAATTGACTCCCCCTTTCTCTGGAGACTACGTACCCACTGAAGGGCTAGTGTGAGTTTATTGTGGGTCAGGAGAGGTTAAACATTTCCAATTAAATTCAGCCGAATTTCTCCTGGTTTAGGGGTCATTTTTAGCTAAATAGTGTATCAATTCAAAGATCAGACAACTTCTCCCTCTCAAAGGGTCTCCTCTGCCCCTCATCCTTCCCCAAATGTTTTCAGGATGCAGAGGGAGGAGGATCTTTCTAGGAGGACGAGGTTTGCTGCAGGCTGGCCTATAGGCGTGATGTCATGCTCCACTGGTTTCTGGGCATCGGCCTCTGTTTTAAAACGTTTACTTTTTATTATTATTCAGACTCGGCCAGGCCAAAGGTCAGGAGCTGATTGTCATTGACAAGACGTCTTGTTATCCAAGAGGAGGGGCCCTCCGCTCCACACAGGGAGCCACAGGGGGCAGCACCAGGCTCAGTCAGCCGGCAGAGGCAGGAGGGGAACCGTGGCCCAGAGGCTCTACTGTGGTTTCCGTGGGAAGAAACTTTCAGGGCAGAGTGCCCAGGCTCAGGATGGGCCAGCTTGAACACTTTCCCCAGGCTCTGAGTGCAGGGCTGTCTCTAGTGGTCTGGTACCCGCCCTGGGGTGATGGGGCAGAGGAATAGCAGCCTGGATGGTAAGAGCTCCATAAAGCAGGTGGTTGGGGTGTGGGTTTGGCTTGGTTGGTTTGCACGTGAAAGACGCAATTGCAGGCCTGTGGAGTCCTCTAGCGCCTCTAGAAATTGGCTAGCCCTGCGAGGGGCAGTCTGTCCATGGTCAGCAAGGACCTAGATGTCAAAATCTCAGAACTACGTGGTTAACACAGCCCTCTCCATAATGTAACTTCTCCCTTCTGGGCTCCCAACAGCTGACGCTAACTGTCAGTGCCCGTGATTCGGTCACCAGGTTGGGCTCCTGCTGGCTTCTGCTCTGGATTTGCCTCTTCCCGTCTCTGGTCCTCTTGGCATTTTCACTTCACCTTGCATGGGCATGTGGCGACTGTGGACTCTTCTGCAAACCCCACGCATCCGTAAGAAACTGAGGCCTGAACTCAGGTCCTCTCTCCTCCTAAACACTCAGAATTTTTATTACTTCTCATCCAGGGCACATTGGAGGGAGTATTGTCCCGAAGTCCCGAGGCAAGAAGATGCACACGCCTCTGCTCTGGGAATGCTCCTCGGCTGTGTTCCGGGGAACAGACTCTTGAAGCTGGTTTCCTGCCCGTCTTCCTCTCCTCCTGCCGTTCCTTTCTCTCCCTCTCCACCCTTCCCAATTTGTCTCCTCCTCCAAACACCAGGAGAGTTTTCCTCCTTCTTGTCTGAGAGAGCTTAACTCACATGACATCCTCATTCCTCCCTACTCTGTAGCTTATCAAAGCAACTCTGGGAAGGAGTCACCCGCGCCTGGCCTTTTGTTAGTGGAGCTGTGAGACGACCAAGGGCGAGGTTTCACTAGTGAGAGAAACACGATGGTTTGGCATATTAAAATACCATTCCTGCTATAATCTCCCCTTAGTGGATGAGTCAGCCCCACAAAGAACACTGAACTCGTGTGTACACCTTCTTCTTTCAGAAGGTTATCTTCTCAGACTTTCTTGCTTTCATCAACTCAAGTTCATCTGGGTAAACTTGGCGCCATGAAAATCCTCACCTTTCTCAAATAAAGGTTGTCATCCCTTCCCCAGGAGGTTCAGCTTCTTCTAGTCCTAGCTCCATTCGAATCCCTCCTGACCACCTCCTTGACGGCTAGAGAGCTTAGCCAAAGCTGCAAGCAAAGCTTCCCCTAGACGTTTATCCACAACATGGGGGTGGAGGGAGTCAGCAGCTGTCTCTGATGAAAGGCAGCTGGATAATTCCAGCCTCCAGGCCCCCACCTTGTCCAAATCATTGAGTTGTCTCGGGCCCTGGGACGTCTGACGCAAGAAGGACAGAGGTACAGGCGGAGCCCAGAGACCATTCGCCTTTCTGTGACCTTTCCGGCAGGTGGTAATTCCACACAATTCGCCGCGGGTTCTCTTTCTGGCTCAGCTACATTCTCCTCCACTGAAACAGCCCCCAAATGTGCCCCAGGCCACTGTGCGTCTGCCTGAGCTGCTGCTCCTGAAATTGGAATTCCTCTCTAAAAAGAGGTCTTTAGAAGGCCAGAGTCCACGCCAGGGGACTAAAAGATGGCTTTCCTAGCCCCACTCTCTCTTCTGTCTGCTGGTTACCCTATATCTGCTTCTGCACTTGGTTACTCTCACAGAACGTTGACCCTCAACTAGACATGACGTGACTTCTGAATTTGGGTCCATTTTAGGTCTATATATTCTGACCTCTACATGTTGTGGTTTCAATACTTGCATACTAATATACAGATATAAGGTAGCATATTATTTTTATTTTCTGTAATTTAAGTTAAAAAAACAGAAAAATTTGCTATGTACACATATATCCACAACTAGAGACATCACAATGAAACTGCAGAACATCAAAGTTAAAGAAAAAATAATGACGGATCTCAGAGGCAAAGACTGAATTCATCTGAAGGAACGATTAGCTTGAACCCTGGAATCTTTACACAGTTGTCCATCATTCAAGAGTTAGGCTGAAATGCAGATATGGAAAGACCAAAAGAATTTACCACCCGTGACGCCTACTCAAACAGCTAAAAAAAATGATGTAAGTCAAGAACAAGATAAATGAATCTTGATGGAATGATTGGAATGCAAGCAGCAATGAAAAGAAAAAAAATTTTTAAATATATTGGCAAAAATAATAATATAATATTGTATGTTTTTAAAAATATAAAACTAGAGAATGAATTAGCCAATGAATAGAGTAAATTAGTCAACGAACTATTGGCTACCATATGCAAATTTCTTACTTAATTTTATCACTGCGTCTTCAACTATACTGAAGTTCTACATTTTTATATAGTAAATCTACCTTCTCTTTATAGTTCTTTTTTTTCCCACTTTGATATCTTGTTTAGAGTCTCATTCATACCCCAAGGTACAAAATATTTATGTAACTTTTAAGAACTTACATTGTTTCTCCTATTTACAAAAGTAAGAGGCACATAAACTTATTAATGTAGGAAATTGGAATAGACCTAGATGTTGAAATAGATTACAAGGGACACGTTAGAGTAGAAAATCATGATTTTTGAAAATATGAGGCTAAAAGGAGAAGAGATGTTGTCACAAAACTTTGGAGCTCCTGATGAAGACTTTAAACTCACTCCGAGAGTTAATTGCAAGGACACTAATTATTTCTCCTAGTGTGGTGAGAGGGCACTGTGCCCCAGAGACGGGACAGTCCCACCAGTAATCGTACTGTTCTGGTATTTTTGATTAGAGATTGAGAGCATCAAATTTGACAAGACGTTGTGTCCATTTCCTTTTTTCTGATATTTTAGATTGCATTTTTAGGTGCTACGAAACAGCTTGAACATGTAATGGAATTACTGGGTTGGAAAAAGTTCCAATTTGATGACAGTTGATTGAAGCAAAAGGTTAGTTTTATTAAAGGCTTATGTAGCTGTCTACCAAAAACAACAAAACAAAATAAAACAAAAGCTCCCTTTCTATCTTCAGACTTATATTATATACATATATACATATGTATATTTATATATGTATGTATGATAACTGAAGTAAAGTGTAGAATATGAGGAAAATATTTTCCAGATTCTCATGTGTCTCCTGATGTATTGTGTTTACACTGTGGGGTGGAAGAAACACAGCCTTTGAGGCCAGATGGTCCTGGATTAGAGCTGCCAAATTTAGCAAATAAAAATGCAGGACCCCCAATTATATCTAAATTTCAGATAAACAATGCGTAATTTTTTCACGTGCGTCCCGTGCAATATTTATCAGGCAACCGTGTCCTGGATTGGATCCCAGCGCCACCTTTCCTGCTGCGTGACTTTGAGAAGTTACCTAATCTCTCAGACTTCAGTCTCTACATTTGCCAACTGGAAAGGATAATCGCCATTTTTCAGGTTGTTGCAAGTCTTGAAAAATATATTGTATGCGAAAGACCCTGAACAACATCCAAAACGTGATAGGTACTTAAGATAAATATAAATGATAGGTTCTTCCTCCTCTTCTGAGACTCCATCCAGCCACATGGAAAGAGCTGCAGTTATGAAAATTTGCCCCTGTTATCTCACAACAAGCATCAATCTTCTGGTCCTGAGAGTGGGGAGGGTAATGGGGCTAGATGAGAAGACTTGGATGCTCAATTTAAAATGCCTAGAATAGAATTTTTGATTCCCTATCCCCATCTAATTATCTTCCAGATTTTCCAATTTCAGTAAAAGGTGCCATCTTTTATCCAGTGCTCAAGTTAAAACCTAGAAGGAATTCAGTGTGATCCCAATCAAAATACAAGTGGGTTTTTCTATATAAGTGCAAAGGATCTAAAAAACCCAAGACAATTTTGTCAAAGAACAGAACGCAGCTAGCATTCAAATCTTGGTTTCTAATACCATCCTTAATAGAAGGAACCAATTTCCTTAGATAAATGGCTAGTTCTTGAACTGGCGCGGGTAATATAGTAGATAAGCCTGGAGCATCTTGCAGTGCCAAAATGTAAGAAGTACCCAGAAAACCCCAAAATACAAAAACAAAAAGTCAGCCCTACACCGATGAGTGTTTGCCAAAGTGACATAGGAACCGACAGAAAGAGCTAACGATAGCCAAAGCTGGAGCAATCTGAGCAACAAAATAAATAAGGTAGTATTAGATTATAACCCAAAGTATAAAATAAATATTCATGAGTTCCTGCTAATATAGACAGATGGCTGAGTAAATAAATAATGAGAGAGAAGAGACAAATCTCCCTTGCAGAACAATTCCAAATAATTTATGTAGATAAATATAAGTTTATTCCGCCCTCGTGGATGTGGAGTGTAACTCCCCACTTCTTGACTGTGGGCTGCATGTAGTGACTTCTTTCCAAAGAGACTGTGTGGATACGGGGGGAAGAGTGACTTTACGGTGCTGAGACCTGACCAACATTACCGCAACCAGGCGATCGGGGTCAGTACCAACGGCAGTAAATTATGTTTGTACTAGGGACCCTTGATACCATGTGATGCAAATACCCCTTTACCTCCGTAGTCTTCCTCCTCCAAACCCATATCTCCAGTCTAATCATGAGAGGAAAAAAACCAAATCCCAATAGAAAGGCATTCTACAAAATATTTGATCAATACTCCATGAAATTGTCAAGGTCGCCAAAAAAGTAAAGTCTGAGAAACTGTCACAATCAAGAGGTATCTAAGGAGACATGACAAATAAGTATAATGTGGTGTTCTGGAACAGAATACCTTTGATCTTTGAAAAACAACATTAAGAAAACAAAAGGGCAAGACACAGATAGGGAGAAAATATGCACAAAATAAATATTTGAGAAAGGACTTGTAATAAGAAAACAACTTTTAAATGGGGAAAAAAGACACTTATAAAAGATGACATACAAAGGGCCAATAAAGACATGAAAAAATGCTCAATATTATTTATTAGCCGTCACAAAAATGCAAGTTACATGTACCCTAGAGTGGCTAAAGTTCAAAAAAGACCGACAATACCAAATGTTGACAAAGCAACACTGAACAAGTGGAATTCTCACACATTACTGATGGGAATATCAAATGATACAACCAGTTTGGAAAACCGTTTATTAGTTTCTTATAAAATGAAACATGTGACCTAACAATTCAATTCCCAGGTTATTTATTCGAGAAGAAATGAGAAAAAAAGTGTTTCATGAAAGGGCTTGTATACAAATGTTCCTGGAAGCTTATTCAAAATAGCCAAACCCTGGAAAAAGCCCAAATGTCCTTCACCTAGGGAGTCTATTTCAAATCATGTCCTATCCGTGTGATGGAACAGCATTCTACAATAGAAAGAAACAAAGTCCTGATCCGTGTAGCAAGATGGCGGAAACTTTAAAACGTGCAGTGAAGTGAAGAGGCTAGACACAAAGAGTATGGACTTGCATGATTCCATTTAAATAAAATCCTAGAGCAGGGAAAACAAGATGATAGTGACAGAGAGCAGGTTAATATTTGCCTGGGGCTGGAGGATGAAGCGTGGGAATGGGGAATTGAAAGGTCACCAGGGAAAGTCTTAGGTGATGGAAGTATCCTGCATCTTGATCGTGGTGCTGATGACACAGTTGAGTACATTTGTCAGAAATTGTTGAGCTGCACACTAACAGGTGGTGTGTTACATTATATGTAAATTATGCCTCAAAAAGTGGATTTAGAAAGAAAAAATATATACTACATATTTAAGGGTGCAGTTCTGGATTCAAATCACAGCTCTGCCACCTCCTGTCTCTGCGACTTCAGTGTTGTCACTCAACCTCTTCATGCCTCAGTGTCTGTAAAAGGGGCTGATGACAGTGCTTGTCTCATGCGATTGTGAGGAGGGTTAAATGAGGAAATTAATGTCTGTGAGCTGAACAGAGGCGGCCCAGAAGACAGAAACTCTAAATAAGGAGTAGCCACTCTTTTTATCCTTCATTTGTCTCTTTCCTTCAACATCCTCATTCAGCACTGAAAGTGATAAATCCTATCACTTTTACTTCCAAAATCTATGACCCTTTCCTCCATTTTTTATTCCTGGTGCAAATATCCTTTTAATTTCTCTCTTTACATTAACTCTTGTCCCCTTTCTCCGCTGAGTGGTTTTTAAAAATACAAATGAGTTCATATTCATTCTTGCTAAAATCCTTCAGTGGTTCCTTGGCCCCTCAATAAGGCGCCACACCTCCTATCATCACTGATGACTCCGTGTCTACCACCTTCTATCACTCCTCCCTTATCCACTAGGCTCAGCTTTCTCTTCCTGGAACTCACTCAACTCCTTCACGCCCAGGGCCTCAACAGTTGCTGTCCCTTCTGCCTGGAATGCTCTTCAGCCAGATCTTCCAATGACTGGCTCCTATTTTTCAGTTCGCAGCTTGAAGTGTCACCTCTTCAGAGAACAGTCTCCTGACAACACAAGTTTCAAGGAGTTGTCCATGTGTGGTCACCATGCACCATTTGACCTTTTTATGTAGCCTTTATTTTGAAACAATTGCAAACAGAGAAAAGGGTGAAGTATGATACAAAGGAATTTTCCCCTGAACCACCTGTGAGTAAGATGCTGATGTCCCAATCACGCTATCTGATTTGATGGGTATTCCTACAAACATGGACATTCTCCTCTATAGCTGCCATACAACCAACACAGTCAGAAAGTTAACGTAAATACAGGACTGCCATTTAATCATCCAGCTCTATTCGCATTGTCCCAATAATACCTTTTAAAACAGAAGGATCCAGGTCAAAATCACGCATTGCATTTAGGTGTCCTTAGTCTCTTCAATCTGGAAGAGTTCCTCGATCTTTCCTTGACTTTCATGATCACGTTCCAGGCCAGTTATCTTGCAGAAAGTCCCTCGGTTTGGATTTGTCTGATATTTCAGTCATGCATCACTGGCAAAAATCTTGCAGAAATGATGCTGTGTCCCTCTCGTTGCATCCTCCCAGGTGCCACCTGGGTTTGAGTTTGCCCTTTACAAGTGACATTCACTTTGATTTCTTGATTAAAGTGGTGTCTGCCAGGCTATAAAGTTAGCCATGTCTCTTTCTAATTTGTAAGCACTTTGCGGGGAGTTACTTCGAAACAGTAAATATCATTTCCCTTGTCAAATTTCCAATTTTTAAATGTAATTATTTATAGCTGTGTTAACTAATCGTTCCCTGGTTTACCCAATATGTTTTAATCCATTGCTATCATCACTTATTTTGATGCTCAGACTGTCCCAGACTTGGCTAGTGGGAGCCTCTGCAAGCTGACCTCTTTCCCTTTTTGACATATTCCCATCATCGTTTCAGGATTTCCTCGCTTTCTGGCACGATAAGATGTTCCGGGCTTGTCTTGTTCCTTCCCCGCTGCAGCCCTGGAATCAGCCATCTTTTCAAGGAGCCCTGTTTCTTTTTAGTGGGAAACAGTATTTAGAATCCCGGGTCTGGGCTCCAAGTGTCCTCATTGCTGTTGCAGTTGGGTGTTTTGGCCCTCTCAGAGGAAAAGACAGGGAATATATATTTTATATATACATATGTAATATATGTGACATAACACATAGAATAAAATGGAATAGAATATATTTCATATATAATTACATATTTAATATATAATATATATTAGAAATATTTGTTATATATTATAAAATATAAGTATTTCTACATATTGTATGTTTATTTCTATATTTATCTACATGTATATTAAAAGCCATAACTTTTCGAATCCAATCCAACTGTACAGAGCTCATTCTGCTCTTCTCATTTTCTGAATTTGGAAGTCCTTTTCCAACAGTGAGAACCTGACTTCCACTATTCTCAGCGCATTTCCTCACATGATGAATTCTCCGTCGGGAACCAGTCTCTGGTCTCCACCATCGCTGCCCGCCTCTGCAGGCCTTCTCCCGGCTCAGACTCTGACAACCTGCCCCAGGTGGCCGTGCCCCAGCTCCTGCCTCGCTCTGCTCCATCTAACAGCTTCAGGCTTGAAATGTCCAGGAAGGGAAGAGAAGAGAAAGAGGCAGAGGAAGAGGAGGTCCATTCCGTATTCTTCACGGACGTTACCACAATATAATTTACCCTACTCATTTCTTTTCTTTTTTATTGTACGCCTCTCCCAGTTAGAACATAAACTCAGTAAAGGCAGGCACGTTTTCTGTCTTATTACTGAAAAATGTGGGTGCTTCAAGGAAAGCAGTGGATATTGTTCCTTCTGCAGTGCACATATAGAGGATTAAAAAAAACTCCGGCACTTATTTTACTTCGAATTAGTGAGACTTGGGTCTCTATAACAATGCAGATAGCAATCGGTTTAATTGCATATTTCACATTCAAACAGGTTGCTTTAGATTTTGTAAAGGCATAGTTTTAAATTCTCACACTATAATTTTGTCAGTTTTGTAGTTACTGACACGAGAAGTTAAAAATACTTCTACTTCTTGGTGTTTAATGATAACTTATTATTTAAATGTTTAAGAGTATCTTACCTGTAATAATAACACTCCCCCCCAAAAAGATTATTCAGTTGTATAGGCTTGTAAGTCAGTCAATATGATATTTAGAAATTGATTCAGTTGAAGATTTACTTTCTACATTTAAGTTATGTACTTTATATCTGTTTCTTCATCTATCTAGTATACATGTTGTCATTTTGATAGGGTTGTAGCAAAGAAAAACTTATTTAAATATAAGATACCTTCTACCTGTCAGGGAGATAAATAACATCATTCATTATGTGAAGAGAATGGCTTATTTATTTTCCTGTTTCCTGGTATGATCTCCTCCAGAGGGACAAGGTTTTGACTTGGAGACATTCTGCATGCTACAGCGTGCCCCGTGTGATATGCTAGTTGCTAAGGTAACTGTATTTTCCTGAAAATATCAAACTAAACAGGAGCCTGAATCATCAGTGTGCAATTTGCTGCTATTACATTCATTGAAATTTTCCAGATAAACACACAATGCCCAGATGATTCTGGATCCTTTCTCTGACGTCCCTACATGGCTCTGACATTCAAAATCACAGTCACAAGGCAGTAATTACTCAAAATTGTCAAAATATTCTATGAATTAGAACTCACCGAAATTCTCAGGTTCTGATAATTAGGGAACATGTGATCATTTGATTTGGGTTGGACATATCTTTACAATCTCTGCATATGAATTTGCTAACCAAAGTTGCAGAAGAAATTGACTTGCAGGGCACCTACGAGGTTAAACTGCTTTTCAGAGCCTTAACATATTTCTGTAAACAAATTAATATCTCCAATGGCAATTGAATTTTTCTTTTTGAAGCAGAAACTTCAAAACATAGGCTCTTTATTTTTAAATATCTTATTTAAAATAGTATAATAACTATGTATATTGACAGCTGCACATGTATTCTAATCATTTGAAAGTAATACATCTGAAAGTCTTTATTTTTCCTATAGTTCATGCATTTCCTAATTTAGACTATTCCATCAATTAGCAAATTTGTTTTATCTTTTATTCAATGAAGCAACTTAATAAGATACACGGAACTTTGTAGGTTTGGCAACACCATTCGTGAAACTGATGAAACCACACATTGTTGATTGATTTCTAGTATATAAATCATACCTTAAAATTCTCAATTTCTCTCTTGTAGCTTGTTTGATTCCCTATGCATTTTTGTCAAGAATTTCCACTTTAGAACCACAGAAATACATTTCCTGAATAGATTAAGTTTAAAAGAGAGCACAGTAACATTTTTTTGAAAAGAAGTGCTGTTTTCAGCAACACTCTCACACCTAACCCAGCAACAAACAAATCTACCTAGATCAGAGAGTTCCGCTGTCTCTAGAGTTAATGGCCAGAGTTCAAATTCAGCTCTGCCTCTTGCCCACAGTAGGTCCTGGAGCTGGCTAGTGAGAGCACTGGTTTCGTCATCAGTGCTTTGGGGATGGAATAATGTCCACTGCTTAGAGTTGTGGGGGATTAAATCAGATCACCTCTGTGAGGAAATCAACATGGTGCTTGACACATAAAAAGCGTTGAATGAGAGTTATCTGCTAATATTTCCATTCTTATTAAGCACGTTGGAATGAGAAAGCCATTTAAAGAATTCTTTTACACGTTGAATAGAACGTTTGTGCACTGTAGACTCCATCAAGTGCTCTTTTGGCTTCCTACGGTTGGTTATCTCAGGGCACTTGGTGAGGCCTCTGGTGAAAGCTCAAAACCAGTTCCAGAAGGTAATGCAGGTTTCAACCAGGTTAAGTTTTGAGAGGAAAGTTTTATCCCTCCGTTAAATGACAGAGCTTTCTAGCTTAAATTAGTTTATCACACACTCCTAAGCCTTAGTCAAAAAGGACTATTTGATCAAGGGTTGACATTTTCTTAATGACTCACGTGGCTCCTTATGAACTTCAAGCAAAGCACTGCCGCATGCAGTGCCCTGGGGGGTTCTGAGCTACTCGGGCAGGTTTGCCCTCACAACCGCGGTTTTCTGCATGGTGTTCTTTGGACTCCTTCCTCACTGTTGGCTGTCACTTCTATCCTTTAGCAATTCTGACCCTGTCTCATCTGAAACAGGGATTTGGAAAGAGACCAGGTCACCAAGAGAAACAAAATTTCCGAGCAAGTAGAACACGTGACTGGTTTACACACAATAGCAAACGAGTTGGACCCGGGGTGGCTGCTCTGCTCCCTGCAGGGATTCTGTGCTGGGAGGTTTAAGGATGCTATAATTCTATCACAGTCTCAATGAGACAGTTTTACTCTTAAATCTAGGGGTCTCGGGCGACTTGAGCATAAAGATGGATTATTGGAGAATGTTGCATTTAGAGGGGAGACTGTGAATGCCTGTGGATCCCACTCAGAGCACAAAATGAAAATGGTTGCGCATGTTGCATAATCACCTTGTCTCATGAGTCACTCAAGTTCTCCAGAACAGCCTCACCTGCTTTCTCACGGATAGCGATCTGTTATTTTAATTGCACTGACAGTCTCTGCATTTTGGTTTACACTATGTAGTCTGATGCAGAAATTTGTTAGTTTGACGTCTCTTTCTAATTTTCTTTTGCTAAAGGAACTTCTTGTATGGTTTTATCGATTAGACTCTTTGTCAGTTGAAAATATTACATACAGAAATCTGTTGTCTTTCAACTTGGGAAGTCTTTTTTCTTTCTGGATGTACAATTTTATACAAACTCTCATATTTTCACTTCTTTTTGGTAATAAAAATTCGAAGATATACTATGTTTGATTTATCTGTTACTCAACCATATTATCTACCTATTTTATCATGTCTGTTATTTTTGATAATCAAGATGTCATTATTTAGTTGATTCAGTATTTCTATTTATTTCAATGTCCTCAGAGCCTAATTAGTTAATTAATTAAACAAACATCCATTAAGGTCTTCTCGTTCATCATTTTTATGTCATTAGTGGTTAGCAGAATGCCTGGCATACACTACCTGCTCAATAGATGTTCATCAGTGAATAAACAAATGAATGAAGGTTGATACCTGGCCCAGAGTTTCCTTAGCTGTAACACTGTGAAGAACTTTATGGAGATGCTTTTGTTGCTGTTATTGGTACTGGTGTATTTTTGCTAATCCATCAGCTTATTCACTTGTTTTTTGTAAGTGGTTGAAGTTTTGGACAATATGATTTTGTCAGTATGGAGGAATGCAGAAAGGGGGTAGGTCCATCCGATTCCCTCAAGGCATGCCCAGCACCTCGCTAGGTATCAGACACATGGTAGATGCTCAATAAGTATTTCTTGACTCACTGAATGGATTCAGAATGTTCATAATATGCTGATGAATGCAGAAGTAGAATTCTAATTTATTTGCTTGCGGTGAGAGCTATGGGTATAACATTCACCTGACTGCTTATGTCCCCATCACAAGTTCATTATCTTTGTGAACAGTTCTACGTGGGAAGAGGAAGACCAATTACAATAGTCTTCAGTATTGGGAGATAACTCTGAAGTGCTCTCTAGCCACATCAGGCTTCTTAAAGAGTACGGAAACAAAGTACGTCCTCACCCACAGCCCCAGTCACTGAGACTGTATCAATCCATGGCTCAGGACGCACCCTCTGTCCAAGAGTCCAGGCATTCTGCTAGTCTTCCATATGTTTAAGATAGTCCGTTGCTGACCATATCATCCCTTTGGTAACCATATTCTTTGTTCAGCTGTGAAAACCGCTGTCTTAAAGACCATGCTTTATTATGTACGATACACCAATCTTATAGCTTACACTTCTGATGGCAAATTTATTCACTTTCAAGTTACGGAAGTCCTCAAAGTCTTTCTTACTCACCCATTGGAGAAATGACTAACAAAATGTGTAGACCCATAAAATAATAGATTTAACGATGAATCATCCCCTTTATGCTTGCTGCTTCCCATTCCAACTTAAAATTTTAAGACCAACATCTGGTGCCAGTCTAAGGTGTCGATGGCTCCTTCTTCACAACTATGTTGCTTAAAACCACTTTTGTTAGATGATCGGTAAGAAAAGTGGAGAGAAAATATGTACAAATAACTTATCTATAGAGTGTATGAGGGTGGGACAAAGTACCATCAATAATACAGACCATAGGAGCCAGGAGAGGTAGTGGGAGACAATGGAACGAGCCTTTACTCAACAAATATTTACGGAGCACTGACTATGTGCGGTCATAGGTAGCAGTCGTGTAGGCTGAAAAGTGGATCCCACATCTTAATCCCTACAACCTACGCACGTTACCTTATATGAGAGAAAGGAGTCTTTGTTGACATGACTGAGTTAAAGATACTGAGATGAGGAGGTTCTCCTGGTTGTCTTGGCGGGACCAGTGTAGTCACCAGGGTCCTCATAAGAGAGAGACAAAGGGAGGTTTGACACAGAGAAGGAGGGTGAAGACAGAGTAGAGGGAGATTTGAAGATGCAGGTCTTGAAGACTGGAGTGATGCGGCCACAAGCCAAGGAATGTCGGCAGGCGTTCCTTGAAGAAAACTGGATCAGGAAAGAAAGGAATTCTTCCCTACAGTTTCCAGAAGGAGCATGAACCTACCGATACCTTGATTTCAATCCAAAGATACCACTTTCAGACTATGCCCTTTAGAACTGTGAGATAATAATTTTCTGTTGTTTTAAGGCACCAAGTTTGTGGTAATTTGCAACAGCAGCCTCAGGAAACTAATACAGTGCCTCAGGCTCTATCAGTGAAGAAAACAGACACAAATCGGTCTCCTCACTTACCAAGTGCATGACTCTAAGAAGTAGGGGAGAAGTTTGTACCTACTACCACCTGCTATGTGCCTGGGATGGAGGCACTTTATTTACATCATTTCAGTCTTCACAATTCCATTGTTTTTGCCTGACCACTTCCACATTTCTAGTAATAGCTCATACTGGCATAAACTTTAACTTACAGCCAATATTAAGTGGACTTTTTAATGCATTAGTTTGAATTTAAATGAAAAATTACGTGTGAATAGTATGTGACTGGCTAGTAATAATAGTAGCAGTCACCGCAGATGGCATAGTTTTTCCAGATTTTTGTTCTTATTCAAAATAACGATGCTTATTGGGTTTCTTGTTCTTTTAACCCATACACTTAGGTTGCCCTAAGGATATCAGCTACTCTGTCTGGAATGAATATCCGGAAAAATCTGAAGGACACACCTTAGCCTTCATAAGAAGAAAGTATTCATATTTGCCGTCCTCTGACCAACTGCTGCTTATCTCTAAATGCTCAGGAAAAAGCAGAATTGCTAGGAGGCCGTCACCCCAAGGAGTAACCCACCACCTCTGGGGGTTTGAAGGGGTAAAGGGGTAAAACACCAAGGCTGGTGGGTGTCACCTGTTTTCATCAGCTCCTCCGCCCAACCAGGGTTCAGTCCTGCTCTGATTGTGCTCCTGAGGACGCCAGCCCCAGTGGTAGTTGCCAGAGAATTCTGAGGCCAGGGGACTAGCAGGGATTGTCCTAAGGGAGCACAGTGGGTGAGGGGTAGAGAAGAATTTGATTTGATTATTCCTTTCTCTACTGCTGCCAGCTGTCATCGACCCCGACTACAGGCTTGCCATCTCCCCACTCCACCATCACACACCTACTCCAATAGCTTTCCCTCTCCCGATGGTTTTCTCCCATATTGGTCTGTTTGTTATCTCTTGGAATATGTATTTCCCTCATAAAATGAGACCCACAGAAGAGAGGGTTCGATGGCCATCTCTCCACGGCAGAGATTGGACATGCACATCATGGGCACCCAGCTGTCCCATTACTATTAAATCAGCTGGACCCACTGCTAGAAGTTTAGTTTCTTACTGAGTAGCTAAGACTGATGCAGATTTTAGGGACCTGCAGGCTTCAGGAACCCTCCAACCCCTTCTTTGCAGTCTGTGTATAACCTGGGATTCCTCCTCTTTTCTCCCTACTGATTCTGGAAACCTGGGAGGTATCATTGACTTCTGTTGTATTTTTTCTCCTTTACTTATATGTGGTATACTATATTCTCTGTGTAAATGCAAACTTGGTTAGAGGAAAAGGAACTTTCCTTTAGTCCTACCTTCAAAGCTGAGAAGTCAGTCTTAACTAGCCTGAAGCAGCTGGACAAGAAGATGAGTACATTATCCAAGTCAAATCAGACAGACTTTCCTGAGAATGTGAACCTCAAGTAGAATCTCGTAAAGTCTGGAAACACTTTGGAACTGGTGGGTTTCAAAGACAGTCCTCTAAATTGTCTTAGTGCTAGTCTTCAATTTTAGTGTATTCTTCATTTTGCTCAAGTTATGCAAAGTCCAATTGTTTTGCTTATCACCAAAACCTTAATCCATTTACCTAGCTTGCAGATTATTTGGAAAAGTTGAATAAGGTAATGTATGCTGAAGTATGGAACATGGTGCCTGGCACAGCATCCAATGAATATAAACTGATACTATTAAGGGTGACTGTCTGATTATCCAGTCAGAATAATACAAACAGGTGCTTTGTGAAAGTGAGAAATGCTGGGTATTATAGGTTTATTATCATTTTTACTCTGAGAGGGATGATTCAGATATTCAGATTATAAATTCTTGTTACTTGAATTCATGTGGTTTTAAAGATTTGGTCTTGTGCTCTTCACTCCACTACATTAGAACTCATTGTACCTGTTCTCTTTAGGTAAACAATGGTAATGTGCTCAAGTTAATCCAGTTGGAATTAATTAAATTAGCCTATTGGAAAAATAACATATTTTAGGTACATTTCTGAAGACTGCCTCTCCGTGTTAAACATTTTCTTGATAAATTAATAAAATAGCTGATGACTTGTCTCCTCTGACCATCTGGGTCTCCATGCTAATTGCTGCTGACCAGTTGCTCTTTCTGTTGAATCTCTGAGTTGAGGTAGAAACAGCACACTGCTCTTTATCATTCATGCTTCAGTTCACGCTCACTCACTAGAGAGAATTCAAACAAATGGATTAAGGAAAATTAACAGGGGCACAATTCCAGGGCATGTCCATATACTTTCATTAGAAAATATGTTTAGACCTTAAAGGTTAAATATTTCTAGACAAACTTAATTAAAAACAGATGCAACCATTAAGTAGAAGAAATAGAATTCCAGGTCTGGGCCTCTTGATGCATCAGCGGATAGCTAAAATCTCTTTCTTGCCTTGATACAGCATGTATGCCCCATTCAATAAACTTGTTAGCAAACGTTTTATGTGTTCTTTGTGCTCAGCTGTTGATAAGACATACAAAAGAATTTAGGAATCCTTGAGTCATAGGACTCAGCTGAAGATCCAGTTTCACATCTATTAAACATCACATCTGAGGCTCCTCAGCTGAGAATTAAGAAGATTGATGCTCCTGCCTACCACTCCAGGAGATGCTGGAAGCGAATAGAGCCTGCGAGAATGCTTGGTAAGTATCCAGAAATTATTCATTATCATCATTTTGAGACATGGGGATTGATGAGCTTATACATTGACTAAGAAGGCATTATCAAATGTAAGGTAACTTTTACCATCAAGTGCAAAATTGGTGGTATAGACTGCTTCTGGGAACATTTACAACCTGGACCAGAGTTTCAAGGAGTCCATGAAATATTATCTGATATTTTTCCTATCTCAGTAAATATCATCACCTTGGAATCATATTTCATATCCTTCTCTCTCTCAAACCCACATCTGATCCATCAGAAAATCGTGTTGTCTTTACTTTCATAACAAACCTGGAGTCTGTCCACATTTCCCCAAGTCCACTGTTAAGATCCTAGTCTGAGCTTCCATCATCTCACACCTGGCAAAGTGCAGGAGCTCCCTAACTGGGACCTGCATTTACTTTTGCATCTCAGTTACTTATTCTCACAATAGTCAGAGGTTCTTAAAAACATAAATCTTGGGGCTGGCCTGGTAGTGCAGTGGTTAAGTTCACACATTCTGCTTCGGCAGTCCAGGGTTCGCCAGTTCGGATTACAGGTGTGGACCTACGCACTGCTTGGCAAGCCATGCTGTGGCAGATGTCCCACATATAAAGCAGAGGAAGATGCACACAGATGTTAGCTCAGGGCCAGTCTTCCTCAGGAAAAAAAAGGAGGATTGGTGGCGGATGTTAGCTCAGGGCTAATCTTCCTCAAAAAAAAAAAAAAACCCGTAATCTTATCGTGTCACTCTCCTGTTCCCAACTCTTCAATAGCTTCCCAAACATTTAGAATAAAATTAAAAATACTTACTGAGGGTTCTAAGGCTCTCTAGCGCCGGGCCAGCGTCTGCCTCTGTGACCTCACTCCCCATTCCTCCTGCCTCACTCACTGGCTCCAGGTTCCTCCTCCTCAGACTCAGTTCCTCAAATGTCAAAGTCTCTGCACTGGCTATTCTCTCTGACTAGAAAGTAGAATTCTGCCTCATACCAAATATAAAAATACGGATAGAAAAAGTAATTCTATTCGTAAACAACTTCCAAAGGCAAAACAGTAAAGAGTCTAGAAAGCAGTATAAGATAATACCTTCGTCACTTTGGGCAAGAAAAAATTTATGAACTAGGACACGCACAAAAAACACTAAAGGAAAAGATTACAAATCGGAGCACATTAAAATAAAGAACTTGAGTTCCTTAATAGATACCATTAAGAGAGTGAAGATAGTACATCACCAAAATGTACGTTTTTGTTTTATACACTTCTCTGTGTATACGTTTTATTTTACACATTTGCACACACATAAAGGCTACGAACTTGGAAGAGCGCCTTACAACCACCTAGGGGGTGGACAGTGAAAGGAAGAGTTAGAGAAGAGCACGGGACCTGTCACAGTCCTTAAAGTGGAAGGGAGAGCTGCACACTGGCAGTGCATGAAGGAAGACGTGGTTGGAGGGCAGAGGATGAAGCCGGGAGCCCGCAGACCGGGCCCGTCTCAGCAGTGCCTGGCACCTGTCATGAAAGACGCATTGCTTTCTAGCTCATGTGTGGTAGGTTATTCTGATAATTCAATCTCTTTATTCTTAGTGATGTCTTCCATATGTGCTTCTTTCTGTAAAGGCTCTTTACAAAAAGTTAAATCATCATTAGATACAGTTTTACCTTTTTCCTACAGGATCGAATAGAATAAAATTACATTCTCATGAAATCTCTTATCTAGATAGTCATCCCTCAATGCTGCTTTGACATGCTGATTAATTAGTTCCAGTTTTATCGTCGTCGGTACATACTAGAGAGGCGAGCTAGGAGTTTAAGCCTTAAATTAACAATGAAAACAATCGCTGACTCTCTGGTAAGCTGTGGTTGAGAAGAACTCAGAATTTCACACCCATCGTGACTTGTGCTCCAACATAACACCAACATGGATAAAAATAGTGCAGCAGCATACATAGTTATCTTTCCCTGAACTTAAGGATTTCGATTTGTTACTGCTGGAAATAAACTCATAATAGTTTCTAAATATCTTGACTGAGCTTTAAAACAAAAGCAACTCATTGCTGTAAATATTTATTAACTAGATCAGCCGGCATAATTATTCGAGCTGGAGGAGGACAGATTTCTTGCTGCTCATGCTACTGTATAAACCATCCTTCAAATAAGGCTGAGAATGGCGAGACTGATTATTTCTGCTCCTGGAATTTACTACATTCTCACAACACACTTGCCAGCTGAAGTCCACATAACGGCAGGCAGAGCTCCAAGTCTGCAGGTCAAGTTTTCAGGTTATTTCCATCGCCTGAGGTTTCATTTGTAGGACTCAATGAAGAGGAGTATTCCTTTTGAAAGTGAAACAATTTATAGATATAGGTGCTCCCTGACTAGCTCTGCGGAGTGGTCCACGTCTAGTATAAATCCAGCTCATTTGTCAGGAATAGGACTCCCTGTGTGGAAGTGGTACCTTTTCCTCGCCTTGATTCTGAATCACAATCTATATTTCGCCATGTTCAAGAAGCATATTCAAGTGCAATTACGCGTGCTGTCCTCTAAACACCTTCATCCCTGCAAAGCACTTTTAAATGTGCATTCTTATATGTAAGTTTTCCTAAAAAATGTTACCAGAAGTCTGATTAATATTAAAGATATTTTACCCATCTGCCTATATGAACACCCACCTCAGAGACTGTAAAACGCAAAGGTGGGGCCAGCCCCTGGGCCGAGTGGTTCCAGTTCTGCGTGCCCTACTTTGGCGGCCCAGGTTCACCAGTTCGGATCCCTGGCAGGGACCTACTCCATTCATCAGCCAAGCTGTGGAGGTGTCCCACATACGAAACAGAGGAGATTGGCAGGATGTTAGCTCAAGGCCAATCTTCCTCAAACTAAAAAAGAAAAAAAGAGGAAGCTTGCCAACAGATGTTAGCTCAGGATGAATTTTCCTCACCAAAAAAACTAATTAACTAATTAATTAATTAAAATATAAAGGGACACGAAACAGTGAGGTTGGGGGTACAGTTCATTGTTATTATCACACTGCTCATATGAATTTCCAATTCTGAAATATGTACATTTTTATGGATTTTAAATAAATGGACACAGTTTTCTTTATTTCTTGAAATTAATCAAATATAGTAGTTACTGCCTTTGTTGACTTTCTTTTCTTGGTGTTGATGTTTAGTAATTAAGCTGTCTTTACTCCATTCCACTTTCTGAGGACTTTCCTCATTATCCAAACTTAGGAAATGAAATTTTAATTTAGAGCACTCCTCTCAAGAAGTAACCACACTTTCCTCTCATCTGACAAGCAACCACCGAGACAGAAGCCAAATCTTCCAACACTTGATAACACATTTCCAGGATGGTTCTTTTACTTTGTTCATTAAAAAATGAATGAAGATCAGATATAATTGCCAATAAAGTCAGCTTCTCACCAAAAGGGAAGGAGAAACTTCATTTCCATTTCCATGGCCATGGTGTAAGCTGCTGCTCCTCAGGTTGTATGGTCCTGGCCTATGGAAAGAGTCTACAAGTGGCTGAGCACAGCCCATCACCCAGCACAGAAACAACTCAAAAAGACAGAAGTGAAAACTAAAGTGTGTGTGATGCATCTCAGTGTTCAAAACACTTCTATACCTGTTGCATTTTTAACATACAGCACGCGGGCATGTTACATGGCTGGCATTGCATGGAGACAAGACTTGCCTGTGCATAGTCATCTTGGCAGTAGGGAGAGTGGACAGGAGAAGAAGATGGGGTATGCTGACAGCGTGGGAGGGTTGATGCTTCCAGACCATCCCCAGGGAATTTCACTGAAATGATTGAGTTGGTGTGGGGGTCCATGACAGCCGTCCAGTGTGTCAAAGCCTCAGACCTCTCCGCCTGCCCTGGCTGAGCGTGAACCCAAACTCCAGGCTTGCTCTGACTCACAAGGGAACTTAGTCTGTGTTGGGAGACGGGACCCCTAAGAGCATCAAAGAGCTGTCTGGCAGAAGCTTTCCTCCCTCACGTATGTGTGACTCCACTTAAGCATGGGAATTAAAAAGCATACTCCTGCCCTAAGCATTTAGGTACTGTTGAATGAGTTGTACTATCCATACATATAATATTACAATAATATAATACTTTTCTGTGCTTAATACTTATTTTAATACTTATTTAAATATTTAATATTTAAATATTTATTTAAAAATACTTATTTAAATAATATTTAATAATAATTTTATATTTAATAATTCAGCTAACTTGAAAATACAAAATAAATTAATGTAAAACACAGTATTTGGATTATTTGAAAAAATTTTAACAATCATACCCATTGTTGGTGATTATGCAATGAAAGATATCCTTATGTATTATTAGCAGCATTTTAAATGGTAGAGCCCTTTGGGGGAGCAATATGATAATAAGAATCAAGAACAATTAAAACTATAGATACTGTTCATCAGGTTAATCCCATATCTCGGTATTGACTCTAAGGCAATAATATAAAATTTGGAAGGAAAAACCTCAAAAATATACTCATTGTAACACTATCTTAAAAAACGAAAAAAAGTAAGCAACTCAAATGTCCATCTGTAGGAGTAATTGTTACTTACAGTGAATCAGAATAGCAAAATATTAGACACCTTTTCAAGATGAGAAATAAGAAACACGCTTAGCAACAGAGAATATCGATGTGCTCCCACAAACGAGAGAAGCAGAGACGAAAGCCATGAGCACACGGAGATGCAATGATGTCAATATAAAGCTTGTTCATTGCCAGAGTCTAGAAGTGTTTGTGGAGAGATGAGAGCAGTTTTATTTTGTAAGTTGCCGTGGCTGTGAGAGAAATATCTCTTTCATTAGAGTTAGTTTAAGGCTGCTGTATTGATACCATAAAGTCGGTTAAAACAGCATGCATACCTTCAAGGAAAAAGAAGCGAAACTGGCGCTTTCTTTGTGACACCTAGGAGGAGAGTTTTTACAGAAATGACGTGCATATCACATCCAGCTACAGCAGAAGGGGCGTGGGGTAGATGTCAGGAGGCTGAGTGCAGGTCCCCCTTATGGCATCTGTGATCTTGGGCACACCCCCCTGCACCTCAGTTCATCCATCTGAAAAATGAGACAGCTTGACAAGGTGTCCCCCTACGGGATATCTGTGGGCATTTAAGTGGGTACTTTCTCTCTCAAATTATGTTTGTGTTTAGGCTTCCGCAATCCTCTTTTGGCACCATCATTATATTCTTTCTTTTTGTGGGAAAGCACAGGGACTAGGAAGAAATGACTATTATTCAGTCAAATGATTGTGATCCCTGAATCTTGAGGAGGTCACCTAGCAGATGCAGCAGCCTAACAGAAGGAATGAATGTCATCATTAGGAGCTTCCAAATCACTTGGAGACACTTGTAAATTGGCAGACAAATAGGTGTACGTGGCATATTAATTATAAAGGCACTGCAAAAGACCGAAGCCAGGTTAGACTGGGTGTGTTGGCTTGTTCACATTCTTTTATGAAGCAAAGACATTCATACCAAAGTTAAATTTGTTCTGGACCAATTGGATTAGTCCATCTCAGCACTATTTAACATATATCAAAAAAATGCACTTTTTGCTACCAAGAACATTAAGCTTAATTAGGACATATATTTACTGCCGGAGTCAAATTGATTGTCAATTTCAGCACAGCAATGTTCTCTGATTAAGCTAATAGCATTACAGACTAAAAATGTCTTTATTTTTAGTTATAAGATGCAACTTATAGTTAAGATTTTGTTCGCTATCCTCTTTGAAATATATAACTGTTATGATTCACTTTTTAATTGCCTGAATATACACAAATAGATATTTATTTGATAATTTATATGTATGTGCATATATAGGTATATATGTATATATATGACACACACATATACGTGTATGTGCATGTTTTGTATATACCTCAGATAAGATGATTTTTAAAGAAACTAAAGAGGTTAGGAATGAAATATTTAAAAAGCAGCTTTACCAAACTTCCATTTTCTGTCATATTCATCTTAAATGAAGTCAAAATTGATCACTATCTTTAGCTAAATAAATTTGGATGAAATATAATCATCCTTTAAAATATGTCTCCTAACTGAAAGGTGAAAGACAAAAAGTCTTTTCATCAGTTTTAGGTACAGAATGTGCTGGAGAATAATTCTCAAATTAGCATGATTACCGTCTGTCGTTACAAGTCAGAGACGATTAATCGCTCCTAAAATTCCATATTTACCTGAAACCTTTGCAAAAGCACAAATCTTAAATGGAACGCCAATGAACCTACTCAATGTCCATTCTGAATAACCCCTATCGAGTAATTTTTGACGACACAATGCTTAAATATTACTTCGTAATTCTACAATGACTTGCTTGGAAAAAATTGGCACCTTCTTTTTTATAAGGAAAATAGTTCAAACTTCTATAATGGTTGTCATTCTCAAAAATAATTCTCCTTTTTGATCTTGTGGCTTACTTATGATGATTAATTTTAATTCTCATTATACTTAGTGTATTGTAGTTTTCGATATTCCCATTATTAATCAGTTACAATGCATTCATTCTTTCAACAAATATTTATTGAACATCTACTATACATCTACTATACTATACAAATGAATCTTATTTCTATGTAATTTACATAGTATATGACTTTTAATTGAGATATAATTCTATTACCATAAAATTAACCCTTTTAAAGTATACAATTCCCTGGGTTTTGATGTATTTACAAGACTGTACAACAATTACCACTATCTGACTCCGGAATATTACCACCCTGAAAAGAAATCCTGAACCCATTAGCATCACTCCTTATTCTCATATCCCTCCATTTCCTGGCAATAAATATCTATTTTATGTCTTTATGGATTATCCTATTCTGGAAATTTCATGCAAATCTAATCATAGAATATGCAGCATTTTGTGTCTGGCTTTTTTCACTTAGCATAATGTTTTCAAGGTTCATCCATGTTGTAGCATATATCAGTAATTCATTCCTTTTTATGGTTGAATCATATCCCTATATATGAATATACAACATTTTATCTGTTCATCAGTTATGGATATTTGAGCTATTTCCACTTTTCGGCTATTGTGATGAAAGGTGCTATGAACACTCAAGTTTAAGTTTTTATGTGAACATATAGCTTCCGTTCTCTTGAGTGCGTACTTAGTGTAGAATTGCTGGGCCGTACTATAATTCTACGTTTAAGCATTTGAGGAAGTGCTGGACTGTTTTCCAAGGCAGCTGCACCATTCTACCCCCCCCCCCCCCCACTGTATCCACCGCTGTATGGGGCTCTAACTTCTCTGCAGCCTCAGCAACACTTGGTATTGTCCACCTTTTTTATTATAGCCAGCCTCATGGGTGTGAAGGAGTATCTCATTATGGTTTTGATTTATATATTCCTAATGACTAAAGATGGTTTTTCATGTGCTTATTGACCATTTCTATATCTTCTCTGGTGGAATGTATACTCAAATTCTCTGCGAATTTTTTAATGAGATTATTTGCTTTTTTGTTACTGAATTATGAGTTGTTGATATATTTTGATACTAGACCATTCTCTCGTATATGATTTGCAACTATCTTCTCCTATTCTTTGGGTAGAGTTTTCACTTTCTTGATAGCATCATGTAAAGCACAACATTTTAAATTTCAGTGATGTTTAGTTTATTCTTTTATTTTGCTGATTCTATTTTAAGTGTCCTATCTGAGAAACCATTGCCAAATCCAAGATCATGCAAGTTTACTCCTACGTTTTCTTCTAAGGGCTTAATATGTAGCTCTTACATTTAGGTTTTTGATCCATTTTGAGTTAATTTTTGTATATCAACATCATTCTTTTGCATGTGGATATTCAGTTGTCCCAACACTATTTATTGAGAAGACTATGTTCTTCCCCATTGAATTGTTTTGCAGCCTTGTCAAAAATCAATTGCTCATAAATGCATGGTTTTATTTCTGGTCTCGATTCTATTCCATTGATCTAGATGTCTGTCCTTACGTCTCTTTTTATACCACACGGTGTTGATTACTATAGCTTTGGAGTAAGTTTTGAAGTTGGGAAGTGTGAGTCCTACAAATTTGCTTTTCTTTTTCAAGATTATTTTGGATCTCATGAGTCCTTTGCACTTTCTTATGAATTTTAGGAAGAGCTTATCAACTTCTTCAAAAATGCCAGCTGGGACTTTGATAGGGATCGCACTGAATCAGTAGATCAATTTGTGGATTACTGCCATCTTAACCATATTAAGTTTTCTAATCCAAGAACATGAGACAGCTTTCCATTTATTTAAGCCTTCTTTAGTTCCTTTCAATGACGTTTTGCAGTTTTAAGTGCATGGATCTGGCATTTCTTTTGTTAAATATATTCCTAAACATTTTAATATTTTGGATGCTATTGTAAATGAAATTGTTTCCCTAATATCATTTTTGGATTATTTATTGCTAATGTATAAAAATACAATTGATTTTCGTATATTGATCTTGTATCCTGCATTCTTCTATTACTTATCTGAACTCGTTTATTAGCTCTAATAGCTTGTTATTGTTGTTGATGCTTAGCATTTTCAATATAGGAGATCATGTCCTCCTCCATTAGAGAGAGTTTTACTTCTTCCTTTCCAATCTGAGTATCTTTCTTTCCTTTTTCTTGCCTAAGTGCCCTGGTTAGAACCTCCAGTACAACATTGAGCACAAATGATAAGAATGGACATCCTCGTCCCGTTCCTGATCTTACGGGAGGCTTTCCATCTTTCACCATTAAGTGTCATGTTTGTCGTAGGTGCCCTTTATCAGGTTCAGCACGTTCCCTTCTGTTTCAAGTTTGAGTATTTTTATCACAAAGTGGTGTGCATGAGTTGCAAGTTGTCAGTATAAGAGTTCTGTTGTAATATAAAAGAGGTCTGTGTTATAATTATACAACATAACATAGAATTATGTTACTCCACTACTTAACATTCACCAAAGGTTCCAGGAGCTTCCAGGATAAACAGCAAACTGCATCATACAAGGTTCTTTCCAGTCTGACTCAAGCCTGTCCGTTCCCTCCATTGCCACTTCTCACTTTATGATCCACAGTCCATTCGTAAAGAATCCTACTGCTCCACGAATGGATCATCCTCTCACTCAGCTCTCTGGTTCTGCATAAACTGTTACTTTGCCTAAAACACGAACTTCTTTACTTTTCTGTATAACTCCAATTTGTCCTTCAAGGTCCAGCACATTTGTTGGTTTTCTTCCTCAGATGTTCATCCTGTGCCTTCCCAGAGCACGCTTACTCTGCCTGTCTGTCTGTCTATATCATCCCAACTGTACTGAAACAGTATGTCCACCTGTCCCAAAATAGTCGAACTCCCACTGGACTAGGGATTTTCTGATGTAATACTTCCCTTTTTTTTTTTTTAAGTACAGGTTTTTTTGTTTATTTTTTTAAATTTTTTTAAAGATTTTATTATTTTTTTCCTTTTTCTCCCCAAAGCCCCCCAGTACATAGTTGTATATTCTTCGTTGTGGGTCCTTCTAGTTGTGGGATGTGGGACGCCACCTCAGCGTGGCCTAATGAGCAGTACCATGTCCGCGCCCAGGACTCAAACCAACGAAACACTGGGCTGCCTGTAGCAGAGCATGCGAACTTAACCACTTGGCCACGGCGCCAGCCCTGTAATATTTCCTTTTATTCCCAATATCTGGCAGGCTAGATGGTACAGAGTAGGTCCCTAAATTAAATAAATAATTCTTTTTTTGTTTTTTTGAGGACGATTAGCCCTGAGCTAACATCTGCTGCCAATGCTCCTTTCTTTGCTGAGGAAGACTGGCCCTGAGCTAACATGTGTGCCCATCTTCCTCTACTTTATATGTGGACACCTGCTACAGCATGGCTTGATGAGCAGTGCATAGGTCCATACCCAGGATCCGAAGGTGTGAAACCAGGGCGACGGAAGTGGAGGGCATGAAATTAACCACTACGCCACCAGGATGGCCCCTAAATAATTCTTAGTTCTTATGAGAACTGGCCTCTGGGCAATGAGCGAGCTATAGCTTGCTTATAGGAAAGGTCAATTTTTTTCTAAATCACCAATTGGCCTATAGCAGGGCAATTGAAACTTTTAGCATTTATGGATAACTTAATAGGCTTTTGACGCACATCCAAACCATAACATTTGGATACATATTCAAAGATATATCACAATTTCAATTATTTAAGCATAGTATTTTAAAAATTAACATCAATGGTAACACAAATGATAAAACAGCATCAATGAAAGGGAAGATACCTTGTGGAATCTTGCTGTAAGGATCCGTAAATCTTGAAGACAGAGAGATTGAACCAAGAACCAGGTTTCACATCCCCATTACTGTTTTATTTTCGTTTTAGACTAGAAGCTCCTGAGTCACAATGGCAATGTTTCAGAGAAAGCAGCACGTGGTTGATGAAGCTCTGAGATGGTTCTAGATAATTGGATCACAAGAAATTATAGTCAGATTACTCATCACTGACACCTCAGTACCATGTTAAAAGCTAAGACACTAATATGCCCCTTTGAAGAGTGTGTAAGTTGGAAATAGAGGCAAGCAGAGCCCTCAGCTAATCTTTGTGTTGTGTTTCAACAGAAGGTCAGGTTTTAAAATATACCTAATAAGATAATCTTTTTCTTTCTGTGACAAGGGCAGAAAATTATCAAGTGTGGCAAAGAATCAAATATTAATGATGAAGCCATTTGGGTTTTTTTAAGAGACCCTAATGCATATTCTCAAGAGTGGAACTTCTCACGTTTCCTGTCTGAAGTGATAGACTCAGGTTACCCAGGATGATGACAGTGTAGGACAGCGCTTACGGCCTGGGCTCTGCAGTCAGGCTGCCTGTGTTAGAATTCTGGTTCCATCCTTTGACCCATAGCGATTTCTCTAACATCATTTTTAAAGTGGGGATAATAATTTCAACTTCAAAGGTAGGTTATTAGGATCAAATGAGGCAAAAAAGGTAATACTTTGGGGATAGTGCCTGGCACATAGAATGTACTCAGTAGCAGGGTGACTAAGCAGAGAAGAAATGAGGAAGAAATCCCTGAACTTTCCTCTCAGTCTGCCATCTCCTGCCTCTGCTTCCCAAAGGCCAAAGCAGTAACAAACCAGCTGAGAGTCTTGGGGCCATCTTAGAATTCTGCCTCCCACAAGCCCGTAACACTTTGTTCACACCTGCCATGTTTAACCTCTGTGCCCAGAGATGCAGTAGCCATCACTGCCTTATTGTTCATCCATTTCTTTCCTTCTCTTAGCTGTGAGTTCCTTGAGGATAGGTATAGTATTCTTTTCATAACTGAATCTCAGTAGAGCTTTAATAAATATTATTGAATTGAATAAATACTGTAAGAATGATTTATTCTCGAGTACAGAGGGACACAGAGGAAGAAGAGTCAGGCTTTTGCAGGTAGCAACATTTGAGATGGCCAATAAAAAATGGATAGTTTCTTTTTCTTTTAAGGTAATTTTCTATTTTTTCCCAATAGTTATGTATTTGAAGTTTTTTTTTTTTACAAAACAAATACTACATGAATATTCTCTTTTTGTAAAAACATTCAAGCAAAAAATAAGCATGTAAAATAAATAATGAAATTTCCTTTCACCACACTCTCCAAATTCCATTCTACTCATCAAAAGTAACTAGTTTTGTTGCAGGGTTGCATGTTCTGTGTCCTGATTCTTTCACTAGAAAATATGTCTTGGAGACTTTTCCATCATACAAACAATGCTGCAGTGAACATTTTTTACATGCATTTTCATGCACATTGGAAACTATTTCTAGAAAATACTTAAAATGGAATTGGTGAGTAAATAACGTAATGTAAATAATGACAGAATAGGAAGAATTTTAAAATAATGTTTATGCTTAATATCTTTTCTTGAAATACATTCCAGAAACTTCTATCAATTTGTAATGAAAATATCTAGGTAAATGAAAGTTTTAAGTGACCAAATACCTATCTACAGAGAATCATTAAGACTCTAGCTAAGTAAATGTGCAAAGAGAAATTTATTGTTGGTAAATTGGTATTTTTAACATTGCCGATTTGTCAACTTGTTCCCCCAAAGGACTTAATGCCCATGTGAGTTTCTATCTTGCTGTATAATAGAGGCTTAAAGGAAAAGATGGAGGAGGACGGAAACAAAATAAACAAACATTAGCAGATTAAAATTGTTTATAACAAAGATAATGTTTGCCTCAAATAAACATGTGTGCACACACAAGCCAAGAGCCGTGTAAAGTGCCCCAAATACAGAGTTGAACTGCCTTTTCAAAACACTATTTCAAGGAGAACACAAAGATTTCTCAGCTAAAATATGACTATTTAGATTGGATTCCCCAAAAGCAGAGCCTGAGAGAGGGATTCAGGTGTTGTACATCCTCCCTCTACTGCTCCTGGGTTACCTGTTATAGATGTGATGCCGAATGTCTCATTCTATGTTTCAACATCGAGAGCTTCTAAGGAGAAATAATAGAAGTACTCATTCCTGTGAGCAATGCCGATTTTACAAATATTTCTCACTTAGCTTACATGTATCCATAGAGAGACCAGTTTTCACTAGTCCTAAGAAACTTTCTGAAATTTAAAAAAGGCAGTTGAATCATAGCTTCTGTCTTTTTTTGTATTGCCTGGTTAACAAGAGTCATTTCAAGACTATGATTGTTTTAAATATAAAGTTGAAACATAAGCCAGGGCTCACTTAAAACTTTGTTTTTCTGTAAGCAAAATTATTTGTTTTCTTCACCAATATTTTCTTTCTTTCTCACAGTAAGTTTAGGTAATATTTTTCTCAAAGAACAGTGAATAGATCTGTAATTTCTTTTTCTTTTCTTTTCCTTTTTTTTTAAATTGGCCCTGAGCTAACATCTGTTGTCAATCATTTCTTTTCCCTTCTTCTTCTCCCCAAAGCCCCCCAGTACATAGTTGTATATTCTAGCTGTAGGTCCTTCTGGTTCTGCTATGTGGGGCGCCACCTCAGCATGGCCTGATGAGTGGTGCCATGTCCGAGACCATGATCGGAACCTACAAAACCCTGGGCCGCCGAAGCGAGCATGCGAACTTAACCACTTGGCCACGGGGCCGGCCTCTATGATTTCTATAATGCATTATTTTGTTGAGGCTGGAATCCAACAATATGGAAGAAATAAATTACTCTCCTGTTGAGAACCAGGTATTCAAAATGCCTGGCAAAGGTCTCTTTCTGCTTAAAGACTGAAGTGTGCGTTCTGAGAAATTAGGTTGTCACTGTGGTAGTCATTGTAGGAAAAAAGCAACTGTTAACCGAAACAAATTTCAACTTTTGCACTCAAAGGAACTGGCAGAAAGCCTCAAATGTGTGGGTCTTAGTTTGGCTGGAAATCTCCTTGCAGTCTGCAGTCACTGTAGGATGCAACGTAAATAGAGAGCAAATGACTTCAAGGAGTGATACGGATTTGCCTAAAACTACCCAGTTTGTGTCACCACAGTCCACCTCTATGCTGAGATCATGGTTAAGAGTCAGGATGTGATTTCATCCACTCCCTGTCACGGCACTCTCAGTCATGACCTCTGCACTTTGGCAGAAGTCAGGTCCTTGTCCTACAGTGACGTAAATGAAATCATATGATGATTGGAATGTGTACAAATGCATTTATTCCTCTTTCTTGCAGACATTCCAATTTTTGCCAAATTTGATCCAGTGTGTTTACAACTACAGATTATTGCAATTTAGTTGTAGCTGTACTTACTTTAGTAGAAAAATGGATCAAGAAAATCTCGTAGGAAAATAGCTTTAGGTTGTGCATGTGGAAAAAAAATGTATAAATCTCTACTTTCCTGCCCAAACAATGTTTTGAATAGAAGGAGCCAGCATGCAAATCTCACCCAAAGGAACGTTGCTTCTAAAACCCAGGGCATAGAATCTGAGATCACGCGTCAGGGACTCTCAGGAGGCACCCACTCAGGATTCGCGATTGGCACCTGGTCATTTCCTTCTGCTGACAAGTCAGGTGTTGAGAAGGAAAGCCTCCCCTGGAGACCTTCTCTAGGGGCCTATGTCCCTATTTTTTTCTAAAATAAATACCATCCCAAGGAAAGCATTAATTTTTATTTGGGTTATCAGACTTTTTAAATTGTTTATTGTCATAACAGGAAAATTTTCTTCATGCTCCCAATTCTTCTTAGAGAATAGAACCTTAACGATATTGCATTTATTTTTTTATTAAATAACTAAATACGTACAATAGTGCATATCCCTGTGACTCTGTTTCCCAGGAAGCTCCGTGCCTCCTTTTGTCCTTAACTATGTTTCCTTTATCCTCTGTTGTCACATAATGGTTCTACACACCTTTTCTCTTTCCTTACTTTGATCTACCATTTTACTCTTATTCTATTGGTTATATTTCACTGCTTATTTTATTACAAGTAACATATCTTTTTATTGGATCAACTAGAACTATGGCGAGATGAAGACAGTGGAGGATGGAGAGTGAGAGCTGGACATGCAGACAAGCTTTCCTTTTATTCCTTTTTTATAGCTTTTTGGTCCTGAAGATAGTAATTACATCGTAACACTGAAAGGTTGCCTGTTGTAGCAAGAAGCATCGTGTGCTAGAGGAGCTAGCATGGTGCTCAAGCTGTGTAATGCATGCAATACTGGATTCTCTGAGCTCCTGCTAACTTGACGGTGAAATAAAATACAATGTATTTGCTCAAAGACTAATCATAAAAATGTTTGCAACGAGCTTAACACATAATGCTCAAGGAAGGTTGAACATTACCTAGATTGACTTATTACTTGTTTGGTTTTTACCTCCTAAGCCAACAAATCATAGACAGATACTAACATCTATTAAATCTGCCCTTGTCTAATTCTTTCGAATTTTACTCCTAGAAATAATTTGGTAGATTAAACAAGCATGACCTGCCTCTTTTCCTGTGGGAATTTCTGCGTTCATTTCATCTCCGTCTGTATCTGGTCTCGAGCTTTCTTCCACATGCCACCGCCTGCCTTTTCCCATTTATTTTGCTTCTTCAAATTAACTTCTTATGCCCAAGAGGAAACAAGTACCCTTTGCTAAGATGCAGAAGTTTCTTCTCTGTCCCTGCCTTGTTTTCTTAAGGTCAATATGGAGGATCTCTACTTATGTCTCTCTCCCGGTAAAAGGAAGAACAGTTGTCAACCCAGCCTTGGACTGACCAGTCTTTTCTCAATTAACCCAGCCCAACAAGTCTTCTTGTCGCCTCCTATGTAGACCTTATTTTTTATTTTCCTTTTAGTTTCCTCTAGCATCACTGGAATTGTTTGCAAATTATTAGAAAATTTTTTAGAAAGCAAAAAGTGGAAGGTCTCACTTATCTTGGGAGATATCAAAATTTCTGACTGGTTCCACAGTTTTGTATCAGTTTTTTATTTTTGTATTTATGGTCAGTTCTTATCACATATCAAGGAGAAACTAAATCTTTAAAACATAAATTTTAACATTAAAAGTAGTCAGAATAAAGATTTATTTCTTAATTTTGAATTTCTGGTGCTTTCTATAAAACCACTTTACTTTTACCTCTTTGCATATAATTTTAACTACATCTTTAAAAAATTGATTTTCTTTCTTATGTGTGTATCATCTTAGATTACTGTTGCTTTAGTGGAATTCTTTGCTTATGATGGCACCTTACTGAAGTCATGCAAATAACAGTCCCATAAGGGAGTCTCAAGGTTTATAGACATTGAACTGCTTTATTTATTTGGTGGGGTAACTCACTTCAAATTCATTTCTCCCCAACATCTCACTACGTAATAATTTCATGGATCTTTCTGAAGAACTTGCCCCAGAAACGTATGCTTTTTATCAGGAAGGCTTTAAATAAATTGGTAGTTAACACATTTATGAACATCTTAAATGAAGATAAGGCATCCGCCTGCTTTGGGGTCTTCCTTGCTGTGCTCCTCACTCCTGTCCGCCCACGTCAGCAACTCTGCGGTCTCTTCCTCCACCACATATCGCTGTCGCTCCTCACTGTCTCGTCCAGGTCATTAAACAGCTCCAGGCCGAGCTCTGTGCCTCTCCCTTGCCTACCTTTTACAGTGTGGACTCAACACAGGAGCCAAGCCAGCCTGTAAAACGTTTGTCTAACTTCGTATGGTGACGGATGCTAGCTGGACTTGTGGTGAGCAGTTCGCAATGCACACGAGTGTCGAACCACTATGCTGTGCACATGAAACCAAGAGACTATCGTATGTCAATTATACTTCAATTAAAAAAAAGTGAAGTTACCCACAACTTCACTACCCAGAAACCACAAAAATAAATAAATAAAATAAGATAAAATAAATAAAATAATAAACACATCTGTCAGATCATGTCCCTCGTCTGCCCAAACCCTCCTGCAGTCTCCCATCTCTCCCTGAGTAACGTCAAGTCCCCACAATAAGCAACACAACTTCCATAACTTGGGCTCTCTGCAGCCTCTTCGACCCCTCCCTGCGCTCTCCCCTAGCACTCTGGTGACCACGTGCACTGCCTCCCTCTTGTCGGCTGAATGCACCCATGCCTCTAGTTTCTTGCTTGCTGTTCCTTTTCCCTGACACCATTCCCCTGGATAGACTCGTGGCTCATTCTCTCACTTCCTATAGATCACTACTTAAATTTTACCTTATCAGCAGTGATGCGTTCCCCATCACTCTGCAAAATTAAACAGCGAGTTGACCAATCTCCCATGCAGCACGCTCTTTCTCCGTTTCTCTGCTTTCTCTTTCTCCACGGCGCTTGTCACTACTTGACACACTGTGCATAGTTAATAGACTACTATGTTTCTCTCTCCTCTCTAGAATGAAATCTCCACAGTGACAAAACTGTTTTGTTTTTCGCTGTTCAGCAAGTTGTGTTAAGTGAATGAGGAAGTACAGGCACGGGTCCTACTCTTTGGGGCAGCACAACACACTCCTTTTGGACTCTAACATGGTCCATTAATTTTGCAACTTGTTTTTTCCCCTGATTTCTGCAGAAGACAGGCCTCTGGCTGTCCCTAACTTCGTCACTGACTTCTTGCCTTGGTTTTCTCCATTTACAAATCAACCGTGAATAGCAGTTAGAAAAAGTGCTAACATGCATAGGGTAACATTCTACTCCTTCTCATCAGTTGGATTAGACTGTATGTTAGGACAGGTGGAATAAACCTGTTGAAAGGTAAATATTGAGCGCCTGCACTGTGCACTGTGGTATTTGTGCTAAAATGTGGTTTTGTGTTACTCACTAGATTTCACATCTGGGAAAACCTAGTCATGTCACTATTACTTTACTTGTATTTCTGTCTTTCATACAAGGATGGGTATACCAAGCCAGAGCTCCTGAAGAAGCCCAGGGTAAGGCCAGGATGCATGTTGGCTTAATAACATTGTGCATCAGCAGAGATATATTATGCATCCTCTTACACTGATTTTCTTTCAATGTTTGTTCAACAGAATGAAAGGCTGAGGCGGGGTTCCTTGTGGGAAAGAAAACTAAGAACAGGGCTATTGGGAGGCTCAGCTTCTAGTGTACTGTCCTGTGCAATTCCACTCAGCCTCCCAACTGGTACCCCAGCTGGGCACAGTAAACGCTTTGCTTCCATTTTTGGAAGGCTTCTTAGCAACACCTTTTGGGATCTCATCTGTCCTATCCCAAGAAGCTTAACAAACAGTCCTTTCAACTTCGCACTATAGTATCACAGAGAGGCATTCTATAAGTGTACCCTCTCCAGCGGGGGACAGTGATGTCCTGTGCCCCTACAGATTGGTGCTCTGGGGAAGGGCCCAGCAGGCTGACCCTTTAACCCCGCCTGGTCAAGATCTCACAGCTCTACTTGCTATTATTTAGGAAAGGGGAAGAATGCTGTTGTCCTCACCTAAGATGATGCTTCTCAGCTGTGTTGAAGACTGAATCCAATCTTTCAACTTCCCCAAGTAAATAAGACCTTCCAAGTAACAACAGTTTTTATTGTTATCACGGACAGAACTCAAGCTTCAAAAAAAAAAAAAAATAGAAATAGTGTTTTTCTCCAAATCTAAATTAACATTCAAAGTGAAATAAAATTGTTTAAGGATCGATTAGATAATAAGTGGATCAATTGGATTTTATGGAGGTTTGTTTTGTTTTGCATTTCATTTGCTTTCCTGTGCAAGTTCTGAATGGCCTCTGGGCTGGCTTTATTTGTCCGTGGGCCATAGCACAGGGTCTGAGAGACTCCATCCTGCAGAGCGGTCAATGCTGACAGGTGCATGGAGGTGAAGGCAGTGGCAAAGCTTGGTCGATACCACAGGAGCAGGCAAGGACAGCGGGACAGCCAAGGTCAAGCCCACAGAAAAGCTCAGTAAGCTTAGCAGCTGCATTCTTCCATTTCAACACCACCTTTTCCAACCAGTGGAGCTGGGAGCAGGGAAGTGGGGATATCTCAGTTTCAGAGAAATATGTTTGTATCTATTTACGTCTTTCCTGTAATAAGCAAGCACTGGATTCGATAAAATTGTCCATTTTATCTCTTTATTTCTTGAATGGAGGTGAAGAGAGAGGAAAAGGAAGAGGTTACTTGAACACTGAATGGTACCACGTAATTGTGTCCAGCGTTGATTAGGTCCCAAAGGACTTCCGGACTCCTCAAATAACCCTAAATCACCCAGGGGTCCTTGCCTCAAAAGCTCAGTGCTATTTCTCTACTCACACTTAACTATTCCCCATTCTAAAATCAAATTATTTCTGCGAGTATAACCCAAAAGTCTGCTGCCAGCACACTTGAACCTTCCAGCCCCTGGGGCTACCACATGCTTCCAGACTTTAACACCTCAGTTCCCAACTCCTCCTCCTTGAAGCACAGGAAAATCAGCACCCCACCAAATCTTTGAGACTGCTTCAAGGCTCTGAGCTTTTGCTCCCCCTGAATTTTATTTCCCCTTTGCGTTTTCCATCTTAATCACCTCACTGAAAAGTACTACCTTCCTAATACCTAGGCACTGCTGAGATAAGGCAGTGACATTGCATCACGTCAGCTCAGTCTTGGTTGATTTTTCTCCTGGTGAGCTGTATTTCCTTTGCTTGGCTTCTTTTTTTTTTGTTTTATTGGTAGCCAGACATTGTGAATATAACCTTTCTGTGTCTGAATATTTTTGTATTCCTATAAATATTCTTGACTTTTGTTCTGCACGTGGTTAAGCTATTTGGAAAGTCCGATCCTTTCCAACCTTGCTTTTAGGCTTGGTTACATGGGATAAGAACTAAGGTTGATGTTTCCCCAACAATGAAGCAAGACATTGTTAGAACTCCAGCCGACACACCTCAGTCATGAGTTTTCCTGCTTTGGTTGTTGAGTAGAGGCACTGTTCCTGGTCCTGTGAGGTCTCTGAGCACTGTTCCCACTAACCCTTCCATGTGGTTCTTTCCCTGAACTTGCATTCACACGCTAACCACCCTCTGTTGACGGCTCGAGGGAACCCTCTGCTGAGTTCCGGAATTTCCTCTCCCTGCAGCTTTCCCCACCCAGATGTCTGGGATGCAGCCTTGTAAATGCAGTCGCCTTGGCTTCCCTGGACTAGCCCTTCTTCCTTCCCCTCCACTTAGGGGACTGCTGGCTCTGCCCGGGCTTCCCCTCCCGCAGGCCTGATCCCCAGGCACGAAGCTGGGTAATGTGGGGGCTCGCCTTGTATGCTTCCCCACCGAGGGACCACTGTCCTTTGCTGTCTGATGTCCAGTGTCTCGTGAGCCATCATCTCACACATTTCTACATCTTTAGTTGTTTCGGCCAGGAGGATAAATCCAGTTCCTCTTATTACACCTTGACTGGACGAGGAAGTCCTTTGAGGCTATATTTTTAAATTAATCTTATGAACCAAGGACCAGTTACTTCATTCACACCCTCTCTAGGTCTGGGAACACCCAGCTCACCTGTCACCTTTTCTGGTTCACTCTCCTAATCCCCTTTGCACCCCTCCCCTACCTTACCTCTAGCGAAGTTTACTGTTCTGTCTCTGATTCGACATTATTTTATGATTGTATCCATTTTAGCATTTGTCACATACCTATGTATTATTTTTCAAATATATGTAAATCCTATACTGCTTTGGTAACTAAAATACTAATAAATTATTTTTTAAACTCTACAAAATTATCAAATTTTACCACAAATCTGTCAAATACCAGGCAATACTTTTGCCAAAGGATCAAATACTTCAAATTATCTATCAATGCCCTGGCATTTCCTCTTGTTTTGTTTGCTTTTCAAACTGAAGACCTGCCTGCTACAGATGTCCATGTCTTGCTTCAGTATAAACTAACAGCTTTTTAGGCTCACAGCACATTAGCCACATAGCGCAGAAGCTGCCTCTTTCCTTTCTTGTGATGAAGACTGTGGTCCCTGAATCCCTGTCTTTCTCTTTTCTGCTTTATGGTCTCATTTTTCATGAATTATATACTTTGGTAGCTTCCTAAGAAAGAGTGTATGAGAGGTGAGTTCTTTGAACTATTGCACAACTGAAAACGCCTTTATTCAGTCCTCGCATTTGATTGATAGCTTGTCTGGGTATAAAATTATAGGCTGAAAATAATCTTCACCAGAATTTTTGATACTATTTTTCTACTGTCTTTTGGAGTCTGATGTTACTAATCTGATTAATATTTATTTTGTGAGTTTTTTAAAATCTGCCCATTAACTCCAGGTGTTCTGAAGCATCATGATCACATGCCTCTGTGAGCCTGGTTAATGTTCACTAATTTTGCTGGGCCTTCAATAGGCTCTTTGAACTTAAAGACACAGCCCTTCGGGTGGGAGAGACTTTTTGTCTTATTTCTTTGTTTCCTCTCCTCTTTTCTCTTCTCTCTCTAGAATTTCTACTAGTTGGATGTTGAACCATCTAAATTAATCCTCTTATTTTATAATCTCTTTATTATTATTTTCCGTCTCTATGTTGTTTTGGCTACTTTATAGATTTTCCTGACTTCTAATGATCCTTTTTTTTTTTACTGTAATTTACTTTAATTTCCAATATCTATTTCTTTTTCTCTGATTGCTTTTAAAAAAATAGTTTCCTGTACTTACTTTATGGATGTGATATTATTTGATCTGTTTGTTTATTTAACTGTTCTATTTTTAGAAGCGTTTGCTTGTTTTGTTCTCTCTTTGTCAAGCGAAAGGATTTTCTCTTGTGTATGTTACTCCTTCAGTAAACATTTATGTACACGATGGTGTATACGTGAAGCCCCGGATGGTGGGGGAGGGTCAGACGGGGATGGGATTCAGCTGGCTGACTTCACTTAGAAGGAACATCCGCATGTCTTTGGGCAGCTCCTAAACATCCAGAGGTCTGTCATATGGGACTTTCCAATTTGCTTTACAGACTATCTTCCAGTTCTCTACCAAAGCTAAATGAAGCAACAGGTGTTCTGGAAGCCCGGCAGAGGAAGGAGGCTGTGGGCAGAGTGGGGGGTGTGTGTAGAGCAGTCTTATCACCGTGTTTTCATCCTCAACCTCCATGTTTCTTGGTGTGCACGGGTTCCTCAGCCTTCTCCAGAGACTGAGCTTTTTTCCCTCTTAGTGTGCGTTTGTGGAGGAGTTCAGAGCCTTCAAACCCTCTCGGAGAGTTCAGTCTTTAGCGACTTCCACTTTCCTGTTACCTCCTCCATCTTCAGACTCTCAGGGGATCTGTGAGGAAAACGAGCTGGTTTCCCATCAGGAGCTCTGTGTGGTCAATTAGCTTTTGATGTTCTCTGTTCTACTGTGTCAATTATCCACCCTGCATCTTATTCTGCTTTCTAAAAATCTACTCAAATGATTTTTCTGAAGTTACATTTTCTATTTTTCTCTTCGTCCTCATTAGTTAAATTTTTTAAGCCATTTTTGTCATGTTTGGGAGGAAGAGGAGATCACCATCTGTGGGCAAGCCTTCACATTTAACCCAAAGTCAGCAAACAACGCATTTTTAGATATTACTAGATGTCTGTTAACGTCTTACCATTCTGTGTTTTCTTAACCACAGATCCTAAATGAACACTGATGTAAACTGAACATCACGGGTACCTGAGGAAAAAGTCCTTGTGCCGAAAAGTCGAGAAATTCCTAGTCATGTGGTTGTTCTAGATGAGGGTCACTAGGGAGAATCCAGAAATATTTGGTAGACTCTAGACTGTGAAGGAACTAAATGCCAGTTACGGACTCCCTCTGTCGTGAAGCCATTTCCTGTAGTTTCTGCCACAAGCTAGAACTGCAGAGTGGGCATTATCCAGCCCTTCACTTGTCTATTCGTAACGCGTCTCAGCTACTAAGCACAGTATCTTTCCAGAGCCCGCACCTCCAACCAACACTATCTTAACTGCTACAAAGAGTAAATGGACAATGCATTCAGCTGTAGAGGGACCTTTGTGATAAGAATTTATCACTTTTTTCTTCCTTAAGGCAGAAGCAGCAAACACCAGGCTGAATTGCCTGTGGCATAAATTGAGGGACCTTTCTGAGCAGACAGGTTTATTTAGACTCCTTCACTTAGTGTAGCATAAAAAAGCAAAGCTAATGAAATGCAGGAAATGATTTTGGTCATCAGTGAACTTGTTAGTCTTGTATCCTTTTCTTGGTTGAATAAGAAATGTAGGTCATTAGGTTTTTTGCTTATGAAAGCAAAATGAGATATTAATCTTTATATTTTGTGTTCTCCTATGAGAGCCACTTTTATTTTTGCTGAAAGAAAAGTTAAGATCTATGACTCATGGTTTACTTAATGATTAACAAGGTAGTTTAAAGGATATTTGTGTCTACGTTTGTGACCCAACAGAAAAGTCTATTAGGAAACTGTATTGTTAAACTGCTTAGAAAGAATTTGATTCTGGTGGATTTTATTTATTGAATTTGAATGTATTAGCTTAAAAGCCAATAAAAGAGTTGAGAGAGTACTTATTTCATCCACAAAACCCACAGATGGAAAGAGGGCAAAAGTAGGGGAAAAACAAAGCTGTGTACAAAGGACGGCAAAAATATTTCAACTGGAAAATACAAGGGAACAAAAAACGTGATGACCAATAAGCTGAAGTTTCAGCCAGAGGCCGCTGACCACAGAGGGAGCCCACTGCCCCATGCAAGGAACTCCGTGGCCCTCAGCTACTCCTGCCCCAGCAGACACCCTGGCCCCACAGTGGGTATTTCCCCTCCCTCTTGCTTGCTAAGAAAATCTTGACTTATCAGACTGAGATTCCTCAATCTTAGGAAAACTGGATTCCTTGTCTAAGGTGAGCATGCTACCCAGGCATAAGGGGAAGTTTTCTGGGGAAGAATTTTTCTCCCTGATAAGAAAGGTACTCCGAGAGGAAAAGTTTTTTTCTGTGCCCTTTCTCCCTGCCTTTAACATGGGGTAGAGACGACGTGATCGGAGCTGAGGCAGCCGTGTTGATCCCGTGAGGGGAAGGCCTAGGGACTAATTTATAGCCCTGATGTCAATAAGCCGCTGGAACAAAGTCAGTGAGTGCTTGCCACAAAAATGCATCTTAGAAAACTAAATTCCTAATTATTGAAGACCCTCTTGTTCACGTTCTTGATATTCAGCCATTGGCAATCCCAGCAGATGTGGCTGCCTCCCTTCTTTGTCCCCTGGCCCCGCTGCCCTTGTCACTGCGCCACGCACAGCCACACAGGTCAGCATCCTGCCTCTTCATGTTGCTGTGCCCTCGCCCAGCAGCACCTTCTGTCTGAACACGGCCTTCCTTCCATTACCCTGTATTTAACGTCTCACTTAGGAAACCTCTTCTGTGAAAGCTTTCCTGCCCCCCATGTCCTCTCACCAAACACCCAGCATCCTGTTTCCCCCACCACAGTCCTCCCAGAATCTTCCCTTTTGATGTTCTGTATGTTCAGGCCACTCTGCCCTCGTGCTGCCTTAGAGCTGCTCTCCGGGGCGGCTTAGAGCCCAGCCTCACCGTGCCCTTGCCAGCAATGACCTGCCACAACATCTCTGCATGGTTAGGTGCTTTTGGTCCTTCAGGTTCTAGTCTCATCCTCTACAATGAACTTTAAGTGCAGAGGGGAAGATCGGGTTCCTCTTGCTCCACGGGCACGTTTGACACGGCTGACAGAGCCTTGAATTGAGTAGGCTCGCAAGAAAGATTCGATAATGAGTGAACTGAGTTCTAGATTTTAAATGGGAAGCTCTTCGGTGTCAGATATGGCACTCTATTCATCCATGTAGATTACAGAATCCGGCTAAGTACCCTCTATGCTTTGGGTGGAAAAGAGTAATGCTCCACAAATGCTGAAGGAGTGGATGGAGACGCAGGTGACTGGCATAGCTCCTTTGTTTTTTCTATCTCTGGTGAAAAGCACAAGTTTTTTTCCAGGAAAGAATTTGCTTCTGATTAACAGGAGTGGCAACCTTTGTGAGGTCAATTTTTTGTAAAGAAGATTGATATCTCTGTAAATTCTGGGCTTAACTTTTAGCAAACTTAAGAGCACACTTATTAAATTTATGCCTTGTCAGGAAGACTTTGTTCCCAGAATCTACAAATTTGAAACCTAAGAGGTCAAGCCATTGATTGTTTTGTATTTTGATGGGAAGATTTGAGAAAATATGACTCTCCCAAACATTTCTGTCCATTATAGAGACGGGTACAGCACTAAAAGGCTTATGATCAATCATTTTAGTCAGTAGGATTTGGGAGTAGCAACTGGGAAATAATAATTAGAAGTTGGGTTTAAATGAAAATTGAATCTAAGTGTCTTTACAAAGTCATCAATATAAATAATATTCAAAATGTCTATATGTTAAACAACAAAGATTGAAACTTAGTACAAGCCGAACGTAAAGAGCAAGGAAGGAAACCAAAACTTTGACCGTTTGCTGAGACAGACAAACCGTGAAATGGGAAGTGGTTCTGAGAATTCTTCAGCATTTTCCTTCGTGCAACGTCCTCTCAGCATAGTGATTCTCCATTCCATCGGTCAGCCTGGATCTATCTGATGTCAAATGTTTATAAAAGAATTAAAAAAGAAGCCATTGGCACAAAAATATCTCCGCTTTTTTCCCCTTTAAAATGCGTGTTTAAAATATTGTTTTAACCACTAAAATGATCTACCTCAAAACCCATATATATTTCAAGATAGAAACTTGAATCAAATACAATTTCCATTTGTTGAAAAGATAAGATTTACACTAGTGAAATGTTTAGAAAAAATGTGTAATATTTTTAAGTACTAATGTATGTGTTACAGTAAAAGTTCTAGAAGATTGAGTAGAGGAAACTACCGCAGGGCAGGGCGACCTCATGAATAAGGTTGGATTTCGGAGGCTGTGGAATGCTAAAAGGACTGAGTAATCGGAGAGGTGAGAAACGAGGTGGGCACTCTGAGCATATAAATGTGGTGTGGGTGGAAGTGTCCCCAGCCTGGTACTAATGAAACCACATTACAAACGCACTCGGACCCCTGCAGAAGAGAGGAGATGTTTCTGTCACTGGTGTTAGGATATAGAAATGCAGTTCTGACTCCAGTGTCACCTTTGCTGATGATGGTGAATCTGGTCGTTGGAGGAGCATGTTGATGGCTTGTTTATTGAGGCTCTCTGGGTTTGGGGAGTGAGACCAGACTGAAAGATGTAACAGACTTCACCATGTCATTGAGGATTTGTCACCTGTCTTTTTTGGCTTTAAATATGCACACATTAAGCATCTTTTGGATTTTTTTCTTGAAGAAGAGCATCTTTTGGGATTCATCTGGTGATTAGCTTTATGTGTCATTAGGACAAAGGAAGGGCGAGCTGACCTCTTGAAGTCCTTTCTCTCCACTTAGGAATTCTTTGCCATTTGAAGAGAAAGCAAAGTCTCTCATCTTGAAAGTTCAGTGATGCTCCTACTGTCTGAGCTGCTGGAGCAAAAGTGTGCAACAAGAGAAAGAAAACTTTTCATGAGATCACGTCAGCCAGGTCAAGAGCGGTCTAGGGTCATGAACTCAGATCCAGTACTGTATTTAGTACATGGATTCTTTTAGCTCATTACTAAGTGCTAAACTGTGTGAAAATGGGGAAAGAGAAGTCCAAAGTTCAATCTGGAGAAAAATATAAAAAATAAAACAGAAACTTAAACTAGCAAGTGAAAAGGGATTTGTAGTTGATGAAAATCTGGACTAATTTGCAAGGCCATATTGTATTGTTTCTAGTTCTAGACACTTGTAACTCGGAGGCCACAGTTGATCACTCAAGAAACTTGAAAGTAAGAAAAACAGGAGAATTCTGAATTATATTTTCATTGGCAGTAGATTGACCTTTCAAGTTTTGTTTATATTAAAAATAATGCTCACATTAGCTGTAATGGATTTTCTATATGAAGTGTTGAGCAAAGGACTTTATTTTCCAAGTATTTATGAATATATGATTATGTTCCATAAAGTTAGATCACTTTTAAAAATAAATTACACTTTTTTACAGGATATTTTATTGGTCAGGCAACATGAATTTGAATTGCTATGATATAAAGTTTATATCAGAAACTTGTATTTATTAACATACATGGTTCATGGAGGTCTGTGTTTGTTTTCCTTTGATCATAAAAAGACAGTATCTTTAAAAAGAGAACTTACAAATTCAGATGCATAACAATGAAATTTAACAGTTGAGAAGTTGAAAACTGTCCATAGTAAAGCATAGACAGATTTTCACATCTTTTTATACACATTAAAATTATATTAAAAATTAGTTCTTCTAACTTTTTATTGGAGTGCTCTTTTCCTTTCTTCAAATTAAATAAACCAAAAACGATATTATTTTCTGATGTTTAAGATAGTCCTTGCTAAGGTATTTTAAAGTAAACTTGTTGCTTATTTCTTTAGAAGCCATATGTTTCATGTCAGGAGCAAAGTTGAGATTCCCAAAATTGTTCCATTTCTTGCTCCTGTCTCTCAGTCCCTCACACCCAACCACTGTCCTGCCATCTTCCTCTCCCTCTCTTTCCCATCCTTCTGCCATTTTTCTCATTAGAAGGAAGGAGCAAGAACTGAAAAGAAAGCAATAAAATAGAAGTAGATCAAGAGACAAAGGACCAGGAAAGAACTTGGAGAAATTCCCACCTCTTTGGAAGTGGGTGTGAAATAACACAAAACACCAAGCATTTATGCAGCAATCTCCATAGACAAGACAGTAAGAAAGGGCCCATGCGCCAAAAGGGAGCATCAATTCCTCCTCTCTTCTCCCACCCCGAAGCATGCTTCACCCACAGACTTCCATATTTCTGGGTACAGAAATAGAGCTGAGCCCAAAGCACATTCTACTCACAGACCAAGGGCAGCCTTAGGGAAACTGAGCCAGGGAGGTCTGATTTGGCCAAGCCCTGTCTGGCCTTTGCTGTGTTCCCTCCCTCACTTGACTCTTTTCCAGGTAGGCTGAAATTTCAGGAGGGGCCTGGATGCCCCTCAGCTGCCCTTTCTCTGCCTCCTTCCTCCAACCATTCCCCCGATGAAACTCACCTACAGGCTGCCCACTAGCGACCACCCTGATTTGAGAGAATAAATAAGTGAGTTACTGATTGTTAATCTGTTGCTGTGTTTAAGAAAAGTCTGTGTGGAAATGTATTAAACCAGAGAAGTGATTAAAATAACGAGACCAGAAGGAGAACTTAGAGCACTATGGCTGACCAAACGTAAGAAAATATTTGACTTTGAGGAAGCTTTTAGAATCTCAACATGCTAGAGATCACACACTTTATCACACATGATTAGAGTTACGGTGTGAGCAGCTTCTGTCCTGTACAGCAATCTATTACTCACAGGCCAGATCCAGCACCCTGCCTGTGTTTGTAGATAACTCTCTAAAGGAACACAGCCACGTCCATTCTTTAAAGCACAGGCGGCTTTCATGCTCCAAGGGCAGAGTCGAGTAGCTGCAACGGAGACCATATGGCTCACAAAGCCTAACATATTTACTATTCGGCCCTTTTTAAAAAGTTTGCCAACCCCCAACTTTTATTTTGAATACTTAGCAAGGAGATATTGCATTAAAAGCTAAAAGTAATGAGTCATGGTTATCTTGAACCATCTTCAGTTTCTGCTGCCTCTACACTCCAGACGTAATTGAATGAGAGTTTGTAGTAATAGCCTTGTTTTGGTTATAGAACTCCCAATCGATTCTTATTTGGCTTCCTTTAATCCCTTCTAACAACTGATGATTTAACATACTGGGAAGTTACTCCTGAAACAGTACAGAGAAATGCATATTTTCTTCTTACCTTACACCACTAAATGCATCATGTGCATAAAGAAGGAGGCGTAGATGTGTAAAGTTTATAAATATTTTCATGATGAAATAGGTAATGTAACAAAAACCTGGGCCATCACTATTTTGATTGAACTTTAAAATTACAAAGTGGCCGATATTTCCTGACTGTGACGTTTTCTCTTGCGTTACCAGCCCATCCTCCATTCTTGCCTCCCCCAAAGCATACTTCTCAGAAAGTGTTCTCTCTAAGAAGCCTAGGAAAGGATAAAGAGGTCAAATAAGCCTGAGAAAGGCAAAGTTAAATGGAGTTCCTGACTGCAGGACTTCTCAGAGTGTTTAATATGAAAGTGCTCCTTGTTAATTGCAAGGAGAGGGTCGAGCATGCTTTGTTCTTTAATTCATTTATTTCTTCACTCATTCAATTAATGTTTCTTGGGTGCCTATTCTCCACCAACTATGGTTCTGGGTGCTCCACATAAAGCATTTCAAAAGGCTCAAAAGTTATGAGAGTTGGAGGAGATCACATAGGTTTAGAAATTTCTGGAAAGAATTCATGAAGGAAAAGAACTCTGAAGATGAGAGAAATTATGATAAGTGGAGTTGTCTAGGGGAGATTCAGATGCACACAGACAGGAGTTATTATACACTTACATAATTGAACACATGGAATGGGGCAGTTGCCTCTGCTTTCGAAGTGCACCTGGTAGGTGTTATCAGTTTGTATATTTACACATTCACACATGTGTACACACTAAACTCCAAAGTTCTGAAATAGACTCCTTTTTGGTGCATCACAATATATTATTAACCTGCTAAATATTAGTCAAACTATTCCCTGAGTTTTATTGCTTCTATTGGCTTTTTAAAACTTTAATTGAATTTAAGGATTTTTCTTCAGCATTTGATTGATTTGTGGGTGTATTTAATCTGTTATCCTGGAGTCGCATCCTCTGGGGTTATTTTTACTCATTGTAAGGCCTTCAAACAAGCAAGAATAAAACACGATAATTTTATTCTCAAATGTTGGTTCAATTTAATACATAAATAATGATGCCCAGGTGTTTTTGTGAGTTTTCTGCTGGTAGGCTCATAATTTATCGAATTGACTGGGGAGTAAAATGATCTGTTAAATTTATTGTTCTATTTAAGGAAGAGTTTCTACACCGTACATTAATCTGACTGGGTGAGCAATTTGCACAGGATTAAAGTGAAATATATCTAGCAGTATTTTACCATATTTAACACATTTATATGTCCATTGGGACCTCTCCAGACACTTCAAGCCAACTGCTAAATTGACATATCTCCTTGGACGTCTAAGAGGCATCTCAAACTTAATGTGTCCAAAACTGAGATTTTGATCTTCCCCTCAAAGCCTGCTCATCCCAGTTTTCTCATCTCACATTCCACGTCAATCTGTCAGTAAATTTTGTTGCCTCTGCTTCAAAAATATATCCACCCTCAGATCATTTTCACAGACTCCCTGCTGCCAAATGGGGACCATTGTCAGATACACTCAGCATTTTACATGATTATCTCATTTAACCTCTGAACAACCATGTGAAGTTGGCATTATTATCCCAGAGTACGCATGCAGAAATTAAGACAAGGAGTGGTTAATAACTTGTCCTAAGTCACATAGCCTACAAATGGTGGAACCAGCGTCCAGAGCCAAATCCTCTCTTTATGGAGCACACAGTAGTAACAAATGGACTGTATCACCCCCTCCTGTTACATTCTGCTGTTTCCTGGAAGCATACATTAGTGTCACAGGTAACGCAGGTCTCCGTACATATTATAGGAAGAGATCTCTGTTCTGTGGTACAGTTGACCTATTGGGGTCCTGGAAGAGAATATTAGAAATGTAATTCACAGTTATTTATCTTTAAAAACAAGGAGGAAATGAGGATTTATTAATATTTATTGGACACAGGTACCCTTGCTGGGTCCTTATATAGTCATGCAAAGCATCCTAAGGGAAGATGGGAGTGCCCCATGCCAAGGATCAGAACATGGCCTTCCATCACTTCTCTCTCTGCCTATAACAATAAAGTTGTGTTTGTGTGCCTGGTAAACAAATTTGTCGACTGTGTTATCTAGTTTAAAATAAACTAACTCTCACCAAATGGACTTGTGGCTTAAAAAGCTTCCTGCAAGGAAGCTGCAGGTGGAAGATAGGACTAATAGTGAAAACAAAAGCAAAATGGCAGAGCAAACATTTCTTCTACTCCTCATATAAGCTCTTCCCTAGTCCTATCATGAAGAAACAATGATGGCCTAATGATATATGTCAAGGTGTCAGCCAGAATGTTGAAATTATCAAGAAGACCATTGAAAGAGGAATCTTATCCATCATTGTTAATAAAAAGTCTCATCCTGAGCATATGCACTGTCTTTTACATCAGTTACTGATGTTAAGTGGACAGCTTGACTGGCAAACATTTTAAACCTGAACATTCAAAGCTATTTTTAGTGACAGCCAAAAGATTTTTTGCTTTTGTACAATTAAAATAAGTAATTATGCATAATAGGTTTATCTCATTCTTATAAAAGTATCTATTTGTGCACGTTTTATAATGAAAACAATTTTCCATCAAATTGGACACATCTATAAAATTGGACATGTCCATAAAATTGGACATGTCTATAATTTATAAATACATTTGAAAATTACAAATATTAAAGGTACATGCTAAAAATATATTTAGAGATGGGATGGGCAGTTAACAAGTTTGGAAAGTAGTCCTTTGTAAATGGTAATTTTACGCAAGTAATAGATATATTGTATATATGTTTCATCTTTTTATTTCTCACCGGTTGAGCCGAAGCCCTGAAGCCTTGTTTGGCACATCATCTTTTCTAGGTTTCTCTAGACGCTTGAAATAAGTTTTGAGTAAGCTCTGGAAAATATAGTTATCCAGTTGGAAAATTATCAAACATCTAATGCTTTTTTCCATTAGAAATCAGGTCCTTTGTAAAGCCTCAGATTTGAAAAAAAAAAGGATCTATTTTTTTTCTTCAACTAAGAATGAAAGTAATTGTAGATTTTGTTAGAAATAAAGCCATTAAAGCACTTTGGTGGCTGGGTTTTCCATTAGCTCCTTTCAAATTCTCTCAGCCCTGCACAGAAACCCACGTTTCGTTACATAAAAGGGTGATTTACCACTAAGCAGCAGTTCCAATGACAGTGAAGCCGTGTTTGTACGCTCTAAAAGTAGTTTAATTAGACTGTACTCTAAAATTTGCCACACGACCCAGGCTAATAAGATTATTTTGAAACATGTGTTGAACTACCAGGCTTCATTTATTGAAAATTAGTTAAAACAATTTATATTATAAGATAAATCATCAGCCATTTACCAAAGCTACTAGAAGACTCCTTTGAGCATGGCCATTGCAGAGGTCAAGACGTGGTGAGATGTACGAGAACACTTGCATCAACGTATTAATGACATTTCCTCAACAAATCCACCCCACTTCCGTGTAGTCTGGGCTCTGACACGGCCATGAGGAAGGCTGTCTCCTGTTGTCTGTCTACACGGCTGTGCATCTGCAGCAGTTGGGAGCACAGTCTGTCTGACCTCCCAGGGTTTATTAGCTGTGCAACCATGAGAAAGTTACGGAAACTACCATGCTTCTGTTTCCTTATCTTTGAAACAGAGACAATAAAAATACCTTTCTCATCTGGTAGTTGTGAGGCTTATTAAATGAAATAATGCAATTAAAGTTCTTATCAGGTAAACGGGTAGGCATTGGGGTTTATATTCAATAATTATAAACTATTATTATTATAAATAATGTTTATGGCTAACACAACCAAATAGTTACAATTGTGATGGCATACTTAGTATCAGGGCTCAATAGTGAGCTATCAGAGGCGCAGAAACTTTCATGTGTGGTATCATCAATAGAAACACATGTCTTTTACCCTCTACCAGGAGACATTAGTTTAAACAAGGAATGAATGATTTCGAAGTAAAATTTCTTAGCAATCGATGCAATATTTCCCGTAAAACTTCTAAAATTGACCAGTGATGAAAATGGTTTATCCCCGGTATCATGTAAAAAAGATCTCTCCAGTGAATGAAACTTGAAAGAACTGATCATGATTTCCACAACTGGAACTGCCTTGGGGACCAGCCGTGATGTCTCATCTCTTCATTTTTTCGTGTGTGTCCTAAACCAACATCATCATAAAAAGAATGAAGATTAAAAAAGGGAGGTCCGGATGTAAATGCTGGGCCTCAATCTTGCTGTTTAAATAATATATCAACTCTTGAGTATTAAAAAGATGTATTGATTCAAATTGATAATGAATTTCAAAGTCTAAAATATCATTAAAGAGCAGCATTTATGAAAATGCAGATGATAATTCCTGGAAAGTCCAAGTTAATCCAATTCAGCCAACATCCCTCAACAACCTTGTGGGTGCTGAGCATTTAACTGGCTTTTGCAGTATTTTAAAGCTGGTGGCAGCACCTCAACTAGCCGACATGAAGGACCTAGTGGCAACGTCTTTGTAAATCTTTTCTTGTCACTGAGCTTCTGCTCCACTTTGTGTGTGTGTGTGTGCGTGTGTGTGTGAGATGATTATTTACTTATTTTCTGTACTCTTTTTGTTGTTGAAAATGAGAGCTGGCACTTTCAAGGTATAACTTTCCAGTGAGAGCCATGCCTCCTTACTAGTTTGAGGAAAAACACTGACCTTGAAAACCACATCAATAGAAGACAGCAGGAACAAAGTCCAGCACATGCCTTTCTTCTAGATATGTTCCTCAATGTAGATGGATTATCTTATTGATATCCAGCTGGGTAATCTGGAGTTCTAAATGATCGGGTGCTGTAATTTCCCAGCAATAATACTAACAGAAAGTACAAGTGTTCCTGCTGAAATGCAGCTTTCATTCCTTTGTCTGTGGTTTATATAGAAGGAGGGTGGAACCATCCCAGTAGTGCCTCGCCCAAGGGAGGATTCCCCCTTAGTAGTGCCACTGCACGTTTTCACACTCCCATTAACCCAGCCCACAAATGGCTTCAGCCAGGTTCTGTGCCACCAATTTCTCCCTTCCATAATGGACCTTAGATAAAGCTAACTCTGGTTAGCAGATTTCGTTCCCTGTATCAGACATAATAGCTTAGTTTTTACTGCCTAGTGGTTGAACCATCATGTTTTGAAGGAATCTCACATTATGAGTTTTAGCAGGAGGTTAGATGGGATGCTGTCTCCTCTAGAGAATATGCGGAAAAGTAATCTCTCTCCCTTCCCCTTGGCAGCTGCAGAACAGGTAAATAGCCTACATTCTGCTAGCCAGATGTTCCTACCCACCACTTTGAATCTTGATCAAGTGAGATAAAAAAAGCAGAGGCCATCTAGAAAAGTAAAATTTCATTGTATAACTGGAGCACTGAAGTTCAGTGACCAACATCACGTAACCAAGCAGGAGCAATTCTAGAGTGTCAGTACCTTCTTAATGACAAGTCTGGAGTGCCAGCATCTCCCTCATGACAATTCCAGAGTGCCAGCATCTTCCTAATGACACTGTTTTGTTTTGTGTTTGATATTTCCTTGGTGATTCCTTTTGTCCAGCCCTTCTTGGTTCCAGACCATTTTTGAACCCGTTTACAACATTAGTATCCAGTCTATGAGAATCTGTGACATTATTCCAATAAATTTCTTTGTGACTTAAATGTGACCCACCCGAATTTGGCCTCTACTTTTATTTCTAGACTTATCTCTAATTGTATCCCTGAAAAAAACCATTCTACAGTCATACTCCTTGCCATCCTCCCAAAGTATTCTTATGACAAATGACTTATGCTCTCTCCCTCTGCCAAGCTACCTCCTGAAATTTCTTTCATTCTTCAAGTCGTGTGTGAATTCAACCATCTCCAGTTTGGAACTACCCTTGTCCTCACTAATGGGAAGGTAGCATGATATAGTGGAAGAGAGCCATTTCTTGGACCCATGTCAATGCCACTCCATTGCCCTTGACTTGGACTCTACAGTCCATCTTTCTTCCAGAGTAATATTTCCATTTATTTAAGGTGGAACAATCAAAAGTTATGAAAAAAAATATATGCACTCATCCCATCAATGTTATTCCATGCTTCTCTAGAGATAAGTAAAGAATTCTTGTGAGGTAATAATGTTTAATGTATCAAGGTTTAATTAAGCACCTCAGGCTTGAGGGACAAAAATAGCAAAAAGACAAAAGATTTTTTTTTCTTTTCAGATCATTTGAAATAAATTCAATCAGCAATCTGTAAGGGCTTGGTATACTTTTCATTTTTCTGTTGGCCTTAGGTCTGATCCCTCATGTTCGGAAAAGAAGTCTAATGAGAAATGAGGCCCTGTCATAGAGTTCCAATAAATTCTTTTGTGACTTAAATTTACCAGAGCCATTTTCTGTTGTTTGCAACCAAAAACACTATGCTGGGTTTCTGCACAAGGTCCTACTCAAAACCCACCTTGCTCCGTATTACAGAGAATCAAGTTCACACTCATGTGTCTGACTTTCAGAACTGCCACATACACCATAAGTCATTTACAGTGGCACTCTAGGATCTGACAAGGCAACTAGAAATCCAAAAGCTGTTGCCAATAATTAGCATTGTCAATCTTCTTTTACAGAACTTTTGTTATGACTCTCAAAGCTAATTGACAGCAAGCCTTGACGACCTTAAGGGGAGGAGGAGATACAAAGTAATAATAGAACAAGAAAACGGAATAGAGGTGTGATCCAAATAGGTGTATCAGGCTGTTATTTTAGAATCTTTGGTATATCTAAGTTTCAAAATGTGCAAGCTCTTAGAAAGCTCATTTTCAGTTATAGCAACTATTGGGTTGAAGAGTGAAGTTTTGGCTTTGTGTCGGGTGTAAGCTCCTTGTGTCGACTACCAGCCCCCTCCCTGATACGCTCACTGAGTTGTACTGTGCTGATGTAAAGTATTGTTAGGGACTTTCTTTAGGAAACTCACGATCATACAGTATCTATTAGTATAGCTATTTGCTTCACAGGTTAAAGAAAACCATTTTGATCTAATAGCCCTGTTTCACCGTTCTCCTCTACTCAACAAATCCACAGAACTTAACTCCAGGCAGTAAGAGATGGGTATTGGGCAAGTATAGGGCAGGACGAAGTGATGACTGTGGAACTTACATTATTAGATTGGCTTTCATTGTTTCTTTTGGTATTGATTTTGGATTCTCCTTAGATAGAAATTTTATATGAAAATATTCTGTTTTGGGGAGAAGATGATTCCATCCCTCCTATCTGCTGCTTATCTGCCTTTACGAAGGGGGTGAATTCCTTTGGATTTAACTACTGAAACTTGGAATCTCTCTCTCTGTTGGTTAACCTGGCTGCAACGAATAGTTCCTGATGGATGTTACACACAAGACTATTTATTTAGGTGAAATTTTATGCTAAAGACTGGTATATAAAACAAATATAAGTGGAACTCTTCGTGGCAAACTAGGATATCAGGGATCACTAGAATTCTACAACTTCTCAACCTGACCTTTTCGATGCCCCCACTCCTTCTCCCACAAAATTACCCCATGAAATTCTTGGGGGTCTAAGAGCTGAGGGTCTCAGATGTCCTACTTTATAAATATATATGTGTATATATATATATATATATATACACACACACACACATATATATATATAAATACTTTTTAAACTAAGTAACCTTATTATTCTATGATGGTGTGACATAGGCATGTATGCACTGAACTGTGTTGTAAAACATATGTTTTAACATAGATTTTTGTAAATGAAAAATCCATGTGCTTTTTATTATTTGTTCCACATATTTTTATCAAGTTTTTCTTGGCTTTTTGCTGAAACCATCTAGTATTCTAACTCAGATCATAGTTGAAATCCACTGAGAAGTTAGGAGAAAGAGAGAGAAGTCACAGGCCCCTGGGGTGGGAGCCACACATCTGGGCTGATTTACTGGCCACATGACCTTTGGCTTCCTTCTCTTCCTCTCTGAAGAAATGGAGCTAGGCTAGAAGTTTCCAAAATTTCATCAGGATAAGGATCACCTGGGTTCTTGCACTTGCTCAAAGTACAAATTCCCAGACTCAGTCCAAACTCATTAATCAGAGTCCTCCAGAGAGGACCCGGGAAGTTCTGCGTCAACAGGACCTCCAGGTGACTCTTATCTTGGAGAGTATGGGAGACAACAAATTGACCAACTCTAACAGCCATTCTAATTTGGAAACTCTGTGATTCTCTTAATGTTTCTTTGACAACAAAGTATTTTAACTGAAGCTATGGAGTTTGGCATTTGGAGATATGGTGAGAGGAAGAAAAAATTCTTCCTTTAAAATGAAAATGGTGGTGTAGTTGTTAAATTCGTGTGCTCTGCTTCCGAGGCCCAGGTTCGCAGGTTCAGATCCCAGGTGCAGACCTACACCACTCATCAAGCCACGCTTTGGTGGTGACCCACATACAAAATAGAGGAAAGATTGGCACAGATGTTAGCTCAGGGCCAATCTACCTCACCAAAAACCTAAATAAGTAAATAAATAAGATAAAACGGAAATGATGTTGAATTTGGCATTTTCCTTGAAATAGTAAAATAACTTTATAATGAATAGTTACAAGTTAGGTTTTATCTGGACTTCTCCAGGTCTTTTCTTTAATTTTTCATTTCTTTTTTTATTGTGGGTTGCTTTAATTTTGACTTTTCTTTTTCTTTTTTTGTTGTTGTTGGAAGAGTTTTTTTCTTGCATCTTTGCTTTTAAAATCTGATCATTTATCCTTACAAATCTCTAAGAAGGATGCTACAATCCTTCTAAGTACCATGTTACAGATTTTCTGCAAACTTTTGGCAGAAATTTCCCCCTAACTAACAATAAGTTTGAATGAAATTCTCCAGCAGGATGGGGCATCTACAGGCTGTATTCACTCAGCAAACATTTATTGTACACTGCCAAGGTAACAACAACTTATTCTCAGTCTGTTTGGGGATCCCATCTGTTTTCTAGGTTTTCATTCAGTTTTGAGTGTTGCGGGGACTAGGGAATAGATGTCTATCTGGCTCTAAAAGACATCTATTCAAATTAGCATCTTTGGAGGCCTCCACTGGCTTATTGAGAACATAGCCACAGGTTCTCAGATGTTACCAGTAAGATGTCATTCATTCTTGGTACCATGGCTCCCTCAAGGTTGGCTGCTGCTTTCCTTATTTCTCTTCTGCCACTCCTGGAGCATAGAGAGCCAGGAAATCTTGGTGACCTAGGCTGAAGTCCCCTGTGACCAGATACCTACATAACCTACGTTATTTTGTCTTTGAAGTCTTATCCTCTTTTCTTGGATACCTACCTCAGAAGTAACAAACAGATTCCTTTTATTCTTTTTTTTTAAAGATTTTATTTTTTTCCTTTTTCTCCCCAAAGCCTCCCAGTACATAGTTGTGTATTCTTCGTTGTGGGTCCTTCTAGCTGTGGCATGTGGGACGCTGCCTCAGCGTGGTTTGATGAGCAGTGCCATGTCCGCGCCCAGGTTTCAAACCAACGAAACACTGGGCCACCTGCAGCAGAGCGTGTGAACTTAACCATTCAGCCACGAGGCCGGCCCCACACAGATTCCTTTTATTCTTGAATCCTACAAAGTCACCTGGGATTTTTACTAAAAAGCTATTTTAGAATATTGTCTTGCATTTCATAAAACTACCTTCCAGTTTTCTTATGAGTTTGAAAAGCTAGCTAGCTGACATAGATGGGACACGTTACACCAACCCTTATTTGTAATATGCAATGGACACACGTACATACTTTTCTCTACCCAAATCTTAATTGCAACAGACACTTTTTAGGTATTTCTTTTTTGAAAAGGACAACTAAATATTTGTTCCTATGTGAACATGAATTGCTAATTTGTTGGACTCTCTAAAGCTTCTTTCTAAATACTTCAATGATTTTATCATAGTTTAAAGATAGCAAAAACTTATAATATGTCCTGGGAGGATAGAAATCTGAGGATTAATCAGTTGGGATAGCTCAAAGTATTTTTCTAAAATGTCTTCAGGATAGAGAAGTGAGAAAGTAATTTCACACGCAAATTGAATATGCAAGTTTAGAAACCATTTAAATAACATCATTGACCACCTATAAAAGTGTCAGGAGCATTCTGAAAAAATCAGAATATTGCATCATTTGTTCCGTGGTTGATTTTTTACTTTTAAAATTTATGACTGTCTTATGTTATTTGTCTTTTTCTAGGGATTCATTCTGTCGTCCATGATTTTGGAAGTGATTGCTTCAATCTGCTTTATTTCTTAGAGAAATTCCTGATGGCTGTTTTGAAATGTTAACTTTTATTTCGTATCTGACACCTTGTTTGTGATACCAGAGACGTCACATTTTTAACTGAACGAAGCAAGATAATGGGAGCAACAAAAGGCCACGTGGCATCAATCAAAGGTTTTCATTCTCCATCTTTCCCTTCAGTTTTCCCACAGGCTGAATAGACATACTTCCAACAACAGCATGTATTCTATTCTTTACCATAATATTATAACAGCAACACTTCTTCATATCACTATGTGGTCTTGACAATCAGATTTTTAATGGCCACATAACATGCCAACAGTTGCTTTCCTGTAATTTAACCAGTTCCAAAATTGCTAGCTAGTTAGCAATGTCTAGTTTTTTGATATTAGAAAGAATTTTGTAATAAGAATCTTAAAATATGTGCATTTTAGCCCAAACTGAAGAGGATGCTATTCCTGGGATAAAGAGAGCTAAAGTTTTTAGTACTCAATGTGAAGTTTTTTAAGGCCTAAGGACTTTACAATTAAACCACCTATTTGGAAGTATAATAATTTCAATACATGCTAAACAGAATACTTTCCTTGACCTTCATAGATATAAAATGATGTTTCATCAGTTTAATTTCCATTTATTTGATAATTATTTTTAAAAACCCCTAATAGTATCTCCTACTTTGTAAATTTGTTACTGGCTTCCTTTCGTACTTAGCGTAGATGTTAGCATAAAAATTCTGATATGGAAAGGTGAAACACTAAACAGAATTAAATGTATATCAAAACAACCATGTATATAGTGAATAAATATTATAAAATTATATAAATGGATTTTTTTTTTTTTGCTTTGAATTCATCCTTGTATTAGAAATTTTTCCTATGAAATTTTCTAGTCAACTTTAAAAATATGATATTTGGGGGTATAATTTCCTTTTATTTAAAAATCATATATGGTCTTTTCTGTTATAGTATCCTTTTTAAGTGTCAAGAAGAGTGAAGGTGATGAAATTGGTATAATTAGTATGACAACTATAAAGCTATCAGAATTTGATGGCACAATATTACTGTGGGTCATCTTAAAAGTTAACCTCTCAGTTTGGCCTTAATGTTTATTTTTAGTAAATGCCATCCCTCACAAACTGCCTTTCAATATCAGAGAGTTAAGCTGTCAAATGTCAGAATTAGATTGGCTTGACCGCCTAATTAAACACAGATTCATCTGGAAAAGCACTCCTGCTCTTGCATTTCACTCTAACAGCCGCTCAAGTGCAGAATGACCCCGACACGGCCTCCACTTTGGAGCAAGGACAGACAAAAATACCAGCCCTCTCCTGGGTGGCTGCCTGGTCAACCTCTGCACCTGAGAAGAGCAATGTCAACTTGGTGTAACCGGGCAACTTGCACTGGGAGAGGGAGAGGACACCCCCACACAGGAAGGGCCTCTGACAGGACTCAACAACGCAGAGTCAGAAGGCACCGTGCCTCCCTCTCAGGGGTCCCCACTTCTTCCAGAACTGTCACAACACATTAGGAAGGATAAACTGGTGACTGCCAGCTCTAAACATTCTTCCCTAGTGACCTCATGCAGAAAGTGGGAGGCAGCTGGAACTGAGGGGGAAGGATGCTTGGTCGGCAAACAGGACTCTGGTCCTAATTCTGGTCCTCACTCTCGTGCGGGGTAAGCGAAGCCACGCGCTTCTTGGGACTGAGTTTCTCTCCCTGAGAAATGAAGGCGTTGATCTATATGAGCTATAAAAAGCCTCATCGTTCTAAATTTTTGAGGTTCTCTGGTAACCACTATATGAAAATTTCACTTCTGGAGTGGTTTGGCTGGGTTTATGATACGGGGAAAATCACAGCGAGGCTGAGCTTTATGTATGGGCATAATAAGCTTAGTTGGCTCAGGATGGCTGAAATTTGAAGATGTGGTGCAACGTCAATGAGTCTGAAGAAAAATCTATCCTCTGTACGGTGCATGTCAGGGGAGAGGATTAGGAACGAGCTTGGAGACTAGAAATATTTTTTGGACTGTCAAAAACAAAAGTCACCCTGTGGATAAGATACTGATTTGTGTGGTGCCACTATTCCCAGATGTCTTCTGGCATCTGTTCCTGAGAGGGCCAGCCTCAGTCAAGGCCATGACCACTCAGTCATGGACAAAGACCGCTCTCTTCCTGTCAAACCGCTGGTAGTGGAGAGGGCGCCACGCAGAGAGAAGGCAGTTCCACCGTGTGTCTTGCTGGGCGTTGGGCTAACCAGCGTACTTCGAAAAGTCAGCTACTGTATTTTAAATTTTTCAAAATAAGCACGTATTTTGCAGGTAGGTAAAAAAAGGCAGCACAAATTCAGTCTTTAGCTTAAAACATCTAGTTTCAACATTTTATTGAAAAGTACGAAGCAGAATCCATCCTAGCCTATTTTTCCTCCCTTTGCCATGAGTCAGAGGGGGAGGAGGAGAGGTGAGAATCAATGTGTCTGACTTATAAGTAATGACTAATCAGGAACTATGTAATTGCTAAACTTGCATGATTTTTTGAACAAAATAAGGTATTTTTACATTGATAGATCTGTTCAATTTCCTTCAAATACAATGAGCAAAGTTTAGGTATTTCCATTTTTTGAAATGAATAGAGAAGCAAGGTTTGTAGTATGTGAAATTACAAAAACACATGCAGATTAGCAAATGGCAGGCAAATCTTTCAGTATTATCCTGTCTTAGTTTAATAATTGACCTCTACTAGGCCCTTTTTCCATTAGAGTCTATTCCAGTGAAACATAGACTTAAGAAAGATTTTTCAAAATAGATACAGCCTAAAATGCAAAGGTAAATAACCACTGAAGGCATAGGGCCTACTAGGGGCGTGGTAGTACTTACATCCCAAAGCATTAAAAGACAACATCATAATAACGATAGTGATATTGAGTTAAATTAATTCAGGAAAGGAATGCTGTCCTACGTTTCATACAGAAAATTGAATTTATAACTTTATTGTACTCCCTGTGACACTGCTGCTTACTGGCATGTGAATGTGGAAAAACTGCTTAGCTTTTTTCTGCCTTGGTTTCCACTTTTGTAGAAGAAGGTTCATAGTGTGATGTGCCATATAGGGTTTTTATGAGGATTAGTTGAAATCAACGTGGGAAGGCTTACAACTGGTCCATATTAAGATTTCAACTGACAGTGGCTTTAAAGTAATATGAAAAAAAGAACACGTTTTACAGCCAGAGACCTTTAAAATTGGCTTTGCCTTGTACCATCATTACAACCTTGGGCAAATTACTCTCTCTCTGGATTTGGTTCCTCCTCTGTAGGCTGAATCAAAAGTATCTAGTACGCAATGTCCCTTCAAGTTTTACTGCCGGCACCTGTGAAGCACGGGCTTAATGTCCAATAAAAGGACTTAGTAGGTGCCAGTAAAATATAATACACGTATGTGTGTCAATTTACGAAAATGAAAACGTAATTACAAAAAGTGTTCTTAGGTTTTCACACTTTGGGACTTTAAAGTATTTTACATGTTAGTGTATCATTTTAGCATATACAATATTTTTCTACTGTTAATCTTTAATCATGAAATGAAAATTAAATAACTTAATTAAAATGGAATAATTAGGTATTGAAAACATTTCTGCAGCTGGAAAGAAAATAGATGAGGATTTAGCATAATGATTTGTCCCAAAAGGTTTCTCATATGTTTGTTAAGATAGCTATAGGAACAAATGGATACGAAGCGAGTGAAGAGTCCAAGGCACACGTTTTTGTCTTTGCATCGTGGCGTAGAGCTTCAGAGACGGCTGTGGCTTGCGGTGCTCAGTCCTGGTTTGGTAAGTGGCTGAGACTCAGTCCAGGGAGGAGACAGGTGACAGCACACATGCTGGTTCCTAAAACCCTGTGTGGTGTTCCAGGGTGTCCTTTTGAATTGCACTCAATGATATTACAAGCTTCCAAGCAATCCACTGATTTAGACGGGGCATTTTGGGTTTTTTTCATCTTAGCAAGAGACTACACAGATCTGTGCACATTCCTAGAAATAGATGCTGACGAGAACACGATGCTCACACGCCACTGTATCAGAGAGAGCAAAGTCAGCCTAATTTATGAATTCTAGGTTTTACTGCTTTGGTGCAACAAATGGTATTTATAAATAACTCAATTATTTTCTATAATAGTGATTCTCAAACATTTTCAGATCAGGGACCACTTCAGAAACGACGAATGATATTTTTCAACTAGCAACAAGTGGACTACACTCTTGCTTCTCATTTCGAATGTAGCAATTATTCCTGCTGCTCTGCTAGGTCTGTTCTTTTGGTGACCTTATTAAATCCCAACCTCAATTCCAGATTCCCCTTCTCTGATTGATCTAACCCATCGCTGCCTGGCTATTTGTCCTGAAACTCCACTTGGCGGTGGTCTTGTTTTACATATTGTCATCTCATGCACGTCTATTGCTTTGTGTACACAATCTCTCAGCCAGCAGTTCTGCTCCTATAGACCCACTTACACACCTGCCACCTTGCCTTTTGGCTTTGGCGCCCCCAGGGAGCTCTCCTAATTGCCCCAGCTGCAAGGGATCCTCTTCAGTGAGTTCAAGGGATGCTTTTATTTGGAAGTGTCTTTATTACAATTTCTACTGCCTGGCATCCCACTTGTTTGTGTACACAACTTATCTTTCACTGAATTCTAAGCCATTGGGGAATAGGAACAATGTCTTGTGCGTCTTTTTCCTAACACAATCCTGATATATATATATATATATATATATATATATATATATATATATGGCAATCAATATATAAATGTTAAATTAGGGAATCCTTCAAACATATTTCTTTAGAATCACCTTCCTCTTGATTCCCTTGAAGGGATTTATTAGAACATCCCTTGGGAGGAGAGACATTGCAAATGTTCCTTGCTTGTGGCACACATTCTATAAAATCACTTACACAATACACTACTCCCCCATCCACCTGCCGTTTGTGAGCCATGTGGAGACGAAAGTCAAATGATCACTCTTAGGCAATGCACGTAGAAGAAATAATTCTGGACGTGGCCAGAGCTTTGTGGTGTCTTTTAGATAACCATAAAACGTGTTTCGAAATACTCCCTCTGTAAAACAGTACCATGTGTTTCCAACTTGAGGGTAACACTAAAGTAAGCATTCGAAAGTGTTCTGCCCCGGATCTTGACAATGGGTTGAACAGTAGTATTTAGACAGTAGTGCTATTGTGGCATGCTCATTTCCAAGATGCTATGTTTGTTTCTTTCTTGTTAATTAGAGAGGAAGTAAATACAAGAATTATCTGTCTCAGAACACTTTTGCTTTTAATTCTGCAAAAACTTCATTATATTTTTGTATTACGGATTCAAGCATAAATCACTGTCAGAAAAATGGTAATGAGCACATTATCAACTCTCTGTCACATTTAATTTGGCTTTTCTGCTATCATTTTTCATCCTGAGAAACAATGAAAGACTCCACACTCGGCAGAATTCTTTGCAGGATCAATGGTGTGCTTTTCTGAAGACCTTTTAGGCAATTTAATGGTCTGGACATCAAGGTAGAGTGAGGAGTCCTGAATTTTACTGCTAACTTTTTATCCTAGTCCATTTTTTCCTCCTACATAATTTTGGAACTTGGACAAAATATTTGCCATGTGTGGTTGAATTTTCACCAATTTGTAGCATCTAAACAATAATGTCTTATAATAATTTTAGTAAGAATTTTTAGGCAAAAGATGTGATTGACATTTATGTATGTTTATCCATGTGCATTACAGCATTTAAATGGTCCTGTGGACATTCAGAAATGTTTGACTTCTTACTAGTTTCTTTCTTTGATATTTTTAAATACCGAGAAGAAAATACGAGTCTTTCTGAAAAAAATTATTCTCTAAATATTTCTAACCTTCTTGCTAATTAAATTCAAGTGATCACTGTTCATTTATTATAATAATTAGATTAAATTAAAATCTAATTGGGAATGTATTTCTCACACTAGGAAAAAGTATAAAGACTACTACTGATATAAGAAAGTTTGAAGCAATGACAGTCCTAAAATGAGAAGTTAGGAAAGAGTTTAGCTGTCTTTTGGGAAGGAAAGATGATGAGTTTCATAGTGAGACAAATTGAGTGTTTTATATTTCAATAAGGAATGCAGTTGTGAGTTATTTGTAGGTCATGTTAGAAACTGTGTACAGTTTACTCACTTGCCATGGCTATAGAAAGAGTTTATTTCAGAAAGAGACCTATGGAATGACAGGGATTATCTTTCTGTATCTCCTAGTGATGGAAATTAGTATTGGGTTTTCCTCTGTAGCAGCTCTTGTAATGACTGTGAAAAACAGAATGGTTGAGTAAACTGTTACCTTTGTTTTCTTTTGCCTTCTGGTGAAAACTCTGTATAGGTACGTTTATCTTTGTTATACTTTGTTCATTTTAGGTTGCTGCCTCTGCCCTGTGTTTCCCTTTTCCAGTTCATCATCCCTAGTTACCATTACTTATTTGAGGCGGACTGAGTTTGTCCAGGTTATCTTGCTTAGCTTCTCATGTCATGAAAAAAAAATTCATCTAACGTCTAATTTATTAATATACTATCTAAAGAACGACCCAATGAGATTCAACGAGTATTTTTTGAAATTACTGGAAAGGTTTCCCTTTGTTTTTTTCAAATATTGGCCTTGAGATAACATCTGTTGCCGATCTTTTTTCTTTTTCTCTTTTTCTTCTTCTCTCCAAAGCCCCCCAGTACCTAGTTGTATATTCCAGTTGTAGGTCCTTCTAGTTCTAATATGCGGGATGCCACCTCAGCATGGCTTGAGGAGTGGTGCTAGGTCCATGCCCAGGATCCAACAGGCGTTTGAAACCCTGGGACATCGAAGTGGAGCACGTGAACTTAACCACTTGGCAACCGGGCCGGCCCTGGAAAGGTTTTCAATAGTCAAACGTCATAGAAAAATTCTGTTTCTAAGGAAATTTCCTTATGCTGGTAGAATTGACATTCTATACAGAATGAATTTAAATCCACTGATTGCTTCCAGGAGAAGTAATAGTGAGAAAACAATTCATGGGGGGCCGGCCTGGTGGCACAGCAGTTAAGTGTGCATGTTCCACTTCTCGGTGGCCCGGGGTTCGCTGGTTCAGATCCCGGGTGTGGACATGGCACTGCTTGGCATGCCATGCTGTGGTAGGTGTCCCACATATAAAGTAGAGGAAGATGGGCATGGATGTTAACTCTGGGCCAGTCTTCCTCAGCAAAAAGAAGAGGACTGGTAGTTAGTTAGCTCAGAGCTAATCTTCCTCAAAAAAAAAATTCATGAAATTTATCACTAGAGATGTACATAATCAATATTAAGCCTGACATTTTGAAAATATTGTCTCATATTTCTAGAGTTTATGGTTACTTCAAGCTTGGTGGACTTCTTTGTTAAAGTAAGTTTTGGTTAAAAAAAATAGCGATAGGAGAAAAGAAAGGGAAAAGTATGAAATGAAAGCATTGCTAAGATTTGGTTAGCTTTAAAAAATCAATCTGAGGGGCTGGCCCCGTGGTCGAGTGGTTAAGTTCGCGCGCTCCGCTGCAGGCGGCCCAGTGTTTCGTTGGTTCGAATCCTGGGCGCGGACATGGCACAGCTCATCAAACCACGCTGAGGCAGCGTCCCACATGCCACAACTAGAAGGACCCACAACGAAGAATACACAACTATGTACCGGGGGGGCTTTGGGGAGAAAAAGGAAAAAATAAAAAAATCTTTAAAAAAAAAAATCAATCTGAAAACAATTATACTAACTCTCTGTGTTATTCAATATGCTGTTGGCACAGTTTTAGGTGCCTTAAAGTTGAAGGGTAACAGAGCAAAATGGAAGGACCGTGGGTTTAGCATTCAACAACTTGGCTTAAATTGTGGCTTTGCCTCTTCTGTGCAGCACCGTGAGTGACCCCATATCATTGTAAGGACTTTCACTCACTGAACAGGTAATAGAGCCTGACTTTGGTCTCCTCAACTATGTAAAATGTGGATAATCATAATTTTCATAAAAGAGTTATTCTACAAAGAAGAGATCATGAATACATTTGAAAGAAAATAGTCGAATACTTAGTGTTCAATTAATAATTGTCGTTATTATTAACGCTAATAGATAGCCATATTTTTGAATATTCACTTCCCTGTAAATTTCTCAATTTCCTTTCTCAGATGAACACAGTCATTGATGGAGATTATCTATCACCTGATGAATACAGATCCTTTCCAAAATTACGTTAATGAGACATCATAGAGTAATTTTGATTCTAGAAAGGATATTTTATGCTTGATCTTGAATACAGTCTAGTTATTAGCATAGTGTCGAGCACTCTTAAGATATGAAAATCTTGGTTAATGATGATGATGTAACATTACGAAGTCATACAGAAGAAATACCACTGACTTTTTCTTATTGCATGGCTGTGGACAACTTGCTTTTCCCAGCAAACGTGGATTTACATTCCACTTTTGGTTTGGAGGATTTATGTTTCTACTTTCACCACTTTTTTATTTATTCAGTAGATCACTTTGAGCCATTGATCTGTTTGTCAAATGGAATATATGTCATGGAATATAATGAAACACATCAGTAATAATAAAATGCATATCTAACAAATATTAAAAATATAAACATATCAAACATTTAAAAAATATAAACTATAATAGGTCAGAGGTATAAAAACGGTTAACCTAGTGAAACCCCCCTGCAGCTGCCCCCATTAACCAACGACTGGAAAAGAGGAATGAACCAATGCAATCCACATAATGTTGCAACCGGGCCAGGCCTGGCCCACAGGCACGATCTGTGGCCCACAGAGTATTGGCCTACATAGTGTTTCAAATTTGAATTATTTGCCAACGTATATATTAAAAGAAGTTGCCTAAAAATCCAGATTTATGGCTTCTCTTTAAAATATATATTATACCATACAAAATATAATCAAATATGTATGTAATATATGTGATATAAATATGTAAATATTTATCTTCTACCTTAAGATATGTAATAGAATATGAGTCTTGAATTCCTACATGGCAACAATTGGCCGGGTAGCTTAGCATCTTCCCTTTTGGGGGAGCATGTGCTCTCCAGGTCTTCATAGTTCCCTCCCCTCCCTGTTTCTCCCTGACACTGAAAAACAAGTTACAGTCAACCTGTACCATTCATACACATAGCCTGCCTAGTCCTTGGAACTTCAATTCTAATTCCCCATAACGCACGCATTCTGTAAAAGAAGGTAATGATCATAATGACCATATGTTTTCTGTAAAAAGCAGAATTACTTTTACATTCCAAATTTCTGAAATGTTCATGAATGAAACTCTTCATGACCTCACCTTCCACAGTAACTCAGCCATCTCTGGACCACTTGGCTGCTCAGTGAAGACCACTGGTGGTCAATGGAAACCACCTTGGGAAGCACTGGCTTACAGGATAAAGTAGGAGGCACTGACATTGCAGTACAGCTGAGCACCATCCAGTCCTGGGTTCCCTTTGCAAACTTGACTCCTACAGAACCTACCTCTCCCCAAAACCTTCTTACAAAATCATAAGGTAAGACCTGTGATTGTCAGAACTTGCATGCTCACTTATAAATCCATTTGCTTATGCATTTATTTGCCCGGTATTTTTGCTCACCCCTTTGTCTATCTGGCAAAATAATTTCATCTTATATGTTAACCTTCCTGACTTACCTATCAACCTAAAGAACAGGAACATTCTTGTTTGGCTTTTTATGTCCAGCATTTTCCTGCTTCAGGGAACAAATTAAACATCAGGTAATTCAAAATATGCTTATTGAATGAATGAATGAATGAATGAATGAATGATGTTGCAGTGATCAATTTGAATCAAACCTAAACCTACAGGTTAAGTCAAAAGCTAGTCAACAACTGTGGTGATTTGCAGAAATGATAATTCATGTTCTGGGTGTTTATTCTCAGAAGATAATCTAAGAGTAGATGGATGTGGGCTGGGGACCGTTCCTTTCAAGATAACTCTCACGTTGGAGGGTTTTCTTCTCATGTCTCTTCATCATGGGGGGCAATATATTGCCAAAATATTGCAAGTGATTCTGCAGAAACCTCTACATATTCTAATCCTTCTCTCTATTTGTTGGAGCGTTAGAATTTTTGGAGTGATTGAGGTTTTTAGATTGCAGATGTTTAAGCAGATAGGACCTCTTTAGAGCATTAATTTTTAGCTATTTAAGCATGTATCTGATTTTGTTACAACTTCACTCACAAAAGCAAAACCAAAATGTTTTGTTTTGGAGTTCACTTTCTAAAAGATGTTTCGTAAAATGTCATGGAGCTTTTCGAAGAACTTGACAGCAAAACACAAATTATCTGTATTGAAAAACTTTCATGAATGTCGTGTCTTTGAGCAGAAACTTCACAATGAGATTCCGGTTCAATTTCTTAAAAATATCTGGGCTTTTCCGCAATAGATCCCAACTCATTGATAATCAACAATACCTTTGCAATAGTATGAAAGATTTCCGGTGGCTGTCAGCAGTCATTAAAGGAAGTCAGTCATCCACACACTTTTGACTCTTTCCATCAGGAAATTAGTTGAATAAGTATTGCCTTTTCATGCAATTGATTTTGAAAGAGAAGGTAACTGAAGAAATTTAGTTTCCTATTGCTTATCTATTAAGCTCTCGAAATTTTTCTCTTCTTTCTTCCCCAACAAGCAGTTGGAGCTATAAGTAAAGCAGGCAATGATCAGCAACAACAACACAATTATGCCCTCCGTGTGTAACGGGTTGGGGGCTATGAGGAAATTGGAATGTTAAGAGTCTTAAGGCTTTCTCTTCCATCCTTCCCTTCACCTTTTCCTGTCTGCTCACCAGCACTGGAGGCAGGAAATCTCCGCGGCCCCTGCAGCTTCTCATCCTCAACACTAGGGGCTGCATCCTGGGCTTCCTCCTCCCCTGAAGGTGCTCATGCTCAGAGGGAGTGCTGGGAGAAGGGTCTGTCGAGGGCCGGAATGAAGGTCTTTTGGTACCAGGACTGCTTTCCAGTTGGAAGCAAATTGGTTAATTACCCTCCAAATGTCGTCAAGAACAGCTGCCGCGTTCTTGGTGCGGCTGCTTTCAATAACGGGACAGGACTCAGCAGGAGAGAGTTCATTTGAACTTTTCTTATATTGGTGGCAAAAGTAAACTTTCGAGAGATGTACTAACATAGAAATTGAAGATCAGATAGCAGATTCAGTATAAAAATCTCTGCCAGTGGTAACAGCTGGAGTCATAGCTGGGCAAAACCTTTAGAAATTACTTCATTACAATGTATCATAGGAGTAAATGCATTAAGGGGACAAGTGTCTACTTCAATATTATGCAATTTTGGAATGAGGGCTAGGAAAAATAAACACGTTTTCATTCATCACAATTATGGACAATAGTGAGGAATACATCTCACATCATCGGTGAATGGCTGCCCTGCCCGATCTCATTAAGAAGGGATGTGCTGCAGGGGATGCTCTGAGAAAAGACGCTTTCTGTAAGGCCCCAGTCGGTATTGGGTAGCACAATTTAAAAGCCAGTAAAAACTCGTCTGAGCCTGTGACATTCTATCACCCAGCCACGAGACACCTTTCACCAGGGGCAGCAGATAAATATCAATAGAATTTGTTTAAGCTGGCATTGAAACATATTTATCTCATTTATCTCTTCAAATTATGCCAAGATCAAATAAACTGAGTGAAATATTATTGAATATGAACTGAATTCTGGTGTAACGAGCAAGATCCTATTTCCTCGAACATGTAATTCATCACTGAACTGCTAGACACAGTGTACTCCACTTAAAAGAATTCCATTCTTCAAAGTCTACACGTTCAAAAGGACTAAAAAACAATATTTAACAGTAACTGACACATACTAATGTGGGTGGCAGCAAAGGAAAAACTAGCCAAGGAGTTTTCCAGTGTTTAGAGTCACATAGTTTAAACATGTTTAAAAATAGAGCCTTGACCAAGCGGTTACACTGTTGTTATCTTTTGGTTTTGATTTCAGCTGCGCTTGCAAACAAATGCATCACACAGCGTGAATTGAAATGCGTCGTTTAGAGAGGGAAAAGAGGAAAGACTAGATACAGTGATATTTTCATGAGAAATACGAAAGAAATCTTAACTGTCACTAAAATATCTAGAGGCAGCCCTTCGCGGCTAATACACCTGTGAATCTGAGCCTACTTTCGTGGAATCTAGGGTTACAGGGGAAAAAATTATGAAATCTTCACCTAGCAGCCCAGTTCATAAAAGTTTCTTTCTTTCTGTTCTTCCTCTTCTTCTTTGAGAAAAAACGTCCTTTAAAATAAATACAATTTAGAGATAAAGAACAGCTCCTGACGATTAACTCTTAATTTATGACCTTTAAGATGTGAAACGCATGCTTAGCAGGAACTCTATCTGGGGTAGACAGAGTCTGTCTTATCTCGAGAGGAAGGAACTGGCTGCTGGGTCTCCACCTTCCCGGCAAGGAGCAGAGGAGATAGCGGCGTGGCGGTTCTGTGTCTGTGAGCGCTCTCCCAATGCCACTTGTTAAAGAGCCAGGCAGTCCAAAGGGTGTGTTTACCTTTCTGGTGATTGTTCTGCCATGAGTTCCTTTTGCTTCTTTGCCCTGCCTTGTCCCCAGATGAATTAAAGAACCTTGTAGGGCTGCCTGATCTAAGGAATTGCAATCTCTTAACCTGATAACGTGTAGCAAAGCCTCTAATTGAACACAATTCGGCAACATGGATGCTTGTCTAGCTCCCTTCTAGTCTTCTTCCCGGGCCTCAATCCGACCCAGTACAATAGGCAGAGTCCAGTACAATGAGCATAAATCAACCCGACTCCTTCATCCATTCAGAAAAGCGTTCTTCAGGGACCACCGTGTGTGAGACACTCTTCCAGGGGTGGGCGAATCAGAAGTAGACTGAAAAGAAAAAGACAAAGCCGGCTGTCGTGGAGCCTCCAGTGCATGCTGAGCTACCTATTTTATATCTTTCAGGAAAGATTCATTCTCTCCTGGGTAAAATTATTTGGTTTCTTAGGTGGTGTGCCCTTTCTCTGCTTCTTCCTCTCAGATGACATGCTGGTGTGTGAGCAGAGGGTATGTGCTTATATGGCCTCGTGACAAGAGGCCACGTTTCTTATTTGTTGACTTCTGGTCTCCGATATGACATCCTTCATCTACTTAATGAGACAGTGAGAAAGACAAGTCAGCACGCGATGACATGACGGTGTGTTAGCGCTGTGACAGAGACCTTACAGACGTGGCTAGCACATCGCCAACTCCAGGGGCACCATTCACAAGGACCATGATGTGAAAAGCGCCCCCTGCAGTTGCACAGTGCATGGCCTGTACACTCATATGCGGCAGCCCTGAGAACAGCATCAAAGAGGAGCATGTGATTCAGACCTGGAAACTAGAAGAAACAACATACAGAGTAAGAACTAAACCATGGCCAGAAGTTAGCTGAATGAAGCTGCAGGAGAGTGAGTAGATAAGGATCAGATCGACAAAGACCTAGAGGTCAGAGAAAACATATCTTCAGAAAGAATAAAAAAGTTCACTTTAGCTGGCATGCTGAGTAGAGGAGGAAGCAGCAATGAGAAAGGGCGGAGGGAGAAAGAGGCAAGCCTTATGTGATAAAAACCCTGTAACCACATTGAGAAGTCTGAGCTTCATCCTAAGGACAAGTGGGTACTGTTGTAAGATTTTAAGCTGGGGACACATCAAGGGCAGATTTGCATGTTAGAAGCATTGCATTTGGAATTTACTCATTAGATTTGCTTTTCAGCTGCCTTGCCGTGAACAGATGAGTAGTTAGGAGGCGTGGCCATAATCTGACCTAGAGACAAGGGGGCCTAGCCTGGCTTCACATTTGGGACGGAGAGAAAAGGAAGGCCTAAATAAATATGTGGGATTGAGAATACTTTGTCTATAGGATGTGGGGCCTGAGGGAGCGGGAGGAGGTGGGGATCGTGTCCTCTTAGGCCTTGAGTCATGGGTTGGAGGGCTGAGCCATTCTCTGAGATAGGAACCTGTGGCAGGTGAGGAGCAAGGACTGGAAAGCAAGGTGAGTCCAGCCTTTCCCATGTTAAGCTTTAGGTGCCTGATGGGCATCCAGGTGGAAGTGTCTAGGGACCTATTGCAATACGCATCTCTGATCTGCCAAGGAGCCATGTGGGACAGGAAAATAGACTGGGGCAAATGGTTGTAGATGTGAGCTAAAACCATGATATGGGAACACTTTTCCAGGGCTGTTTATGTTTTTTGGATTATTACAAAAACTTGATAAAAGCTACCCAGAAAATGAAAATATACAAAACATATTTGTATATGGGGTGTTATGTACTTCTGGAACTGGCAGCAGTTGGTAGTAGTTTCCATCGCTCACTTGTATTACATACATATGTAACCGTAAGCAACACAGTGTGTCTTAGACATTTTAGAAATGCCTTCAAGCTGTTTTATTACTCTGACTTGCTTTTTTTTTAATTGATTTAATCATTTTGACACATATGGATCTAATTCATTCATTTAACTGATTTATGGTATTCCATGTGAAAAAACCATTCATCCACTGTCTTGCTGATTGTTATTTCCAATATACCACTTGTAGTGAGAAGCCGTATGAAGATGCCTATGTATGGTTCCTTGTGCACCTGTGCAAGAATTTATCCAAGGTATGTAATAAGAAGTTGCTAAGTCAAAGCATTTGAACATCTTTAACCTATTATTTCCAAATTGTCCTTTTCAGTTATTCAACCAACTAATCCTCCAATCAACATTATGTGAGATTTATTCCACATTTTTTCCAATACTTGATGGTACCACACTTTTAAATTGTTGCCAATCTAACAACAATGAAATGCTTTGTTGTTCTTCTAGTTCATTTCCAAGCAGGAGCATTTTTCATTTGTTTCTTGGTCACTTGGATAACAGTCTCTCAATTGACGCTTTCTCCATTTATTGATTTGGAGGTATTCTTCTTATTGATTGATATAAACTCTTCATATATTATAAACAATAACCTTTGATTCATTATATACCAAGCAAGTGTATTTTTCCATTCTGTGCTTATCTTTTAATTTACTTATGAAAACTTTGGTAAAGTAAATAAATCTTTTCTTTTATGTCATTGCTTTTCTTTAGTCCTTTTTAAAAGAAATATTTTCCATACCATAAGGTCATAAATATATTCTCTTAAATTTTCTTTTAAATTTTACTAAATTTTTGCTTTTAGGCCATCTGGAATTTCTTTGGGTTGAAGGGCAGAGATTTTTTTCTCATAAGCAAAATCGTAAGCAACATTTTTAATAATCCAGCCGTGTACTGAATAGTCCACCCTCTCTCAACTAATCTGTAATGCCATTCCTGTCATATTACAAGGGTCACATGGGTAGGGCTCTCCATTATCTCTCATTGTTGTATTTTTCTATCCCTCTGTCAATATCACATTTTTTATTATGATAGCTTTAGAACAAGCCTTGATATTAGATATAGGGCTTATGGATACAGATTCTTTCTTCTCTTCCAAAATACATTGGTTATTCGTGGCCTTTTGTTCCCTCATGTCTCTGTATGATTACCTCATCAAATTCCATGAAATTCCTCTTGGGGAGTACATTGAATTTATAGATGAGTGTGGGTAGAACTATATATTTTTTTTAATTAAAAAACATTTTGAAGAAATGTACATTTGAAAACTATGAAGTACTCTATTTTACTAAACCCCGTCCTTCTGGGGCCGGGGCACATGCCTAGTTACCTTTGTATCAACAGCACAGAAGCCAACAGATGCTGGGTAAATGTTCCTTAATTAACTGATGGACAGAATGAATAAAGGAATGAGTGTAAGCTTCTTTACGATCGTGTTAGTCGTGAGGATAAATTATATCTATTAAAAATGACTAAAAGGTAATAAGAATGGTTTATTTCCTTGGTTCCTTAATCCATTATGGTAGACTCCTGTCATTCCTACTGATGGTGAGAAAAAATATTTCTTTCAGAATTAAATTCAAGAGGTTTGGTCATTTCCTTCTAAAGAAGACTTTGACGTGTGGGCTGCAAATCTTCGAACCAACTTACCTATTCATCCGTGCAACATCTTCTAGTGAATGACTTCAAGTTCCAGGTGCTGTTTTAGGTGCTGGAGATACAGCAGTGAGCAAAAGAGACAAAAATCTCTGCTTTTACAGGGCTTTCATTGTAGAGGATGTTCAGACTAAAAACTTAACGAATAATTTAATTACATTGCATGTTAAAAGTGCTGCGTGCCATGGAAAAACAGAGCAGGGGAGAGCTGGGGTTGAGGCAGTTGCAATTCCATGTAGGATGATGGGGGTTGGCCTCAGTGAGTAGATGGCAATGGTCTGGATGAGGGCACAGGGCAAGGCATGAAGACACCTGGGGAAAGACTGCCTCGGACAGAAGGAGGAAGCCATACGGAGTCAGAGGTGAGACCTCATCAAGCTTGTCTGAAGAATGACAAGGAGCGCGGTATCACCAAGTGGAGTGATGGGGGAAGCATAGCAGGAAGGGAGAGCTGGGGCACAGCACAGGGCCCTGAAGACCTTTCTGAGCATCTGGGCTTCTAGCTCCCGGTTACACAAGCCTGCCTTCTGGTGAAATTTTTTTCTGCAAGATCGATATTTTGCCGAAGGAGGTTTCATAGTTTCGTCCACTAAGTCATTATTCTTTAAAAAAAGTTTGCTCTAAGAAAATTTTGAAAAGCTTTATATCATCATACATGTTTTTAAGTTGACTTCTAAACTTTTTCATTATTATTTTAAATGGTTGCAAAGGATACAACTTCTGGTATATTCTAAATATATAAAATGAACTGTTATATTACCCTTTCAAATGTAATGGACTCCTGAAGCCATAGCAATTTGTGACATAGTCACTACATCGTCCCTTTAAATGACACATGAACAGACTCTTTAACAGTTGAAAGCCTTACATGGTTTCTTTATCTCTTTGAATTGCTATTTCATTCCAAATCCTCTGCAGAGTTTTATCTCTATGTAACATAAATCTCTGCTGTAAAGTATTTCATTGATCATCTTAGCGTATTTTGCTACATGGAACACATCTACGTAAATTGACATTTAAGGCTTGAGTTCCTGTGACTATAGAGCTCTAACTATTAAAATATATTTTCAGGCTTAAGTTACATTTAAAATAATAAAAGTATATAATTAATCAAAACAACATAAATGGGAAATAAGTTTTAATAAGGTTGTATTTAACATAAGGTATAATTTTCTTGCCAATGATTTTGAGGTAAATGGGCTGCTTCTTACTTTGAGATAAGTTGAGCATCAATTTCATTCCTATTTTTCCTTTTCACGTTTGTCTCAGGGAGAAGGCAAACGCTGAGAAATGTATTCACATAAATTAAGTACATGGAAATAGAAGGAATTTTGTTAGAGAAGTATTCCTCAATTCTTTGAGCTTCTTCAGAATTATATGCCAAAATCGCACAGTGATACAACATACATATTTCTAATGCTCTGTCAGTGGGCAATTTGCTCAGATCCTCATTCAAGTTTGCTGAAAGCAAATAACTGGTGACAACTCACATTGCAAAAGGATTTTTTAAAACGAGTCTTCAGAGTAATTCACTTTCTCAACACCAACATCAATATATTAGAATATTCCTTGGTTTGTGTGTCGGAGATTTTTCTTCCTTGGGACAACGATTCAAGACGGTAAGAAGGGCAGTCATAAGAGGGGCACTTCAAGTGAGAGAAGGACGATTATAAAAGTGGAGGGAAAAAGTTAGAATTTCAGGAATGTTTGTAGACAGATCAGATTTAGGTCAAAGGTTCACATGGAATGCTAGGATCTGAAATTCGATTTTCTTAAAATATCTGAGTGCTTGTTTAGTACCTGAGGTGACTTCATGTGCCCGGGCTTGTGTGTATGCCAGGGGAAGACGACCACACTGAACATTTCTTTCCTTCACTGGGGTAACAACACAATACCAGTCACAGCACTCTTACATTATTCTAGAAGTGGGGAAAGTTTTGTCATAAAGTGAAAGGAAAACAGTGTGGAAAAGTAATGGAAATGATCAGCATCATTTATTTATTTAGTTTTTTTGGTGGGGGGGGGGAGATTAGCCCTCAGCTGACATCTGCCACCAATCCTCCTCTTTTTGCTAAGGAAGACTGGCCCTGAGCTAACATCCGTGCCCATCTTCCTCTACTTTATATGTGGGACGCCTGCCACAGCATGGCTTGATAAGCAGTGCATAGATCCACACCCGGGATCCTATCCGGCGAACCACGGGCTGCCAAAGCAGAGCGTGCGAACTTAACTGCTGCACCACTGGGCTGGCCCTGGCATCATTTATTTTTAGTGTAAATACTGATGTGCCATTCCATGAATACAAATCTAGTACACTCATATTTCCTGTTAACTGAACATTCTAGAAAATCATACTGGAAGTCATTCTGCTAATGTAAAATTATTTTCAATCTCAAAACCAAATGGACATTGTCTGTTTCAGAAACCTGTTATTAGAAAATACTGCATACTTTACCTCAAATATTCAATTTGTTTCCAAATATTACTTTTTAATGCAATTACAAAACGTAGAAAATATTCTCCTAGACTAAGTTTATTCATTATGCTTCAAGAAATAAAGAAATCAAGCAAATGAGATGATTTTCTAGGAAAAACAATATTGGAATAATTTCCTAGTAGACTGAAACAGAAGCTGATTTGTTCCTCAAATAAAGACAACCTTCCATTCTCTAGATCTCTCTTAGTTTAAATAAAATGCCCTCACCAGTGTGAAAGCCTGTGTGAAACCACTTTGATATCGCCATTTGAAAGGCATATTAACACGTTATAACTCTTATAAGCCATTCTTAAATTTCAGTAAGCAGACTGAAATCAGATACCCCACTCCATCTTTTCTGTAGTACCTATAGGAAAAAATAGGTACCTCTGTCCACTAACTCTTCATTCCCTGTTTTGAAATTTCGTGGGGTCAGTCCACTCAGTATGTCTACTCCACGTCTAATCCCAGTGGTGAGCACGTCCTCTCTCCACCCACAGGCGCGTCTCTGCTTGCAGGAGTGTGTGTGTCTGCATGTTACTAAGGACTGCCTGGCTCTGTGTGTGATGTGCTCTGATGGAAAAGTGTGAGAGGGTGTGTTTGTGCCCTCGTGCTGTAGGGGGTGTTACAGAGTCTAACATCTGAACATTCTGAGTACTTAACAAGTTCCTGTTCATTACAAACACCCCTGAGAGGGACTATAAACATCTGTCGAAACAGAATGGCAGTGATTGAGTTCACATGCTCTGCTTCAGCAGCCTGGGGTTTGCAGGCCTAGATCCCGGGCTTGGACCTACACACTGCTCCTCAAGCCATGCTGTGGTGGTGTCAGATGTACCAAATAGAAGAAGACTGGCAACAGGTGTTACCTCAGGGCCAATCTTCACACGCACACAAAAAAAACAAACAAATAGAATGCCCCTTGTTTTAAAAGCTCTGCCTCAAGCTCAGCTCGTCTGTCTGTCTGCGAATCCTGATTGTGAAATGTGTGAGGACAGAGAAGAAAAAGGAAGTAGAGCTGACGGGGAGTGCGCGCTCCACCGATTGTGGGAATCCGACAGCTTATCAGTCTTCTCCCTTGTCCTCCCCCCACCAAGCACCGTCTGCTTCTGGGAGAACCACCACAAGGTGTGCCCCAGGAATTCCAAAGTTCGTCTGAACTTTCCTTACAAAGACCATTTCTGAGGTTTACGTAGTGACTTTATTTTGAAAGTTATTAAAAATAAAACAAATTTAGATAAAGCAACAAACTTTGCAACTACTTAAGGAACGATACCTTCTAGAGCTTTTTAAAAATTTTAAATTCACTATTTGCTTACTCTGAGCAGAATATTGTCATAAAATAAACCACAGTAACTCCATAATAAATGCTGTTGTAATAAATCCAAACCCCTCAGCTTGGCCTGGAAGGCCCTTCGGGTTTTGAATTCTGAATGCCCGCCGAGCGCTCACTGCATTTCACTCACCCTCACGACTTTCCAGACACACACATCTCTTTTCAATTCTTCCTCATTCCCAAGATGGTTTCATGTAGGGACATTATTTCTCCCTTATCCAGGAAAGCGGGCTTGCCAGTTCTTCACTGAAACCCACCCACCCTTAAGTCCTTGCTCAGACACTGGAGCAACCCTTGGAGAACTTTCCTGACCATCCGTCCTAAAGGAGACTCCCTCCCACGCTCTAGCTGGGAACTCTAATTATTTCCTTTGCAGAAATGTGACAACCTGAAGGAGTCCATTAATTTGTTTGTAGGTCTATCTTTCTCTAAGGGGTGAGGACCTCCTTGTCTTATTCACCCCTGTATGCTCAGCATGTGGAGCCATATTTCACCCAAGACAGCTAGTCAAAAATATTGGTGTATGACTGAATTAAAAATAAAATGATTAGACCAAAGTTATAGAAGAATATTTGGTGCAAACAATAAAAATTTATCCACACGAGACAGCGTACTTTCAAAGCACTCAGAAATGTGTTTTACCTTTATTCAAATCTGTTTTCTTCTACTGGGTTATCCGCCTCCCACCCTACGTGTCTGCTGTCAGGACGGCAGCTGTGTGCTGGGTGCCATAATGAACATGGCCTGAGACCTGCTTCCTGACGGAGCATTCAGGCAGAAGTCTGGTCGAGCGGCCCAGTATTTCATATGAGAAGGTACACCCCCACCTTCCCTGATTAGGTTGGCTCTGGCGCCTTTTTTCACGTCAGTGATCAAAACCTTTAACCGCGGACGGCCCTATGGGAAGAGTACTGATGTCTTCAGCAAGAACTTGGGCACGACCCGTGCCTCTCAGTCTCATTCAGGAAAGTCAAACCCTAACTGTGTTGCTTTACCACTGCTGAGTTGCTTCCAAAACTTACTAGGCTAAAATGAGCCAAACCAGTTTCTTGATTCCCCCTCCCTATGCCACGAAGTAGCCAAAATTGGACCGCAACCTGATGGGCTAAGCCCCCCACGGCTGTGAGCAAGCAGAAGGGCATCATTACGGAGGACAGGTGGTTTGCTGGCCTGTTGACAGTCCCTTCTGGATAAGTAAACCCCTCCCGCTCCTGCTGATGAAAAAACTAACCTCTTTGTCTAAGTCTCAGCATATTCCCATGCAAGCAGCTCTTTTACAAAAACTATTCAAATAATTACAGACTTTAGGAGTAACAAATTGTTAAGTCAAAAATTATGCTTCTAAAATAAGTATTACCGCTGTCAGTCTCATTAAATTTTCACCAGGGACTAATGACTTAATTTGAGCTTCTCTTTCTTTATATAATCCAGGGGCATTGTATTCTTCACGGGCAAAGCCAGCAAGTTGTTTTCACTTTCATTTTAAAATTAAAGGTATTAGTTATTTTAGAAAGTCACATCTTTATTCATTAAAGGCTTAGTGCAACTTAGGAAGTAAAAGCCCTATTTTGGGGCTATTTAGATGGATCTCTGAATGCCACACTACTTTATTGTAAGTCTGAGGTTCTAAAATTAAAGTAACTTTAGTATGATTTAGGGTTATTAACCAAAATTTGCCTCCTCACAATCTTTTGGGTGAAGACTGAAAAATTAACTACATAGGTTTTTTTCATTAAGCCCTTAACATTTGCGTTGTATATGTTAGTGTCAGAGAAAGAAAGAACATTTTTTTCAGTCAGTATTTGATAATTAGAATTACTTAGACTACCAGTATTCAGAGTTTCACTTTTCATTTTTTTATTTACAGCACCAGTGAGGAGTGAGGAGAAGAGCAGAAAAACAGAAATAGAAATATATATTTTAAAGTTAACTTTTTAAACAGGGTACCTCTAGCTTTATTTACATGATTGGTAATAAATGTCCACCCAACATAAACAGACATAGGCTGCTGCTAATACGACCATAAAGCCACAGCTTTGTTTCTTTTTGAGGCCACTGTTTGTACAACTATTTTCATATAATTTCATTGTGCCAGTAGATAAACTTGAGACCGATAGGTATATGCAAATATATGAATTACAGGAAGGTAGAAGCCTGAAAGTATTGCCATTTTTAGCATCTGGCCCAGATTGCTGAATTCATCTGCCATGCCACTCCCTAAGATAGCCGTTATTATCTAGTTTCTCACTTTATAAGTAAAATCTTTTTGAATCATATCCAAAGTCAGAGGTTTTTTCAGTCACTGAAAATTATTATCTACTGCTGTTTTTAATAAATCCTTTTAAATATATTCAACTACTTAAAATTATGGCTAAATTTACATCAAACATATTTCTATGTGTTACGTTAGGTAATATTAAACAGCTTCTAATGGGTGTGTAGTTTCTTCTGGAAACTGCACGTGGTTGGATGGAAGGCTCCCGCAGGGTGGCTCTCAGAGGAACCCTTCACTCAATTGTTATTAACTGACATATCAGTTCCTTCAAAGCACTTGACCAAAATTACGTATTAATCCATTTACAAGTGATGGAATAAATACAGCAATAAGAGATATCCATAATTTTCAGCACTGCCTGCTGTGCTCTGCACAGTCAATCCTGATGGGAACCCTGGATGATGACTATTATCCCTTATTCTATGGATGAGGAAACTGAGGATCAGAGAGGTGCAGTAATCGTGTCAAGGTCTCACAGCTGATACTAGTCAAAGTCAAGATTTAAACCCAATTCTTCTGAATATCCTCCACAACATAGTTCTGCCTCCCTCATAATTTAATTCCTCTGTCAGAGCAGATCAAAGACCATGGAAGCTTAAGGGTAGACGGTTTTCATTCCAAGCTGGAAAACCTGTCCCACCTTCCTCTGAGAGTCTGAGAACTAGAAGAGAATGTTATCACTTCACTGCATTGAGGGAATGAGGGGGAAAACGGTAATCCAGTTACACAAAACGAAGGTACAGGGGGCAACCAATGTAAGCAGAGTTTTTCTGTACATGTCAGGGCTTACAAGCGTAGCAGTTGGGCAATGTAAGGTATTTACAAAATATCTGTTATTTACCATCAGGCTGAAATTGATGCTGTTAGTGTCTCACGTACATTTTGATATAGAAAATACACTCATTAGCCACTGACCTATTTTATGGGCTACTTTATTGTGCCTGACTAAAAATCTTACTTGATCCATTTCCGTAAGAGGTGGCCACAGAACAGTTCTGGCTTCAAGCCACAGAAAGATACTAACAGTGTAATTTGAAGAGACTTCTAACGCCCAACTGTCCTTAGAACAGATCATTTTATGCCACGCAAAGTTCAGGTCACAAGTGGATCTCCGTCTTACCCCTATGCAGTTCTGTTTTCCCTACACTTGATAATTTGGCCGCTGAAGTTAAATTGTAATTAGAGGCACAAGGAGGAGCCTTGCTCTGGAAACACAATTACAGGAGACAAACAGAGGAACAGGAACAGACACAGCCTCTAAGACACATCAGTGCTGGATATATGCTACTGATCTTCGCAACATTTCTTACCCCAGCGTCTCCTCTTCTGTCTCTTTCTATGCTTAGATGGTATTTGGTTGGTTGAATAATGGCCCTCAAAGTCTCAGGTCCCAATCCCTGGAACTTTGAATGCTGTTTTCTATGGAAAAGTGACTTTGCAGACGTGATTAAGGATCCGGAGATGGGGAGACGAGCCTGCATCATCTGGATGGGCCCTACATGTAATCACAGTGTCCTTATAAGAGGGCTGCAGAGGCAGATCTGACTGCAGATGGGGATGGCACGTGACCACTAAAGCACCGTGTCATGCCACTGGCTTTGAAGATGGAGAAGGGGCCAAGTGCCAAGCAATGGATGCAGCTCTAGCAGCTGGAAAAGGCACATAAGGGGATTCTCCTCTAGAGCCTTCAAGAGAGCACAGCCCTGCCGACACCTTGATGTCAGCACACTCAAAGGGATTCCAACCTCCAGAGCTGTAAGAGAATAAACATGTTATTTTGTGGTAAGTTTTTAGAGTAGCCATAGGAAGCTAACAGATAGGGTTCAGGAGGGAACAAGGACCCAGCTCTAAGCTAATCAATGTATCCCATTCTTCTGTCCACAGTTGTGGATAGTTCATCAGAAGTGAACGTGAGATTCACCAGGAATGCTGGAAGAGGCAGAAGTCTCCCTTCTGCTGGCCTGAATCGTAGAGGATGTGAGGTCTGGGACAGCAGAAGCCATCTACTGTTCACAGAGGGAAACCCGCCTCAGCGTGAAGGCAGGTGGAGACAGGAAGAGACACAAGAGTGGGGAGCAAGGGAGAGGGAGAGGCGATGGGAGAGAGGGCCTTCTCTTCACCCCTCAGTTATTTGGTGCATCAGTTGCTGCTTCTCTTAAGCCTGTTTGGGGGATTTTTCTGCTGTTTGCAAGTAAAAGTGTTCCTGTGGACACATGTTTTAGGTTTGAGTTTTTAGTTTTTAAGTTTTTTTTTTTTTTAAATAACAAAGGTCAGCACAATTGTATAACATGTGTGCATCACTATGTAAATATAATTAGAGGCCACATCAAGAAACACACCTATGTCTCTAAGATTATATGCAATAAATATTAGAGCTGCTAAATAATCCTTAGGGAGGGAGCTAGGAAGACAAATCCTAGGGGAGGTGATGAATTCACTCGGCAGAATTCAGCTCTGTTTAATTAGGGACCCTTTTGTCAAATTCTGCTATGGATTTCTCATACCTAAAGCATCCAGACACATTATTCAGTCTCAGATGATTTTTTCTTATGAATAAAATGCTGCTTTAACTGGCCTTGTCTTTTTTCTGGTGTTAAATACCTGTTTAGGAATTCCTATTGTTACTGCTTAGTTATTCAATCCCAGAGTAAAGAAATCACCTTTTGTTTTCTCTCACTTACCGCCAACACAGGGCATTTTCCTTGCATAAAATGAATGACTATTGCATTAAGAAATGAAAAGTCCACCACTCAACATAGGCTTTGGGATCTGTAAAGTTCCTAGGATGAGGTAAATCACTTGATGTGTAAGCGCTGGATATGTTCCAGGTTAGCTAAGAGACAGAAAGACAATTCATAGGCTGTACCTGCAGTTTTGTAGGACACAGTCTTGTCGGAGATGATTTATTATCTCCAAGGATGATTGTTCTAAGTAGGAATAGTGGGGATGAAGCGGTAGAAATGTCCAAAATATAAATATATTTTTCTTAAAAGTTTGCTTGAAAATGTGAATATTATATCAACCAGTCACCCACAGACAGCTCTGAATTTTCCCTGATCTTTGGATTTTCAAATGTGGCACCCGCTTTGCAGAATGTATGTGATAACTAGCATCAGTAAGTGACAACACTGATTCCTCCCGAAAAAGGGCACTAAGTTCTTTGTTCTAAGTCTTCTGTTTGTTGAGGCTATTCTTTACTCGTAAAAAGTTAACAATGTGGCTGTCAATTTTTTTCTGTCAAAGTATAACAGCATATTGATCTGATCTGTTATCTAGCTGGACAACCAATGGCTGATGACTGCCTGGAGCTCTCCTATGAAGAAAGGGAGGGATCTGTGGGGCGCAGCCTGTCGGCCTATCATCGATTCACACGCGATGGTGGTGGGTGTAACTTGCTGACTCCATTTCCCTTGTAAAGGTAGAAGAGCACATTTTCGCTGCGGCACAATCACCCTCGCAGGAAAGAGGGGACCCAAAGTAGTTAAGAGCTACCTATCCACACAGGACTGCTTTACATGCTTGAAAAATTAATCCAGCTGTGCTGAAGTGACCCTGCCCTCTTCCCTCAGCTGATAGAGGTGGATCTCAACGCTTTCATTCAACACAGAGAAACAATACATTGTTTCACATACCTACTTAAAAGCAGCCACCAGATACTTAAATACCAGAGATAGAATTTATCAGCATCGTTCCTGGGTGGCTTCCTGAAACGTTGACTTGCCAGTTCCTGGAGACACCGTCCACATTCTGTGACTAAGAACTCTTTCACCTGGGATTTCTAAGTGCAGTTTGATTATCCTTTCTGCCTCTGATGGAAGTTTGTACTATAAGTAAAAATGTCAAATGATAAATGGAGTATCTCTAAACCACCAAACAAATATTTGTAAAGACATAGTCTGTGAAACTTAATCCCCACTTGACCCAGGTACAGCAAAGTGGGAAACTCTCCATGTATTAAAAGAAAAGTAAAAACAACGTAGCATGTGATTAAAATAGTTGTCCATTACATATCAATGACATATATTTTGCAGTTGTACACACAATCTTAAAACACTTTATCCATAATTGGCAAAGAATCAGTAAAACTACAATGATTCATAATAACAAAGTTGACTCCTCCATCCTTAAGAAATTCCCAAATGACTCTGAATTAGATTTTTTAAAACTAAATTAATTCAAAATATTTCACTGGTCTGCTTTTCTGCAATCTGAGAAAATAAAAATAGATAAATCACTTTCCAAAGAAAAATAGCAGCATTTTGTTTTTTACTTATGTCCTAGATTAGCTACGTATCCATTACAGTCTCTTACGCAGTTTCTATTTATGTAACCTAGGCTGACATCCACACTGACTGACCCTGAATCACTGTTGAGTATTGAATCATCAGAAATAAAACAACTTGCTCTACATAGTGTACTAACATTGCCTTAAAAAATCTCCAAAGACTTAAATTTTTTAAATGCAACCTGTACTTTTTCGTTTGATTACATTTGTTGTTTGTTTGTTTGCCAGAGCCATTGATGAGAGCAGATACAACAAACACAGAGCTGAAGGACATGTAGTCAAGCCTGTCAAATCTTAAATGCTTCTTCCCAGAAAAAGACAGTTTCAGTTTCGTAGTCTTTTTCTTTAGGTGTTGCTGTTAGTACTTAGCAATACTTACAGTGCCGATTTCTCAAGCAGAGGCTTTATATATTGGCTTCTTTTAGGTACTGAGGATTTATCTCTTTGGGCACTACCCCCATCCCATATTCTTTCCCTATCCTCACAAACTAGTTATACCATATTTTAAAATAGACTCCTGGTGTATCTTTATTATATGTATGCTGTTATCGTTAACCACATTTCTAATCCTATCTTGTACATATTTTCCTATTGGAATTAATAATAGACATTTTATGTGCTTAACTTTCTGTTTTTTATTGAAAAGCATTTTCCCCAGCTTTTCCAATATACGTACCAAATAGTAGTAATTCTTCCAAATATTCACTCATCAAATAACTTTCTATTGGTTTTTCTTTCCTTTTTTTCTAAAAAAGATTGACCCTGAGCTAACATCTCTTGCCATTCTTCTTTTTTTTTTTTAATTCTTCTTCTCTCCAAAACTCCCCAGCACATAGTTGTATATTCTAGTTGTAGGTCCTTCTGGTTCTGCTATGTGGGATGCCGCCTCAGCATGGCTTGATGAGCGGTGCTGGGTCTGCACCCAGGATCTGAGGTGGTGAAACCCCGGGCTGCTGAAGTGGAGCTCATGAACTTACCTGCTCGGCCCCGGGGCTGGCCCCTCTTGGTCTTTCATATGCAGTGTCTTCTGCGTTCGTCTGTCGTTCCTGCTGTAATGCAGCGGCAGGTCTGTTCTTCCTGCTGGGTCTGGTACACACCTGTAGCCCGGGGACTTGATTGACATTCTCCTGTGTTAAAGCACCTCTTTCCTGCATCCGGTGTCTTCCTTGGATTCCTTGCTCATTTTGCTATAATACATCTTTCAGTAGATTCTAAGAAAAAGATCATAGAAGAGTTTATTTTCCAGATGTTGCATTTTGGAAAATGTCTTTAATCTCCCCCAAAATTGAATGAAAGTTCAGCTGGACATAGAATTTTAGGTTGAAAACCATTTTCCTGCAGCATTTTAGGATATTGCTTCTCCTTCTTTTAACAATTAGTGTTATTGCTGACAATGCCAATGATATTCTAGTTTTATTCTCTGCATGGATCCTTTCTCACCTCTGGAAGTGCTTAAGAACTCTTCTTTGTACCTTGTTTTCTAAATTTTTACAAGAATGTGCCTTGACATTTTTTCATGCTCTGTGCTGGAGTATTATTCATTAATTGATAAATAATCATCAGTGATTATTCATCAACCTCTTTTATTCTACAGATGCGTGCTCTTCAATTTCCTCCCCTCTACTTTTTCTGCTGTCTCTTTCTTCAATACTTATTATTTGAATGTTGGAGCTCCTGACTGAGCCAGAAACACTCTTCTCTTTTTGTCCTATTTCATAACTTTCTGTCTTCCCCCATCCCATCTAGAGGACATTTCTCTGATTTAATCTTTCAAAACCCCTATGGGAATTTTTTAAGTATACTACTACGTACACTATGTATTACATCTGTCAGAGTGCGGGCTGGAGGTGAGGGGCAGGATGGAGGGTATAAATACTGTCTGCGCCTGTGCTCCAGAGAGTCCGAGGGCCATCGATTCATCCATGGCTTCTGCACCAACCTTCGTGGTCGTGGGCCTGGCAGCACCACTGTCTTCTATCTGACCTGAGGTCGCCTGGCTGGTTGGTCAACCTCCTGTTGGCGGGAGGGGAGGAGTGGCTGGGAGAGGAGTTCCTCACTGTGCAGCGCGAGCGAGGAGGCCTGGAGTTCGCAGGCTGGCTTTCTCTCCTCTGTCCTTTACAGGCTCTCAACCACCCCTCCTGTTCTTACTCTCTCTTTTGGTCCCTGGTATTTCCAAATAATGACCCTTTAAGTGATCAATTCATTCCCTTCACCACTTCAGGAGACAGCTTTCTTTTCTCTGCTAAGTCAATAAAAACCACTAACAAAAATTTGTTTGAATTTCTCATCTCTTAATGACTCCTCCTTGTTCTTTTTACCTTTTGTGGGTTAATTTTTTTTAAATTTTTTATAGCTGTTTTAGCAGTGTACTGGAAAGAAAAGGAAGTATCTACAATATTTAAAGAGAATCCTAAAAAGTAATTTTAGGGTCAACTGCAGTAGATTTTCTATAATGCTGTTCTGAATACACTATTTCTCTTGACTCTTCCCTGCTATCATTATATAGTTATTTAAATTTGTTTTTATTTTGATTTTTATTTAAAAATGTACATTAGCATTTTAATAAAAATACATTTAATGTATATGAGGGTTCAAAATATACAGTTATTTAATTTCTTACACATGACCTATATTCAATAAATATCTTTTGAATAAATTAATGTATTTTCTTATAAAACAAAATGATATGTTACCCACAATCAATATTTCGTGTTTGACTTTGCTCTCGTTATAAACACCTTTTTTTCTTGGCTTCAACAAAAGAATTGAGTTTGGAAAACTCCAGGAATTACAAGGGAAGAAGTAGAAGGATTCATGCAAAAACAGTCATTCCTCCATCAGAAACAGATTTTTCACTTTCCCCAGGATGCTGGGGAAAAAGGATTTGAAAGAGTTGTCATTTAGCTCGTGGTATGAAATCTTCATCTCTCCTCTTCCTCCTCACTCCAGAGGTTCCCCGGGGGCGACTGTACAGTGGGGGCCTCCACATCAGACGGAACGACAAGGTGGAAGGGAGAAAGTTTGAATATTTAAGAAAACAATCTCATGAAAACCAAAGCTTTGGATATTATAAGGAAGTTTAAAATGCATACAAATAAGCATTTTACTATAAGCTTTGAATATAAAATATCACATATAAACATATAGAAACATATACACTTACGTACATGTGTATTTATAGATACTCTTTCACTGCATTAGTTCTTCAAGGGTTTTAAAGGATAAAAAAATTGAAAAGGCAGAGAGAAGAGCAAAGGGAAGAGGAAAGGTCATGAAGAAAGGGTGAGAGGCCCAACTATCACAGAATACATGAGGATGGGAAAATACTTCCTTGACAGAAGGATGGGGTTTAGAAAGGAAGATTTGGGGCTGTTAGAAAGAATCTTTTAAAAAATCTCAACTTAATGAAATCAGGAGAAAATATAAGTCCTTTGAGCACAGAAAGCACAATGAAAGTCCTATTTTAGGATAAAGAAAGAGAATGAAAAAAATTCTTGCTGCAAACAGATTCATACTATCTATTTCCTTGCTGTGTTTGAGAAGTAGCTCGCAATAGAACAACAATCCAGATTCCATTGTTACTGAGTATTAATGCATTCAACAGTAGAAACAACTACTTAGGGAATGCTTTTATGATAGATGCTATATGAAGGGTACATGACTGACTGAGTGCAGAATCGCAAACATCTAAACAGTTTTGTTGCAAAGCACAAGGTTTTAAAACAACAATTCCTTCCATTTACGTAGCGCTGGTTTTTCTACAGAGCTCAAAGTGCAAGTCCATTATCTAAATCTCAAAATATCCCAAGGGCAGGGTTGATGTAGAAATTAATACTGCTAACTTACAGAGAAGGATACTGTGCACGGGGGCTGTGCCCCTTGTCAGGCAGCAGGATTAGAGTGGAGGCTCCTGTTGACAACCTAAGTGATATCTGTGTACCAAGGGTTTTCAGCACTAGGTCATATTCATCGTTATCATTCCTGCAAAGTCATCCAAATTTACATTGAAAATAACTTATCTTGTTAGTTGTCTCTAGTAAAAAATCTCACAGAGGGGCTGGCCTGGTTGCGCAGTGGTTAAGTTCAGATGTTCCGCTTTGGCAGCCTGGGGTTCTCCGGTTTGGTTCTCAGGTGCAGCCCTGTGCACCACTTGTCAAGCCATGCTATGGCAGGCATTCCACATATAATGTAGAGGAAGATGGGCATGGATGTTAGCTCAGGACCAGTCTTCCACAGCAAAAAGAGGAGGATTGGCAACAGATGTTAGCTCAGGGCTAATCTTCCTCAAAAAAAAAAAAAAAAAAATTCACAGAGCCAGCCCTGATGGCCTGGCAGTTAAAGTTCTGCATGCTTGCTTAGCTTCAGCAGCCCGGGTTCAGTTCCTGGGAGTGCAACCACACCACTCATCTGCCAGTAGCCGTGCTGTGGCAGCAGCTCATATAGAAGAACTAGAAGAACTTAGAAATATACATAACTACGTACTCAGGCTTTGGGGGTAAAAAAGGAAGAAAAAAGGTGGAAGATTGACAACAGATATTAGCTTAAGGTGAATTTTCTCCTGCAAAAAAAGGTCATTGCCTTTCAAAAAAAAAATCACAGGAGAGGAGACCTAAGAGTTATACTGGAAGTTCGAATTGCTGGTTTTGGGGAAGCAAAGTTTAGGTGTTACTGAGAAAGAATGGAGACTTATCAGACAGGTATTGGCAAACCTTCTCCACTGAGGATCAAAGGGAAACTTCAACTGCTTTCACCGGTTCACACTAACTATGAAGCCCCAATGTCTTTAACTGCTGTAAAGGACAAAAATACGTAACAATGAGATTCCCTTGTTGAGAAAGCAGACATCACAGTGTGAACTCTGGGCTGCTTACACCAGCTGCAATAGAAGGAGTCACTCCATCTCAGGGGCCTTTGTGCCCCCAGGGGAAGAGACTAGAGACAACCAACATATGAGTCTTCCTCTAATCTTCCTAATTTGATGCATTATGAGGAAACCATTGGAATAACCCTCATATCTTCCAAACCTCAAGCCTAAAAGATCCCATTTACTCATATTCCAGAATTTAGCAAATGAAGTAGTATTTATGTTTTGATGTATATTTTCTATAAGTAATATTTTATCTTTACATACTTAGATGGCATTTAAAAGAACGACTATGTATGCATTTATTATCTTCCCCAACTAACAATTTCCATGGCTTTGAAAATGAATTTCTTACATTTTCTTTTCGCTTCAACTCTGTTCTCCTCTTTTCTACGACGTGGTTTACCCATCTTTTCTATGATGTGGTTTTTCCCACTTGGCACGTCCTCCGTCTCCTTCACTCATTTATAGGCTTCTGCATTTCTGCTTTCCGAGAGGACTTATCCCCATGATCTGGACTTGTTGTACCTTTCTTTTCTTTCTAATAATACCCAACAAATTTTTTACTTAAACTTCCATCTTGTCTGCTTCCCCCAGCTCCTTTCCCGTGACTTCTCCAGTTAATAATCTCAGCCGTCTGGTTCCCAAATCTTTTCCCATAATGCATTCCCTCAGTAGGAGGTACTGTATCCTTACATGCTTCTTTTGGAGGACTGCCATGTTTTCCTATGTTGGTTTTAATTAGGAGTTCTGGGGTTTTTACAAGATGTTCTGCATGGTAGCTCTGCTTTGCCCTGGTTTGATTTCCTGTAGGTTTTGGTGAGTTTTTTTCATATCCTCATCATCAAATTCAGCAGCTTCTATTTTGAGGGTATTGATTTACTTTGCCATCTTCTTGTATTTAACTTGCCTTCTGTTCCTTGTTAAGTTTAGGATCTTGGCCTTTGTCTCAATGCCTTTATTCTCCCTTATCTTTCCTGTATTTTTGTCTCTCTTCCATTTCTGTAAAACCCAGATGCTTTGGCAGAGAATTACCTTTTTATTATTCCCAAAGATTAAATGAGAAAAAATGTCAAGTGTTGTGGGCTCGACTCAGTAAGTGCTCGCTCAACATCCGCTGTTGTTTTTCTAACTATCCTGGTGATTGCTATGAATGACCACACGCTCTGAACCGCAGGGCTTAGCTCGCCCTGTTTTCAAAAACAACTATTTATACTATCTCATTATATTCACTTTCCTGTTCCCAATTTCCAGTCCATCTTTGGATCTTCCTTATATTTTCCATATAAATAATTATTTTGTTCTTCTTTTTGGTTTAATGGCTCTTATTACAACTTCTTGTATAGATTGTTGATGTATTTTTTACTTTTTCCTTGCGTTTTTGTTTCACCTGTGTCCTTTTAGTGAACTTAGACTAAACATCCATTTTACTTGTGGACCTTAAGTGCTGATTCTATTATATGAGATATTTTTTCATCTCATTTAGAACCGCATAAAATACTCCACGTGCATGCCATCCTCCATGTTGATTCCTTTCCATCTGAAAACTTCTGAGCAGGCAATGTCAGAATATGAAGCTTTTGCAGTAACTTTGGGGGTAAGAGTTTTATCTCTGTCTGTTATTGGAAAGAAAATTATGGTTTACCTGATTCAAAGTCTCGATCTAAATTTAACTGACGCACCGTGATGTCTCTTGCAGAAATCAGCCTCCCCCTGTGCCTTCGTGGTGCGTCTCTGCACTTGACGTGTCAAGTGTCCCTGTTTAGTGATGCCAGCAGACCAGAGTTTTCTTTCCTTTACCCTTTCAGTGATGCTATTGGTATCCTGTCACCACTAAGAAAATGATAAGATTTGTATGTATACTGGCAGGAAGGCAGGCTACAGCCAGATGGGGCCCCATCTTAAAATGTACATACAAACATACATTCACGTGAAGATAATTGAAGGGAAGGGTCTCTAGATGGGGAGATGTTACCATTGGCTACCTAGAGTGTGGAATTTTGCATCTGCTTTTCTGTGTGTTTGCATGTACGTGTGTGTATGCCTATGACTTACCTGCAGGATCTATTTTCTTCCCACTATAATCCTGTTCTTGAAATTAGTTGTCATTTTAGTCAGAAATAAAATAATTTTTAAAATTATTGGTGAGTCTCTTTATTTCATCACATTTGTCACCCTAATAGCCTCTCGTCAGCCAACAATGCAGGAGACAGTTGGTTCAGTCAACCTTCGGAAGGAATTCAACTGAGGCCGTTACACTAGGAGACATTCCCTGTCTAGAAATGCCATCACGTTGTTCACTTCGGGAGTGTTGAAGTCTGATAATAATTAACTCCTTTCTTCGGTGCTGTCACCATGGCGTTAAGCACCTCTCTTCCAGTACACTTTAGATTATCCACACGACAATCAATAATCCTTCTCCAGCTTCCTTTACTGAAGAGACAGGCCCCCTTCCTTCACTTTCAGTCCTGCCTCATTCTGTAATACACACACACACACACACACACGTTTATGTGCACACACAGATATACGCTTTCCATTTCAGAGTCCTGGGGAATCAGTCTTCTGAGGCCTTAAGTTACTCTTATTGCATATTGTAACTTAAGTTCTGCTTTATCCAAACTCATAGGAAATCTATCAACCCTTAAAGGTTTCTTTGATGGTCAACACTTCTTTCAGCATTGACTCCTTTCTTCTTCTGCTTCTTCCTCCTCCTACCCCTCTTCCTACTCCTTCCTCTTTCCCCCCTCTCCTGATTGCCTGAAGATTTCTAACCAAATGATCTTTCTGAGGTGGGAGGGTTTGTCTCCTCTCCTCACATCTGTTGCCCATCCTACAATGTCTGTTTCCCTTGGCTTTTTCCTTCCATGGCCAGAGTAGCAACTGCTTCATTTCTCATCTGCTTATGCCCCGTGCGTGTCCTTCCTTCTCTTAGAGCCCATGGCTTCCTCCTGCATTTATTCTGAGCAGGTGTTCCCAGCTTAGTCCTTTCATTTCCCCTTTTGTTGATTATAACATAACATATGACATTACTACAAGAGAAAATATGCTCTTGGGTGAATAGGAGAAAGATGACCTCCTGCCAATACAACTATATACAATGTTTCCTTTCCTTTTTTTTCTTTTATAGCTAAAGGCAACAAACTTATCCTCCATTCCTAACTGCTTTTCCTTACTCACTGAGACCTAATTTCATGACTTTGTAGATTCTATCTTTGGCATCTCCCTGAGTGTCCCCATGCTGGTGATAAGCCTCGCCTGTGTCTAAATGAAAGCATGAAAGCGCAGTTAAGCTGAGTAGTTAAGCTCACCTCCCTTCACACACGCACTTCCCAGTCCAAACCCTTACAGTCCGCCACTTTCATTGGTGATGCTAATCTCTCCTGGTATCTTGCTAAGTAAACTAAAATGTGTCTTGCAGCCAAGATTTCATGCCTGAGGAGAATGAACAGAGCTTTCAGCCATGACTGGTTAATGCAATTCCCACAAAGTTCTTGCAGCCTTGCTTTCCACTTCCTCCTGAGGCATTCATTCTCTCAACCAAATTCAATTTCTCTGCTGCTCTGACGCTCATGTCGAACTCCTTATTTACAGGGACTCACTGGAAATATGTCCCTTGGGTTCCTCCCAACTGAATTAATAATTAGGGTCCCAGGAGCAGTCACCGTGCCCTGGGACTGGTTTCCGTGATGGAAGCAGAACTCCTAATTCGTCTTCGACTGAAGGGGGCTTCCATTTTCCTAGCAGGGATGCAAAGATTCTTTTCTTCCTTTCTTTGCCACCTTCTTCCTCATGCCGGTAGCAAAGACAAAGCAGATGAGACAACAATGTTTTTCCACCTTCTGCCTCCTTAGTTCATTCATTCTGCTCAGTTCTGCCATTTGCTCTGTAAGGCTCTACATGGGTGCTCCCTGAGGTAGTCAACCCTCACCAGCCTCTCCGCCACAGCAGTAGGCTCCCCGGCCAGCTCTCGCCTCTCTTGGAGCACTATTTGCTCCCCCAGGCTCTGCAGGGCCACAGGCAGAAGCCTCCAGCCTCCTTTGGGGTTTGCCTGTCACGATTGCATTTTCTGAAACCCTTTTTTTCCTCTTCTCCCCTCCCTACCCACCAATCACATCCATGGTCCATTGCCTTCTACACCAAGATGACAACGCTTCCACTGCAGGTTGCATCCCCCATGCCCCTGTACCCCTCCTAAGAGAAGTAACCAGCCCTTCTCTTCTCCTTTCTGAGAGTCTGTCACCCAGCCCCAAAGGAAAGCTCTGATAGCTTGGCCCATCCCCTTCTCCTCCAGGCCAAAGTGAACTGACCGTGTCGTGTCGATCCAGATTCCTTCCTCGGGAATGTGCCATTGGAAATAATGTTAGGCTGTGAGCGGCCGTGCTGAGTCACATCAAGACAGAGAGAGAAGACTGATCAGCAGAGACAAGGAACGGGAGAGGAGGAAGAAGAAGGGAGGAAGAGGCGGGGGAAGAAAAGCAAGTGATTGAATAGAGAAAGACAGAGAACAGAAACTGCACCTTTGAAGAAGTAGAGAGCAGAGGCCAGACCCCTGACTTTCAAATTCCTCTGCCCACTTCCATGTGAAGCCCCCACTCTTGTACCTTTCCAATAAAGTCACTTTATTTACCCACGCTGGTTTTGATGGATTTGGTTTCTTAAAGCCAAATGTCCTCTATCAAGATACATCCAGTAAGGTAAAAACAATGAGAGTATTATAAATGATAATGGCCGTAATGACCGTAATAATAACAGCTACCATTTATCGTGCACTTACTATGATGTACTAGGCACAGTCCTGTACATTTTATGTACATGATCACATTCTCACAGATGTCTTGTGATGGGAGTTAGGTGATAAGAACATTGACACAAGACAGGTTTGGCAATGTGTCTAGTTGCATAGCAAACACCCTAACTGACCTTTGAACCCAGTTCTGTTTTCTTCTCTAAAACCATGTCCTATAAGCTAATACATGGAAAGCATCCCAAACAGGCCTGGCACATGTACACCACAGGCCAAAATTGCTAAACCCTTAAGGTATCTCAGTCACTGGATAGGACCCGCTACACTGTTTTAAAATTGGTTAGGGCCGGCCCGGTGGTGCCACAGTTAAGTTCGCACGGTTCGCTTCTCAGCAGCCCGGGGTTCGCTGGTTTGGATCCCACGTACAGACATGGCACCGCTTGGCAAAAGCCATGCTGTGGTAGGCATCCCAGGTATAAAGTAGAGGAAGATGGGCATGGATGTGAGCTCAGTCTTCCTCAGCAAAAAGAGGAGGATTGGCAGTAGTTAGCTCAGGGCTAATCTTCCCCCCCACAAAAAAAATTGGCTAGCAAAACAATGTCAGGCAGGATGATACAAAATCCTGCCACTCAGAGTTCAGTGTTTGGATGAGAGGCTGAACATCAAAGGGAACTTGTTAGAAATGCAAAGTCTTGAGCTCCCCCGAAGCTTTAGTAAGATCTCCCAAGTGATCTGTGCGTGCACTCAAGTTTGAGAAACTGAGCTCAGAGACTCAGAGTGGACATTGCTGGTGAGCTAAGATAGCATTTTACTTATCTGGTTAGTATAACTATGAGGCAGTCTCTAAGATAAATATTCAGCTGTATATCAGGTGACTAGAACAAAAGCTGAAAGGTGAAAATCAGAACTAATGCAAGATTCTGAGGTTCTGCTAAACCCTGTCATTGCAAACACAAGACTTTAACTATCGAGGAGTAACGGATTATTTCTTCACCTGAAGTGTTATCAAGTCTCTCTTCTGGTTCTTTGTCAACCACAAATAACTGTTTCTATACTGGTCTCCATTTTATTTCATTTTGTTGTTTTTATAGACAAGGGATGGGTCTGTCTCACCTGAGTGTGTTGACTCACTGGGTGCTTACTTTGGGACCTGGATATCTTCCCAGAAGAACGTCCAAAGTGTGGCTTGTTGTCAGAAGACTCTGGAATTAGCCCAGCTTGCCAGCCTTTATACAAGAATCTAAACTAAAAGATCATAAGAACGGACACAATGCTCATTTAAAGCTGGTTCACGTTTTGAGTGCTACTGGTGAAAGCTTGTTATCAACTTTACAGAGAGCCAAATTCCAAAATCAGAAATTAAAAACTGCTGTTAACTTTAATCTTGAAAAATGTGAAACACTCAGAACGTAATTGAGATCAACATCCCAGGAGTGAGCTGATAGATGTGACTTAATGTAAGAAAAATGAGTGTTTATTTTTACACACGATTTCCATTCACCTATCTGGAATTTAGCCATGTACTCAAAATACGGTTGTACTAGAAGTCAACAATTTGCTTATGGTGGATATAATAACGATGGCAAGTAACTCTCAAATAATGTCGTATTCTTATCCTTCATGCTGCCCTGGAAGCCCTCTGTGCGTCCACGATTACGGTGTGAGACTTCAGACAGCAGTAACCAGCTCAAAGATATTTGTGCACCCATAGCCTGTACGAACATTTATTTCCTTGCCTTCTGAAAAAGCTATGTGTCTAGAGAAATGGTAGAGCTGGCATGTAATACAGCATTTCTAATGCTATCAGTAAATGTTGTCAGACATGCCTCTGCAAAACCAGAGGTCAGAGACAAAGAGAGAAAAGGGAATATTTATCAGACAAGGATGATTAGAGAAAGACTGAGGCTACAAGCCAGGGCTGGAGGCTTTTAGTCTGGATTCAACAAAAACTTTTTTGAAAATACTGTAAAGTGCCCAGGACTAGGCACTAGGGCTTCAAGTGAATGGGGATAAGGGACATGCTTGAAAAGGGAGTACAGGAAAGCGGTTCCCTTGAATATTCAACTTCTGGCAGCAAGAAATGATCTGACTGATGGAAGAGGGTTTGGGTGGCCTGGGATTTCACAGCTTCTTGCAAGTGATAGGGCAGAGATGGAAAACCTAGCTCAACGTCATCCGCCAAGGGACAGGTACTCAATAGGGACATTACCCTGACCACAGGAACACGTAGCCTGTGTCATCTCACCGCCTCCCAGACCCCTCTCCCACACGCATCCAGATTTAAACTAAATAAGTCAACAGCTATGCTTGGTGAGATTTCCGAAGGCCTCTTTCGGTTTCTGTGCAGGTGCCTGCTCTCTCTTCTTCTATCTGCACAGAGCCTTCCCTCTGCACTGCCCTCATCTTCATTTCCCTCTCCTCTTTGTTCCTCTCCCATCTCCCTTCCTTCTGGCCTCCCTGGTCTCTTGCTCTCCTCTCCTCTTCTCATCCCAACCTTGGAGCAACCCACTGTCTCCTAGTCTGTGTCCTATCCCCCTGCTGTGATTCTTAATGAAATACATTTCAGGAGGGCTTCTGATTGGGTCCATGACAAGTGCGTAATTCATAAGCGCAGCTGGGCCCTCCACAGCACAGCACAATCCTTTCATTCTTTCTGGGGATGCTCCTTTTCCTCCTTAGCCCTTGCTCTTCTCTTGCTTCAATGGAAGACATCAGCTGTGCATTCCCTAGACTTCTTTCTTCTCCTGTTTCCTTCCTGGGGCAGAGCAGAGTCTCCTCACCTTGCTAAGGTGGAGCTCAGAAGTCATCACATCTTAGTTAAGCTTCTTAGAAGCATGTCTCAAAGGATCCCCTTATCTCCTGAATGAGGGTCTCTGTCTCTCGTGACAAACTCACCACAGCTGTCCTGCCCATTGACTCTCTCATCTTTTAAACTGCCACTCAAATTACAGTGAGCATTGGTAGTATTGTGGTTATTTAATCAAATCCCTATTTCTTGCTCTCAACTTTAAAGTTGGGAGATTTTATATTTTGTGTTTATCAAAAGTGGGTTTTTTTCTTTTTATGCTTGTGGCCCTGGATTAGAATCTTTTCAATGATCTTTCCATCCTTAATGATGGTTGGATTTTCTGTGACTTGAAGAAAGAAGAAAGAAAAGATTTCCTAAAAATGCTTATAAGACCCTGTACGCACAAGAAGGGGAAGCCTTTTTGTTTATGAGTCAGAGTCTGAGCAGATCCGACTTCTCCATAATTGTCTGTCCTTCTCAGAGCATATATATAGTGTTAGCTATGTCTTAAAAGCCTAAGGATAGAATTAGAACATTTAGGAAGCTTCCGAAATATTATTTGACTAGCAGTACCTTCAAGATCTGGCTCAAACTTTTCTCTCTTTGATAGAAGGCTTCTGGGAACAATCCTTTCTATGCTCAATCTGTAGTGGCCACCAACAGTTAATTTTCCTATCAATGCCCCGTACTTGTGTGTATTTCATCACAGAATAGTGGTTAAATGTACGGGCTTTAAGGATGTATGGCTTACATTTAAGTCCCAGTTTCAACTGTGTGACTAAAGATGACTTACTTAAACTCTCTGTGCCTTCATTTCATCACTTATAAAATAAGAATACAATTGTCAACTATCATCGTAGGATATTTTTAAGGATTAAAGGAGATAATCCCTACTAGGTGTGCACAGTGCTGAGTATATAGGAGAGGTATATTATTATTTCTATTGTTATATGTTATTATTATGGTTACTTAGGTACATTCTTTGCATTTCCTACTAAATTGTAAATGTGTCAAGTCAGGCATTTACATTATTAATCCAATATAAAACAAATTAATGCAAAACATTTGAGGGAAGTCACTTAAGGATATGGAGCATATTCTTTTCATACATTTAAGACATTTATAATTGGTGTTCAAACATCATTAAATACTGTCATGTTACCAGGTTTTATATGATATTTTACTTTTTCCTTCATTAAATGTAGTTCGTGTTACAAATAGAAAGTTAAGTCAATGAACAAGAACTGAATACACATAAATTATTGCCACAAGGCACACTTTTGATTTAAAATATAACAAACATATTATAAATATGTAGTTATATATGCTGGATGTAAAACCAGTGCTTACAAAATTTACCTTTTTAATATCATTAAAAAAAAGTCTGTGGTGCACTTACGATATCTCCTCCAAATTCCTAGTAAGTGTCAAGTTTTCTGAAAGTACTTAATGGCATGTGGACTAAGTGTACATTTCAAACGCTCACATTAGGAGTTAATGCATTTGCAACAGGCTTCTGAGTGAGGTTACACACCGCTTACGTTGCAAATGAAAAATGCACGGGAGCGAGGAGTTGAGACCTACGGACACCCACGGAACTCCAAATGCTTCTCTTCGCTTCTTCTCTCTTAATAGAACATCATTCCAGTTAGGACCATCCTAATCCAATAGTACGAAATGCTTCCCCTGAAGGCTCGGAGTTTTAGAATCATGTAATTTGGAGACTGGAATGAAAAATAAAAGACAACCCAACTTATTTTACAGATGAGAAAATAGAGGCCTGTGGCATTCATTTAAGACTGTTCTCAAAACCAGCACTATCCCTACCCTTTATCTGAGTCATTTACTCGAGTTTCGTCACATATTTTTATGCTGTTCTACTGACCATAACTTTAAACGCCCGTGCGCCCCTGACGCCGTGTGCTGGCTGTGTGCTTTCCACGGGGCTCCCCTCGAGGACCCTCTGGGGCTGGTGGGGAATTTTCCTTTGTGGTATCAAAGCCAGGAGCGCGTGGTTTCCCTTTGAGTAGTTTTAAGAGAACGCTACCGTGTAACAACTGGGGCCACAGAGAAATCTTTATGGTATATACTTTACAGATATTTTCTTCTCGGATTTTTTCCCTCTAAGACAAAAGCCTTTGCTAATAGTTCACATAAAACATATTGTTAATTAGTAAATTGTCAAGAAGCGCTAGATTCCATTCCTGTGTGGACTCCATTTAAATATGTCCCTGAATAGCTAATATACCGTTTATTTTCCAGTTAAACTTATTCAAGTATAATTTTGAAGTGCATTGCTTAAAAATTTGATACATTTAAGCCATGAAAACGAGTTTTTCAACACATGTAGTATTTAAGGAAGTCCTAACCTATATTGTTAAGATACTTACTAGCGATAATTATGACTAGCCACTTTAACCTACAGAAATAGGATTGGTAATAAAACCCAAAAACCATCCCTTAATCACTGTGGAGTTGTAATTGCCCTTTACATCGACCTATATAAAGCTGTATTGAATATTAAAGTTATTCCAAAACAATATATTTTTAATTATTTTTTATGACAGCCTCTGCTCTTTAATTAAATGCACCGGACAGGAGGATTTGGGGCGCTTGCCTTGTCGGTAGGTGGTGGGTAACAAGTTAAATTATGCGGAAGCAACGTGAAATTTTGACTAATAATATTTTTACAAGGCCCTTTTAGAAATTCTCACGTGGATGTTACCAGTGACGCTGGTTTATTAGTATTTGGTTAATTGAGAAAAAATAAAAGGAAATAAAATACTGAAATAAAAAGGAAAGAGCAGAGCGGCGCGCACTCTCCCCTCCCATTCCTCCTTCCCCTCCCCTCCCCTCCCCTTCCCTCCCCTCCCCTCCCCCGAAAGCTCGCGCTCCCTCCCTCCAGGAGCAGGTTCCTGCATGTGCCCGGAATCCGGGCTCGGTGGCGGTGACGGAGGCGCCCTGCAATACCAGGGCGTTCCCAGCTGGGGACTGCCGGCTGCCGGGAACCTGCAGACACCTGGCGCGGCTGTCGAGGGCCCCCGAGACTGCTGTGGCGGACCGGTCCCTCCAGGGCTGCAGGCGCAGGCTGTGAGCGGTCAGAGGGTTTCCTGTGTGTCAGCAACTTCACTTCGCCTAGAGAGCCGGCGGAAGGGCGAGGGAGCGCTCGCGGGCCAATCGCTCCCCGGCAGCCGCCGGCCCGAGCGCGCCCCTCGCCCTCGCCCTCGCCCCCGCCGCCGCCCCGGGTGGCCGCGGCGGGCAGCAGCCGAGCGCGCCGGCCGCGGGGAACACCGGCCCCCGGAGAGCGCGCCGAGAGCGCCGGCCGGCAGCCCGGCGGGCGGGGCGCAGGCACGCCCCTCGCCTCCCCGCGGCGCGCGGACCCGCCCGGGTGCCCAAACTCCGCCCACCCTCGCGGGGAGCCCGGCTCGCCCGCCCGCCCCCTGCACTCGGGACTGAGCAGCGCCGCACGGACGGCGCCGGGCTTTGCGGCCACGCGCGCCCCGAGGGTCCCCCGGGCTGGGCGCAGGGACGCGGAGGGAGCGGCGGGGACCCCAGCGCCGAGCTGCTCGCGTGCAAGGTAGGGAGAAGGCAGATGCCCAAGCGAAGTTGATCTCTGGGGGCAGGAGGCCGGCAGCGCGGCGGCCGGACCCCGCGGAGCCCCCGGCGCGCTCTCCGGCGCGGAGCCGCGGCCCTCGGGAGAGCACGGTCGGAAAGTTGTCGGCGCCGGTGCCCTGCGCGCCCTGTTGTGTAACCTCGGCTCTGCCAGCGGACGGCGAAGTCGCGGCCCGGGCGGAGTTCATGGCCCGCGGCGAACGCGGGGCCGCAGCCGGCGTGGGCGAGCCCCCCTCCGCCCCCTCCCGCGGGGGTCCCCGGCGCCCGCCCCCTTCCGCGCGCCCGCTTTTCCCATGCGCGCTGCGCCCCGCGCCGCCGCTGCCCTCGCGCCGCCGCCTGCCCCTCGGAGCCGCCGCCTGAGTCGGGGAGAGAATGACCGAGGTGCTGTGGCCGGCTGTCCCCAACGGGACGGACGCCGCCTTCCTGGGCGGCCCGGGCTCGCCGTGGAGCAACAGCACGGTGGCCTCCACCGCCGCCGTCGCCGCCACCTCGTTCCGATGCGCGCTGACCAAGACGGGCTTCCAGTTCTACTACCTGCCGGCCGTGTACATCGTGGTGTTCATCATCGGCTTCCTGGGCAACAGCGTGGCCATCTGGATGTTCGTCTTCCACATGAAGCCGTGGAGCGGCATCTCCGTGTACATGTTCAACTTGGCCCTGGCCGACTTCCTGTACGTGCTGACCCTGCCGGCGCTCATCTTCTACTACTTCAATAAGACCGACTGGATCTTCGGGGACGCCATGTGCAAGCTGCAGAGGTTCATCTTCCACGTGAACCTGTACGGCAGCATCCTGTTCCTCACCTGCATCAGCGCGCACCGCTACAGCGGCGTGGTGTACCCGCTCAAGTCCCTGGGCAGGCTCAAGAAGAAGAACGCCGTGTACGTCAGCGTGCTGGTGTGGCTCATCGTGGCGGGGGGCATCTCCCCCATCCTGTTCTACTCGGGCACCGGGGTCCGGAAAAACAAAACCGTCACCTGCTACGACACCACCTCGGACGAGTACCTGCGGAGTTACTTCGTCTACAGCATGTGCACGACGGTGGCCATGTTTTGCGTCCCCTTGGTGCTGATCCTGGGCTGTTACGGACTGATTGTGAGAGCCTTGATTTACAAAGACCTGGACAACTCGCCTCTGAGGAGGAAGTCCATTTACCTGGTGATTATTGTGCTGACTGTTTTTGCTGTGTCTTACATCCCTTTCCATGTGATGAAAACAATGAATTTGAGGGCCCGGCTGGATTTTCAGACCCCAGAAATGTGTGATTTCAATGACAGGGTTTATGCCACTTATCAGGTGACGAGAGGTCTAGCAAGCCTCAACAGTTGTGTGGACCCCATTCTCTATTTCTTGGCAGGAGACACTTTCAGAAGGAGACTCTCCCGAGCCACCAGGAAAGCTTCCAGAAGAAGTGAAGCACACTTGCAATCCAAGAGTGAAGACATGACCCTCAATATTTTATCCGAGTTCAAGCAGAACGGAGATACAAGCTTGTGAGGACGCAGGAATCCCCAGACACCCGCTTTGTAACATGGTAGGATGCTTAACAGAGCCACGTGGTTTTTTTCCCTTTAAGTTTCTAGTAAGTTTGGTGAAAATTCAAACCAAGAAAGTAGTGAGTTTAAAAAAAAAAAAGAAATGCTCACGCCCACGCTTGGCTTGTTTGGGTTTGCTTTCAAGGCCTGCCTTCTTTCTAACCAGAAGTATGTATAATAAAATAATACTGTCCTAGTTAAACATTTACTTCTTTTCTGCCTTTAAAATCGACACACTTTTCTATTTAAAGTGCACAGGAATATTGGAGCTATTTTGATATTAATAATTTCTCCAAGGAAACTGACAACCTGAAACTTGATTTTGTGATTCATCTAATCTTTGTTGTTTTTAATTATCCATGGTAGGAACAAATTGAAAGTCCACATTCTCAAGGTTAACATAGGATGGCAAAACACTGAACTAGGTCTGTTCAGTATCAGATGGAAAGACCTCAGCGGGGTGTCTTTTTTGGTCCTATAAGCATAGGTGCTAGCTGGCTGAGTTTCTTGGGAGAATTGAATAGAAAAATAAAGTCAGTGAATTTAAAAGCCTAAAAAGTGGTTATTGCTCAGTTATTTCTAGAAAACTACTCACTGTATGTTGGGTGCTAAATGTTTGATGATGGAAGCCTGCGTATATTATCTTACCAGTAAAATGCATTCAACGTAATCAAACTGCGTGTACTTTCCTCGTAAACACCACGGGCTCTGTTAGACTTCCTGTGATAACGAGCATCTGCTGGTCCCACTGCTGTGCAGGCCTTAGGAGTTTGCGTTCCAGTACAAATGCTCACTCACATCTGTGAAAACAATTTAAAAATCTCCGATAAACTACAGACCAAAGTGGAGGAACTGTTAGCAGGTTGAGGGATGTGGGGCAAGAGGGTAGTGTTATATCAGAGGGGGAGAGGTGACAGTCACCCACAGTGCAGTGCCTGCAACCATGTTCTCAAATGTATGAGGCAAGTGGGAGCAGGTAGAAGGCATTGTTAGATGAGGACTTCAGTGTAAATTAAGTCATGGTGGAAAGGCTCTTTTTTGCTTCTTGGAAACGTTGGAAAATAGTGAATGCAATTTGAAAAGAAGGCGGCAGAATTTATATATGTTGTGTTGATAGAATGGGAAGCTATAGTCCTTTACTGGATCTTGCATCCTCACACTTAAAGAAAAAACTCCAAATATATGGGAAAGGGAAATATGAAGAATGAAATTTAAGCACTTAAGGTACCACAGCACTGAGAAATAAGTTGTACAAACTACTAGTCACACTCCTAGTAATTTAAGAGAAGACTACTGGTGTTTTCTTCTACATTTTTTCTCTGCCAGGCAGTAATGAGAAATATGTGAAACATTTCGTTAACTTTAATAACAGTTTTCAATGAATATTGAATTGCTGCATTTTTAACCTTTGAAATCTTTAAATTCTGTATAATGTAGAATAATGAGGTGAGTTAATCCAATTTATAACTCCAAACAGATAAATCCAGGGTCAAAGGAATTTTTAATGGTGAAACCAGCCCCATAAAGTCAACATCAGACTCTGCAGCCGATGGTGGAGCAGCTTGTTTGGAAGCACTTCATAAGTAAAGCGGTTTGGGGCTGTGTCTTAAGGCAAGGACCTTAGCGCCCTGTGGGACGTGGTGACAGGAATGTCAGGGCTTATTTCAGGTCTTGGAATGCCTGGGTGGACTGAGGATTCATGGGACCCTCGGTTTCTTCTTCGAGTGGCTCAGTTTATCCAGTGTCAGACCACCAAGAACAATGAAGAAAAGCTGTGTTTAGCTTCTTTTTTACAGGTTGAGTGTTGATGCACAGAGTTATAGAAACCAAGTCAAGAAGAAACCTTTTAGATGTCCTACTTACACCTCCTCATTTTGAGGAAAGACAAGGTTAGCTAGATTCTCACTTGGTTAGGGTCCTACAGCATTGTCTGCTATGAAATCCTAGAAGAAAAAGTCTAAAATATGTCATTACTTTGTTGTCCCTGTCGAGTATCCTGTTGAGTGAGACAAGATAGATATCACTAAATTGACCAACATGGAAATTTCAAAGTCTGGACCAGCCTTGACTCGAACGCCAGTGGTACACATTTCTATCATATTTCCTCACCATTTACTTTAGTTTTCTTCCTTTTAGGTCTCAGATGCCCAGCCTGATTTACAGTATGTGTTAAGTACATTGTTTCAGCCTCCAGAGAACTTTCTTTTGGAGTGTGGACGCAGTGAGGAGGTGGACAGTCACTAGAGATGCCCTTTTACTCCTGGGCATGCTTTTGTCCAGGGTGTTTCTTCTTTAGCTTCATATATGACGTAGTGGACAATGACATGCGATTGCATGCCAAATAGTGACAAGGATGATCTTGCCAACTTCCAGGCAAAAAGCGGTCTCGGGGAAGAGTCCATACTAACAGTGAAAATACACAGAGGGATCCAGACGGAGCAGTGATCTGTTGGCTGGATATCTGATTCATGGCATATGATGATTGAGGAGGTATTTTAATAGTAAAGGTTGAAATGTGTTGGCGTTTTGATGAAAGATCTGCTAAAATTATAGAACTTACCAGTTAACTAAATTTCACACTGCAAAACTGTTTTAGTGCCAAGTTCAAGGTGTTTTGTGACTCGCAGATTGGCATCTTTGACTCTCTGAACGTCAGTGTGTGTTTGCATTGAAATGGTAAAAAGACAAACTAAGAAGAGTTGCTGCATGAGAAGAGGAGTCAGAGGTAACACCTTGAGGCGCCACTCGGCCAGCTGTGGAACTCTTGACCCTTTCAAGGCCACTCTTCGTGGATTAAAAAGGTTGGCTGACATCCATCTGTCGGGGCCTAGGGGACATGCCAAAGAGTTAAAACCACACCCAGCCAGAGGTGCGTGGGGTCTGCCCCGGTGCTTTCCCGGACTCCTCAGTGCCAGTCCTAACTAAAAAGGTTTCGAGTTCACCACCTGTGACGTGGACATAAGAGCTGTAAGTTTCCTCAGTCTGCTGGGCAGTGCGCTCACCTGTCCCTGGATAAAGAAATGTCAGTGCTTGTAGCAGCTGGAATTGGACTAGTGACAATAAGATGTGTAACTAGTTAGAGGTCTATGGAACCTTTAACTTTGCTGGTCAAATTGTAGCTATCATAACAGTATTTATTGAGGAAGCTCACAGTTCTTCAGTTGTACAGATTGAAACTTTCTTGAAAGATCCAACATACTGATGTAAACTATATTTATTACAATGTATAATATATGTCACACTGGTGTATTTTACATAGCATGATGCATCGGTAAAATGAGAGTTATTGTATTTTATGATGCTTTTCAAATATCACCATCTTGAGATGTTTAAGTCTTCAGATTTCTTTGGGTCTAAAACATGAAAATCTGTTTTGTGACACAAGTGATTAACTTTCTCTAGAAATGCTTCTGCATGTTTATGTTTTTATTTAGGGTTCTTCCTATATACACACAGTTTGGTGTTAGACTATCATAAGATCAATAGTAAATACAAAATATCTTAGCCAGACTGAGTCTGTATTGTCTACATTTTATATGATACTATAGAAAATTTATATCATCTTTTTAGGACGTTTAGAATTGTGCCCCCAAATGTGGTCAGAGATTCCATTTCCTAATGCAAAAGGCTTGTCCTAAATTTACGGTAGATCTCTTACGGTTTAGAAGTCTGGTGGGATGGGCATTATCGATACAACATTAGTTTAAGGAAAAACTCTGGGGAGATGGGGAGAGAGTCATCAGTTACTGTGCTCAGCTTTGCCTCAGTTTTTGTGTTGTGTTTCTTCTTAAGGTGAAATAGTACGATCTTAATTTCTTTGACATGGAGTTTCTAAGTAACACACTACCAGCAAGTTCAACACTGCTGTTCATTTTAATCTGATTTATTTGTTCAGTTGATGACTTTAATTCCAAGTTTTATAGTGATAACTGTATATTATTTGGCTGCTGAATTCTGTTACAATTTTTTATTCTGTTGTACATTGTATTATACATATCATTCAAAATTAATATGAAGGGAAATGTATGTTACATATCAAAATTTGTGAATTTGAATCCAGTATGTTTTAGTGCTTCTGCAAAAATGTTTATTTTTGTATTATCTGTGATTTTAATATAGATAATTGAACTAGATTTCGTTGTGATTAATCGTGCCATTGAATGGGCGGTATGGAAACAGTGTTACTTGACATTTTGAGCTTTCTCAGGTTTATCTAAATCAGTGGTAGCTTAACAAATTCCAGACTAATTGTGTGTAACCATGTTTTAGATAGAAAGAATGCACATCTCCTCTAAGTTTTGCATGCAGGAGTGTAGGATGTCATGTGCGTGCGTGGCTGTGTGTGTGTGTGTCTAAGGCATGGCAGCCAACTTTGTATCTGCTATTAATAATAACAGCAGAGCTTTGATGCAATCTTGGTCACTAGAGTTGTACCTACCATAGACAATTAAAACTGAAAAAGTCTCAATAAAACTATGAAATGGGGTCTGATGGCTTCTGTGTTATTGCAGTATTAATACTTACGAGTTTCCCCGAATTTTGATGCTCACTATTATACCAAGCTGGCAAATACTGTAGGATGTATGGAAGTAACACAGGCATTCTTGAGGTGCAGGCTGGAACGTAAGAAGTGAAGTGTTAAAGAAAGAACCTGGTGCAAGATAATTTAAGGTTGTCCTTATTCCATATTTAATCATTAGTAGGAATATGAACTAATTATTTGAGGAAAATATGGAATGCAGCCTTAATACATATTTCTCATACTAGTGTTCTGTCTTTAAAATGTTAGCTGTCATCTTTCTCCTCTAATTTATCCATGGAGGTAATCAGACTAATAATCCTTTGTGGGTTTTGTTCATCTATCAGCCTGCATTGCTTGGTTCTCTCAAGTTTATTAAAATATACATTGCTGGTGCTGTGCAGTGAAAAAGTATATGTGGAGGGCCAGCCCGGTTGCCTAGTGGTTAAGTCTGGCACACTCCACTTCAGCAGCCTGGGTTCGTTCCCAGGTGTGGACCCAAACCACTCGTCAGCCATGCTGTGGTGACCCACATACAAAAGAGAGGAAAATTGGCCACCAATGTTAACTTAGGGCAAATTGTCCTAAAGCAAAAAGAGGAGGATTGGCAACAGATGTTAGCTCAGGGTGCATCTTCTTCAGCTAAAAAAAAAAGGTGTAGGTGGAGTGGGAGAATGCTTAAAATGTCACCTTTTTGTCCTGGGTGGAGAAGGTAAGCACAGTGGTCTTGGCTGGGTTTTCTGGTTGTCTGCAGACACGGGGTCCCTGCCACAGAATCCTGTGGGCGGACACATGCAAATCTCTTGCAGCCCTTAAGATATGTGCCACTCAGATTTTACTCCTTAATTAGGTGTGCTCTCCAGACTTCACGGCTTGAGAATCCTCACTTGTTAACATTGGCTTTGATAGAGTTGTGTGGGTGTGGGGGTGTGTATGTTTATTTAGTACATACATCCAGATTATGCAGATAACTATCTTTCTGATTCAAGAAGAGTTTAAAGCTTTGAGCACGTTGTGAGCTTCAAAATCGCTTTGGGGTTAGAGTCGGAGAAGCCTCTCTCTGCACAAGTAAATGTACTGCATCGAAATTCTTTTATACTCTATTTTCAGGGGGTTTAGAACTTTGCCCCCAAATATGATCGGAATTTCCATTTCCAAATGCAAAAAGCTTGTCCTAAATTCAAAGTAGATCTATTATGGTTTAGAAGTCTAGTCGATGGGACATTAAAGACATAAGAGATGTCACTAGAAATCCATGTTAATGTTAATGCTGTGCTTACTTGCTTTAACCGGACAAGGTTGTATTGCTTTGGGGTGGACCCTGGGGACTGACATCCCCAGCTAGCAGGGTTCTGGGACCAACGGTCCAAACAACAGCTGTGGATGGAGTCAGGCCCCTGGGCTGAGTGGCTGACACCGCTGCAGCCCCTTGGAAATGGGCCTGGGAAGGGGTAGGGGAGGGGAGGCGTGTGCGGGCAGTCAGTCCTGCACAGAGGGGAGAAACGCACTGCCTTTCCTGAGTACCTGAGAGGGGAAGTCACCACAGGGAGCCGGAAAAGCCCAGAGATAGATCGGAATAGAAAGAGGCCTTGGAGACATCCAGCCCCATCACCTGGGTTTGCTCCTGAGAGTAGTTTTCATGTTTGGAGGTGAACTAGCAGGGGACTCAGGGTTCTCACTTCTCCTGCAACATTCCTCCCACATCCCAGAGCTCTGCAGCCTGTGGCTCTGTGTCCATTAGTGGGTCAGGAAATCAGTACAGTGGGTTATGATCAGCACTCTAACAAAATGAGAGAGAACAGATCAGAGTCCATCACTCAGAGAGTAAGGCGTTGTGATTTTAGTTTCAGACACACGCTCTCACACACACACACACGCAACACATATATTTACAGGTACTTGTGTCCTGGGTTGCAGTGGACATTTGATTTCTTACTGAGGACCTGGTCAAAAAAGTTCAAAACTAGCACTATTCTACTCAGCAAAAGGCGGCATGGAGTTATAGGAATAGGGGATGAGAGATGGTTTTCCAGAACTATTTTTAAATAAACACAAAGATGCTTGGCTGTTAATTTTGTGACAAAATTAACATGCATCCCTCCTTTTTTTAAATGTTATTTTCTTCTGACAATTACATTCAGAATTCCCAAGGAAATTGTTAAGGCAGCATTTAGCCTACATCTAAGGATAGCTATTTGCAGTTAAAGGTAGTATAATTGAAACTCAGGTTTACGTAAACTTTGATAGCTTAACTCCACATTGTTCCCTCTATTTTAAAGAGTTAACAGCAAAACGGAAAATGTCCACTATGTTTAAGAGCATCAGCTTTGCAGTCAAAATGCCTTAGGTTTCAACCCACCTCTGCCACTTGCTACTTGTGTACCCTGAGAAGTTACTTAAACCCTGTAACTGTGTGTTCCTCAGCCATAAAATGGGCATAACAATTGGCAGCTCATGGCATGTTGGGAGAATTAAATGAAATAAAATATGCAAAGCACCTATTGCAAAATACGCATTCGACAAATGGTAGGTGTGCCATTCTGGAGGCTGCGAAGGGTTTGCCATTCCACATGCTGTTTTGCTGTTGTTAGTGTCGTCTCTGTATCTGTTAATACAAATATTAATATTTCTGTTGTCTTCCTTCCTGCCATGGAGGCTTTGTGGGTCTCTTAGAAATTCACGTTGTGGGTTCGAGAGTGGGTCTCTTAGAAATTCTCGGTGTAGGTTTGAGTGCACTTAATTTTGTTCCTTTGGACACTCCAGTGAATATCTGAGGTCAGATAATAAGCAAGTACTCAACTTTCTGACGCTTTGCACTGTGATATTCACTGTGTGGGACAAAGACATATAAGGCTAAGTGTGTCCAGCTAAAAATACATCCACAAGAAGGGTCTGCTGACTGCTTAGTAGGCGCCCCCTCAGGTTCCTGGTCTGTTTTCAGCCACCACAATCCAGAGGCTGGTCTTCGGTTTTGCAGATCCAGAAACTCGATCGCAGCAGATCACGTCGAGTTCACCAGCTTGGGGCACTGAGTCACACCCAGCAAACTGACGAGAGAATCATTTACCAACTAGAACGACACTTCATGAGTATATAATGGCCGTATCCCGGTCACAATAACAGACGTCTGCCTCTTTGTTCAATCTAATTACGAATCAGAAGGTTGCCTACAGAGCTTAAAATAAGAGCAAAGAGGTGATATTCTTGAAAGACGTTTCCAGTAAGATAGAGGAGCTGAAAGAATTGCCTGTCCTTGGAGATATTGGTCATGATAATCAGCATCCATCCCGTACTTGGAAAAATTCTGCCTGCCTGGGACAGCTCAGCAGCACATAGATTGAAAATTTTGCACTTGCTTATTTTCTTTAAAAATCAATCACCACCATTATTACTTCTTTGCTTGCAAATTACGTTTTAGTAATGTCTCCCAATGGTGGGTGTGGGAGGAGGGTGGTGATGGAGAAGGCTGCAGTGCTTGCTAAGTTGGAGAGCCTTAGAAGACATCCAGTTGGAAAGATGCAATGTGTCAGTCATCACAAATGCCATTCCAGAGTTCAGGACAGAGGTGTGGCAAGAGATGCAGGTTTGGGAATTGTCCGTGTGCAAATGATAGCTGTAACCAAGGAAGTAGGTACAGTCACTCAGGGAGTATGTGCAGACACTGAAGAAAAAGGGCAGGCAAGGGAGGAGAGCGAGCCAGAAATAGCACCAACACTGGTGGGATGGATGGGCAGGAAGAATTGGAGTCAGCAAAGATCCCCCACAGCCTCTTGAAGAAATCAGCCTCGGAAGAGTTCCAGGGAAGAGGTGAATCTGTGTCACTTGTTACAGAAAGGACCATAAAGAGTCTGCTGGATTTGGAAATTGGAAAGCCTTGGTGTTTGATTGAGAGCACTTTTAAACCATAAAAATAATAATGATTATTGATCACTGAAGAAGTGTTTTGGTGATAATATTGAGGAAAATATGTTAGTGGTTTGATGAGAAGACTGAGATTAGAAAGAGAAAAAGGTATAAAGAGAGATTGCTTGATAATTGCAGAGGAAACCAGGTCCCTGGGGAAACTGGAGTAGAACTGGATGATATCAGCAGAACAAGGGGAGGGGACAGTCTAGGGAAGGAGTGGCTGTGGTTTTGAGGATGACTGGTGGTGAAGACCATCACAGTAGAGAGCCTAATTGGGGGGTTGGATACTGGATGGCTCACTGAGTAACAGGAAGACTGTTGGAGCTGTGGAGGAAACTGATTTGAAGGTTGGTGAACAGGAACACTGAGAAACGGAGCAGCCAGCAAGAATTAGTTGGCATCACTCTCAAAAGAGATATTTACATGGCGGTGGGGAGCCTGTCCCTCTTCTGATGAGTCAGGGTAGCGTGATAGGAGAAATGGCATCTACTGGGAAAAAGACTGAGTGAAATGTTTTACGGGGAGTTGTCAGCAGGTGTTGGTAAGGGAAGGTTGAGAGAAGTTTCCTTTGGAAAGAGTGTGTCTCCAGAAAACACAGCAAAAGGTGGTCAATAGAGGGTGGAAGTGGGAGGAGAGGGAAAGAACTGGAAGGAGAAGAAAAGTTTGGTGACAAGGAAACTCGTCCCAGGGATGTTGTACTAGATCATGAGGATAAAAGAGGCAAGCTGTAGAAAGATCCCAGGATGGAAAGAACCAACATTTCCATAAGAACTTTGGAGATAAGTTTCCTCATAGTCCAGACAGACCGTCTGTCCTTGGATGGATGGAATCAGGGAGAGGAGAATAGATGGGCTTTAGGCAGTGATCGAGAGTTCATGTGGTGGCTTCAAAACTTGGCTGCAAATTCGTTGGCATTTTTCCCATTAAGAATTTGGGTCTATGGTCCATTCCCTTGAATCTGAGGGGGTTTGTGATTGTTTTGACCAACAGAATATGGCGGGAGTGACACACTGTGACTGCTACGACCAGGTCATAAAAACCTGCTCTTTGTGGTGTGGAGCTCTGAGTTAACATATGAGAAGCTGACCACCTCGAAGCCACATGCTGGAAAGGCCACGTGGAGAGAGTGCTTGGTAACACCCTGAAAAGAGGGGTGTGTGTGAGAGAGAGAGAGACAACTAGAGAGCCTCCAGCCACTCAGTCACACCAGTCCGGGCACCAGACACGTGCAAAAGCAGACTTAGATCCAAATGCCAGCCATTCGAGTCCCTCCCAGCTGCATGAGTCTCGGACATCATGGAGCAAAGACCAGCCATCTTTGCTGAGATGTGTGTGAAAACCTGAGCCATAAAATCTATGAGGAAAATGAAATTGTGTTTATTTATGAGGTTAGGGTAGTTTGTTACACAGAAATAGATAACAGGAACAGCCTAGGACAGACTGTAATGGGGGCTGCTGAGGTGTGTTCTCTGTCATGGTTACTGCTCTTTGTGTGCCCAGGTGGGTGTGGCCGGGGGGGGTGTGGCGGAGGTTGTGGTGGGACTGGGTTAGGAATATGTGGTGTATCCCCAACCACGGATGGTATCCACTTACACGCAGAGGAACAGAGTGCCGGGTGGTTGCTCAGGATTGGTCAAAGTGAGGGCCTAATTGTGGCTAAATATTTCTATAATTATAACCCCTGCCTCCAAGACAGTGCCGAAGATCTAAAAGGCACTTAAATTGGCACAAAAAATTCACAAATGGAGAATAGTTAAGAGGTAAATTGTATCAAGAAGCTGCGAATGTAGAAGGATTTCACAGAGAAGAGAATTGTGGTTGAACAGGAATAGACTGAAGAAAGCACATTCATGGAGGCAATTATTATAAGTCTGGGTTAAAAGTTAAATAGAATTTCATATTCAGGAGGAAGAAGGGAAAGTATGCCAGGCTCACTTTTTATTTGGAGGTGGAGGTTTGAAGAAAAAAAATGAGCAAAGTCAGTGGATTGGAAAAGGATGGACTCTGGGAGAAAAAAGGGAGAAACAGATTCGCTGTGGCTCAGGAGGTGAGAGAAACTAAGGTTAACTGGGCAGAATGAAACCGCAATTGAGAGAGCAAGCAAAGAGGCTTGCGTTTAGTGTAGTCAGTGATAGAAAGCCATGAAAAGTTTTAAGTCAGGGAAATGAAATTATAGAGAATCTGGCAAGGGAGGCAGAGACCTGTGAAGATGGTTTTTCTCTAAGCAAGACTTTCAAGGAGTAGTGGTGACTGCAGAGTAAGGAGGCAGAGATCTAACATGTTTTGCGGGAAGAAATGATCAGCTGTGGGGTCTGAGTACAATGGAGGAGAGAAAAGGAAAAGTCAAGATGACCAGGGTTCCCTCTGGAGAATCAGGAATAATAGTAGTGATTCTGAAAGAATCAGGAAGGGAAGAGGCGAGTACAAACGAGCATGAAGATCGTGTGTATGACTCGAGGCCCCTCTGCAAGAACTGTTACTCTGTTTCCTCTTCTAGACCTCAGCTTAATTTTTATGAACTTCTCTTCTGCTAATATGGCAGAAATTTAATTTCACTTTGTTCAGTTCCCGCCCCCCGCCTTCTCCTTGAAGTTGTGACTTAAATCCATAAAGGACTTACTTGTTGAATGGAGGCCTCTGGTCCACATCATTGTCTCTCAACACCGGCAGCTCTGGGCGGATACCATGCCCTTTCTGAGATAACAGCGTCTTAGTGCTGTGAGATCTCCCGGGCCATCCCTTTAGATATACCACAAAGTGATTTCTGTTCAGGGATTTTTCTGCCTCCCAGGAAAATGTAAAAAGAGAGAATCTTGGAACATCAAAAAAGAAGGACACAGTAAGCAAGGGTATGGGAAGGGGTAGATTTTCCTTCTTTCAAGTTTTCTAAATCATATTTGATGCTTGAAGCAAAAACTATAAAACTGTTTGATTTGGTTCTAAATGTACACAGAGAAAATATTTAAGTTAATTACTTTATAAATGGGGGAGGGTAAAGGGACATAGAGGGAGGTAAGTTTTCTAGATTTCACTTGAACTGGCAAAATGATGGCAACAGTATACAGGAAAAGTTATGTCCATATAATGGAATAGCTAGAGCTACAACGAAAAGTAGTTATACAAAGCGATACACTCAAAAATAGTATAGATAAAACAAAATGGGATTCCAAAAACTATTCAAGCAACCCACAGAAAGGCAGGAAAAAGAAAACAGAAACAAAAAACAGAGAGAATAAGTAGAAATGATAGACTTAAACCCTAACATTAAACCTGATACATTTAATGTAACTTAAACCCTGATACGTGTAATGTATCAGTAATTACATTAAATGTAAATCTAAATATACCAAGTAAAACACACAGATTGGCAGACTGGATCTGAAACCATGACCCAGCTTTATTCTGTCTATAAGAAGCTCACTTCAAGTAGAACAAAATAGGCAGAGTGAAAGTGAAAGAATGAAGACAGATATATCATATGAACACTAAGTGAAAGAACACAGGAGTAGCTATGCTGATAGAAGGTAAAGTACACTTCAGAACAAATAAAAATAGCAGAGGCAGCAAGAGATATTGTATAACTATACAAGGGTCAATCCACCAAGAAGTTGTAGCAATCTTAAATATGTATGCACCAAAAAACAGAACTGAAAACACGTGAAGCAAAAAACTGGTAGAACCAAAAGGAGAAATAGACAAAGCCACAAATGTAGTTGGAGACTTCAACATTCCTCTTTCCAGGATTGATAAAATTATCAGAGAGAAGATCAGCAAGGATGTAGAACTCAACGGTGTGATCAACCAAGAGGGTCCAGTTGACGTTTATAGAACACTCCACCCAACAAAGCACAACACACACTCTTTTCAAGTGCTCACGTCCTGGGCCACAGAACAAAGCTCAAAAAAAATTTAAAAGAATTGACATCATATAGAATGTGTTCTCTGACCACAATGAACTCAAACTAGAAATCAATTAGAGAAAGATAACAGGAAAATATCCATGTACTTGGAAACTAAACAACACACATAAATAATCTGTGGGTCAGAGAGGAAGTCTCAAGGGAAATAAAAATAGATTGAACTGAATTAAAATGAAAATGCAACATATCAAAATTTGTGGAACACAAGTAAAAAAAATAACAGCTAACGTTATACTCAATGATGAAAGGCAATGTCTTCCTCTCTAAGACGGAGAAAAAGAGAAAATCAATGCTCAAGCAGTGCTGAGAGAAGAATCTATAAATTCTTAATTAGAAAAAGGGAAAATCCTCAAATCAATAATCTAAGCTCCCATCTCAAGAATCTAGAATAAGAAGACTCAAAAAGACAGAGAAAAAAAACCCTCCAAAATGATTAGAAGGAAGGAAATAATAAAGATAAGAAAAGGAAGTAATGAAATTTAAAACAAAACTAATAGAAAAAAATCAATGAAACAAAGAGATAGGTCTCTGAAAAGATCAATGAAAGTGACAAACCTCTAGCAGGACTGACCAAAAACAAAAGAAAGAAAAATACCAATTACCAATCTGGTGAATGAAGTGGGATCTAACTAAAGACCCTGCAGCATCCAAAAGTAAGGGAAAACCACAAACAACTTTACACACAAAAATTTGACATCTTAGATGAAATTCCTCCAAAAATACAAATTTATCACAACGCACTCAACATGAAATAGATCATTTGAATAGCCCTGTAACTAATAATGAAAATGAATTTGTAACTTAAAGTCTGTCAAAAAAGGAATCTCCAGGCCCAGTGGGCTTCATTGGAGAATTCAACCAAATGTTTAAAGAAAAATTCACACTAATTCTACACAATTTCTTCCAGAAAATAGAAGAGGAGGGAACACTTACCAATTTATTACATGAAACTAGCATTATCCTGACAAGCAAAGCCAGACAAAGAGTACAACAAAAAAAGAAAAGTAAACTATAGACCAATATCCCAGATGAACATAGTTACAAAAATTCTTAACATATAAGCAAATAGAATATAACAATATAGTCATGCATCAAATAACGACGTTTTGGTCAACGACAGACTGCATATATGATGGTGGTCCCATAAGATTAGTGCCATGTAGCCTAGGTGTGTAATCTGCTTTGCTATCTAGATTTGTGTAAGTACACTCTATGATGTTTGCATAATGATGAAATCACCTAACAATGCATTTCTCAGAATGTGTCCCTGTCATTAAGTGATGCATGACGGTATATAAAAAGAATTATTATGGCCAAGTGGGACCTGAGATGCATGACTAATTTAATATTTAAAAATCCTTCTGTGTAATTAATATATTAACAGGCTAAAAAGGAAAAAAATACATGATCATAATGATGCAGAAAAAGCGGTTGACAAAATACAACATTTATTCATGATAAAAATTCTCAAAGAAATAGAAGCAGGAGAATATCTTCAACTTGATAAAGTGCATCTATTAAAAAAATTACAGCTAACATTATGCTTAATGGTGAAAGACTGAAGGCTTTTCCCCCTAAGTTAAGAACAAGGCAAAGATTTCTGCTTGTATCACTCTCATTCAACAGAGTGCTGGAAGTTCTAGTCAGTGCAATAACGCGAGGAAAGCAAATAAAAGACATACCGATTGAAAAGGAAGTAATAAAACTATCTCCCTACTGGTAGATGATATGATTGCTGTGTTGAAAACCCCAAGGAATTTTCACAATAAAAGTCCTGGAACTATTAAATGAGTTCAGCAAGGTCACAGGATGCAATATAAACATACAAATATCAATTGCATTTCTATATACTAGAAATGAAAACATGGATGCTTAAATTCAAAATAGAATACCATTTATAACAGCCCAAAAAGATGAAATGAAACCCATCAAAACATGTACAGGACTTGTTTACATAAAACTACATAAGGCTGAGGAGAGAAATCAAAGAGCTAAATAAATGAAGAGACGTAACATGTTAATGGATTAGAAGGCTCAGTATAGTAAAGATGTCAATACTCTCCAAACTGGTATACAGGTTTAATATAATTTCTATCAAAGTCCCATCTATTCTTTTTGTAGATATAAGCAAGATTATTCTAAAATTTATTTTGAAAGACAAAGGAGCTAGAATAGCTGAGACAATTATAAGAAAGAAAAATAAAGTGGGAGGAATCAAGATTAGCCAATTTCAGGACTTATTATGTGGCTATAGTAATCAAGACTGTGTGGCATTAGCAGAGAGATAAATACGTAGATGAATGGAACAGACTAGAGAACCCTGAAATAGATTCACAGAAAAATGTCCAACTGATTTTTGACAAGGGTAGGAAAACAATTAAATGGAAGATTTTCAACAAATGGTGCTAAAGCAATTGGACATCCTTGGAGGAAACAAAGAAAGAAGCAAGGAAGGAAGGAAGGAAGAGAGAAGGGAGGACGGAACCAACCATCGTCCTAAACCTCATAAACGTTACAGAAAAATTAACTCAAAATGGATCATAAGCTTAAATGGAAAACATACAACTATTAAATTACAGAAAAATCACAGGAGAAAATCTTCAAGATCTAGGACTAGAAAAGGAGTTCTAGACAACACCAAAAGGTGATTCATAAAGGAAAATCTGATAAATTGGATCTCGCCAATCTTAAAATGTTTGCTCTGTAAAAGACCCTGTTAAGAAAATGAAAAGACATGCTGGGGAGAAATATTTGCAAACCTCATATCTGACAAAGAACTGGTATTAGAATATATAAAAAATTCTCAAAACTCAATAGTAAAAACACAAATAATGCAAGCAGAAGACACAAGGATATATAGATTGCAGAGGAGCACAAAAAATGTGTCTAACATCGTGAGCCATTAGGGAAGTGCAAATCAAAACCACAATGAGATGCCACTACACACCTATCAGAATGGCTAAAATAAAAATGGTTACAACACCACCAAACGCTAGTGAGGATGTGGTGAAACGGGGTCACTCACACATTGATGCTGGGAATGTAAAATGGTGCAGCCAGTCTGGAAAACCGTCTGGCAATGTCTTTAAAAACTAAACATGCGACTACCACGTGACCCAGAAACTGTCCTTTGGACATTTATTCCACAGAAACAAAAACCTATATTCACACCAAGGCCTGTACATAACAGGCCTTTATTCATAACAGAAATAGTATTGGAAACAACCTGGATATCTTTCAGTGGGTGATGTGGTACAATTATTCCATGAAATACTACTCGGCAATAAAAAGGAACAAACTATTTATATAGCTCATGACCAGGATGAATCTCCAGAGAATTATGCTGAGTGAAAAAGCAATCTCAAAACACACATGCTGTAACAGTCCATTTATATAGTATTCTTGAGATGAGAAGATTGTAGAAAAGGGAGAACAGATTAGTAGTTGCCAGGGATTAAGGAGGCAGTGGGAGAGGGTGGAAGGTGGATGTAACTCTACGATGGTAACGTGAGGGATTCTGGTGGTGCTGGAAATGTTCCGTATCCTGACATGTCAATGTCAGCATCCAGGCTGTGATACTCTGCTATAGTTCTGCAAGATATTACCATTAGGGGAAACTGGCTCAAATATACGTGGGATCTCTCTCTCCATTATTTCTTACAACTGCCCATGAAATCTATAATTCTCTCTAAATAAAAATTTAAATGGCAAAAAAAAAAAAAAAAAAAACAAGAGAGAGAGAGAGAGAATGAGAATAGCCAAGCCCGGAAATAACTCAAATATCCATCAACAGATGAATGACAATGCATTGTGGTACACCCTTACAATGGACGCTGTTTAGCAACAAAAAGGAGTGATCTACTGGTATACACAACCTGGATGAATTTCAAAAATGCTACGCTGAGAAAAAGAAGCCAGAGACCAGAGTACATTGTAGATTGTTTGTATGAGATTCTGGAACAGGCAGAACTAACCTATAGTGACAGAGAACAGATAGGGGATTGCCTGGGGCCAGAACTGTGTGGAGAGGAGGGGCTAATTGCAAAGCACATGGGGGCATTCTGGGGGTGATGGGCGTGTGTATATCATGACTGTAGTGATTGCTACAGTGTCTACACTAGTCAGTACTCATCAAACTGCACACTTAAAGGAGTGCACTTTATTGTATGTATCTAATTCCTCAATAAAAACTTCATTTTAAAGAAAGAGAGAGAGTGACTACAGTTGAGAAATCAGCTGACACTGTGATTTATTTTTTTGGTCAGAAGCTGTAGCTGGAGAGAAACATACCCAGGAATTCCTTTTACACACAGTGGCAAGACCCAGAGCAGGAGACACTCAAGGCTGGTTAGATATGAAGGTGATGAGAAAGTCATGAGAAAAGCACGAGAAGGAATGAGTCCCTAAGGAGAATTGTGAAAATGAAAAGATGGAGATAAGATCTTAGCAAATCCACAAGTTTCAAGGGCTGGTGAGAGACGCTGGTCTTCTAACAGCTGGCCTGTTTACCTCGGGGTGGAGGGTAGACTGACGGGCTGAGGGCTGGAACAGTTGTCCATGGGTGAGGAAGGTGTGGCGAGGAGAGGGCAAGCAGAAGGCACAGTGAGATTGATGTTCACAAGTGCAGACAAACTGCTTGTGGGATGGCCAGGTTTTAACTCATGGCACCTGTGAGGACAGACAGCCAGGGGCAGAACTGAAGCAACAAAGTCAAACATGCCACCGGAGGGATAGATCGAGAGGAAATCAGAGGGAGGGAGCAATCCAGGAGTGTGGCTAAGGCCAAAACCAAGGCAGGAGGCTAGAGGAGAAACCTGGCTCATGAGACACAATCTGAGTAGATCAGGAGAATACTGGGGAAGGTCAGGAAGAGGAGGAGTTGCAGCAATACCCATGGTGCCATATTCTGTCACAAAGCTCAGTGGGGACAAGTGCTGAGACCAAAGCTGGTTCCTTTTGAGAGTCTAACATCAGCCTCTCGCCAGCTGGACCCGTCAGTCTTGCATCGAGCAGAGAGTCTGTCCACTTTACTTGGTTGATTTATGAGCCAATATCTGTCAGTTCACAACTGGATCTCCAGACCCTAGAATGCCATTATAGGATAGGACTTGCTCATCAAATGCCTGGAAGGTATAAAAAAGACTCAACTTTGCAAGTCCTTCTCTTTCCCGGCTTTCCTTGGTCTCCCTTGGCCAGGCAGAGAGGAAGAGGAATAATTGGGTACCAATGCAGAAATTCAGATGTAGGGACCCAGGCCTCAGATGGGCAGTGCAAGGTGGAAACTAAGTCTTATGATGAGGTGGAAATGAAGAAAGTCACGGCATAAGGTCAGGGCAAGTCTTGAGGTATGACTGCTTAACAAACGGGAGATCAATATTCTACAATGTTTACGTGAGACTCAGTTGGATTCAAATCCTAGCACAATTATCAACCTTGAGAAATTGGGCAAGATAATTAACCATTCTGAGCCTCAGTTTTCTCATCCAAAAAAGTAGGGTGGGGAATACATATCTCACTGCATTCTTGTGAGCTATAAATGAGAACATTTGTGTGAGACTCTCAGGAAGTGCTCAGTGAATGGTGAATGCTGGAGTGTGAGGCTGGGAACTTCAGAACAGAGTTGGGCAGAGGTTTCCTGAGGAGATCAAGGGAATCAGCTGCAGGGAGACAGAAATCTGAGAGACTTGGAGTCCAAGACAAAGGGCTCAGTTGAGGAGACCTGGACAGGGTACCCGGAGACGCAGACAAGGGAAAGGGAAATCTGTGTCTAAGAAATCCAGAGGAAGCAGAGATCAGCAGGGGCAAATGAGGAAAGGCGATGAGCATGGGGAGTCAAGAGAGGTAGACTGAGCAATAAGCAGACAAATAGAGTGGAGGGAAGGAAGCCAGAGGCAGAGGGTCAAGAAGGAAATACTAAGAAACATTGAGTTCTCGGGGACAGATCAAGAGGACCAGATGCTCTGAAAGGTCAAGTAGCAAAATGCATCGATTCTGAAGTGTGATGTTGAGTGTGTGCCTTTGTTTACATTGTTGTTGTTTGGGGCTCAAACTCTAAAAGAACAAGCAGACCCTGGTTGCCAGGATGCATCACTCCTGCTGCTTCCAAATCGAATTCTGGCGAGCGCAGCCGTTCCCCATGGCATTCCTGTTAGCATTCGTGCAGTCCTCATTAGGACTTGAAACCTTTTCAGCCTTGTCAAATTCCATTAGATGGCACAGCAAATCTTCACTTGTAGAATATGGAGTTTCTTTTCACATCAACTCGGTTTTCAAATCAACTGCTGAAAGTAATATTAATCTTTTTGTGCTCTTATATTGACATTTTTCTCCAAAATAAGAAAAGTATCAATTTATTAGGTGTTTAGCAATTTAAAAAAAGCCCTCCTTGTACATTTCAAAAATAATTGAAGTAAAAAGGGTGGGTTTTTCCCAACTCATCTGAATGTAAATGTAAAAGCATTTTGACCAATCCGTTTTCTATATATTCACTTCGCATCAGAAATAGTCAAACATCCCTTTGACCTGTCAGAAGAGCAAGTATAAGAAAATAATGAAAATATTTAATATGACAAATATCTAGAAATTTCAAGGTTGCTATCTTTGACAAAGACAAACAATTTTGGGTAAAACTGGTTCATCTAATTATATGCAAGCAATAGTTCTATGAAACTGCCTAATTACACCATTTGGACAACGTGAATTTCCCACAATGCATTTAGCTCCATATTGTTACTCACTTCCAATATTACTTAAAATTTAGTCTGCCTTTGTCATGAAAAGTACCCTCAAGTAGTTTTCTCTTTCAACTGTTTTTTTAGGAATATTTGACAACGATCCTTAAAATACTACAATGCCACCCAACAGAAGTAGCATATTTTCTTCAGTACAAATTGTAATATGAAACTGAAACAACTTCGCGATTTCCAAATCTATAGCAAATAAGAAAAGCTTAAATTATATTTTTAATTTTTTTGCAATTATATTTGATGTCATCTAGAAACATCTATAAAATTCTCTGAACATTAATGTATCTCAGGGATCTCTTTGACCTTTTGGAGAAATAAAATATATTTCTTAAAAAATGAAAAATTATACTTGACATTTATCTGTCTAAAGGTCTGTACATGTTTATCAATGATACCGAGAATTTTCTTTGACTTTTTGGCATGATTTTTCCTTTGAAAATATTGCAGAAAGATGAGAAATTTAAACTACATTTTAAAGAAGCGTTTTGTTTTTAAAGCCAGAATAGGGAATATTCCAAATTCAACAAAATATATTGAGTGCATACTAGTTCAGACGATTAGATCAGAACTTGAGTAGACACCATTGTGAATGGCCAGAGAATATTTAGGAGGCATGAAGAATAGGATTCATTGAACATGGAGGGGATGAGAGAGAGGGAGCAATCTAGACCTCATTGACTTCCAAATTTCTAGCTTCAGCAATGAATAGGGCAAATGGTGGAGCCATTCACCAGGCCTGGGAAAAAGGATGGGGAATTAATGACTTCCTCTTTTGATTAATTAGGCCCCAAAGTGGAGTTCCAATAAATACAATTTTTCATTTTCCAGCATACCCATTTGCTTTTATTGAAAAGTGTCTTGTTATAAATAGAGCAAGATTTAAATATTCTGAAGAAATACTGGTTAGAGGGCAGTTGAAATTGTCGTGATTGCTAGAGTCATCGGGTTCAAAACTGGGCCAAGTATCTGATTTTGTTAAGCAAAGAAATAATTTTTTATGCATTCAACTGATAGATTTTGAGTGTCTACTGCGTATGAGGCACGATTCTAAGAGCTGGGATATAGCACTGTGTTTACGATCTACTGCGAGATGAAACAATGAGTAGACCACAGTGAAGATAAATCCATCTCAGATAGTTACAAGTGCTATGGAGAAAATAAAGCACAGTGAGGAACTCAGTAAAGGAGTGACTGGGGTGGGAGAGGAGGTGACACTACACCTCTCTCAGAGGCTGGCGTTTGAGCTGAGCCTCACGGGATGAGGAGCCAGCTGTACGGAGAAACAGAGGACCTTCAGACAGAGGACTCCAGACTTCCTATATGGAGACAGAAATCTGATTGGAAGAAGTGTGAGGGGATTTTTTTGGAAGTGACGTTTGCGTAGAAAACACACTCTGTTTATTTGCAGTGAGTATTTATTTAAGATGGAAGTTGCTGATACAAGAAAACAGGTGACTGAGGCCCCCCCTTCCCACGCACCAAGCTGCACTTTGGACTAGCAGCAGCTCCAAGCAGAGAGAAAGGCAAGAGTAAAGGCACAAGGCAGAAGCCAGCTTGGCTCTTCTTGGGGCTGGAACTTAGGAGGAAAGAAAGCAGTGAGTGGTAGGAGATGAGCTCAGGGAGAGAAGGAGAGCGAGCGCCACATCACGCCTGGCCGGGTACCACAGTAGGAGGATTGCAGGGTCTGTGCCAAAGGTAATGGGGTGTGATTTCCATTTTATGCATTAAATCCTCAAGTCATCATCTGATGCAATTACTATTATCAGTAGTCACTGACGGAGAAACAGTATATTTAGAAAGAAAGAAAAACACAAAATATTTGTTGTTATACTTTCAATGTTTTTATGTAAAATACTCACCTTCTTCAGGCTGTACCTAAGTTAGAGATGCCTCATTACTGCTTGTCATTAACACCTTCAAAATGTGTGTGAAGAGCTGGTCTTCCAGGGGAGAAATATAACATTGTCACAAAACAGCATTTACTGGCTCTAAATGTGTACTTTAACTCAGGTTTTGAAGAGATGCTCTTTTTGTCACCTATGTAATAATCACACTCAAGATTTGTTGAACTCTTTACTAAAGATAACTGGTATAGCTAACATGGGTTGGGAAGACAGACAGCCTATGATTGGTGAGGCTATGCATTTGCCTCAAGACATTGGTGATGCTCTTCTGTTAACGGTACCAAATATCCAATCATGTTGAAGCATTTTCTTTGGGGCAGGGTAGACATACTAGATTTTAAAATTATTCCTTGACTTTTTTACATGTTCCTTGGTTTTCTTACGTGAAATTGGGAAAATGTATGTAACAATTATTTTTTCAAGTTACAGCACCTACAAAAAGTGAAAACATGGTCATTAAAAGCAAGAGATTATTTTTCTCTCTTGCAAAGCCCAAACCCAAGGGCTTTTAGGGTGGAAAAGTGTTTTAAAAGTGTGGTTAATGCCAGGTACGTGAGTTAATTGATTGACTGATTGGACCATTAATTAATTCATTGATTCATTAATTCATTCTACAAACAATTACACATCTACTGATATTTTGGATGATATCCAGAAAAAAAAGTGATTAATTGTATTGTCTGTATAGTCTAATTGCTTACAGCCTAGTTGATGAAGCGAAGCAGAAACATATAAAATGTTTACAAGCAGGAGAATTAACATGAGACAGCAGTAGAAGAGGCATCACAAGGCACGTGCCAGCCTTGGAGTGCCAGGAAACTCTACAGACCATTCAGGGCGGCGGGAGTCTTGGAAAGCTGAGTTCGCTCGGTTGGTCTCCCTCCTGTCTGAACATTTTCTAAGAGTGCGCAGACAGGTTTCTTCAACAGTATACGCCTCACTGAGGTCAGATCGGGGTTAAAGTTTACATTTGAACAGAAGAAAATGTACAGATCCCAAGCCAGTTTCACCATAACAGGTCTACAACCTTAAAAGGGAATGTTTCCCCCCGTAATCAAAAGGATCTTTCATTTATTCCACGCTCTATTATTTTCTTTAGTGAACAGACATTTTAAATTGCATACTTGGAAAGCTTCTGAAAAAAGCTTTTGAGAAATCCATCATTAGTCTTCTCTCCTTTAAATGACTAGATCCTCCCTCGACGCTCTTTGCTGCAGGGTCAGGAGGCACCACAGACAAATATTAAAAAGATTTATTTAAAAGAATTCTCAAGGTAATTTCTGACCAGTATGCTGAAATAGAAGTATGAATTGCCTGAGTGACTTCATGGTTTCCTTATATGAAATTGAGAAAATATAAGAAAAAATGGATTTTTTTCGGGGGGGTGAGGAAGATTGTCCCTCAGCTAACGTCTATGCTGATCTTTCCCTATTTTATATATAGGATGCCGCCATAGCATGGCCTGATGAGTGGTGTGTAGGTCCGTGCCTAGGATCTGAACCTGCAAACCCCAGGCTGCCGAAGCTGACAGTGCAAACTTAACTACTACACAAACAGGCCAGCCCAAAACAACTTTTTTTTAAGTTGCAGAATTTTAAAGCTACACAACTTACTATAAAATTGTAATTTTGACTTTTTTTCCTTCTTCTGCCCTCCCTTTCCTGAAAAATTTAATTCTCAAGCCATTAAGAAGAGCAGAGTGAGGTAGACATCATGCCAGCCTGGGGGAGTAGCAGTGGCTCAGATTGGGGTGCCAAAGTCCCAGAGGATTGAGTGGGCACCTGCATAGAAGGGCAGCCAGGTGTAGGGTGTCGAAGCCCGAGGAGAATGAGGGCGTCCGTAGGAGTGGTTGTCCCTGCATGGCTCAATCAGGGACAATGTAGACATCGAAATAAAGAACAATGATAAGAACAAACTATAACCTGTTGAATAATGTAGGAAACCATGAATCTATTCAGATACAAATAAATAAATTAAAAGTTTGATGAGAAATGGGATAGTAACATAGTTTCAAAGTGCCAGCCCAGCAAACACTTACCAACTGCAAAAGGGAAAATGAACTTTATAGTGGAGAAGTTTTGCAGACTCCACCTTAATTTAGTGATCAAAGTGAGTTTCTGTAGGAATGGAACTAATCAAAATTGTCTGCCCTCTGATAGGATACAACAAGAAAACACAGCATCACCTCTATGATATTCCTGCCACAGACGTTCAACCTGAATCTAATCATGAGGAAACGTCAGACAAACCCAAACTGAGAATGTTCCACAAAACAGCTGGCCTTTAAATTTTGAGTGTCAAGGTCATGATAGTCAAAGAAAGACAGGAGATTGTTCCAGGGAAAGGAGACCAAAGAGACCTGACAAATAGATGCATCCTATGATTCTAAGCTGGATCCTTTTGCTATTAAGGTCATTATTAGCCCAACTGGTGAAATTTAAATGGAGTCTGAGGACTAAATGTTAGTGATAAATTTGTGGTAATTTCCTGATTCCAATGGTTGTATTGTAGCTCTGTAGGAAAAGTCCTTGTTTGTAAGAAACACACACCCTAGTATTCTGGGGAGATGGGGCGTCAGCTTGACAGCCTGTTCTCAGTGGTTCAGGAAAAGAAATAGTTTCTATACTATTCCAACTTTTCTGTAAGTCTGCGATTGTTTCAAAAATTGTCATCTTGAATTTGCTTTTACAGTCAATGGTCATCCTTCAGTATTGGTCATGCACATTGTTGCTATAAATATCATTTTATTTAATTAGATAATCCAAGGGGCATTGTAAATCGTTTTATCTGATCACCCAACAAATGATGAGAGTACAAACCTTCACTGGGGTTTCATTTGTATTCATGTGGTCATATAGCACATTCTTTCTCCATTTTAAAAAAGCGAAAAATGTCTTGGTGATCAAATCCTTTGTTAAATAGGCAAAAAGATTATTTATTTTTATATTATAGATCTATTTTCAGTCCAAAGTCCAAAGCATGTGATTTTGTTTGAAATAATAGCAGAACAATAGACACAGTCTCATGGTTCAGAAAAAGTCATTTTTACTCATTGAAGAAATCAGAGCCAGAGGAGACATACATATTACAACCTGGGTTAAATTCACCGGCCCAATCCAATTTTATAATTTCCTCCACAACTTCAAACTTATTCTTGGTTTTGTTCTTTAAAAATGCATAGAAATTTAACTAAATCGGACCTGTGATGAAAATACCTAGCCAAAGAGATTTCAACAGAAATTTTAACCCAACTCAGAAACAATAATAATTAACATTTATTAAGTGGTCACGAGTAAGAGGATCTTTCTCTATAGATACATACATACCTATGTAGATATGAATATACACGCATATATACATATTTACAACAATATAATGCTCACAACACTCTGCGTTAAATGCTATTATGAGACCCAGATTACAAATAAGTAAACCGAAGTCCAAGAGGTTACATAAAGCCATACAAGTTGTTAAGTGAAAGGAGTATGCTGTCACGTGGAAGTGTACCCTGACTGTCCCTGCCCATAATTCTCTTTTCAACCAGCCGTCTGAGATAGATAAGGCTGTCTTTACAATTACACGGCACCCAGGGCACCCAGAGCAATTATGCCCCTGCAGCTGCTGCTCTCTACCGCTCCCAAACGTTAGTGTTCCTGAGATATTTGGTTAAAAGTCATATGCAAAGAAACTCAGAGTGGAAAGAAGTAACACAAGGACAACAGCAAACCTCCTATAGGTGGGGATATGAAAGACCTCATTTGAGAAGCAGCCGGCATTATGGGTTCATTGTATTCATCTAAACCTTAAGTCTTTCTGACATTAGTGTGCAAATACCTCACTTTTCCCAATTAACAGCCTCCCTGATTCACTGCCCTAAGCCAACAGAACAGAAGTCCCAAAGGAAGAGACCCAAGACAACCCTTGCCTCTCCTTGTCTACCCCAGTTACCATAGCCACCTGCATTTACACTGGTGGGGAAGGAGGCAACAATTAAAAGAAACATTAATTATCCTTGCAATTTCAGGTCCAATGTGTCCTAGAGACTATCTGGTATCAATTTAACTTGAATTAAGCTATGGATACTAATAGAAGTCCATGTTGTAGACGATAATAAGAAATTCACATGTCGGTAACTGCTGGTTTATTTTTTAAAACGAACTTTCTTGGGTTATTATTTGTATTTTAGATGTAAAATTGCTTTGCTAAAATTATTCTTGGATAGAGTAAAGTTCAGAATAATTTTATTTTACTAACCTAATCAGGAAAAAAGTACTCTCCCCACTATGGACTGAATGTGGGCCCGCCCCCTTGTCTGTATGTTGAAGTAAGTCCTAACCCTCAATGTGACTGATTTGGAGACAGGCCTTTTAGGAAGTAATTAAAGTTAAATGAATTTATAAGGTTGGGGTGCTAAAACAGAATCGGATCCTTGGCCTGATTAGAAGAGGGAGAGAGAGAGATCTCTGTCTTCACAGTAATGCATTGAGGAAAGGCCAGGTGAGCATACAGCAAGAAGGGGGTCATGAGCAAGCCAGGAAGAGAGCTCTCTTCAGAACCCAGCCAGGCTGGCACCCTGATCTTAAAGGTCCAGCCTCCAGAACTGCGAGAAAATAAATTTCTGTGGTTTCAGCCACACTGTCTATGGTATTTCCTTATGGCGGTCCAAGTTAACTAAGACATTTCCAAAACTGACCTTCAACTTAGAGATGAATTCTATGTGACTATGTTTAATTCCAAGTTTCACTCTCAAAAGTTACTGAAATCATTACTTCTCTTACAAAATCTTCATATTCTTCATTCTGCTGAAGTAGAAGAATCAGATTTCTTTCCCTTTGAAAGAATTGCCATAAATTGCTGTTAGAATCATATCCGATGCAAAATATCTTCATAGTGCCACAGTGAAGGAGCTGTGCAATATTTCAGAAGGATGGTTTTAGAGCTTACAAAGCAGGAGTTGCATCTGATCTGGTAAGTGAATCAGCAAGATGCTAATAAGGTTAGAGAGGGGATGTGACTGGTGCAGTCACACTGAAGTGAGGGTTGGGTAAGTTTCCTGCCAGCACAGAGCATCTTGGATTCTGGATCTCAGACACTGTGAAGAGTTTGGGAAGTGGATCATCTCTTTCAGACTAAGTTAGTTGGCCAATGCGTAATTATTACTCAAGTAAAACAAAAATAACCCAAAAACTCATGAGACTCCAGAATTAAGCAATTGGTAAGTCTGTGTGCTAACAGCATAGACTTAGAGTAAGGATCCTTGTCGGGAGGAAATGCTCTGGAGCTAGATGCCTGAGTTAGAATTCCAGCTTCGTTAGAATCCCACTTCGTATTAACCTGAGGCAACCTTTCTGAGGTTCAGTCTCCTCACCCGCAAAACAGGAATGACAATAGTACCTACTGCTATGGAGGAAGTGAGTAAATCCATGTAACGCTCTTGGAGAAGTCCCCTGCAGGTAGCTCTCAATAAGCATTAGCTATGAAAACAGTAGGACCAGCTCTGCATGTGAGTGTCTACATATGTGAAACATGCAAGAGACAACTTTGTTTTACAAATTATGTGTGATCAACTTTCGTAAGTTTGTGTAAATGCAGAAAATCCTGCCCCTTCGTGCTATAGCTAGAGAGCTCACTCCTGTTCCTTAAACGATTTTTGAAGATGGACTATTAGGTAAGATGCTGTGCTGGCTGGTCTCCGTTAGCCCCTCCAGAGCCATTCTCCCCACTTCCCTGCCTCACTATACGCCCCAGAAGTTTGACCCTTACTCTCTCCAACACCTGGTCTCCCGCCCTCTGGCTCCCCGTGGGTTTGGCCAGTGGGAGGCACTGATGAGAGACTGGAGGGTGGGAGGAGAGAAGGAGTCTGCCTCCCCATTTCCTTCCTCCCAGGCCATGGTTTCAGTTGTGAACGAGTTCCTCCTTGTAAGGGAGCCCCTCACATGGCCAACACCTGGTCTGTAAACTCTTTCTCTTTGCCCCTTCTGATTTAGGGTTGGCGACACCATGGCACTGTCCCCAGTCCCTGAGTAAGGCTGCTTTATGATCCCTTGTTTCTTCCCTTGTCTTTTATTGAATGTTACTCAATGACTTTTTCCATCTGCCGTGGGTTCTGGCTGATACAGACGCCTTTAGCTTGTGTATATGTTCATCTAATTTGATAGTCCTGTTAGGGGTCACCTTTAATTGTCCTGTTTCTAAGTTACACATCTTAGATAACAATAGACCTATTTAGAATCATAGAATAAATTAACTGGAGATTATCATAAAGCCAGATAGCTTAAGCTCTGCTCCCATATGAGAATTCTTTTTGTGTTTTGTAAGGACTTTTGAAAAATTACAGTTACATAATTTATTAGTACCACTCGAGAATAGGGCTGGATACTGACTGACTGAAGTCAGTTCTAAAACAGAATGCCAGGAACACAGGCAAAGCCTGAAAATGGGAGTATAGCAACGTCTTTTGCCCTGTCATGATGGTTGGAAAAAACCCAGACAGGTTCCACCAGTTGCTGGCACCACAGAGGATGACCTATAGCCCATCTATCAGCAATCTCATTATAACTAAATTATTACAGCCAATTTTTCACTATTCTTCCATGTGAAGATGCAGCTTGGAAAATATCAGTAGTTAGTTAAGCACTTTTGGATTTAAAGGATAGCAAACTGGCAGATTAACTTTCTCCTCCATTCCTGAAGCCAAGAAGCTGAATTATCCCTAGCCTAGAAAAATGAGGCAAAAACAGTGAATTGAGGAAATAGTATGAAACCCAAGTATAGCCCACATAGCAAGGTGAGTCATCAAACTAGATGGTCTGACTCCTCCTGAAGGATATTTAACAAAATCTCAGAAGAAAGAGAGGAGCCATGGTCTTATTAGGAAGCTGCGTACCGCTTGGGCTGGGTTCTCCCCACCTGCCACTCTCTGCACCCACTGAAAATAGATGGAAACCGAAGAGCTCTCCCACAGTAGCTGGAAGGGTGAAAGCAACTCAGTTCAGCTACACCAGGAAGAATCATGAGGGTACTCACATCATATCAGAAAAAATGTCTGAACAGAACTGCTCCATCATGAGCAGTGTGAAGGGAAATGCTACAGCAAATCTGCCAACATATCGGAACAGAAGAAAACAAAACATGCAGAGAAGGGGAGGAACGCAGGCAAGGAAGGAATGGAGGTGTCAAAGGAAAGACGGAGACCCCACAAGTAAAAGGACACTTCAAAGCACAAGAAAACTCATCACAATGATCTCACCTTAGAGAATACTCAGTAAGAACATGAATTCAGGAGGTCAAAGATAAGATGATCAACAATAAAAGAGAGGAAAAGAGGGAAGCTGCTGATTTAGGAAAACAAAAGAAGGCTGTCAACATAATCACAGAAATAAGGAAATTTAGGAAGGCAAAGTGTAACAGAGACTTCCTCAAAAATCCAAAGACTCACCTAGAGAAAAGGCTTGAGATCATTTTAGTAAAGTGTATGAAAGAGGCAAAAAAATGAATGTAGTCACAGAAAGACTGATAGATACTGAGAACAAAGAAACTCAAATATAAGGATGTACAGCACTCCTGAAATAAGAAATCTGACCAAAGAAAAGCAGATATATCCAAAGACATAAGGAGTGTTTCCTGAAATGAAGAATTCACCGAATCTCTCTCTACACTCACACACACACAGACACAAACACACACTCAAACACGTACACTTAACAGGAAGGATGTTCACATAAACGTAAGGACGACTACCACCAAATGGTCAAATCTGGAGTGATTTTAAATATTTATGTCATTTTCACTTTTCTAACTTAAGGTAAACGTTTCATTTTTATAAAAAAATACAGTGGTTTACCTAAAAAATTAGGTGACATACTGAAATAGACATGGTCAGTGCCCACCCATGTCCCTGCAACCTCGCTGTGCTCGGCTGACTCCCAACTGCGGGTGTCCACATCTCTGTGCCCAAGTGCCACCCCCTCAGCCGTGGGAGACCATCCTGCCTTCTACGGGGTCCAGAAGTGTGAGATTCACATCCACCCGGCTGCTCTAAATCCAGCCCCCTTGAACTTCAGGGGGTATGAGTGATTCTGTGTTGTGTACCATTTCGAGAGATTTTTTTAAGGGATTACCTCCCGTCACACATGACAGAAGTGGACCAAAGCATGTAATCTTTCTCAGCTGCTCTTCCTTCCCTCACTGTCCCACTCCCCCACCGGTGTCCCCTGCTTATCTCAAATGAACTGTTTGCACTCAGGTCCTTGTCTTATGATCTCCTTCTGGAAGAACTCAAACTAATATATACATCGTGTACAAAAAAAGTAATAAACACTGGAATTTCAAAAGTGTGTCAAAAGGATTCTGAGTGGGGAGTGTGATTATTTTATACTTTTTCTTGACTGTATGTTTTAAAATTTTTAAATTATATAGAAAAAACATAAATAAAAAGTGAAGCAAAAGATATTGACTAAAGTAAAACATTGAGGCAGACATTATCAGTGTAAAATAGTAACCAACGCCTGCAACTAAGCAACACTATAAGTTGCCAGCCCGTTCTGCCCCTTTGTGCACTTTTCCTTTGTGCAAAATAAATTTTACCTGGTAATTCTGGAGGGCAAGGCTACCCACCCTTATATCTAGGTCTATACCTTCTTTTCTATTTTTCACTTTTCCCCATCAACTATTTTGATGCTGTTAATCAACTGGAATTGTCACATTATTGTAGTATCACTCTACTTCTGTGCGTATTAGTACACTGTAGACATCAGCAACGTCTATTTTCAAAAATAAAAGAAGCAACTTACACAGAGCCATAGTGTGAGAATAGTAAAAACTCATGAATACTATTTACTCCAATTCAATGATTTTATGAATTATATCCAGAAACATAATGGGATTCATTCAAGGTCTTAAAAGCAAGAAGGACTAGAGCCAGGCCGAGCCTCCTGGACTCTCGCCCGGTGTTTCCTAAGCACCCCCACACGGCACACCTCATTCTAAACCTGTCTCCCTAACCAGATGCCTGGCAGACAATGCCGAGAGGCTGACAGCAAACAGGTGGGGCCAGAACGAGAAAATCAGAGGCAAAGCGACAGGTAGACCTTAAAGGTAAAGCCGGCAGTGCCACTCAGACCTGGCATGGTCCACCGATTTCCAAGGGACAGAACGGGGTTCTGACAGACAGAACAGGAGGGTTTACGCCACGAGGAGCAAGTCTGAACAGGGCTGAGCAGAGCACAGCATCGTGGCTGGCTGGTCTCTCCTCTAGGTTAGGGTTTTGGCGCACTCCTCGCCAACTCCTCTTCCTCTTTGGTCCCGGAAGTTCAAGGCTCTGCAGTCAAGAAAACACACCATTGAAGCTTTCAGATGTCTCAAAGTAAAGTTCAAAGGATGAAGACTTCTTCCATAATCCTAATGTCTTTCTGAGGCTGGACTCTTCAGAAGGAATTGTCTGCAAATTCAGGATGAGAAAACAAAGTCACAGCTCTCAGCATTTCTGAAGGACAGAGAAAGACTAAGAGTTAAGATATCTCCCATTAATGAATTATTGTGTGCTTTGGAGACCCTACTTTTAGCTTTTGTTTTTCCTTCAGAAGAAAAGTAGAAAGAAACAAAAATAAAATTATCACTTATTAGATGACATTTGAGGTCAAAGTCACAAAAGTCCACGCATGGCAGAGTACCAATGACAGTGGCATATTTATATTTTGCTTCCTGTCACAATATTCTACAGCAAAACCTTGAAATCAGAGTTTTAATGTTGTGCATTCATGAATTACGCTCACGAATTGCTGAATTACGTATTAGGGACATAGTACAGTGCTAGTCAATATGGCAGTTTAGAGAGGAGTAAAACGCTATTCCAGCAGATAGCAGTTTATACTGTATTTGATGAAGAATATAATTGGCATAACAAAAAATAAAAATAAATAAACACTGTTTGAAAGATTCGCTCTATTAATAAACTCCACCTTCCCGCTGGAGTGAGCCCCATCGTCTGCACGCAACGCACTTGATTTCCTTCTGGTTTCTCTTGAGTTTGTCTGAATGCTTTGTGTTAAAGTTTCAGTCTGTGTTCAACTATGTTAATGGAATTAAGTGAGGAAGTGAAAAATCCATCTTCAGGCCAAAACACGAAGGGAAGAGGACCCCTTTTAGGTCCCGGCGCTGCTGGCTGTCACCCATCCCAGACCCTTCTGAGAGGAAGGACAGCAGCCGCACCTCGGGAGCTTTAAACCCGTGCAATGTTCGCGCCCTGCAGGGGAGCCTTTCTTCCTTTACTCACCCTGGGAAATCTGGATTTGCTTTTAATGAACCAGCAATAGATATTTCTGTTCAATGAAAAAAGAAATGCCTTGCCTGAGCACAGAGGAAGAAGTGGTTACTTCTGAAGGGAGAGTCAAGTGGGGAAGGCTTGTCTAAGGATTCAACATTTGAGCTCAGGCTGGAAGGAGAATTTCAGCAATGAGTCCACGAGAGGGGCCGTCCAGTCTGAGGCAGCAGCCCCAGCTAAGGTACAGGGGTATGAAAAAGACAACTGAGAAATGGCTCCAACTCCATTAAGACTGGCTCTGACATTTCTGGCCTGGATCAACTGGTGAATAATGTGCTGTGAACTAGGACTGGGGCAAAGGTGATGAACTCGGTTTGGGGCATCACACGTGTGGAGAGGCCAGTGCTGTGTGGGAACCAGCAGGCACATCTCCTCCCAACTCTGCCTTCGGGGTATTAAGACACTAGCTTGAAATAGGCCATGAGGAGAGTATTTACACTATAGAAACGGGCAAATGCTACAAGTTACTTTTATTTTTTGAGAGCCAGTTTACCAGCAGAACCAATAGCCTCATCATCACCAGCACCACCACCAGAGCAGCCCACATTTATTGAACTATTTCTGCCAAGGATTGCACTATGTATTTTTATGTGTTACCTAATTTAAATCTCTAAAATCATAATATGGGGACCAGCCTGATGGCCCAGTGGTTGGGTTCACATGTTCCACTTCGGCGGCCTGGGATTTGCCAGTTCAGATCCCAGGTGCGGACCTACACACCGCTTGTCAAGCCATGCTGTGGCAGCATTCCACATACAAAGTAGAGGCAAATGGGCACAGATGTTAGCTCAGGGCCATCTTCCTCAGCAAAAAGAGGAGGATTTGCAGCAGATGTTAGCTCAGGGCCAATCTTCCTCAAAAAAGAAAATCACAATATAAAGTAAATATTATTATCTTTATTTGACATAGGAGGAAACTGAGGCTTACAATGTCTAAGTAACTTGTGCGAAGTGAAATAGCTGTTAAATGGCAGAGCCGAGACTCAGACTAAGGTCTATATCAGCCCAAACCCTGTGTTTCCAGAAGCCCATGTAAGCTCGTTTCAGAGAGCATTCACTCATAACACACCACTGAAACCTCACATAGCTTTACTTCCCGGTTTGGGCTATTTCTATGTTCACCAAGAGAGGATATGGTACAAAAGTACAAAACAGAGAAGTAGCTGCATCTTTGCTTTCAGTTTGCAGTTCCAACCAAAAATAAATTAAAAGCTTGGCAACAGAACAGACTTAAATAAAACAAGCTTTTAGAGTTTTCTGTGAACATTAATTACCCAGGGTACATTTTCCCAATTATCACAGCTAATTAAAAGTTTGGATATTGTCCACTGCTTTATTCACAGCACTCTTTACATTCTTCATCTGACTGGCTTTATAATGTCACAGAAGCTCCTGAGTAAATCAGCTTAACTTAGTCTCGATAAATCTTAAATGTGAAAATCTTAAAACCGTAAAGAAAAGCTTCCTTCAGGGAAGGAGTTGGTAGTCTTCATAAGTTATTTGGATGATAAGATACAGTGCTCCTTTTGATAGAGGAGAGCTTTCTTGAAATCTTAATGTTTTTAAAAAAGTATATCGTACTGGGTTTTTCTTTTGTTACTATAGCAGTTTAACTTCTTGCAATCTTTTCTCCTGCGCTCACTGTCTTTGTGTTGCCCTCCAGCTTTTTACAACAGAAGACAGACCTCTAATAATAACAGGTCAAACTTTCATGGCTCTTACCCAGTGACAGGCCCTATTCTAAGGGCTTTGCATATATTAACTGATTTTCTGCAACCTCCCTGTGAATTAAGTACTTTTATTATGCTCATTTTACACATGGAATAACAGAGGCATAAAAAGCAACTTGACCAAGATTTCATTGTCAGTAAGTAGTGGATCATGGCTTCAAACCCAGGCTCTCTTCTTCCACATGATGCTCTCTTAACCGCTACACAAAATAGCCTTCTATAAAATCAAGACTACTATCATAATAACTGGCTAAATCCGATTTGACAATATACAAATTAGTCCCATTCCTAATGAATTTTAATTTGTAAACATAGCTGAAAACATTAACTGGAGGAACTCGAAGATGATTGTCTGATTACCTTTCAACAAACTATACCAAATGTTGTATAAGCATTTCAAGATGTGTCAGTTGATGTAAAATTCATCTAATTATTGAAAGCTGGTAAAATAGATTACAAAAGTCCAAAAATTGTTTCTGAATTTTTTCTAGAAAATGCTTAGAATATATTCCCTACAATTTGAAACATAAGCAGCATTAATACACATGAACCCTCAACTCTGAACTAAATCCACCTGTTCTTATAATCGTTTACCTTTGCTTTTATGACATATCCCAGTTATCTACCATTGATATAATGCTGAGGTTACAATCAAGAGAAACTTTTGGTGACATGTTGTGACAATGGAAAACTACAGTTCACTTTAAAGCAATTCTGTAAGTTCTAGTTTCTGGTCTTCACTAAACTGTGTTGCTAGAATTAAGGGAAGAAGTGAAAAATCCATCTTCGGATCAAAATATTAAAGACAGAAGAATTCTAGTTTCTCCCTCATTTAAATAAGAAATAAGCAATCCTTTCAGGCACCTGTCTCTTTGACACTGTGTAGACAATGTATTGGGATGAGAAGAAAGCATGTCCACTTTTCCTTTGAATGGCCAGCATTGGTTAGATGTGGTCACTTCTAGGCTTGTGGTAGAAAGTAGGTGTTTTGAAACACAGCTGCTGAGACAATCCCTCACTTTCACTTTATCTTAACTGATCTGTGGCCTGCCAGTCACACCACCATAATCACCAGAGAGAATCATCTTTTATGAGTACCTGTTGCTTGTTTAAAATATCTCACCCTTTTGTGAGTGTTGGCGAGAGCACCTAATTGCTCTAGCTGATGACTAACTTCTCAACACCATCAAGGTATCTTCTTCATATTAATTCTCTTCCGTCCGATGTCAAGTCAACCCTGCTTTTTCTGAGTAATGTAAACTGCCACTGAGATTTGGGAGGTATGAATTTCAAGCCTGCTTCTACTACAGATTGTTCAGCTGGCCTCTCTCATGTTTCTTTGCACCGGCTTCCTTCTCTTTGAACTCAAGGTATCTCACAGGAAGATCACGAATCGACTCATTAAAAATTCTCTAACTGGAGGAGTTTTAAGTTTAGTAATTTCATACTTGGAAAGTGTGTAAGTTACAAGCATTCAACCTTTCAAAACAACTAAATCACTGAACAAAACCAGCTTTTGAAAGTCCAATTATACGGGATGAGGTCAGGTAGAAAAACTGCCTCAGGTTCAGGGATCCACTGAGTGAAGCCTCAAAATTCTGACTTAGTACCAATCTTTTTATCTTACATTATTTTGCTCCCTGATGTCCTGGTTGTCAAAAGAACCTCGTTGTAGTTTGTGACAAAGACTGAAATATCTCCTGAAACACAGAAAGATCTTCACCTCTTCCCGCGTCTGCCAGGCAGCTGGACAAATATGTAGAACTCTGTCTTTCCGTCTGGGTTCAGTTTTCTCTTTTACATTACATTGCTGGTTCTTTCCCTCCACTACCAATCACACCAAAGGAATCCAAAAGGTGAACAGAAAAATTCCTGCGACAGAGAATCGCTCCAGGGATGTTGGAATCTACCAGGACCAAGATGAGGGGAGCCCCATTCTCTGTGATATTTGAAACAGTGGGATTGATAGTTTGTAACACTTCCTACAGGCTTTCTGCTTCAATAAAACATACCAATACTTTGTATCTTGTGTGGAGGTCTATGGTTCAACTGAAGAGACTCCTATTTGGGTTTCTGATAACTCTTCATACAGGCTACCAAAGGTATCACCCTAGCATCACAAACACCTAAAATGTTACCAAACTATCTGAACTTGATACTGAACTCTTGGGTACTTTCCTAGCAGTAGCCTCTTTGGGAAATAATGTTAAACCAAGGCTATAAAAAGGTGCACAATATTCCAAAGCCGTAAGACATCAGTTGGACTGCTGTGATCTTGGCCCCAACTCTTGACTTTTTACTTCAACATTTATACCTGCCTCTGTAACTCTTGAATTGGCCATCATTTTGGACTCCACTCCCTCCATTTTAGAAATTGGTCCCCTGCCAGTGATGGCTCCCTGGATCTCACTGTGTCTCTCATTTTTATAGGCCAGCCACTGACTTTTCTGTGAGCATAAGGAAAGCATTTGGAAAATTTCCCTAGTGCTTCACAGACATTTACAGAGAAACTCACAAGAACCTTGAATTTGACATGTTCAAAATTGAACTTACTTTCTTTCCTTCCAAACAAACCCCACCCTTCTCCTGACCACATGTGACACATGTGGTTGTTGAACCCTTAGCATGTGGCTAGTGCAACTGAGGAACTGAAAATCCTTCATTTTATTTGATATTAGTTAATTTGACTTTAAATTTCTGCGTGTGCTGGTGGCTACTGGACGGTGCATGCCTAGATCCTGCTCCTGTCCTTCAGAATGACCCCCAGCCTACAGTGCCAGTCAACCTTCTATACTGTGGCATCTCTACTGATTTCCCTAGTTGAAATAATTCCTTCTTTGACCCTTACAGCAATCTAGCTGTATCTTTTCACGGCTTGTATCACTCGATAAGATAATATGAAAAAAGTGATGAAATCTCTGGATTCTGGATGCACAGCATCATACAGTAGCTGAGCAACTTTGGGTAATTTATCCTTCTCCAACCCTTGATTTAATCATTTGGTAGCTGCCATCTCAGAGTTGCTGTGAAGATTAAATAAGAAAAAAACCAAGTGGAATGCTTAGTTATGTTTTATTATAAGTATCTGTGTACGAATCACTGACTGATTCCTTAGAATTATGAATTCAGCATCTAGTGAGCTCATTACTCAGGATGCCAAGACAAACAAGACACAGCCCCTGCCACTCTTGAACTCACAGACTGGCAGGGGCATGTTTCTTATCTTATCTTTCCTTCCGGATTTTGAGCCCCAAGAAGCAGAAATTGTATTTCTTTATCTTTACGGTCTGCTAAAAGCATTGCACAGTATCTGGTACGTAGGAGACTATAAATAACTCTTTATTCAGTGGATGTTTCTTTCTCTCTCTCTCCTCCATTTTTAACACAGGTAGCATTTTTTGTACTCTGATGGCATTTATTTTACTCAGTCTTGTAAATCTTTTAGTCACTTGTGCGTGCATTTTATCCATCCCCCCTAATCCCCCAAACACTGAGTAATCAATGTAATTTGAGGACGGCGTCTACCTGATTGCTCCTCCTCTCCCGTGCTTACTTTGGGATATTTCTCTATGAAGCAGAATATCCCCTGGAGGGTTGAAAGTAAAACAAATAAAAATTAAGTCTTTAAAAAAAATAATGTTCTGAACATTGCTAACATATAATATACCATTCTAGATTCCCATGGAGTCTGGTCCTCCCACGTTGTAGCTGCAACTTCACGCCCCTAGGAACTGAGAGCAGGGCATTTTCATGTGCTCTTCATTTAGTTGTCTGTAAAATAGCTAACAACTATCTAGTGCACACCCATGATAAAACTTACTTGTTGAAAGTTTTCTGGTGAAATGGAGTTGTTTTCCTAGTCATGTTTATTCCCCCTTTCTAAATCTTACTTTACAATTATAATTTCTATTACTTAAATGCATAGATCTCATTTTTATGGCTCATATTGAAGCCATCATTTTACTCTTTAAATTACCAAGTGATTCTGAATCACAAATCTTTGTTAAAGATTTTTTCTAATTTATGATCAAAAGTTATTCCTGATTTTCCATCTCAGAACAGTAAAAATATTGTGAAATACAATCACCACCAAATAGTTTATAACTGATAAAATCTCTTTAAGTATAAAGGAGAAATGAGATTTACTAAAGAATTTAAGAAGTTAAAATTATGCTTACAAAAATAAAAATTGAAAGTCATGGTCCTTATGCTTAAAACCAGCAAAACAGAAATATTGAAAGACTATGAATATGATTGAAGTTATGGATAAAGTGTAACAAGATGAGTTTAATTTCCTTTCTAATACTTTCTGTTAATTAGAAGCATATGAAAAATACACTTAAACACCAAATAAGAATTTTAGCTTGAGGTTTGAGCAATATTTAAGTTCTTAAAATTATTTACCATTACTAAGTTAAGTTTTAAACTGGGTAGAATGTAATGAATTTTGATGTAAATCATCAGTGTTTTTGTAAAATCCAGTTAGTGGTTCATAGACCCGTCTTACTGAAGCTTTGCAGTTTTCATTCATGTCCTTCATAGACAATAATTGCACATAGAGAAAGCCCTATCATCCATCAGGTGGCCATTTGAAAGCAAATTCTATGAAAATACAAGGCACTTTGGTCATACTTGCTGTAATACATATGATTTATGTCGTGTCGTAAGTACTCAAGCTTATATTTATGGTACTCTTCAACAGATTGGATGGTTTCAGTGTTATCAACCAGGCGACCTTCCAGAATCTGTTAGAATCTCTATTACCCTTAAACCCTTAGTTGTATAATAGCACAAAATTGACAGAAGCGTGTCACAGCATGATCACGTGGATAAAAACTGACAGAGATTCTGTTTCTCAGCTGATTTTATGATTTTAATGAAAATGTTTTAGAAGATATATTTTCACTTAGGGAATGTTGAAAGATAAATTGTTTCTTTGACATGAGAAACTAGAAATGTATAAAGGATATTCTTAAAATATTACATTGACCTTTAGCAGGGAAGTGAGTTAAAAGGAAATGGACAGAATTTCCTCAACTATATCTAACTCAAAAAACTCAATCTGTTTAAATAAATTTTTACATTTCCTTCTAGATGGATTGGATGTACAGAATTGGGTGGAAAATAATGAACACTGGACCTAATTTAAATTCATTGTTAGGGAGAATTTTACAAGCAGTGCTTAACTTAACTATGAGGAAAACCAGGAGTGACTGTTGCACACTCCTTCCCAGAGCAGAGATTTCGAGTGTGAAAGAGGGATGGTCTTGCCCAGGGGAGCTGGTAGGGCAGGCTGGCTCAGCAGTTTGCAAGCCCAGAAACATCACACTGTCAGCATCCTTTGCGGTTGGATGCCTGCATCTCTTGCACCATGCTCTACCTTACACTTTTTTCTACACTTATTTCAAATTCATGTGTAATTGGGTACCCATTCTACAATTCTTGGATATTCAGGTTTGGATTTTCACTTTAATAAATAATGATGTGAGGAACACCCTTGTGTATATATGGTCTATATCTCAGATTGTTTTGTAGGCTAGCCCAGAGAAAGGATTATTGGACGACAAGATATAATTTCTTGTAAGACATTTGACACATTGCAGGGGGCTCTTTATGCGTGTTTTTTTTGCTTTGTTTTTTTGCACCATAGAAATTGAACGAAACCTGTATAAATTATCTTTTCCTGTGTGACCTACTTCCATATTTAACTGGTGTTGATGCTTATCACCAATCTTTTATACCATAACTTTCTCATTCTTAAAGTCTTAAACTTTAGTCATCTTTCAGGTGGCTACTCATATCTTCAAGTGGTTTTGTTTCTTTTGAAGTTGTGCAAGTGAGTGAAATGTTTCTGGAATCTTTGCATATTTGAAAATCCCTTCTGGCACCCTCCATAGGCAAGAACTTTGCTAAAAAGGCCCTCTTCCTTCGTGATGTGGTGGCTGTTGCTCCACTTTCCGCTGGCATTACTTTCTAAAAAGAGAAAATGAAGACAGGCTAGTTCCTTTTCTTTCACAGGTAACTTGCATTTTCTGTCTGGGTGCTTTTAAGACTGTCTCTCCACGTTATTCAAACATTTCCTGATACTCTTAATCATCCCAGATATGAGCAGTCCTCTTGCTCCACTCCAGAAAGTGGCATTTAGTTATGTTTTTGATTGTTGCTAAGGTTTCGTTGATTTAATTTCTTCCTCAGGAAGAGCTGAAGCCCTTTAAAGCTCTTCCCAGCTCACAACCCGTTCACAGTCGAGAAGCAGCTGTCTGTGCAGGGCCTGTGGCCGTGAGCCCAGGGGCCGCCCGTCTCCTCCGCTCCAGACCTTTCTCTGATCAGCCTTCCTGCACACTCGGACCGGGTTCTACCCGAGGGACCTACTTCAGCGAGGCTGCCGCCCACATTCTGCTGGGTCTGCCTCATCTGCTGTGTCCCTCTCGGTTTCTAACTGGAAGCAGCCCCTCGGGAGGGAAGCCACGTCTGTGGTCTCAGGTCTATCGTATCCAGGACAAGAATTCAGATGCCCCTAGAGCCAAATTTCCTGAATATATGGGGTATTTTTTCCTTCATGAAGCAAATTGAATCAGTGTTTTTAGCTGTCTTGTGTACACGATCTCTCCTCAAAAATTTCCGAACTGTTTTGAAAAATTAATTCAGAGAAACAACTGGTTGTTTTTTAAAAAAATGAGTTGAATTTGAACAATCAATTTTATCCACTTACTAAACAGTAGCTAACTTTTCATTTCAAATGATCCATCTAAATGCTTCATTTTCAAATTGCTTTCGCTGCAGCATCCTTGGCAAAGGCCCCTTCCAGCTACCCTAACCCAGCAGTGTGTCTTCTCACTAGTTGCGCAGACCAGCCGTGGCTCTTCAGTTACCACCAACCCAGTCGGTACTGACAGACTAGTTGGTTCAGTTCTTCACAACGTGAACTTACAGCCTCAGATTCTTGCTGTTGATTGTCATTTTAGTCAGTCAATGATGCTGTATATAAAATTAATATTTTAGTGACGTCCAAATTTATGTGGTTGTATACACAACCTGTCTGTGTTCATGGGTATGTCTGTGAGTATGTGTGTAAATGAGCTCCGCCTATACTGATAATTTAAATTTCTAAATGTCTTGCCTAAATTCTGCAGTCATAATACCACAGATCAGTATTTTTAAAAGTTAGCTTTCTAAAAATAAAAGTCACCTCATTTATTCTCTTTATCATATATATTTACACATAGATCTGTAATTTTTTAAAGTTCAGTACATAGAATTCTAATGTCCTTTAAGTGAATACTTTGTCTATATGCCTTATTAATTGTTATTATGTCTCATTACACAAAGAATATGATTCCTCTCTTCAGCAAATTTTAAGCACAAATTATGTGTTATACACTTTCTTAGACGCTGAGCAACCAATAGTAAAATAGATGTTGTTTTATTCATGTAGTTTTGATTCTGGTTTATGACGACACAAATATAGACAAACATAAATATAGAAGCAACATTTAAAATTTATATATAAATTTTTAAAAATAAATATATATATATATGAATTTTCAACACATGTATAATTTCCTTAGTGAAAATACTACGAAGAATATAATGTAGGCACTTCTCACTAGGAAAATAAACTTTTGATCTACCAAATACTCATGGCAGAGAAAAAGTGAAGGAGTTGTGTGTAACTTTCAGTCTACTTTGTTTTTCAATGATTTCTAGCTCGATCATTTTATGAACACTTGGCTGTCCAGCTTTTTCATCTAAACATAAGTATTACATAGCTATGCAATGTAGTAGTTTGTACCAGTATTCATAGTTTCTTACAATTATTTCTGAATAGCAAAGATGATAAGTGAACTGATTCAGAATAGAATTTATTTAGAAATGAAGGAAAATGGGAGTTGGTTCACTGCAAGAAAAATGCCAAGTGGAAAATGGCGGACAGTAAACAAGAACTGACTGGGTTTCACTGTGGTAGGCTGAATTATATTCCCCTAAATGCGTGTGCTGGAGCCCGAACCTCAATGTGATGGTGTTTGGAGATGGGCCTTTGGGGAGGTAGCTAGGATTAGATGAGGTGATGAAGGAGGGGCCCTCATAATGGGATTAGAGACTTTGTAAGAAGAGGAAGAGAGAGAGAGAGATCCCTTTTTCTCTGCCATGTGAGGACACAGAGAGGAAGAGGGCCCTCGCTGTGAACCGGATGACCTGACACCTTGATCTTGGGCTTCGTGTCCTTCAGAACTGTGAGAATAAACGTCTGTGGTTTAAGCCCCCTGTTCTATGGATTTTTTTTATAGCAGCCCAAGCCTACTAACGTATCTACTACGTGCCAGTTATTGGGGTTCGTATAATAAGAGGCATACAACGTGATAAAGGAGCTCCGTCCCCTCACATTCCTCAGTCTGGAAGGGAGCAGACAAGCAAACTAACCACATTATTAAATAGTACGATACAAAGATGGTGGGAAAATTTATTTTTATGTTAATTTGTCTTGTTTCTCATTCTGGAAAGACTGGAAGGCAATTCTTCCCTCCCTGCTTCACGCGCGTAGCAGAGCAAGCCTTTTTGTTCTGCTCGCTCTCATCAGCTCTCATGTACTGGGGTCCAAAACTGTGAGTTTATAGGCAGGTAAAAACCACCATCACCAGGGGTTTTGTTTGCAAATCAAAGAGGAAAACAGGGGGTTACTACCCACAAACACTGAGAGATGCTGGTGGTAGTGGCTTCTCGGTGAGGCCATGGGGTCTGAGCACTAAAAGCCTTGGCCTTGGGGCCATGCAAATATGAGCAGAGGGAAGCCGCTCAGCCGTGCTGGGGTACATCAGGCCCGGGCTGGGACACTGCATAGCTCAGGGGCAAACCTGATGGACTGAAGTCCGCAGGCTCTTCCTCAAGTTCTTTATACTTGGTATTGGCCCCCTTGTACCCTTGTCTAATCCTGGAGTAGAGGTGTGAGACCAGTGCCCTAACAGTGACTGCTATGGGGTGTCTCACTCCTGCATAAGAACTCAAAGTCAGATTTAGCACGATTTTGAAAGACAGCAATAACAAAACTAGGGAATTTTTCTTGTACCCAGGAAGGTAAAGCAAATTCACAGCAGGCCATGCATGTTGTATGCACACACGTGAAGAGGGTGTTTGAATGCTACCCAGAGCAGACGTTCCAAATTCATCCTAGCAGTTTTGAGACTCCTGGGGAAAAGCCGCTGTAAGGCAGTGTCTCTCATTTCTGCTGCACAGTGGAATTCTCTTGAGAGCTTTTATACTCCTAATGCCCAGCCATATCCCAAACTAATTAAATAAGACTCTTTGGGCATGCCACCCAAGCATCAGTTTTGTTTTGTTTTGTTCTTAAAGCTCTCCAGCCACTGCACAGCCAAGATGAGAACTATTGACTTAGGAAAATATACTGAACCAGGCTGCAGTTAATAATGAGGCCACAAACAGGGAGTGGCACTGAGAGTGTGGACACTCTAGGCAGATGAAATCGTGCATGCAAAGGCACAGGGTATGAAATTGAGGAAGATGCATTTGAGGGACTGCAAATTCATTCAGTGGACTGCACTGTACATTTCTGGAGAGGTAAAGGAAGTGTTGAGAGATGCTCCTAGACAGGCCTAGTAGAATAGGGTACGTCTTTGTTGCCATGCTAAGAAGCTTGGCCTTTATCCCTGAGTGTCCACTGAAAGATTGTCATCTGGTTGCTGAGGAGTTATTTAATTGGATTTGCATGTGAAAAGGAGCCTTTTGGCAGCAGCTTGGAGAATGAACTGGAGAGGAAGGCAGAGACAACAGATGGCAAGGAGAACAGTTAGCATTCCAGAAAAAAGATGATGAGGCTGTGCCCAGATGAATGGATTAGAAAGAAGTGCGATAGATTTTAGGAGGTTAAATTGATAGAATTTGGAAAGTGGCAGCCTTGAAAATGCGTCTCTGAGTTCTCCTGAAGTGTGTGAATATAACTGACCGATGGCTCCAGCTTCTGTTCCACAGGTTCCACCACTTGGTTCACACAAGCCTGTGCTTTCCATCGGCCACTCCCAGCCAATGAAGGAGCATGGTTGGGGTACCAGTGTAAGCCATTCCTGTAAGACACAAGACTCCTGTGCAGTACAGGACACCACAATTAGAGATTTTGGCTCAAAGACTTCTCCTTGACTTGGTTGAAACCTTCTTGTCTTCCTACCCAATCTTCCTTCCCCTTCTCCTCACAGAGATTTGCTTTGTAGTCAAAGGGCTCTTCTTGTCGCCTCTTGCCCCCTTCCCGTTATCCTTCACTGGGGTTCCCCCTGAAAATCTCTTGCATTTCTCATCCCATCTTGGTGACTTGGTATCTGCTTCTTGGAGAATTTATATTAACATAGTACTAATTAAAAGTGGGGAAGTGGCAAAAGAAAGGTTCTAAGAGGATTCTCAGCTTGATGGTTGGGAAAAACAAATAAATTCTGTGACAATTCCAAGGAATAATATAAGAGGCTGGGGAAGACAAGGTCAATGTTGTACCTCTTGGTCTTTTAGGATTCTAGGACATTCAGGTACAGATTTCCCATAGGGAACTGTATGAAACCAGAATTCAGAAGACAGGTCAGGCGTAGATATAGACTTGAGAGCCATCATACATCAGTGGTAGCTTGTGCTGTGGCCATGAATGAGAACACCAAGGATGCTGGTTAGTGTGAGGAGTGAGTCAAGTATACAACTGAGAAAAATCATGGAGGATACAATAAAGGAGACAGATGCAGTTCCGTTCAATACAACGAATGGAAATGGCCAGAAAGATGGGGAAGACACATGCACGCGCATGAAATTCTCCACATAAGACAATGGAAGGAAAAGTGTAAGTCAAGGTCAGTCAAATACTCTTGAGGGCAATTATGTTAGGAAACAAAATGATTCTCTTGATATCAAGTATGCTAGGGAAGCTAAGGAAGAGTTGTTAACTAGAGTGATTGTGGAAAATGCCTGAGTGCAAACTGTCTAAAGAGGGAATGGAAAGTGAGATGCTGCAAAAGAGCCTTTGAAGAGCTGTGGTGTGAAGGAATAAGAAGAGGTAGGATGCCAGCCGGAGGATCTGGGGAAGTGTTTCTGTTTCTTTTCGAGAGGGAAGAGACTTGAATGGGTTCACAGACAAACAGCAAGGAGCCAGGACTCAGACAGAATGAGAGATGGAAATGAGTGATTTGGACTTGTCCTGGGGAGTCAAGAGGGGGTTAGACTAAAAACACAAGTGGTAGAGTGAAGCTTGATGAAGATGACACCCTGGCTGTCCTTCCGCTGAGCCAACATGTAGTGGACACAGATCCCTAGGTGTCCATGGGCAGCAGAGGGAAGGTAGGGCTGTCTGCACACAGTAGCATCATTTTCCTCCACAAGGGTGATGCTGAGACCACAGTGGGACTGAAAATAAGAAGCTCCAGTGTCTTTTGTAAAGGAGGAGATTGAAAAAGGAAGTTGTGGTTTGAGGATGGTGTATTGACGTTTGGGATTTGAGAGCTCCCTAATGATGAGTTTGAAGAGACACACAGCAGAGCTGGAGATGAAGAGAGCAAGAGGTCATAATGGCTGGCTTGTTCACATGGACATGAAGTCTGTTAGGATTCTCACAGAAATCGGGGTGGAGGAAAATGCTGAGGCGGCTCCGAAGTCCTCAGTGAGAGTGGGATTGTGATAAGGCTACAAAGATGCATGAAACAGGGTCTAGGCAAATGGTATGAGTCTCAAAACACAATGAGTTTCCAGATATGAAAATAATGGTCCACCAACAGCAATGGGGAGCTAGGAGAATGCAATCCTTTTATCCTGATCAGGAAGCATTGAGGCATCGTGGACAAATAAGAAGCTTTCCCTCGGAGAATTTGAATTAATTCCCAACATTTAAACAATCAGATTTTACATGATGAAGAAAAGAAAGATGGAAACAAGAAGGCTCAAATATAGTAACAGTTGGCTGGCTGTGTTGAGTAAAAGCTAGGGTGGCCACCTCATGTCAGTTACCCAGGACTTTTCCAGTTTTAGCAGCAAGAATCCCACACCGCGGAAACTCCCTCAGTTACAGGCAAACTAGGATTGTGGGACACCCTAGGAACAGCTACTCTTTTTACATTGATGCAATGTGCTTTGGGGTTCACCAGAGTTGCTACCAGACCAGCACTGATTAGGCCTCCGAGTTTTCTAGACTTTGGCTTATCAAAGGCCTATGAACAGCTAATTTAATTCTCCGACTCCCAGGCAGTAACTCTCAACACGGAAGTGACTGATTGACTTGAAGAATCTTGGGGAGCACAGAACAAGAAGCAACCTCTGTAGGTGATGCCTATAGAGGATGAATGTCCACAGGCCACAGCACAGTTTGTCAGCATCTCGCCCATTCATTCACCGTGCACTAAGGCCCAAGCTCAACAATGCTTTCCTGGATTTCTGAGCTTCCTGTGGGTGGACCTAGGCGGGGAGTAAGGCTTGGCTTCCCTGTTGTGGTTGGAACCTACCTCTGCACAGCTGGACTGGTTGAGTTTGGAGGCAGTGAGAAAGAATGAGAGATACAGATGCGGTTAATTGGGCCATGTTTTCCTTTGGAACTCTGAGCCTAAACAGTCAGCCTAGAAGCAGAGGACACTGCCAATCAAGGGCCACCTTTAGTGCTGGGGCTGCTGGCATCTCAAGTTCAGTGTGCTGTTGCTGCTGGTGAAGGTCTGGTTGCCCAGTGCTCCAAGACCTGCCAAAACAGATGCCAGCCTTGGCTCATGAGCCAAAAGAGAACAAGATGAAATAATACATTAGTGTTCCAGAAACATCCAGCCCTGGGAAACATCCAGCAGCAGTTACAAGATCTGTGTTTTTCCTGATCAGTGACTTCCCCTCAATCAGCTCCACTTTTTGAACTATAAATACTGTGTAACAATATATAGCAAACATAGTATGCCCTGTACCATTGAGATGTAAAAATCTGGGCTTTATTAAACACATTAAATGTGACTGTATTTCAATTGAACGGAGGTCCCCCAACATTAAGAAATGTGTTTTATTTTAAAGCTACCCTCAGAACTTTCTCTTAAGTACAAGTGTGGGTGCTACTTCTGAAAAATAAAATCTTATCAGTTTTATAAATAATAATTCAGATTAAACAATAGTTGCTTCAGGTGAAGTTCAAGAAGTCAAAGGTGTGTTAGTGAAATAACAGTGTACGTGCTGGTGTGGCTGGGTAATTGCTATGACACAGGCTCCTGTTGCCCTAATTCACGGCTCTCAGGAGGGCAGGTTGAGATGTGTTTGTCACTCACAGCCCTTCCAGCAGTCAGGGAGCTTCCTGGCCACTTCCAGGACACCTGCTACTTTGGCAGCAGTGCTGTGGTGTTAGGCACTGATTTTCTACTATGGAAGAAACTGATACATCATGGTCTATATGGGCTGTACCAAGGCTAGGTGGGCTGGTTACTCTATCAAAGGAACAAATGAGAGAGTGACCCAGAAAAAGAGAATAGACAGTAAAACTCACCCACGAAAAGGACTATTTTTCTTAAAGCAGATTAGAACCTAGCAAGAGGCAGGTAATCTATCAATATTTGTTGAATTAATATTTACCGAGTAAATTATTTGGCCTTTGGTCAAGTTTTAAGGAAGCTGGAACCAATAATGCTTTTAATAACTAAACTAATTTGAAGGGCAAACAAGCTGAAGTTGGCAGAGCTGTTTTATTGGAACAATTATTTTTCTGTTTTTGGCATAACAACAAATCTAGTCACCTAAATCTATTATTCTTATAAGAAAGAAAATGCACTCCTCTTTAATACTAATCCTTCAGTTTAATATGTAGCAATAGTTGTGCTCTCCTAAAATTTTTTTCTCATTTCTTATAATGCCAACTTGTTAATAGGAGATCAAGACGGTAAAACAGCATCAAAATGACACTAATTAACTATTGAAATCAATACAAAATGGAGTAGGTGAGAAACCGGAAATCGTATTTTTTTTCACAGCTTTACTGAAGTGTAATTGATATACAAACAACCACACAAATTTAATGTGTACAATTTGATGAATTTGCGCATATTCAAACACTGATGATACCATCACCACAAACATTTACTATATATCAGGCACCTTGCTGCAGCCTTTCTGTGTTTTATATCATTTCATTCTCACAGCAACTCCATAGTGTAGGTGCTGTGATCACTCTTTCATTACGGGGAAGACGCGGGTGCTCAGAGAGTTTGCACAGCACGCTCAGCATCACACAGTTAGAAAAGCCCTCGGTCAGATCCCAGCAGGCTGTATCCAGAGCTGAGGCTGATTCCTCCCTCTGCAGACCTGACGCCCTTGATCTGCAAAGTAATCTACGATTTTATTCAGCACACATCAGCTCCTTACTCTGTTACCATGTCTAGTTCTAATGGATGATAATTAAGCGGTTATAAGAGGATTTTATAAGGCTGGATTAAGGAGACGTTTCTAATTCGGGGAAGAGAAAGATCGTTCTAAGTAACAGCACTGGAAACCAATAAAACGTTATGACCAGAAGGCTGCGTCTAATCCCACCCAATAAGAACCACAGAAAGTGGAGTTAATCTGCAGCCTGCGGTTTATTCAAATGTGGGATGAGGACAGTCTTAGTTATCAAATTTTTCCTCTCAGTCGTCTTGGAAAGTGACTTACAGTATTCCTCATGCGACACTTTAGAGGCGCACTACGTGATTTCTCAAGATCCCTACATTATGCTCCAACTGTACAATCTGTGATTTGCACAAACATAGAGAGATGCAGAATCTCAACCAGCTTTAATAAAGGGGAAGGAAACAATCTCTCACACACACAGAGCTGTTTAGAGTATGGCGTCAGGCTGCTCCTCTCGCCCTGTCATCTAGAAACAGCAGAGGGACCTTGGGTGCCCCTGACAGTTCTCCGAGAGGCATGCCCAGCAGCGCTGGACTTGGCTGCCACACACAGTGATTCAGCAATTTACCAGCAGAGAATGTGAGAGAGAGGAGGATTTTTCATCCTGGCTTTGGGTAAGGAACATTTCTCATTGTGCACAAATAAAGAGAAGTCTAGAGCTGTTAATTTTGTTCTTTATTCTAAAGCTACTAATGTGTGTAACTGGCTGATTTCAGACCAAAAGTCCTATCTGCCTTAATTGAGCATTTAGAGTGTGGAAACTGATTTTATAAGCTTATACCAGAAATAAAATAAAATTTAAATTAAGTTAAATGGTGATTACAGAAATGTATTTGTATTACATGGCTAAAGACATGAGAGTTTTTTAATGAGATATGTGTTCTATTTAAGTCTAATAGACATCTGAGAGGCAGATTGATAATTTTGTTAATCTTATTTTACAGAAGAGGAAGAGGAGGCAAGAGAACATTAATTATTTTCTTCAGTTCATGTGGCAGGATACAACATATGAACAAACTATGCTCCCTGAAATTAGACTGTTCCTCTGCAGACAATACCCATTTTACTAAAATGAAATAGCAACTCTTCCTCAAACTGACAGGTTAAAAAAGCAACTCTTCATGTGAACTCTGGCAATCTTTCTATCAAATGATTCAGTGATGGGGAGAAATGGCTCCATGAAGAAATGATAGCCTTCCAAAAACAACTTTTTCCAGGAAAATTTTGGCCTTCTAGACGACAACCGTTTGTGACTGCTTGGGTACATGACTTTCTCAGGAAAAAAAAAAGTACAATTCTCCAAGAGGAAAATGGACATCAGGAGTAGAGAGAGAAAAAGAAAGACATTCAAAGCCTACTTCCAAACTCCTCTGAGGTTCACACGAGCACTTGAGCTCTAGAACAGCGTTTCCAGAAACACGATCCGTCAATGATGGCATTTACGGGTCAGTTACTATTACCGGGGGAATTTGGTCTACTGTTATTTTACAGTCTCTCTGCCAAGAGAAGGTCATATATGGCATGTTTTGACTTGGCTCTAAGCTTTCTAAAAGCTTTCCTTTCTTTTTCAGCTGAAACTCTGAAACTTACCTGCTCCGCTCTTGGCCCAGAGTCAGTCCATCGCCGAATCTCACTGTGCTGTGTTTCTCTGTATTTCAGCCAGCGTCCAGTTTCAGACTTTGGCACAAATAACAGCGGGCTGACAGTGAAGCCCCAGAGTGTTCAGATGAGGTCATTTGGGAAGGGGCAGGGGGAGGAAAGTATGGAACTTCTTGGTTCACGCCTGGAAAAGACAAGTGAGCAGAGAACACTCACTTCCTGAGGAACCAACAGGCAGATTTCTTGTAGCCACTATGGTGACAAGCCACTTTCTTCACAGCTGCTAAGACAACTTCCTGGTCAATGGATTGAGGAGGCCCATGTTCTGCCTCTGGGAGACAGGCCATTGGGGAATCTGCTTCATTATCCATTCATTTCTTCGTCCATCCATTCCCTCACTAACTAATTCAACCAGCTGCTAAAGAACAATTTTATTTTGAATAGTACACAACGGTGCTTCTAAAAATTTAATGAACATTCAGATTCCTTGGGAATCTTGTTAAAATGCAGTCTCTGTTTGGTAGGCTGGGGTGGACTCGAAAGTCTGCCTTTCCCCTAAGCTCCCGGGTGATGGGTATGCTGCTCCTCCGAGAGCTGGAGAGATATACACCCATTTCATCTCTCCTTCCCCCACACCAGTGGTTTTCAAACTTGTTCAGAAAATGAAAATCCCTGGGCCCAACCCAGACCCACTGAATCTTGGAGTTGGACACATCAATCTTTGTTTTACCAGGCCCCTCGATTGATTCGGATCTTTGCTCAAGTTTCAGAACTGCTGAATTTAGACCCATAGTTCTTAAAATCTGGCTGCATGTTAGAATCGCCTGGGGAGTGTGCAGGTTGAATTGTGTCCCACAAAAAGATATGTTGAAGTCCTAACCCCAGATACCTGGGAAAGTGACTTTGTTTGGAAATAGAGTCTTTGCAGGTGTAATCAAGTTCCAATGTGCTCATACCTGTAAGGGTGGGCCCTAAATCCCATGACTTGTGTCCTTATAAGGAGAGTGACATTTGGAGACACACAGATGCAGGGAAGAAGGCTGTGCAATGAACGAGGCGGAAATCAGAGGGTCGCAGCCGTCAGCCGGGGATTGCCAGCAATCACAGGAACTAGGAGAGAGGTGTGCCCCAGATTGTCCCCTGGGGCCTTCAGAGGGAGCCTGGTCCTGCTGACACCTTGATCTCAGACTTCTAACTCCAGGGCTGTGAAAAGGAAAAACTCTGCTGTTTCAGGTCACCAAATTTTTGGTGCTCTGTTAAGGCATCCCCAGGCAACTAATAACAGAGCTTGGGGGAGGGGAGGACAATTCCCCCACCAATTAAATCAGAATCTCTAGGGATGGGGCCTTTGCATGAGGATTTTAAAATCTCTCTCAAGGAATCCCAACTTGTGATCAGGGTTGAAATCCACATCTATTGACATTTCTGGATGTAAATCGATTGTTTATACTTAATTTTGCAATAAGTCAAAACCCTATAAGCAGCTGAATGTCAGTGCAAGGTTATCTGTAAGTTTTTTAAGTATCAAAATCAGTTGTATATATAAGAAGTATGCTAAGGCAACATTGTTCAGAGTTTGGTTATGGAAACACTGGTATAAGAATCACCTGCAGTCTGTCAATCAAGTAGGTTCTGGGCCCCATCTCAGACCAAATGACTAGCATCTCCTGGGGAGGACCTGGGTAGTGCAAGTCGTCCAGTTCCCTTGAGGTGACCCCTCTGCGTGCTGTTCTAGAGCTGTCTGTACATAGGTGATTAAGCAGGCTTCTGCCACTGGGGAGGCCTTCCTGAAAATGAAGGAATTGGATGAGCATAGGAAGGGAGCATGAGTAATAATGGCATCAGTAGGAACTGGTGAGAAACTTTTAGCTGCTAGAGAAAGAAAGGCCCTTTTGGAAGCTGATGGAGATCAGGCAGGGCTGGTGAGAGAATCGAGAACGTTGAAAGGCAGGATGACAAAATATGGTCGAAGGAACGCCATTGGCATCACCTGGGAGCTGACTGAAATGCAGAATCCTGGGCTCATCTTAGCCCTATGGAATCAGAGACTGCATTTTAACAAGATCCCCACATAGTAGGAATGTACATTAAATTTTGGGAAGCACTGCCCTGGTGACAAGAAATCTGTCAGAAGTTTCTGAGCAAGGAAGTGATATAGTAAAACTATGCATATGCATGAGCAGGCTAGGCTGAGTGGAGATGGTTATGGCAAATGGGAAGCCTTGCAGAGCTTTCTCATAAAAATGTCTGAAATGATGGTAATGTTGTACATCTGTGCTGCTCAATACAGTAGCCACATGTGGCCATTGAGCACTTGAAATGTGGTTAATGTGGCAGAGAAACTGAATTTTTTTTTACTTTTTTTTTTTTTTGAGGAAGATTAGCCCTGAGCTAACATCTGCCACCAACCCTCCTTTTTTACTGAGGAAGACTAGCCCTGAGCTAACATTCGTGCCCATCGTCCTATACTTAATGTGTGGGACACCTGCCACAGCATGGCGTGTCAAGTGGTGCGTATGTCCGCACCCGGGATCCGAACCGGTGAACCGCCTGCTGCTGAAGTGGGACATGAGAACTTACCTGCTGCGCCACCAGGTTGGTCCCTGAATTTTTTTATTTTTGCTAATTTTAATTAATTTAAATTTATACTTAAATAGCCACACGTGGCTAGTAGCTACTGCATGGGACGGCACAGGGTTAGAGGCTGCAGACGTCAAGACCAGTGAGGAGGCGTCAGTAGTGGTTAGAGGGCGCTCTGACTGCACCTGCCGGTATGACATTGTCATACAGTATCAAGTGTTAGTTCTCACACCATTTTTTATATGTGCCAAGAAAACTGTAGGCGATGCCATTTCCTGCTGAAGGAGGACGTGAACTAATGATTGTTTAATTGTGCCTATGATCAACTTTCAATTAGAAAGGAGCTGATTATCCCGTCTAGTGCTTATGCCCCTTGTTTGCTTTCGTTTGCTTTCGGTGTTGCTATTTACATTCCTTGGCTTGTCCGTTATCACTTGCCAGAAGATCCATGGAGACGATGAAACTTGTGTTGCAAGGGATCTAACTGGTTAAAAAAGAGACACTCTTATTTGCCTGAAATCTTTGTTTGGGTTTGTTCAGCCCATTTCAAACGTCTGTTGCTCCCCAAACTCTGTCTTTTTCCTTGATAAATAGTCTGTTGAGTGACAGACGAGATGTGAGTGACATGCCCTTGGTTATTGTTAGTGGGTCTTGTGCGGCATCCCAACAGCAGGTTGAGAAACAGAAGAACGCACAGCTGTGAGCCCTGGAAGCCTAGAAGTGGCTTCTGTAACCCATCCTACTGGACCCCCTTCCTAACCCTTGACCCTCCCCTGCTTACTCCATGCTCCAGATATCAAAACCCATCTCTGAGTCTCGAGCTTCATAGGTGCTTCTTTCTCAGCTTCTCCCTCTTTCAACTCTGCGACCCCTGAGCTTACTCTCTGGGTGCTGCTTCCTCTTTTTGCTCTCCACTTCTTATACTTCCTTCTCCATTTTTAGTCACCAGTCTACTGCTCCTCTCTTCTTGAGCCCTCTCTCCAATTTTTACTAGTGTGAGCAGAAATCCTCTCTTTCTAGGCGTACTGTGGCCAGCATAGAAAAGTTCAAGAGTAAGCTCAGGTGGAAATGTTTCTAAAGCATCAGTATAATGAATTAGATCCCCAAAGTTTGCTATTTTTAAAGATATTTGCTGGAAAACAGGAAACTAACTCTAAAGGTTTTAATAGATTTATTCATTTCCAAGTAATTATTAAACACCTAGACACAGTCCCTGGCTGCAAAGAGTTCATAATCTGTTAGGAAGAGACAAAATGCAAAGAAATAACTTCAGTACTGTATTTTTCTTACAAATAAAAATGATGATTTGGGCATACAACCATTCAGAAAGGCCAGGGAAGACTTCGTTGGAAAGACAAGTTCTGATCAGAGTCTTAAAAGATAAGTACACATTCTCCAGGTAAGATGGGAGTGAGCGTTGAGGGAACATGTGCAACCCAGGAGGCATGGAAAAGCATGGTGGATTAGGGAAATTCCATATGCCTGGAACAGAGGGGACGAGAAATTACTTCGATTGCTGAATATGTAGGGGGCAGCTAGATTGTGGAATGCCTTGAATGTGGAATTCTGACTTTATATCATTGGCGATGAGGAGCTGTGGAAACGTTTCAGGAGGAGTTAATAATTAGGTCTTTGTGTTTAAAATATTAATATGGATAATGTATTGGAGTGGACAAAACTAGACTCAAGAAGACAAGTTAAAATGTTATTGCAACAATACAGGTAAGAGATTCGGAGGATTTAAATTGAGAACAGAGCAATGGGATGGGGAGCGAAAGCTTTGAGATCATTTAGAAGCTGAGAAAATTGTCAAATATTGAGTCAGATGAGGTTTTGGTAGTTTTTTAAAAAGCCATTCTCTAATAAAGTGCTGTCCTGGAGGTGGTGAGTGGACGGGGCGGAACGAACTTGGACTTGTGAATCAGAGAGGCCAGCTCTTGAGACCCAAATCCATCGCTCCCAAGATGGGCGGCTTACGGTCAGACACTTCACCTGTCTGAGCCTCAGTGAACTGGAGATAATTGTCACCGTGCAAGACTGTTGGGTGTTTAAATAAAATATGAAGCGTCCCTGGCGCATGAGGAGAGCCAATCATGAGCTTCCTTTCCATCCTCTTTTCCAACCGTTAAATCCATGACAATGAATCCTTTAACATAGAAAAAGACAACTTTTCTTTTCGAGTTGACAGTCGGAGAGCCTAAAATATTTTTTTAAAAAAATAAGCAATTACTTTCTTTCCTGGTAGGCTTAGGCCCAGGGCACTACTCTGTAGTGAAACATCCGAGTGACAGTTACGTTAAATGTAACAAAGCTGTAATGTGCCTGGAGCTGACATATTCTGATCAATATAGTTGGTGTACAAAACCTCAGATTCAATAAAGCATTCCAATGCCATTTCCATTGCCAATTGGACTATGAATGATTTCTGATAATAACTGAAAATCCCCAAAGTGGAAACAGTTGTTTCAGGCCAAATGCTGTGCAGAAACGTTGTTCTCCGTCTTCTGAGAAGCTTTCAGAAATAGCCTTGCGTTAAACCTGTCCCTCCGTGTAAGATAAGAAATTATCAAGTGCACCAACAGGGAAAGGTTGTCAGAAAGAGAGATTTAGCATCGATGATTGCTACAGTCCTTAATAAAAGTCATTTTGATAACAACTTTCTGCACTAGGCCAACCTGCCAAGAACTTTTTAAGTTAGAAGGCGAACAGGAAGATGGAGATTTCATTTGTTTGTCTAAGGTTACTGCTGCGAAATACAAAGTAGAGCTATCTCTTGGAAGTTTAAGCATAATTCTATAGCTAAATTTGCAAAAATGAAACAAACTAAGACTAAAACAACAACAAAGGAGAGCTCACAAGAATCCTATTTGACAACAGTGCATACAAAGATGCACTTACAAAATAATAAAAATGGGAAAGTTTAGCCCCAAAGAGACCACAGATATTGAGCCAGAAATTGCTGAACTATTTCCAAAATGTAGAAACTTTTTTTGGACAGAAACTAACATTTTTTATTAACCAACCACTCTGTGCCTGGCACCACGATGATGACTTTAAATGCAGTATCACTTGTAACACTCATGGAAATGCTCTGGGGCTATTTTGCAGAAGGAGACACTGAGCCTCAGACAGTTTCAATAACTGGCCCAAACTCACACAGCTAAGAATCTGTTTATATGACTCACACAGCTGGGAGAAGTTTAAGTGACTTGCTCAGACTTACACAAGATTTGAACGCATGACTACCTAGCTTGAAATTCCTGCTGTTTTCATTATCCTGAGCAGAGTCTTTTAAAGCCTCAGTCTTGTGATCTGCAAAATGGGAATGATGCCTATTGTATCAGTCAGGATTCCAACAGGAGACAGATGTACATCCAGAGTAGGGAAATGAAACTTTTAATCAAGGGACAATTTACTAGAGTGTGAGCAGACATTTGGAAAAAGGGACAGTGCTCTGGTGCTCTGGGCTAACAATAAGGGAAACCTCTTACCACCCCTTGACCTTAAAGAGCAAGGAAAGGAAGTGACTACAGGAAGTGGAGAGAGGTGTAGAGAGGGCTTCTGGCCGGGAGCTGAGGCTTTCCATAGGAAAATGCAGCCAAAGCAACCTGGTACCAGGCTGTGAGGGGACTGGGGTTATATCCGACCGGCATTCTCCTCCCACCCTATGATGTCCTGTGCTGGCCTCCCAACTGGGCCCCATCCTGACACAGTCCATAGAGGCCGGCTGCCCTGGTTGAGAATGGGTCTGGGGGAAAACAACATCCAACACAGCAGGATTAGGTGAGAAATGTTCTGAGAGCATGGGACATGTGCTCTGGGGATGAATGACAATAGCAGTAGCTGGAGTTCTGAGAGCTTGTTACCACGTGCCAAGAGTCATTCTAAGCACCTCTTTATGTTAAATCTTTTGATTCTCACAACAGTCTTATGAGGTAGGAACTGTTATCTTCACTTCCAAGGTGAAGAAACTGAGACCCAGAGAGGTGGTATACTTTGGCCAAACCGATGCTGAGAGGAGAAGCGAGTCTGGGACTCAGACCTCGCCCTCTTTCCCACTGCTGCGCACGGGCGTGTGCAAGGCTTGGGCATCGCGGCACGTTACTAGCAGCGTGAAGGGAGTCCCTTACATTTGATTATTCTTGTTGGTTATCCCTACTCATTACTCTGGAAGGACTGTGATTTCCATTTTACAGATAAGAAATGTAAGTTTTCAGTTGTTCAGTCGGTTGTTAATGATTCATGCCATGTTATATTCCAGAACCTTCCTAGACGCCTTACCTTCCCACCCTCTGAGGCTCCCTGCCTCCCACAGAGCAATGCGTGAACCTTCTGTTCCACCATCACTCACATCACATTGAGGAGCATCTGCTATACTTGTTACGGTGTGTTGTGGTCTGAGGATACAAAGAAATATTGGTTCCTACCCTGAGAAGTAGCTTGCAGCTAGCTTTGGTCCCAATTGCCAGCATCTTTACACATGAATTATTGGAATAACCTCTCACCCGTTCCCATTGCTTCTGCTCCTGTCCACAGTCTACTTGAGAAACCCAGTAACCAGCTAGAGAAAACCTTTGAAATTTAAGTCAGATTATGTTACTCACCTGCTCAAAATTCTTCAATGGCTTCCTATCTTGCTCGGAATAGGGTCAAAACCCTAAAATGGCCCAGGATGCCCCACATCAGCTGCACATTAGAATCACTGTGGGAGCCCCTTAAAAATATCAGTGCCTCCCTCACCCGAAAGGTGGCCCTTAACTCCATGCCCTACCCTCACTTGAGTGTGGGCTGTGCTTACTGAATTACTTCCAGAAAGTAGACTATGGGAAGTGGGGAAAAGAAATCTTATGGAGTAGAACCTGGCAAGCTCTGTCTTGGCCCAGCAATCAAGGGTAACATCATCAATGACAGGTCAGTAAGTCATGTTGATGGCACATTCCCCCATCCGAAAGTGACGAGAAGGGCACTCCGGCTTTGGAGTCTTCTCCCCCAAACCGAAACCCAGGCTAAACATGAGAAAAACATCAGAGGGGCCCTGCTAAGCCTGAGCAGTCCTCCTCCCGACTGTCCAGGCCCTGAAAACCCAGCGAGACTCTGAAGGCACGCTGGCTGAAGGGAACGTGGTGTCCCGGGGGGGATCCTAGAAGAGAGAGGGACATTAGAGTCCAAAGCAGCAAAATCCTAATAAGGTGTGGAGATTGGCTAGTGCTGGTTCCTGGGCCGTAACAAACGTAACATGATAATGCAAAGTGTCACAGCATTTGGGGGAAACTGGGTGAGGGCGTGTGGGACTCCCTGCCCTCTCTCTGCTACTCTTCCACAAACCTATAACCACTCTAAAATTAAAAGTTTATCACACCTCGAAAAAAAGCCGATAGGAAAAAACGAAACAACAGCACCATGACAGATACCAACGTCAGGGCTCCACTCCAAGTCATTGAAGTCAGACTCTCTTGGGATGAGACTGGGCTGTCCTACGTCTCTGAGCTCCCCAGTTGTTTCTCATGCACAGCCTTGTTGAGAACCTTGTCCCACCTGAATGTCCCCGGAACAGCTGGACTCTTGCCTCTACTACTCTCTCCCTCACACGATGCACAGCGGCTGCTCTGTCCTCCTTGCTTTTCCTCCAAATACGCCAGGAAGATCTGAGTTTTACAGTCTTTGCTCTCTTAGTTTCCTCTGCCTAGAACACAACTTCATTTAATTACCAGTGTTTCTTGCTCTCTTGCCCATTTCAAATCCATGTAAAAACAAAAAATAAACCAAAAAACCTGCTGTCTCATTAAAGGTTCCCCCAGGATCACCTTTCTCAAAATAAACCACTATCTTTCCAAAAGCAACCATTTTCCCCACCAGAGGTAACTCATTCCTTGTTTGCCTCACCCTGTGTCATTTTTCTCCACAGCAGTTTAGACGGCCGGGCGTTTTACTGCATGTGCAAGTGTGGTTGTTTGTGGTGCCCCACTGGAAGCTCAGCTCCGTGATAACCGGTACTTTTGTTCTTCGTTGTTGCATCCTCCGTGCCTGGAAGAGTGATTGCCATGTCATACGTGCTTGCTGAATATTTGTGAGATGCTTGAATGAGTGAATGAGGGAGACTGACAAGCAGACAGTAATGCTACAGCATCAAAAACACTACAATAGCGACTGGCCCAGTGGCGTAATGGTTCAGTTCATGTGCTCTGCTTCAACAGCCTGTGGTTTGCAGATTCATATCCTGGGTGCAGACCTGCACACTGCTCATCAAGCCATGCTGTGGCAGCGTCCCACCTACAAAATAGGAGAAGATTGGCATAGCTGTTAGCTGAGCAACAATCTTCCTCACACAAAAAAGGCTACAACAAGCGGGAACACAAGGTGCTTGGGAAAGGGTCTCGATGGATGGCGAATGCAGACTGGGGAAGCTCTGGGACCTTTCAGAAGACGGGTTCCTGACGCAAGGTCAGTAGGTCAAAACAGTGTTGCTGAAGAAAGCAGCACTGAGTTGAGAGTTTCCGAGAGAGAAGGTCACGGTCAAAGGCCCCTGAGGGTTGGGAACTGCTCAGAGTTCAGGATGACAGGAACCGGGAGCAGCGAGAGCCGGGGCGGGCGTCTGGGGGGCGAGGCTCCAGCGGGACAGTGAAGGGTCTGATGGGCCGTGTGAAGGAGTACGGGCTCCATCCTCAAGACAACGAGGGACAACTGAAGCATTTTACATCAAATCAGAAGTTACTTTAACAGGAAAAATTCGTCACCTTTTCTGCGTTACGAAATAGTAAATAATTCTTTACCAACTGATTTTAACCTTGGTTTTGTATTAAAAATTTTCATTAGGAATTGATTTTCAGAGTTGAGTTTACCATCACTAGAGTTGAGTTTTATCAGTTGAAATGGGGAAATGTTTTAGGTTTTTTCTCTCTGTAAGGTAACACTTAAGATGATCTTACAGAAGGAGATCTTTGATAACATTCCTGTTCCTCAAATAACTATTTTTTTTTTAAAGATTTTATTTTTTCCTCTTTCTCCCCAAAGCCCCCCAGTACATAGTTGTATATTCTTCGTTGTGGGTCCTTCTAGTTGTGGCATGTGGGACGCTGCCTCAGCGTGGTCTGATGAGCAGTGCCATGTCCGCGCCCAGGATTCGAACCAACGAAACACTGGGCCGGCTGCAGCAGAGCGCGCGAACTTAACCACTCGGCCACGGGGCCAGCCCCCCTCAAATAACTATTTTAAAAGATCAAATCAATGTTGGAAAAAGGAGGCATGGGCTGGAAGACTTTGCCTAGAAGAAAGAAGTGAAATTATCTTCCTCGTGCTCAAACTCTTCTCCATGTGCCCTGACATGTTTTACACTTCTTTTTAGAGCTACAGTTAACCCCTTGTGTCCATAAGAAACATTTCTGGAGACGAGGGCTTGGGAAAACTCTGACTTCACAGGTATGGGAAAAGTTTGGACAAGATTTAGAACATGATCTAGTAACACTTCCATCAACAATGAGCATCTCCTTTCCTCATCTCCTTTCTTACTTCATGGCCAGACTTCACAACTAAAGAAAGTTTCTTCGTTATAAATAACTTTATTCCAGATGTTGCAAATGTGACTGAGAAGGAAGACAATGGATGTGCCTTGAGACGTGGATGCTGAGTAGTCCCTTGGCCTTGTCCACTTCCTCACTAGCTAATCCAAACCTTCTGGAATTGCAGCATGTTTAAGTCAAATTTGTGCCTCAATAGAATTGTAAAACATCGCCAGTCAGGTCAAATAATATCACACAGGACCACGGAGAACCATGACTATTAAATCCAAGAATGCCAACTTGCTAGCACATCAGCACATCGATACACAGCACTTATTTCCTCCGCAAGGATGAAAGGGACCTGTCTGTTCTCTTTATCCCTATACCAAAGAGGAGTTGCTTTGATGCCCTTCTCACAGATCCAACTCAAGATGTGGGGTGTGGCTGAGATAGCCCTAGAAGACTCTGGTTTTCCTGTGATTTTTATTTCCCATTCAGAGCACATAGAGTATTGTCCTTGGAGACCTATATACGATACTCCACTCAGGTGTACACAAAAGAACCGCAAATCCACTTTCTGTCTACAAGCCTGGGGGAAAGTCAGATCCAGAACAGGTCTCTTTAGTAGTGTCTTCTTACCCGGAATAGTTCTTCCCCTGGAGAATTTAGAGCTGATGTGTGTATAATGTTGACTTCATAGCTCAGGTTTCATATGCTATAAGGAAAAACAGGGCTCCTTCACGGTTTCTTCTCTCAGGATTATTGCACAAAGCATCCTGTACCTCTCCAGGATCTACAGAGTAGGCAAACTCCTCTGAAACGCTTTCCTCAGAAGAATAATGTCACCCTGAATCTTGTCCCAATGTGTAGAATCCCTCAGATCTTTGTTTGAGCTTGTGAGAGTGAGTCTAGGACTGTGAACATCACTCAGACTTAGAGCCGGAACTTGCCCTTTCAGTTCCTGCCAGTGATCTCAAGAGTAAACATGAATTGTCAGAAGAACAAATGGGCACAGCTCCCGCCACTCATGGCCACTGCTCTAAAAACAGTGAGAAGAACAGTCTTCAGAAATGGCTACATTAATAAGTACTTCATCTTATGTGGACTTCAAAATTTGAGAGTAAAGTGAAATGGTTTTGGAGAGTTGCCATTTGAAATGTTTTTGTAGGTAATTGTTTTCTCTCAGATAATTGGGTAATTCTTTGGTAACACTACTAATCACACCAAACAATCTGCCTTCAAAATCCGATTTTTCTTAGGAAAGCATACTGTCACTTCCATGAATCGGGGGTTCCGGTCCTTTTTGAAGGGGAAATTCTGTTTATTCTCCTAAAGCTTTGGCATTGCAGTGAAAGAGATGAGGCTCTTGTTCATAAAATCAGTGAGTGGGCAGAGGTGGTGTGGGGATGTGTTTGAGTACAGTAGCTGCTGCTTTGCATTTGAGCAGAAAATTGTCATTTCCCGATTGGGGACCTTTTGTTTTTGCTGTGAAATGATACATTAAATTTTCTATTAATCTCGTAACAAAGTTATCTCCCTCTACACTTCCCCTAAATTATGCCCCTACATCTATCTCCTGATCCGGGGGGCGGAATACATTTATAGAACCAGAATGCCAACCTTTATCTAGCGCTTCAAGACTCACTGTCAGCTTTCTACCAAATGGTCATCTAGTCCCTCCTTCCACGGATGGAACCGTTGCTTCCAACAGTTCACCCCTCCATCTACACAACTTGGTCTTCCAAAATCTCACCCTTATGTTGAATTGAAGTCTCCTTCTTTCTTTTCTCTTCCATCTGTCCTGGCCCTGTCGTAAACAGAGGATGACTGTCATCACAGCCCTCTTGGTCATCAGCAATCTTATATATTTGACACTTAATATGTGAAAGATATGGTACTAGCATCTTATTTAACTCTTCCCCAAGTGTTGGGAAGCAGGTATTATTACCTCCACCTTACAAGTGAGCATCTCTGAGGCTTTGAGAGGTTAAGTAATTTGACCAATGTCATATATCAAAGGTGACAAAACTGAGATTTGCACATAGGGCTGTCTAACATGAATTGAGTTGATTTGACACATTCAGTTCAAAGGAAAATTCTCTGTCTTATAACCTCCAAATCCACCTTTTAGACTCTCATATATATTTAATGAGAAAATCAAAAGGCCTTTTTCATCTGTTACGTGACTTGACCTCTCCATGATATCCAACTCGGTTGCCCATTCCCAGACCTTCAACCATAATATGTGTCAGTTACTGCCAAAGTAATATTTATAAGCAAGAACCCTCTGCTTCCACTATAGGCATATTTTAAACATTTTTGAAATTTAGTTAACATTGGTGTCCCAAATTCAAAACTTCCAGAAATAATTCCTGTTCATCCTCCCTCTAGTCAACACATCTAGAAACCTCCGTGTCCTTTGACCTCTTCCTCTCTCCTGCACTCAATCCTACATCCAGTTGATCATGAAGACTTGGCCTGGCTTACCTTAGCTGATGGCAGGTGCTCAACAAATGCCTGTTGGGTAAATAGCTGATGATCATAAGCTATAACATTTGGTCCATTTCTCATAATGAAAGTGTTCGTTCATACCAGTCTCTAAATATACATCCTTTACATATCCCTTTAGATATAGATCGTTACGTGGACACACTTCATGATGCAAAAATATTTGGGGTGAAATAAAAGTTTTTTTTATGTAATTTCAATGAGCTTTTTAAGACTTTTTTTTCTTTATCATTCTTATAGTTGGCTGCGTTTGCAGCTGTTTAAATGAATAGGTATTTAAATTTTGTTTTCAGTTTAAGTCTTAATATGTACAAGGAGGAAAAATTACATCTTAAGAGTAAAGACAGAATCTTATTCATATTCATGTCACTCTACTTAGAGGTTATATCAAGTATTAAGTGCAGGTTGAAGAATAAAAACTAAAAATAACAGTGATCCAAAAATTAAACATATTGTAACAACTTTGCTTAGATAAATTTCTGAAGTATGTTTAGTGTGTGTTTAATTAATAAAAATTAAAAGTTAAAATGATCCAAATATGAAAGAATTTGAAACTATCCTGTTTTCTCCTTATTTCCTCACATGCTAGGCGAGTGAGGGAAGCTGTACTCTCTGCAGGGCCAGGCTTTGCCATCACTCACTGTACTTATTCAGTCATTCACCCGCTACACAGAGCATTATTGAGCTCCAGGCCTTTGTCTAGCTACAGTGCATGTGATGATGAGAAAAACTAGCTGCTGCCTGCCTTTCTTCAGCTTACAAGTGGAGAGAGCATACAGACAAATATAAAATTTCACAGTGAAAAATGTTACAAAAGAGAGTTTTATTGCCCTCAGAGAGTATATAATAGTGATATTTGAACCAGTAAAGGCAGGGTTCCCAGGGGAAGTGAAGAACAAGATGTGATCTAGGCAAGGAGCAGGAGGAAGCCCGGGACAGCTGGATTACCACCGGAGCAGGGAAATGGTGGGTCATGAAGAGCACAGTGACCAGCAGGGTCAGATGTGCCCAGAGGACAAGAGAGGTGAGGGCTGAAAATGCTCACTGGGTTAGTCGTGTGGTGCCCTTAACAAGAGGGAGTCTGGTAGAGTTTTGAAACAGGAGCTCGATCAGATAGTCTAAGGAGTGAGTGGAGAAAAGGAACTGGAGACAGGGCGTGTACACAAGTCTTTCAAGAAGTTTGAGTGTAATAGAGAAGGAGGATAAATAAGCTGGAGAAACTTGTGGGACTGGGAGAGGCTGTTTTGGTTTTTATTCTCGCTCATGGAAGAGGCCTGAACCTGTTTAAAAACCTAGCGAAAGATTAAGATGGCGTGTCTAAATATATGAGAGAGAGAAGGCATGGAGCGTGTAAGATTCATAAGAAGCTGAAAGGAGGAGACAGGATCGATCCACAGGTTCAAATGTTTAGTTTCAGACAGGGAAATTCCGTCTGACAGATTCTATTTCCTACATAAAGCATGAGATGGGGTGACCAGTTCAAGAGAGGATGGTTGTGGTTAGTGGTGAGGGTCAAAGGTTTAAAGACAGTGGAGAAGCTTTGAAGTGATGGTTGGGGTGGACGAGAGTGACTTGATGAAAGAGCTGTAGCAGGACTGACCACGCTGAGGACGTATTTGAGGTTGGTTCTCATGGATTTCTTTGGGACACATATTTGTGTTGTGAAAGAACATATTCCTTTCACTCGCTCACCGTGGAAAACATATGAGTTATATTGTGCGGTAACTGCTTCAGCGTTCTCTCTTTGGCCTTGAGTTTTTATGAGTTTCATTCTGAGGTCCTCCTTTTCTCAGTTTGGACTACATTTTTCTTAGGAATTTCAATTCAGGTTTACAATTTGCGTTACCATCTATAACAGAAGTGTCCGTTGACTTGATGTGGCCAGCCAGCTAATTTGTTTTGGCTCAAAAAGTGTTTTTTAAAAATCTTAAAGTAGTTAGAGGATGGGAGAGCTCATATTAAAGTCCAGGTTTCTGGTTTCTTTTAAAAAATAAAAAAGTCACCAGCACTGGGCCCACCGTCCCACATCAACAATGGAGGGGAGCTGAGCAGCAGCTGCTCCATGAGATGGGGCGTGCTCTCCCCAGCTCACGAGAGTCCCCATCGTCCCTTATTATCCACTTCACTCGTTTACTCCATCTACCCAGCAACTGCACCATGTAGGCATTTGATCTTATAATTCTTCACCTACAAATCCATGACTCCCAAAGATGTAATGTCAGCTCAGATCTCTCTCTTGTGGTCCAGGTGTCAATAACCAACCGTGGATTGGATGGTCTGTAGGTGCTTGAAACTCAGTAATGCTCTGCCTCCTATAACTTATCTCCTGGTTTTGGTACCACCATCTAGTCTGTTTGCCAAACAATAAGCCTGGAGCTCTATCGTCTGAGCACTTTTCTTTCACTTCCTTTCTTCATCCCTGTTGCTAAGTCGTCACTTCAGACACTCATCCTATTTCACCTGGGCTATTAAAATAACTCTCAACCAATAGCCTCTACTCTCTCCTCTGTAGTACTTTGCCTATACAGCCACACGGTGGATCTTTCCAAGCAAAAGATCTTTTCTGGCACATTTATTGAATTATAGGAAACTTCTCATTTTTTCAAAGTGCTGGCATTGCTGCTCCCTCAACACGGAACACCTTCTGCCTCTGTCTTCTTGGCAAGTCTCTATTCATCCTCCAAGACACAGCTCAAATATCCCCTCCCCTGGGAACCCTCACTGCAACAAAGGTGATTTAGGCAGAGCCTAATAGCCTAGCCTTTCCCACAGCGCCTGGGGGTGTCTGCTCGCATTCAGAGCTCCAACCCCCACCCCCAACTCGACGGTGAGTTTGAGGACAGACACTGCAGCCCTGTAATCCAGCTATCCTCAGGGCCTCCTTCTTGGTCATGACTGGCACTCCATAAGAATTTAATGAATAAATCCCAAAATGCAGAAAAACGAGGACATTGTATCAGGGAAAGTTTTCCTAACTTTAAAAGAAAGAAGATTATTCGTCTATCACAAGCGTTTTAATCTTCTGATTCACTCTACAAGGATTAATCTTAAGACTGCAACCAAGAGAATGTAACATGCTCAAAAAACACTTGTCTGTGTGTGTGTGTGTGGGGGGGGCGGGGGGGTGTTCTCAATATATGAGACAGATGGCTTTTCAATTCTGGAAGAAAAGAATGGACTCCTTGATAAATGATGCCGGCCTATTTGACTATTCTTTAGAAATCAACCTAGATTCCAGTGTCATACTAGGTACTAAAATATATTTCAAATGAATTTAAAAACTTTAAACCCATAAAGGAAAGAGAGGGATGTATTTAGAAGAGTAATTACATAATATTGATGAGGGATTAGCCATTCTGAGCATCACTCCCAAAGCAGAAAACATAAAGTAAAAAACTGGATAGTTTTGACAATGTAAAAATACATAAAACTCTGTGATTTAAGTAAAACTTCCAAACAAACAGGAGAAAATATTTGAATGCTTTGTGATAGGAAAGGTTTTATTTATAATCTCTTTTTTAGTTTGACTTATTTTTGGCACATAGTTAACAGTGCTTTTGTGTTGGATTTTGATTTGATTTAATTTTGTTATTCAGGTAACATTTGTTTATAACATTATATAAATTTCAGCTGCACATCCTTATATTTTGATTTCTGTGTAGATTACATCATGATCACTACCCAAAGACTGATTACCGTCCATCAACACACACACACGCCTAATCACCCCTTTCATCCTCCTCCCTCTCTGCTTCCCCTCTGGTAACCACCAATCCAGTCTCTGTCTCTATGTGTTTGTTTGTTGTTGTTGTTTATCTTCTATTTATGAGTAAGATCATATGGTATTTGACTCTCCCTCTGAATTATTTCGCTTAGCATACTACCTTCAAGGTCCACCCAAGTTGTTGCAAATGGCAAGATATCATCTTTTAATGGATGAGTAGTAGTCGATTGTGTATATATACCAAATCTTCTTTATCCATCATCCATTAATGGGCACTTAGGTTGTTTCCAGGTCTTAGTGATTGTGAATAATGCCACAATGCAACAATGAATATAGGGGTACATATATCTTTATCCATTTGTGTTTTCATGTTCTGTGGATAAATACCCAGAAGTGGAATAGTTGGATCATACGGTAATTCTTAATTTTTTGAGGAATCTCTGTGCTGTTTTCCATAGTGGCTGCACCAGTTTGCACTCCCAGCAGCAGTGTACAAGGGTTCCCTTTTCTCCACATCCTCTTCAACACTTGTTATTTCTTGTCTTGTTAATTGTAGTCATTCTGATGGGCATGAGGAGATATCTCATTGTAGTTTTGATTTGCATTTCCCAGATAATTGGTGATGGTGAACATCTTTTCATGTGTCTGTTGGCCATATATATATCTTCTTTGGATAAATATCTCTTCAGATCTTCTGCCCATTGTTTAATTAGGTTGTTAGTTTTTTGTTGTTGTTGAGATGTATGAGTTCTTTATATATTTTGGATATCAACTCCATATCAGATATATGGAGTGGCAAATATCTTCTCCCAATTGTTAAGTTGTATTTTCATTTTGTTGATAGTTTTCTAGGTTGTGTGGAAGCTTTCTATTTTGATGTAGTCCCATTTGGTTTTCCATCGTTTCCCTTGCCCAGTCAGACACGGTACTTGAAAATACGCTGCTAAAACCAATGTCGAAGAGCGTACTGCTTATGTTTTCTTCTAGATATTTCATGGTTTCGGGTCTTACATTCAAGTCCTTAACCCATTTTGAGTTAATTTTTGTGTATGGTGTAAGATAAGGGTGTACTTTTGTTCTTTTGCATGTGGCTGTCCAGTTTTCCCAGCAATATTTATTGAAGAGACTTTCCTTTCTCCATTGTATGTTTTTGGCTTCCTCGTCAAAAATCCGCTGTACATAGATGTGTGGGTGTATTTCTGGGCTCTCAATTCTGTTCCATTGATCTGTGTGTCTGTTTTAGTGCCAGTACCATGCAGTTTTGGTTACTGTAGCATTGTAGTATTTTTTGAAATCAGGGATTGTGATGCCTACAGCTTTATCCTTTTTTCTTAGGATTCCTTTGGCTATTAGGAGTCTTTCGTTATCCCATATAAATTTTAAATTCTTAATATATAAAACAGTCAAGTCAGTCAATAGAAAAAGTGAAAATACCAATGGAAAAGTGAAGTCTCTCCTAATGAAAATGTATTCGCTTACATACAATAGATCCCTGGAAGGCTTTCTTAGGAACTACCTGTTTCTCTACTACCTTCTCAACCGGCGTTTGCCAGATATCTGATTTTATAGATAGTTAAAGCATTAAAGTAGTTGCTGGTATATCTTTGCTTTTGGTTTTTATTTCTACATTTTAAGCAGTTTTATTTAAAGCAAAGTGACTACTGCCTACCTTTTGGAAAACATATAAAATTAAACATATGTCATCATCTGCTCCTCTGGATACCTATGTCTGCTGATAAAGGGAAATGAGAAGAAAGGAAATGATGTTTTCTTGCTTCAGTTCCCAGCTGCCTGTTATTCCTTCCACAGAAACAAGGGGAACATTAATGACACAGTTAAAAGAACTCCTCTGAACATGTTTCTCCCAAAGAAATCCTTTCAGAGCTTCTGTTCTCTTTGCAGAGAGGATTGCTGATAAGGGAGAAGCACACATTTAGGAGACTTGATCTTATAATAACATTGGAAAGATGGTCAGAGTGAACAGGATAAATGTGGTAATAAGCACATAGTCAGTATAAGAGAAGGTAGAACCACAAGAGAGTCAACTAGAAAGCCAGCCGTGCCATCTCCCATGGCTGCGCCACTCTCCAGGCTGACTTCAGGCCACTGCTCTTAGCTCAGGGTTTGGGCAAATTTGCTGTTCTTCACACATCCTGCATTTCTCCTAACAGAGGTTTTAATCTATGGAGACACTTTGTAAGCCTCAAGCATTCGGGTACTCAGGCCCGGCTGTTGCTTGTTTCTACATCTTCCTCGGAAGAACAGATTCCAGACTTGGGTTATGCATGAGAGAGAGGAACACAAACCAAAAACTAGAAAAGTAAGTTATATGGACTAAATTATGGTCTTTTAAATTCCATTTGTGGTTCAGAATAATCTGTTCATAATCCTTATTAACATTTTAGAATTCAATCAAGTGCATCGTGGATATAAAGCCCCCTGATTATGATGTGATATGCACAATACTAGATTCAGAACAGCAGGCAGAGCTCCACAGAAGAGGGATGTCCACGGGACAGGGTGTAATGTAGGGACTTCCTGTGCCCAGGAGCTGGAAATATGAGATGACGTTTATCTGGTTGTGGAATACGCTAACCTGATATCTCTCATAAATTGTTATGTTTTAATTCTTGAACTTGAATTTCTACATGTTGAGCTGCAAATAATACTGAAGCTTATCTTATTTTTCAAATTACTCACTGTGAAAGAAGAATATTTTCCCTTGTGACTAATTTAGATGTGAGATTTCACACATCTTCAACCATTTACAACCCAGCAACACACCTGGATTTAAATGAAAAATACCTTTGAGTGGTGAACGCCCTGGTGAAACAGTTACCACAAAGCCAAACACTTTACTCTAAAGAAGAGATGACACTTTCAAAGTGGAAAATTCCAGATGTAAGAAGTCAACAAATTAGAAACAAAGATGTAGGAGGAGAGAAGCAAATGCCAAAGGAATATGACCAAAAAATTCTAAAATCTGACAGAAGTGCAGAAGCAGAACACGTTGGGTCATTTGGTTTCAGGAGAATCTTTACGTCTTTCAGTAAAGTACTCCTTCACTCTGCTCCTCAGTAAGCATCCCAGGTCGTCATCAAGGACAGTGCCTGGAGGAATTGAGTCATCCCCAAAGGGGCAGAGAGTGAGTAAATTCAGCATCCTCCACTGGCAAAGCTGTGTGGTATGTTATACATTTCAGAAAACAGTTGTGATGCTTCAGTTATCTGGAAAATTTATCTCTGTGAACCATTTTCCTGGCTCTGCTGGATAAAGGGACCATCGTGGCATATAGATTTGTTGAAGAGCTATAGATTTGGGAAAATCCTTCAAGTTATCCATAAAGAACATATGGTTCCTAAGTACGTATCCAACCTCACAGCTTCTCTTAGTTTTATGATTGCTACTGATTTAATTTCATGGTTGGAAGGTTCAGTACTTAAATAAAACCTTGATGGAATCTCCCTCAGAGAATTTTTCAGGTTTAAACAGTAGGTCTTGAGATTGACTTTGCCTAGGGCTGGAAGACATGTCAGCAATGTCATTTTCTCCTCAGATGGAGCAGTAACTCAACTTTTGAAAAGCCCTACCTGGTAAACAGTAGCAATCTCCCCAGCTCAGGGTAGCTGTACTTGACTCAGCTGTCTTTCAGATTGTCATTACAGCTTATGTACAGTGTAATCACTCCTCAATCATGGTGTTGGCTCTCACACAGGCCAGGGAACTGTGCGTTTTGCATCCTTGTGAGAAATTTCTGGGCTTTGCTTCTCTACGTCTCCATGACACAGGAAAGTGGCTGACAGTCAGGGAAGTGATGGATCAAGGAGGGGCTGGCCCCAGACTCCCATCTCTGAGGATTTTAGTTCTTTTGTTGCCTGGTTGATCTTTCTTGTTGTCTGTTTCCAGAGCCCAACCTTCTCCTGTGAGGAAGAATTAACCATTGTGTCCATCCCTGACGCTGCATCCCTCGCTCCCAGCCTCCTCTTAGATCTCCTATCCTTGGAGATTGTAACCCACATTGTTAATCCATTCTGCCTGAACTTGGACAACTGTTTCTTATATATTAATAAAACATGTAGCGTTAGGTATACGGTCTGACATATGCACTATGGTCATGAAACTTTTCAATGACTTTGTTGATATTTGAACTAAAGAATTATGCAAGACGTCATTAACTTCTAATTTCTACTCAAGCTTGTTACTTGACTAACAACATCTCATATTATGTCACGTGACTTTTCCATTGTTCATTATAATCAGGTTTTTAGCGTTTGCAGCCATGATTCTTTGAGTGGCAGTCCATACAACACCATTCAAATTCTTCACCAGAAATGAATTGTTATATCCTCTCTTCAGTGTCTTTTATTGTGATACATCCCAGTAATTTTTTTTTTTTTTTTGCTGAGGAAGATTAAGCCTGAGCTAACATCTGTTGCCAATCTTAATCTTTTTATGTTGAGGAAGATTAAGCCTGAACTATCATCTGTTGCCAATCTTAATCTTTTTTTGCTGAGGAAGATTAGCCCTGAGCTAACATTTCTGCCAGTCTTACTCTATTTTATATGTGGGTCACTGTCACAGTGTGGCTAATGAATGGTGTAGGTTCACACGCAGGATCTGAACCCATGAATCTGGGTCACTGAAGTGGAACATGCCGAACCCAACCACTAGGCCATGGGGCCAGCCCCCAACATCCCGGTAATTTTTAACTTTAAATTATTTTTTCAATTTTTGGAATATCAAGATGGTGGTGTAGGCAGACTCTGAACTCACTCCTCCCATAGACACAACAAATTTACAACTACTCTTGGAACAATTACCACTGAGAGAGAACTGAAAACTGGATAAAAATAACTCCCACAACAAAGGACAGTGCTGACTGAAGAGGAAGAGGCAGAAATTCCTTCCTGGAAAGAAAAAGGCCACCTTTGAGCTGTGGCACCTTGTGGCTGGCCAGAAGCAATCTTAAGGTATGCAGCCTTCCCTGGAAGAGTGGGGATCTGAGCGGGGGAGCATTACTTACTATAAGCAGCTTTTGGACTCAGCACAACTGAGATGAGGGTCATAATATCTGGCTTTGCTGGCTATTAATAACAATGGGGAATACACCCAGAAAGGCTATCAGACATAAGGGAAAAAAGCCTGCTCTTAAAGGGCCCATGAACAAATTCACCTGTTTCAGAAAACAAGCTAAAATCACCAGAAAGAAAGGTGCACAGTTCTTTGGTGAAAAGAGACTCACTTGATACTCTCTGGGTGCATCTTGCTCAGAGGTGTGACCTCTCCAGGGACTGAGACATTGGCAGCAGCCATTATTGTGACCTAGTACAGGGGTGCTGACAGAGATGCTGGCAGATGCTATTGGAATTCTTCCCCTGGCCTGATAGCCCAGGGGTCTGCCACACCCACTAGAGTACCAATTTGATCTAGCTCAGCCAGGGCAGGCAGCTCACCCTAGGGACTGGCTCCACCCAACAGCAAGCCCTCAGGCAACTTGTGCTCCTGCATAGGTGGGGTGTCTGGAAACTGCAGCCAGGTGAGTTGGCCCACTTCTATGGGGCAGGGCATGCACAGAGGGTGGGCCTGCTGTGGTGGAGTGTGTCGGGTCTCTGGAGTGGGGTGACTGAGTGCACTTCAGTGGGTTGGGTTGCACACATTGGGCAGGACTGTGTTGACAGAATGTGTGGCCCTGGAGGTGGTGGGGCTTATCAGCTGCAGCAGACTTGTGCTTCTCAAACAGCTACACAGGGGATTTGCCCCATCTTCCAAAGCCTGAAACAACAGTGTGCTCCCATGCCTGGGGCCAGCCTCACTCAGCTGCACCACTGAGAGAGCTGACAACAGCCTTGCAGGCTGGAGGCCTACAGCAATTGTAAGCCCCTGAGCTTAGCAACCAGCCATGCTGGGGGCTTACTCCCTTAACAGAAAACCTGCAGCAGAAATGTGCTATTAGACCCTGCAGTCAACTGTGCTGGGGCTCCCTATGCCCGATAAAGTGACTGATGGGACCATAGCAGCCACACACAGCTGAGCATTACAACCAGCTGGCCAGGGGGGCAGCCTAGGCTGCCCAGGCACCTGCAGCAAGTGCAACCCAGCCACAACAGAATGACACAACAGGGGACACTCCTGGAACATGTAGAACTGGTGACAAGAGGGAAGCACAGTGCTAGGCCTCGTAAGGCATCTCTTACATAAGGCCACTTCTCCAAGATTGAGAGACATAGCTGATCTTCCTAATACACAGATATAAGCACAGAGAAAGAGGCAAAATGAGGAGACAAAGGAATACGTTCCAAATAAGCAAATAGTACAAAAACCCAGAAAAAGAACTAAGCAAAACAGAGATATACAATCCACCTGACAAAGACTACAAACTTAGAGTCTTAAGGATGCTCACTGATCTTGGGAGGAGAATGGATGAAGTCAGTGAGAACTTCAATAAAGAATTGGAAAATATAAAAAAGAGCCAATGAAATGAAGACTACAGTAGTGGAAATGAAAAATTCCCTAGAGGGACTCAATAGCAGAGTAGATGATACAGAAGAACAGATCAGCGAGCTGGATGAAAGAGTAGAGGAAATCACCCAAGCTGATCAGATAAAAGAAAAAAGAACTAAAAACAATGAGAACAGTCTAAGGGACCTCTGGGATGACATCAAGCTGACTAACATCCATGTTGTAAGTGTCCCAGAGAGAGACAAAGGGGCAGAGAATCTATTTGAAGAAATAATAGCTGAACCTAAGGAAGGAAACAGATATCCAGGTACAGGAAGCACAGAGAGCACCAAACTAAATACAGCCAGAGGGCCACACCAAGACACATTATAATTAAAATGTCCAGAATTAAAGATAAAGAGAGAATCCTACAAGTCAGAAGAGAAAGACAGCAAGTTACATACAAGGGAAACCCCATAAGGCTGACCCCTGACTTCTCAGCAGAAACCTGACAGGCTGGAAGGGAGTGGCACAATATATTCAAAGTGCTGAAAGCAAAAAACCTACAGCCAAGAATACTCTACCTGGAAAGGTTATCATCCAGAATGGAAGGAGAGATAAAGAGTTTCTCAGACGAGCAAAAACTAAAGGAGTTTATCACTAAGAAACCAGCCTTACAAGAAATTCTAAAGGGACTTATGTAAGTGGGAAAGAGAAGACCACAAATAAGAATAAAAAAACTATCAAAAAAAAGCAATAAAACCATTGGTAAAGGCAAATATACAGTAAAGGTAGCAGATCAACCACCTATGAAGCTAATATGAAGGTCAAATGACAAAACTGCTAAAATTATCTAGGGCCTGACCCAGTAGCTGAGTGGTTAATGTTCCATGTGCTCCGCTTCAGGAGTTTGGGTTCGTGGGTTCAGATCCTGGGTGCAGACCTACCCCACTCACTGGCCATGCTGTGGAGGCATTCCACACACAAAAAATAGAGGAAGATTAGCGCAGGTGTTGGCTCAGGGCTAGGCTTCCTCAAGCAAAAAAAGAGGAGTATTGGCAATGGATGTTAGCTCAGGACAAATTCCCTCAGCAAAAATTAACAAATAAATAAATAAAATTATCTATTTCATGATAAGAGGGTAATGGATACACACACAAAAAATAAGAGGTTAGATATGATGCCAAAAATAAAAAATGTGGGAGAAGGAGAGCAAAAGTGTAGAGGTTTTAAAACAAGATCAAACTAAGGAGACCATCAACTTAGTGTGGATTGCTGTATACGTATGTTATTATAGAATAACCTCGTGGTAATCACAAACCAGAATCCTGTAATAAATACACAAAAAATTAAGGGAAAGGAATCCAAACATAATACAAAAGAAAGCCATCAAACTATAAGAAAAGAGAGCAAGAGAAGAAGGAACAGAGAAGAAGTACTAAAATACCCAGAAAAAAAGTAACAAAATTACAATACGTACATTCTTATCAATAGCTACTTTAAATGTCAGTGCACTAAATGCTCCAATCAAAAGGCACAGTGTGGCCAACCAGATGAGAAACAAGACCCATATGCTAAATACAAGAGACACACTTCAGACCTAAAGACTCTCACAAACTGAAAGTGAAGGGATGGAAAAAGATACTCCATGCAGACGACAAAGAAAAGAAAGCCGGGGGAGCAGTATCTATATCAGGCAAAGGAGACTTTAAAACAGGCCTGCTTTAAAAAACAAGAAAAATCTCAAATAAACAACCCAACAGTGCACCTAATGGAATTGGAAAAAGAAGAAGAAACAAAGCCCAAATCAGTAGAAAGAAGGAAATAATAAAAATCAGAGCAGAAATAAATGAAATAGTCTTAAAAAAATAGAAAAAACCAATGAAATGAAGAGCTGGTCCTTTGAAAAGATAAAAAACATTGACAAACCTTTAGCTAAACTCATGAAGAAAAAAAGGGAGAAGGCTCAAATAAATAAAAACAGAAAAGAAAGAGGAAAAATTGCAATAGACAGCTCAGAAATAGAAAAGATTATAAGAGAATACTACAAAAAGCTATACACCAACAAATTGGATAATCTAGAAGAAAGGGATGAATTCTTAGAATCATACAACCTTCCAAAACTGAACGAAGAAGAAATAGAGAATTTGAATAGATGAATCCCATTAAGGAGATCAAAATAGTAATCAAAAACTTCCTCAAAAATAAGAGTCCAGGACCAGATGGCTTCCCTGGTGAATTCTACCAAACAGTCAAAGAAGACTTAATACCTATCCTTCTCAAAATCTTCCAAAAAATTGAAGAGGAGGGGAGGCTTCCTAACTCATTCTATGAAGTCAACATTATCCAGATACCAAAACCAGACAAGGACAACACGCAAAAAAAGAAAATTATAGGCCAATATTATTGATGAACATCGGTGCAAAAATCCTCAACAAAATATCAGCAAATCGAATACAACAATACATTAAAAAGATCATACACCATGATCAAGTGGGATTTATTCCAGGGATGTAGGGATGGTTCAACATTTGCAGATCAATCAACGTGATACACCACATTAAAGAAATGAAGAATAAATATCACACGATCATCTCAATAGATGCAGAGAAAGTATTTGACAAGATACAGCATCCATTTATGATAAAAAATCTGATCGAAAATGGGTATGAAAGGAAAGAACCTCAACATAATAAAGGCCACATATGACAAACCCACAGCTAATATCATTCTCAATGGAGAAAAACTGAAAGCTGTCCCTCTAAGAACAGGAACCAGACAAGGACGTCCACCTTCACCACTCTTTTTTTGGGGGGGGGGAGGGGGAGATTAGCCCTGAGCTAACTTCTGCTGCCAATCTTCCTCTTTTGCTGAGGAAGAGTGGCCCTGAGCTAATATCCGTGCCCATCTTCCTCTACTTTTTATGTGGGACGCCTGCCACAGCATGGCTTGACAAGCGTTGTGTAGGTCTGCACCCAAGATCTGAACTGGCGAACCCCAGGCCGCCAAAGCAGAATGTGTGAGCTTAACCACTAGTGCCACTGGGCTGGCCCCTCACCATTCTTATTTAACATAATATTGGAAGTTCTAGACAGAGCAATCAGGCAAGAAAAAGGAATAAAAGGGATCCATATTCAAAAGGAAGAAATGAAACTGTCACTATTTGCAGATGACATGATTTTATATATAGAAAACTCTAAAGAATCCACCAAAAAACTTTTAGAAATAATAAATGAATATGGTAAAGTTGCAGGAAACAAAATCAACACATAAAAATTTGTTGCATTTCTATACACTAACAATGAAGTAGCAGAAAGAGAAATTAAGGATACAATCCCATTTATAATTGCAACAATAACAAAAACAAAAAATACCTAGGAATAAACTTAACCAAAGAGGTGAAAGACCTCTACAATGAAAACTATGAAACATTGTTGAAAGAAATTGAAGACACAAAAAAATAGAAAGATATTCCCTGCTCTTGGATTGGAAGAATTAACATAGTCGAAAGGTTCGTACTTCCTAAGGTGATCTACAGACTCAGTGCAATCTCGATCAAAGTTCCAGTGATATTCTTCACAGAAATAGAACAAAGAATCCTAGAATTTATATGGAATAACAAATAACCCTGGATAGCCAAAACAATTCTGAGAAAAAAGATCAAAGCTGGAGGTATCACACTCCCTGATTTCAAAATATACTACAAAGCTACAGTAACCAAAACTGCATGGTACTGGCACTAAAACAGACACAGAAATCACTGGAACAGAATTGAGAGCCCAGAAGTAAACCCACACATCTATGGACAGCGAATTTTTGACAAGGGAGCCAAAAACATACAATGGAGAAAGGAAAGTCTCTTCAATAAATATTGCTGGGAAAACTGGACAGCCACATGCAAGAGAACAAAAGTAGACCCTTATCTTACACCATACACAAAAATTAACTCAAAATGGGTTAAAGACTTGAATGTAAGACCTGAAACCATGAAATATCTAGAAGAAAACATAGTCAGTACACTCTTCGACGTTGGTCTTAGCAGCATATTTTCAAGTACCGTGTCTGACTGGGCAAGGGAAACAATAGAAAAAATGAACAAACGGGATTACGTCAAACTAAAAAACCTCTACACAGCAAAGGAAACCATCAATAAAATGAAAAGACAATCTAACAATTGGGAGAACATATTTGCAAACCATATAGCTGATTAGAGGTTAATATCCAAAATATATAAGGAACTCATACACCTCTCAACAAAAAAAAAGAACTAACAACCCAATTAAAAAATGGGCAACAGATCTGAAGACACATTTCTCGAAAGAACATATACAGATGGCCAACAGGCAAATGAAAAGATGTTCATCATCACTAAATATCAGGGAAATGCAAATCAATATTACAGCCATCAGAATGGCTATAATTAATAAGACAGGAAATAAATGTTGGAGAGGATGTGGAGAAAAGGGAACTCTCACCTGGTGCTGGTGGGAGTGCAAACTGGTGCAGCCACTATGCAAAACAGTATGGAGATTCCTCAAAAAGTTAAGAATAGAGCTACCATTCAATCTAGCTATTCCAGTGCTGGGTATTTATGCAAAGAACATGAAAACACAAATATGTAAAGATATGTACACCCCTATGTTCATCGAGGCATTATTCACAATTGCCAAGATTTGGAAGCAACATAGATGCCCATCAAGGGACGAATGGATAAAGATGATGTGGTATATATACACAACGGAATACTACTCAGCCATAAGAAATGGTGAAATCTTGCCATTTGCAACAACATGGATGGATCTTGAGGGTATTATGCTGAGTCAAGTAAGCCAGAGGGAGAAAGTAAAATACTGTATGATCTCATGCATAAGTAGAAGATAAAAACAATGACAAACACATAGCAAGAGAGAGTGGATTGATGGTTACCAGAGGGGAAGGGGGTAGGGAGGAGGCCAAAAGGGGTGATTAGGTGCACAAGTGTGGGGCTGAATTGTAAGCAGACTTTAGGTGGTGAACATGATGCAACCTACACAGAAACTGAAGTATAATGATGTACACCCAGAATTTATATAAGGTTATAAACCAATATTACCAGAATAAAAAAATTAAATAAAAATTTATTTTTTCCAGCTTTAGCTTGTTTCATATTGCCCTTAGCCTTTTAAATAGTAAAATTTAATTCAAATAATGTGTCGCTTGTTATTAACTTATTTTCACTTAACCAAGTAACTTGATGGAGTCACCTGTTTGCAAGGTCTCTGTTTTTCCATCTAGTAACGGTTCCCAGGTTCAGTCTACTTATACAGTTTGCTTTCAGCTAGCTCCAATCTGCTTTGTGTGTTCTCGATACCTGCTCTTCCCTGGTTTGAATTTAGAGTCATTATTCTTGTTGAACAACACATTTTCTTGCTCTTGTACCTGCTTTCAAATATCTCAGTCTGGTCTCCTGCAAGGTGTTGTCCAAGTGTTCCATTCGCTCACTTTCATTTGCATTAATATTTATCAAAGATCTGAGCGCTTACTGTGCTCCAGGAACTGTGCTGGTCTCTGGACGTCCCCTCCCTCCTTTCCATCATGGACCTCACATTCCAGGGAAGGGGACAGACCAAAAGCAAACACACAGACATATAAAATGACTGGAAAGATGCTAAATTTTATAAAAGAAACAAACAGGTAGCTAAGAAAACGTAGTAGAAGGGGTTTCAGGAACCCTATTTTTGACAAGGTTGACAGAGATGCCCGGTGTCATGCAGGAGAAGAACCTTGCTATGTAAGAGCTTACAGGCGAGAGAAGCACACGTGCAAAGGGCCTGGAGCAAGAGAGCACTTGATGTATTAAAGAGCTGCATTGAGCCTCGTGAGAAGAGTGGGGAGTCGAGCAAAATGAGGAGCTGTGGGAGCCTGGGGCCCACGTGGTGCTTCCCCTGACAAGCTGGGGCCCTGATCACTGTCACATCTACGGTAGCTTCATTTCTGCATTAAAACACAGAACTCCTGAAGCCAGGGAGCTGCCTAGACCCAGAAGAGAGAGTGATCTGCCAAAGTCTAGGAAAATATCTTCTATCCTTCTGTGTCTTCTTCAAATGTGAGAATAAAAAATAATAGTCAATAGGGGCCAGCCCAGTGGCACAGCAAAGTTCGCACATTCTGCTTTGGTGGCCCAGGGTTGGCCAGTTCAGATCCCAGATGCAGACCCACCCACCGCTTGTCAAGCCATGCTGTGGTAGGCATCCCACATATAAAGTAGAGGAAGATAAGCATGGATGTTAGCTCAGGGCCAGTCTTCCTCAGCAAAGAGAGGAGGATTGGCAGCAGATTAGGTCAGGGCTAATCTTCCTCAAAAACAAACACACAAAATAAATAAAAAATAATAATAGTAAATTAGCCTACCTCATGTGAACCCTGTGTTAAAGCTAGTATCCTTGTGAGAAATACTAGAATTCAATGTTTTCAAAATCAGAAAGGACTTTGAAGCCCATCTTGTACAGCATCTTTATTTGCCACCAAGGAACAGCTTTGTGAAATAATTCCACATTTTGACCTAGGTTTTATTCCCTTTAGAAGATAGTCTTGTGTTTGGATGTTGCAGTTTTGATCACCATGTCTGTCCAGGATATGCTATGCCAGTACGTCATCTAATGTAACCTCTCAAAAGACTCAAGCCACTCATGACCCTCCTGTTGGATATCTCCTCCGACGCAAGTGGGAGCAAAGACCGCTGGCGCTGTGCTGAGCTCAAGCCCGGGCCAAGGTGGGAACTGAGAACTGACAAAGCCCCCGCAGGATGAGAGCACGGGCAGCAGGAGGCTTCAGGGCAGAAAGCAGGGAGCCAAGACAGAGCCACAGGGCTTCCAGCCTAAGCTCCTGGGGCAGCTTGTCCATGGCTGGGGAAGGGCCTGCTACAGACACCCACCCAGACCAGGCAGCCAGGCTTGAGGGCTCAGAAAACGTGTGACCTCCAGGTAACTCTTCTTATTCAAGACAGTCAGCATGTGCTTTCTTCACCCTGACTTACAGGAGCTGAGAGCTGAGTTCTGTGACCAGATAACGAGGACGTGCAACGAATGGGCGCGTGTCTCTCTGGCTTCCGCTAAGTGCCTGTTTCATCCTTGTCTCCTCATCCATGGATTACAGGCCTTGGAATTTATTTTTTTCTTTATTTTTATTGTAATTTGTCTATAATTACACATTATGTATCTATAAAGCCAAGAGATAAATTGATTTGCCAAAGCTGACTGAGACAATTAATGGCTAAGGTCAGATTTCCACTTAGTCTAGTGTTCTTTCCAAAAATGCCAGTTACACTGTTAACATTGAATTATGGTTGAACGGGAAATAACTATCAAAAAGAAGGTTTTGATAGACTGGAGATGGACACAAAATGTAGAAGGTCGCTGGGAGGCTAGGTGTGGCAATCCGGAAGAGGCCCCTCAGCCCTCAGCACCAAAGAAAATGTGATTACTAACAGTTCCTCCCCAGGCTGGCCTGGCCACTGCATGTTAGGGTTATTTCCAATAATGCATTTTACTACTTAACCATTTGTGCTTGCTTTTCTTGTATACCAATATTTTAAGAACTGCCATGATTTTTTCTATATATGTATATATGTATATTTATATATATTTGTCTGTTTACATACACGAACACTTACAGTAATAACTGTCTTACAGAAAACGTATTTGCCTGTACATATATATATATATATATATATATATATATATATGAAAGCTGAGTCTTTCCTTCTATTCCATTGTTTTAAAAAAAATTTATTATGGGGATAGTAGTGTGCATAGTTTCAGATTCTTCCCAAATCCCCAAATAAAAAAGACAGAGAAAATTGATGGTAAACCAAAAGCTCAAAGACAATATTTAGGATAACTAGGAGACAAGGTATCCCCACCAAGTCACAAATACAAGTGAGTGGGAACAATCTGACATCAGCCGTCAGACCTGCACGTCATCAGCCAATCTGCAGGTAGAAGCAAAGGGAAGCAACCTGGCATCTAAGAACAGAAGAACCCTAAAATCCACCCGGTATTCACCAGTTGGCGCAGCGTGTCAGTTTGGCAGTGGCAGCCGGGACTGCGAGGTGTTTTACCCGTTCCAGTGGCAGGTGGATGCAGGAGCCTGCAGAGGGTCTAGAGCGACCGAAACAGTCTAGTTTCTGCGACTCCGAAGACTTGACCCACCAGGGCTCTCTTCCCAACTGGATCCCTACCTTGAACTGAGGAAAGCTGCTGAGAATGGAATGAAATGGAGTAGGATAAAAGATGGGAGAGACAGTGGAAGGAAAGTTCTCATCAGAGTGGGAGGGGAAAAGGGCCAGAGAGAAAACAAACCCTACATGTAAGTAATGAAGTCGCCTCCTCCAGAGAGGAGCCTCCCTTGATTTGCTTTATCCCTGAGCTCACCAACAACACAGGACTAGGTGAGAAACTCCCTCTTCAGATGGAGGGTTTTCACGGACCACACGGGCAGTGTTCATCCTGTCCCGTAAGGTAAGAGTGTGCCTCCAGCCAGTCCCGAGTCTACGACTGTCTCCTTCCCAGGAGTGGCTCTATTAATCCTAATACACTCACAAATAAAGTTGGAATTTTAGTTTTCTGCTTTCCTGAAGTATCTCTGATCTGACCACCATACTTTGGGTCTTGAAGCTTTGTTTCCAGTCCTAAACATGTGTGGCCAGTTAAAATCCAGGCTCTGAGCCCTCAAGAACTGACAGAAGCCCTTATAGAGAAGGAAAAAAAAAATTCTCCTACCTTTCTAGGTTCTTTGGCTGGTCTAATAATCACATTAACTTAAGACAGATTAACAGGAGAAAACCAAATTTAATTATGTATGTACAGGGGCTCCAGAAGAATATGAGACCCAAGAAGTGACCAAAGCAAGATGCTTATATACATTTTGCACAGAGAAACAATAAATTAGTGAGGAAATGACAAGACAAAGGAACTTAGGCTTGGCTACTAATTAGCAAAGAAACTAAGCAGAGGTTGTTTACACAGCCTTCCGGGCCCTGAAATCCCTGTCTCTCCCGATAGGATGTCTCTCCACCTCGTGGAACAGGGATGGTACCTTCCATGGGAGATTCATTTCCTTCTTTCAAGGGGACAGAGAGGAGGGTCGGAGTGCCCTTCTTGCGCTGGCTGTTTCTTAAGTAGCTTTAATTCAAAATAATCAAGGTGCCAAAGCGGCATATTTTGAGGTGGCCTCCCTGAACACCATCACCCTCAGAGCAAGACGAACTCTAGATTCGGCTTACTACTGTGTAGATATTTATTATTATTTGCTTCTTATTTTCATTCACTCTAGTTCAGTTTCCATTCTAGCAAGTTCAAATGATTTCAAGTTGCTCGTAGATTTCCAGGACACTAGAACACTCTTAGATGACTTATGATACTTTCTGTCACACAGTACGATGGAGGGAAGAATATTGAAGTACATCCTTATCCATTTTTCATTCTTGTCTCTGTTATTGCTTTTCACTATCTAGGTTTAATTGCTACATTTTTAAGCAGATATATTTCTAATTCTTGTACAAATTTCTACTTTTTGTACAAATATAAAATGTAGAATACCTTGGAGCAGCTCATACAACCCTTGCACTCCCAATATGGGTTATAGGCACTGGGAAGATCTTTGAAATGAACTTCCTATTTGCACAGTAAAGCATTCATAACCAGCAGGTCCTCTCAGCCCCTGCTGCTGGGGCTTCATGCCGTGTCACATTTCCTTTAGTGGACTTTTCATAATGCCAATGACTGTCACACTGTAAAGAGCTGCCCCTTCTCTCTTCTGCTCTATTATGAGCCACTTGAAGCCTGTCAGCTTCCGAACTACAGTCCAGGGCACATGACTACTGCTTGCCTATGGGCTGCAAGTTTTCCCCTCCAACTCTATTGGAACTTGCTTGGACACAGTGAGACGACTTCAGCTGCGGGGTGTGGAGAGAAGCAAAATGCTTGAGCAGTACCAATGGGAAATCTGGTTTTGATTCCCTCTGTGTACCTGTTTATGGCCACTAGAGGGGTCTCTATTAATCAGCACAGCCTTCCTTTCCTAACACTGCTTAATCCTTAAGATAGTAGATCCTAATCTTCCTATGGCTTATTTTTCCCATGACACACGGTTGTACAGTCATGCATGATGGGCTGCTGGATGCAAAATTAGCAACCCCAACCTCCTGTTGCTTAAACAGTATGACATTTATTAATTCACTACAAAGAACCTTGTTTCAATATATGATACACAAATACCTACATACGCACACATACATATCTATACATGCACATATGCATATATTCATACACATCAACAAAGATGAGATCCCAGTCTTTGATGGCATTGACAGCTGTCAGGACATGGTTTTACTTGCCATCATCCTCCTAATGGAGTTACAACCAAGACGGTAACAGTGATAAGGTGACAGGATTCTTTCCATAGCGAGTGACTTAAAACCCAACCAAACTGGCCTAAACATATAAGGAATCTATTACATTCTGTCCTGAGAAGCCCAGGGTAAGACTGGCTTTAGATGGGCCTTGGTAGGAACTCCAGTGGAGTCGCCAAGGCCTGACTCGCTCCATCTCTGAACTTGGCTCTTTTCCATGGTTGTCTTCATTCTCAGGTAAGTTTCTCTTCTTGGTTTTTAGATCAGTATTGCAGCTTCAGGATTTACACTTTTTTGGTCTCAATTCACAAAATGGAACTTTCCTCTGCTAACAGACAAACAAAAGTATTGGGCCTGCTCATTGTCCAAATGTGGTCGCAAATAAATCCCCAAATCAATTACTCTAGTCAAAGGGGTGTGAAATGCTGACTGGCTTAAACCACCCCAAGGCTCACCTGTGAAGCTGAGGGTAAGGAAAACCCCATCCAAAGCACGTGGCCTGAAACGTAATACAGGCCATTTCCCCAAAGAAATGTAGGGGTATTGGAAGATGAAAAAGTACTTTATGAGGGCTCTGGACCTGGTAACCAGTACGGTTTCTTTTCTTGTTTCAGGTTTATGATTTCTGTAGAGTTGGCAAGTATGATTTAGGCAGTGATCAATCCGATGTATCATCTGTTATGAGCAAGGATGGGGCAAAAGAGCGAGCAGAGGAACTGGGCTTGGTGGCTGCCCTCGGCAGCTGCCCTCACAACGTTGGTTCTTGTCACAAGTGAGTTAGGGAATACAGAGTACCAGTGAGTTGAATTATAAAAAAATCCTTTTAAGTTCTTTGTAGTTAGTTGAGCTGTTTCCCCACTTTCCCTTAGGTGAAGAACAAAGGCTATTTCCATGGTTACAGAGACTCATTTCACGGAGCAAGGTCAGGGTGTACAAACCATCCCAGGATTCAATAATGGCTCATCCCAAGCTTCTGTCTGTGTGTCTGTGTACACACAAAATGTGAGAAACACACCTTGTTAATCACTATACTCTTAGAAAGCATTTTCCTGTATGATTATCTAATGCTTCCCTATAATTTTTTGACATTGAAATTTCTGTCACAACAAATAAATTATATTAAAAAGTATGTCTAAGTTAAGAATTCTAAAACACCAGGATAACAGCGAATTCTACACACTGAGACCTAATTTTGCCTCCTGCAACCAGTTGTGGTTGAGTTTTTGTGTCTAAACCTGTCTGGGGAGAATCTATTATTTGGAAAAGGTATGTCTGTCTACAAGCCAAGGCACTCCCTTCTTAATGTGCCATCAGAAATCTGGGTGGACTATTTTTCTCCGCCTTTGTGTGTGTGTGTGTATGCCTGTGTTTGTGTGTGAGTGTGTACATGTGTGTACGTGTGTGCATGTGTTTATGCAAGTAGGGTAGGAGGTAGACAGAGAGGAAAGAAAACAAAGATCTATATTTATGTTTCTACCGTTTAAAGAACTGAATAGGGGACAATGGAGATTATGTCCAATTAATAGACTTACGAGGTCAAATTCTCTTGCTTTTGCCGTTTACACCATTTACAGTTTTGATCCTCCAATGGGTTTGCGGTGAAGGCAGCTTTGGTGAATAACTGTGTGGTGTCCCACATTCTCTCAGGTTACTGAAGCAACACCAGAACGAGGGCAACAACCATCCTACGCATTCAGACGTGCATTTCATAAATGTGACTGCCGCGGCTGAGACGGAACCCCAGCCTTCCCTGCAGTGAAGCCAGCGGACTTTGCTGGCTCAGAAGGACTCTTTGTACCTGTCCTAACCCACCATGTTTAGCCATTTATGCAGCTAAGACTTTGTGTCTAAACCTGTTGGGCAGAATTTTATTTCTTGGAAATGGCTCTGCGTGCCCTATAAACCACACCCTCCTTACAGCACATGTGGCACGGCTCCTTACAGTTGCCGGAAAGCTCCTTGAGGTATTCTCACACTGGGAGACATCGCTGTTATAGGCATTTTAGTAAGAAGGGTTTTTTTTTTCTTAAAGGTTGGCCCTGAGCTAACATCTGTTGCCTATCTTCCTCTTTTTATTTTCTTCTCCCTACAGCCCACCAGTACTAGTTGTATATTCTAGCTGTAGGTCCTTCTGGTTGTGCTATTTGGGACGCCTCCTCAGCATGGCCTGATGAGTGGTGCCATGTCTGTGCCCAGGATCCAAACCAGCACGACCCTAGGCCACCAAAGCGGAGTGTGCGAACTTAACAAGTTGGCTGTGAGGCCGGCCCTTCAGTAAACATTTTATGAGAGCAGAGATAAAATGCTCCCAGAAGATTATCCTTATGAAGTTTTGACACCTAGAGAAACCCAGAAAATAACACTCTAACTTTTTTTGGAAAAAAAAGCACGTCTCCAGCTATCCCATCTCTCCACACAGCGGTCCACGTCAGGAAACCAAGTCGCTGCAGGCATTTCTGAAATGCCTTTGCCTTTATGAGGCAGAACAAGTGCCCAGGGCCAGGCCCTGTCTGTCTCTCCAGCCTTATCTCAGCCAAGCCCTTCTTCAAGCCCCACCCTCCTTAAACACGGAGTTATTGATAATCACGAGACTTTGTTCCACTGTCCCTTCTCACTGAAATGCTCACTCTCCATGGCTCCAACTTCACCCTTCACAGGTGAACTCCTGTTCCTGAAATAATGAGAGACTATAGAGGCCCTTGCTGGTCAGGGCAAGTGTTCGCATGGACCCACGCAAGGAGCCGCCTCGCCTACTAAAAGATCGACGCCTCTCTTGCAAGAATAGAGCGTCTTCCCCTAGGATGGTGTGAAAATCTCAACTATCTTTTATGCTTTTCAATGTTACTTTAAATGTCAGTTAACTATTAATGTTAGTTCATTACTTCCAGGGTCCTGGTGCTGAGTCTATACATATTTGTTGGATGGGATTTTCCTCTTTCTAAGTTCCACATCTAACCATCTGGTTGAGCACACTTTCTCTCAACAATCTTATCTTCCTCATCTCTTCTAAGTATTCCCCAACCCACTGTGCTCCCAAGTCATTCTAATTACAGGGGAAAAAATGATATCAATTTTCTAACATTAAATTGTGTCGTTTCACAACTCACATGAAGCTATGATCTACCAAGCAAAGGCAAATTTTCGAGACACTTCAAGTTTAACTTAGCTGCTTCTCTTGGGCCCTTGTGCATCTGCAGTGTTTATCGCCAGTAATTCCCCACAGCTGCGTGTCTTGAGTTACATCTAAGAAACACTTGATAGTCAACAAACAGTTTGTGTGTGTAAATGTCTACTCCTTTAAAAAGGGGTTTAAAAATAAAACAAACACAACAATTAGCTTAGGAAATAGAAGGAAATAAGCAAATTTATCACTTTGCCAAGTTCAGTAAGCTCAAATTTGATATGCTAACAGCACCTTAATGGTTCTTCAGTCAATAAGCAAACACACAGAGAACGAATATCTGCACAGGTGACACCGTCCTATCTTCTTCCTTGAAGACTTTAGACTCTTGTGCACATGGATGATATGGATTTTCATAATATGTTGAGAATATTCAAGTATACACACTGTTATTTAGTGGCTACTATATTGCAGGCCCTGGATTGTGAGGGTAGGAGAATGAAGAACTCACTGGCTGGTAGAGGAGATGGATACACCCAAGAAAGTATAATAACAAAGGCCCTGGGGATACCATCTATATTTTGTAGTAATGGAGGTTGTCAAGTGCTGTGTCTAGGCAAGTGCAAGGGTTATAGGAATACAGAGGAGGAATTGCTCAATGATGCCTGGGATGGGGAGAAGAGATTCCCAGGAAGATACTGGTTGCAGAATTGACAGCCGAGCTCACATTGAGGGTGGAGGCATGTCCACCAGAAGTGGAAGAGACCTTCTGGGCAGAGGGAGCAGCCGAACAAAGGCTCAGGGCACGATGTGTTGGGAATGGTGGGAGGCTGGTGGGAAAGGGATGCAGGTGGGAGGGGCACGGATGAAGTCGTGAAGCCCGGCCGGGGCTTAGTTGTGGACTGCCTGTAGCCCAGGTGATAATGTATTTCGCCCTGGAAGTATCAGAGAATTATCAAGAGGGGTCATGTCTTCTACTTTAGAGATTCTTGGTGATGGGTTTCCCCTAATGGGAAGATGCTGTTCCTCACCTTAGCATCCACGTCTTGGTTTTCAGCATCTAGTGTGTAGATTCGTAGACATGGTGTCTTGGCTCCCTTTAGACACCTGGCTTGCAAAAGAGTGTCAAGAAAAGCTCCTTTCTTTGGCTCAAATCAGACCCAGTCTACAGCCCTATTATGTTGTGACTACGTTTACCCAAATGACATTTCCTTGAAAAATATTTTAAGTCGTTTATACCTAAGAAGAATCCATTCTTGAGGCATGGAAGCACAGATCACCTTTTGGGTAAAGGAAAAAGTCTCTGTTTCTGCACTTTGAGTGAGCTTCCTCTTTCGTGGGCCTTTCCACGCCTGTTGGTGCCGCTGATTCTCCTAAAGAAACCAGGCTCTTAGGAGGAAGCAGCAGCCCCGGCTGTCCAGACATCTCTGCCTTCCTCAACATGGGGCAAGAAGAACTGGGACTTTCACCCACTCCACTACTTATCAGGTCAAATATAATACAGCATCACGTCTGCATTGGTCACGGCACTGTATCTCTGCCTTGTCACGAGCTATTTCAAAACCAATCTGTCATTTTGCCTTTGTTGGAATTAAAGCACTTTCTCTCAATTCTGTTTCAGCGGTGGGTTTATTTCCTTGTCACTGATGGATAAGCGATTCAGACACTGGGTGGTTTTCATCTCATTACATTTGGAGTGAGGATGACACGACATGCTAATTCTAACAAAAAGAACATTCAACTAAGCAGGAAATTACAGGGTGACTGAGTCCTTTATCAAGAGAATAGTTCATTTCAATCACATATAATTAAAAATTCAGAACATTTCTCTTTAATTTCATTACAGATTCATCAATAAAAATATTTTTATCAAATTTGGTTAATACACAGAGAACGTGTTTATTTATTCATTATTTAGAACATTTAGAATCCTACTGTAATGATTTTTTTTCTTTTTGGAGTAAGAGGAGCTATTGTCCTAATGACATTAAGGGACTTCTATATTTAGTAGTTATGGAAGACATAACATGACCTATGATATACTAAAAACAGCCTATTTTAAGAGGATTCGCCATAAATTCCCACCTATAAATGAAAGGAAAATAATGCAGCCCCAGACAGTTAGAACTGTCAGAGAGAAGAGCACAGAACTAGGATTTGTTGGAAGTCAACCATTGGTCTACTTTGTGCTTGATGCTTAAAGGTTATACCTCACGTCATCTTTGGCAACACTGAGACAGACGGCATCCCCATTTGCTATTCAAGAAAGTGAGTCTGGGGGCAGGCCTGGTGGTGTAGTGGTTAGGTTCAAGTGCTCTGTTTCGGTGGCCCAGGGTTTGCAGGTTTGGATCCCAGGTGTGGACCTACGCACCACTTGTCAGTGGCGATTCTGTGGTGGCATCCCACATACAAGATAGAGGAAGATTGCCACAGATGTTAGCTCAGCAACAACCTTCCTCAAGCAATAAGAGGAAGATTGGTGGCAACACGTGTTAGCTCAGGGCCAATCTTCCTCACCAAAAAGAAAGAAAGAAAGAAAGAAAGAAGGAAGGAAGGAAGAAAGGAAGGAAAGAGAGAGAGAGAGAGAGAGAGAGAGAGAAAGAAAGAAAGAAAGAGAAAGAAAGAAAGTGTCTCAGAAAGATTAAGAAATTTACTCACAGGGACACATTTAGGTGGCCTACCTCCCACTGCACTTACCTCTGGGGAAACTTTGTATCAGAAAAAGAAGGAATCTAGGATGAAAATGTGTTAAGAAGGCCTAATTTGTTCTCAGGCAGGGAGGGCAGTAAAGAAATAGATGAAATGTCTCCTCAGTGAGATTGCTAAATACATAATTTAGGATGCTAAAGGGTTATAAGGGAATCTTGAATCCACAAAACCAACACCAACGGAGTCAGAGAGAAGTTAAGTGATTTGCCAAAAATCAAAAAGCTGAGAAGTGGGAAATCAGGGAACACAGTCCAGGGGACGCCTCTGGTTAGTGCACAAGCTTTGACTAAAGGCTGACTGTACGAAAGTGCTGGGCCAGGCTGTAGACACAGACAGCACCCAGCCCTGCTGAGGGGATGGGAGCCGCCAGCCGCCCAGGACCGCCCCACCACCGCACGGGCAGACCTGCTCCTTCCTGAGGACTTGGGGGCCTTCCGCTCCCAACTCAGCCGACTTCTTCCAGAGGAGCTAGTCCTGAGCGTTTGCCCATTTACGCACTACGGTACTTAAATATCTACTAGATCAGGAATTGCTATAGTGCTCTAATGCCTGTGATTTTATTCAGAATATTGACCCTGAATTTATTTGATTCACATGTTTCTTTGGACAGCATCTTTCTGCGAGGTGGATTTTCATTTCAGCGAGCCACACTGTGACTGTTTCGAGTGTGTCTGTGCACATTTACTGCTGTCCTCTGGCACATAGAATCACAGACCGGCTTACTAAGTACTAGTTACCTTCTCATAACAAACGCGGGAACTAACCACAGACTGTTACACTTTCAACGCTTGGTGAACCTCAGAGAGCATCGTAACATCATCGCTACCGTCATTATCTCCTTCAGGGACTTTACAACGTATCTGGTCGTTCTTTTAATTTGTAAGTTCCTTCTTTAGGAGTTCAGACTTTACGAGGATGGGATTTGGAAACCATCTACACGGAAGAACGAGGCCACTGAGGATCAACTGCTCATCTGACGTCAGAAAACTGGTTACGGCAAAATGTGGATTCAAATCCAGGTGTCCTCCGTCACGGCTCTCTGTCCTCCAAGAGCCGCCCTCTTCCGGTCACACCGTGATGTCCCTGCCACAGGAGCTTCTGTTAACATCCAGGGTGCCTTTAAAGGTTAAACTATATTATGAATTATAAAAACAACACAAAAGTGGCTTTCATGCCTTGATGTGGTGTTCAAATCTATTTATTTCTTCGTAGGGGTTGTTGAATGAATATTCAGTTAAGAATATCACTATCAAAGTGGATAGCATAGCGTTATACCCAAAGCTACCCCAAAACATGTTTCAAATGTTAAATGACAAAATAATTTTAAACTTTTAACTACCTGGTGATCTTTATAGAGATTAGGGGTATGTAGACTCATAAGACATTTAAAAGGTGAGTTGTGTTTATCTTCCAAATTTATTTATGCATGCTTTGACACATGCTTTTTAAAGCCCACGTACATCTAGGTTGAAATGCTTAGTTTGAGTCCTTACCGATAATACTTAAATACTTTAATTCTCAGATTTCTCATATGTGAAGCTGCCTCTCAGATTTTTGTGAAATTTAACAGAAATAAGGATTTTTGAGTGCCTGCCTCACTTCATGGCACAGCGTAGAAGACGAATAAACGATAGTTTTCCTCTACCCACTGATCCAGGACCACCAAAACTTCATTCTAAAATTCAAAGTGATTTTTAAGAAGTGAGTTTGCCATCATCTTCAAGATACTTTGGTAAACCAAACTATAAACTGCGCTTGATACCTCACTAGCCTCCGTCATGACTTCTGGCCTCTGCCACTGCAGCACGAGAGCAGCCAGGAACGGCCCGGCTGCGTTCCAACAAAACGAGTCTACAAAAACAAGCGGTGGGTCAGGGTCAGACTGGGCCTGCAGATGGCGGTTTCCCGTTCCCGGCACTGGACCAGTACGTCTCCAACGAGAGCGTCGTAGGATCACCTGAGCACAGACTCCAATTCATTGTGTCTGAGAAAGGCCCCGAGAGTGAATTTCCCACCTGTTTCTGGGTGATGCTGACGCCGTCTCACTGTCCTCACTTTGAGAAGCACCTTTCCAGGCTGCCAGGCAAAGCCTGGTGTACAAGAAGGATTGATCCCTCAAGGCGCACTGTCATCGATTTCCTATTCAGAGAGAACATTTGCCAAACACCTAACGTATGTCAGAGAATGTGCGAAGCCTTTCCACACACTTCAGATGGAATCATCCACGCTGCTGTTCAAGCCAGAAGCCGGGGTTCTGTTCTCTAGATCTGACTCTGCGCCGTCCGTCGAGGCTCACGGACTACCCACCTCTTAATTCTACCTCCAGGACATATTTCGAGCCCATCCTTTGCTTTTGGAATCTACCACCACCACCTAAATACAAGTTGTGACTCTTTGCCTGGACTTCTGCGATAGACTCTTATTCTCTGTGATGCCGAATATGGTCCCTTCAACCCCTTCTCCATACGGCATCCAGAGGGGTCTTTTCAAAAAGTAAATTGGATCACATCGCTCTCTTGCTTGAAACCTCTCAATGGCTTCAGTTGTACCTGAAATAAAAGCCAAACTCTAACACGGCCTAGAAGGGTGTACAAGGTCTGGCCTCCGCCTGTCTCTGCAAACACCTTCCTCTCCCCACTCACCACCCAGCAGCTCGCCCCTCGCCGCCGGTCTGCTCACTTCGCCTCAGACCCACTGACCTTCTTTCAGGTCCTGAAGTGCACCAAGCTTTCTCCATTAGAGTCTTTTTGTTTGTGTTCTTCGTTCTGCTGGAAACCCCTTTCTTCCTCTTTTTCTAGGCTTGATCCTTCTGATACTTTGACCAAGCGGTCTAAATCTTACCTTATTAGAAAAGATACTTCTTACCCCTCCGACTAAAACAGCTGCCCCTTGTTTTTCTTCCTTCTTAGCTCTTACCCTAAGCATTTGTTTCTTTGTGTTTTGAGTGCCTCTCAAGTAAACACCACAATAGCAGAAACAGAGTTCTTGAAACACGATACATGATTAATGGATGTTTGTTAAATGGATGGATAAGTTAACGCAGCTCTCACCAGAATATGCTCTCCACGAGGGCAGGATTTTTGCCTTCTTGTTGTTTTACAGACCTCTCCAAAGAGTGTCTTACATATGGTAGACATTCAGTAAATGTTAATTGTATTAAATATCTCCTGTAATGTACATAAAACTCTAGGATTTTGAATACTCTTGTTATGCCCATTTTACAAATGAAGTAACAGGCTGAGAAACTTAAGTAACTTGATCAAGGTTAAAGAGTTATTACTTGGTGGAGTCACACTTCAAGTACAGGTTTTATTTTCAAAATATAACTGCTCACTTCCATGCTGTGGTACGTCACTACATGTGGGGAGGTCTCCCTTAGTAGATCCCTGAAAATCCCGTTAGGTTGTTGACACATCCTTATTTACAAGTTATTTGCAAGTATTCACAGCAACCTCTATTTGTATGTAAACTATCATCTGTGGACCATTTCTTCCCTTCCTCCATTATTGGCTTGTAATTCTGTCTTTAATTATTCTCCAGTGTACATACATTTTTGTATACCCAGTGATACCATAAACCCCCTAGGATGTGAAGGATCTTCTGTGTTACCCACACTAGGCTGAGAGCAAGCCACTAGGTATAACATGTTGTTGAATCTCCTTATATTTTGCTTTTTATCATCATTGTTATTTGCTTGAGTGTTGATGTGCTTTCAAAGTGCTTTTTCCCCAAACTTCTTCATTCTTGCGGAAAAATCGTCTCTCGCTACGTTCTACTTTAGCTGTTAGAAAACAAAGATGCTCTTTGATTTAGACGATGGGGGGTTTGAAGATATGGATTTTGTTTGTGTCTCAGATCATATATGTGTTTACTAAGCCTAAAGAAACCAGATCTTTTTACTTTGGCAGAGAATCTGAACTCTTTAGCACCTATGCATTTTGGTGACTTGCTTCATTTAGAGTACTTGGAACAATAGGTACTTAGAGAGACATTAAAGAAGTGCTAAATTCTATTTAAAGTTGTGTGAGGTTTTTTTTTTGTATGTGGAAAAGAATGAGACTCTTGAGACATTAGCCCTGTTGAGAAGAAAATGGAGTATTTGAATTGCATCAGGCTAGGATGCTTTCATACACAGTCACACTGCTAAGCGAAGGCATTCAGGGCTCTCCTAGAGGAGAGGGCAGCAGATACAGTGCTACCATGTTATAAACTTTTGTCCACCCAAGAGTGATGACAGAAAGAGAAGGGGAGAGGCCAAAGACTGTTAACATGATTTATATGATATGTAATGTATCCAACAAATACTAAGGATTTATTTTCCACTGGCTTATGTATTTCAATTTCAAAAATCATTATACTCGCTGTGATTCATGAAGCTGTAAAGGCGGCAGGGACGCCAACCTGAGGCTCGTCCGTGGCCAGGGCTTCCTCCCGTGCCTGACGGAATTAGCATTCATTCATTACATTGCATTTTCCAACCAAGCCCAGAGGAGGCCTCGGAATTCTTTTCAACGTGGTCTTAAAGCCAGTCACTCCCAAAATTAGAACTGGAACCAAAAGTCAACCAGAGCTATAGAATTATTAGTTGCAAATGGGGGGTGTTAAATATGTCCCCATCAAGGCACTGAGCACAATGGGGCAATTAGATTAACCTGTTACTACTTCTCCTTACCTGTGTGGTTCTCAAAGTTGGTAACTTGAGGGTGCCAAGCCCTCCAAGCCTGGGAAGCCCATAGAATGCTGACAATCTGAAATTCTAGTTTAGTAACATGTCCTGTTCCTTCATATGAAAATATCACAACAAGTGAGTCTGTGTAGGACGTGAACTTTGTATATCAATGTATATTTAAAGTGAAAATGCAATTGACGTAACCATGAATGGGAAAGAACAAGGTGATGTTGTGAAAGACAATGTAAAAAAACGGAGAAGTTGGGTATTCATCGTATCAAACACAGTTATCATACGACATCTACATTTTCCCTTAATAACGCATTTTTGAGTAATTTAATGATTGGCAATAACATTAATGTATGTCTCAGGACACATTCTCCTTTAAGGATGCATTGTGCAAACAGCCGGGCTTCATGGGAAGAGATGCTGCAGGTGCACTTTGGCGGACTTCACTTCACTGATGAAGTTACGAGGTACCTTCTCCAAATAAACTAGTAGGGCATGACCTTGGAACTGAGATGTGGGTCTTCAGGGTCTTTAACCACTTTTCTTCCACTATTCCACAGCCCCCCTCAGATCATTTGTCTACACAGACTTCTGTGTCCATTACATACATTTTTTTATTTTCCTCACCTACGCTTTAATCGGTTGTCAGGTGTGCCTCCTAATAATGCCAAGGATCCCAACTGCGTATAATTCAAGTAAACATACATTGGCTGCCATACTAATTTTTACTCTGTCCAGATTGAAAGCATTTTTCCACTGTTATAAAATACCACAGATTCCTTATTCACAATCAAGAAAGGCGTGCATCAGTGTAATAATGTGCCTCTGCTCAATGAAGCATAATTACGTTCCCAGCTGGAAACGCCTCTGGAGGAAGGAGAGCCGCGCTCTCATTTACTTTCCTTAGTCCATGTTCAGCTGTAGGCGCTGGAGCGTGAAGCGCCTAACTACATTCATTGTTGTTTTGTGTTCTGTAGGCTTCTAGTCACAATTTCCATCAAAGCCACATTACCAGAATAAATATAAAATGAATTTCTAACCACCCTTATTATATTTCCAATACAATTAGTAGCTCACAAAATACAAATTCAGAAATAGAAGTGTGTGTGTATTACATATATATAATCCTATGTAAGACAGGTTTTCTTTAGTACAAACTCTCACTATCTGAATACTCCCATCCTTTATAACAATACTACACAAAACTACAAAAACTTGCAAAATATTCACCACGTGAACCAAGCCCTGCCATAATGAATCTGCTAATGCAAGCCAATGAAAACATTTAAGCTGTGCTAGAGGTCAGTGAGAGAAGTTGGAGTGCACTGTGTCCCAGCTGTTCTCCTGATGGGGTCCAGCTCATTATCTCCATCAGCTTCCACACCTTTTCCCTGATGGATAGCCCTACCCAGGTACCAGCCTCTGGCAGCCAGTAACTCTAAAATCATATGGAGAGGCAAACAGTTGAAAATAGTCAAGGCAATCTTGAAGAGATAAAACTGTAGACCTAAATTGTCAGAAATCGAGACCTATTGCAAAGCTATAATCATACAATGTAATATTACACAGCAAAAATGTGGTAACGTGTCTCCGAGATGTGCCACCAAGATCCAGCTTCCAAAACATATGTTTTATATATAGAACTTTAAAGAGAAACTTTCATTTATCTCAACGTAGTAAGATATTCATCCCACTTTCAGATCATTTATTTTCAGCCCCCTTCCTTTCTTTTCTTTTTTCTTTTTTCCGTCCTGCCTTAGGATTGGCTGACCAGTCACAAGCAATGCAGTCAGCAGACAGCTTCCACCTCACAATGAGGTACAGGTACAGTAGGATTAACAAACTCAAGGCTACCCATAGACGATCCCTAGGGTTTGCGCCTGTGCTCAGTTGAGTCTTGCCAAATTAAAACAAGCAAGCAAACCTGCTGCTCATCACCTTGTACCCTTTCATGTACCGGTTCTCCACGTACAACCACACTCATCTGATCAAGCAGCTACCGATCAGAACCTCCCCATGAAAGTCCTACTTCTACCTGGACCCAAGGAGTTCATTGCAGAAAAGCAGTTCCTGCCCACAGGACTTAAAAACGTTGGGCCTCAAATCTTTCTGAAATGTCCAGCAGAATTCCTGACTTAAATACTGTCCAATTTGGTCTGCAAAGAGCTTGCACAAATGGATCATCTTATATGACTGCTAACAATCAGAAACACAATTACAATATTGTCATATTAGTCAAAAGGGAAAATCTATTGCATTGAAAGAGGAGGCATTATCAGACCTACTTAGTAGAAACAGAATAAGTTGAAGTCAGAGAATTCAGGAAAAACAAAGTGCTACAGAGAAACAGAAAATATATGAATGAGAACTTGTGGAATATTTACATACTGTGACAAAAAATGTGGGGAAAGCTCATAATGAAGGTTGACTGCGTATGGCTGTCGCTTCCGGTGAGAAAGCAATAAAAACCCTCCAGAAGGACGACATTAAAAAGATCGGCAGCACAGAGTGTTGGTAATGGTGTAGAGCAACCAGAACTCTCAGACATTGTTTGTGGGGCGTAAAATAGTACAACCACTTTGGAAAAAGTTCTGTCAGTTTCTTATAAAACTAAACCTATACTTACCCTATGGTCCAGTAGTTACAGCAGAAGAAATGAAAAATTGGTTCAAGAATATCCCATAATAGACAAAAACCAAAATAGTCCAGCTGTCCATCAACAGGAATAAAAAGGAATACACCACTGACACATAGAACAAAAGGAATGACTCTCAAAACACCTTATGATGCATGACAGAGGCCTTATTAAAAAGAGTACATACTGTTTGATTCCATTTATGTAAATTTCTGAAACAGGCAACATTAATCTATGGTTAAACAAACTACCAATCAACCAAAGAACAAACTGATGGTGCCCTGGTTAGGGTAGAGGGGGTGGAACTTGACTGGAAAGGGGCATGTGAAAACTTTCTAGTCTAAGAGCAATGTTCTGTATCTGGAGAGAAATCCAGGTTGCACAGCTGTATGCATTCGTCTGAAATTATTGAATGATACACTTAAGTTTGACACATTGCATTGTATGCAAAGTTTATCTAAAATTTTAGTAAATCTATAAACCAATGTTGAACTCCAGTTAATGATATACATGCTGAAGTGATTAGGGGTGAAGTGGACTGATGTCTTCAATTTATGGTAAAATGCATGCAAACTTGGGTTAGTGAAGGGATAAGGGGGTGTATAGATGGATAGACGTGATAGAGCCAGTAGGGTAAAATGCAAATTGTAGGATCCGGGTGGTAGATGTTTGAAAGGTACCCTGTGAAATTTCTGCAACTTTATATATGCTTGAAGTTTTTCATGACAAAATGTTGAGAAAATGCAACGATTAATTAACCACTATAAAAAATTATCACTTCGTCTCCTGCTTTGCTGAGGGCAGAGGCCAACGGGTTTGTGAAGTGGGTGGTGCTTGTATCTCTGGGGTACTGAGAAGAAAGGGCACTGAAAGTCAAAGCAGATGAGGTTCAAATTCCAGATCTGTTGCTTGCTTGTGAGCATAAATTAGATAACTGCTTAAGCTCTTTGAGCCACGGTCTCCTTATATGTAAATAGAGGTAATACTTTCTCGTTCATAGGGCTGTTGGGAGGATTAAATTAGATGATAAAAGAAGATGTTAGCTTCATCTTGGAGGCAGATCAGCCCTCGGTCTGAAACCCTTTAGATTCCACCCACTCTCTGTGAATAAGGCAAATTTGGGCCTCTCTCCAATCTCTCTCAATCTTAATTAACCCAATTTCCAGCCTCACTCCTTCAGCCACAAGATTTCCAGATAAACAAATTACGTTTTCTAATTTGTTGGAAATGATATTTGGAATGGTAATTTCCAACTACCCCATTGGATTAGCATATATCCCTGTATATTCCACTTCTAAGAATAAAATGTCTGGCCAAGAAACATGTTGTATTGTTTCTGTAAATAGGGATGCTGCTGCATTGTTAGAAGTAAATTATTTTGTATAAATCTGGGCTTTGATGTAATTATGTGCTTTACAAACAAAGCTATACACGCATAAGAGCCTGGATAACAGAATCTGAACTGGCTCCCACACACGTGGTTTCTAGCTTAAGTCACGTCATCTAGACTGAGGAATCAGCGTGTCTGCTTCCACCTGGTGGTAGTTTACCCAAATTCCAGCTTAATTTTTCTTGTATTTGAATAAATACCCTGATCAATACAATTCTTAATCTATAAATCTAAAGCAGGTTGCCAACTCAAAACACTTTGAGGACATTTCTGCGTTTTTAGGCGTCAGTCCAGATGTTCAGCTACTTTCCTTAATACAGGAAAGCATTATGAAATGGAAGAGCCGTTAATGCTTTCGTATGGTACTGTTCCAATCTCTTCTCCCATAACTCCCGTTCACACAACGGGCGCTCCAGCAAGCTTATCTGCTTGCTGCATCTCACACAGAGCCTACACTTCTCCACCAGCTGGGAATGTCCCCTCTCTTGCCATCTCTGCACATACAAATCAAATATTCTAATACCACCGCCTCCATGAAATCTTTTCCCTTTGCCCAGCTGGACACACTCATCTTCTCTTATCTCCTGTAGCAAATCATTGTAACACATCGTATCACATTGTACCACATTGTAACCCACACCATTCTCACAGTATGTGACACTCACTTTGTGCCAGTCACTGATACACTTCATCCAGTTTCTAGGGAATCACAAAATATGCATGTGCCCACCAGTGTTATACAAAATTACTTTTGCGGTTCAAGAAGAACACGTCATTCTAATAAAGACGTACTGAGAAGCAGTTTAGAGCCACGGTTAGGCTCTGGAATCCGACTGCCTGGATTCACATTCCGGCTCTACCAGTCAGCCGCTCTGCATGTTTAAAACAGTGCACAAATGGCCGAAATTAAATAGCTACGTGGAGGATAAGGTATTTGTATTTTCTCACAATTAATAGCTCACATTTTGCTCTTAATAAGTATTTAATATATACTTTTGAATAAATTAAATTGTCTTCCATAAGACTAATGACACAGAAGCATAAAGAATAATCTCTGCGTACACACGCACGTTGTATTATGATATGAGCTAGACGTAATCCTCACCTTTACTGTAATATAGTCAATCCATAAGTAAAGGAGTCAAGAGAACCAAATCAGAAATTAATAAAATCCAGATTCCACATTTCAGACCCAAATAGTTCTAGTTGCAGAGAAATTAGCTCTCTAGTCACTGTGTTAATACCTGGGTCTGATTCTCTTAACAGTCCATGTCTTAAATATGGCTCCCTCCAACTCCCTTCCCTCTATCTACCTGATCTAGTTTTTGTTTTTGCTTTTCATTGTTTTGAACTTTTTCTTCTTTCTTGAATTCATCCTATTAACAATTTTAAGTATTTTAAAGAGATATCTTTTTTTTTTCTTTTTGAAACTCTAATATTCTAGAACATTGAGAGATTGAGACTCAAATAACAAAGCATTCAAGGTCAGGCTCTTAAGAGTGTTGCTAAATTATGTTCTAGCCAAAAATGCTTTAGCCAGTTGAACCGAATTCAATGCATATTTACTGATGTACTACAGTGTGCATTGACTGTGGAGGGAATAGATGGTTAGGAAAACGTCATCTCTATCCTCAATAGCATGGTGTGTGAAATGGAGGTAGGGATTAGGAGAATGGGCATATTCACAAATATCTACGATATAAGGCAAAAAGTAGAGAGCAGCATAAAGGGCTGCAAATGAAATGACCTGTAGGCTCAGAGGAGAGAGGGGGAGAATATCGAGTTGGAGTAATTCAGGAAGAAAGCTTCCTTAAAAAGGTGACCATTGACATTTGAGCAACAAAATAAATATAGTATTTGATTATAACCGTAAAATAAATTTCCATGGGTCCATACTTACATCAATATATATTTGAATAAATAAACAAATGGGCAAAATGAGGCAGCTCTTTCTCACAGAATAATTCTGATTGATAAATATAGAAGGAATGAGAGACATACAAAATCAGCATTAGGCAAACATCCCAGTAATAATTGTTGCAGGCAAGATCCACTGAGGATATTAAAATCAGTGGGAGAAAATTTGAGGGGAAATAGTCCATTAATATAGACTCAAAGAACCTCTTCCGAGGTATTTTTAAATTACGAAGGGAGAAATAGTAACGTTACAGTGGAGAACCTTGGCGGACGCCACTTAAGCCGATTGGTCAAGGTCAACATCTCCAGCAGGGGAGGCGCATCACCTTCATGTGATGCACTGGGAAGGACACAACATGGCTTTTGTGATCTTCTCGCCAAAGATGCAACACTTTAATTTAATCATCAGAAAACATTGGGCAAAAGAACCTGAGAGAAATTCTATGAAATAACTGATGAGCACTGATCAGATGTGTCAAGATCATGGAAGACAAGGAAAGACTGAGGAACTGTCACAGTTGGAGTAGACGCAGACGGAGGAGTCATATGAGTAAATACACCGCAAAGCCTTGGAGTGGCTCCCAGAACAGGATCTGATTTTTTTCTGTTGTTTTTGCATTGTGAGCACAGTGATTCCCTCTATGCTTAAACAAACTTCCTTTATCACGATGGTTGAGTTCCTCAGGAGAAGGGGCCATGTTTAGTTCATCTATGAGTGTCTGCATATGCCTCATAGTACTACTCATAATTTATTGAACAAACGGTGGGAAGGGAAATAGACGGAAAAGGGATTGGAAATGAGGAGGCTACTGAACTAGACCAGATGGGGATGTGGAGGGCTGAACCTGAGCTGGGGTAAAAGCCTTGGGGCAGGTGGGGTGGCTGGGAGAGACAGCGTAAAGGTAGAACCCACAGGACATGATGGGTGACTAGCCGGAGGGCAGAGAAAAGCCAAGAGAGTTTCATGTTTTCGAGTCTGGAGGTGACTGGGAGAATGGAGGAGGACGCAGTACCTTTTTTTCTCTCTCTCTCTCTCTCTTTTTTTTCTCAAGGAAGATTAGCCCTGAGATAACTACTGCCAGTCCTCCTCTTTTTGCTGAGGAAGACTGGCCCTGAGCTAACATCCGTGCCCATCTTCCTCTACTTTATATGTGGGATGCCTACCATGGTATGGCGTGCCAAGCGGTGCCATGTTCACATCCAGGATCCGAACCGGTGAACCCCAGGCCGCTGAGATGCAGAATGTGTGAACTTAACCGCTGCGCCACCTGGCCAGCCCAGGACGCTGTACCTTTAACAGAACACAATCTTAGGAAAGTCCTTGAAACCAAATTTTTTGATGCCCTGATTGTGGCTTACTCATTTTACAGGCCATATCATCACTGGCCAAGAACTCGCATATGGGCTATATCACTCACGTGCATGTTGTCGCTAATAGACTAATACTGACACAGAGAGGCATGGAGAACCGTTAGCAAATTTGTGAATTTTGGTTCTCTTGGCACTATTATTTTTAAGGATAAGTGTTTTTTCTAAATGCCCAACATTTTTGTAACAGTGGTACCATTATAATTAAAATTAAAATTGATACCTGGAAGTATCAATTGATATTGGAAGTGAAGGTGCTACCTGCCATAACAAAACCTGAAAACGCGTGCACTGGCTTTCGGACTAGGAGCCAGCCCAAGCCAGAAGGACCTCGAGGAGACTGTAAAGGGTGGCTGGACAGACAGTGAGGATGTTTTGACTGAAGACTGAAGAAAAGATTACGCAGGTTACGTAGTGACAGAAAGTTTGGCAACATTCCTACCTGCTGTAATATGAAAGATGCAAAATATTCTCAATGAATAGTAGATACGGCTAAGAACATTTCCAAGCAGTATTTTGAAAGTGTCAAATGTTTTCTTTTAATTGGGTATGGTAAGATAAAATTAGACAAACTGAAGAAAGACTTGTTCAGTTTGCAAGTAAGATACAGAGAAAACATCTCCAACCTCAGAATTACTGGTTTGGAAAACAAAACTCTTTGTCATTCCCAAACTTCCAGTTCACAAAATATACTCAAAGTAAAGTAAAGCCTGGAGGCAAGGCCCGGGCTCTGCCAGGAAAACACAGCCTCAGGGTCAGACCCGTTCAGGGGTGTGGTGCTAAGACCCTTTGCTGAGATCTCGGAAAAATGTGATGGAGTATTTTGCATACCCTCTGAGCTAGAGTCTAGAACTTCTAGACATCTTAAGGACACATCCTATGGACCCTCTCAATTTAAAAATGGGCCCTCCAGGAATCATAAGGACACCACTTCAGATACCACTTTCACTTCCTGAGCAAGTCTTGTTGCCTCTCTGTTCAGAATACATCCAGGATCTGACCACGTCACAGGACGTATTTTCAAACCAGCACCATGGCTCCCCTGGATTTTGCAATGACCTCCTGACAGCCTCCCTGCCCCCTCCCTTGCCCCGCTGTGGTCTATTCCCAGCACAGCAGCCAGCGTGGGTGGTGAAACTCTAAGTAACGCAGGGCACTTCTCTTGTCAAAACCCTGTAGTGGCTCTCATTTCCTTCAGCACAAACAAGGGGCGTTCGCAGCCCGTGTGGTCTGGGCCACCCGCCACCTTTTCACTTTATCTCTTCTGCTTGCCCCTGGGTCATTCCACTTCAGCTATACAGGCTGCCTCTCTGTTCCCGGACTTGCCAGGCCTTCCTTGCTCTCATTTCTTTGCACCAGCTGTTTCCTCTTTGGAAACCTCCTCCCCTAGATACTCACGTCATTGTTCTCTGGCCTCTTTTAAGTCTTTGTGCAAATATTCCTTTCTCAGCTTGGTTTTCCCTGATGGTCCTGTTCTTACTTGCAGCCCACAGCACGCCTGACTCTATTCCTTTTGAAGTTTTATTTTCCTCCCCAGCATTTCCCACCTTCTAGCATTCTGTGTAATTTACTTTTTTATTTCTGAATTCTCTGTCTCCCCAGCTAGAAGACAAGACCCACGAGAGTAGAGATTTCGGTTGTGATATTTTTCCTGATGTAGCCTGACCTGTCAGGACAGCCTGACGTACTAGAGATGCTGAACAGATATTTGTTAAATGACCACTGATTCTGTGTATCAGGAAATTCTCCATCTCATCCTCTTCCTCATTAACTAACTTTATCTCCCTACCAGTTACTCAAGAAAACATGTGAACAAAAGAGGTTTAAACTTAAAAAAAAAAAAAAAGAATAAAAAGTCTGTGTCCTTAAACAAATTGGATTTAGTATCTTATAAAATTCCAAGTTATTGCTGGAAATTTGGTGAGCTGAGTTGAAAATTGGTTTTAAGAAGAAATAAAAATAAGATCTATAGCTGAAGTTGATGCAAACTGTATTTTTTAATCAGTCTTCAAAATCCTTTACATACATAAAAGCCCCTCCTTGTCAAATATTCACAGCCTCACGCTTTCCATCTCAGTAGCGTCGCCTGAAAAAGTGACACAAAGAACTAAGAGAACTTGACATTAATGTAGATTTTCTCTCAGCAAAACCTCATGTGGGCTTTCCATCAACCGCCAGTATCTTGATGGAAGGGGGTTTGATATCAAGCCATAAAATGAAGGTAACATGACGACGCGGTTAGAAGGCACTGAGTTTTAGCTCTTCCTTTGGCTTTTCTGAACAAACCCTTGGTTGCCCAAAGTGACTGGGTCTGAAGCCTTCATGTGTCAATTTTTGGGCTCCAACCTCTTTTCCAGGCACCCCTGGGTATGCGTGACAGTCCTTCCCACTGATGTCCAGACCGGCAAACACAACGCTCCAGCACGAGCCTCCCAGGGAAGAAAGGAGGGCAGGTCTGGGCTTTTCCCAAGGAAGACATTCTCCTTTAGTATCCATGTCTGTGGGCATCTTGGGCGCAGGGCACAGGGGAGTAATGCAGGCTTATAGTGGTCTCTCCTTTTTGTTCCCTTTTACATGACTTTGGGGGAAGTGTCCGATTGTCTACAAAATAACAATAATCGGAAAGTTTAAAATATAAAAAACCTGAAAATTAGACCCTTAGAAAACTTCTTTATTGCCCAAAGAGAAAGTGTCTCTTTTCAAAGCAAATCACTTGTCTTGATAAAAACATATGGGAGTAATTTCTAGTCAAAAACAAGTAAGTTGCTGTCTGGCCCCAGCCCTTCCTCAGACCCACTCCCTACGCCAGTTCCTGCTGCTCCCGGTGGCAGTCCCCAGAGCTTCTGTGCTTTCGAGACCCACGTGGCAGTATTCAGGGCCTCCGGTGGGGATGGCTCCAACACCAGCAGTGCTCACTTTGTGGACATTCTAACTTTTACCGTCAAAATGGACCTATTTTGTATCTCACCCCACTAGACTTCTAATTTTTCTTTCCAAGGGTCAATGCTTCTTTTTAGTTTAATGAGTTCCATCACTCAAGTAAACAAACTTTCACAAGGATCTTCTGGAGACACTACTGTGCCGACCCTAAAGGAAGGTCCTAGTGCCAGGGACTTAGGTGCCAAGAATGAATGTGTCACAGCGAAAGGGACGTTCGACTGTGAGTAAGAAGACTCAGGCTCGAGCCCCAGCTCCCTTACTTATTAGCTATATGGCCTTGAACAAGTCACTTAAATTATTCAGGCATCTATTGCTACTTCCTTACCCTACTTGACGTGCTGGTAAGAAGACTAACAGAATAATGCATTCAAATAATATTACAGAGTTCCCTACAAACCTAACCCCACACTACTGGCCATGTGGATGGATCCTGGGGACATAGCCCTTCTGGTGACCTTCAGATTGCACTGTCTATGTGCTGCCTATGCCACCCACATCCAGAGCTGTACCTATGTACGTGTTTCAAAAATAGATTCGAATAACACAAGTGATTGCCATAATCACAGAGGAAGTATTATTAAAAATATTACTTTGATTAAAAATGTCAGTTTTGAGAAGCTTTTAATATCTTCCACCAGTGTAAAACTGACAACGATGACATTTCAATATTAATTTCTAAAAGTTGATTTTCTTTTGTATCTTTATTTAACTGAGCTTTGCACATTGTCACTTTTCAAAAGACCATGGCTTTCAGTAACCATTTAGTTCACAAAGAAATTTGTTTGAAAATTAACACATCAAGCCCTACATATTCTGAACAGATGTAAACGTCTTCCCAATAGTTGAATGCTCTGAGATTTTATCATATCGGTCACAACAACACCATACAATGTATGAAAGTAAAGAGTCTTACTAAGTATTAAGGCTTTTTTCTTCATCAATTAAAATGCGCATTTAATGTTTTACTATTCCCAAATAAGGATACAGTTCAAAATTAGGCCTCCCATGATGAAATTGGGATCTGATGTCCATCTCAGAAAATTAGAGGATTTGCTATGAAACCATGAATGAATGGCATTCACTCACCCAGCCAATATCTGTAAAGCAAACTTTATTTACAAGGTTCTTTGCCTGACATTGGGCATCCTTCAGTGAACAGGACAGACAACTCCAGAGCTTACGTTCTCCACTGTACAAAATAGAATCCTGGAGGAATATGCAACCAAATGAACTCTCTGAAACCTTGGGTGAGTATGTGTGCATACGCATGTGAATGTATGTGTGTACATATGTGTGCATACATATGTACATATACATGTACCATATACATGACATGAAGTATATTTTGGGATAAAGTGGGAGGGGAGAATGGGTTGTCAGTTCTTCAAAGGCAGAAAATATTCCCCTAGGGATTTACAGGGCCAAGAAAAGTCACTGAGTCATAATATAGTCTCCCCTCGATAATCCATTCCCCCTAAATCTCTCGGATCTTAAAGGTGACGCCGGCACCAGCACAATAACCACTTGGTCTTATGGGAAAGCCCTGCTGCATGTTATTTATGATGCTACACCATTCCAGGCTCTTCACTGATCATGCAATCTGCATTTAAGTTTTCAAATGTATGTGTCAGCTTCCTCTTACCACTTTTCTCGACTGCCGTCCCACCTGCCCCTCGCTCTGTTTCTCAGCAGCATGGAGCTCTGTTCCTACCTGGTTCATCAACTCTTTTCTTGGGCTCTCTGCTCCTGATTTCTATAAAATCACTTCTCATCTTTCTCATCTCTTCCTCTGCCTTTCCCTCCCTTTCCCCCATCCCCTTATTGAATATCTAGTATTAGAGATGAAAATGGCAGTTCATTCTCTCGGAGACGTGCCTTACCTGAACAACACAGCTGGGCAACCATTCCTAAAAGAGAACACTGATCCCAGACCATAGGCACTAGCATCCTCCCCAGCCGTCTTTTTTTTGTCTGGCCTCAGGGCACAGATAACAAATGGGTCAGTCAATGCCATTTCTAATGTAAACAATTCTTGTAACTCCTACTGACAGTGAGAAAATAATATCGTCAAAAGGAAAGTTGGACTCTGAAAAAATAATAGCCTTAAGAACATGTTTCTTTTACCCAGCCATATTGCTTTTCACATTATCTTTCTTTGGGCTCTGTTTTTCTTAATGATAACAATGAAATATTAATTTAAAATCATAATATAGTATTTTGTAGTTTTTAAAATATTTCTCATATAATATCTCATACGAAAGAAGGATGATGATGATCATGATGATGGACTACATCTATTTCACGTAACAGCAACTGGTGTGACCTGCCCGTGGCCGCCCATCTAAGTGGTAGGTTGAGAAATGAAATCCAGGACTTCTGAGATGACAGCATGAGAGTATTTTCAGGACAATAGCACGCGGTGCACAAGTTATTTACAAACCTTTCAGGTTATATTATCTAAAATACAAAATGGCTCATTAAAGTCCATCCCTGTTGCCCAGTAAATGGAATGTGCCTTTGCTGATATACATTTTATCCCGTAAAGGCAGTAGTGATCAAGAATACGGATGCTCGAGTCAGGCTGCCTGGGTTCAATTCTCCACCCAGGTACTTACCAGCTGCATAACCTGGAACAATTTAGACAATTTGCTTAACTTCTAGGATTTGGTTATTTCAACTATAAAATGGGAATAATAGCACCAGTCTCATAGATTGCTTTAGGGATTAAACAATAAAGATTCATATTAAAAACTCAATAAACACTAGCTGTTATTGTGACTTATTATTATTATTCCAGCAGCTAGGATGACATCTCTTCTATCCACTTTCTTTAAAATTTAGCACTCAATATATTCTTCTCTTGGTAAATCCAGGCCCATGATAGTGTGAAATACTTAGAGTTCACTGCTAATTTAATTGATGCATATTAATCTATAATATATAATTCAATGCAACAAAGTACAAATACTTTTTAAAATGTCAGTTAATTTTAAAAATAATTTCTCCCTTAAGAAAACAAGCAGACAATTTGATACTTTTGAAAACAAACAAATAGTGGCAACCTGGTAAGGATACTGCCCAATCTTCCCAGATCTCTCTTTTTATAATTTTCAATCTAATTATAATCATCTCCAAACAATAAGCCTTTGAGAAATTGTTCTTGGGCTCACCAGAACTATTCTGACCGTGTCCTCACATTTTATCATGACTCTGCATCACGCAGAGTAATTAACCCATGCAGTCATTTACCCCAGAAATGGGAATTTAATGTTGACAATAACGCATTTATGCTCTTCTGTAGTTACTGTCTGTATATCTAATCAAAATGCTTTATCTTTGTTAATGCAAGCTAAAGCTATCATTATTTTGTGAAATCATTATGATCCTGAACAGTCATCTTCTGATCTGGGCTCCAGAATTCCTCAGTTGCGTGATTTAGGTCAAGCTGATTTTTCTGAGCTGGGAGTCTTCATCTGCAAAATGGAGAAAATCATAACTTTACTGAATCCCTGGGGAGTTATCGTGTATTTCAGATTTTATCATTGGTGTAAAAGAGTGTTAAAAGCTATAAAATGATACATAAATACATGGCTTTTATTGGTCTAAATGTGTGCAACAGTCAGTTATCTCTAACATATAGGTCAAGTTGCAAAGCAGAACTCTTTTTTCTTATTTCTAACTTCCAGTGAAAGTTACAAAGAACAGTTCTTTCCCCCTCTTCAATAAGTGCTTTCTAGTAGCATTTCTTTCAAGAGCAAAAAACTAAAGTGCCTGTGGCTGCCGGAAAAAAGATACTGTCATTTTTTTACTGGTTTTCTTTATCTTTTCCACCCAGGAGGCTAACGAGAAAACCGGAGCTCATGCTTCATCACGCTTCCATTTCTGCACACTTTAGAATGACTTGCTATCTCTTTGGGCTTTTAGAGCCTGAAGTCTACCCTGAAGATCTGACAAAGAAGAACCAGAAATTCTCTGAGCTTGTGAATATAATCCCCAAGTGCTTTCACTTCCTGGTCATCAAATTGGAAATGGTTGGACCAATTCGATGCTTTATCCTCTTGGGCACTTAGCTTCACAGCCCCACGGCTCTGGGAGAGCTCCTATCAACAGCACTTAGCCACTGCATCTAATTTACTTTACCTGACCTGGCAATTTGTTCTACTTGTCCCCACCCCTTAGCCCAAACCTCCATTCTTCAACTGTGGCAAGATGGACAGCAGGAAATAATTTGCTATTTTAGGATTCAGTAAAAGAGAGCTAACTTCATAAATAATTGGATACTAACCAGAGTTTGTCTTCTACCTACTCTTGAATGGGTAAAGGGTTTCATGGAGAAAACTGTCCTTCATTCTACAATGCCTATGAGACTCGGATAATAATTCTTGATATGTAGCCATTTGAGATGTATATACATTTCGTCTTTGAAAGTCTGATTTAACGCTTTGTGGTTCTCCAGTTATGACATACAACAACCAGAGCTATTGTTTGCAAATGACAGAAATGGACCCCAACTCTCTCAAGCAGAAATGTATTTATAAGAAGTTTAGCAAAGGCTCATGGAGTCAATGGCCGGCTGGACACCAAGATTGGGGAACTGAAGAAGAATTAAGAAAGGATCAGAGAATAAGAACAAGTAAAATAACTGTCTCTTTGCAGGAACCATCTCGACAGAAAGCCACTAGCTTCGTTTGCCCAGATTCACCGTTCCAGCTGGAAGCATCTGCCTGACTGAGGCTTCGTCATGTTCCCATTCCACCTTGTATAGCAAGGGAGTGCTTAAAACACAGTTGGTTCTTTTTTTTTTTTTTATGATTAACAGTGTTTAATGGTCTGGGTGTAGTTGGTTCTTAATAAATGTTGAATGAGTGAAAGAATGAATGAATGAAGTTGTTGGATTCATATCAGAAAAATGTCCTTTACTTGAGTCACTTCTAGTTGTCAAGACCATACTCTGAATTTCATTTGATTTTTCTAACACCTTCAATGGGCTAACGTGAGTTATAGACGACTTTTTTTGTCCTCTAGTCAGCGGGTCATCATAACTCATTCTATTTTTTCAGCCTCTATTTATCCTCCCCCAGAAGGGAGGCCGCTGGACTGGCTGGATGATATTAAAAGGAGGCAATATGTCATCTGTTAACTTACTAGGTCTGATTTTCCCTTTCTTCCAAGGTCTCTTGAAATTTCACGTGAGTGATGAGCACAAAAAGCAGCAGGAAAGCATTAGGAAGAGAGTTGTGACTGTATTGAAAGGGTTGGAAATAAAAATACGTATGAAGAGGGAGATGAAGTATCCTAAGCTGATTTTTCCACAGGGTGTTTTGCTGCATCTCAGTGAGGGTCTGGGCGTAGATCACCGTGAGGAAGCCACTCTCCTTCTCCCAAGGTCACACTTACTGTCCACTCAGCCCTAAGTGCACTATTTATTTTGAAAAATACATTAAGGCCTACACTAGTCCTATCCCCAGCGACCATTCCAGTGACTGCCCCTGGTGAGACAAGACATTTTCTCTTCTCTCGTGTACACTGTCTCTGAGTGAGCTCATCCAATTCCCAGGCTCTGAATCCATCTCTATCGCACTGACTTCCAACTTCTTATCACCAGCCCTGACACACTCCCGAAATTCAGGCTCATATGTTCAGCTGCTTAATTGAGATCTCCAAAAGCAACACAGCCAAAGCAGAACTCTTGATTTTCACCCAAAGCTACTCCTTACTGAGCCTTCCCAATCTCACCAACTTACTCAAACCAAAACTACTGATCCCTTTCTCTTCCTCACCACTATTACCATCTGGCCATAAGAACCGTAGTCTCTGACTAGAAAACACAGCCCTGATCTAACCAGTCCTTCCCATCTCCACAATGACCAGCCAGCACCAGCCACCCCATCTCTTGCCTAAACAACTATGGTAGCCATATAACTGGCTTCCTTTCATTCACTCAGCCCCCTAAATCCATCCTTCACCCAATAGCAAGTGGTGTTATCTTTTTAAAACGTGTATCCAATCGTGTAACTTCTATGATTCATACCTCCCAAGACCATCCACTGCACTTAAAATCAAACTCCTTTCCCTGGCTTCTAAGCTTTACAACATCTGACCTTGGCTTAGGAACCCAACCTCATGTCATATCATTTTCTATCTGACCGGCAGCCTTTCTCTTGGTTCCTGATAATTTCCTTTGATTTCTTCTTGTCCTTTGAACCTTAGAAGCAGTGCTGTACCTGTTCCCTCTGGTGGCATGCTGTCCTCTCTGAGCATCACATGACTGACTCTTTCCTACCGCTTAGATCTCAGTTTAAGTACCTCTTCCTTAGGGAAACATTCTCTGGGCATCCAGTCTATGGTAACCCATCCATCATTCTCTATCCTGTTTCATTTCATTTCATCTTATAAGACTTGGTTAACGTATTTATTAGTTTGCTACGGCTGCCATAACAAAGTTCCACAGATTGGCTGGCTTACCCAACAGAAATTTATTTTCTCACAATTTTGGAGGTTAGAAGTCCAAGGTAAAGGTGTCAGTGGGGCTGGTTTCTTCTGAGACCTCTCCCCTAGGCTTGTAGATGGCTACCTTCTCCCCATGTCTTCCTATGGTGTTCGTTCTGTACGTGTCTGTGTCCCAATCTCGTCTTAGAAGGACACCTGTCATGTTGGGTTAGGGCCCACCCTAACGACCTCATTCTAACTCAATCATCTCTTTAAAGACCCCATCTCCAAATGCCGTCACCTTCTGAGGTACTGGGGGTTAGGATTTCAATGTACGAATTTTAGGGGAACACAATCCAACCCATAACACTTAGCTATTTATTTGCTTATAAACAAATATGCCCCTGCACACACACATCTACTTCAAATAGAAAACAAATTCCATGAAAGCAGGGACATTACCTGCCTTGCAAAGCAGAATATATCCTGCACTGAAGAGTGCCTGGCACATAGTGGGTATAACTTATTTAAAGTCTAGCACTAACTTATAATTTATTAATTTATTTATTTGTGTAAGCATTCCTTTGGAAGAGTTTTAACTACCAATAAAGCTCATGACTGCTTGTTTCTTTATTCTCCACCCACAACTTCTTTTTTAAAAATATGTATAATAAAGCAAAATTATTTAAAATAGAGGTTTAATTTCCAAATTCCTGAGAATGTCACAATACGTACACTTTAAGAGGCATTCAAGTCCAAATTGCTCCTACAAATATTGTTGACATTAGGGAAAGGAAGGAGATAGACTCCTTTCTACTTCAGTAAAATCAATTCATGTTAAAGCTGATATTCAAATTCTACACAAAAATTTTTCCCATTTTACTTTTATCATTACTTTGCATAAAATTTATTTGATTAAAAAAAGCAGTGATCTTTACAACTGGAAAGAATATTAATTTATTCAATAGATTGAAAGCCCTACTTAATTGTTTGAGTGACTTGTAAGGATTTCTTTTCAGTGTTGTTACACCAACTATGTCATTAACAACAAATAATTTGAGTGAGTCAAAACGCTATATATGTGTTACCTAATTGTTCCCAATGACTTTAATCTTAATTGACTACACATTCTGATTTGGTTCACTGAAAAATGAATACAGTAAATTACCAAATTCAGGAATAAGAAATTTCTTAAGATAAAGATAGCCACATCATCTCCGTTGAAAGCAGAAAAAAAGGATCTGGGTTTTTTTTTAACCCCCAAATATGCACAGTTTCCTTTTGGTCAGTGTAATTAGGTGGGTGGATACAGGCCCCAGAGCCTGTCTAACTAGGTCAGCTCTGTCACTTGTTAAATGGGGGAGATCTTAGACAGGCTTTCTAGCTTCTTGGTACATGAATTATCTCGCCTCTAAAATGGAGGTAATACCAGCTCCTCTCCCTTTAGGTATTGGGTTGCTATGAAATGCCATTGAAATTGTGTAGGGCAAAGCTTAGCACAGAATCTCCAATATGACAAATACTTAATAATATAACTATTATTTTCATTAATGGGTTAAAGTATCTGGAAATTTTTTTTTAATAAAAAGCAGCTTCTAATAAAAAGACAAACTAGATATTGTCAGTTGTCTGTTGAAAGATATAAAACATTTGTACATTTGCAGAAGGGGAGTCTGTGATTAAAAAGAAGAAAATAAAGAAATTCTGAGGCACAGTTTGAAGTCTGGGTCCCATGGTCATTTGCTGGTTTTCACCCTGATTTTGTGCTCTATCAGTCAAGGAAAAATAATTCAATCATCTGCTATACAAAATTAATACTAATTTTATATTTTAAATTGTTTCTTAGGTGTTCTTTCACTTGAACTATAATTTTATGCTATCAGGGAAAACAAAAGCAAAAACCCAATTTTGCCAAGGCGAGAAGGAAAAAGTTATAATAATATTGAATTGCTAATCAGGAAATATGGAACAGTGAGACCACGAACTACAAGCAGGATGTGGAAATTTCAAAGATACAAGGGGTCAGCCACCCCTCTGACTTAGTTTTGATAATACGCTAATTTCAGCAGAATGGCTCAGTATTTCCTCAGGTAAATTAAAATGCTAAAATATAATAAATGCATGTTAAAAAGTATCCATATAAGGTAATCAAGACAGTGTGGTATTGGCAAAAGAATAGACAGATTAATCAATGGAACAGAATAGAGAGTCCAGAAACAGACCCACATAAATATAGACAACCAGACAACTAATCTTTGACAAAGGAGCAAAGGCAATACAAGGAGAAAAAAGAACCTTTCAACAAATGATGCTGGAACAGCTAGACATCCACATGCAAAAAAATGAACCTAGGCATAACCTAACATCCTTCACAAAAACTAACTCAAAATGGGTCACAGACCTACATGTAAAACACATAACTATAAAACTCCAAGAAGATAATTTAGGAGAAAACCTAGATGATCATGGGTTTGTTGATAACTTCTTAGATACAACATCAAAGGCACAATTATGAATGAAACAATTGATAGGCTAGACTTTATTAAAATTAAAAATTTCTGCTCACAGTCAATGTCAAGAGAATGGAAATGGGGCCTGCCTTATGGCCGAGTGGTTAAGTTCACGCGGTCTGCTCAGGCGGCCCAGGGTTTCATTGGTTCGGATCCTGGGCGCAGACATGGCACTGCTCATCAGGCCATGCTGAGGCGGCGTGCCACGTGCCACAACCAGAGCCACTCACAATTAGAATATACAGCTATGACTGGGGGGCTTTGGGAAGAAGAAGAAGAAAAACCCCCAAAAGATTGGCAACAGTTGTTAGCTCAGGTGCCAATCTTTAAAAAAATAAAACTAAGAAAAAGAGAACAAAAATACAAGCCACAGATTTGGAACATATTTGCAAAAGACCTGTATGATATAGGACTGCTATCCAAGATATACAAAGAACTCTTAAAAGTCCACAATAAAATAACAACCCAATTTAAAAAATGGGCCAAAAGATGGGCCAAAGACCTTAACAGACACTTTACCAAAGATAGACAGATGGCACGTAAGTGTAAGAAAAGATGCTCCACATCATACGCCACCAGGGAAATGCAAATTAAAACAGCAGTGAGATACTACTGCATACCTGTTAGAATGCCCCAAATCTGGAACGCTGACAACACCAAATGCTGGCAAGGACGTGGAGCAACAGGAACTCTCATCTGTTGCTGCTGGGAATGCAGAATGGTGCAGCCTCTTTAGAAGACAGTTTGGTGGTTTCTTAAAAAACTAAACATACTCCTACCATACAATCCAGCAAATGTGCTCCTTGGTATTTAAGTGAAGGACTTGAAAACTTACATTCACACAAAAATCTGCCCATGGATGTTTATAACAGCTTTACTCATAATTGTCAAAACTCAGAAGCAACCAACGTGTCCTTCAGTAGGTGAATGGATAAACAAACTGTGGTCCTTCCAGACAATGGAAGATTATTCAGCACTAAAAAGAAATGAGCGATCAACCCATGAAAAGACATAGAGGAACCTTAAGTGCTTATTCCTAAGTGAAAGAAGCCAATCTGAAAAGGCTGCGCACTGTATGATTCCAACTGTATGACATTCTGGAACAGGCAAAACTATGGAGACACTGAAAAGATCAGTGGTTGCCAGGGGTTGGGGAGAGGGAGGAATGAATAGATGCAGCATAGAGGACTTATAGGGCAGTGAAAATACTCTGTGTGATACTATAAGGGTAGATACAAGTCGCTATAAATTTGTCCTAATCACAGAATGTACAGCACCAAGAATGAACCCTGATGCAAACTATAGGCTTTGGGTGATGATGATGTGTTGATGTAGGTTCATCAATTGTAACAAATGGACCACTCTGATGGGGATACTGGTAATAGGAGAGGCTATGAAATAGAATCCTTAGAAAAGAAGTCTGTGGAGGAAGTAAGAGCTTGGCTAAATTTCCAAGGAATTGTAGGCTGACCAAAAAGGAAGAGAAAGACAATTCTTCACGGCAGTTGTCTCACTATATAAGTGTATGCAAGGAAGAGAGCTTCTAGGAAACAGACAGTCTGGTCAGATTCCAGATTCTGCATGTGTTAGCTGTGTGGCTGAGGAGCCAGATGACACACTAGGAATCTGAAGCACCTTCTTTCATTTGACCCTTACAGAGCTTTGGAAAGCTGAAGTTATTAGCCTCAATTTCAGATATGAAGAAAATAAAGAATGGGAGAAAACAAGGTCAAACCCCTAATTGTATGTAGCACCGTAATTTCAACCCAGATCTCTCTGGTTCTGAGATCCTGCTCCTCCCACTCCATCAAGCTCACCTCTTTGAGCGCGCAGATGCTGTCACGTTTATTTCTGCATATACAACTTTGGTCTTATTTGAATAAAAATAAATATAAGATGTATACACACGGCTGATACTCACAGTCCTGTTCTTTTTGGAAAGGCAGTGGTTCTTTAACCAATACATTTTAATAGCTATGTTTACATGACTCACAAGTCAAACAACAAAGTGCAGGCGGACAAGTCTTGGCCCACGCTTGCCTTCTCTGCCCCTTCTCTCCTCTTCCCATTCTAGGTAACGACTCCATCAGTCTCCTGGCTGTGCTTCCACGATTCTTTAACACAAGGAAATATGAATATGTAGTCCTCTCCTCCCTCTCACCCCATCGACACTGATGTACACCTTGCTCTTTCATTAGCAGTCTAGCCTGGAGACCATCCTGGATCAGTCACTAGGTGTCCTCCTCATTCTTTCTTAGAGCTGCATAATGGTCCATCGTGTGGATGTGCTAAAATTTGTTAGCTGGTGCTCTAATGAACTGATCTTTGATATTGAGAATAATGTCACAATAAGAAATCTTATAAATATATAATTTCATACAAGTGTAGCTGTATTTGTGGAATCGATTTCCGGAAATGAGATTACTGGATCAAAGGCAAATGCATCTTCAGCTCTAGGAGCTTTGGCCAGTTTCCCTTCTGCAGGGGTTGTACCACTTTGCATTTATACCGGTAATATATTAGGGTGCCTCTTTTTCCACAACCTCACAACAGAGTATGTTCTCAAACTTGTGGATTTCTGACAATCTGATAGATAAGAAATGGGATCTCATCTTTCTCTGTTTATAGTGAGTGCTCCTTTTTGAACACCTTTTCATAAGATTGAGGGCCATCTGTATTTTATGTTCTATGAACTGTCTGTCCATGTCCTTTGCATATTTTCTGTTGTATTCATTAGTTTTCTCTCTTTCTAGGACTGTTTCATAAACTGGGGAAATTTCTCTTTTTATCTGGAGTATGAGAAGCAAATATTTTCCCCTGAATTTTAATATGTATTTTGCTTTTGCTTATGATGTTTTATTGCAATGTAAAAGTTTGTGTGCATGTATTGTGGAACTCATCGATCTTTTCTTTTGTGGCTTCTGGATTTTGAGCCATAATTAAGACAGGCCTTCCCCACTCCATGGTTTTAAAGGAATTCTCTGACGTTTTCTTCCAAGAAGTCTCAATGGAAGTGAATTCTCTTCAGAACAAAGAAACCGTGCTTGCATCGCCAGTTTAGTGAAAGTGGCTCATTTCACGTTAACGTGCTCTGAGCACCTCCAAGTGTCAGGCAGAGCGCACACCACAAATGATGAGACCTGGGCCTGTCTCTGCAGTGCCTGCAGTCTCGTCCTGATGCACCTGCGTAAGCGATCAGAGGAGGCTTTGTGCAGAGAGCCGCGAGGGCTCAGACAGGGGATGCTCAGCGCAGGTTGGTGGTCTTCCTGGAAGAGGTGGGGCTGCTCTGAACTCTAGGGAGATGTGAGGGAAGAGCTTATTTGTGGAAAAAAAGGAAAAAAAAAATTAAACCAACACTGTGGATGAATAGCATACAGGTTTCTTAATGGACAATTTCATTTGTATATTAATTCAACACATTTATTTCACACAGTATGCTACATATAATTAGAAATAAGATATATGATAACTTAACTTGTATTATGGGTCTAAGGTTATTCTAACACCCCTCGTTGCATGATCCCTGTTTGTTAATAACCTAGGCAACCTTCTTTTGACAACCTAATTCTGTCTCTGATTTAGACAATCTTTCTCTTGAACCCCAACATGACTTGCTCCTCCATGACTCTTCCCAGGGATGGGGCCCCGTCCACCAGGACATGGCTCTGCTCTCCCCTCCAGAGAGGCCTTCCCCAACCCATCCGCATCCACGTCCTCTTCCCATACCATCACCTGTTTGTTGACTGTCGCGTTTATTCATATCCATAGTTATCTTCCTCTCTGCGACTACCACACTTGTTGGTTTGGTTCTCTTCGGTCTGCTCCCTTTTTCTGGGATGTGAACTCCATGAGAGCTACCACCAGGTCTAGTTGCTCCCTGTCGTGTCCTCGTGCCTGCAACCATGCCCGGCACATCACAGGTACTCAGAGAAACAGGTCCAATACACCGTGAGATGGCACACACTCTCAACTAGGAATGAGGCCACCGTTCCTTTAAGAGACGCTCCAATATCTCCTAAGATTGTGGCAATCACATCAAGTTTCAGTTGTGATAAAAATGTCATTCTGGTCATTTTTCTTTTGTTGTTTACATCACCTACAAGAAATCCTGAAATATAAGCCCACAGGTTAAATTACAACAGAAGTTATTTGTGACATAATGTGAATTTAGGTGTTTCTTCACTTTGCTATCTCTTTGGGAAAAGAGTTCAATAGGGGACAGGTTTTACTCTGTGAATAACAAGCAGCATTTAATTACAAAGGACAGAATTGGAGCACAGTATTTGCACTGCAGTTCTCTGAATCCTCTGATGAGAACTTCCACTGAATCACTGCCAGCTCAGCAATGCGGATGGGGTGAGCTAGGATGCCCTGGGTTCCTGCCATCGCCCTTTTGATTTATGTATGTGGAAGATTTGCCTAACTTTCTGAGGCCCCAGTTTATCATACAAAATGGCAGTGCTTATTTCTTTGAAATAAATTCCTTAGACAATTTAAGACAATGAATATAAAGCCATAATTCATATTTTAAAATGCTCTCACGCTTACTGCAAAGCAAATCTGAAAAGTTCATTCTGTTGACATTTACGCTAGGAGAGAGGCAAGATTCAATTCCAGCTTCAGAGATAACCGTTAACTTTATGCACTACAAAGTATGCAATTCTAAAATACACCTTTTCAAATTGATTCTAATTGTTTGTCGTGTTATTTTATGAAAGAATGTCAAAGGGGTGATGTAGAAATGGTTCATGAATTTTCCCACAGCAAAGATCTAATTTGGTAGGTGTCTGGGAACCAGGTAGGAGGCAGCATAACAAGCTGGCAAAGATTTCACGGGGGAGGTGCAAGTCAGTGGATCGGAAGACTTTCTCCGTTAAGATCATACTTTAATTTATTGTTTGGACTCTATGACATGTACTTTGTAATTTTTTTTAAAAAAGAAAACAAAATTTTCAAAAAGAATATAGCATGCAAGTTATTTACACAATTCACTTAAATCAATATATTTTTAAATTGAGTAATATTACAAATATCTAAAAGTATAAACGCCAAGAATGAAAATAACTCAGCATGGAATCACATATTCAACTTTTTCTTCCAGGTTTAATAAGTGCTTAGAGAGCTGAAAATTGAAATGTTTCATAGTTCTCCTTAATTTTTTAGAATTTTCTGCACAAAAACGGTTCAAACTAGTCATTACAAATTATACACCTTGCTGGTTCAATCGGCTTCCATTGATTGGGCTTGTGTTTCAATTTCGTTGGTTGCTATAAATCCCAGAAAGCTACAAAGAAGAAAATGAAGTAAACACATAAAAGCTGGATAGTGAACACCTAATCCGAATAAATACTTGATACTCTAGTCTCTAAGATGCTAGTAAAGGCCCAAATCTTCCTGACAATGTGCAATCTTCACTAAATTCATGATTTTATCCAAGCACCTTTGGCATCAAGCCAGAAATGAGTACTAATCGGGAGCTAGCAAAGCAGACAACTCCATGTGCACACAAGTCAAACACACTTTCCAAAGGTGGGATGTGGAGAAGCATCAAGACATGGTGGTGGTTCTTGAAGGAAAACAAAGGTTTATGAAAGTGGCCGTCTGTCCGACACAGCGGGGCACGCAGTGAGGCCGTGGAGGCGCCACAGTGAGCGGCTGCTCTCTGAGAGGAGGGAGGTGGATGACTGCCGGATGGCTGGAAATCTAGACTGAAAACTTGCGATTCCTCTTGGACCAGCTCAGCGCTCCGGGAAGGCATTTTAGATTATTCTGCTCTCGTTTTATCTTAAGCATGTTAATTCACAAAATGCTTCCGTTAACCAAACCTGATCTTTAATAATCTAAAAAGAAGGTCGCAGCGTCCCAGCTTGTAGCCTGAAAGACGAACAGCAAAGCTGTTCTCACTCAGGAAAATCTCGTACCCATCAGTGAGAGATATCCCTAGATAGCTTTCTGTAGCTGCCAAGAATCTGGGATAGTTAGTGTTCTGACTACCAATTGCTGTGGGACACACCTTCCCAAACTTATGGAAGTAAAACAACAACTATTTGTGTTGCTCCTGAGTCTGCAGTTTGGACCGAGCTCATGCATTGCCAGCTCTGGTGGCTGGAAGGTTGGAATGACTCAGAGGTTGGGGGTCAAAATCATCTGAAGTCTCATTCACTAACATGTCTGGAGGTTGGTGCCTGCTGTTGGCCAGGACTTCAGCTGGGGTTGTTGTGTACGCATGTACACATTTGTTAGAACTTGTCCGTGTGGCCTTTCCCCATAACTGGTCAGCTTCTTAGGATGGTGGCTGCATGTGAAGAGCCACCAGCCCAAGAAGACAGGTAGTGGGCACTGCCAGTTTCTTAATCTTGGAGCCTGAAACTGGCACGGTGTCACTTATGCTTTATCAGTCACAGAGCCCAGGATCAAAGGGAAACACAGCCCCCACTCATCTAAGGAGTGTCAAAAAATTCACGACCATGTTTTAAAAACCACTACAGACAGCTTTCCTATTGGCATTCCCTCAAAGATTGTGGACGTTTTTCCTGAAGAATGTAAAATTATCCCCTAATGTTATTCAATAAATTGTTCAGATGTGGGCTGATGAAACAAGATGCAAATTATTTTAATACTTAAGTGCTTTAGAGGCCAGAGTTGTAAGTATTGGGCACATTTCAACTTATTAAGGCCTCATGCTATTCAGTTTATTAAGGTGCTAAGCAAAACACCTCATTGTTACATTAATAATTAAGTAAAGCTATGCTCAAGTAGCATGATCTGGTTGTATGGTCTCTGAGTGTTTAGAATATCACGTAACCGTAAGTGCCATACTATAGGGTATTTGGAATTCATGTCAGAGACATCTTTCACATGAGACCACCCCCTGAAATAATTCTTGGTGGAACTATTTCCTCAGAATTTGGGAAGTGAGTAGGGATGAATGCTGACTTGCTAAGAAAGGAAGAGAAATGAGGGGTGATTAGTGAGCTGATGCGATGTTGATAGCTGACTTCAAGATCTGGAAGACTCGTAGTGAAGTGTTTTCCCTCCGTCCTGCCCTTTGAGGCTTTCAGAGACTCTGGATTTGGTCACTGTGATCACAGGGGTCGTTGGCAGGGCTTTCTCCAATGACAACTCTCTACATGGGGTTGTCTACTGGAAGACAAGACCCAGATATGTGGGAAGTTTAGCCATTCACATGGCTGTAACTGTAGGATTTAGGCACTGATGCATTAACATGGAGTCTTAAGCTAATTAATTAATTCTATTTGTACTGCATCTGATAGAAAAGATAAAAATTAATTGATTCGACCCAGAAAATTTTTCTCATAACTATAAAAATGACTATTTTCTGAGGTCACAGGATGCATATGTACCCTAATCAACCCAAAGCAAATCATCCTTTTTTCTTACATCTCAGGTGCAAGAAGTATATTTATCGTAATCCTTGATTAGTGGTATACCATTCATTTAACAACTATTTATGGATTTCCTACTTTATACCTGGCCCTCTTCGTGACACTTGGATATATCAGTGAACAAAACAATGACCCTTGACTCCAGAAACCCATATTCTAGCAGGGAGAAACATGTAATACTCAACAAACTTACAATAAAAATCTAAGTTTATACTGTGTTATTAAAGAATGGCTGTCTCTATGTATTGTTTCACTTTAAAATGCAACATACTAGTTCACAGAAAAAATTCCTCAAATATCAAGTCACCCAGCCAAAACATCTTGAAACACAAAATATAAACACAACAGAAAGATTTTGAAATTTTCAACTCTCATATAACTTAGAGGAAAGGTATTCGAGATTAAACGTATTTAGGGAGCTTCAGATCACTTAAAAGCATGTAATATAGCCAATGGTTTAACTTCATCACTGCCAGAGATCCCCAAATTGAATGAAAACAGTAGATTCTGGAGGAACCCTAGAACAAGTATATCCTTTCTTCTCTTGAATCTCGTACCACGTGTTTCCATCCACAGCAGTTTAAAGCAATGCTCACTGTGATCAGTAACAACCTCCTCCTCAACTCAGGCATCTTAAAGGGTCGTTAGTGATGGGGTCTGAAGTCATTGAGCTGTCGGCCCAGCAGTGCTTGAGTAATAATTAGGATTTAGGGAAGCATAAATCATTCTTCTTAGCAGACTACCCAACATGCAGAAAGTAAATATGAAGCTGAGCAGTATTTCATTGATATTAATTTATTGTTTTTCTTCCTGTATCCTCTCTTCCCCTCATTTCAAGCAGTTTGATAACCAGACTTCCTTGCACCTGGAGCACAGCCAAAACCCATTCAGATTATGCTATTTACTCCTCTTGAACAACTTGTAAGAGAATTAGCAGCTATCTGAAAACATAGGCAGAGCTGGGGTGGGCAAAAGAGGGACGAGATAGAAGAGTTTGATGGTTCGTCAGACAAACGTGCTGGTGCGCTTTGGTGCAGATCCAACAGAAAGAACCTGACTTGAGAGAGGAATGACTGTGTGGGTGCCAGGGCAGCTGGACCGTGGGCAGCCTCAGCAAAGATGCCCATGCCCTAGAGTGGCACAGAAACAGCAGGAGACTGGGGACCACGAAGGTCTGTGTGAGCTAGTTAGCCAGTGATGGGGCAGGGTAACCAAGGATGGGGCAGATCACAAGCCTGGGGCAGAGAGACCGAAGACCGCGGACAAGCAGGGGCCGGATGGGTTCCCTTCACTCCACCCACCCAAGCGCTACACGTATCTCAGATTTGTGGATAAATAAGAGTGAAGGACCTTTGGCAATGCTAAGGTTGTAGTTTTAAGTTTTGTTCTTTATTCCTCCCTGCCAAGCAGACAAAATAGGCAATTGAAGTAAAAAATTAAGCAGAGCTTTAGAAGAGAAAGAATATCATATTTCTTATACTCCTGAGTTTGTAGACTAAGCGTTATTCATACTTGATGATCATAATCGTTGAGTTAATATTACTCAAGAGTCTGAGTTACCTGCCGGAAAGTCCAGAGCATCACTGAAATTGGAGACCCCCCAAAGCAATCCCCAAAGAGGTGTCACAGTGAGCAGTTGCCACCTCTACACATTAGAAGACTTCACCAGAGGAATCTAGACCAAAGATGCAACAAGCATTAATTGTGTGAGCACCACAGGAAACCTGGAAGTCCCCGCAGCTCTGGAACGTTTGGACACTGGGCCAGGGCTTTCTTTAATCTATGTGACCAGCACCCAGCACCATGATCCTCATTCTCTCAGCTCCCCAGACTCTTTGCCTAGTAATTCTCCTTCTAAACATTCCGAGCCTTACACTTCTTTTCCCAGCTCCAAGTCTGAGCTCTGCTTCCTCTGGGTCCCTGAGGTCAGCAGCTGCAAGTCATTTCCGTAGACCAGGGAGGCAGAGCTGTCACTCATTTCCTTTCTGAGTTCTCCCTTCTCTGCCTTAAGAAATACTTTCCTTTCTGAACCTGCTTGATCTTCCCAGAAGGCATTAACGTATTTTCCTCTCTGGAACTCTGTCACAAAACTTGGCTCATATTGCCACTCTGACCATCGGCTCGTCGTCTCTTAATAGGACTGAGGTGAACGCACAAAGACACTCCTGTAAGGACCATGGTTCGTACAGCTGTTCTGTGGCCAGCTCTTCCTGAATGAAGGATCTGTGCGTGATAAATACATAGCAGTGGCATTTCCTGTCCTCTTGGATCAGTCCTTTCATTTTTTTTGTAAACCACTGACATCATGTATTTCAAATTATTATTCCTGAACTTCTGTTTACTTGTGAACTCTTACCAGCTTTTGGCTTTTTATGCAACTCCTGGCAGATTTCCCAAATATCACTCAGCTCATTTTACCTTTTTCTTTCACTAATTAATAAGCCATACCACCTCTTCACCTTAAGCACCTGGTATATAGAAACAAATGGTTAACAGCCTTGGCCATCTGATAACAAGGCAGCTAATACAGTTTTATTTCTCATTGAGCAAAGAAAATAGGTTGCCTAGCGACACAGAAATTGTGACGAGAAAGCAGAGTCAAGAAGGGGCTGAAGCCTGTTATGAATGTGTGGGAGGATGGGGATGCTGTAAGGAGAGACCAAGGTCTCCGCCCCTCCCCCATGTAGCTACACTCTCCCGCTGGACCCTGTCTACCCTGTGACTTTGTTCTAGGAGACTCTTCTGGTAGAGACGAACATCCAGGCATTGTCCAGAAGGCCGTTCCTCTTTACAAAATTACCTCCTTAGTGCTTTTCTCTGAGTTTGCCCCAGATCAACTGGCCAGAATATTTCTAGTGTGACTTATTTTTGCCCAGTAGCTTCTCTCTCCTTCCATTTTCTGTGGTTTAATGTCATTGGTTGCTTTTTAAATAATTTATTTAGTAAATAATACTGATATTTCTGAGAAGAATTTGATCTTTTCCAATATTTATAGGCTTTAGGATAGTAGCAGCAAGTGCAAGGCTTATTAATGAACCAGAGAATTTAAAACACCAAAGCCACTTGTTTCGTTAAAGGTGCAGGTTCCCGTTTCCCCGGAGTGAGGTCTGAGACCATGCCACTGTCAGCCCCCGGACTGCAGGAGGGTCAGTGGCCCGCTCTGATGAGGGCGCAGTGGGACCCAGTTGAGGACAGAAAGTGATAACAACACCAGTGACAGAGGTCTAGTGATGGTCTCCTCGGGTAAAGGACAGAGCAGAGAAATCAGCAAGTGTCTGCAATTAATTCCAAAGCTTTTGTACAGGCTAGAATTGAATTTTAAACCTCTCACTCAGAAGAGTTAACAGCAGTGTGATATCCATCAATAATTCATCATTTCTAAAACTCCTGAGCATATTCAAGGAGCACGAGTTTGGAAATGAGGAAATATGGATTCTCATCCCACTTCCAGCATTTGCTTAACGTCACTTTTAAGTTTCCCATGCTTCAATTTCCTGATACTTAAAGAAGAGTTGCTTACTATTTCAGCAAACTAATGCTTATACTTTGAGTGACTTTTAGGGCAGTTGGTTATTCTAATACTTTTATAAGTAACTTGCACTGCATCTTTGAATCCATTATTCCTAACAAAAATGCAAAAAAAAAAAAAAAATGCTGGACGTTATTCTACATGTGTACTTTTTCTTATTTCATATGTGGGTCTAACATCTTACCACACAGCCAGGTTGTGAAAATCCATAGATAACAAATATTTAAAATTATGACGTGGTCAGGGAAGCGTTTTATTTGCGGAGGCCCGTCTCCTGCGCCACCTGTAGCAGAGCGCTCTCGGTGAGGGTCAGGTAGCAGTTAATTCATTGGTGCCAGTTAACGAATTAATACCTTCTGCCAAGTGCTGTTGTAAATGATGGGAAAAGGTGCAAATAGAACGGAAAACACAACTTTTCTTTCAAGATAATGTAATCCACACATTTTTGGAAGAATTTCTTAACTCTTTCTGTGATAAAATTGATTTGCACTAAAGAAATGTACCTGGATGATGTTTATTTTCGCTTCATAGACACAAGATCTCTGATGGGTTAGTTGGTTCAGCCCAAGACCAGATGGAACACTGGAATCTCGAGTTGTTTGACACAATGGTCCAGAGGACCGTTTTGTTTCCTAGTCATTATATGCATACATACACACTACAAGAATTTATTTAGTGGTATGTGCAGTGTATTTAAAAACAGTGTCAAGATGCAAATTTAAGCACATTTTCATGATCCTTGCTACGGAATCAGTATGCTCCCACTTTTAAAATAGATGTTTCCCTTTTACTATGAAGGAATTGCATTTTTTGATATCTATACTAGATAGGACTGGATTTTACCATCTACGGTAGAAAATAAAACAAATAATAGTAACTAAAACAAGGTATAAGGTAATTTCCACCTCCCATAAAGTGAGTCTGGAGGGAGACAGTACAGTTTTTATGGAAACTTTCAAAACCTCAGAGACCCAGGCACCTTGCAGTTCTCTGATCTCTCTTCTCTATGGTGTGATCCTCATCCTCATGTTCCAATATGAATGCTAGAGCTCCAGCCATTTTTATCTTCATTCCAGGCAGCAAGATGGAGGAAAGACAGGAGAAGGATGCAGCCATTCTCTCATGGGAGATTACCTACAAGTCACCACACGTGTTTTCTGCAACCATCCCATTCATTAGAACTTAGTCACATAATAGTTTCTAGCTGCAAGTGAAGTGGGGAACTGTAGTCTTTTCCTAGGTACCAATATGCCAAGGTGAAAATAAGTGTTCTGTTACTGAAGACAAAGGGAGAGAATAGATATGGGGAAACCACTAGCAATTACTGCACCCATGCTATTTAGCATGTTTCCGAATGAAGCCATGTTAAAAAGTAAATATATATATGGGAATAAATAGATCCTCCTGGAGACAGTAATGCTGCATCACACATTACATTTGCACAAATATTTACCGATATGTTTCCTTAAATATTCACTTCATAACATAGTTTCTCAGGCAAACATAATGTGCTTGACATGAGAGCTCATTTACATATTAAGTAACATTTTACAGTGAAGATTCTCCTAGTGCAGAATATAGACAACCGCATATGTCATAAAATTTGGCATGTCTAAAAAATTCAGCCAATAGACAGAGTATAAGGAAAATGGTAAAGATTAATCCAAATGAAAAAAATAATCAATTCCTTACCGTGTAATCCATGATGGACATTCCTACCTGTGGTCTAACCTGGACTTAAATCTGTGAGCGTTCACTCCTCACTCTGACTCAGATTCAAAGCCCACATGTTTTTGGAGCGTCTGTGCCTTAGAAACTGAGGAGAGAGCTGATAACTGAGGGTCCTCATTGAAAAGTCACACGTTCTAGAAGGTGCTGTTAGACTGTGTAGTGAGTGTGGAAACCACAGCTGAGAGAGCTTGACTGCACTGGCCGAGGGACACATCAGATGAGCAGGAAAGCTCAAATTCAGGTCAGACCCCCTGACATCACATACCTTTTACCCTCGGCCAAACCGCCACTCCAGTAATTGACTGATTCTAGTGTGGAGCATCTGAAGAAGAGAATATGTACAAACCCAATAGCTTCAAACTACAAGATACCGTGTGATGAGTGCCCTTGACGCGCAAGGAGCTGCCATTACCATGGACAAATAGCATCCTGGAAGCATGAGTTCTGTAATCCTGAGGGCAAAGATTGACAGGTTGGGGGAGAGGAAAGTGCTCTGCAACAGAGACCTGAACTAACAAAGAACAAACATACAGCACTTAGTATTTCTCCGTCAAGGGTCCTAGAAGGTTGTCTGAGCCCATAGGGCGGGGTTGGCGGACCTTGTTTGTGAAGGGCCAGAGAGCCAGCAGCTTAGGGCTCGCAGGCCTACGCAGTCTTGGCCTCATATTCTTCATTTTGTTTGTTTGTTTGCAATGCTTTAAAACTGTAAAACAGACTCAGACCACCGGTGACCCTTTGACTGTAGTTTGCCCATTCCTGCAGAGAGAAGTGATTGTTCTTGCCTTCAAAACAAGCGCAAAAATCAAACTTCCTGGTCTAGGTAAAGAAGGCGAGAAGAAAGTGATGTTTGCCACTTCACCCCAAAGTGGCAGCGCTGAAACAGGAACCAAATGACTGGCATCGGGGCTGCGAGAGACGGCTTGCTCTGCGTTGTTGGGGCCCAATACCGGCCCCTTGACTTATGTTCTAGTGCAAACACAGTGGCCTTTCTGAACCGTCCACTCTCCCCTGACTTCACCCCTGCACACAAGCGGCGTGGTTCTCTCGTTACGCGCAAGGATAGATTCAGACTTGGGAAATTAAACCACTTACTCAAGGTGAGATAGATTTTAAGCAAATGAAGGCCATACAGAGAACTAAAGAGAAGAAATCCTATGGTCTCACTGTTCTTCCCACTCAGAACATACCTTCTTAGAGTAGTACGTGATGTTCTTAGCAAATACGAATATTTGTGAAAGATGTACCTGAGTTTCTGAAGCTCTCAGAGATGACATTGTCTTGAACTCTCTCAATTTATTATGCGTATTTCCACAACTTTTCTCAATGACGGATCCACAACAAGAAGTAGCTGTTACAGGACAATCTGGTTTACGTACCAAATGCCTTAAACTATCCCAATGATGATAACGCAGCCACAACAGCCTCTGTTTTCCTTCCTTCAATTTACTGAGAAATCAATAACTTAGTGGAGTTCACACTTTCAGGTTTACCAAACTTGGAATTTAAAAGGATTCTGTTTACTTCAGATGAAGTGTTGACCAAACCATACGTATGCTCTTTGAAGTCTCAAAACTTTAATCTCTCAATGATAGTAAATTTCTTGGTAGCACTTCAAAAGCCTTTCCTCAGAGCATGACTGTGACAAAAATCAAGTGGATTACAGGTTTGCATCAGTTCCCAAAGGTAACTGTTTGATTGTAATGCAAAGCTATTTTAATTATCACTAAATTCCCTGTGACTGGAATCATCTCAGAGCTCGCACCATCAGAAAATTACACATGCATTTCATCAAAAAGCTCCCAGCTCCCAACTATGGTTATTATTTTCATTACTTCTAAACTGTAACAATTCTGGTGCTTGATAATTAGTAGTGAATATAAAAACCCAATTATGAAGAAATTACACTGCGTACGGTCACTCTGTCATCTCAACTTTGCGTTCTGCTTTCTGGCTGTGAGACTTGAAGCCAACCTCGTCAAGACTAAGGAAATAACAAAATTGGAAACATAATGCCATTGAAGGCAATTGTTCTTCTTTATTCTAATTTGCCTTTAAATCAAATGAGAAAACCCAAAAAGCTAATTAACTAGTCCTGGAGGTAAATGCCAAGATCTTTGAAGTGATGGTTCCTGGGCTTTGTTCCCCTCTGGAAGCCAACTGCTTGGCTTCAGAAACAGGTAGCAGGCCCGCAAGGCATAAATCTGACCATTTACAAAGAACAAAGCAGCAAGAAGCTTAGTGGTAATCTTATTTTCTTCAAACTGTAGGCTTGACAGACAGTGTTCCTGAGAATTGCTTGCTTGTACAAAAGATGAACTTGAAACGTATTCAGCTGTTGACAGAGGAGAAAAAGTGATAAAATATGAAAGGCTGTACATACGTGCTCATGTTGAATGAAGCCCATAGCGATGAGTTTCCCTCTGATTATTAAACTACATGTGTTGATTTTGTGCCTGCATAAAGCACTCATTTGTTTTAGACTGTTATCCTTCCTAAGGGTTGACCTCGGGAGGAGTAACCTTTTGGACAAGTGTCCTAAGAATGGAGGCAACACATGTGACACGGTTTAGGTGACTCAAGAGGGCAAAGCTTGACCTTCATATTAGATAGGCAGGTTTTGATTCTGTAATTCATGTTAATCCCTCACACTGCAAATATAGACATAGATATTTCTATTTCCATCCATACTTTTCCTTAAGCCAGAAGGGTAGAAAGCATTCTAGCAAACATGTTAGCTACCCATAGCATTGTGAGACCTCAAAATAGAACTGGGATTGGCTTTTCTTAGAACAGCCCAGATTTTGCCTAACTGATTTCTGCATTTATCTCCTCTTCCCTCCAGTATATCTTAATTAAAGATTTAGTCATCTCAGATCTTTTCCATACTCTTTCCCTGGCATTCAAAGCCTTTTTAAGTCAGGCTACTATCTTCTAGAAGGAGTGTGTGTACTAGGAAAAACACTGAACAGGAATTCATGGCTTGAGTCCCAGCACAGTCTCCAATAACTCTGGACATTAAGGGAATCCATTAATTGCTCTTGCCCTCAGTTCTTCATTTGCAAAATGATCTTAATGATCATTGTGATCCTCTAAAGTTCAAAAATTCTAAGCCTACTTATCAAGATGTCTTCCACGCTACAACCATCACCCCAAGATCTGCTCTCTGGACATACTTTGTGCTCACAAGATGCCCAGAAGACCCCAAACTCAAGGGTCACTTAAGACCTTTCCCTCTCTAAGTCTACTTGGCAAAATCTACCCCTCCCCACCCACATTTCCCGATGAAAGTCTTCTCTGATTCCCTGGTCAGGATTAATTTCTCCTTTACCCATACCCACCTTTTATCTAAGTTATAGGTATATTTATCATCCCTGGTAAATTATGAGGTCATGAAGGAAGAGACACTACGTTTTTGTATTTGTGATCCTAAGCCACTTAGTACAATGTTTTACAATCAATATAACCTCAGGTAAAATTGTTTGACTAAAATTTGACTCTATGTTATGCATTAGTCAAAAAATATTTATTGCATTTAAAAAGCTGTTGTTTTGAGTAAGATTTTTTTGTTTTGACTTCCTTGTGAAACCTAATAAGAAAAAATTTAGTCGGAACCGCTAGCCCTAAAATCAAGTGTAGTCATTTTGTCACGACTGAGGTCAGGACTAAATAAGGCTATTCTGTCTCTATTCATTTCCAGCCACGTGTGATTATTCACTGTGAGCGCTACACGTTTGAATACTTCAAAGTTGAGTGTGTGCGTCTCAAGTGCTGGAACCACTGAGATGCGAGCTACCGGGGCAGAGGGAAGACAACTATTGGTTTAGTATTGCCTTTGCATCTGTGGTCTTTCAATTCTGATTGATTACCTGCTTCACGCTAATTCGTGAGAGGGTTAACCAACCAAAATGGCACCGTTCCATTGCATTTTCTGTCCTGCTACCACATGCCGAAATGCATGTGTGCACACACACACATACCTACGTTCACACTCACATCAACACCCACACACTTGGACGTGCAGCACTCAGAGACCAAACATGTTTCTTCCATACTTTAAGCCATACTAAGAAAACCGAGGAAGCAAGAACAAAAGAATTTGCAATTTTATGCCCTTGGCAAAATGTAACATAATTTCCTGTCCCAGCTTGTCATGGTAACGGTACTTCACAGAATCTTCTGGCTCTGACAACCGCCTCACCTGGAACACTGTGCACGCCCCTCTCCACATCCCAAACCTACCCAGTAGATCGAGGGAGAACCTCTGCTACAGACTGAATGTTTGTGTCTCTCCAAAATTCATATGCTGAAATCCAGCCCCCTAAAGTGATGGTAACAGCAGGTGGGGCCTTTGGGAGGTGATTAAGTCATAGAGAGGAGACCTCATGAATGTAAGAAGTGTTCTTTTAAAAGAGACCAGACAGGGGCCAGCCCGGTGGCGCAGCAGTTAAGTGCGCACGTTCCGCTTCTCAGCGGCCTGCGGTTCGCCAGCTCGGATCCCAGGTGCTAACATGGCACCGCTTGGCCAAAGCCATGCTGTGGTAGGCATCCTACATATAAAGTAGAGGAAAATGGGCATGGATGTTAGCTCAGGGCCGGTCTTCCTCAGCAAAAAGAGGAAGATTAGCAGTAGTTAGCTCAGAGCTATTCTTCCTCAAAAAAAAAAAGAGAGACCCCACAGAGCTCCCTTACCCCTTCCACCTGATAAAAAAATGAAAAGGATAGGATTTATTGGAATATCTGAGGAAGTCCGCTGGTGTGAAACTAATTTGGCCTGACCTTGTTTTTCCAAAAAGGCCTGATGTGGCCTCTTGACCATGCATTGTATATCTGCTTTAAACATTTACTATGGCCCAAAGACAAGAATGATGCCTTTAAAGATAGGGATGCAGCTTCCCCCCATATAGGCATTTCTTTAAGCATAAGCAAATCTTCCTAGAAACTAAGGATTAATTACTGACCTGCTGTGCTTACCTTGTGACCACTGACCTGCTGACCGCTGACCTGCTGTGCCAGCTAAGCATCTCATGACAGCAGTAAAGAGATATTCCTGTCATATGTGATGTATGCTCTTTGTTCCAAGACAGTATATAACCACTCTGTACACCTCACTCCTTGGGTGTGTTTCCTTCCTGGGGGAAGGAAGGCCTGAGGCTATAGTCCTCAAACCTGGCTCATAACACTCTCCCCAATTTTGATTTATAGATGGATTATTTGCATCGATGCACCATGTGACGTTACAGCAAAAAGACAGCTATTTATGAAGCGATTCTCACCGGGCACCAAATTTGCCAACAGCTTCATCTTGGACTTCACAGACTCAAGAAAGAAATTTCTACAGTTTATGAGCCACCCAGTTTATGATATTTTTGTTCAAGCAGGCTAATAGACTAAGACAACTCCATTAATTCAATGATAGGGGAATTAAAAAGAAACAAGCAAAGGATTGGTACAAAGATACTGGAAAACAGAGAGGAGGAAAACAGTAGCAAAATTGGGGAACAAAGAAAGCATTTCCCCCCCAAAAAATCACCAAAGCAGATGAAAATTATGATCACATATTTCACATGAATTGTATGAGATGGTTAATGAGTCCGTTCCTTAAGGAAAGAATACCTTAAGCAAAAAAATAACTCAGAAAACAAATGATGAAAACTACAAGAAGATAAAAAATATAATCTGACAGATTTCAGGAAAGAAGTAGAAGGGCAAAATTGTAACAGAAAGGAAGGCAAAATTAGAAGGAAAGCAAAGAGCTGAAGAGTACACAGAAAACAAAGCAAGTGACACAGAAGGTAGAAATGGAAATACAGAACAGCGTGGAATGGAAACAAGGAGCTGCAAGGAGTTAGAAAGAGCATCACGTAGAAGATGACGAGGAATCCAACACAGGCATGGTGGTATTTCCCAAAGTAGAGGAACAGAATGGTAAAATGGAGCCAGTAGAAAAGATAAACTTCAAGCCAAGTTTCCTGATGTAAAATCTTAAGAGAACTCCATGTGCTGGAGAATACTGACCCAAAATGTTGTGGGGAATGAAAAATATCCCTTTCCCTCCACCTTCCTAAGTTTTCTGCTAAGGATTCTGTAACAAAAGACAAAGCAACAAGAGAAAAACAACCGGAAGTATATTAACATGTATATCTTAGGTATACTTGGTGGGAGAAACAACCTGGAGAATGAGTACCTCAAAGAGGTGGCTTAGAATTTGGGTTCAATTATCATCTCAACTGAAAACAAAGGAAAAAGGATGTTGGGGAGGCCAGTTACGGGAAGGCGACTAGGAAAAGTGCAATAAACAAGAATAAGGTTTCTTATGTAGATTTAAGTCCTTGTCTTCTCCATTGATAAGAGTCTCCTGTCATTTAAAGCCCTCTTTCTCTTCTAGGTAGAGAGAGAGAGAAACTCACAAATGGAGATTTCCTTTACAAAAGAAAATGTTTCTTACAAAGGGGTAACTTCTACTCTGTTTTCAGATCTTCTTTTTGGTCTGCTGTTTCTCAAAATAATCAGTTCAAAATAATCCTTATGCCAAAGAGACATATTTTGAGGTGGCATATTTTGGTCTCCTAGACGGTCAACACTGAGACATATCCTACCCTGTAAAGCTACTAAACTTCAATGAAAAGAGAAGACGAAGAAGAATTTGATAAGCCAGCCACTGTTTGGTAATGTTCTATGTATTTATTTTGGTTGTTGTTACTCAGGCATGTTCCTTTTGAAATAACTCATCAAACTGTACACATATGGTTAGTGCACATGTGTGTCTATGTTCTACAGTCATGCATCACTAATGACGGGATATATTCTGAGAAATGTGTCATCAGGTGATTTCATCGCTGTGCAAACATCATAGAGTGTACTTATACAAACCTAGATGGTACAGTCTACTGCACACCTTGGCCATATTATACTAATCATATGGGACCACCATCATAACTGTGCTCCACCATTGACCAAACCTCATTATGCAGTACATGACTCTACTTGAATTAAAATAGTTAAAAATCAACATAAACCAAACAACATAGTATCAACATATACAGCAAAAAGCATATAAGATGCAAGGAGAAATAGAAAGAAATATTAGTAAAAGACTCTAATTTTATTCTCTCTGTATATGATAGATCAAATGACAAACATAAGTACCTAGATGATCTAAATAACATAACTAATAAGGTATATATAAATATTATATTTGAACTCTGCTAAAAATAGAGAATCAGTAAAGTTCAGAAAGTAAAAATGATACATGATATAAGCAATACTTTCAGATCTCACTGCAATAAAACTTAAAAAGAAACCCATAGTATGAGAGCACCTCTTTTCAATAACTTTAGGTGAAAAAGAAATAGAAATGGAAACCAAAAGCAAAGATAATCTAGAAAGTATTTATAGCGAAAACACTGCATATCTAACCCAATGATATACTAAAGCAGAGCTCAGAAGAAAATTATAGAAGTGTATTTAGATTTATAAAAACAAATTAGTATATATGTACATACATACCAATAAATAAGAAGAGTGAAAACAAATTTAGCAGGTAAGTCAAGGATTTAGAAAAAGAGTAAATAAAAAAATTAAACTAAAGGAGGAAATATTTTCAAAAGATAAATAGAATAATAAAATTAAGTAGCAATCACAGAATTGTTTCTCTGGAAAAAAGATAAAAATAACAACAGAAAACTAGATAAATTATTAGCTAACCTAAGGTGGGAAAAAATGAGAAAAATATGCTGCCTGTAAATAACCATTTAAAAAGAGGAAATTTAAAAACTGAGAAAGTTATTTGGTCAAATCCATAGGAAAAAAGTTCAAAAATTCAGGTGAAGTAAATCGTTTTAAGAAAAAATCATTTATGAAAACTGATTCCAGAAGATAGAGAAAATCTAAACAAATTTCTGTAGAGAAAAAAAGAAAGTTAAGAAAAAAAACTAACTCCTCTCCCCAAAAATGACAGATAATTTTGCCAAAATTTTGAAGAATGAATAAATCTGTGCTGTTGCAAAGAAAAAGAGGGAAATAATTCTCAATTATTTTTGAAAAAGGAAGATTGAAGTCAAAATTAGAAAAAAATGAAAAAGGAGAGAAAGAAGGACAAATTTATTCCACTAATAAATAATAATGCAAAAGACCTGAGTAAAATATTACAACCTGGAATTTATCAGTTCATTAAAGAAAAATATATATATAATCAAAATAAGTTTATTATAGAAATACAAGAATGTTTTAATATTAAGAAATTTATTAGTGTGATTCTCCATATTGTTACATCTAAGGACAAAAATGATATAAATCGCTCCATAATCATTGAAAAGACATTTTTATAGAATTTCACATCCAATCCTGATGAAAATGAATAATGGAATATGAATAGAATAATATGAATAGACATGAATAAACATGAACAGGTAAAATAAACCTGTCTTTGCTGGCAAACCATCTCCGCTCTTAGAGGGGAGGCACTGAGCGTGCTCCCACTCGAGCTGGTGTGTCCTCCGTCCCCCTCGTTATGGCACGGTGTCCTGGAAGCAGCACCCAGAGCAGCTAGACAGAGGAAAGAAGGTAGAGGGCTAAACCGCAGAGAGGAGCGGGGGCTAGCACTGCTGACTGCTGACGCTGTTGAATCCTTAGAAATCCCACAAACAATAAGAGAGTTCAGTAAGGAAGCAGAATACCGAAACAAAATATAAAACAGTAACTTTTTATTTGTAAACATCTACCACTTAGAAGAGATAATGGAAAAAAGACTCCACTCAAATAGCGAAAAATAAGAAAATGCTTAGAAATGATAAGAATGTGTAAGTCTCGTAAGACAGAAACTAGAATGCTTACACAGGACGTACACGAAAATGACTCAAGCAAATGGAAGAGCTCAGTCTGTTCTCAAATGAGAAGAGTCAACACCATAAATGTCCGTTCTCTGTAAGTTAATGTATAAAATTAGAGAAAAGCACCAAGATTTTTTAACTACCCAAGGTGATTTTCTAAAGTCCATACAGAAAAATAAACAATGTTTATTTTATTTGTTTATGATTTAACTAAACTTATACTTTAGAAATATTTGACTATCTGTAAAGTCACATGCACACAGCATTGTTTGTAAAATCTATAAAGTCCATAAATGGAGGATTGGTTGAATAAATTAAGTGTATCCCTACAATGGATTTCTAGATAGCTGTAAAAGGAAAAATTCTGAGTGCTAAGAATTTCTCTGAAAAAAGAAAATTAATGAAGGAGAAATAGTTTTACAATGTTAAACAATTAAGGCATCTTATAATGCCTCAATAAATAGCATAGCAATCATGCTTAAATAAACAGAGAGACAACTAAACAAATAGAATGTCCAAAAACAGACCCTCAGAAAGAGAATTCGGTATATGATAAGGGGAGTCTCTCAAATGACTGGGGAAAAGGCAGACCTTTCAATGAACGGTGTAAACAATGGGGTAACACACCGTGTGGGAAAAGTTAGACCCATGCCTCATACCATCCATCAGGAAATAAATCTACATAAATGAAAATGTTAAATATAAAGATCGCATCACAAAATTAGTAGAAGAAAATATTAGATTTCTTTCCTAACTCTCAGTAGAGATGGCCTTTACAAATATGACTCAAAATTCAGAATCCAGATAGAAAATGTTGATAAGTTTGATTTCATTTTAAAAAATAAACCTCTGCATGGTAAAGCACATGGTAATCAAAATCAAAATACCCAACAACAAAATGAAGGAAAAAGAAAATTGGCCCCTGTCCATCACATCACGGTCAGAAAGTTGATCTTTCTAATATATATAAAAACACAAACCATTGAGAAAAGGTTGAGAGGCAGCCCTTATGGCCTAGGGGTTAATGTTCAGGGCCCTCACCGCTTTGGCAGCCCAGGTTCCGTTCCTGGGTGTGGAAACACACCTCCCGTCTGTCAGCAGCCATGCTGCGGCGGCAGCTCACAAAGAAGGACTAGAAGGACTTACAAGTAGAGCATACAACCAGGCACTGGGGCTGTGGAGTGGAAGGAAAAAAGGTTGAAACCAAACAGAAAAACGAATGGACAAGGGATACAAACAGATAGTTCACAGGCAAGAAAATACAGCTAGCTCTTCAACTCGGTGATAACAAAATAAATGCAAATTCAAACTCACCGAGATAACCATTTTCACCTGTTAGTTTGGCAGAAGTCCCATAGTTTGCTAAGATCCTGTGTCGGCATGGATACGGAACGCAGGCTCTTTCGTACGTTAATGATGAGGTTGTAAATTAGTAGCAGGTCCACGGACGCTGATTTGGCTTTAAGTTTTAAAACTACAAATGCGTATGCCTTTGACTCATCTTACCACTTCTGGGAAATTATACTTTTAAAGTATAATTTCTAAGTAGTTCTAAAGAAATACTTGAATATTTGTAAAGCCACATATATAGAAATGTATTTATTGCAGAATGGTTTGTAAAATCAAGAGTATGAATAAGTGTCAGTCAAAAGAAGATTGGTGAAATAAATTATATATCCACACAAGGAATTCTAGGCAGCTGTGAAAAGAAGGAAGACACTCTTAATTACGGGAGGGAAAGAGGTCCAGGATGTGTTATTACAACAATAAACTAACTGACAAAAAAATCAAGGTGCAAATCATCAGGTAGAGCATGTTTCTTTTGAGTAAAAACAGGAATAAAAGACTATTTAGGCCTGTGTGCTATAGAAAAGCTCTCTAGGAGGATGTATGAGAAACGTATCGAGGCAGTGAAAGAGAGTTGGGGGAGCCTTCTTGTTCTGTACATTTTAATTCCCAATGATGTTTGAATGATAAAAACAGGGAACTTGTTGAAAATTTAAACAAGTAATATCTTTTAAATCATAAAGAAAATATAGACAACCAATATCTGGAGATGTTGATAGAAATGATGAACTTAAGAAGTCAGCTTTCTTTCGGATTTTTCTTGGTTGAAACGCGCCATGTCAGGTGCATTCGTCCTTACATATTTCCCAATATTGACAATCCCAATACAATGCTACTTTTTTGTGAGGTTAGAGTAAACTTAAATATAAAATCAATGTGTGTGTTTTCAATGAAGAGATTTAAACTGAAGCTAACCTTAAGTGTAAATGTCACTTAGAAACTGCTTTATTCTACCCTGATATTGTCAATATTTTTTCTATTAAAACATCCATTTAAAATGTTCTAAGACAAAATCAGCTTTCAAATTAATACATACTGCCCAATAAGAAGAGAGATCTTTTTTTTCTTTTTTTTTTTGAAAGATTAGCCCTGAGCTAACATCTGCTGCCAATCCTCCTCCTTTTGCTGAGGAAGACCGGCCCTGAGCTCACATCGGTGCCCATCTTCCTCTACTTTATATGTGGGACGCCTACCACAGCATGGCTTGACAAGTGGTGCCATGTCTGCACCCGGGATCCGAACCAGCAAATCCCAGGTGGCCGAAGCAGAATGTGTGCACTAACCACTGCGCCACCGGGCTGGCCTCAGATAAGATCTTTTTCAAGCCAATAAGGTGCAAATTTTGCATGATTGTAAATGTACTTTTCAAAGTAGTTTTTATACTTTATTCTTTATACTTTTTATTCTGCTATCATTAATATTAAGTCTGGCCTTCTAGGAAGAGGAGTTGTTGTTGCTTTTGATTTCATTTTTTAAAGCAGTTTTAGGTTCACAGCAAAATTGAGAGGCAAGTACAAAGATTTCCCATATACTCCCTGCCCCTGCATAAGCAGTTTCCTGCATATCAACATCCCCTGCAAAGTGGTACATTTGTTACAATCGGTGAACCTACATCAATACATCATCATCGCTCAAAGTCCATAGTTTACATTAGGGTTCATTCTTGGTGCTGTACATTCTATAGGTTTGGACAAATGTACAATGCCATGTAGTCACCTTTATAATACATGCAGAGTATTTTCACTGCCCTAAAAACCCTCTGTTTTCCTCCTATTCATCCTTACCTCTCCGCTAACCACTTGCAATCACTGATCTTTTTATTGTCTTCATAGTTTCCCCTTTTCTAGAATGTCATATAGTTGGAATCATGCAGTATTTAGCCTTTTCTGATTGGCTTTTTTCACTTAGTAATACGCAGTTAAGTTTCTGTCATGTCTTTTCATGGCTTGATAACTCATTCCTTTTTAGTGCTGAATAATATTCCGTTGTCTGGATGTACCACAGTTTATTTATCCATCTACCTACTGAAGGGCATCTTGGTTTCTTCCAAGGTTTGGCAACTGTCAATAAAGTACTGCAAATATCTGTGTGCTGATTTTTGTGTAGAAATAAGTTTCCAGCTCCTTTGGGTAAATACCAAGAAGTGAGATTCTGGATTGCTGGATCATACGGTTAGAGTATGTTTAGTTTTGTAAGAAACTGCCAAACTGTCTTCCAAAGTACCTGTGTCATTTAGCATTCCCACCATCAGTGAATGCGTTCCTGCTGCTCTACACCGTGTCAGTATTTGGTGTTGTCAGTGTTCTGGATTTTGGTCGTTCTAACAGGTATGTAGTGGTACCTCATTGTTGTTTTAATTTACACTTCCCTGATGATATGATGTGGAGCATCTTTTCATATGCTTGTTTGCTACCTGTATATCTTCTTTAGTGAGGTATCTGTTAAGGTGCTTAGCCCATTTTTTATCAAGTTGTTTTCTTATTGTTGAGTTTTAAGAGGTCTTTGTATATTTCAGATAAGAGTCTCTTATCAGATGTGCCTTTTGCAATGCAAATATATTTTCCAAGTCTGCAGCTTGTCTTTTCATTCTTTGACATTTCCTTTCACAGAGCAGAAATTTTTAATTTTAATGAAGTCCAGCTTATCAATTCTTCCTTTCATGGATTGTGCTTTGGTGTTGTAGCTCAGAAGTAATCACCATACTCAAGGTCACCGAGATTTTCTTCTGTGTTAGATTCTAGGAGTTTTAGAGTTTTGCATTTTACATTTAGGTCTGTCATCCGTTCTGAGTTAATTTTTGTGAAGAGTGTAAGGTCTGTGTCTAGATTAATTTTTCTTGCAGGTGGATGTCCAGTTCCGGCACCATTTGTTGAAAAGACTATTTTTGCTTCATTGTCTTGCGTTTGCTCCTTAGTCAAAGATCAGATGACCATATTTATGTGGGTTTATTTCTGGACTCTCTATTCTGTCCCATTGATTGATTGATCTATTCTTTCATCAATACCACACTATCCTGATTACGGAAGAGGTTTGTGTTTACATTCATACAATAATAAAAAATATTGAATTGGTTCAAAATTTAGAATAGCATTATAAAAATTATATCTAAGGAGATAATGAACTGCTTACCAGGATTATGTGTTTCACATATTTAGCAAATATTTACTGAGCATCTATTTTATATCACTCTGTATTTCATGTATTCTGCATTGTTTTAGATGTTAGAGATACAGTAACACAACAGACATGATTCCTGCCCTCACAAAGCTTCCAGTTAAATGAATTGTGGTTCATTTACATGTGTTATATTTATACCCTCTTTTTTCTAATATATCGATGTAATTTTAGGGAATTGAATTATCTCCAAAATAAGCATAATGATCCAGAAAAATCAGTGGAATTATGTAGCTAGAAAGACATTTTGTAGCCTCACCAGTCAAAATAAGGGAAAGTAGCATTGACTCTATTCCAACGACTCCATGAGATGTCTGTCTGTTAAAAATCAGGCTATAGAAACATGGCTCATAAAGCCCAAGAGTTGCCTGAAGTTAGCCACAAAATGTCCCAGTAGGAAATGGTTCCCAAGACCATGTTCTCAACGTCTTCAACTCTAAACCCAAGGAAAGGCTAACCAGGGCCCACATGGTACAGCCTGGTTTATAAAGGACTGAAAGTCATAGATACACATCATACCTACCATGTATACAGAACAAAGTTACCCGGTCTCTAAATGTAACAGAAGTAGTGAACAGAATGAAGAGGAAGGGAAAAGAGAAAAAGATGTGAATGGAGAATGAAAACAAATTTTTTGAGGCAATGATTGAGTTTCCTTCAATACTGGATATTCTATATTGGCTATTACAATATTCTCTACTGGATATTATACAAGTGCTGTTTCCAATGGATTCCCACCTTCTCAGTTATAAAGTTATAATGGTCACATTCCAGTATACACAGTCTTGATAATTTCTTGGGAAATTAGATATTATTTGTAGTCATAGCATCACAGGTTTCAAAGAGAACTCTTTCAAGTCAAATAGTATAAATTCCCACCATACCCAATTGACACTAAAAACATTCTGTCATACATTCTGTCTTTGTTCCAGGCACGGAGATAGAGGCTGGGAATACAGACCTGGAGAGAATATGGTGGCTACCTTTGTGAGATCCATGGCCTAATGAGGAGGAAGACATACAAAGATCCAGACAACAAAAGCAGTAAGGTGTCATAACCCAGCTACATATGACAGCCTGGGGGATAGGAAGAAGATGTGTCTTCTCTCTGAGAAACCAGGAAAGGGTTGGCATTTGAGTTCAGTCCTGAAGGGTGAAGAGGAGTCCAACCAACAGATAAGGAGGTGGGGGAGTGACTGTAGAAAGGACATCCCATGGTAGCTTGGTTTGGCAGAAGGGAGAAAAACTGAAGAAAGTTATTGGAAAACCTGTATTTGAGTTGGAGGTGAAAGGCCCTGTCAACTGGCAGGGTTTTCTGTAGGATGGCTGGCCAGCGAGCCAGCTGTTTTATTGTGAGAGCTCTGATTGTCATTGTTAGTAGGCTCTTCCCTTGAGTATGTCATTCTCCCCAGAGAGGAACACTCCAGTCTCATGCACGGTAGAGGTTAGGGTGGAACATGGTTAGATGCCAGATTAAATGTTCCAAGCAGGAGAAAGGAATCCTCATTACTTTACTTATTCCCCCGTTTACGCACGGCAGCCATGCCTGCCCCACCTCCCTTCCCAGCCTTCTCAGGTTTACAGCAGACAGACATACTTCTTGTGGACTTTTCTGCTTTACTATCACAGGCTTAGGTTTTACTTTCTATGGACCTCTAGGTCAGTAACCATGCGTGTGTTGCATTTTTAGCTGCAAAATTGTGAGCTTCTCTCATCTGCTACCATATATACTCAAATGCATCTTAAAATCCTTCTTTGTGATTTTTCTTTTCTTTGCTGAGGAATACTTGCCCTGAGCTAACATCCATGCCAATCTTCCTCTATTTTTTAGTATGTAAGCCACCAGCACACCATGGCGGCTAATAGAGCAGTGTAGGTCTATGCCCAGGAACCAAACCCTGGCTGCCGATGCAGAGCATGCTGAACTTAACCACTAGGCAACCGGGGCTGGCCCTATCGGGATTTTTGAGTCTTAAGAAAGAAATGGAAGTAAACGTCCATCTTCAGTCTGCCATCGTTACTTGGAAGGCTTGGCTCCTTGTCTAACTGCTAATAAATTATGCTTTTGGTAGCTACTTTGGAGATTGCCCACAATCAACAGCTGCCTCATCAATCTGTAGTGTAAACACGTATTCATTTATTTGTTTGTGTATTTATTCATTTACTTATTTTTGGAACCTCATTTATTTTGAACTACACTGGCCAGTCCCTAGCCCTAAGGAGTAGTTCCCATTGTTACAGATCAATGTTATTGCTTGGGCCTGAATCAGTCACAGCATCTCTCAGTTCCCAACATTTAATTTGTCCTGGCCAGAGGACATGGACTCACGGGCGTGACTGGGTGTCCTCCTGCCATGTCTTCACCCATCTTCCCTGTTGCTCCATTTGAGTCACTCTTTCAGACCAGAGATCCCTCTCCTGACAGAGAGATGAAAAGCAAGATAGGAATAAAAGAGTTCCACTTTCCCTTTGTCGTTTCCCAAAACTGAATTATTAGCCCCAAGAAAAGGTTTATAAGTTCCTCATTCTCTTGATTTTTCTGATTATAACTAAAACAGTGCGTGTTGCTGTCCTAGGACTTTTGGCAAGCTGCGGCTCAGTAGGGAGACGGTAGTTGGCCTGACACAGTCCTGATGGCCACAGGTTTTAGAGACAGAGCACCTCCATTTAAATCCAGAGTCCATCCTTACTAATTGGGGACATTGAGAAAATTAGTTAACTTTGTTTCCTCATCTGCAAAGAGAAGTGGATGGTGTCTCCTGCACAGGGATTGTGTGAAATTCTAACGTGTGGACGTGTAAAACGCTTGGCTCAGAACCTTGTCACTCCCGTGAGAAAATGGCTGAGAAGGGATCCAGTAAGAGAGCTGGCAGCTCAGACGTCGGTGCACAGCAAAGCAAAGGGAGGAGAAATGACGAAGTGCCTTTGAAACAGGAGCTTCTCTTCACAGGCTTCCTTGAATATTAGTGAGATGAGACTCATGACGGAAATGTGGTAATTGTAGGGTACTTTGCTGAATCCAAGCCCCTCTTTCTCCTGGTGAAAAGCGTCTTCCTCAGTCGGCCTCCGTGTGTGGCAAACGCTGATCCCACCCCCATCTTGGGGGGTGGGGGGGTGCTGATTAGTTTAAGCCAGTCAGCACGGACCGTCTACTGGTGAAAACGGGTTGCCTGGAGATGATGTGTGACCCAGTTAGACATTGAGACACAAGGAAATGTGGATTGGGGCCTTTGAGGAAACATCTCTTCTTCTACCAGAAACCCATAGAGGAATTCTGTCTTACTGCCAGGTATGACATGGCGCTGGGAGCAGGTGAAAGCCATTTGTTACACTTTAGGACAACGAGGCCGTCCCATCACAGATTACCTTGCAGGCTATTGGAGCAAGCCTTATCTGAAGCTCACACTATTTCTTGATTTTATTCTGGATGAACCAATAAACCGCATTTATTGCTTAACCTAGCTTGAGTTAGGTTTTCTGTTAGTTGGTACCAAAAGCACCCTAACTGATACAATGAGGGAATAGTATTGCCTCTTCCACAAAAGCAGAGGCAAATACATATTGTCTACCAAGAGGAAATGTGTCTATGTGTGTAGAAATCCCCAAATTTGGGGCTGCATGCGTGAAGAAGCGCGGAGAAGCAGCTCACGCTGGTGAGGACGAAGGGGCAGACAGAAGCGCTGCTCTGCGAGTAAGCTACGGGCTGCCCGGTCAGAGGAAGGAAGCGATGCTGCATTTCTGAAACACGTCACTGTTTTCACTCAGCCAACTGCTAAATACTTCTGTGGATGGAGAGTCCTGGCTGAGCTGAAAATGACATGCAGACCTCTGGTCAGAAGGCAGACGACTTCCTGGAGTGCGTGGTCACGGCTTCATTTGAGTTGAATGGAGAAGGACTTTAAGGAGGCCATCTAAAGCAGGAGAAGAGGGCCTTTGTAATGTCGGTCAAGGACAAGAGAGGAGGCAGATTTCTTTTATTTTTTGTTTTTACTTTTCAGCAACAAAGCACAGGGGCAGTGTGCTGAAGTTACATTTTGAGAAGTGACTGCCTGGGATTGTTGAACTTTTTGGATAGTGTTGTGCTTTATCTGAATTGCGTCATCACAGAGGTCAGAGGTGACAAATGTTCTACACCCAGGACCACACACAGCTGAGTGCACTGTGCGCAGGGGGCGCAGGGAGGGGAAAGGTGCACAGGGCAGCCTCGGGGTGAGGAGGGGGGGGCCATCCAGGGTTGCAGCTGAGTCAACATTCAACAGAGAGTCAGGCCTGGGTTAACTGCGGGCCAGTTTGGACCTGAGTTGTCCCATCGAGATGCCAAGGAAAACAACCAGCCGAGGGTGGTCTGGTAGCCTCGCACTTTGACGCAGAATTAAAAAAAAAAAGTTGGATTGCTTTTCAAGTGATTCATGGGTGAGATTATGGAATTGGGGTTTCTCTACCTCATAAATCTCTCTTTAGTGTTGGGGTTAAGAGGACTGAGTTACTGTAGTGAAGGATTTAGAACAAAAGACTGGCACAGAGTAAGCCCCATAGCATTAGCTGTTCATACTCTTGCTGTAGGACAAAATGTGCTGAGTGCCAGAGGAAAAGTCCCTGGGCCACAGGCCTGGCCTGTAACGAGGCTCAACCCTGTCTGACCCCTCCAGCTTCCTCCCTTGAGAACTGCCACTCACTAGCGCCAGGCCACTTCCTCTGAGCCATTAATTCTGCAGGCAGAGATGCGAGTACAGATAGATGGAGGGTCATGCCAGGAGGCAGCAGAAGGTCATTTCCTTTCAAATCTGTGAAAGGCATTTGGCAGTATGCCCTTGTGAGGCCTGGGAGCTTAGGCCTCTCGGTCATGAGTGCTGGAGCGCCCTGCAAGCGTGATGCATCGTGCCAGATCTTGGACTTCTGGAGGGGGCTGTAGGGTAGAGAGGCTGTGTGTACTATGCAGGAAGTCAGCTCAGAGCCCGAACGTCCAGCTGGAGTAGCAGTATCAGACAGCATCACCTCCGTCCCTTCTGAGCATCGTGTCCTCTGCAGGCTCCCACTACAGGTCCCGTGGTGAGTGGTTTCCATCAGGAAGACCTGGAAGGGAAAGGAGGTGGGGGCTTCTCTCCTGGGCTGAATCGTGTGGAGGGTGGAAGGACAGACAGAACCAGGTGCTGCAAGAGGGGGAAGGTGCCTGTTCTTCCCTCCAAAAGAAGGGACCAAAGGAAAGTAGCACTAAATGGGGTTTAAGGGACTGTGACCTTTACAGAGCATTCTAGAAGGATGGCGCTTTCAGAGAAATTAATGACGTGAGCGATCATAATAAAGCTTTTTTTGTCATTGGCAACATGTTTGCTTTTCAGACAGCTTATTATGGCGGTAGAAAAGAAATCTAGAAAAAAAGGAAGCATGTAAATTATTACACACTGAGCAGGCAATGAGATTGGAAGTCAGGATGCCCTCGGCTGCTAAGGAGAAGCCAGGAGGTTTAGGGTCAGATTTAAGGAGGGGGCGTCCCTACCTTCACCCCTCCCACATCACCCACCAGTGACTGGGGTGTTCAGGGGCAGACCTTGCCCACAGAGGTGGCCTGGCAGGAGTTGATAGAAACCAGCAACCTCTATTATAATCTGATTCAGATTCTGTCCTGAAGCAGAAGGGGACCAGACAGCCTCATCCAAACAACCTCTCCGCAGTGATGGCTCCCTTTGGCGTGGCTTCAAAGGCTGTTCCACGTGGCCCAGAAAGTCCAGGCTCCCAGCTTGAACGCTTTCCCATCAAGGGAGGAAGCTTGGGACCTGGTTTCTCTGAAGTCTGTTTTGGTTAGGGAACGAAATATCCTATTATTCCCAGGGGAACTCCCTACCAAAGAGGCTAGTAGCACTTTCTAGGAACTCTATACCCAGAGCTGAAAGACAATGGAGCTAAGAGAATGGAGAGATTTTGAGATGTTACAATCAACAACCCCCTCCCCACTCTCATCTCTTGACATGCGGGCGGGAGCTTCTGGTGCTTTTCTCTGTTTGGGTTACAAGGGGGCAAAAATAGCCGCCCCGCTTCATGTAAAACTAAGTTGAAGAAAACACTCAGAGCAGGTTTTCCTTCTGGCTACACTATGCGTTTGGCATAACACCTTGCGACAGAAAAACAGTGATGGACCATGCACATGGATCAGGATCAGTGGAGCAGCCATCAGCTCGTGCTGTAGGAGGCGGGTGGTGTGGGCGGTCGTGAGAGAACTGTAATGAGGCCAGTGTTCAGTGGTAGACGTGGGAAGATTCCAGCCAGCTTCTAAACTGCGCCTGGAGCTGTGTTGTTCGTGTGAAGACGGTGTACCTTTCTCTGGGACACTGACACCAACACGCAGAGGCAAGCATAACAAGCAGCTCTTCGAATAGGGCAAGCTGAGTCCTGCCCTGCCCAGGCAGAATCAGGAGAAGCAACTCTGGGTACAGGGGGAAGGGGCCAACAAGATCAAGGGGAAGAGGCGGGGCAGGGTGAAGAAGGAGAAAGTGATCTTGAGGGGGAGGGTCCAGGAGAGATGCTCCCTCTTGACCTGGAAGTGAGGGCTAGTCCGTGACGGATGTGCCAAGAGTCCCGGGCTCGAGCCCTGTGCCCAGGGGAGTTGAAGAGAATGAAGAAGGCTGCCCCGATTCTCAGCCACCAGGAGAACTCTGGAGGAGTTATTCTTTGTCCCCGGATCCTGAAGTAGCACACTAATGGAACGTTCTCCAGGGTTTTGTGTGTGTGTTGCTCACTAATGATTAGACATTTTTGTTATCACTCCGTGTTAGTGTAAGAGTTACACGTGACAGAAGCGGTTACACGTCTGCTTCTGTTCCTTTCTAGTCAGTCCCTGACCCCTGAGGAGCTGGGCTAGAGAGAGTGATCACGAGGGACAAGAAATGCTTTCAGGGGAGGTTCTGGAGTCCACAGTTCTTAAACTCTGACAGGCTCAACCTCACAAAATCCCAGATTCCCAAATCCTCATTCCTATAAACGCCCACTATTCCCAGATACAGGAGGAGCGATGATAAAGGACACGGAGGGTAATCACTCAGAGTCTTCAGATAGAGGAAAGAGGACAATGACATTTGGTGCCCAAGAAAACTCCTTCCATCTCCAGCTTGGCACAATGACCCTGGGTGTTAATCATGCAACTGAGGTCAGGATAGAAATCTACAAAGCCCAGCATGACCTCTAGAGCCTGGTCTGCCAACAGTGATGTGCTGATAACACAGACTCTCAGTAAGGCCCCGTCGGGGCCATTACAGGCACCCTCTCATGCTTGGGACGAGCTTGGTGGCCTCGTCGGGCAGTTGAAGTAATTCCAACTGTGGCAGTAAGCAAAGCCCACAGCTTAGGAGAAGCTTACACATGTCAGAAACCTGTCGACACTCAGACAGTCCTGCCCTTGTACCAGGCACTGCTCTCACACCTCACGTGTGCAGCATTAGCACACTTACTCCTCACAGCGCCCCTACAGGGTAGGCATCACTACGATCCCCATTTTGTGGGTGAGGAGGCTGAGACACAGGAGGTTAGCCTTGCCCAAAGGCACACAGCTAGTTAGTGACAGGTAAGGACTTAACCCCACACAGACTAGAACTAGAGTCAGGCTCGCATCCACCCACCACATGGAGCTGCCTCGCCAGTCCACCAGCGTGATGCAGGGACGCACGAATGCCAACACCACTGGAATGTCATAGTGTGGCTTATGAAACACCAAAGAAATGACTCGGGAAAAGCTCACATCGATATAAGATGATCACTGCTACAGAAACCCAAGGTAAGAGGTCATCAGAGAAGACTTTAGGAACCCAAGCACGTGTCCGGGAACTGGGAGGGTCTGACAAACACTGCTCGGGTTCACTGAGGCAGTGCCCGGGGGAGATGTTGGTGGGCACCCCATCTTCAGTCTCCCCATGGGTTCCACACTCTGCAGTGAAGTCAAATCACATTTGGTCACAGCACTTCCCTGCTCGTAAGTCATCAGTGGCTCCATAGCACTTATTGGAACAAAATTTGAATTCCTTGGCATGACCCACAAGGTTCTTCTCCATCTGGCCTTAACTACTTCCAGCCGTACCTCCCAACACAGTTTCCCTGTGTCACAAATCTCCAGCCACAATGAACTTCTCGCCTGGCCTCAGATACACCGAGCTTTTTCATGCCTTCCAGTTTCCCCAGAACGAGGTCTGAAGACCGTCAGTGCTGGAATCAGTGGACAGCCCTTCTAGAAACGTTGACTCCAGGGTTCTACTGAAATCTAATGCCCAGACAACTGACCTGGGAATCTGCATTTTAACAAATTCTCCATGCAATTTATTTTCACATGCATTAATAAGAGAGCCACATCTCATTCCTTATGATGATCCCTCTGTCCTTCCATCTGCCCCTCCACAGATCAAATATCATCTCCTTAAGAAAAATCTTTTTAATCCTCTCCTTCCCCAGATAAAATTGACCCTTTGCCCCTCTGTGCATCCACTCTACCCTGATCGTACGTCTACCCTGCATCTATGGTACTTATTGTTTTCACTTTTGTGATCTAGATTGTGACTTCTTTGGGGATCTTAATTCATTTGCCAACAAGTTTTATTGAATGCTGGAGGTCCACTGATGGAGGAAGCAGATGGAGACCCATGGAGCTTGGAGCCTGACGGGCATAGGCACGTACAATCCCAAGGAACTGTGCCACGTGCTCCCAAAGGCAGAGGCGGGTGTGTGGAAGCTGCAGGGGCTCTGAGGCTGGGGACGCCCCAGGGAAGCTGCCCAAGAAACTGATGTCTAAGTGGATACTTAGAAAAAGAAGGAATCACCCAAGGGGAGGAGGAGAGAGTATGCCGGCTAAAGGAAAACTGCACCAAGGCCCAGGGGGCGTGTGTGTGTGTGTGTGTGCTTGTGTATATGATGGAAAGAGAAACTCAGAGTATTCTCCATAATAACAGGTGTTTAAAGCTAGCTGGGTTTTTTTTTTCTCAGTCTTCCTCCTTCATAATTAATTTAAAGCCATGTTAAACAGATTTACCAGTTTGGGAGAAAATAGAGTTTTCCTAGACCCTGTCAGATGGACTCTTGAAACTTAAACCCAATAGTCTGTGCCTTAATCTGCATATGTGTGTTGTCATGAATGAGGGAATGAACAGATAAGTCTGTCTGTATGTGATTAATTAAAGCATCGTGAGGTAGCTGATGTCGTAGGACATAGCACAGTATACAGAAGAGCATGATCTTTAGGATTAAATACTCCTAGTTTCAAATTCCAGCTTTGTCAGTTTCTGCTAAGTGACTTAGGGCAGGTTATATAATCCTTCTGAATCTCTTCATTTATATGATGGATGTAGTAATAGTTATCTCATGAGAATGTTGTTACAACTACATCACAAATGGGAAGCACTTGACATGACGCCTGGTAGACGGCAGGCTTTTTCAAAAGGGTGGTTACTAAGGATCTGACTTTCAAATCCCAGCTCCACCCCTTACCAAATCTGCGTGGCCTTGGTCAAGAAACTGATGCGTCTGCCTTGGCTTCCCCCAGAGACTACCCCCCTCCTCCAGTGAACAAATGCCCACGAGACCCACAGCCCGGCCCCTGGCACACGGGAGGCTCTGCGGAAATAGTTATTATTATTACTTTCCATTACTAACTTTCCATTACTTTAGTACTTTAGTACTTTCCATTACTAACATATTTTTGTCTGGTACTTCTGCCACATAAATACATTGTCTGTGTTTGAAAGGTTAGCATTCTAAAGGAAATTGGATAATTTTTCAGGTATAAAACATCTTTATTCATTGAATACAGTTAGACCATTATTTTAAAATCTGCATCCAGTTCCAGGCGACTGCCACAAGGTGGCTCCAGACCATTTCTGAAAGGAATACCCTGAGAACAACTGTGTATTTGTTTTACAAAGAAATATAGCACTACGAAACGGTCTTCCTCAATTTCTGTTTTCCTTCCCCTGTTCTTGCTAAAGGTAGGCACATTTTTAACTGAAGAATATATATATAGTATACATAAGAATATATATTCAGACATAGCCCTAAGATAATTTCAACATGGTTGATATTCACTCAATCATATTTTGCAAAACTGGTATTAATGTCTGAAATTACATTTTTGTTCCTTGTTCATTTGTTTGTATACTAGCTAGCATTTTTATAAATATTACCCAAAATCTAGTTATTATGGAATATCAGAATAAAGGACTCATTTTTTTTTTAAATTTCCATTTAGAAGATTATTTTCGGGACACTTCAGTTTTTGAACTTTACTTTTCAAAATAAATGAAATTTACGGGGCTTTCAATGATGCTTTTTATGGCAGTAGCTCTTATAGTTCAGACTCCCGGCGCCTCCCTCCGACGCGGTGTTTAGGAATAAACGTGGGGGACGCAGGTGTGCCGGCCAGAACCGCCTCCGCGCTGCCTATGTTAACCCTGGCGTTTCCTGTTTGAAATACTACAACCATTGATCATGGGGAAGGTTGTTTTCCCCCATCTCCCCTAAAAGCGTGAATGAGACTCTGACACTGTTGTTAACCCTCCCGCAGGCTCACTGCTGGGGGTTAATTTTAGCATCTTGTTTCTCCTAGAAATTGGAGTTCTGCTGCTTCTCCGTACAGGGGACACTGCTGGCTCGTAATTAGCTGACCTCCAGCGTACACCTCTAGATCTTTGAAAATGTTTCTTTCTGGCCCCCGATTTTCAATTTTAATTGGCTTATTAAGATACGTATGTTATGCATGCAAATTTCCTGATATATAACACATTTACGTTAGCAGAGCCCCCTTCCACGTCGGGTAGTGGGAACACACACGTGTGTGAGTATCATTTATTTGGCATTTTTCTTTTACACCCATGGCTTATGCTGTCTTATTTACATCTGGATTTGAACTTGGAGTCCCTGCAGGACCTCCCTAGAAGGCCCATAAACCCCTCAGTCCACCATAGCGCTACTCTCTTCTCTGTCACCCGTTAGTTCCCTTCATTCATATATTCTGAGTGGACTCAGTGCATCTGTGGTGTAACTCCTGCCTCAGGGGTTTGGTATCAGGAAGAGCAAGTGCGTCTACAGGGAAAAGGGAGGTGGGAAAGAATGTGTCTTCTGGGTGGATAATTGATTCATAGGTTACAGGCATTAAACCAGGCTGTAAAATCTCATGGCCAGACGCATAAATGAAGTTAAGGATTCTTCCACCTGGACTTCTGCAGCTCCCTCATTCGTTTTTCACAGAACTTACAACAGAAAAAGCCATGCCTATGTGGTGTGGACAGCCTGTGGGATAAGGAGCGTGCAATGGTTAACTATTAGGACCCAGGTGTAGGGTCTCTGTGGGAGGACCCAGGAGGGAACAGGGAGTGCCATTGTTTCCATGCGATGGAGGAATTGCTCAGGTTACAGCAAATCTGGAAGTTGTTCTGCTGAAATCCAGAACAGGATGAGACCTTCTCAGTGAGGGACCAACCAGAGATCTGGAACACGGCAGGAAGGCAGAGGCATCATTCCGGAGAATAAGCAGCATGGGCGAGCCCTTCGTTAGCAATGCTGGGAGCGGAAAGAACTTCACTCAGCTTTGTGTCATTCTGAGCACAGGGGGCTGTAGCCACAGACAGACGTTCCTCGCAGCTAAGTCTAAGCGCAGGTGGAGAGAGAATGGTCTTTAACGGGTGATTAAGTCAATGACGTAAAAAAGCAACCTCGGTGGGATCAGTCGAGGATATCAATCCAGAACAAAGAACAAACCAGAGGGTAGAATATACGGTTTGATCAGATTAGACTTTTCTCCTTTGTTCGTGGGTGAGTGTGTGTGTAGATAAAATATGTTTTTAAAACACACCTACGTTAATTCACCTAGGACGGCCCTCACAATCGGAACTCTCAACCTGCTTCTGATCCTAAGTCCATTATCAAATATCTCCCAGATGCACAGATGGAAGAAAATGACACTCGCTACCTCAATGACATTTTCTTGTCACCTGATTTACACCTGGTCATAGGTGGCTTGTAACATGGAGACGATGGAAATTGTGGAAGAAAGTTGGCAGGGACAGGCTGAGACAGTGAAGGCACAACATTGAAGATGGCACTCACTCTCCAGGTCATGCAAGGGCAAAGTCAGCACTTGAGAGCAAGTGCCACCCTAAATTTTTCATACTGGGTTCCTCACTCGCCTCTTTTTAGTCCTAGGTCAAGCTTCCTGGGTTCTCTCCCCATATTTGCCTTTATCGTAAAGTTCAAGTGGGCATATTTGGTGCCGTTGCCACAATTTTCAGGGGGAAGCTTGGCAGGAAGAACTGAATTCTTCACCTGCATCATTGCCAACATGTCTGCTTCCGCCACCAGCTGTTCTGTGAGACAGAAAGGCCACCTCAGCTGTCATTCCACCCGCCCCAGCAGCTGCTTGGACCTGCTCCAGGCGTACACAAGAGGAGTGTGTGTGTGTGCATTGGTGTGTGTGTGTAGCGTGTACTAGAGAAATGCCTTCAAGACTTGTCATGACCTAAGCTGTTCTTTAGACTTTTTTCCATAAAATCTCCTTATAATGTATCCTTATTGGATGATGTAATGCTTGCTCTTTCCAGAAGCAGCTAAGAACACTATCAATTGTCTGATGCTGATGCAGGCCAATGTCCTAGTCTTGGAAAAAAAAATTTTAAACCTAAAAAGATTATTTTCCTAAATTATGTACTTTTAGAGATGAAAGAAAACTTAGCAAATTTCTATTTCACCATTTAAATGTTATATACTTTCAAAAGGTGCATTTGATGGCAGAATAAAATTTTACCAGAAGTATTGTGAGAAATTTTCCAGTGCCCTTCATGATTCAATTAAATGGAAACATGTGAAAGTCTACACTACACCAAGATAAAGGGAATTAGAGTTAAAGCGTATAATACATGTGTCATCTGAGAGTCACAGTGTAGGAAAAAAATGAGGATTCTAAAAACTAATGTGATTTGATCTTACGGAAGAAATTGAGAAGTTAATGAATCAATATCAGTTACATCAGGAAAATTGTCCAAGCGAAAAACATTCTGACACCGTAAGGAGTGGAAATTACTCTCAGCGTCTCTATTATCTGAAACAGGACGATGTGAAAGTAGGGAAGGAGAGAAAGGTTTTTATCCGGGATGATTATGAATCTGTTCTCAGTGTCTTCAACTGGCTTCCATCAGGTCGCAAAGGTAACAAAGTTAGAAGGATAATATGTATTTTCTACATTAAATGAGTTTCGAGAAAGAGTATCTCTTCCCAATACTTGGGTATTTTCTCATAACACAAGTAATTCAACACCTATTAACCTGATAATAGAAATTATATCATGAGATGGTACCTGGTGGTAAATGGCATCGGAAAGTGCTGAATAGAATTACCTTCGCAGGTACGCAAGCCATCTTTCTCTCCGAAGCCACTTAAAATTAGTATTTTTGAATTATATTCAACATATTCTTGCTTTGTTACATTCTATTAAAACCAAACGCAAACGCAGACCAGACTTGAGAACTCCGCCAGCAGACAGCACCAGCTCAGTCATTAAGCAAAACTTAATGGGGCTTATTTTGCAAGACAAGCCAGACTGACTTGACCTGGGTCACTTCTTGCTTATGCCTCTGAAAATCATAAGCAAAACTTAAATTGCTCCCCCAAATTGATATGAGGTAACCACTAACCAATTCCCTTTCATTTAAGAAAATTCTAATAATCTAACACATCGCTGTGAAGAACAGAAGTCCTGCTCCTCACTCTGTACGCTGCCTTATAACAAGGTACCTCGGAGCCTCAGGCCGGGTCTTGGTGTGCGTGGCCCTGGTTTGCAAATTCTCTTTTTGGTGCATGCACAATCAACGTTTACTAATTACTGCCTCAGGCTTCATTGGCTCTGCTTACGTTTTGTCCTGAACTTTTGACAATACTAATTGAGATTTAAAAAATCAACAAAGCCACATACCCATTAGAAAGTAGTACTTATCAGAAGTTTCAAATTTAAGATTTTAAAATATCGCTTCAATCATTTCAAACAAAAAAGAAAAAAATGTCTGAAATAAATACTAAGTGAAAACTAATGGTTCCAATTAAAAACAACGTGAATTTTTTTTTCCGGATTATATAAGCAATGCATGCTTATTTTAGAAAATTCATAAATTTAGGAAGAAAGAATGGAAGGCAGCCAGGCAAAAGTGCTCACGTCCGCATATCCCACCAACATCCCAACCCCGGGCGGGTTTGAAGGGGTCCAGCGTGTGCAGACAATGACGCCTTCCCGCCTATCGGTAAATCAGAGGGGTTTGTTTTTTTTCATTTACTCTTGATTATCTACAATTTTCTTCTCCTTCTTACTTCTGCTAGATTTGTAATGTCTTTCTATATCATACGTCTTTTATGTGAGGTCAGCAGATCTTTTAAACAGAAGGGTGAATGGTATAACGGGGAATGACCAGGTTTAGACCAGGTTCAGGATCTGGGAGTTCTACACCTGGGCTAATCCATAAATGAGGTTTGACGTCCGCCTGGTCTCACAGGCCCTTTGGTGTAATACTCAGATTCTTTGGAAACCCTCTAGATCCCTTACCGATGTCTTGAAATTATTTTTAATTTTCTACACAGCATTCCCCACTCCCTGATTCTTTCTTCCTTGTTTGCTTCTTGACTCTGTCAACAAACCAGAACGTGGACTCTGGGGGACCAGGCCCATCATCCGTCTTGTTCCCTGGTACACACCAGCACCCACGCCTGGTCTGCAGGAAGAAGGCGGCGAAAGCCCCATGTAAACTAAATACAAGGTAACTTAGCCCCTAAATTTCTAGGAAAGAAAATAACCACATATGTTCAAGTCTTTACATAGGTCTCATGTTATGGATCACTTTCATAAGCCATAAAACACTGCTTAGGATAACAACTTTAGCCAGAAACCACCCTACAGTCTTTTATTCTGCAATTAATGCTAGATTTGGTGTTTACGACGATTGTCTGTCAAAATTAGTATAAAAGAAGGCAAAGAAGGTTAACCATTTCAGTATTTATTCCTGGGTCTTGACCTTATGTTTGCAAAAGTTGGGGACTGTTATAGGTAAGGCTTTTAAAGGTTACTTTAAAATGCAATCATGGTTATGTGTTATGAGGATGAGGAATATAAACCTCGAGGAGGGAGAAAAATGAAAATAAAAGCGTACTAACATATGTGAACAGGCAGCGCCCGTGTCACCACCACTCACACGGGCGCGTGGTGCTGTGTCTGAGAACAACTGAGCTGGGTGAAGGGTCGAGGCCACTCTGGTGACGACGGGCACTGATGCACTGGAAGAGGTTGGATAGTGTTTTTAAGTGTGATTGGGGGAAAAAAGGGAATATTTCTAAATTACTTTATTTAGTTAATATGTGATTTAAATATATGTGTGACTGAAGTAATAAATTCTATAAGTAGACAACTCACCGTTTCATCAACATCTTTTAAAGTTTACATGTTTGCAATGGACAAAAGGCTTATTTGGGGCAATCTTCTCACTGCAATAAGTAATGTCTATTTTTAAGTATATCTTGTTATGTATTGTGTGGTATTTCAACATGATATTTTATCTTTTTCAGTTCTGTATCATACTGAACTATCTTTATTACTCCCAGCTATTTCTTTTATTCTCTTTTTCAAAAACTCCTAGTTTCAAAAGACAAGTTTTGGAGCCTTTTTATAGCATTTCTGTGTCTCTTAACTGCTATGTCACATTTATTTTTCACTGTCTTACCTCCTGGGGCTGGATTCTGTATATTTCTCAGTACCTTTTTCCTAATATTTTAAAGTTTTCTCTTCAACTGCATTTAGTCTTGAGTTAATTCTGTTTATTGTTTTTTCATTTTTTCTGAAATAATATTGTTCATTTCCAAGGGTCTTACTTGATTCCTTTTCATATGCTGCTGCTTTTGTTTTCATAATCTTTATATTCTTAGGGTTGTTATTCTTTCTTTTAGCTCTCTGCGAAATCTTCTTAAGATCTTAAACACATTTGTTCTAATTTTTAAGATTGCTCTATTATTTTCATTTCATCCAGAGGGACTGTATGTCCAAATCTTTAATTTTTTTCTTGGTTATCTTTTCAGTTACAATATTTCTGATGTACTTTGGAGTTTGGGTTTTCGAGCTCATTTTGATGCAAGGTTTTTTCTCACATGTTCTTTGCTTGTTTTTTATGCTCTCTCTTTGTATTTACCTCTCCCGGTGATGTCCTTCCTAGACCATTGGGAATCCCAACCCAGAAGGAGGTCATGCCTAGGTGGCTCAGGGCTTAGTCAGGTATGACACCAGGGCAAATGCAGTTCCAGGCACCGTGTCAGTCAGGGGGCAGATTGGCACAAGTCCTGGGTGTGAGGCAGTCTTACTTTCCCCCTCATCCTGGTTCAGTTACTTGACATAAGCTGTAACCCCAGTTGTTGATCAAAGCCTTCTTTTTTTCCTTTCACAGGCTGGGGAGCCCCCAACTCTGGGCCTTTATGTCGAGCAACGGCCTGGGTTCTGGTCCCTTGTTCTTCTTAGCGCTGCAGGAGCTATAACTGTAGCCTTCTCCCCACCTTCCTTTCCAGGAGCTCACCAGGCCCCCTTCCATCCCATTGTCTTTCCACCCAAGTTACTGCTATTGTTTCTGAGCAATGCTCTATCTTTTTACCTTCTTTCTTTATATTGTAACTGTCACTTTTCTGTGTTTGGAGTATAAGGGACAAAAAGGTCTCAATGATTAATAGTACCAACAAAAATTTTGGGTGGTATTTCTTTTTTAATCAAAAAGGGCAAAAGTAGAAGATTATTTCTGCCTAAAGTAAGTCAGCTTTTCTGCAAATATAATTAAAACCGAGGGACTCGTCTTATTTGTTGCTGTATCTCCAGCTCCTGGATTGTACTGAGCATACAGTAGGAGCTTAATAAACACTTGTCAACTAGTGAATTGCTGTTCATCCCTGAGTTAGTGAGGCCAGGAAAAGGGAAGGAAGAGAGGCACATAAAACAAGCACAGGACGGTGTGATGGTGTCTGTGACTCATCCATAGTCTGGCAGAAGTGACTTTGCACATACACAGTACAACACACAGGCAAAGACGGTATGCAGTGATTTTCCCGACTGGATCGTGCCCAGTACAAGTCTACGGTATCAGAGAAATTTGCAAGGTATCTTTAGCCATAAGTTTGAGTGACAGGTAGAGCAGGGGAAGATGTAAATAATTGCTACAGATTTTAAACTTGTGAGAACGGTGGCATAAGGAAGGGGAGAATTATTAGCTGTTTCATTTACTCTATTTAGTTTCCTGCAGACAGAAGGATGTGGTCACAGCTTTGGGGAAATGGTTTGCATCTTGCGAAATAGTGCCAAGGTCACTGGAGTGGGCAGTAAATGCTAGAGATTAATTTTCCAGAACTACTTCTTTATTAAATATGTAATTTCAGAATGTAGAAAACTTGCTTACAGACCTGGGTGAACGCATAACATCACAATTCTTTTCAGAAGAAAGACTTTTTTTTAATAAGCAATGTCTCCATGGTAACCATAAAGGCAAATCTCACTTTGTGTGTATTATATCAACACCAATAACAGCTGGGACAGGCTGAACAAAAATGGCAGGGGAGCAGAAGCTGGGGAATTTTGAGAGAGAGTGAGGGAATAAAATGACAGCCCAAAGCAGAAGCTGAGTAACTCGAGACTGCCTTGATTCATTGGCACTGTGTTTGAGAAATCAGAATTTGAAACTTATTTTTTTTTTCAAAGATACTTCCCCTTCATCCTGTTCAAATCAAATGTGGGACAAACTATTCTGCCATTTTTTCCAAGAAAAATAAATGACTTGAATTATGTATATTTTTAAAATCAGTGTGCCTTCACAAATAGGGACATATTTTAAAAATTGACGTCTTTGTCAAGAGCCATACAAAGAAAATGAAAACCAGACATATATGCCCAGGCTCAGATAGTGAATTAACGCAAGAGGAAAGTGTACCATTAAGGGATTTCTTTTCCCTCTTCAAAAAAACACTGCCTAGTGTGCATCCATATAGCACAAAGATGCGAGATCATTGGATCACCTGTTAGCGGACTAACTACCAGCAGGCAAAGCAATGCACCAAGGAGGGAGGGAGAACAATGCTAATTAGGATAATAGGATGATCGACAAGAATTTTTAGTTACACTTTTTATTTTGAGATAATTGTGGAGTCACATGCAGATGTGAAAAATGATACAGAGATCCCATGTGCCATTTATTCAGTTCCCTCCAAGGGCGACATCTTGCAAAAATATGGGACAATATCACAAGCAGATACTGACATGATGCCATCACAGACCTTGTCCAGATTTCTCCAGGTCACTTATAGGTAGGTATGTGCATGCGCGTGTGGGTGTGCGTGGGTGTGTATTTAGTGCTTTGTATTTTCATCACCTGTGTAGATTGTGTATCTACCACCACAGTAATGAAACGAAATCGTCCCATCACCTCAAGGACCCCGGGTATTGCCACATCTACCGCCTTCCCGCCTAGCGTTCTTGTCCCTTACGGCTGACAACCACTAAGCAGCAGTTCGTTTGTATAATTTTTGCTGTTTCAAAAATGTTGTGTAACTAAAATCAATACCTAACCTGTTAGGAATGGCTTTCTCCACTCGGCATAATTTATCTGAGACCTATCCAAGCTGTTGTGTGTATCAACAGTTCGTTCCTTTTTATTGCTGAGTAGTATTCCATGGTATGAATGTACCAGCTTGTTTGACCATTCACCTGCTGAAGGACATTTGGGTTGTTTCCAGTTTGGGGTTATTAGCAGTAAGGCCACCAGGAACATTTGTGTGTAGGCTTTTGCATGAACGTTTTCATTTCTCTGGGCTACATGCCCAAGAGAGCAATTACTGGCCATATGGTAATTGCATGTTTAGTTTTATAAGAAGTTGCCCAACAGTTTGCAAGAGTGTCCACCATTTTACATTCCCACCAGCAACATGTGAGTGATCCTTTCTGACATAATTTTAACAAGCTAATTAAAATTACTATTGTCTCACCACAGTCATGGAATTAAGACCTTTGGCTGTTGCCAGAATTTTATGCTCAGTCTACCTGGGTTCAGATCCTGGCTCTGCCACGTGATAGCTATGTGATCTCAGATAAGTTATTCCTGTGCCCAGCCTCAGTTTCTCCATCTGTAGAATGGGAACAATAATAGACCTGTCTCATAAGCATGTTATGGAAGTATAATAATAATAATTATTGTTTGATTATTATTCTTTACAATTGTAAAGAGGTATAAAGAAGTATATATGAGGTTAATGAAAACACCACATATTTTATTATGACATTCTGAAATTGTCAGTATAAAAAAAGTTTCTGAGAATGTCTCTAAGCTGTGGTATAGCAATGGTTTTACATGTAAATCCTTTCACATTTCAAATTTATTACATCAGTGAAATAGTGATCACAGTGAAATAGTGGCAAAATAGCTGTTTTGAAACATAGGAAAGTAACAGAACTACCCCTCCAAAGTCACACAATTGGTAAAGCACACTTTCATAAGCCTGAGGAACGAGAAGTTCAATTTTATTGCAAGTTGATGGGATGGGAAGCGCGGTGGCTCCAACGATCAAATGGAAGCAATGGAAGATGGCGCCATGCCTGGCGGGCACCAGGGGTCACCTCCTCCCCGCCTCAGTCACTGCTTCTAGAGAAAGGTAAGAAGAATGAAGCGTTTACTTTTTAAATCTTCTATCAAAAAGCAAATCATTTCAAAGGAAATGATAGTGAGCAGAATCCTTTATCCTGAAAGGAGCTGTCATTTCAGCTTGTTTTATTTTGTTTCTGTGTGTATTTGCTGAGATAGAATACAATGCAAATAGCTATACCTTTCAAGTCTTGCTATATAAATTTAATCCAAATAATTTCATACTTATTAAAATCAACACCCCAGTTAGCTCTGAAAATGTTTCTATTGTTTTCATCTTTTATTTGAATTTTTCAAATAAGCTACTTTCATTTTTAATTTCACTTCAATTTGAAGCGTTCTTTGCTTTTGTTTGTTTTTACTTACTTGGATTTGGTTTCCAAAAAGTTAAGGTAGAGAGCTAAAAAGTTAAGGTAGATTAATTTATGGGGGCAATACATTTGATAATTGGAACTTGCAACTCAGTGTGGAAAATTCACGTTTGTCAGGAACTACCTTAGCGTGACACAGGAAGAACAGCGTGAATTTGGATTAACATCTGTATCACACGTAAAAATATGAGAGCACCACTGTGAGTGGACAGCGAGCCCAGTGTGCACGGCCCCTGTGTGCTGACGTGTGGCTCCCCTGTTTTTCTATTCGTGTCACAGAGCATTTGAGAAAGCTCCCAAAGCTCACTGTTTAACAGTCTGTTAAATTGTGGCTCCCATGAAGTGGTAAGCAAGGTTTCAATTTTCTCGTCTTTTTTATTGTTCTTTCTATGGAATTTAGCTCCTGCTTGTCTCAATTGAAAGCTCGCCAAATACGTTTTGTTAGACTTTTCTTTCAATATACTATTTGTTGATTCTTTAAAATGCAGGATTAGCTCCCTGGTTTATTAAAATAAGACTCATTTTCATATTAATCCTCTATTGCAATAGTGTTTAAGCAAACTAGTTCTGATTATTTCTTATATTCCACTTATAGGTTTTAATTAAAATATTTTCAACTGCAAGTAACAGAAAAATCATCTCTAAATGGCTTTTAAAAGGTGATTCTTTTTTTTTTTTTTAAGATTGGCACCTGGGCTAACAACTGCTACCAATCTTTTTTTTTTTTTTTCCTGCTTTATCTCCCCAAAACTCCCCGGTACATAGTTGTATATCTTAGTTGTAGGTCATTCTAGTTGTGGCATGTGGGACGCCGCCTCAGCGGGACCCGACGAGCGGTGCCATGTCCGTGCCCAGGATCTGAATGGGCGAAATCCTGAGCCGCTGCAGCCGAGTGCGCGAACTTAACCACTCAGCCACGGGGCCAGCTCCCAAAAGGCGGTTCCTTAGTATCCATATAACAAGAAGTTTAAAGTGGGATGGCTTCTGGTTGGTTAGCTTAGTGGCTCCACAATGGCATAAATGCTCATCTTCACACCTGTTCACTTTGCCACCCTTGACCTGCCAGCTCCTTCCCCTCAAGGTCGCAAGATGACTATAGCAACTCCTGGCATCGAATTTTCAGAAACCAATGTCAAGAGGCAAAAAAGGGAGCATTTCTCTCTTATATATATATATTTTTTTTGTCCAGGATGAGAAATTTTTCTAGAAGTCTTCTTCTCAGTCTCATTGGCCATAAATGGGTTATATGCCCAACCTTAAATCAATTCCTTGGTGCCTGGCAATGGTACCAAAGTGACAAGCTTTAGGCAATTATGAAAGATGGATGGAAAACATTAGGCCATGGAGAAGCCACCAAAAGAAAAAAAAATTAGAAAACAAACAAAAACCGCTCATGTCTAACATATTATTATGGGTTTTAAAGCCAAAAAGCTTGGATGAGCTTTATGACTATATAAACTAAACCACTGAGCCTCGGTTTTTTTAACCCGTCCAATTGCCGTCTTTATGAAGATTACATAAATTAATGTATGAATAAGATACCTAGCTCATGAGAGATGCAAATATGTTAATCTCCTCCTCCTTCCCCAGCAAATGTGCAAAATAAAAATAGATAAATTAGCAGACGAGACCAAATAATGGAAACTTTAGAGCTTTGAATACCGTAGATTTTCTGATATTCCATTTCAAATTCTGCATAGAACTCCTAACACGATTCTGAGGAATCTACAGCAATGACAATGCCTTAGTGCGAACAATTCTAATTTTGTTATTTAAAATGACTTGTAAAAGTTGCATCTTCCTTCTAAAAAGTGTAAGTACATGCAGTATATCCACAGAGCAAGATATATATAGTCTCTGAAATCCTGTAACTTTTGTCTCCATTTATTCATTTTGTTTCAAAGAGATTCACATAAAGTTTATGCGGTTTGTAGATGTCCTTCTAGATGCTGGGGATTGAACAAAAACCGACAGGCAAAAGTCCCTGTTCCCCCAAAATCACCTCCGAATTCTCGCTTATAACAGTGAGTATTGATTTCCCTAGTAAGTTTCAAACTAATGCCTTACTCCTGAAACTCCACTGTTGGATTATACTCACTTTTCCTGTGCAGGAAATACCAAGTCAAGAAAATCCCAACTCTTCTAATTGTCTTCCTCCACTTGATCACTAGATGGCGCCGAAGGAATCCATTTCCCTCCCATTGAGGGAGAAAAAGCGTGAAAAAATAGAATAGCAACTCTTGACAGTGCAAAAGGGACAAGGTCTCTGCTGTCAGTTCAATTCCTCTTTACTTATTTGTTCTTTGGGCAAAGATGCTCAAATGTTTTGCATTATCACTGGCACTCACAGTAAATTTTAAAAATAGTCTTTTCAAGTCCACTACAATTCTGTAAGGGCCTGGCCCGCACAATCAGTCCTTTCTAGTCCTTCGTTTTCTACAACGGCAGCAATTTATTCTGCCCTTCTCTCATTCTGAGACGTGCCCTGCTCTGCTTCTTCAGAAACACTGGGGTCATTCTCTTCTCTCGAGCACTAAGGAATGAGCAAACGTCACTCCTCGGCTCCCTGCTGGACATTCGGCAGCAACTTGCTGTCAAAGCAAGTCCTGAGATCTCCCCCATTGGACTCTGCCTTCCAGCCATTTGGAGTTTTCACAACACTGATATCTCCTTTAGGTGTTTATACCATGATGAAATCTAGGGAACCAAAATATGTGTGTTCACGCTCATGAAAAAAACATTCATCATTTCCCAAGCTCTGTTTAGGGAAGGGGGAAAAAAAAACATTGGAAGGAGAAATCAATTTGGCCATGAGTCAAATTCCAACCAAAGAATTACACAACCCTTTTTCTCCTCTGTCTTCTGTACTAAAACTTGGGGAAACTCCTCGGTCCAGATAATCAGAAGAGGAGTAACTGATTGATGATTCGTTGAAATTATTTTTGTAGCTGTTGTCTTGAAATAAGTGTATTTATTTACGTGTGCGTGAATGCATGTGCACACACATAGATATGCATATAAAATCTCTCTTTGTCACCTCCACCCAGTGTCACAGTCACTCAACTGTGGGAACAGGGCTCTTCATGGGCCCCAGCTTTTCAGAACTTGAACCAGGGTCTTTGATCCATTTTCCTACAGTCGTTTGTCTTTCCCAAGGATTACGCCCTGAGCTGAAAGTTCACCCTTTCCCTGTTGTACCTGAACTGCGATGAAGGATGTTTTCACAGACACAGTCTTCCTTGGACGCTGATGTTGTTTCTCCTGCTGCTTCTAAATAGCTCAGCCTTGCGTGCGTGAGGTGCAGGCAGAGTTTTCATCCCCATTTATTTTACAAACTCAACGCACCCTACATTTTTTGTTTCCTTTTATTTATTTATGTTATCCATAATAACCCCTGGAGACCGGGGGATAGGCTCGCCCTCGGGTTTTGAACTTGTTTCTTTGGTTTCTTCTTCTCCCTCTTCCATTTATTAGACAAGGTATTAGGTGCCCAGAGAGGCGACCACAATGCTTTGTTAAGACACACCTTCAGAAAGAAGCTTTTCTACGGAGCAAATGTGACCGACTCCACCATCTTCCGTCTCCTTCCCTAAGCAGTTAGAGGGAGCCCTCCATGACCACAGACTGGAAGGCTTAGCATCCAAAAAGCAAGGGCCTGTTTTTACTCAGAAAAGTCAGAGAAGTGTAGATACTCCTCGCTGGAAGACATATGGACTCGTATATGGCACCGATTGTCAACCTGGCTGTGCAACAGGACCCCTGGGGAGTTACACATTTCTAGCTCAACCCCAGATTACTGGCTCATAATTTCCAAAGATGGGCCTGGGAATTTGCACTTTTCAAAGCAATCTTCCATTTCACTGCAGGCAATCTGACCCAAGGTCCTGGATTGCATTCAAGAAAGGTGAGTCTGGACGCTTGAATTACGATCGCTGGTAAGTTTGAATCTGTCGTACAGTCATTGCGTGGTGGCCAGGCGTTCCTCTTGTGCATGGGGAAGTGTCAAGCATGATGCTGAGAATGCTCATGAACACAGTCACTCGCCTGTGTGACCTGCAACAAATGAATTAATTTTGTTTGCCTCAGTTTCCTTATCTGCAAAATGGGGCTGATGGTCACAACCTCCTCCTAGTGTTGTCATAAGGATTGAATAAATGAGTACATGTAAAGCATTTAGAATAGTGACTGGCATTGAGTACACGCTCAAAAAATGATGTTTTTGGTTTATCATGTTATTTATTACTGAGAAAACAAAACTTGTGAAAAAGAGATTATTATTCTAATCTAAGATAAGAAAACTGAAGCGCATACAAATTAAACATCTTATCCAAGGTAACAGAGCTGGTAAATATTAGAACTGAGATTAAATCCAGACCACATGACTTCAAGCCAATCGTCCTTAAGAAGCTCCTTGAATACCTCAAGTGATGGCTGAAATGACTACTTCCAATGGCAAGAATTTTTATCGTTGGATGCTTCTGACAAATAATAGCAGCACTATGATTATGATTTATGAAGCAACTACTGAGCCACCATTTGTTGACTCCTTATTAATAGCAGTCGCTATACTCAGCATTTTGCATACGTTGACTCATTCGATCATAAGAACCTGAAAGTTAGGTGTTATTTTCCCTCCTTATCAGACGGGGAAGTTGAGTCCGTGGTTAAATTTCTTGCCAAGCACATATAATCAGTGTGTGGTGGAAGAGGTATTTGAACTCCATCACCTGTGTATTTAACCACTTTCTTGAGCCTCAGTTCACTGCCTCTGGTTTTCCTTAAGGTGCTACGGAATAGAACATTTAGTTCCCTGCATCAAGTTAGTCTTTTGGACATTTGGGAAAAAAAATGAAGTCTTGTCATTTCCTAGGTTAACCATCCAAGTTCCTTCAAAGAATCCAGGCAGTGGACATGACCTCATTTTGAAAACTTTCACCACTGAATTCACTCTTCTCTAAGACGCCATCAGTGTCTCGGGCACTCCAGCTGTGATGTCCTGACCTGCATCAGAGAAGGTCAGGTAGCAGGAGCCCACTCGAGCTTCCACCCACAGGCAAGAGGTGTTTCTAAATAGGTCGACAGAGAAGACCCACTATCATTTTAGTGTGGTCGGTTTTGTTTTTTTAAAAGCCAACATTATAAAAGAGGTTTTAATCTGCTTTTCTTTTTTAACTATTTCTCCCTTTGCGGCCTAAAGGTAACCTGAGGCTAACCAAAAAATTAATATTTGAAATGTTTGTGCTAATTTATTCACAATAAATATTTTATTCACAAGCAGTATTTTCTTCAACCTTAAGTTTCTGAACTAGCAAAACAAGTCATTTTTAAAAGAGGGGATACAGCTTGCATCCAGATGGGCTGTTGGCAACTGAAGACGGTCCCAGTGGATCGGTGGTTTTGTGATGGATCAGAAACCTGTTTCTACTCTTACCTGATACCCATCTGTACCGAGAAATGCCACAACATGCAGCTAATATAAACCCCACCATTTAGGATTACATTTTGTTGAGTTCCCTTTATTTATTGAGGACAAAAAGTTTAATGTCAACATTCTGTGACTTTTGTTTCTCGGGGGTAAGTGGTTGCTGCTCAGACAGTTTCCCTTAGCCTGTGTAAATTCTCTTAATTAAAGATTTTGTGTTGTATATAATGGAAAGAAAAATCTTAATAGGCATAATAATGTAGTCTTCCTTTTAAAATTTAAGCTTTATTATTTTTAAATCATACGGAATTGACTCAAATTGCTTTAGAAATTGTCATATTATTAATCAGGAAGAAATGCTCCATAGCTGAAAACAAATGGAGTCATATTGGGAAGCTGGTGAGATGTTTGGGGGAAAAAACAGATACTGGGATGGATCCGGAGATTTCTCAGATTCTTTCCTACGACCCCGTTCCAAGATGATCAGAAGGACTGGATGCAGGGAACCAGCTGGTCCTGGTTACCTTTTCATGAGGATTCCTACCCATCGGTGAGAAAAACACGTCCCCTGATATGAGCAGTGAAAAAACCCTACTTAGTGGAACTGTTGTTTCGTCTCCACACCTTGTCTGGACTGACTTCAAAATATCGCTAAATAATAAACTCTAAGTTACTAATAGAAAATACCCAGAGTTTCTAGAACATGCTTCGGAATTAAGGATTAATAGCCCAGGTTCTGGCAATAATCTTTCTGTTTCTTTGATATTTGAACTTAACGTTTGTTTTAGATTTGTTTAAAGATTGTTTTTGTAGTAGAAACTCCAGGCTCTTTGATCATTTCCTACCCTACTGGTCGACTTTTGAGTTACCATCTTGACATCTAGTCGTTCAAATGCTTCTTACCAACAGTACCCAGATATTCCTTTGACGAATTCAGTCAATTTCTAGTTTCTCCCTTTGACCCAGCAGCACCAGGGATGGATCCTGATTGATCAATATTTCCCAGCACCAAATCCGCCCCCTCGACACAGAGCGATTAGTTCAGGGAGAAACACGTGGCCCAAAAACAGCCAGTGAGAGAGAGGGAGTCCCAGCCCTCCTGTGGGGACCACCGGCCACTCAACAGCAAGGAGACAGGAGGCCCCGGGGGAGAGTCGGAGCTACCAGGAGGCACCGTGTGGCTACGCTTGAGGAAACACAGAGGAGAAATGGAAATTGGCGAATGGGGATGTGAGCTAGGCTTGGGACCAAGCTCAGCTTCTACATCCACCTCTAGACTTAGTTACGTGACCCGGCACATTCATTTTATTGCTTAAGTCCCCTGCAGTCAGGTTTTCCATAGCTTGTAAATAACTCAACTTTCCTGAGCCTCAGTTTCTTACCGGTAAAGGGAGGTTAATATTATCCAGCTCATTAGGTGTCGTGATGATTAAAGCGGGTGACATCCGTGAAGCACCCGGTATGTGCTGTGAATTCGGCAGCCAGTCTGTTTCCTTTTCTTTTCCTCCTCTGAGGATGGATGAGTCAGCCCAGCGCTCCGAGACCTGGGGAGTTTTCAGAGCAGGGAGTGGCGTAGGGCGAGGACTGAGGCCCTGACAGAGCCACAGTGCCCCACGGCTTTCCCCGGGCTGACTCTGCCCCATGCCTGTCCCGGGCTCTGGCAGGCAGCCGCGCTGGGGTCCGTCTGGTGGAGATGCTCACTGTTCCTCAGGGTCAGTGGTGAAACAAGTGGCCAAACTAAATTTGTCTAAGAAGCACATTGCAGAGGGGCCACATTTAAACACCAGGGGGTATTCTGCTTTCCTAGGATATAAAGCTTATTCAAGACAATAAATCTTGAGTGCAGATATTTAAAAATGACTCTTGTCTTTGAAGGAAAAATTCTAGAGAAGTACAGACTAGGAAGACGCCCAGTCTAAACTGGGTTCAACAGGTGCATTCACCCGTGAGGTAGTTTTTTCATTTGATTATACAATCCTGGAACAGGAAGGGTGGAGCTATTCCAAACCCTTACGCGACAGATGAGACAGCGGAGGCCCAGCCAGGCGAGGGGACTGGCTCAAGCCCCCCGACCAGCCTCAGGCAGAGCCGGCTCCGAGTCACAGCCGGTGTTCTGTAAACGGAGTGTGACTTCCCAGCCCCCGCCCAGCAGACTCTGCTCCACTTTCCGTCTCCAGCCGAGGGTCTGGCAGGCACAGAAACACCCAACAAGTCTAACGAGCATGGCCGGCGCCTTTGTCACCTGTGAGTCAGCATCAGCTCCCACCGACACATCTCTGCATTGCTGCGCATGGACCGAGCGAGCGGTGTGACAGGTCCGGCCGATGACTAGAACGGGGTGGTTTCACCATCTCGGCACTGCTCGAGTTCTGGCTGGAAAATCCTTTGTTTAGGGCAGACGGGAAGGGGAGGCGCCCTGTGGGATGCTCGGCAGTGGCCTCTTCCCACTAGATGCCAGCAGCACCGCTTCAGTTTCGACAACGGGAGAGGTCCCCAGAATCTGTCAAATGTCCCGGGGGTGGGGACTCTCCTATTGAGAACCACTACTGGAGAGAAAAACCATTTCTCGCAGTGAGTCTTCAATGTAGGGAGCGGAGAGCTCGGACGTAAGGTGTGAAGTATGCTTGGGATTTGGAGTACATCTTTTCAGGCAAACTAGAAAACTGTCAGACCTCTACAGGCAGCCTTTATTTCTTTACCTGTAGTGTGCTATGATGAAAGCAAAGACTAACCCTAAAAGGGTCTGACACCTTGTTAGTGCGACAATAGGAAATTATATGTTAAATAAGAAAAAAAATTAAGTGGAAATGTAACTCTTTAATGCAAGGGAACGGCCATAGGGAGTCCATGGCAAGTAAGGGATTGAAAATTGCACACACAGACCATATTCCTCCAAACACCTGCTCCTGCCTTTCTTGGGGGTCCTTACAGAAGAGGCACGTGACCCCTGAGGGCCCTGCCAGACTGCATGGTGCGGTGGGTGCAGGATTCTAAGGCGGAAGCTGGGATAAACCGGCAGATAACAATGAGATGCAGACGTGCGGCAAAAAGAAACAGGAGAGGAAGCAGGAGAAAAATACAAAGAGGGATTAGGTACAAAGTAAACTTGCCAGAGGATTCCAGCCCAAGGCCCAGAAAAAAACACTTTCTAAAAGTTAGATTTTCTCAGCATGGATTATTTTTATAGAACTTATTTAAAATATTTCTCTTTTAGAAAGTTTTGCATCAAAACAGCAATTGTGCTGCTGTGGTTCAGAATTCTTAACTATGCCAAATTAACGTTATTAAATTTGATAGAACAAGAAATAACACACAAATGCTGTATCAATCCTCCATAATCGGTCCCCGGGAACATCACAGTCTTCCTGCTCTCTGCCGTGCTGGCCTTGGAGACAGGCGCAGCCCAGCAAGTGACAAAAGGTTTCCTTTCTGCCTTCATAATAGCCAGGACAATACATTCTTACATTTCAGTTTTAATCATCCAAAGCTTTTCAGATGCTCCAGTGCCCGCCTTCCGCAGGACAATAGATGAGATCCAAGATTGCTAAGGGCCTTGTGTTTCTCTCCCCTTGCGGTGGATAACGTGCTGTTTCTGCCTTGTGCTGGATACCAGATGTGGAGCGGATAGCAAGAGGAGAGGAAAATAGGAAGGCTATTCACGGGAGGCTGGATTCATAGGAGAGTGGAAATAATTTCCCCAAACCAGGAAGCCTCTTTCTTAAAAAAGAGGCTCCATTCATTTCAAGTGCTGAGATAAGGCAATTTAGAATGATTTTCACCTTGGCACAAAAATCTTAAGTACAAACAGTACCATGAGAAGAGGATTGGATGGCGATTCTTGGCAGGGAGAGAGTGGGGCAGAGACAGACAAAAAAGCCCTTCCAACTCAGAAAGCTCTCCAGAGTTATAAACTGTTGTGAATTTGCTCCCACATTTGGAGACCTATAGAATTCGTGATGTGTTATTTTAAAAGAAAGCTCCTGGTTGCATTTTTCTGCATGAATAATGTAGATGAAATGAAAGCAAGACAATGGAGCCTAGAAGTAAATATTTTGACCATCAGTAAAGAAGGATCTCAATGGTTCCCAAACCTGACTGCTACTACAATCAGCTTGGTCCTCCCTATGCCGTAGGTCCTGAGGCAAGAATTCAGGGATGAGTTTGGAACTCCGTGCTTCTCACAATCTCCCTAGATTATTCTGATGCTTTGTCAGGTTTAGAGACCACAGGAGAATTCAAGTTCAGGGACAATTTTAAAATATCCGTGTATAATATTAGAGCTATATTAAAAAACGACTGAATTTCTACAGATGCTAATTTCATCCACTGCAAGGCCCTGTGTGTTCCTACCTGATGTGTGTTGACCTTTGGGGACCATCCAGCCCTTTGCTGAGCTGATGAAAACCACTGAACTCCACTCTAGAAAAAATACACAAGCCCAGACAGGTAAAACTTATACACCATTTTAGGGTGTCTACAGATTGCTGAAATCCATTTAGAGAGAAGAACCCCTGTTTGAATGATTGTCTGTGGTCTGTGAGAATTCATGGTTCTGTGACTTCCCCTTGAGTTTTAGCACTTAATGTTGGCCCATGTGTCTTCTGAAAGAAAGTTGCTACACTTCAGAGACCAGGTTTAAGAAACAACCAGACAAGTCATAGGCGATCATCCACACCACTACAGGAACCTCCCCTGTGGTCCTCTGCCTCGGGTCCTGCTCCCCTGCAGGCCATTGCCACACAACAGCCAGAGTTACATTTCCATGGTGAATCTCTGACTATACCACCCCCATGCCCAAAACCCTTCAAGGTCCTCCTGTTGCCTGAGGGGTGGTGTTCAGGTCACATCCTGCAGCGGTCCAGGGTGAGGCTTCTGCTCGGTCAACCTCCAGTTATCTTCACTGCCTTGCACCATGGCACCACCTGATGCTTTCAAAAATACCAGCGCTTGAACGCATGGGCACCAGCCCTTGACCAGTTACTGTAAGATCTCTGAGGGCAAAGAGGAGAGAATGAAGGGGGTTCTAGTATTTAAAAAGCAGAGGGAAGAGGAGGGAAGAGGAGGGGAGGGGAGAGAAGAGGAGAGGAGGGGAAGGGAGAGTCCAGGAGAGAAGGGAAGGGGAGGAAAACAACACAGGAGGTTCAGTTGTTGATGAGCGCTACGAGTCTCTGTTTCCATCCGGTTACAGGAGTTTTCCCTCTCTGCCCCGTTTCTAAGCCAACTATACCCTCCCTTATTTCTGAAATCAAAATCCCCTACTTCTCCCAGAGCTGGATTCGTTTTCCCAATGGTGTGTCCTCCGCTCATCTCTATCTGACTGCATTCTAAGTGGTTTAAAAGTACCAGGGAACTTCTGTGTTTGGGGTTTATTTTGTTTGTTTCCAGTTCTAAACCCAGCACACTAAGCAGCCACTTAAGTATTTGGTAAGAAGCAGTCCAGGCTCGGTGTGTGAGCACACTCAGGTGACACGGGAGTTTAATGGCTCCGTGATCAGAAGGCCATGTGATGCAGTGCCATGGAAACCTGACAGTGTAGGTGGGAATACTTCTGTTGGCTCAGACCAGTCTTAGAAGACGATGGCCAGAAGGGAAGACTCAACAAATCTTGATGTTCAAGCTCTTCTGTTTTTTATTATCCTAAGATTTTGTTTTGGAGGATGCTATTACTTCTTCCTGGCTTCGAAAGGAAGTTAGAAATTCTGTCCTTTGTAACCTGATAAATGTTAGTTATTTAAGTGACTGAATGGGTTAGATCTCAGTCTGTGAAACTTGGGTCTCCAGGAACAGGTGACGTGTGTGGAAGCGCGAGCTCCTGACGGCGTTTGGTCTGAGGTTGCTCTAGGAAGACAACTCGGTATTCGTTAGTCTGGGTAATTTTGTACTAATGATATCACTTTGGACATTTTATCTTGGAATAGATAATAGTAGGGAATTTTTTTGAACGTCCCCATCTGTCAACTACTTTTGCAAAGACTTGAGATGTAGTAACTCATTTATTCTTCACAGTCCCAGGAAGAAGTTTCCATCATTATCCCCATTTTACATATGAGGAGATTTAAGCACGAAGAGGTTGTGTAACTTCTCTGAAATTATACAGCCATTGAACAGAAGAGCGAGAAGTCAGATTCCAGCATCCTGACTCCAGAGCCCACGTTCTCAGCCATTCAGAAGATGGCAGCAAGATTACCACACCGTTTGTTTTATGAACTGTGTGTTTAATCCCTGCAATGGGATTTCACATTTACAAAGAAGAAACTGAACTTTTTTCTTCTGTGCCTTGCCTAAATACAGGGTTGGCCAATTAGTTTTCTAGAGATAATTCGTCAATATGCATCTTTTCACAGGCTCTAAAAGCTATAAATAAAAGCCCGTGTTTCTGTGGCCTTAGTCTTAAATTTTCAGGCCAGAGAATGCTTTTCATTTGTCATTCACAGCAGAATGTTTCTCCTCCTTCCCAACTAGAGAGCGAGGAAAAGAAAAACAGAAGTTTAAAAAAGTAATAGACAAGAATGGAATCTACAAGTCTTTAGAAGAACAAAGATCTAAAGAGAATGCCAAATTATGTTTAGTTTTAATTTTAATATTATAATATTTTTGAGACCGTACGTACCAGGTTGCTCAGCTGGGTTCTGGGGAGCCGTCTGTGAACACAGCTGACAAGGTCAGTTGCTAATTAACAAGTAGAGACGTCCCTGAGATAACTACTGAGAGTGACAGGTGCTATGAAGAAAATAAAACAGGTGTTTTGGTGGAGGGTAACTAGACAATGGGGCTATTTTCGTTAATACTAAATGACTAAAAAAAAAGCAAGCTATAAAATGAATTATTTGGAGCTAAGAATAGTTAATGGTTTTGGTTACAAAAAAAGCATATCTCACTTTCTGTGTTGTCTTTAAGTTTTATGTGAAACTAACTTTTCATCAAACTTTAAAATTCTCTTTTTGCTTTTCATATTCTGTACTTTTAATATAAATCAATCTGACCAATTTTTCTTCCCCTTCAAATGAAGCCAGACTTGCACTTTGGGGAAATTTTATCTCTAAGATGTTTTCTACCAGTTTGTGAGTTTTTCATGGAACTCTTTCTGATTAGTGGTATTCCCAACTGTGTCAATCTAACTGGAGACCTGAGAATTGGTCTTTAATTGGACATAAAACAAGAGAGTGAGTATCTTTGTGCAGAGATTGCTTAATTTTATTTACAGATCTGAGTTAATCCTTGAATATCACTATAATTCCACCCGAAAACAGAAAACGAAAAATGAAACTAGTGGTGTTTCGTTTTACTAAGTCACAAATTTACAGCTTATAGGACTAAACTATGGAGGAGTAAATTTGCATATTTCCATAGTTCAGTTAACATTTTTAAACTAACTATTCCAGAGTTTAAACTTGAAAAATTGAAAATAAGTCTGCTGTGGTATTTCTTATCTTCAGTTGTTTTATATCACTGTTTCCTCAGACCATGTTTATGGATCAAAACTACGCCTTTGTCAAACATTTGACACTTGAGCCACTCCCTGAAATTGAATTTCTTTCTTGAGCTGTCTATTGTGAATTCTGAATGTAGTAGGCAAACTTTTGGCTGCACACAAACACACAGCTTTCATGCTGGTCCCTGTTGGAAGATGTAGTGTTCTATATATTCCCTGTCTTTAAAATAGTAATAGCAACAATATAAACAGCCCCCACCGTGTCATATCAAGATGGAATTGTTTTCTCCAGTTCAGTGATTACAGAGTGCGTTTTGTGAGACAGCCCTTGAAAATGGCTCATAATGCTTCCATTTTTCCCTTGGACTGCAATATATTGTTGGTCATAAAACTTAACGAGTTCTGCCAAAAAACAAAATTGCAAATTGAGACTGTACGGGGATTGCCATCCAATCTGTCACTGCGTATAGTTACCAGCATTAGTTTGAGTCTATAACCAAGGCCAAGACTCTCTATTAGGCTTCTGACAGGCTGAATGCATATCGGCTTGGTAATTATGCTGTAGGATGTACAATAGTCTTGTGGTATTTTTATTGAATGCATATTGTTTGATAAACAGAGATTACCTAAATTGTCTAACGTCTGATGTACCAAAGGTCTATATAAGCACACCTTTGCAAGGTTCTTCTTTAGGAGGCAACTAGCGTTACTTCCTAAGAATTTCAGGTTGTAAGGTATAACAACAAAAATTAATATTCGTGTAGTACTTTCTAATTTAGAGCCTTTTCCTACCCACCTAATTATTTGAGTCTCACACTAATACTTGGAGGATATTTCAGGGCTCGGCCAGCAAGAGAGATGCCAAGACTTGGACCCACGATCATGGGTCAAGTGCCAAATGAGAATAAGCCCAGGCCAAGTTGTTTATCTTCAGCCTTCGAAGTTCAGAAATGCACACGGAGTTAAGGCCTTTCTAGAACTGAAGAGCGGTAAAGTTAAGTCTGAAGACTAGTTTGTGCTATGCTGGCAGGGAGCTCTGTATAGGAGGTTTTAAAGTTTTACTTATCATCTGTTTAAAAGAAAAAGAGAGAGAAAGGAAGAAAGGAAGGGAGGGAGGAAGAAAGGAAAGAAGGACTCTGTATTGCCTGTGAAATGTGAAATTGTTCCAAGCACAGGCACTTCGCATTCTGAAAGGCATGATTGTGTTTTCAAGACTTCTAGTGAGATCCCGAATTCACAGTAGGGTTTCTGACCCTTACCTGTCTCTAAACTCTCGATGCTCCCATTTTCTCTTCTATAAACCTGCACACCCCCACGAGTGCATGTGCGCACACACGCCCATATGTAAATGAAACGTTTAAATATTATTATAAGGATTAACTGAGACAAGCTATAAAAAAAGGAGGGGTCTTTCCCTCCTCTTGTTTCCCTTTTGACGTGTACATTTTAAATCTATCCAAACTGAAATATATCTGTGCATTATTTTTGGTACCTGGGACCTTATTACAGAATTCTACTGAATTAGGAAAAGCAGATTTGACCCTACTCTGCCCTGGGACCATTGCCCTCCTGCTGCATATCCCCACACCAAACAAGAGTTCTTTACATCAGGGCTGACTGGATAAATGTCACATGCCCTGTGGAGTAATCCTGCCCCGGGGTCTCTGTTTTAAATGTGACCTAATCGTGTCTGTGAATTAAAAATTATTATTATAAGAGCCTAAGAATAGTTCTTGTTTTTATAATAGGTGAACCAAATTCCAATCAGATATTACACATCAGTAACTTAGCGAGGCTGGATGTTTTTCAAAGTATAATGATTAAGAGACAATGCTTTCTGTTATCTGAATTCCTTAGGTAAATGGTAGTATCTTCAGATAAGGCAACAGTATCCATTATCATGAAAATTTTTCTATTACTGAACTGTGCAATCTTAGTTGGTCTGTTTGTACTAACTTCCGTATTCTGTAATTTCATCTAAAAACAGAATAACCTTTGCAGTTATAAAAATAACAATTGTCACTAACATTTTGAGTTCTTACCAAGTGCTAGGCACTGTCTTAAGCAATTTATGTGAATTAACTCATTTATCCTCACAACTATCCTATAGTTCTTTTTACAGATAAGGAAACCGAGGCTCAGAACAATTAAGTAACTATCCCAAAGTCTTACAACTATATTTATGACTTTCTGCAATCAATTCACTATAAAAAATGTACAACTATTATCTATGTATATTTTTGTCAGGATTCTTAACCCAGAGTCAAGATAGCAATTTTGTTCACAAGCCCTTTACAAACTCAGAGCAGTGGCTTAACCCTATGGAGCCTCCTTGTCACTCAGTTTACACAATGGCATTTAAATAAGGTACTGTAGATAACCAAAGCCAGCACATTGGGAGTCGCCTCACGTGCTCCACAATCTTTATAGGAAATGAACCAGTAAGTTCAAGTTGGTCTTTTTTAAATGTAAAACATATTTTTCAGTAGCGATAGCAGTGTTGCTCGTGTGATCTCTTTCCTGGTTTTACCTTGTACCACCTTTGTAAGAAAAGAAGAAATCTGGTAATGTGTAAACTGAGTTTACTAGAGAGAAGAGGCCTTGTTTTTCTGTGTCTGATATCAAAGACGTTCTGGGCGAGACCACATCTCTTCTCACAGATGGATGCGGCTGGGCCAAGACGTTGACCCGGGGGCTGACAATTCCATAGTAAAGATCTTCTGTTCTTCTGGGGTTTCTTGTATTTGAATCTTACCTCAAAGACCCGGATGATTTACCGGCAGAAACAAGACCAGTATTCAGCTTTTCATTCCTGGTTTTGCCGTGGAGAAAGTTCTCGAAAGGCAATGTAACACTTCCCTACTGCAGTTAACGTTGGAGAAACCTTCCGACGATGCTAGAAGCTGCACCAACTCCTCAGAGTTCTTCCCCCTGCCCTGTCTGAGTGTATTTTCTTGCCTGTGAATTAGGAACAGTTCTGATCCACCGCAGTGGTGAGCTGAAAAATGGCCAAATGGCTGCAAAGTGAAGTGCTAGCACTACTATATGTTTTTATGATGAGCACCTGTCTTGAGATTTCCATGCTGCTTCAAAGGCAGCTCGTGTACTGGTAATTTTTGTCAGATCCCTCTAGAGAGCACACTGTGCCTCTAGGAATCTCACCGGGATTCCTTCAGGGCCGTGGTTCTCACACCTGAGCAGCAGCATCACCTGGAGGGCCCTGCTAGACTGCAGATGGCGGGCAGCACCTCCAGTTTCTGATTCAGTAGGACTGGAGCGGGGCCCAAGAGTCTGCATTTCTCAAAACGCCCAGATGCTGCCGATCCAAGGGCCACACTTGGGAATCATCACTCCGGAGAAGGCTACGGGTTATCATGGTCATTCAGTGAGACCCGTTTTGGTGGGCCACTGCATTGAATGAAAGCCGTGGACGTGGCTTTGTCCTCTGGGAAAAGTGGATATGGACGACCAACCCTGGGATGCACTAGTTGGCAAAATGAGAGGAGTAGTTCGAAACAGAATTCATTGTAAAATATTAAATGTATATCGATACAAGTGCCTAAGCTAATGAAATAAAGACCAAAGAATGTAGGTGGGTAGGGCTGGGGCTGGAGAGGAAACTTTCTGGGCTTAAGACTATGTTATCTGTCAGCTCTTTAGCATCTGTCTAAGCAACTGTAGAAGACTATTCATCTGAGGCGAAAGACAGCAGACAACGAGGGCATAGACGAGATTCTCCCGTGAGCTGAGGCAAACGTCTTCTGGGGCAAAGGACCCATCTCTTTCTCTCTCCCTGGTAGGAAATACTCGGTTGATTATGAGAATTATAGCATCAGTGCTATCATCCAATTTAAAAAAATATTTTGGATCTGTAAAATTGTTCCATTTTTCTCAAGCTGAAAATATAAGGTTATTATCTGTTCATTTTTTCTTTATAAAAATGTTCTGGTACAAAAGTATGAAAAATGAACAGTGTGATCCTACAATCTTCTTAACCTATAGGTGCTTCTTAAGGGTAAAGTATAGTATAACAAGATTCACAAAATTTTCAAGTGGCGTCAAGTATTTTTTGATAAACTGCCCTTGTAACAATCCCTTGAACCAACATGAAAAGTTCAAAGCTCCTCTATATCTTAATATCACTTATATTCAGAATCCCTCGGGAGCAGGCAGGCAAGGTGTCATTAAACCCACTCGACAGACAGGACAAATGAGGTCCAGACTGCTTTGTATCACCCAGCAAAGCAGCGAGCAGAGTCAGTTATTACACACTTGCTTCAGACTTTCACATCCCATCTTCACTTTGAAGCCATATAGCATGTACTTCCAGAATGAAAAGTGTTCCATTTCTGAATCATGCTGTGTAAGGTGCCAGGCTGTTTCATCCGAGCTGATCTCTGCCGGCCCTTCCTCTAGGCTGTTACCATTAGCACATTCTTACTAACTCTGCTTTCTGTTTTACCAAACTTACTTACACTTTCCTCATTTTTATAACGATATTATAAGGACTTTTTCTTCCTACAAAATTAATATATATTTATTGTAAGAATTTTAGAAAATGTTACAAATTAACATCACCTATTATCCCATCACCTAAGACAGCCACCAATGCCACTTTGTGAACATCTATCCATTTATTTTTCCATAAAATCCTGTAAGGCAGGAAATGGGATTATGCTTCTGTATATTTCTTGCCTTAGTCATATATTCGGAACTGCGTTCTGTGCTATTAAGGCCCCTTACAACCTTTCTTCTGGTAAATGCAACCGAAGTATAGCAGATGTGCAGAAAAGTAAGCAATCATCAGCGTACAGTTTGAGGAGCATTCTCGAAGTGAACATCCCCAAGAAACAGAACGTGACAGAACTCCAGAAGCCCTCTGTGCCCTCCTGCAGTCGTGAGGTACTCCCAAAGTTAAGCGCTAGTTGTTTTTGCCTCATTTTGATCTAGATGTAAATGGCATACAGTATATACTCTTTTGTCTGGCGTCTTTTGTTCAACATTGTGTTTACTAGACACATTCATGGACAAACACTTCTTAATGGCTGCAGAATATACTGTTGACTGCATAATGACTATATATATATCTATATATGTATGCACTATATAGTGACTATCAGTATAATTTAATCAAGCATGAAAGCAAAAAATGATCTTCTGTGGGACATTGAAGTGGTTTGTCACCATCATAAACAATGTTGCTATGAGCATCCCTCTTGCTTTGTTCACATTCTTATGTATTCCACAGGATAAGTTCCTGGGAATGGGAATGCTGGCTGTGAAGATATCCACAGTGTTAGGACTTTGATGAGTGTGACCAGATTGCCCTTTAGACTGGTGAAAAGGTGTTTCCACCAGCAGCCCTGAGAATGCCTGTTTCCCAGTATCTTCTCCATCACTGCATATTACAGTTTTCTTTCATCCTTAAGCTTTCTGATGATTTCTGGTTTCAGCATATTATAGCTACTAATGGCCAATATTTCCAATTCAAATCTTGAATTATTTCGGAGGGATAAGGGCCAATTTTTATTTTTTAAAGCTAAGTTTGTTCGTATATAATATGCTATTTTAATGAACTGGATTTTTGTTTGGTGCATTACTCTTCAGTTAATAACTTTTCCTAAATGTTAACAAACATCATGATATAGGATTCCTTGAATATATACAGCCTGACCTAGCTAAATATTTCACTTCTCGAATATGTATTGTTCCAGGGTGTGAAAGGAGATGTAAATACTGTGTTCTTTATGCCCATATTCTAATTGCTTTCTATTCCCTTAAGTCTGGAGATTTACCAGTCTAAGTGATCATTATTGCCCCACGCTTTCATAACTTGACTGTTTTCTCCCCCTAAGTCTTTTTGGAAGCACTTTTTTGTTATTCTAAAAGTAACATGTGACTGTTTGAAAATACAGACAAGTCAGAAGAAAATGAAAATCATCTGTATTCCCTCCACCTCATTGTCTGCTTGCTGTGTCACATCGTAGTCTTGCTGACGTATGTTTATAGAACTATTTTTCACACATGAAATAATTGTACTGTACAGTTACTTTGTAACCTGCTTTCTTCCTCTTAATTTGTCATAGACCTTTTCCATCTAATCATCTCTTGATCCAAATAACATCACTCATTCACTCAGTGTGTTATGTACTTTTCTACATTCTCTCCAGAGTGTTTGTAAACACCAAGCTGTAAAGAAGGAGAGAGTTCCTTCTTCTGGTGGAATTATCTCACATCAATTGTGCCTGGTGTGGAAAGAATGCTGGGACCGAGGGACCCAGGGAGCCAGGTGAGGACATGTTTAGTGATGTAATTCTCAAGGCTTTCACCCGTCCCCTCCCCTCACTGTGCTCCCAGCACCTCTGTCCCACCAAAAGGAGACCATCACCTCCTCCTTCTTGACCTTCATGGAAATTCCAGTTTCAGCCGCCAATCTTGAATGCAGAGCTCTGCAATTTTCTTGGGTCTTTTCTAAGCAAGCGACTTCTGGGAAGCAGTCAAATGGCTACATTTGTTTCCCGGAGTGTCACGATTGTTTAAACTTCATTTATAAGTACGACGTCCTTATCATTTAGGAGTGCTGTTTCCATTCACAAGATGTATGCACTGATGGTACAATGGTTAGTTAACTAAAATAATATTTAATCACCGTATAGAACATACAGTTTTAAATTAAGTGTATTAGAATTTTGGATGGGCCCCATATTTTTGTAACAAAATGTGTGTGTGTCGGGAGGGAGCTCATTTCTGCAGTTCCACAGCCTCACAATTATTTACAGAAATATTGCTTTCTAGTTAACCTATCAGAAACCGGTGTGTATTTCAGTGTGCTATTACTGTTTGCATTTTGTATACTTGAGCAGGTCATCCGAGGAGACAATTTTTTGCACAGGATAAGCGCAGTAAGTGTTATAAAACTTGGCTTCAGCCAGGAAAAAAATATCACCCTGCAGATCAACCGTGATTTATTTACCAAGCCCAGTCCATGTTTGAGTATCTCAAAGGGCATTAAGCGTGACAATATGTGTTTGAAAAGTTTGTTGTTTTCATCCTTTGACAGAACTGAACCCACAAATCATTGGGTCCAAACCGACACTTGGGATGAAAAGTCATTGCTTTTTTCCACCAAGCCTTCTGTCCCGGCGTTGAAGCCCAGTGTGAAAGCATCCTTTTGCAGGAGCAGAGGAGCTCGGAGTCCACAGACGCCGTATATATGGACAGAAGCAAGGCTTCAGAGCCTCAAATGCTTCCAATTTTTTTCTTTTTTATTATCTGCCAGAAACTTAGTTGGAATGCTTTCCCTTTTCTTAAAATGCATTGAATTTCAGTTTAATTGTGCAAGATCCCCTTATTAAGTAATTATACACATTCTCTCATCTGTGTGTCTATATTTCAGAAGTAACTGCTTCGTTTTGTTGCAAAAACAGGAAATTAGCCAAAAAGAGGGCAATAAGACTTTATTTTCCATTTCCCTTCTTCCTCCCTAGGGGAACAGACACATCTTCGGATGCATCACAAGATAAAGATGCTGACTCAGTCTCTGAAATCATCCCCAGAGTCCACAGCACAGCCCTTAATGAGAAAGAAGTGCTTTCATTACATGAGTGAAAAATACCTTTTCCTCCTCCAAAATTGCCCTTAGTGAAATAATTCAAGACTGAGACCAAACCCTCCCATACTTATCCCAAAACACAGGGGAGGGCAAACAACACAATTTCAAAATGACAAAATAGCTACCTAGCTGGAAACAACACTTTGGAAATCTCACCAAAAATGGGAGGCTAACTGTGGTGACCACATGGAAGGAAAATGCTCGCCAACTGAAGAAAGGACAAATGCGGCAGACCCGCCGCGGAGGGAAGACGACGGAGTGGAAGTGCTTCCAACGGAGTTTACAGTGATTGCGCCCCAGTGGTGCTGACGGAGCTTTGTCTAAATAACAGTCCTTCGCATTTGTGGCTTTAAAACGCAAGCATTTTTACATCAGTTTCCTCACTCACTCCTCACAAAAACCCTGAGAAGGAGGGCAGGAAATAAATTACCTCGCCCAAATCACAAATGTGGAACCTGCGGCTCAGGATTATTAAATGACTTGTCCAGGGTCCCATGGGGCTGGTCAGCGACACTTGACCACTGGCTCTGAATGAGCCCCACCATACTGCGTTTTCAACTGACTGCTAGAAAATTTTTATGTAGAAGTCCTTAGAATGTAGTAGTGACTCAGCTGTATCGTCGCAACCAAGGAAAGTTAAGTTATTGGAACGTGTACTCTATATAAAATATTAAATTCAAGTAGTTGCTTTCAGCCTGCTCCATCCAAAGCTTTCAAAGATGCTGACGTTTGCATAGACAGGTACCTGAGTTCCTCTGTTGCTTATGGTAACGCTGGTTGATTGACGTCTCACTGTCTTTCCTGTGCCCACTGGCAGAAAAATTCCAGAGTAAAACAGCGGGAGGGAAAGGGAAGAAAATAAAAAAGATCTGTGTATTCTGAAAATTCAAAAATAAAACTTTGATGTCCTTGATTGACCATGAAGCAGCATCCCCTGAGGATGTTACTATCTACTAGCTGACTACCAAACAGCCTCCTAGCTTGCCTCCCTGCCTCTCTCTCCTCCCCTCCATCCTCTGTGTGCTGGCAGATGATTCCAGCCGCAGTTACCTTGTGCAAACTTTCTGTAAGCTGGCTAAGAAAACATTAACTGTCCTCACTGTTATTCAAGAGCTCTGCAAAGTAATGCGACCCACCATTTACGAAACAGCTGTTACCTCAAACCCTTCCTGGGAAATGTATGATGGGATTGGTTTTAGAAGGGAGAAACTGAGGCTGAGGCAGGTTAAGCAATGTGCCTGAGGATGGATATTTATCAGGTGGTGACACCAGTGTCCAAACTCAGAGTCGCCTAACTCGGATGTCTTTCCAGATTCCTTTCTGACCACTAGGACATACAGATCCCATATTACCATGAGCTATCCGCTAGTCTGGCAAACATTCCTGGACCCACCACAGTTCTATGCTGTTGAGGAGACCGTTCTTCCTTCTAGAACGTGCTTCCCAATCCTACTGCCTATAGAAAGGTTGTTAGTTCTTCAGGAGTAATCTCAGACATCACCTCCTCCTTGAAGTCTTTCCTGAACCTTATCTCCAGTGACCTCCCACACATGAAAAAATCTCACGCTTCTTTGAATACTTTTAGATCTTGGCATAATTCTCATGGCACTTACCTTCTTCTTCTTTTGTGGTGATTATTTTCCTGTCCTCATTGAAAGTTTGCAAGCTTCCTGAACACAGAAACTGAGATTTATTCATTACTAATATCCTTGTAGCCCCCAGCGGGGATTAAGGGCTTCCATAAAGATTTGTAACTTTGAATAATAAATACCCCCTAGAATATACCATGTCTAAGACAGAATATCTCCTTTTCTCCCTGAAATATACTTCTTCTCTGTTCTCTGGCCCAGTGAAGGGCACTACTATCCACCCATGAGCCAGCAGGACCCTGGATGTCATTCTTGACTCCTCCCTTTACCTCACCCCACACCCAACCACAATGGTGCAGGGACACCTTCCAAATATCTCCCAGTCCTTCTGTCTGGTTTCATCAGCCATATTCCCTATGCAGTCTTGATAAACATATGATAACCAAGAGACGCAGAGAAAGTAGGCAATTTGCTCAATGCACTTCGTTACTTGGTTTTTCCCATCACTATTTAAATAAGGTCAATCTTCTCCAAATTTATAAAACACACTATGAACGAGCCCCCTCGTTCGAATCCCACTTCCAGCTGGCTCCCTATGTTCATGCTCCTTTGATGGCCCAGTTCCTCCCCTTCTTTATCCTCTCTCTTCTCCCAACCCACTTCATCTGCCTTCTTCCCGGTTCTCTTTACTCAGCTCCTCAGCTTCAAGGATTTTGGTGTGAGCCATTGCGAGAATGGAGTTCCACTGCCTGTGGCGTTTGGGGTGTGTTTGTTTAAGCTGGGGGTGCCGTTAGGTTTAAGTTGGACCTGGAAAGTTGGTAGTTATTGATATACAGAGGCTCTATAGGCCCTAGTGCTGCATGGTTAGCTCCGGTTGCACGTTAGAACCATCTGGCGAGCTTCAAAATCCCCAAACCAGGCCCAGCTCTTGGCTAATTTAACCAGAACATCCAAGGCAGAACCCAGTTTCAATATAGTTTTAAAGATTCCCTGGATTATACTGATCTGGGATGGAAGTTGTCAAAAAAGGGGAACGAATTCCTCGCAGACAGTTGGTATGCAGCATAGCCCGGACCTAACTGACACGCCCTTCAACAGCAGCAGCAGAGGCGATTTTTCCACTGGGTTTTCTCACGGAGAATTGGTTCCACCATAACGAAAACTTGTCTGAAAACTAGAACGTGACTTTGAGTTTTCAGAAGCTCTGCATTCCATTCTCCCAATTTCCTCACTTTTGAAAAACTGTATCTGTGGATTATTCTATCTAGGGCGATAGATAGAACAGAGCAGAGAGCTCTGATCATTCATTCAACAAACATTTACGCACTGGGATGCTGTTAGTTTCAAGAGACTGAAAGATAAGTCACAGCTCCACCCTGGTGAGAGGGGCGCTTAGTCCAGCCCGGGAAGACAGACTGTAAACAAATAGGTATAATCACTCAAGCTACATGGGGGTGTAGCAGTGAACTGGTCAGTTTTATTAGGGGGTGGCTTTACACAGGAGGTGAATCTTAACTGAATCTTAAAAGATAAGCTGGTTGATATTCGCAGGCAAACCAGGAGAGATTAGGAAGACAATTCCAGGAAGGGAGGGGCGTAAGGAAGGGGCCTGGGGGATTTGGGAAACTGCAGATAATGAGCGTTTGAGATGATGGGCAGGGTGGCCGAGAGTTGACTAGAGAAATGCCTAAGGAGGGAGCGGTGGACTTTAGGCACTCAACTTTGTCCAGAGGGCTTCCTCCAGTAGATGAGGTCTCACAACGTGGGCAACAGGAAGCACTGAATGCAAGTTGCATAACCAGAAGTATATTTTCCAGCAAACCTTCGAGAGACACCTCCCGTCTCCTAAATTACCTCTGTAATCTTTGGAGACCAGGTGTGGTCAAGGGAATCCAGTCATGCATTTCTGTTTAGATACGCACTCTATAAGGTGGACCAACGGGGTTACCTACACAGGAACTGTGCTTCCCTTGTTTGTCTCTCTCAGCGCCTGCCCCCTCCTCATCCTCCTCTATTCTTTCTGTTGTTGACCAACCAACCACTTGCCCCAGGTGGTTGATTACCACAAACTGCGGAGAGATAATAACCTGGTGAGCAATCCCCTTACCCACTGAGTCTATAGGGCAGGGGGCAGGGCTGAGGACCACGGTGCTGGGAAATGGTGCCCCTGCCTCCTCCCCGCTCCAGGGCTGCCTCGGGGAAGTGACTCTTCTGGGCGTTTGTGATAAACTCTGTTGTGCCCCAGAGCACCAAGACCCTAAAAGGAAAGGAAGCTGGTGAGAGGCTCTGGTGTATTAGCCCTCAGGCTTCCAGGAAGAGGGAAGGCAGCACAAAGGCCTCCTGCTTCCCCCGCCTGTCACTCAGCCACTGAAGCTTTGTAGACAGCACTGCAGAGCAGGTCACAGGCCATTTGCCCACAGGTAGACTTACGGTTTAATTCAAAAATCTCTCTGTTGTTCTCAGACCCAGACAAAGACTACAAGCTTCAGCCATCCTGGGGAAAGGGCGGAGGGCCCTTGCTCTTGAAGGATTGTCTCCATCTTCCTCCTGTTTAGAAACACCTGATGGATAGATCTCGTCCCACTCTGCTACCATCTGGAAGGCAGGAAACCTATAGTTTTAGCCTTGATCCCACTGCTTGATGCAGTGAACTTGGCAAGCTGCTTCCCCTCTAGATGCCATAGTAGTTTTTCACCAGGCGTCATCCATGCCTCTTCCCAACTCCCTCCAGTGCTGGGTGAACTGCACTGGAGCCTTTTGGAGGAAAGAGTTAAATTGTACGCACCTGTTGTAAACCACTAATTCATCTCAAAATTATTATTTTTTCATTTCCTTTTGAAATGAAAAAATATACCTTCCCTCTGAGAAGTGGTCTTCTTTGGTATCTGTTGAGAATGAACACACCATAACTGTATAAAGTTTTAAAATGTTTATCAATTCCAAATCAAGTGTTTCATTAAAAATGGCAACTTTTCAAGGTGATAAATATTTACTTGCTCTTGTAGCTTCCCCCAAAATAAGGCGAAATACAATTCCAGGAGGATGTCTGAGATCCTGATCAAAAGATTTGAACATTCTCTCTCTATATTTCAAACTATAAATGAAGTCATAAAATGTAATCTCCCACTGATGTGAGATAGAGAAGTGACTATCACCTTATTGCTCAGGGGGGTTGTTACGCCTGTTTCTTCCTGGTGAAGACAGAGCCACTTCTGAAATTCCCTTCTTCACCTCGCAGAACGTGGCAGTGGTGTTCCTAGAACCATGCAATTCATCTACTTTTTACTCAGACCAAACTAAAGCTGCTCTTAATGACAAGAAGAAGGGGCGGAGGGGAGCTTGTTAAATTGGACTATTCAGAGGAAAGAAAGCCAAGTGGCTTTAAAATGGCAACCTGTCGTTACCTTCCGCACAGTGTATAGGAAGGACTGAGAAATGGAACAGCATTTTATCAAGCATATGAATAGGAGGAGGAACCACTTCTGGTTAAAAAGAAAACAAAAACATGTTAACTGCCGTGATTACTTGGTAGCTTGGTTGGCTCAATATGAAAGGTATCGTGTAACAGCATCCTCCGGGGTGTGTGTGTGTGTGTGTGTGTATTCCTTATTAGGTATTAAAAGTTGAGAGGAACATATCACTGGGGGTGACAGGTGTTCTCAGTTAGGTGACTGATGCCTTTTATTTGTCTTGCATTCTTTTCTAGGCACATTATCCACCATTGGCTGACAAATCTTTAAATAACTGATAGATTCAGAGCTCTCCTCCTGTTTTATAGTTTAAGAAACTGAAAAAGGGCAATTTGTCCTCAGTCTTCCAAAATAACCCTTTCTGTTCCCTTGCCCTCTCACCTTGCCCCGACTCACTCACACGGCAACCATAATACCCCCATCCCCCATGCACCATATGTACACACGCTGATGTTACATGGCTAAGAGCCGAGTAATAAAGTAGATTGCATGTTAAGTTATAGCGTGGTACTAGGGTCTTAATGCATTACTTCCTTTCGCTTCTTTTTGTGTGTGTGTGAGGGGGGCATTTGTTGTTTTTTTGTTGGTGAGGAAGACTGGCCCTGAGCTAACATCTGTTGCCAATCTTCCTCTTTTTTTGGCTTGAGGAAGATTGTCCCTAAGCTAACCTCTGTGACAGTCTTTCCTCTATTTTGTATGTGGGATGCCACCACAGTGTGACTTGATGAGTGGTGTGTAGTTCCGCGCCCAGGATTCGAAGCCATGAACCCCGAGCCACCAGAGTGGATCACATGAACTTAACCACTACACCGCCCAGCCAGCCCCCCTTTTGCTTTTTAAGAGAGAAAGAAAAGTGTAACACAAATAAATTGACTTTCAACATAGAACACCAGGCACTGTGGCACTTGTGTGCAAATGGTACTAATGCCCCCAAAATGACACTTTGTAAGTGTCTACCCTCTCCTTATGAACGCGGGGGGCCTCGCTGCCTTAAGCCAAAACACGAGTCAACAATAATACCAGAAATTAAAGATACGTCTCCCAACCCCTTATTCTGAGTTCCTGCCATCAGACGAATTCCTGTAGCCTCCTAAAGGATCCTTGCAATGGGCAAAGCAGGTGGGACTATGGGGTCACCGTAAAGCAGAGAATCCTAAGATCTCCAACAGGTCCATGTGCCTGTAGTGAACAGGTGGCACTCCCCAGTGTTGGTGGCATATTTTGATCGAACTTTTAAAATTCAGAGTTAAAGTTCACTCACATGTTCATTACTATGAATCTTGCAAGTGTATCCTGTAGACCGAGCTATTTCAATACAGGAGTGAAAATGAAGGTCCTGATAATAACTTAAAATCTGACTTTCTCAAGTGTTAAATGCAGAAGCAGGGGGCAAAAATTAAGCCCTGGGGGTTTTGGGGCAGGAGGAGAGATGGGAGAGGAAATTTAACATGCATCTCTGAGACAGATTGCTGCGGAAATTTAGTTATCATGGTTCTATGGGGGAGAACTCATTAAATTAATCTGGAAAGCTAAAATTAGGAGAAATCAGGCAGATCTACGAATCACAGTAAAGCAACACACATCATAAGTGAAGGCTGCAGGGCTCTGTAACATCTCTCTGGTATCGAAATGCCGCTTAGGATAGGGAATAATTTTGACAAAATAGAATTAGGGGGATGGATGGCTGAGAGAATTCCATATGGCACATATAGACTTCCATTTTTAGATTGTTCATTTACACAGAGTTCAAACCCTTAGTTGCTGCTAGTGATGAGCCCACTGACTAGCCTTGGAATGGTAGGAATAGTGGTTCCATTTGATGGGGCTTGGGACGGTGGATGGTGGACACCTTCATTGTCTGTTAGTAGCAGAAACAGAGATCTGAGAGATGAGGATGCCAGAAAACTGGAGGCAAAAGCTGAGTGACACTAAAACACAGCTTTTACAGCTCTTCATTCCCCCACCGAAGATTCCATGTAATAAAGAAAGTCTTAAAAAGAAGAGGAAATCTCGCCCTTTAAAACCAAGGGTGAGGGGAGCTATGCTGAAGAAACGCTGAATTCCAGTGTTACAAGGCACCTGATCATTTTAGTGCCCTTCATTATCATGTTCTAAGAGCACGTGCTCTTAGAACGACGCTTGAGGCTGTGTTGATGGTAGACATTTCTTGCATCACGAGCTTTTCTGCTGGTAGCATAGTGACTTGGTTTGGGTTTATTATTTCACCAACCTCCCCAAACCATTTGCTTTAATTTGTGAGGTTTAGGATGTTTCTTTAACAGCTAATCATGCATGTTCATTCATTCATTCCTTCCTTCCTTTATTCAATTGTTCTTCCATTCCATAACATCTATACTTTATATACCTTGTTCCAACATAATGGAAAAGAATGACAGAGTCTCTGTCGCTTAAAAACTCGTGATCACAGACAAAAATATATGTGTAATTATAATACAATGAGGTACATTATGATTTTGTATAACTGCCACAGGCCTCTCTCTCCTCTCCTCTCTCTCCCTGTGTGTATCTAAATATTCAGACAGCATTCTGTTGTTGGAAAGGAGTACTAGAGTTGATATAATTAAACCAGGATTCAAGTCCTGACACCATCACGTGCTAGTCTTTTGACCTTGACATCTGGTGGAGTTTGGCCTCGAAGTCATCACCCCTCTCAGAGAGAGCCCGCATTTCCTCATCAGAGCCAACGCTCACTGATAGTTTAGAGTGAGTAGGTACCTATATGTGTTTTACCTGTATTGATTCATATGCCCTCACACCCGACCTAACAAGAGGTTGCTAATGTAATCCTCATTTTACATATGAGCAAACCGTGATGCATGCAGCCTACATAATTCACACAAGGTCGTGCAGCTTAACAAGCTTCGAACAACCGGGCTGTTAATCAGTGCTCTGTGCGCCTCCTCAGATAGAGCGTGGTCGGCGAGGTTGAAGTTAGAGAACGTATGGGTAAGGGTTTTGACAACTTTAAGCATACAAAGTAAAAGGTATAATTTTTAAAGGCTTTTAAACCCAAACTGTGCTGAGGGAATCAGCTCAAGGCGCAGTGTCCTCTGTTTACTTAGCGCCGTCCCTTCTTTGGATTTCCGTCTCTCGCTCCAGCTCTGTGGGCTGGGTGGGAATCTTGCTCCGGAGGATGACGATGCCGAAAGCCAGTTGTGCACCTGTTCTGGACCAAAGTCAGGTTAACACTGAGCCCAAGTCCAGTCCTGACACACCGTCCAAACCCCAAAGCCATGGGAATGCCCAGCCTTGGGAAGCACCACCATGGGGAGCCTTTGCTTTTCCCCCAAAGTCTGTCACGGACCAGCTGCTTGGCTCCATTTTCTCATCTCTACTAGCTCCCAAGTTTCTTTTTTATTGATGGCCAGCAGTCAACAAAATTACGGATCTGTGTAAGTTCTTTACCTATAGTTATGTCCCCAAACCAGGAGCACACGGACATACTCACTTTCAGACAAGGAGGTTTTCCTCTCCCCACCCTCAGGAGTGACACAGAGGAGACGGGGGATTCAGAGCTAGAGGGTGTGTCCCCAGCCTCACCGACGTCATACTCCTCAAAGCTCAGAGAGAACGCTTCTGAGGCTGGTCCAGTGAGTGAAGCCACTTTGTCCACGGCCGCAGAATTACAAAGACCAGGTCCCGGAGATTACCTCCAGAGGAGGCTGAAAGCCACCCGCTGGTTTGAAGTTCACCGGGTGCAGTCACAGCCCTCAGCACAGACCTTGGCCTGCCGTGAAGTTCAGTTAAAGTTGACGCATCCTAATAGAACTGATGAGTGGTTTAGGCCCACTGATGAGCGGTTAGTAAGTTCTACTAACTTCATTGCCTGAAGGGAACATGATTCCCATGGTGCTTTGAGGCAAGACAAGCCACACGAAACAGGAATCTTCCTGGGATTTTCTTCCCACCGTTGGTTCCTTCCAGCTTTATTTTGCTACGACTCAACCACCACCCTGCCATTTGCTCAGGGCCTCTCTCAGTTTCCTTCCTTTCCTCAGCACACTTCAGCTGGAACAGCAGATTTTTTGACCTCTGTGAAAAGAGCAAGAGTCAAGAACTAAAAAACTAAGCACATGGCACTGAATAGAAGGATACTGTTGACCCTGGAAACCGTCATTGCACCACATACCCGTTCCTCAACGAGGCTGTATCACCAGTGGGGGCGTGAGGAGCCCATTGGCCAACTTTCAGGCTGGAATCCAGTGAAATCGGGAATGCAGTATCTAGATCTGTTTTCTGTATTTTTGGTTTTTTTTTTTAACCTGTAAGATTCCCCAGGTGCTCTGCTCCATTCCGGTCAGCTGACAAAAGCAACGTTTCCTTACTGCGTTTAGTAGAATTTGAGGAAGTGTCACCTCGAAGCTCTCAGACACAGTTTTACATATTCTATAGCTACCAACTGATACATTGAATATTATGAAGCATTTTTCTGTTTTCCCCATTGTTTAGGTGAATTGCTCCCCAAACATTCCTTAACCGAGGTTCTCTCTCTCTTCCGGCAAGGTGTCCTCTGTCCCAGCCCACGTAGAACATCTGTATGCAGCCAGAATGTTCTTGGTGCTGACGGCCCTGCGTCTCCACAGACTGCTGCCATCTGGCCCCTGGCTGAGCACTTCTGAGAACCACATGTGTGAACGCTAGGCTTCTCCCTGGAAGACCGGGAGCAAAGCATTTCTCCGGGATTCCAGCTCAGTGACTCACACGAGTCTGAAGTTGTTTTTTCTTCTGGTATCCTCATTCTCCTAGGCTTTAAAATAATAGTTCACATTTATCAATAAAAACAATACAATTTCCTTTTTTTCTTAAAGATTGGCACCCGAGCTAACAACTGTTGCCAATCTCTTTTTTGTCTGTCTTTTTTTTCTTTTTGCTTTTTCTCCCCAAATCCCCCCAGTACATAGTTGTATATTTTAGTTGTGGGTCCTTCTAGTTGTGGCACGTGGGATGCCACCTCAAGGTGGCCTGATGAGCGGTGCCATGTCCGCACCCAGGATCTGGATCAGCGAAACCCTGGGCCGCCATAGCGGAGCGTGCGAACTTAACCACTCGGCCACGGGGCGGGCCCCCTAAAATTTCCTTTTAATTAGAGGAAATATTTTCAATTTGTCTTCTACCAGATTGAAGGTGAAATAAATATTTTCCATGCAATTTGCTATGTCACATCATAGAAATATAAATAAGTTCTAACAATTATGACATATATACTTGGAAAGAAGTTAATTTCAACTGTCTCTTTAAAAATAAAAATCTGATAATATTGCTTTAATCAGACACTGTCTTTTCCTCACTTAGTTCAAAAGAATGTGCCTGCTAAAAAAGTATAATTCCTTTTGCAGCCTTATAAAACTACTTTTTGAATTGTAAATGGAAATTAAAATGTTACTTCTAGAATCTCTTTGTTAGTTCAGCAACTAATTGTTCCTAAGTAACAAGAATTCGGCTCAGTTAATTAGCTAGTTATTTTGAGAAACATTTATCAGTGCTTATATCAGGTCGGCATCAAAAACAGAGAGAAGCCCCAGACACGGAGACGGCCCCGGGGGGCCTGCGGGCTGGGAAGTGAGGCAGGAGGAAGAGTGAGCACTTTCCCTCCAGCTCAGGAGGCAGGACCACAGAGACGAAAGCCCAGCAGAGCACAGCGCTTGAGTTTCCAACTGCTCTAGTTTCTTTTAAGGCAGGGCTGCCTGATTTTGAATTCAGATTTAATTTATCAGGACAACAAGGACCTTTGGTCCATAAATAAATAAATAATTTTTTTAAAAACCCTCTTCCCTCCTTGAGAAAACTTTTTTTTCAAAATTTATTTTGTTTTAATTACCGGTGATTTTCCTCCATACAGCCTTTTGGGGAGGTCAGTACCAACATAGTCAGAATTAGAATCAAAGGGAAGGACTCTCAAGGGTCACGTGATCTCCCTATTCCAGGGCCCCAAAGTGCACTGTGCAGGCTTCCTAAACACAGACTGTGGGGCCCACTCTGAGCTCTGAATCAGCAGGTCTGGGGCGGGGCCTGGGGATCTGCATTCTTAACTAGCTCCCGGGAGAGGCTGATGCTGCTAGTCTGGGGACCCAGCTCTGAGGACCACCACTCTCTCCCGTGAGACTATCAAGACGGGGGCTGCATCTTGTGAAATCTCTCAGATTATCTCGATGCCCGTTTCTTAACCACCAATCAGCTCTGAACTTTTCTCCACCAATCTCACCAGATCCTTGTTCACATTTGGTGTTCCTGCCCTCCACATGCTTTCTTCTTTTTTCTCTTTTTTTAATGGCATCAGATTCTGCAGACGCAAAGCTACAGATTAGCCTTGATTCTTTACATTTTGTTGGTGAGTTCTCAGTCTTTCTGATTATAAACTGGGATGTGTGAAGTAATTCATCTACATGTCCGTCAGGGATTTACAAGATAAACATGTAATGACAGCACACTGCTGCAGAGGCTGACAGGAGCCAGGCGTGGCTCTAAGAACTTCATACATGTTATTCATTTACATCCTCTCAACAGCGCAATGAAGGAGGTATTATTAACACCCTCATTCTATAAAGGTGGAAACTGAGGCCCACGGAGGTGAAGAAGCTTGCCCCAGGTCATAAACTGGGGAGGGGTGGAGCCTACCAGTCTGGCTTAAAAGCCATGCCCCTAACCACTCTGTATCCTGCAGTAACCTGGAAAAGTTCAAAGCTATTATTCTAGCTATTAGTGACTTTTTAAAATTGTTAAACTTTTCTGAATTTCTACAAAATTTTCCACAATTTTACTATGTGCATATCCTAAATTTAAGTAGCATCACCATTAAGCAAGAAGTAACTCAAACAGTCCTAATCTCCCACTGACCATCCCTTTCACCAGCATCAATCAAGAAGGGCTCCACTTCCTAGTTTATCATTTGAGAGATGGTTTAATGGTTGGAAAGATAAGATTTCCATGAATTTTGGAAAAGCAAAAGGAAAGACAAAAATCCTGATCCTCTTCAAGAGAGGTCATCAAACTTGGTCATGAAGGGCTGACTACAGCACGCATACAGCTCTCCAGGGACACTGCTCAGATGTGACCCAGGGCAGAATTAGGTTCTTTTCTCCAGTTTTTCTGTTTCAACAGCTCCTCAGAGAGGAAGATTAGAAAGAACAGCAGTAGCATGTTTGCTATTTGGGAGTTCCCATTCAAGATACCCAAGAAACAAAAGGATCATATCAATCAATTTATAAGAGAAATGTCCCATAATTTAATTTAAAGGGAATCCAAACTCTGGCAAAGTTTAAAAAGGTTGAAGACCAGTGACTTCACCCCAGATTCTAAAACTCAAACTCATCTCTTCCAGGCTGGTTCCATTGCGGGAGCCGGGAGACTCTCTCCCTCCCTCCCACCCCAGGGACCGGTCTGCAGGGTCAGCATATAGGGCCTTGTTGTGACTTGGGCCACATGACACTAAGTCTTAGAAACATTTCCACAAATGAAATTCCCTTGATTGAGTTGTACCAAATCGTGCTCTTCCAAAGCGCCAGTGTCTGAAGTTTCAGCTTAACTTTGATCTCCAGACTAGAGAGGCTTGATTAAAAAATTAACAGAATAGAACACATGTTTTAAAGATATCCTTTTAAAACTCACAAGATTTTCTGAGAAAGAGACAGTTGTTGTTTTTAATACTTAGCATTTCTATTTAATCAAATTATTAGAATAGCTTAGAGTTTAAAGACAAGGCATGAATTGAATTAATAAAATCATAAACAGTTGCAACTACAAAATATTATGTTTACGTGTCCAAAAAAAAGTTAGGAACCCAGATTCTAGCCTGCTTCGGCCCATAAGAGGCCACATGACCTACAGCAAATAACAACAACTCAAGCTCTCAATTTCCACAACAGAAAAAAGGGTGTATAACCAAATGTACAGAATAGTAGAGACAGAAGGATGATAAGAAAGATCTAGTGGTTCCCATCCTGGGGCTCCTGGGCCAGCCAGGTTAATGACGCTTTCTAACGGATGACAGGCAGTGAGCTATTTTCCTCCAAAGAGCCCTTCCAGAGGCCCTGGCATGAGCACCAGGCCACAAGGGTGCAAAGGGAAGAAAGTAGTTGTAATATGGAAAAGAAATCACTCGTAAATGAACCACTTATCAAAAGTAGCCCCGATCCTGTCCCATTTCTGTTCCCAGGCCCCCACTAGATCTAGCCTGGCCCTTGGTGTCAACATCTGTGTTCTCTTTGGTGGTTAACTTGATGCTTGTCACCTTTCAACCACAGAAAGCAAGTACAACGCCCAAGTCAACTGCAAAGTGAGTCCAAGGCCAGCACGAGGATGCTGGGGCTGCAGAGGAGAGAGAGTGGATGTCAGAGGATTCAGAGGTCTTTGGGCTGTGACTAATTTGTACCCGCTTTATACCCCCCAAAATGATCCCTCTTGCAAACTTGCAGAGAAAGTGAAATGTGAGGCAAAGGCTTACAGAAAAAAATACACCAAAGAAAAACACACAACATCCTTGTCACTCTGGTTGTTATTCTATGATGCCTATAGGTACAGACACACCCTTGACTGCGAGAATAACTGAAATAGAATAAACTTATTCTCATAATTTTCAACTTCAGCTTTCAAGGCAGAGTGACCTCTGTTTTACATGGACTCACTTTAATGGCCCTTTTCTGGAACCAATTATCCTCATATAATCAGCTGCCTGTATTTTAAAGTGTCTGATGGAAATAATAAATTTTACCACAGTCAACCAGCACAGGTTAATTAAAATATCAAATTTCTTTGGCTTTAGCCAATAGTATATCTTCCCGATGTGATAATCCTGGATATCTTACACTAATCAAAAGAAGTGATTAATGTGTTTTGCTAATGAAAATCTGAGAAAGGATTTATTAGTCTTTGGATGCAGTTTGGTTGGCAAAATTTTCAAAATATAGGCCCATGGTGAGTGAGTGAATAATAAAGGTGGTCCTTAAAATGAACAGATTGAAATTCAACAACATACACCAACCCTTAAATTTTACAGAAGCAGAAACTGAGGCCAAATGAGGTTGCAACTTGCCAAAATCCCCTTTCAGCTCTGAATTTTTATTTGTCTGGCAAATCTGCGTTACATTCCTAAGCCTTCCATATATTACAAGGTTTAATAAGTCTCACCGGTGATAAATATATTCAACCTCAATTCCTCGTAGTTCAACTAAAATCAGCTTCCTCTGCAGGTAAATTCCATTCCTTCATACCTTAGGAAAGCGACTGATTAATTAAACAAGCTTATGGCCTGTGTTAGAAAGGGCTAGTGTTTAGGCTCAGTTACCATTGCTTGGTAATCTCTGCTAATAAAACACACTCATACAAACATACGTAACGTATGCCTTAAATCCGTTTCATACAACATGTGGCTTTAAATAATGAGGGGAAATCTGGCAAGAGCATTTTGTGTTCTGTCAAACCAGAACAAAATGGCTTATGAAATTTAATTAAAGTACTGGTGCCTGCTTTCTTCTCTCTGAATTCTTTGTCCTCCTTAAGGACAAAGCTTTTCTTAAGTTATAATATTCAAATCCTCAAGTCAACTTTTTGTTGTTTTTCCCCTGTTTTCTAGAACAATGGAAAAGAATGTTAATTGAAAACTGAGAAATAAGGAAAATATTCTTGAAATGATCTCATGTTTAGTATTATTAGGGGTCTATTTAGAATTGCGTGATTAATAAGATTAATATATTTTACTTTTTCTATGAGTCATCTTAACATACTGACAGAAAATTAAAGATTAAAATTAAAGAAAAAGAATTCCCTAAAGTGTTGCTCTCAGCCCTTTGACTATACACAACTCTTGAATTTTCTCTGACCTGAAAGGCTTTGGGAGGGAAAGGGTTGGCTTCTCCCCACAAACTGGCCATGACTTTACACTGAAAATAAATCTCGGACGCATTTTGCCATACATATAGACACTTATTTAACAAGCAATTTCAAAAACGCTTCTTACAACCTGATCTGGAAGCTTGACGACGTGCCAGCTCTCTGTTCCTTAGGTATGCTGCACGAAAGTTTTCTCGAGATAGATAAAACAGTAATCCACAGGCAGGATTCTGCCCTTTCTAGTCTGCCTTGGACAGTCAGCAAACCCCAGAACCAACGAATGGACGCAAGATCGTCCAGGAGTCCAGCCTCGACTCCCCCCTTACCAGCACAAGTTTCAGGATTCACCAGATTCATACCAAAGTATGAAATACTTTCAAAAATACCTTAGGGATCCATGAATACCTTTAATGTCACCACTAATGGTCCATTTCCAACATTCATAATGCCTATAAATAAACCATGCTTTGCTGGATAAAAACCACTTGTGACATTTGGTATGCTAATTAGCCAAGTCTCAGGTGTTGAGATGCAGAGAGCTGAAGCACTGGTTCTAGTTACCTCTGGAAAGTGCCATTTTCTGATAAATTGCTTGCCGCCACCTCTGGAATCTCCATTAAGACAATCGACTGCCCCTCGGGTTAAAGACGAAACTAACAGACACATATATGATGTTATAAGATCTATGCTGGAGCATTTTTAAATAGATTACAGATTTCCTACCCAAGCCTTGACTGTTATTATTAGCCCTTTTGAGAGAGCACTTCTAGCAGTAACCAGTGAAATAACAAAAGGAGAAGCTCTATTTAAAATTCTCTTTGATTGCGTTTCTAAAGCTACCGGGTGTTTTCTCAGTTTGAAGAGTTAATCTTCATTTCTCCACGTGTATTTTATTTCACCATCCACCTTTACCTCCATGAGTTGGCAAATACTATTCACGGTAGAGATCTTGAATAGTTAATTTACTGCTATGTTAAACTTGGAGTTTATTATATTTTGCCCCGATTCCTGCTGCACTCTCAGCTAGAGGCGGTTTCATAAACAGAATGGTCCTCAAAGGACAGGGAGCACGCCTGTGCTTTTCTTTCCCCTTTTCATGTGAGTTGCTAAGCATTAGAATTGTGAAAACTATTTTTAAATTTAAAAGCGTTTACATTATTCAGCTCTCATGAATTCATATGTACACGGGGGCATCCACTGAAACAGTGGGCAGGCTTTGACACTGAGTCAGGAGACATCACCGTGACGGCCAATCTTTTAAAGAAACATATTCCAAATCGGCATTTCCCGAAAAATGAGGAGGGTCGGAGAGGGGTGATTAAGCACTGTTTTCCTTTAACCCGGTGGTGTTAGGGGAAGTAGCAGATGTTTGTTGAGTACTTATGTGTCCGGCACAGGTCCAAGGACTCTACACGCCCTGTTTTTTCAGATACTTTCATGATCATTCTAATCGGGATGACAAGAGTGTACAGCTGCTAAAAGAACAGAACAGGCTTGAAGTCATGAAGATCTGGGTTTGAATCCTGGCCTCACCACTCTGTCTCTAGGACCTTTGCCAAATTGTCTTCTCTCAGCCTCAGTTTCTTCATCAGTAAATAATACTATTTACCTTATGGGGCTAGTGTGTGTGCATGTGTGTGCACGTGTGTGCGGGGGGTGTGTTTTAATGACTGGCTTGTAGTCATCACTAAAAGGAGTGCTTATTTTCTTATAGTTAATGAATTAGCATTTCTAACAAATATGTTACAGGCTGAGTTGCGTCCCCCCAACTTGTGTTGAGGCCCTAACTGCCAGTACTGCAGAACGCGACTGCATTTGGGGACAGGGCCTTGAAAGAGGTGATTAAATCAGAACGAGCCTCTGAGGTGGGACCTAATCCACTCTGAAGGTCTCCTGAAATGAAGGGAGATTTGGACTCACAGAGAGACGCCAGGGGCATGTGTGTGCACAGAGGGAAGACCGCGTGTGGACCCCATGGGAAGGTGCCATCTGCAAGCCCAGGAAAGAGGCGCCGGGAGAAAGCAGAACGTGGATCTCAGACGTCCAGCCTCCAGAACCGGGAGAAGATACATTTCTGTTGTTTAAGCTGCCTGGTCTGTGATATTTCGTTACAGTAGTTCTAGCAAAATAATACAAATAAGTATAATTATCCACGTATTGGTATTCACATCAATTTAATAAAATATTTTTAAAATAAAATGTTCCATTTTTATCAAACAATCCCAATACAGAAGTTAACATGAATTATCCCGGAAAAAAAGAATCTTTTCCGAGTGGCAGAATAGCAAATGAGATACATTTTCAGGAGCCCACATAAAGTTTACACAAGTGGAAAAGCGGGAAATGAAACGTACCATGTCAGCATTTAGCCATTTGTTGCAGGTGTATTTATCAGGAATCTATCAGGTGATAGAAAGAGCTCAAAGAGCTCAGAGGCCAACAGTAAATCCCACGTTTTTGAAAAAATATTCCAAACTGCTCAAAAAGGCGGTGAGTTCTGAGTTTCCTCATTTCCTGGCCGTATGAGGGGAAGGAACAGCAGGAGTCCACACAGACTGCTGTATGAAGACACTGACCCTACAAACCAACTGGTCCACAAAGGTCAACAGAATTCTAATAACGCTGGTTGTGGTATGAGAAACACAAGGGGAAAACCCATTCTTGTAAAAAGCTAGAGTCTTTGCATTTTCAGGTGCCTCTATTTCCTCTAATTCCAAGTTATTTTCTTAAAATGCCTCCGCTCACTCCCCTTCTCCTCCCACCATGTGTCCAGGCCCCTCGTAGCGCTGTCTGCACTGTGGTGGCTGTTGGCTTCCAGCCTTGCTCCTCTGCTGTCCATCCTTCACAGAACAGCAAGGGGGGCCTTTCAAGTTCCAAGTCTGATCATGTCATTCCTGTCTGTAAAATATTTCAAAGGTTTCCTGTTTTCAAGTAGAAACCATGTCAGGTCCTATCGCTTGCCTGATGGCCCTAGGTAACCTGGCTACTGCTGGCCCCTGCTGGCCCCTGCTGGCCCCTGACCTCCTTGCCAGTCACTGTCTCTTCCTTCTGTCTGGTACACATGCCCACATGTCTCCACTCTAAGTCGTCTGCGTTAGATAGCCCTGGCCGGCCGCAGATGCTGACATGCCCGCCACTTTCTCTGCACCCCAGCTTACATACTGCCTCCTCAGGCAGACCGCTGCTCAGAACACAAGCTCCAGTTACCCGCCAGGTACTAGATGTCAGATTATTTTATTGCTATCACAGCGCTTCTCGTTAACGGTATTTCCTCATTTGTTTCTTTTTGCTTGTTTCTCGTTTTCTTGTTTTTTGTTGTTGTTGTTTCTTGTCTTCCCACTCCCGGCCCTTGTGGAATGTACGTTCCCTGAGAGTCACCGCCTGCCTGCCTGGTTCACGGCTGTGTCCCCGCTCCCAAGGTGCCACCCCACCGTACACCCTCGGCAGACATCTTTCGATTAGGATCTTGATACAGAATGAAGCTCGGGTGGAGCCCAAGTTCTGGCAATCGACTCTGGGAAGGTGAAAGCTGCAGGAGTTGTCAACAACCTATGTGTTTAGAGTTTGGTTGTGCGAACGCTGACGCCACTCTGTTCACACAGCTGCAGCGTATTGGGCTTAAGAGAAGCACTTCTTAAAAGTGGTAGTTTTAAGACAAAAATAATGACTAATGAAAAACTGATGACTGCTTTTACTCAAAAGCCATCTGAGCACGTGGATTCCAGTGTCAGTCTTTTGGAGATGGAGCCTGTGTGCTGCCACCAGAAGGAAACGTTGAAATGGTGGCAGGGCTGGATCCTTTTTCATAAATAAATGCTGACTATCCATAGACCAGTGAAAGGTAAACCCCAGTCCAGAATTCAGTTTTAAGAAAAGTCGACCTGGAAAGTCCCTTCATCCTTAGGTACTGGAACTAGTCAACGACAACTGTCTCCACTCCACTCGTAAAACTGACTGGCTGGACAGATTTCTGAGTTGATCTGAATTGGATTAAAACCAAAGGCTTATGGAAAAATTTCACATTTCAGGCATTTGATTGATTTGCCGTAGGAGAATAATTCCCTGCAACTCCTAAGACTTATGTTAGGATATGGAAGTCTTAGGTTAACATCGTCATAACAATTTAACCCTGTAGTGACATCTTGGAGGACAAGACTTAGAACAAAATATTCAAAATACATTTTCATCAGCAAGTTTATTTTTATTCGCTTGTAATTTTAGAGGTTAAAAATTCGACAATGAATACAGATGGCAGTACTCCACAATGAGACATTATCTGGATTTGAAGGTCTTCAAAGAAAATTAATATATTTAGTCGGGGCCGGCCTGGTGGCCGAGTGGTTAAGTTTAAGCATTCCATGTAGGCGGCCCAGGGTTTGGCCGGTTTGGATCCTGGGTGCAGACATGGCACTGCTCATCAGGCCATGCTGAGGTGGCGTCCCACATGCCACAACTAGAAGGACCCACAACTAAATATGCAACTATGTACTGGAGGGATTGGGGAGAAAAAGCAGAAAAAAAAAAAAAAGAAGATTGGCAAGAGTTGTTAGCTCAGGTGCCAATCTAAAAAAAAATAGAAATTAATTCATTTAGTAATCCTTTGCAAATTTCACCTCCGTTGCTGATAAAGACTATTTCACTACATCTAAACAAAAATGTTCAGTCGTTAACGATCTTTCTTTTTTTTTTACTTTCTCTCCTCGGTGATGTAAAATGTGCCATTTTAATTCGCGTATGTGCTAGTCACCTTTCTTCCCTTCTATTAACTAAATAATTCTTTTGATTTAGTACATCTTTGATCTGTTCATCTTTGTGGATTTGACAAAAACTTTCTTAGAGCCTACTTTAAGCAGGGCCTTCTGCTGGGTATTGATTTATTCCTTCATTAATTCATCCACAGCCTGATGAGACTTCTCTCTCTGGCAGACACGCTTCTGGATCCTGGGCACAGATGAATAAGATATGGCTCTGTCTTTAAGCCCCAAGCAAGCTAGAAAGAAATCTTATTTTCCCATTCATCGGTTGTTTTTTGATTTCTTCATTCAATGGAAAATTTAAGGTTTTTTTTTTTTTAGCATGATTTATCATACGTAAATTTATGATACTGAGAGTTCTTTTGCTTAGATATTTGATTTTCTCTCACTGTCACAGACATCTGACTATGGGAATTCTAATATCATTAACTCTGCTGTTTATGGATTGGTACACGAAAATTCAGTTTCGTTTTTGAACTAAGAATAAGCCTTTTCTGAGGGTGACCAAAGGCAACTCAGACATATAAAGGAACTGTATTCTAATTGCTTATTTCTGAGTTAGCTGTCTGGATCAGAACACGTTCCCCTCTGGGTGCTGCATCGTGTGCCTTGGTTTGACTCAGGGTAGTTTCAAAGCCTACTTAGCCCACAGCGTAATTAAAATATATTAGCAACAGCTCAGACTTAAGGCCTGGCTCCTAGAAGCAGAAGACATTTGGCAGAAGAAGGAAGAACAGAAGCATGTCATGACTTTCCTAGTCTCGGAGACTCCATTAGGTAACATTTGGAAATAAAAAATAGTTTTTTAGAGCAGGGTTTCTCAAACTGTGATGAGCATAAAAGCACCTGAGGGTTTTGTTCAAATGCAGCCTGTGCTTCAGGAGGCCCAGGCGGGGCCTGAGATTCTGCACCTCTGACAAGCTTCAGGTGATCTTGTCACGCTTGAGTGTGACAACACTCAACCAGTCACAAGATTCTGTACTGCAATCCGTCTGCCCAGGCCCCCTTTGTTGACTGTTCTCTCAGTTTACTGTGATGACCTGAGCACTCTCCTCTTAAGATATTTCCTACTCCCAAACTAACCACAAAGTCCTCCATCTCCACCAATAAAGATGATTTGGGCTCTGTGTAGGAGAAAGCCACCTAATTTAAACTGTTTCATCTCTTTCTGACTAATGTCACATTAACCCTGAAAACGTAGATTGATTTTTTTTAAGGGAGATGCTCGAGCCAAATGGAGTCTCCGGGGGGGGGAATTCGGAATGTTGTGTAAAAACAAAAGCAAAAAGCTCACACTGGGTGCTGAAGGAGGATATTTTTGAGCCAAGGCCTGTCCTGACCTGTGTGGAGGGTGCCTCAGGGCCCAGAGCCCCACAGCTGTTCCGGCACCTTCCAGAACTCCCCTTTCTCTTCTCCCGGACTGAGAGTAGCGTCTCTACTCATTCGTTGTTAAGTTCTGTTTGAAACAACGAATGTTTACTGAGCACTGACTTTGTGCAAGGCCCTGTGATAACGCTGCTGGCTGTTCATTAGTAGGCTCTCCGGGAGCTGAGGGTGGACCAGGGCTGCACTTTACCTGATTATTTCCTCAGAGGAAGCTAAGCTCCGCGTCTGTCCTGGCTGATGCTCCCAGTGTCGGATATACTCACACAGAACCAGCTGTGGACTTGGGGAAGTCGCTGTCTTTGAGGGCTTTTCTCTTCAAACCTGTAGAACCTTCCAATTCAGGCACTAGGGTCTCAATATATCACTCCTGTGTGAGCCCTTTGTGTCCCCCTGACCTCCTCTGGTCTTCATGATGCTTCTGCCTTCACGGACGTACAGTGCTGCTCCCCAGCCGTCTGTGGGATTTGAGACGTCTTAATGGAGCACCCCTCCATTGTCCTGGATCAGTCCAGCGTCAGTATCTGTGAGATCAAGCTCCCTTGAAATTTCAAGTTCAAATTTATTTTGGGTCAAAAACTGAAAATCCAGTGTGGTCTACAGATGTCTTTTTTGTATTTGACCAGTACAGTACTAACTTACGAAGAATGAGGATGAGAATAAAAGTGAGAGTGAGGAGCAGGAGGAAGAAGAGAAAGGAGATCAGACGAGCTTTAGTAAGTGGCAAGGTTACTGCACACCACAGGCCACACTATTGTCTTATGTGTGGACCCACTACCTGCCACATCCTGGCTGGGCCACCTGCGGTGTTTGTATTTCCCATCCTCTGCACTCACTATGGTCTGTCATATAAGCGGCTAGACCACAACTTAATTTGCTCATCCACTTCTCTGGTGCTTTTTAGAAGAATTTTTGGCACTATCTCACTCTTGTGCGACCATGTATGTCACGTCTCTCATCTTTCAGCACTTGATTTTAGAGTTTTATCTAGACAAGTGTACTAGGAGTCTCCATAGAAACAGATTGGGATATGTACAGTAGGATGTATACGTATATAGCGAAAGAGATTTTGTTTTAAGGAACTGGCTCACATGATTATGGAGGCTGGGAAATCCAAGACCACAGGGTGGGCTGCGAGGCTGGAGACCCAGGGAAGAGCCGATGTCATAGTTCAAGTTCGAAGGCCATCTGCTGGCAGAGTTCACTTTTGGTCAAAGCAGGTCAGTCTTTTGTTCTATTTAGGCCTTCAGCTAATTGCATGAGGCCCACCCACATTACAGAGGGCAATCTGTTTTGCTCAAAGTCCACCATTTTAAATGTTAATCTCATCTAAAAACACCCTCACAGAAACATCCAGAATAATGTTTGACTATATATCTGGGTACTATGGCCCAGCCAAGCTGACACATAAAATTGACCGTCACAACAGGAACAGCTGTCAAAAACAATCATGTCTTATTTCAAACTACTGTGGCAAGGGGCCCGCATGCACAAGAATTATCCTAATATTTCTCAGAACTGATTTGACCACAGAGGTATGAACATTTTGTCCACTGTGACTTCCTACCCAGATCCCGCTATTGGTGTTGGTGTAGCCAGGACTCATCCAGCTGTATGAGTGTGGGGGTGGGGTGGAGGGCAGTGGTAATATAGACATTTTTGGCGAGATTAATAGATATTTCTTTCTTCCATTGTAACTAAAGGATTTTATTCCAGTCCACTTTTTAGAAGTCTTCACTCTAGAATTACTAGAAACATTTAAAAACTCTTTGAGGTCACGTTTCATGTAACGAAACTATAAACCATAATCCTTTAACAGAAGCACTCATTTTCAATTTTGCATAAATATTTCTGTATCGAAGTCTTTCTAACAATTCCTACTCCCTTTCTTCATGTGAAGAAATTTGTGAGAGATTTGCGCTGACTCTAGTGGTCTCTTTGTTGTTCTGTATTCATTTTATTTGTGATTTTGCCAATTAAAAATTATTTAACCTTTACATTTATATAAAGTGGGAGAAATGGCCAAGTTGACACCAAAATGCAGATCAAAACTACAGACTATTTTACTTCTGTTTAAACTAAGAATGGGAATTGACATCAAGCTCAAAATAAGATTATCATAGATTGTTCTTTTGACATACTCTGCTGAGATTTTCTGAATAAGATAATTTGGGTATAAAAATTCATTGCTTTGTGTGTGTATCAGTTTATATGAAATAGTTTATCACAAAGCTAACATTCAGCTTTTAAGTGCAGAAGAGGTTATTAGATTGCAGACAATGAAAGTCTACGTTTACCATATTTTTAGTAGCGTAAAACTTTGATCCATGAAACAATTAGGGAACCTGTGCTTTATATATCAGCTTAAGGAGAGATCATGACCCTATTAACAATGGCCTTTGTGGTGGTTTTATACACTGTTTCTGAGTCCCAACAATTTTCCTTTACAGCATTATTGACACAGTTTTGCTCAAATAAATTAATGTTTGTGTTTTGACTGATTCATTCACAGAAGCGCCAAGCTCACGCCCTTTGGAAGGAGGGGGTCCCAGGACAGTGGAAGTAGGGGAGAAGGTTTTAAAAGTCCTCAAGCACAGCCCATGAAGATGTGAGCATCAGTTCTTTGAGTTTTACCAAAAAATGCCCTGTCTAGGAACTCAAGCTTGTCTTTCTGCAGCCCCCACCCCAAAGCCCTCCCATTCTGTTCAATCCTTGTGTCAAACCTTGATTATTTGCTGGAATCACACATACATATAGGAATCAGTGCTGATCTGCACAGGAATGTGCGGGTTCTACAGAAGTTTTATGATAGCAAAGGTGCCATGAAAAACTGTCACATATTCGTTGCCAGGAAGAGAAGCACCGCCCCTTGGAGCTCTTCTCTGTTGGTAACACACTGACCAGTCGCGTCTGCTGCCCTACCGGGCGGTGCACTTCCTGAGGGCAGGTCTACACCTTATTTGTCTTCGTCTGTGCTGCGGAGAAGCTGGCATTGGAACGGTGCCAGGCTCACAAGGTCGGTCTCTGTCAGAGAAGGTGAAGGAACTACCTCATGTAATTAGGGAGAAATGGCTGAATAATAAACAAGCATAAGAAACAGTACGTCACCCTAGGGCCCAGCTTTTCTGGTGTTTTCCATTAACAACAATGTGACGGAGCAATGGTCCTTTTTTTGTTGTTTGTTGACTAGCATAATAGCTGATTTGACTTTAAAGGCAAACCCCCTACGATGGCCCCTATCCCATCCCTCACACCTTTCCACCTTCAACTCTGTTTATTTTTTTGGGAGAAAACTTGAAAACTTCAAATAGCAATTAAAAAAAAGCAACTGGCAATTTTCAGAGCCTTCATACATACTACAAACTGCATATCAGAGAGCAGTTTAATTAACAGTAATTAATCAAACCTGATAAGTAGGGAGATAGAAATTATATCCATTTTTTAAATAATAATTACATTATATCTTCAGAGCATCCTTTCTTCCTCATATCCTATAACTCCAATTTATATCAAGTCCATTGGGTAAAATTATTCTTCCCACATTAAAGATGGGTAGGAAAAATTTTCCTTCTTTTCACACAAGCCAAGTGTATGCTGACCATCGTGTAAACACAGAAATGGAAATCTTAATAGACTAATGTCTGCAATGATATGTTTAACAGTAAAACGGGAACACGGTCCTTATAATAAGGTTTCCATAATATTAAATTTCTCTTTTCACAGCATAATTCCACAGTACGTACAGATTTTGTAGAGTGAATGCTCTGGTTATGCCTTCTTAGCCATCTCCTTTTAAAAAAAGAGCAATGAAGCTATTTATTCAAATATTATCAGGGATTTAGAAGTGCAATTTAATAATAATGTTAATAATAATAATAGCTTACACTTACAAAGGGTTTACCAGATGCTCGCACTGATTTAAGTGCCTTGCAGCCATCAACTCAGTCATTTCTCAAACATCCTGTGTGGTAGCTAGTACTGTTGTCCTTGTAGTACTTATGAGGTCTCTGAGGCATGGAAGAGGTCAAACAACTTGTCCAAAGTCACACCTAGGAAGCGGCAAAACTGGGGTTTGACCATAGGCAATTTGTCACCAAGGTCCGCGCTCTTAACCATTAGGGAATATAAATTTTAAAGCAGACTATGTGTTATAAATATCAGCCCAAATTGGCAGAGAGTATGTCTCTGCTTTACTATTGAATACACACCTCACGCAGTGCCTGGCACACAGTTTCATAAATGGTTATAGAATGAATACCAAAGTAATACAGGTGCCCAGCGGGACATCCGGAAAACGCAAATAAGCAAAAAGGAAATTAATCTGTCAACCCAACATATTGCATTTTGGTATATGCCATTTCAGTTTTTAATAAACATATACCCTTTTTTGCATATACACATACAAAATGTCATTCTTTATTATTTTTGTAGACTTTTTTCACTTAGAATTTTCCCATCTCAGAAAGTACTTTTCTGCAACAATAATTCTTCCCTTCTGTAACATTAGATATTCTTTCATGATCAATTTTAATTTACGTTTGGTAAATAAAGTTCATGTTGATGGCAAAGTCATGTTCTGCATACATATTTGGGATTGTATCATCTTAAAATGTAAACTGTTCTCATGTTTACCTATCTATGACGCAGAATTTATCATCTGAAATTCTAATATCAGTAACATTTGAAAGACAATCTGGTCCCTAGCAGCCAGAAATGAGTAAATTAAATGAATTTATATGTGAGAGTAAGTTTTGTCAGCCAGTAAGGATATGCTATCTCTTCACCTGTCTTTGTTTAGATGTTATTCAGAGGGTTTATCTTCTGTTTGATTTTTGAAACATTTTGTATTAATTATGGTGTTTTCAATCTACAAATTACACTGCTTTAGATCTTTCAAGATCTGAATTTAAAAATGCGTGTTAAAACTATGACAGCAAATTTACTCTCAACCTAATACCGTGTAATTTCACAGCTTGGCATTTCCATTCTGGAGCCACTGGACTTTTTATTAACAAGAGGGATAAGAGGAAACCAGCATAGATATGCCTTCTTTGATGAACCGTTCAAACATTCAATCTTCAATACACTCTGTTATACAGGGATCATGGGTTTTCAGGCCTTCCCCTAATTTAATTAGTTGAAAATGGAAAAGTTAATTACATATAATTATAGCTTTGCTTGAGTACAGGACTTCCATCACACTGACAGTAGATAAAAAGCGGTTCTTTTACTAACAGGCGTGCTGCTTTAGTCTATGTCATGCTAGGAGGGGTTCCATGGTAACGTTTAGCTGACATTAACCTAGCTCTGTAGACTTGTCATCCAAATCATACACAGAGGAATAAAGTATACTTAACTTAAAACAGATATTTTTTCTCTCTGATTTGAATCTTATTCTGAGAATGTCTCCTGATAATCCAAAATCCCTTATGTATCACAGCTTCCATCTTTTACAGGCAGCAATTTCACAGAAGCCTTCCAGGAACGATGGTATGTGCACAGACTTCCTTACTGCTGTGCCTGTGATGGAGAGCAAGTAAGAATCATCAAAATAGGGTGAGTGTTGGACACACAAAATTTCACTTCATAAACATACAAGATACTTTCAAAAGTTGTCCAAAAAATTCATTAGTTAAGACAGACATTTGAAGTATGAAGGACATTTTCCACACTGAAATAGTGCAATATGTCAGTAAAGCCAATGGCTGTCTCCTTGGTCCTCCCACCTCCTAACCTTGACTTTGCTGGATTATTCATCCACATGTTTTTGCATTCCCACATCACGGATAGTCAAAGACTTTCAGATGCTCTCACGTTCTCCTTCCCTCTGTCCTTCCAGGGCCCCTAACTGTGGACCGTTCCCAAGGCCGCTCCCCTGTCTTCTCCTTCTCACGATTTCCTTAGACGGCCACCCACACTTTGCTTGGGTGTCATCTACACGACAGTGAATCCAAATACCCTATCTCGTCATTCAGTCCCTCACCACCTGGCCATTCAAGTCTTACCTAAAAGTGGACCAGCCTGAAGTGACCTGGGAGTCCAGACCCGAGTAAATCTGGAGGGAGCCTTCTAGAGACAGGGAACAAACTTGACGTTTTGAAAGAATAGCAAACAGTTCAGTTTGTCCGGAGTGTGGGAGAGAGGGAGCACGGAAGGACACCCGACTGGAGCAAATACAGGATCACATTATGTAGCACCTGGTGGGCTATGGATCTTGTGAAGCTTTTGCATTTTATTTTAAATATGGTATCTTTGGAGGCTTGAGGCCATGGGAGTGACCAGTTCTGGTGACACTTTTAAACAATCACTCTGACTGTTGGGTGAAAAATGGCAGGAGAGGCAAAGACGGAAGCAGGGAGCACAGTGAAGGTGGGTTCAGCTGTCCACGTCCAGACACAGACCAGGAATGAGTGCACAGTATGAGCCAAGGCTAGCCCACAAAAGCTCATTTAAACTATAACATGCCTGAAGTTGTTTAACTTACCCTGAAAAATAAAGAGGCACTATTTCTATAATAGTAATGAATAGTAATGAAACGAAACAGAAAAGCAATACCACTTAATATGATTTCTTGTTGATCCTCAGTCTTTATGCTGGCATTTGAAGCAAAACTGGTTTTATTAAAAGATTTGGAGTTAGGAAGAGAATCATAGAATGTCTGCTGGGAACTTCTGGATACTTTAAACAGGTTTAGAAGGGAAGCAGAGGAAATAGCTCTATGTGGTATTTAATCAGACTTTGAAACTCATGACATTCCACGTAAGAGTGTGGGGCTTATCGTCCATGATTCACATTATCTTTATCTTTGAGATGACAAAGACAAGAAGAGGACACGAGTGAGAGAAAAACATCAGGGGCTTGTTCTGAGGTAAAAGAGAAAGAGTTGGAATAAAGCTGAGAGAGGAACGGAATTCAAGAGGATATCGTGTCCATAATAAACCCAGCTGAGGGGGAATTACCTGAGCTGTGAAAAGTAGAAGACCACCACTTGTGCGTGGCCCGCCTCAGTGAGAAGGAAGAATCAGTGTGAGAAAGAAGAGAAAATGTAATGGCTGGATAGTGAGAGCATCACAGCTCCAGAGATGAGAGGCAGAGAACCAGACAATAAAGCATATAAATGGCAAGTTTATGAGTCCAGGTTTGTTCATTTAAATAAACCTTACACTGTCAATTGATTTATCGATTATCAAGAGATTGCCCTTACTCTCTTAGAGCTAATAAAGAGTAGAAGACCCTTTCAGAAAGTTTAGGGAACCAAAACAGTAGACACCTCCACTTAAGCTTATTTCAGTGGTGTCGAGGAATTTCCCGCTCCAGAACATATTGAGATAGTAGCTACATATATTCTAGCAAAGGGTAGCCTTCTGAGCTCTGTTGGCAAAACACTGCCATGCTTTAATCTGGGAACAGAGTTTACTCTTATGAAATAGGATGTTAGAGGACGTATAGTTCTTGGTTGTGGATTCTTATTGAAGTAGTCCCTTTATTATTTGATAATATATTCCAAAGTTTACACCTGCTTATGTGTGTGTGTTCGCGCGCATGTATATGTAAACACGGAAGGACACGCCAGATTCCTTCTGGACAATGTATTATAATTTAAACATGCCCCTGTTAATGATTTCACTGGAATCCCACTTCAGGACTCTATATGAAAAACTGATAAAAATTGAGCTCAAACACATTGACATAAGGTTATATTCTATGAAAATATCACATATACTTTAAATGTCACTACTGCACAGTCTCTTCAGTCTAATTCATTATAAAACTGACAAAAGGATAAATGCATGCTAAAGCATAAATAAGTGCCTTGACATTTATAGCAGTATGAAAATTAATATGTTTTTAAAATAATAAACCCCAAAAAAATCTCCTATATTTTTATCTTTCCTGGCCAGAGAAATTGTGTTAGCAGCATGCCAGCAAGAATCATCCTAATTCTTGTGAACACGACTTTCACTGCAGTGTGGGCTGGTCCTTAAATACATTTCTCACTAGTGCCTCTATTTTTAATTTCTAATTCAACACGGGCTTCTTAATTCACTGTCTCTAAGTTGCAGGCTATTTACAAAGGCCGAGGTGAAACACTAAGCTTTCACTGAGTGTTTTGTTTTCAGCTTTTCTCCTCCTGAGGAATAACACAAAATGGACCTCTTTTGAAAACGTGGTAAGGATATATCTGGTGCATTTTCTTCTGCAATATTCAAAATAGACTTCCTGCATCAGCAATGACAGTGCTCTCTCAACCGAGCAAGAACCAGCTGAAGGACCGTCTGCACACAAAATGCACAGAGGAGATCAGTCTCAGTGTGTGAAGGTTAAGTGCAGTCATTTCAAAACAACAACAGCAAATTCTTAATAGTGTTTAGATTTTTAAGAAAATAATGGCTTGGTCTCTCTCTGTCTCTATCTGCCTATGTCTCTGGAAAGTCTGCGCGTCTGGGTTCTGGATTTCTCGTTGTTGTTAAAAAGAGATGCATGAGCAGTTGGTACTGTGCAGTGCAGGCTATTTTTACTTTTATTCATCATGATTTTGAACAACGGTTATAACAGGGTTCAAACATCACCCATGGGACAAAGGAAAACTTTCCTTTAAAGCCCACAAGATATGCATTTTCATTTCTCCCTATAGACAGGTGCGGACTTTTAATAGTCTCCATTGCTCCCCTGCATCACAGTGCCAAAGAAGCAGCATCCTACAAGAAGATTTTATAGCAAATGTTTCCTCACAAGCTTTATGATGTCATCACTTCCAATTCCTACAGGCTGGGAAACAACAAGGACATTACTATTTATGAGGCTTTGAGATTTATTTTACTTTTTAAAAGTGGCCATGTGAAACTAGTCTTTGGTGATAGTAGCAGGAATAGTTATTACCTTGGGGGGAAGGTGGCTACTTATCGACTGGGAGGGAGCCCGAGGGAGCTTCTTACTATCTTGTCCTGGGTGGTAGTTGCGTGGGTGGAGTCATACGTACAAGCCATCTAGCTGTACACTGAAGTTGGTGCCCTTTATTGTATATACGTTATAGACTTCAAAAAAGTGTGTGTGTTTGTGTATGTGTATATACCATTAGCATGACGATCCAAATTTAAGCAATGGAGCTTTAGGCTTGGATGAGAATCAGACACAATCGGATGATAGAGACACATGATTCTGATTCATAGTCAACTTATTTAACACCAATAAATAATACTCGACCGAAAGTCTACGTTATGTTAGGATAGAAATTTATTAAGCAATAATAAAGTAATACCTGTTAAAGTGAAACTGATTTTCTTCTGTGTTCAACTCTCATTCAGGGGAAATTGGAACGTACCTGTATGATGTCATATCCTCACTTCCTCCCCTCCTCCGCCTACCTTCTGTTCTCCGGACTCGCTCTTCAGCTCTCTCTTCTCAAGACGACATCCACTTGTCCCTTGCTTGGAAAGGACAAAACTGGGGTTGGATCATCCTGCAAATCCTCCAGGACTCTAACGCTGTCCTTTTCTGAGCTGGGAGTATGAGGACAACACAAATTGTGTACATCTTTGAGCGTGGTAAATTAAAGGGTTTAGGGCTTAGAAAGAGCCCAACAGAGATTTCTCCAATGCAGGAAATAGACTAGGCATCAACTAGAAAAAGATGATCACCTATGGGAAATATTTATAAATGTCTGGGAAGAGAATCATCATAAATCTCCTTTAAACATTTCCGGTTGTTTAAAACATTCTCATAACCTCCTGTCTTGCTTCACAGATTTCGTTCTTTTTTTCTATGTTTATTTGGGGACCTTACAGTCCCTGAAATGTGCCAAGCATATTTTATGAATGTAACAATCTCTTACCCCAAAACAAAGTGAATTCTGCCTTACCAATGTCAATAATCTTCCCTGAAAGATTTTAGAATCTTGACCTCAGAGACGATAAAGACTTTATAAAAGGAAAAACAGAAACATTTTTAAAATTTAAATTTTTTTTTTTTTTTAGATTTTTTTAAAATTTTTTCCTTTTTCTCCCCAAAGCCCCCCGGTACATAGTTGTGTATTCTTCGTTGTGGGTTCTTCTAGTTGTGGCACGTGGGACACCGCCTCAGCGTGGTCTGATGAGCAGTGCCATGTCCGCGCCCAGGATTCGAACCAATGAAACACTGGGCCGCCTGCAGCGGAGCTCGCGAACTTAACCCCTCGGCCACGGGGCCAGCCCCTAAAATTTAAAATTTTTAAAAGTCGTGATTACAGGAAGTGGATGATGCTCCAAATTTTTACAAAATGGAGGTCGGGGGGAGGGGGCTAGCACTGAGGAAAAGCTGTGCTAGTTTTTAATTATTGGCTATACTTTATCACATTTAATTTTGTCTTTAAAAATTCTTAGGGGAAAGATGGGATTTCTTTAATCATCTTCCTTAAGAAAGAATAGTAAAAAGAAGCCATTTTTGCTCAGAAATCCCCAAAGGAATTTGGGCACGGAAGTTACTTGTAATCTCTTCCCAGGTATGTTTCTGTACCTTACAAGTCTCGTTGTTTGGAGAGTTGTTAGCAGTTAAGTAACTAGTCACCCTCAAGACCACCTCAGGAGAAATTGGTAGGAAAAAAGTAAAGGTAAGCCTCAGAATGTCTAGAGACGTAATAATTTGTAATAGTTCAGGGACACACACACACACACATTGCATTTGAAATGAATACTCCGACCTACCATTTTAGCTTTTTCAATCCTAAAATTATGGTTGAAAAATTGTCCCTGAAGTCAGTTAAATGGTTGGGATAGGCATGTTTCAATATTCGGCTGTATCTATTTCTCTGTAACATATTAACCCCAAAACTCAGCAGCTTAAAACAACAATAAAAATGTATGTCTCCCACAGGATCGGGAATTCAGGAGTGGCTTAGCTGGAGGTTCTGGCCCAGAGTGTCTCCTAAGGTTGCAATAGATGTTGGCTGAAGCTGTAATTATCTGAAGGTCTGACCGGGGCTGGAGTCTCTCTTTCGAAGATGGCTCACTCAGATGGCTGGCAAATCAATGTTGGTTGTTGGTGGGAAGCCTCAGTTCCTCCCCACCTGGGCCTCTGGATAGGGTTGCTTGAGTGTCCTCACGACATGGAGGCTGGCTTCCCCCAGAGCAAGGGATCCCAGAGAAACAAAGTGGAAACTGCAGTGACTTTCATGATCTAGTCTCTAGAGTCACAGTCTGCACTTGTGCCATTGGCTGTTGGTTTCAGACGTCAGAGTGGTTCGCTGTAGAAGTGGACCACACGGGGCATGAATAAGCGGAAGCGAGAACCTGGAGGAATCAGCATGGAGGTTGGCTACTGCAGTCCCCCTGATCCCCAGTGATTCATTTTCCTCCCACAAGCAAAATGTGCTCACTCCCTCCCAAAGCCCGAGAAAGTCCCATCCCAGCACATCAGTAAACCCCAAGTCCAGACTCTCATCTTATAAGTCGAGGTGCTGATGTGGCCTCACAGGTGTAGTCCCTCAGATCCTTAAGGACAAATCCTCTATAATTGGAAGGCCCGGAGACAAGCCATCTGTCCCCTCCTCCACGCCTATCACACAACGGTGGAGGAAGCCTGGGAAACTCTAGACACGCCCCCGAGGAAGGGAAGAACTGGAGGCACAAAAGGAGTTTCTGGTCCACAGTAGCTCTGAAAATCGTCCACGCTAATATTGGAACCAGAAACTTCTGTATGCACTGAATCTGAGATTAAATCAACTCTTATTTCTGCACTGTCCTACTGGTTACAGAGGTTAGAACTATTCCGTGTGGGATGCGGGCTACTACATCTGCAAAAGGCAGGCCACAAGACACTCTTATGCTGTGAAAGCGTCCCACGTTACATTGCACACGTTTCTGTAAAAGGGCTTATCGATTGGAAACAAATGGACCAGAGCTGCCTGTGTCCCCTAGTGTCTGTGAAAGATGCCTGGGTCGTAGATTCAGAGCGCCAAAGGGAAGGATATGCAGGATGTGTGGTTGACTCTTGAGGAGTAGGACCCACCCCTCGTCCTACATGTGTAGTCCACGATAGATGGACTTGCTGTTCTGCTCACTTTCTGTCTATTGGCTGAGTAGCTGCTCTCAGAGAGAAGAAAGAAGTTTCTTCTTCATGCTTATTAGCCAGCCTACAAGGCTAATTAGACACTATCAGACAGTAGAGCCAGGTGGTCCAGAGCATTGGCGTTGGCGTCTGACACGCTACCCTTGGAATCAGAGCCCGACCAGTCACTAGTTATGTGACCTCGAGAAATTGGTTACCTGAGCCTCACACCCACCTAATGGGGACATTGAGAAGATTAAATGAGATAATGTATGTAAAGTGCTCAGCATACCGTCTAGCCCAGAGTAAGCCCTCTAATTATTATTATTACCAAGAATTATGGGAATTACCTGTGCATTTCAGGCTCTCTGGGTCAAAGTTTTCCCATCTGCAAAATTAGGGGGTTGAACTCAACTTCTCAGGTTCCTTGCAGCTCTACCAGCCTATGGGTTTTCTAGCCAAGTAGACTACAGAAGCCTTTTTTTTCCCCCATAATAATCACTTGCATTTAAACAGCTCTTTTAACTTCAAAATCTTTTCTATCTATAATCTCTCTTGATTCTCAGCATCACTCTGTGAGGCTGTTAGCCTCATTTGACTGATGAAGAAAATGAGAAACTGAGAGGCTGTAACCTGCCCGAATTAGTTGGTATGAAGTCGAAACTAGAGGAACCTGGCTTTTAGGGTAATCATCCCAGGTTCCTTCCTCCAGGCAATGTGGCCTATCTTGGTGTTTAATCCGCTTTACTTCAGCCCCAGAAACTTGAAAAGCAGTTAAATGGCCTCGGGAAGACCATAGAAATTGAATATAGATAATGTGGGCAGTTCTGATCAAAACCACTGGGAGACAGGAAGTATATTACATCTCGTTTGTCCACACCAACCTGAACAGGTCAATTTCCCATGCATCTTGACTCCCTCTGACACACTCAGATGTCATGATACCTATTGACACGGTGCTGTCATTTCCATGAGCTGTGTGTGACTTTTTAACAACAGGATGTGAGTAATTATTCAGCTCATCAGTTTTCTTTCTTTGCTGCTGATTGTTTTTAGTTTCAGGCTGGGGGGTGGGGGCGGGGGGGGGGGTTTACACAAAAGGAATTATCTCCTTACTATTTTAATCAGTAGCCATGTTTGGAAGTCAATGACTAGAAAACAGGTCCAGAGGAAATGAAGGGCTTGCAGTTGTCGATTGCTGTTAGCAGTGGGATAGAGTGAAGCCTGAAGCAGACAAAGCAAAGACGCTGGAGGGAGTGTGTTCAGCGGTCTGTCTGTCTTGCTCCTTCCCGGAAGTGGGACTCATGCCAATATACTGGGGCATTGAGCCAAAGCGTTGGTCAAATATTGACTCTTTGTTGGCAAGACTATCTGGCCACACCCTGGTTTAGAGGAACAAAGGTTTGCCAACACCACTGGCACAGTAGGCTAAGTCCCGATCCTCTGTGTTTGGTCGAGGATTTACTGTTTTTTTTAGTTTAGGATGCGATACCCATTTTCACAGTATTTATCTGGCATGGTCTTTGACTGCTAAATTCCTGTGGATGACGAGACACCTTTCTTTTTAATCTTAGAAATATGGTAAAAAAGATTCCAGCTGAAACATCCTGCTAGCTAGGAGAGAGCGTGCTCAATTCCAAACGTGAGTCTAAAGAGTTATAATCAAAAGGTTTTACCAAGTCCTGTCAACCTTCTGAGTTTTCAGCTTCAGTTTCTGTGGATATCTGGAGGCCCAAGTTTTAAAAAATATAGATTTGCTTTATATATATATATATAGTTATATAATATATATCTATATATTATATACTTCATATATAAGATATATAGATAAATTATACAATAATTTATAAGTTTATATAGTATTTAATATATTTATTATACAAATATTATATAAATGCAATATATAAATTATCTATGAATATAATAAGATACATTTATATAAGATATAAATATATATGCTTATATAAAAACAATAAGATCTACCAGCAACATAGTATTCTTTCAAAGATCATGTGTCAAGAAATGAAATGTTGTTGAGGGATGGGAAATTTTTTGACAGGTTGTTGTTGAAGTGTCTTTGATGCGGGGTCGGTGAGCCGAGGAGTCGAAAGAAAGATTTCTTAGACTTTCAAGATCTGGCAGTAGTGCTCTTTTATTTAGAGAATAGTGTGGAATAGCATGGGGACAGGACCCATGGGCAGTGAGAGCTTCTGCTGCCGCCGCTTCTGCTGCCCCCGCTGGCATGGGGACAGGGCCCATGGGCAGGCAGAGCAGCTGCTGCTGCCCCCGCTGTCATGGGGACAGGACCCATGGGCAGGCAGAGCTGGTGCGTGGCGACAGGACCCATGGGCCGTCAGAGCTCCTGCTGCTGCTCTGAGTTGAGGGTTAGGGCTAATTTTATAAGGCATGGGTACATGACTTATTTTTACTGGAGAAAAGAAAAGATGATGTAAAAAGTCATTAAATGATTTCAGGGCAGATGGGGTCTGGTTATTGTGCAGTCATATAACTTTAGATATGAATCTGGCCATATAGATCGGCATGTAGGTGAGGATGCCCTGGGCTTCTCTCCCTGGGGTCGTCCTAATTCATACCATAAAAAAAAGTCCACTGGGTCATATAGTTTGGCATGTAGGCCAGGTCACCTTGGGCTTCTCTAGCTGGGGCAGCCTTAATCCACATCATCTTGACTAAAAATTTATTTTAGATAGTAAAGTTCTTTTAAAATATTTATATAGAGTTAACTGTCTCCATGTTTGTACAGAGCTGTTGACTGGGTTTTATTAGCCCCCTGGGAGACTCGAGTGGAAACAACCCTAACCCCCCTTGCCTTCCTTAAAGTCTTAAAAGCAGCACTTCTTAGGCCCAAATGAAACACAGTAGATTCATTTTGAAGATCTGTAGATGCTTTTTTCTGAAGAAAATTTCAGACTGCTTGGACATGTGCAAAAATGCTGTTGTTGCTGAAAAAGCCTTCCGAATGGGGAGATTTGCTCTCACCTTGCGCGTTAGTCACGATTTCACAACCTTCTGACCACATAGTTCTCAATTAGAAACCTCCCTGGAGGCCTCTGTGAAGAAGGGCTGTATTACATTCTCCCACTTTGATGAGTGGCAGCTGAGCGCCTCACGATGAGGACCCATCAAAGGTTTTGGAGGCTCCAGCAAATCTCAAGCATGAAGTTACGAGAAGCACGTTTCCAGTTCCCACCTGGCCTCTCGGCCTGTCTGTCAGCTTCCTGTGCTCACAGCTCACGTTGTTTTGACTTCTTTTTAGTAGTTTCCATTGCGTGGTCCTGGGTGCTCAGAAATGCAGTTTGATAAATGCTAGCAAAATCAAATCAATTCACTAGACAGGTAAGACGGGAGCTAAGAGAGATGCCTTTGCCCAAATCAGAGTCCAAAAATAGAGAAAGCCTCAGCGAGGGACTGGCCTCGGTTTCCCTGGTGACATCATTGATGAAGTTTAGGCAACATAAACACACTTAAAAATGGTCAGACCCTTTTATTTTGGGTTTACCCAGGCTCCAGCTTTCCTGTGATTGAGGGCAGCACTAGAGTTCTCTTCACTGTTGTTCTGTCTCCTGTACCATTTCCTGCTTTTGCATGATATCAAAGATGTCTGCATTATTACAATTTAGCAAAGTGGTTGAAATGTGCTGGAAAATATATTTTATGATGACTTGTTTCTATTTTACATTTGAGGTGCAAATTATAAAATACTTTCTTTTTGCTCCATTCTTATTAGCTCCTCACATATTTTTCAGAATGATTTTTTCCAAAAGAGAACAGCAAAGAAGATCACCGAAATAGCAAGTATCTGTTTTTCACAATTGTACACATAGGCTTCTTGAGAGGCTGTGAAATTTGGGAGAATTATTCTCTCAAATCTCCATCACCCCTTACACGTAAACAACTGCCCAGGCCACGTGTGGATGACTGTGTTCCATGTCCTGGGCATGTCAGAATAACACTCAGAAATGAATTTCCCCTTCAGCCAGTCAGCAAATATATAAGGAGTGTCTATACATATACCATGTCCTAGGAAGTAAATGACCAGCACACTTTTCCCTTGACATTTTCTAAAAAATGTTACACGTTTATACTGGCCAACAAAATGAATGAAATTGGGGCAATTTTATGAGGCATAAGCAGAAGAGGTCTAAAATATTATCATTGCTAATAAGAAGCACGTATAACAATAAACGTGTCAGCAGGAGAGAAGGCAATTTTGCATTGATCTCAACACATTCAACAGATTATCACATAGTGATGTTTAAGCAAAAGGATCTTGGGTACTCTCAGCTGTCTTTCTGTTCAGTTCCAATTCTACTGGAATTTGGAGTAAATTTAAACCCATACTTTAAATTATTTCCTGAGACCTCCTACTAGGACCTTTTTATTTTGTGTTGACTTGTTTTGCTTTGTTCTAGGAAGTTTTGTTTTATTTTTGGCATTAGATATATGCTTAAAATGTACTTCTTCATTAATTCCATAAATGAAATAGTTACAGAAAATTGGTCAGAGGAAATTCTAGAAAAGAAAATATTGAATGAACTCACAGCCTTTTAAAAGATACTGTTTTCAAAAATCCCTTAAAACTGACATCTGGTAACCATTGCATTTTAAACATATTGAAATGAAGTCCATTTTCCCATATTTCCAGATGCTCTTCTTTATGGTCCTTTTATACAGGGCAACGCCAACCTACCAAACGCGGTACAGTAAGTGTTGCGAAACATATTTAGCGTCGGCAGCAACATTACTTCACAAAAGAAAAATGTGAATTGAGAGAGTTGTATTTTTAACACCAATTTAGTTTCCCCCCTTTTTAAGGTAGAAAAACGTGGCATTCCAAATAATGCCCTCCGCAATTCTTCCCAAATCCTCAGCCAGAGGATTCCTGCCAGGGCATCTATAGGAGGAAGATGAGAGGACTCCGGGCCTCGTAGGCTGGTGGGCTGTTACGGGTCCAGGAGTTGTAATTAGCCCAGTTACTCCAGAACTTTGAAGACTGGCTCATGGTGGGAAGCAGACTTGGGAAACCTGCTCGTGAAGCCATGCAGACTCCGAAGAGGCATATCTACCAGAAAACTAACATTCATTTAGAATGAGGGGCTAAAATGTTGAGAGTGCAATTAGAAAAAAAAATAAGACCTCTGGACAAACTTACCAGACGGCCTCTCTCCCTTCTGCTTCTGGATGTCAGGGCCCCTCACTCCATCTTAGAAATTACCTGGGAAATGCTACCAAATTATGGATCTCTGGCTGTGTTTCTTGGGTTCTAGGGTGTATACTTCTCTTTCATTGGTGTCGTTGCTACACCAACCATTGCTTTTCAGGGGACTGTCACAGTTGGTTAGGATTTTCAGTTTCACAACTCGTTTTACATTCATTATATTCTTCTTGTTTCTTTATTTATTGTTTTTTGAGGAAGATTAGCCCTGAGCTAACATCTGCTGCCAATCCTCCTCTTTTTGCTGAGGAAGACTGGCCCTGAGCTAACATCTGTGCCCATCTTCCTCTACTTTATATGTGGGATGCCTACCACAGCATGGCTTGCCAAGTGGTGCCATGTCTGCACCCAGGATCCAGGCAGGCGAACCCCAGGCCACCAAAGCGGAACCTGCGCACTTAACCACTGTGCCACCAGGCTGGCCCATCTTGTTTATTTTTTTATTACGATATGGCTTCTTTACGGTAAAGTGCTTGATCTTAAATTGTAAAGCTTGGAGATTTTCCACATGTTTTTATACCCACATAGCCATCACCCAGGTCAAGATAGAGAACATGTCCAGGCTCAGAAGGTTTCCTTGTGCCTCTCCTAGGCAATCCCCTCCCCAAAAGTGAGCCTCTACTCTGAAGTCTATGCCCCTGGTTGAGATGATCATATTTTATTGGCTTCTTGATCTCATCTAAGAAAGTGCTTTAATCTCATTTGGGTCCCAATTTTATTATAGTATAGATTAACTCAGGGAAATTGTCCTGTGAAAAATAACCCTGACCATACTAGGTGGATTCTCCAAACGGGAGGAAAATGAGTATGTTTGAGAATTGCCTTTCTAACTTTTTCTTGCTGGACATCTATCCCTGATTTAATACCCCCTTACCTGGCTCCCCACCCCTTCCTTTATGGCTGTCACATGTCTCTCTTGGTGCCATAATAAAATCTCAGGAGAGAAGAACTGGGCCTGGTGGCAGAGAGGGCGGAAAATCAAGGATAGTTGAGAGGAACGTGGGAGGAGCGTGCTTAGGGCAGTGCCAGCTGACCACACGGATTAGGGAGGCAGAGGAGCTGCAGATCTCCGGAAGGGACATGACGCAGGGCTCCGCAGAGCTCCCCAGTCTCAGCGGGCTAATTCACTCAGTGGTCAGCACCTGCTCGATGAACAAATGTTTGCTGATACATCGCAGGGTCAGTGCTAGCACTACAGGATTACGTTAGTGTGAGGAGCCGTTTAGCATCTTGTCTTCCCATGTGTGTTTTCTCTGCAAGCTTTGCCTTTCAGCTTGGAACACCCTATTTGGAAGCACTACTGGAAACTGTCTTCTGGCCAGCCTGCCAGTGAAGCACGATTGGTTGATGCCAGAAACCATTTCAAAGTCCTGTGGACAAAGGTATTGTAATGAGGAAAACTTGGGTCCCCTTTCTTCTAAGGCAATAAATAAATAACTATGACAGCCAGCACTTCAAAGCAATGGTTTAAACAACGTTCCTACTGAATACCCTTGAGTCAGAGCGTTCCAGCGGACTATTACCATCTTTGTCTAAGCAGCTAAGGGGAAATATTTCGTAAAGAAAAGCACAAGGTGTATTTTCTGATCAGGTTCTCCTTTGTATTGCTTCCTTGTTGCAGTGTTTGCATCTCTCCTGAGTTCTACTTTTTCAGTAGAAAACTTGCCCCTAAATTAAAACAAAATTAAAGTAGAATGTTCTTTCTAATTGTTTCACATGGCAGGATGCCCTAACTTCAAAGTTTATTCTTATAATGTTCTAGAAATACCTTGGGTCAAATGATGCCATAAAGTAGATGTAATGTCTACAACTAGATTTTTAAGTCATTGTGAGCGTCCCAAGCCACTTTTAAGGAAGTTAGGGTTTGCAGGGAACTTAATCTGATAATTTCCTCTTTTAAAATTAAAGCTAGGTTCAATGAACGTCCTGGTTAAATAACTAGGTTGAACAACTAGGTTGAATGAACGTCTTCAAGAACAATCTGGAAGGGGAGAAAATGCCACCGAGACTTACCATGACCATCCAGAGCCTGTGTCTGTAGACGAGGAGAGGACGAGTCTATTTCTTTGATTTGGCGATTAATGTTTACAAGCTCCATGGAATTACTTCTCTCCAAGTGGTCGCCTCTGTAATTACGGCCCTGCCTCCAAATACCCGATGTCTGTGAAAAGCAGTCGCTTCCCGTTCGCCACGGGATGAATCTGACTGCCATGGTCTATCTATCACCAATATTGTAGGAAATGGAGGTAAAACTGATATGCAAAAGGGAAGGCCTGAAGGAGAGAAGAAATGTTGATAAGGCTAAAAAAACTCTTCTTAAAAGAAAAGTCTTTTAGGGACTAATCCTGATGCAAACAGGAAGTGAAGGGAGAAAGCACTAACACTTTTAGAAAGAACCTCAGAGGCCTGAGATGGAGCTCCAGATGCCACGGGGGTGGGGATGTAGGGGGACCAGGTGAGCACCATCTGTTACAGGCCTTCGCACCTACAGCACGAGCCCTTTCCCGAGCCCGTGCAGACGTCCTGGGCACCCCCTGGGCTCTCTTGAGAACCCCTGAGTCAATGGCTTCCCCTTTGTGATCCGTACACTCCATCTGGGGCCAAAGTATCACCCCCTGCCCCCGACTTCTGGCGGGGATGGGAATAGAATACGTGGAACCGCAAGTGATGAAGCACGACACAACCCGGGATGACCTTTTGATACCACATCCTAGCTTACGAGAAAGCTTGCCCCAAGGATACCAGGTGTGAAGCTTATTAAGGACACTCCTGCAGAGAGAGCTCCGGTGAACCTCCCTGCCCATTCCCCACGAGGCGGCCGGGCAGTCTCCGACACCAACCACAGTCAGGGAGAGCGTGACCGAGCATCACCCAGGCGGAAGCCAGCAGGGAGGAAACCCGACTTGTTCTGTCAGGTCAGCAGTCCGCTTGGCTGTAAACAGGCGAGACTGCGATGCAGTGAGGTAATCCAGCCTGACTCAGTCCTTCCTAGAACCTACAGGTCATTTTCCTGAATCTTCCATTGAGCAAATAAAAGAGTTTCACAATGATGCCATATTTAAATGCTTATCCAACCCTCTCCTTGTCCTTTCTTTCATTCACTTTTCTTGAAATGGATCCAGTAGAAACATAGAGCAAGAGAAAAGAAAACAAGGGAGAGAACAGTGCCATCTTCCTCTCTTGAGCGGGTTTACCCTCCTCCCCAGGCCACCTGCTGCAGGAACAGACACAGCAAAGTCAGAGGAGAGAGAACAGAAGGCAGCCTTCAAATTTCTGCATTCAGTTCCCTAACTTTGCAGATGAGAAACCTGAAGACGTGACACCGCGAAGAGGCAGAGGGACTGGCCTCAACCACACACAGGTCAGCAGAAGAGCCCAAACCAGAAGTCCCGTCTTCTGACTCCTGCTGTTAGTCTAGAAGTTTCCAAACTTGAAAGAGGTTTCAGAAATCATGGGGCACAAGAGCTTTCAAATTCTACTAACATTTTGTTCCAAGGAAGTCTTTTCTAAGGGTGTAAACTAGTGAATGTGGCATTGTCGTTGCTTCTGGCCCAGCCTGAGGTGCCCTCAGTCCCAAAGCTGACCCCTCCAGAGGAGGCCATTGGTGCATGGATCCACTGATGTCTCCCGACCCTTCCATTTCACCGGTGACATGCCCCACCTCTCCAAGACACTCAAGAGGAAAGGGTAGAACCCAGATGGGCAGCCCTTCGCATCTGAAACAATTAAAAAATTCAGTATTAAAGCTGAGTTCTGAATTTAACTCCTGGAGGGTAAAGAAAAAGGAGAAATGTGATGCACACTGTCCCCAAGGAGGAAATTCCCCAGCTCCTCGAGAGGAAGCACGTGCCCACTGCTGCCAACCCTTCCCGCTCCCTCCCTAAAGTCAAACTCAGAGTTCTCAGGACCCCACTGCTCACAAATCTTGCGCTCAACCCGAGTGCGGACATCCAAAGTGAAGTTAAGGAAGTGGCTCTACCCCTAAGTGCACATACATGTGTTTTTTATGGGTTTTAGGTTATAAAACTCTAAGGGTACGGAGTATGTATAAACACAGATTCTCTCAGTTACCCATCATTCAAAACTGACTGGCCAGAGTCCTTTGATGAAACTTGGAGAACATACTTGGGATGTTCTGGTTTCTATCATATGCATACGTGACATCCACATTAGGGGTCCTGTGGATTATTCAGATTTATAGCCAGTCTCCTTCTTGGAGAGGCCGTTGGGGAACCTCCCCTCACTCCTCGGCACTGAACATTGGAGTGTACATGCTCTCTGCATTTAGATGCTGCTACGCACAGAGAAATCAAACGATGGTTTTATGAACATGCAGCAAAACTCCATGGACGTGGCAGGGACACGTGTATTAAACCATGGCCAACGACTCACCTTCAGCACCAGGGGGACCAGCTAACTGCAGTTTTTCTCTCCGTGGAATTGCCTCACAAAATAGTGACTCCCAGCTGGGATACTGAGATGCTGTTCTGTGGTTCTGAAGAGCAAGTTTCCTTGGCATCAAGGTCACTCTTCTCTCTGGACTCTACAGCTTTATAAGGGACAGGTCAGTGTCAGCCCACGTGTGGGGCATGGAAGGGCCCCCCAGTACACTCTCAGTAGCACCTCGGGACAGCTCATCTCCCATTTAAAGTTGAGCGAACTCAGATCGATGTAGGAAATCTCCTGAGTCTTAATCCAGGTTAAAAGACACATTAGGTACTAGTGACTATAGCTAATTTCTAGGGTTAAATTACTAATAGGTAAGAACTCAAGACCTCTGGCATGGCTAGGAAACAGATGAGCTCCAGATAACAGAGAAAGTGTGGAGTCCAGGAGCAAAGGGTACAATGGCTGGAAGGCTTTGCTGGAGGGGAAGGAATTTTGCTGGGCATGGAGGCTGAGCCGAACTCACTACTCCTCCTGGGAGCTTGCGACTGATCCAGAAGTGAAATCACCCAACTTCTGTACAGGCCTAGCATCCGTCATACCCTGGAAGCCAGACAGAGCCATCAAGAAACTAGAGAGTTCAAGGTAAAAATTAGCTTCAATAACTAGTGCCGTTCCTATTCTGTGAATGTGCCTTTTTGTGCATTATTTAATATCTTGTGAACAGCTGCCCTCAGTTATAATAAGAAATGTGTTTCCCGCACTCTGTCTCACCTATTTAGAGGGGTGTGGAAAGAAGGTAAGGGGCTTCATCCCAGAGGCTGTGGTCCCGTTTGTTTATTTTATAGTCACTCAACAAATACTTATTAAGCTCCTCTTAGTAGATCCACATACTTACTGATCTGGGCACAGGGACAGACGATGCCTCCATCCTCATTAGCCTGATAAATAGCAAGTAAACGAATACAGAAAAAGCATCATTACAGATTTGACAAATGTAGCAAAACAAGGTGAATGATGAAATAGCCTTCATTGGAGGGGACAGTCTTTGCTGAGAAGGGACACATAGACTGTGTGTGGGCTCCCCAGTCTCCATGGCAACTACGCCCCACTGTACTCGGAGCCCAAACGCAGCCACACAGCCTGTACATGTGGAGAGCTTGGCTGTGTTCCAATAAAACTTTATTTACAGACAGTAAAATTTGACTGTCTTATAATTTTCATGTCCTGAAATAGTATTTATTTATTTGAATCCTTTGAAACAAAGTTAAAACCCTTCTTAGCTCGTGGGTTGTACAAAAACAAGCGGAGGGTCAGGTTTGGTGGACAGACATGCCCTGCCAGGGTCTGAACGTTTGTGTCCCCCAAATTCTTATGCTGAAATCTTAATGCCCAGTTAGGAGGTGGGGCCTTTGGGAGGGGCTTTGGCCATGAGGGTGGAGCCCTCATGAATGAGATCAGTGCCTTATAAAAGAGATCCCGAGAGCTCCCTGGACCATTCCACAATGTGACAACACAGCAAGAAGTCAGCCGTCTGCAGCCTGGAAGGGGGGCTTCTCCAGACCCTCACCTGCTGGCTCCTGATCTTGGACTTTCAGCCTCCAGACTGTGAGAGCTAAGTTTCTGTGTGGATAAGCCACTCAGTCTGTGGGACTTTGTTATGGCAGCCGGGATGGACTGAGACATGTCTTTGCGTTAACTCCTGGCTGCGTGACTCAGGGAGAAGGGAGTGCGGTTAACTGAGATGGAGCTCGGTGTGGCTCCTCTGAAGAGCTGATATCTCAGTGGACGAGAGGAAAGCAGCTGTGGGAAGAGCTGTGAGAAGAGCATCCCAGGCAGAGGAAACAACAAATGAAAACCCTGAAGCAGCAGGGCCTCAGAAACCCCGTGCTGAGCATCGAGGCTCGTTGAGGAGTGAAATACTGAAGCAAAAACCTTTAAAAATACATGTCTGACTGCACTTGTGGGCATCGGTTCCAGGCATTAGGTGATAAATGTTGTAAAAGGGATGGCATAAACATGGCATAAATAATCCTTTAATGGAACTTCACACTCTCTGACTGTCATCATCTCTGGCAAAGAATGATAGGTGGACTTTTTTCCCTTGTGCATGATCACTTGGCAGAGTAAGAGAAGAAGAATTTAAAATCTTTGTGTCGATTATAATGAATTATCCTGTAGAAATGGTAGACATTTTTCAGCGAATGATTTTACTGTGTGTCTATGTCATTGAGCACGTAACCATAGGTTTGCCAGCCAAGTGTTATAATTCACGTGGATATGCTTTGTACAGAGAAGTTATGTGTAAAGATGAATAAAATATACTTATTCACATATACATTAGAAGTCTATTCATCAGAGTGTTACTTGCATATAAAAGGCTTTTCTGCTACCCCCAACTTGTCACCTGGCCATCTGGATAGTACGATTGGTGAACATCCATAAAAATGAACGACAAAAGGAAATGCCCAAATACTGTTTTATAGAGTGGTTTTTTTCTGAACCTATACTTCATTTGTGATTTCAAAGCTTGGCAGAGAAAATAAAAAAGCAACAGAAAAAATTGCTTGCAGAGACACCTCATGTGCGAGAGACATGATTACTTCTGTCTATATTTTAAATCTGTGACAGAACTCCAAATCTTACCCCGATGCTGCTAAAGGGGAACATTTTCTTCATTTTAGAAATAATATCCAGGGAACACGCCCATCTGTCTGTTGCAAGAAAATATCCAAGTCACATGTTTATCAAAAGAACCCAAAATGTTAGTGAGAGCTAAAATACGCCAAGAACAAAAAAAAAAAAGAAAAAAATCAAGGAGAATAGCGGGCAATAGTGTTTTAAAACATGTTTCTGGTGCAAATGGTATGTAGGGTGTCTTTACATTCAAAAAACCTCATGGCATCTTACATTTACGATGTTAAAACAGTCTTAAGAAAGATGGCTATGAGGTTCATCCCATATGGGAAACAGAAAAATGTTGAATGATGTCAAGAAACACCTGGCGCCTCTTTCAGATTTTTTCACCAGGTGAATCACCATATCTTAGTTTGAAAAACTTTTACCTTTGTTACGCTGTATCGTTGCATAGTTTAAGGATGTATATTGTGTAGGAATTTTGAATGGTTTAGGTTTTATCATGGGTTATGATAATCTTTGAATACAATTTTAATTAAATTCAACAATCACTTATCTAACAGCCTATAGTGTCTTAAATAAGAAAATAAATAAGACTGAACTATTTCCCCAATATTCCATGTCATCAGAAAAAACAATCTCCAAGAAGTCTGATTTGAGGGTGAGAGGTATGTGTTGTGATAGAGGGAGAAAATGGGAAGGGAGCAGAGGGCAGGAAATGGCTCCTTTTGGTGGAAGAAATCTAGGATGTTTCGTAAATGAGCTGGCCCTTGAGCTGGGCCTGAAACCTGAAGACATGGAGGAAGCGTCGGGCCACAGACGTTGTCCTCCGTGGGAAACTATCTTGTAGGTTCTCGAGCAGGAAGTGCTCCGATCAGTTCCAATTTGTTTTTGTTTTTCATGTTTTAAAAAAGTTGTAAAACAGAATAAGCATACAGAAAGGTACACACATCATAAATGTTCAACTTCCGGCTTTTTCTGAAACAAACACCTGTATGATCCTTCTCCTATCAAGTAAAATGATAAAGCACTAGCAGAATGCCAGGAGTGCTAGAATCAGGGTGGGCTTCAAGGAGAGCCCCCAAGAGTGACCCTGGGCCTGGTGCAGAGCGGGGTGTCCCCTAGGCTCAAGGTTCTGCTGTTGCATCTTGAAATTCTTAATAAATTTTGAACAAAGGACCCCGCATTTGCAGTGTCATTGGGCCTCACAAATTATGTGGCCTTTCCCGTCCCCAACCCTCATTCTGAAACACATTCAAATGTGCAGCTCCCCCCTTAGTACGGACCATTCCTTTTTATTTTCTTTATGGTTTATTCCCTAATTACACATGCCTGAACAAAATCGTTTAATTTTGCCTTTTATGAGCATTATATAAATAGAAGCATACTGTATGGATGTATGCTGTTGTGTCTGTCTCTTTTCACTCAACTTTGGGGCTTTAAGAGTCATCACACTGTGACTCATTCATTTTCTCATCTGTCTTTCTAATGAGCTGTATCTGTTAGATTCCGAGGATTGATTGCTACCTGGGGGACAGCAGGAGTGGAGGCAACAACCCAGTTAGGAGTCTGGGCATACTGATGTTTAGAATGTGAGAGCCTGGGACCCGTGAGTACCATGACAGGGCACTCTCTCCTCTCCAGAAACCATTATTTCAGAGCCCTCAGACTTTGGGAACAACTGCAGATGCAGAATAATGTTAAAAATCCAAAAGAACAACAACAAAACCTTGCTTTGGGGCAAAGCAGGCCCCGAGCATCCAGCCACAAATGACCAAGTGACAATGAGGACAGTTCAACGAACCAAAAATTCTTCCCAGCATGCTATGTTGGCCAAGGGAAGAAAAGTGTTGTAAGTGTATAGAATACTCACCACACACACACGTTTATATATACACACACATATGTGTGTGACTTATACATTTATACATGCTCACTCTTTTGGGCACAAACTAGTTAATGTATGGAAATAGCATAAGACAAGAAATAAAGTAATTTTTAAAAAGGAAAAGGAAAAGTAGCAGAGAGAATCTGAGGCCGCAGCACGCTGGCAGCCACTGTGCTGTGACCATGCATCTGTGACTGGAGCAGACGGGGCAGTGGGAAGGGCAGCGGCCTAGAGAGAGTGAAATGGGACAGGATGAGTTGGCAGTGGGTGCACAGACATCCTCACCGTGCCCTCCGTCCATCAGTGATGCAGCAGTGGGGTGCGTGCCCCAAGTGGGCACATTACAATCACTGGCAGCTTCCAGCAGAGACAGGAGCTACCTATAGCAACAGGATGATGTTTTATTTAGTTGGTGTCCCCTAAAGACACATCAGAACTACAGTTTGGCATTCTGGAAGCGACATCCATTATTAAACACAAGTGACCTTAACCCACAGCACCATCCCTGCACACCGTCCCTCTGTGCAGCGGAGTGCTAAGGCGACGTGACAGGGCCAGCTGGTGGGACCCCGCGTACTCCACACAGCGCTCCTGGAAAGCGAGAGCAAGGACATTTTTAAAGACTGCGCTAACCTAAAACAAAAAGGAGCTCTGGAAAGGACCACAAACCAATAACGCTCGTTCGACTAACTTTTTCTACACCTTCATGATGTGGCAGGAACCGTGTGGAGCAGCTTCGCATACACTATCTTCTTATCCTCACAACCACCATTTTTATCCCCAGTTTATAGATGATGACATCGACGTTTAAGGAAGTCGTATGGGTTATCTTTTGCTGAATAACATTACTAAAAAACTTCGCAGCTTAAAATAAGAAACTGATTATCTCCGAGTTTCTGCAGGTCAGGACCCTGGAAGCAGCTCAGTGGGGGGCTGTGGCTTGGGGGTCTCTCACGGGGTGGCCGCGGGCTGAGGCTGGGACAGCAGGCACCTGGATGCTGCGGGAACCCGGAACACACTTTCCCAGTTCCTGGCAGGCCTCAGTGACTCTCGGCAGTGGGAGGAAGGACCACAGCTCCTAGTCACAAAACTTTATATCATGCACACAACCAGACCTGAAAACAAAGAAGGCTCTGTTAAGAGTGATTTTCGATGAAAAAAACAAGTGATAGTACTTATCTCTCACCCTGTATTTATGGAACAGGCATGAAAAAATTATGTGCAAATTCAACTGTCTGAAGCGCTGGGTTTCTCAATAGCAGTTTGGTGTTGGGGTGGACACTACAGGCTGGCTTACCTAACACCATCCTTCGTTGATGTCTCCCTTGTGTCCCTCCACTGCAAAAGGTAGGAAAGTTAGATACCAATTTCCCAGCCTCCTTTGCAGCTAGAAGGGCGTGCAATGCAGTTGTGCAAAGGAAAACGAACTGGAAGTCTCTGGACACTTCTGTTTCTCGATAAAACAGAAGGTACTCCTTGCGCCCCAGTCTCTCAGCCCCGCTTCCTCCTGCCGCAGAAACAAAATTGCTTTCCGGGACGGCCTTTCTCTTCACTGAGCCCCTGAAGCAAGGACAGAGGAACTCAATTCCAGACTTCTTGTTAAGTGAGAAACGGACCGTTATTTCTTTACCCCCCTACCCTTAGCCAGGTTCCTAGTTAAGTGCCACCATAAGTATTCCTAATTCCTTCCCCTGGGGGAACTTGAGAAGACATCCAAAAAAAAGTCAGCAAATCCTGAGGGAAGGAGGGATGTTAGAAAATCTTGTGGCTTGTTATGAAAATTTATCTCTAAACAATTTCCCACGTCACATAGGTTCCTACATTACACCGGCTGAGGGCTAAGACCACCACAACCACGTATCTTATTATTATTTTGTCTTAGCCTCTAACAGCAGTGCAGGAAGTCCAGACCCCCTTAATTCTCACAAATAGTGCTCAGCCCCCCGCAGCCCGCCGTCGGATCAGCCTCCCTGACTGTCTGGGGGATTCGCGGTGCCTTGGCTCCTGCGGCGTCAGCTCATTATAGGGAGGTCTTGGCTGCAGCTGCTGGTGTCCCAGGTGACATCACTCTGCAGGCACCCGATAAAGAGGATCGTGCTGCTGTGGAGGCCTTCCCCAGGTCCCTACGCCGCCGGTGCAGCCACCAAAGCTGCAGGCCTGGCCTCCAGCGCTGCAGAAGCTGTGCTCCCAGTGCTGCTGGCACCTGGCCACCTCAACGGCCTGCTCCTGTGCCCAGGGAGTCTCGCGGAGGCAGATCCGGGGGAATCTCAGAGGTTAGGTGCCACGGTGGACAGACATCTTCCTTTCTCTTTGATGATTTCTGCTGCCCTTGAGTCACATTTGTGAGACTCAGCCATCTCTTCTCTTACTCTCCAGTGGTCCCTTACAGAATAGTGCATTTACTGGCCTGATTTACTGGTCCTGGGCCTTCCCTCCCTGGCTTGCCTGCATCTTAGAATGAAACTACCTTAGGCTCAAGTTGTAATTCTTGACACATAAAAGTCATATAAAGTTGGCTAATTTAACCTGTAGCTTTATACACGAATAAAAGTTTATCTGAATTAAACAGAGTAAGAATGGGCTGACAGTTTAATATTTGGGAATTTACATGGCATGGTTCTCAAACATCCCAGAGTGTTACTTGTTGCTTACATTGTACAACTGACACTTGGAAAGTCAGAGTCTCTCTCTTCACACCCAACCTCCTACCATTTTAATTTACATGTAATGAAGGATGTTTTCAGAACCACAGGCTTACCTCAGGATAACAAAACTATTCTGTCCTTACACAATTATTCAGCTCACCCAGAGGAAATACAGTGGTATCTGTGAACATTATTTCTATCTCTCAGCCACCGAGTATTAACTCCCTGGGTCAGCCTAGAGAAAATGTGTTATTCAAGATAGGAAACTTTACTACATAGGAGATTTAATGAGAAAGTAGATTTATCAGGCATGTAATATTCAGCAATTTCCATTCCATTCTTACAATGAATATACAATTTTAAATATTGCTTATGTCTACTATTCTATTCAAATCAAATATTGGGAAGAGTTTAGAGAAAATTTCAGCCTGAAACCACGTCAGCAAAAAAAAATCTTATTTTTTTTTTTTCTGATAAAGAATTTGCAGGCTTGAGCATAAATCGTTTCCCAAACACGCTTGGACAACTTTGGGAAGAGTGAGGGTGATTTCTTTAAGGCCTCAGGAAAAACTTGGGGCAAAAGAGACAGAAGAAGCCTGGGTGCAGAGTGACAGAGAAAAGACAGCTGTGTTGAGGACGCAGAAGTCCCGCCGTGCTGTGAGCGCACTGACACGTCAAAGGGTGCCAAGGGCCACAAGGAGGAGGAGCAGCTCCAGAGAGACCCAGCCACTTGGGAGAAGGCAGCTGAAGCCTCCACTGCCCGTGCAAGTAGGGACGTAGCTCAGTCCTGCTGCCCAGGGGTTCTGAACCTGACCCACTGCACCCGCCCTCAGGACAGACAGGTGAACAACCAAGCCAGCTGTCACCAGGGACCTCGTCAAGAAAGCAACTTCCTGCGCAATGACTTCAGCACATAAGATACACATGTTCCCATCAAAACCACCAAAAAAGAGAAGAAAATCCTTCAATCAATCCATACTTACAATATCAGCCTTACTCAACGTTTCACTTCCTGACCAGCAGCCTATAGAGTACCTGAGGCCTCCGCTGAGCTGTTGGTGAAAACAGTCACGAGAAAACTAGAACGGGCCTCCTATATTCTAGATAATTCTATGATAAAAAGACAAGAAGACTATCGACCAAAATGTTAAGTTTCTGTTTTGGAGTAATTTGCTATTTTTATTTTATTCTTTCTGCTTTTTTATACATTCCAAATTTATCACAGTAAACATTTACTACTTATCTAATGCAAAGTATATAAACATTTTTCCTGCTGTGACAGAACACCCTATACAACGGCAACATTTTCTAAACAAAAATTCAACTACTCAAAATGACTCATTCTCTGAATTTAGGCAGCCAAGGTTTTATTGTAATTTAGCATTCGACAGAAAGAGAAACTCAAGAGACTACATAGGTAAGATGGTTTTATTGAGTTCATTTAATTTCCCATTAGTAATGGAATTTTTAATCACATAAGTCACAGGTTTGCACGTATATTTTCACTAAGGATTAGGGCATATGGGAGATGTGGAGTTAATTTTATAATTATTTATTTTTATATGCTGAGCAAAAGGCTTCAGAACTTTTAACAGAATCTGATCTGATACACTTAAGAGGAATTATCGAAATCTTCACAAAAAAAATTTTTAAAAAGCTGAATTGGCGTATTCACAAATTCATGGAACCCAAATTTAGCAGCTGAGCAACTTGACGCTGTGCGCTGCACTGTCACTGTTAGACACGGTCTCATTTCTGCTCTGATTCCCGGACCCACGCCTGCCTCCCTTCTGGCAGCAGGTGCCTGGCTACGTTTACGCACAGAGAGCAGCGCACTGGCAGCTTGAGCTCCCTCAGCTTGTCACCTCTCAGCTCCAGTTCTCAGGTCTCTTGGCTCTTCCTCCTGATGCAGAGGAAGGACGCTTCCTCAGCCTTCCCACCAGCTCCCAGACTCCTCCTCTGCCCTCTCCTAGGAAGCTTCTATCCAGCAGACACCCCATTGCTTGGATTTCAATCTCTCCATCTTTACTGACGCTGTCCTTTCAGCTGAAGAGCAAGCCAAATGAAACCTTAAAAATGCGAGAAGAAAACATTAGTTGTATAAAATATCTTGGAGTGTGGGATATCTTTCTATTTCTGACACGAAACCCACAAAAAAAAAAAAACCCATAAAGAAAAAGATGAACAAATTCAAAAGGGCAATATTTTTAAAAATCTTAATTAAAAAAGAAAGTCTAGGGGGCTTGCCCCTTGGCTGAGTGGTTAAAGTTCCGTGTGCTCCACTTCGGCGGCCCAGGTTCTCCGGTTCGGATCTCCAGCACGGACTTACTCCAGGCAACAGCCACACTGTGGAGGAATCCCACATACAAAGTAGAGGAAGACCGGCAGGATGTTAGCTCAGGGCCAATCTTCCTTACAAAAAAACCAAAGCCTAAACAAATCAAAGACTAAAAACTGATAAAATTATTTGCAAGGCATATGACTAATAGGATAATATCTTATATGTTACATAACATCACCATAATACATAATTGACAATTACAAATCAATGAGAAAGAGATGAGAAGTCCAATAAAACTGGCTGATACCATAACCATTGAGAACAAATCTTACATTACACGTGTAAAAATATCAATCTGAATATTTCATAAATTGTATGGAGCTGCAGTCAAATCTGTTAATACATCTTCACTACTGGAGAGGCATTTTAGTACAGACTAAGGTCAAGAGTATGGCTCTCACTAATGACAAATTAGTCATTCATTTTGATCATAATAACTCCGACCTCCAGCAACAAACCTTCTCGATCCACGGTTTAGAGATGGGCAAAGCATGGGTCTGTGCGCCCAACAGCCCACCACCTGTTTCTGTGAAGAAAGTGCTGCTGGAACACAGCCTTGCCCACTCACTGACATATGCCTCGGGCTGCTTTTGTGCTACAAGGGCAGAGGTGAGTAGTTGCAACAGAGATGGTATGACCTGCAAACCCTGAAATATTCACTACCTGGCCCCTTACAGAAAAAGTCTGCCACCCACTTGTTTAGAATATTTAGCATATAAGAAACACAAAAATATTTGATCAGTTTCCCAGGATCACTCCTTTTTAATTCCATAAAGTTATATTCTACAAGGCAATAAGGTTTTTTTAAAGACATAAATTCCTAAACAGAAAGGATTTAGTTTTTATACTTTGGGGTAATATGTGCACATTGCAATAGTTGAATAATAGAACAGTAATCTTCCTTTTATATGTAAGATTTAAAACAGAAAAAAAGAAAAAAATTTCAGAAGAGTTACAAAGTTGCATGACAGAATTGAATGTAACAATTGCAAAATTATTTAAATAGACTGAATTCTGCAGTTTTGTGTGTGACCTTCCTAAACCTTTCTGTCTCCCATTGCTGGATTGTGTAACCGCCAGTAAAACCCCCTCAGGCAGATTCCTTAAACCAAACCCTACTGCTGGCAATGCTCTGCAAAGGAAACTTCCTTTCCCCCAGTGGAGGCCCTCATTGTCTCCATAAAACCAGGAAGTGAAGTCCGAAGGACTCATTGGAGCCACTGCTGCAGGAGCCCCCCCCCCCCCGCCCCCCCCCACCCCCCCCCTCCCCGGGCTTCCACTGCACCTGGGAAGTGGTGGATTATTGTCCCTGCAGGAGAAAGGGGGGGCGCCTTTAATCTGGTGTTTGGTGAGAAAAAAGCAAGTGAGAGGAAAATTCTTTTTAATGGAGCTAAGACATGGTCCCATTCTTGCTGTATTTGGTTCTCCGGAACAGAGGTTCTGGGGAGACAAATCTTAGATTAAGACTTGAAACTGGGCTTTCAAAGGAAAAAAACACGATCAATGAAATCTCTTTAAAATTTCCCTTGAGTGAAAACACAGTTATCGTGTAAAAGCAGTGTCATCAGCAAGCTGTGTTCCTTTCTCTGAAGACGGGGGTCTCAGGGAAATCTGAGACCTAAGAGAAAGGCCAGCGTACCTGTCTTAGAGAGAAGAGACTTTCTATTTTTCCTCTTTTTTAAAAAAAAAATCAGGTAAAAGAATGAAAATATGCCAAATCATGAGTAAGAGTTTATGACAGAACTGAAACCCACTGAGCAGTTGTGTGGCATCAGCCTAGGCGTGTGTCAGACCTCAGCCCACGGTAACTGCTTCCTGGAGAGACGAGTTGTTTGCATTATGGAAAATAATGCAGTACATTAATTTATACATTGAGATCACTATCCAGTACTAATCTGATAAACAACAGCCTTGAGACAACAGCTATACTGATTCTCCTATTTATTTTGGCCTATCAAAAAGTTGGTAAAAAGCTTGACTGATTTTAAGAGGTTATTTAATTTAAAATTTAAGTCCCTCCTACACTTTCCTTTGAAAAATAATCACAATAGAAAAAAGGAACCAATCAGAGTACAAGTAACAGAGGCAGAGGCTGAAATTACAAAAACTAGGTACACCTTGCTAGGATTAGGCATCTCATGCTAGGATTTCAGGACATTTTTAAGGTATAAAGAGACAAAATCTCATTACAAGTCGTATAAGTCATTGTTCTTACAAGTCGGCTGCCCACAGTGTTAACATGAACAGTATGAAATGATGATGGCGTGGTTGACTCACAAAATACTCTTAGGGGCATTACTGGAGATTATGTTAAAAAAAAACCACTGACAAAATAAAATAGCCTCAGTCTGCTGTGCTCATGGATTCCTGGTTACGTTATAACATGTTCAGGTACTTAGATATTATTGAGAACTCCGCCAGGCACAGTGTTACATTTATACTTCCCTTTAAAATAATGACACATGGTCACTATCAACCTATCCTTGGTGTTTTCAAAATTGGAATTATTTCTTCACCTATAGGTGGTACCAGCTAAAACTATGAACGTGATAAAATAAATCTCTACCTACTTTATGTTAATGAAGAGGACAGGTGGGTACTTATTTTCTTGAGGACTTAAAAGATACATGTTCTAACAAATCTACTAATTCTTTGAAGGCCCCATCCCAGCATCACAGAAGCTCAGCCTCCCACCCTGTGAGCAAAGGCCGGGGGCTGGACCCTCCTTTGTGCGACATTCAGAATTCAGAGCCAGAGGTTAAGCAATCCTTACCGCTAGCTTTTACTTCAAGTTGTCTTCTAGAAATGCCTTTCCGGTGTTATCTGCAAATGTTAAATCTTCCTCAGAGAAAGGGTCTCTCCATTGGACATTTTGGTATCTTTCCCCAAGACAGCACTGATTTAGCGTTTCCCCCCAAATAAGGGTAGACTTTGATCACCCCAGCATCTTATGACTCACAGAGACTGAAAGATTTGCATGCATTTTTCTAAGGATCCAGGAAATGTTGTCTCACCAAAGATTAATATAATCTTTCACCACACACAGAGTTTGGAAAAGGAATAAAATGCCATTCATATATATTCATCGATAAATATTTATGGAGGGCCTCTTATGTAGGCACTCGACTAGGTGTTATGAGGCACAGAGTCGGCTCCAAAGATAAGCCAGATATGGAGCCTATCCTCAAGGAATTCACATGGCGCTGGGTGGCATTCCACAGACATGTAAATAATTACAGTACAGGATAGATAATGATTCATTCCACAAGCCAGGTAAATAGACTCCGACCAGATTCCACAGGAGGAAGCGACAGACCTTAATAATTTGTGCCGTAGGAATCCCATCACTTCATTTTGAATCCCAAAGCTCCAGCGCAAATCCTTCTGCGGGAGACCATCTGAACGTAACAAAAATTGCTACTGAAGAATCCCTGAGAGAAAGTACAGGTGGCCCTCCGCATCCGCGGGTTCCGGGTCCCGGGATTCAACCGCGGATACGTGGGGCTCACTGAAGGCCTGCAGCATCCGCGGATTTGGTACAGGTCTGGGAACCAATCCCCCGCAGATACCAAGGGACGACTGTGTTCAAACTGCGACATCTTTCTGGTCCTGGAGAGGCACCGATAACACTCACCTGCATGGCTCCTGGAGCCCTGAGGCAGGTATCCTCTTGAAGGAGCTGTGGGCCGCCCGGGTCTGGATAGTAATTGTCATGCATTTACCAGGCGCTGCGGCTTTTAAAGCATTGTGCCCACCCATTATCTGGTAAGTATTATCCCTGAGGACCGGCTGGCACCATGAACAGGGCAGCCAGCACACCAGGGTTCTAACTCTGCTCAGCTCTCTCCAAGGTAAAATGAGGGGTTTGGGCACCAGATTTTCACCAAGGCTCCTGTGTGGCACGTGGGTAGGGCAAATTTAAATATCACCATTTACAGATAGGAAACGAAGGTGGCTTAGGGGACGGGCCCAAGGTCTCAGATAATAATGGATACCCAACACTTGAGCTTAACCCCCAGGCCTACAAGGACAAAGCATTTTCTACCACCTCATTCTCAGAACCATGCCTACCCTTTGTGGGCAGGAGGACAAAGAGAGACTCACGTACCATTAACCGAAGTATTTAAGTTATAAATAAAGATAAACTTAAAAGATGATGTATCCTCTCACCCTGACAAAAACTGCTCTGCAAGGACGTGGATGGCAAGGTGTGAATTATGAATTCTTGGCCTCCTGCAAGGACAGGAGGGAGGCGGGGGGAAGGCAAGCTGACTGACCACCCTCTCCCCACACTTGGAGCCCCCCACCCCGACACCTCCGCCCACAGGTCCAAACACTGTCCGCTCTCAAACCAAGACCCATTCCTGGGCACAGAGGTGAGTTCTGAGCCCAAGCAGATCCTGCACGAGAATTTGGTACTATTTGGCATGGGATTCCGCAATTCTGACCACCTCGACGGTCTGGCAGAGAGCCAGGCTCCTTGACCCTGTGGGAAGGGGCACTGCCACAGCAGGGCCAGAGGGCTGCAGAGGTCCCTCCTGCTTGGGGTTAAGAGCCAGTCTGATCACACTACCTCAAGATACAACCTAGGAAAGAGCAAAATCCGGGAAACTTCTTTCTTGTGAGAAGGTATTATCGCCTAATGGTTACAGGACCACATTCTGCTGCCAAACCCCTGGGCTGGGATCCTTGCTCGTCGACTCACCGGCAGTGAAGTCTCAGGCAAGTGACGGCACAGCTTGGAGCCTCAGTTTCTTCATCTTTAAAGTAGGAATAATAATTACTATGAGTGCATGAGACAGCACTGTGAGACGCTTGGCAGGCCTTAAACAGTGGGTAAACGGTGTGAGCTGCTCCCCAGCTGGAGAATCATATAAGCATAATTACATGCAAGCCCTTCGATGATCAAGGTTCAACACTCTCTCCACCAAGCATCCGGCCTGGCGCAGGGGTGGGCACCACCCACCCTACCCAAGGCGGCGGCTGCTGCCCCCGTCCCGCCGTCCCGGGTCCGAGGCGTCCACACCGCAGACGCGCACACTGCGAGCTACAGCCCGCTTTCGAAGTTAACTCGCAAACGTGGCCTCAGGCGCTGAAACTAAGTGTTGGCACCCTCAGGTCCACCCCTCCGCTGCGGATGGCCAAACCAGGGGGAGGTGGCATCGCAAGAGGCAGGCAGGACGCGGAGCCAGGGCGCACGCAGCTCAGCCGCGCCACCCCCTTGGCCGCGCTGCTCGGGCTGCCTCGCTGAGCCTACTGCAGGTCCCGACATCTCCCGGGCGCCGGGAGGGAGGGAGACTCGGGCAAGTCGGGGCATCTCCCTGGCACCCCCGCAGGTGCCGCCCGAGAGCGAAGACCTTTCCCGAGGGCAAGCCCCGACACTCCCCACCCCTCGGGTGGGAGGATTCCTAGGTGACCCCTTTCCACGTCCCACCCCGTCCCCCTCCCCGCCAAAAAACTTGGAAACTTGGCTGTTTCTTGAGGACCCAGACCTGCAAACAGCCCTTTCTGCTCGCTGTAAGGGACGGTCGTGACTGGGCACCAGAAGGCGGGCGCTCTGGCAAACACCAACAAAGGACTATATTTAGCTCCGTGCTCTCCGCCTAAATTCCTCTTATTTTTTCACTCAACTTCAAAACGACTAGGTTGGGGAAGTGGGCGGGAGGGGGCGGGAGCGGAGAGAACGGACAGCTGTGCGCCCGCCTCTCCACGCGGGTCCTGAACACCCAATCGCAGCCGCGGCGCCTCCTCCGCCCGACCGGCTGCAGGCGCCGGGGCGGGGACTGCGCGGGCCCGCGGGGCTGGGGCGAGGCCGGCAGAGCCCAAGGGTGGGTGTGCGGACCGTGGCAGCGACTTCTAAGCCCGGCCCGGCCCTGCGCCCGAGCGCCCCCGGCCCCGCCGCGGCCACCCGGCGTGGGGGGTGTCCGAGCTCTGGCTGCGGCCCCAGCCGGGGAGGCGGTGGGACCCGAGGGGCTGCCCCTTCCCCGTCGGGACGGCACTCCGGTCTCTGTCCGGGGCGACAAGGCCGCGTAGGTGTCCGCGCCGGTCGGTGTGCAAGAGCGGACCAAGACCACGAGAGAGCGCTCTGCGCCCCCCACGCCTCCGGTCTCCCGGCCGAGGCGCACCCTGCCGGGTCCCGGGGGTGGAGTCCTCGGGCTCGTGATAACAGAGGCGGAGGCAGAGCCTCCGTGCCCGGGCAGCAGCCGCCGGGACCCTCCGTCCCGCCCTGCGCTCCGCCGCCTCCCACCCCGCGCTGTTCTGGTCGGGCTCTAGACCCGCGCCTCCCCAGCCCCCGCGCCCGCTCCTGACCCGGATCCGGACCCCACCGCCGCCCCGCCCCGGCCCCGGCTCCGCCCCTGGACCCCTCCGCCGTCCCGCCCCCGGCCCCGGCTCCGCCCCCGGACTCCACCACCGCCCCGCCCCCGGACCCCGGCCCCGCCCCACCCGGCCCCCAGTCCCGCCCCCGGAAAGCCAGCGGGGCGGGCGGCGGGCGGCGGCGCACTGGGCATGCTCGCGGGCCGGGCGGGGCGGGGCGAGGCGGGGCTGGGAGGGCTGGCTGCGCGCGGCGGGCAGGAAGCCTCGGCCCGCGGAGGCTGCGGGGAGAGCGCGATGGGCCGCGGCGGCGGGCGCACGCTCTGCGGGCACTCATGCCACGCGCGCCCCGGCCCGACGCGCCACTAGCAGCCGCCTCCGCAGCCAGCCGCCACCGCCTGCCCGGCCTCCCGGGCTGCCGCGGCCAGGAGCTGCCGCCGTCGCCCCGCGCGGGCTGCCGGCATTGTCCTCCCGGTCCGCCGCGGGCTGCTGCGGGGCCCCGGACCCGCGCCCCAGGGACACGCCGCCGCCCGGCGCCCGGCCCCCGCGCGCTGCTCTCGGCGCCCCGCGCCCCAGCCCCCCTCGCCGAGGCTGTTCCTGCGGAGCGGAGGCAGGGGAGAAGTCCGGCCGCCTAGCCCAGCCCTTCCCGGCGCGCAGCCCCGACGGGGCCGCGGCAAGACGGAGCCATGAGAGAGTACAAAGTGGTGGTGCTGGGCTCGGGCGGCGTGGGCAAGTCCGCGCTCACCGTGCAGTTCGTGACGGGCTCCTTCATCGAGAAGTATGACCCCACCATCGAGGACTTCTACCGCAAGGAGATCGAGGTGGACTCGTCGCCGTCGGTGCTGGAGATCCTGGACACGGCGGGCACCGAGCAGTTCGCGTCCATGCGGGACCTGTACATCAAGAACGGCCAGGGCTTCATCCTCGTCTACAGCCTCGTCAACCAGCAGAGCTTCCAGGACATCAAGCCCATGCGGGACCAGATCATCCGCGTGAAGCGGTACGAGCGCGTGCCCATGATCCTGGTGGGCAACAAGGTGGACCTGGAGGGCGAGCGCGAGGTCTCGTACGGCGAGGGCAAGGCCCTGGCCGAGGAGTGGAGCTGCCCCTTCATGGAGACGTCGGCCAAAAACAAAGCCTCGGTGGACGAGCTGTTCGCCGAGATCGTGCGGCAGATGAACTACGCGGCGCAGCCCAACGGCGACGAGGGCTGCTGCTCGGCCTGCGTGATCCTCTGAGGCCCCGCGCGCCCCGCGCACAAAGCCGAGCGCGCGGCCCGCTCAGTGGGATCCCCTTCTCGCTTTGAGGCTGGAGACGACTCTGCCGGGGCCGGGGTGGCCCGGGAGCCAGGCTGGCCTCCGCCCCGTGTCCGAGGGGGTGTCCCGCCCTGACTCTCCGCGACCCGGTGGGAACGTGGCTCTGTGCAGCATGTACGTTTCTCATTGATTTTGGTTGACGCATATTTCCCCGTTGAAGGAGCCGTTAGGGCGCTGTATTGGCAGCTTGACGCCGGCGAGCGAAAGTTTCAGCCTGGAAAAAAATGCGGTGGGGGAGGAAGAGGACGGGAGAAGGTGGAGGGGACCTTTTGTGTGTGTGTGTGTGTGTGTCAACAACCGTTTTCTAGTTCCAAGCTTTCAGTACATGGAAGAAGTCCGGGACAACCAAATGAAGGAGCAGGAGGAGAGGAAGAAACTTTTGTTTTTTCCTTGTTTTCCAGGAGTGGCTGGAAATTAAGATCGGGTTCCTTTTCTGCCAGCTTGGAAGGGCAACCCCGTGACTGATTGCGATTCCGAGGATGTCTATGCAAAGTTGGGTTCTTGTTACAGTGTATCCAGTTTGAAGTATTGCACATCTGAAGTGGGACTGTTAACACTGATGCCAATACAGTGTGGGGTGCCAGAAAGTGTCTGCTGATATTTGTGGAAAAAAAAAAAATCTATTTTGTTTACCTACTGTATCAAAGGGGAGTCTGGGGGAGAACGGTAGTATTTTTTTTTATCAGCTGTGAAAAAAATGTTACAGATCTGCACATTTTTGTGTGTACTATTGTGTGTGTGTGTGTGTGTGTGTGTGTGTGTGTTTAAGTTTAGCTTCTTGTTCTTATTGGTTGGCAGTAACAGATTTTGATGACGAGCTCTTTAAAATCCAGTACAAAGACTTTGCAAATGGGATTCAGGGCCCCAGCACCCCTGTGTCTGCAGAGTGCCTTCAAAACTCAGCTGTGCCAGCCGGTGCCAACCTGTGAACCTCCCACCATCTCCTAGAATCCGCTCTTCCCCAAACCACTTCCAGTTTCCTTCCCGCAATCTTCCTGAAGGAGCCAGGACAATAGGGCCTGTTGTTTGGTGAATTTCTGTATTATTTCCAGCCTTTAATGTAATTTCCATGTCTTGCAATGGGCTTCTTTTTTTTTTTTTTTTTTTTGCTTCATTTTATTCGAATGTTCAGGTATTTAGCTCCTTTTTATATTATTTTTTAAAATGTTTTCGTTATCTGTTTATAGGATGTTCCTCCAGAAGCAAGAGAGCAAAATTTTACTGTTGTGATGTACCAAAAGAATTCTAATTGTAATTTTTAATTCCAGACACGCGTTTAATCATTGTCTCTTCATTTTAAGACTTTTAATACAAATTTCATTTTTAAAGAAACAAACCCAAAATGATCGTTTGTGTTTCTGTGTTTCACGTTCGCTGATTTAATACAGTATCGTGGCTGAGGTGGACGGGGACAGGTGCATGATGACCCCAAGAGTTGCTTGTCACATTTTGAAGGCAGAAGTATCTCAGTGACAAGTTGGGTAATGTTACTCCCAACTTCTCAAGTCCAGAAGAGATCCCCAAGGTCTGGGAAGCGGTGAGGTGTGCCCACCATCTGACTCCAGGATGAGCAGGATATTGGGTCTGTTCTGCTGATGTGGGGCAGTTTACCTCGCAGTGGGTGGGGAAGGGCGGAACCCAGCCACTAACACTGCCCGAGGTCTGGGAGAGAAGCTGGCCACCCAACCTAGCAGGGTAGTGGTTTTCCTTTTCCTTAAGCATCTTTGGGGAAGATGATTTCCAACTCTGAAGTCATACCCCCCCCCCCCCCCCCGTAGTGTTTTCTGCAGTACATTTGTATGGGTTGTAGACACTCTCTCAGCCCTTTTGAGGTTTTGAAGTTGATGATTAGATTAAAAGGAAGAGAAGGGAAGGTAAAACCAAGACCAGCCCCCTACTCTCATTACACTGAGCAGTTTGTGGACCATTTTGACCTCACTAAGTTTTCTTTCCAACAGTAGGAGGCAGTGTGAGCTTTTCATTTTCTGTTTTGTTTTCCTGAAGGGCCACTTTACTAATATGACCTCTGTGGGGTACAAAAAGGTGTATGACTGTGTGTCGAGAGCACTCAATCTACCCTGTGTCTGTGGAGTGTAGACGAAGTCTTCTGAAGGGTCTTTTGACAAAATCTTGATTTATTCTGTTGAGGAAGCCAAAAGAAATCATAGGCCACAAGTTTCTTTAAAGCTGTATTAACATATCTTGCCTTAAAATGTTGTGTCCTTTGCCCAGGTGACATCTCAGTATTCCAATGTGGAGGAGGAGAGAATTTTTCGTGTGTGGTCCTGTGGCCATTTTTTTCACTCTTGATGTCACCTAAGTTTAGCATTAAACTCAGTTGGAAGGCAGTGTATTCTAGGTATATAAATGAGGAGAAACTACTAAAACGTATGCCTTTGTAAAGATTCTTTCTTGCATTCGAAGAAATGGAATGCTTCACTAGATCTAAAGCGTCGAAAATTCTAAAGACCTGTATCAGTAACTGTGAAGGACTCTTTTTAAAAAGCATTTGCTGAGTGTTTCTTACAGTTTTGTTTTGGTGTTTTGGACGCCTTTTGACATAAAATGCTACCTGGTATCTAACTTACTTAAGAAATGTGTATACTCATGACAGGGGATATTTGAAAATGGGAAATTGGAAATGAAATAGGTTGCTGGGTGCATTCATCATCTTCCCACAAGATTTAGTCCCTTGCCTGACTAAATTCCTTACAGGTTTGGGATGGCAGGGCAGAAGATTTTAGTATGCTTTTACTGAGTACTGTAAAATAAATGCTTTTTGGATTCTCATGAAAGCAATTTGTTCGTGTGCCTGGAGCAGGAAAATATTAGTTCTGAATTTTGTAGACTTCTCTGTTATTTTCTTGAAAAAATTGAGAGGAGTAAAGGACATTGTTTTTAAGAATATGTCAGAGTATTTGGCTAGTAAGAATGCCTCCTGGTATTATCTGGTGAAGAGATAACAGCATTTGTTTCCTTGAAAAAATTGGGCTGACTTCAGTGTTAAAGAAAGTCGAGGGAGAGGGGAGCTGGCTGTGAGGCCATCACCTGTGAAAACAGAAACTGGCTAGGAAAGGAGCCTTTGTCCTGGGGAGCAAAAGTTAACTTTTAAACTTGACCCCTGCTGTTCAACAGCTTTTCCTTCTGGTCCCTGACTCATCCAGGCTTTATGTCATTTCGAAGGGTTATTTTTGCCCTTCTTTTGTAATAGCCTCAGAAAAGTGGACAGTATCATCTAAGTCTGACATTTTCGTGTTCGGAGGTTATGGTTCTTAGCTGAAACGAGTTCCCGTTGTTAATGTTGAAATGAACTTTACTGAATCACATGTTAGGATCAGATCTAGTTGGGGTTAGAATTCTTGAAACGGATGAGGCTTCCTGCTTCCTGATGAGTTTGCGTTCCCCGTACGTGGGAATCCTGAAATGCCTCTGCTGTTTGAACTGCTCGGGGAGCTCTGTGCGTGTCTTCACCTGCAGGGTTATAGTCCAGTGTTTCTCACAGGTGGGATGGGAAAGTGGGAGAACGCGATCTGTAGCTGCTGGTCTTGGGAAATAGATCAAAATGCATGCACCTTAACTATCATAAAAGCATATATTTACTTTTTACAAGAGCTGGAATCAGCCCCCTGCTTACAAATAAGAAGGAAACAGAGATGGAATTTGGAGATCACCTCAGTTAGTTAAAACGATATCAAACATTTGTCACAGTGTCCCCTTAAGTGGGAAACACTTGCTAATATAAATTTTGGCCTTGTGAAAATGTAGTGAATTTTTAAATAATCCTGGTATTTAAATGTGGTATAAAGTATAAAGAATGTATAAAGAATGTGGCATTCTTGATTATGATATTTTCCTCAGAGTACTAGGAATAATTGATGGCATTTAGCTGAATGTGCTAGTTCTAGAAGATAATCTGATGGTTTGAGAAGGCCTTGGGGATCATCTGGTCCAAAGTTTCTCAAACTGGACCACATGTCACTGTCACCGGAGGTTATAATAGACGTTGCTGGGCCCTTGTCTGGTGTCTCATTCGATATGTCTGGGTGTGATCTCGTAATTTTCATTTCTGACAAGTTTCTAGGGGCCACACTTTGAGAACCAATGATCTAGTCCAAACTCCAAATGAGTACCGTACGGAGAGCCAGCTAGATGTTTAGGGGCCCAGACTGAAGACCAGTGTCCCACATTTTACAGTACTGCCTACCACAAAGCTGTGGAGTAATGTTACTGAAATCGATGGCTGAAGAGGCCACGTACCATTCACAGGAGACTGTTACAGGGCTGAGTGGAACGGGGTGGACACATTGCTGGCAGGGTGACTGTTTCACATTGGTATGTGCATGGTCTGACGGGTTTTCAGGGTTCCTTCAGAAGTGGACTAAAAAAAGAAAATACGGGCATGGCCCAGGTAATCAGAACCAACATTTCTTCCCCCAAAAAACAATTTTGAAAAGAATGGCAAAAACATTTTTTTAAAAATAGAAAGGAGAATGATGATTGATGCCTTGAGAAAACAGGTGCCCAAAAGACGCCTGAGATTGCCCCTTGATTGTTAAGAATGTGGCTGCGGTGGAAATCTGTGAACGTAGCTGAATTGTTGCATTTGTCGGTGAGTGTTTATTGAGCACATACTATTAGCTGTGGTGCGAGGATTAATGCTTAAACAGGAGGAAGCCAGGCCAAAGAGCAACAGCGCTGTGCTTCTGTCCGCGTGAGCTGTGAGAAGAGCCTGTGTTAAACCACAGGAGTGCGTGGCTGCATGCACCATCACTGACAATATAGTCCTGGGCATCTTTCTGGCAGGGAGTAGACTCAGTAAATTTGTTGTAAATTGGAACTTTACTTTGAAAGGTATGTGGATATTGCAAATAAAAATGGATCCCATGAGGCTTAAGGAACTAATAGTTTTGTTGCATGTGGAACTCTGTCATTTTGTGCATCGTTTCAAACTTCCTTTCTGAGGTTAACTAAAATTGAGCATTTAGAAATAGGAAATCAGTTTGCTTGCATATTTATATGTCAAAGGGAAGAGGGAGAAAATGGAGAAAAAGACTTAGGAAATTTGTTCTCTGTCTTTTTTTTTTAAATGAGGAAACAAAAAAGCCAAGGATGATTTAGGTTATGTTCTTAAAGAAAGAAGCAATTGTTGGCAGACGGTTTTTGGGGGGTTCCTCATGTAAAGAAGATTCAGGGAGGGTATTTCTTTTGTAAAAGATAATCTTCTAAAAATGAGTGTGCCAAAGAATTAAGCTGACATTCTGAGTTTGCTCATCTTAAAGTTATTTTATACAAAAGCTCTTGTTCTCACGCCTTCCGCGGCTGTTGGAGGAAGGCAACCAGCTTAGAGAAAGAAATATTGAGCAACAAGCTGTAAGAGGTAACAGAATAGCGATTATTGCAAAACCGTGTGAATTGAAGGGAGTTGTGATTATTAGCCTCCTGCAGTTTGCAAAAGGATTTCTAGAGACTGTTTTCTGTAGACTTTCCCATGAATTTCACAGCACACTTTTTAAATGTGGAAGGTTACAGAACTGCAGAGATAGAATAGTTCATCTGAAGCTGCTTCATTGTTTATTTTTTTTTAAATCTGATTACTATAGAACCATTTATGAGAGGCAGATTTATTTCTTATAGTTTTATAGCTTCAGTAAAGTTCTTAATATTTTGTCTGTTATCTGACCATTTATAAAAGGTTTTCAAAGTCTGGTTTTAGTCATGAACTCAGAATATTTGAATGTTATTTAATATTGTACCTATTAATATTAATCTATTTTTAAATATTCTCTTTAAAGGCTGACATCAGATTGAATTATACTGCATTCAAGAAAGGAGCCTCTATACAGATCTGCACTAGCATAATTCTATAAGAACATCTATTTCTATAAATATGTTTTATATTTATTTATAAATTTCTATAGAACATATATTTCTATATAGATAATTTTGAATTCTGCATTGTAAGGGGTAAGAGAATTACAGGGAGGTTGCTAAGTCTGATTTCGGCATCGTTCATCATCTAGTAGGAAAAGGCTTGAGTCTAGAATTCTTCCTCTGAGTGTGGTCACCTCAGCTTCAGTTGTCACACTACTTGTCACTTTTCCTCTGTCATTTCCTTCATCCTCCTCTGATTTCTGCAAATGGTTTTCTCTGTCACAAGTGTAATCCATATTCATTGCTATAAAGCCTAAGAACTGCTTAAACTGATGGCTATATAAATGTGTTTTCCGTAAAATAGTGTGAAGAGGGAAGTCTTTTTCACCCTGTGTTTGAGGTCCAGATGGAAAGAGACCCCAGCGGTTAGAGGAGGTCGCCCACCAGGCAGATGTGACCTTCAGGTTTGGGCACAGCTTTTGCGTTTCATTTTTAAACTGATAAAGGAAATTTTGAAAAAATGAATTCAGTTGTAGGAATGTTAATTTTAATACACTTAGAACTGCCTAAAAATTTATCCAGGCCCTCTCTTCTTCACTAATCTCGTGCTGAAGTCAAAACATGAGACATAACCCGGTGCATTCTCTTTAAGAGAATCTTAGACCTTGAAAGGCAAGACCCACAACAAACAGGAACCTAATCCAAAGAACGAAACTGTTTTCCTGCATTTTTGCACAAACCAGCTTTAATGTCGTTATTGAGGAAGCATCGAGAGTGGTACACTGTGACATATTTTCCTAGTCATTTCGGGAGTGTTCCGTGGGTGTCTCAGGACTGGGCAGGAGAAGGTGATGGAGCTCAGAGGGGAGTCAGCTGCAGACTGAGATGGCCTAGTCCCCAGCCCATGCCCTGCCCTGCCCGTGAATTCCCCCAGCAGTAGTGGATTTCCTCGTGTTCAAGTGCCTGACTCACTGTGACTCAGGGCTTGCTGAGGGCTGCTGCTGGCCAAAGGTGAGGGCCTGTGGCCTGGAGTGATAATGCTGCTGTAATACATTGACTCTAACTCCGGGGTTCTCAACCTCAGGACTGTTCACATTTGGGGCTGGATAATCCTTTTTGAGGGAGCGGTCCTGTGCATTTTAGGATGTTTCTTAGTATCCCTGGCCTCTACCTGCCAGATGCCGTGGTACCCACACTCCCCAGTCGTGACAATGAAAAACATTGCCAAATAATTCCCTGGGGGAGAATAGCCCTGGCTGAGACCTCCTCTGAACTTGACCCTGTGAGATAGAGGAGGCGGGCATAAACCAGAGGAGAGAGGGTGGAACCTGGTAAGCCAGGAGCGCTTAAGACTTTGTGACTCCAGAGCATTGCTAAAAATACCCATGTTCTCTGCCGTGCTTGAGACAATGTCACTCTGATAGCTTGTTAAATCCACACCTTGGTGAAAAGCACTGTTCAGGGATGGAGAATTATAGGGGATTTTAGTTACCTGGGAGGAGAAGGAATATGATTCAGAAGGAGGGTGTGCTCCGGTTGGATGAGGAACTCGGAAGGTCGGAGAGCACCTGGGGCAGCTGATGACAGCATGAAAGGACCTGGTGGTACAGCAGGCTGCTGGGGGGCGCAGGGCAACTGTGTTGCAGTTTTGCTTGGGCCCCCTAACCTCCACTGGAGACATCTAGAAGGTTTTCAGCCTTGCTCAGCTTCCTCCCCTTCACCTCACAATCCCTTTCCAGTTAATGCAGGGCCCCATCCAACATCTGGACTCCTCACTTTGGGGTAGAAAGCATTCGTTTTATGTATCCCATCCCTCTTTATTTTCACTTTCAACTCCCTTCTTCCCTCTCTCCCTCCCTTCCTCTCTCCCTCCCTTTTCTTTGCTTCCTTTAGAACAATGACTGAGTGTGTCCAGGGCTGCACACCCACTTGTGCCCACACCCCTTGGCCAAGCTGTCAGGAAGGGGCGCACAGCCCCAGGCCGAGTGGTTAAGTTCACGCACTCCGTTTGGGCGGCCCGGGGTCCACCAGTTCGGATCCTGGGCACAGACCCAGCACGGTTCATCAGGCCACGCTGAGGCGGTGTCTCCCAGAGCACAACCAGAGGCACTCACAGCTAGAATATACAACTGTGTACCGGGGGTCTTTGGGGAGAAGATAAAAAAAAGATTGGCAACATTTGTTAGCTCAGGTGCCAATCTTTAAAAAAAAAAAAGGCACAGAGGCAGCAGTGAGGGCCATGTAATGAAGCAGGTTTGCTGCGGCTGCCAACCCCTGACTGCATTGAGTATCCTGTCAGCAAGTTCATCACCGCGGAATTAACTCAGTGACCATGGGTCTTTAATTTACTCTGAACCAGATGTGGTTGTTTTTGTTCTTAAGTTTCAAATGAAAGGAATATTTAAAAGCCTATGCAATACACCCTAAAAACTTTAAGCAATCGGACAGCCTACCTGGTGGGGCAATTAGGATTCCACGTCTCACTGGAGCACATTGGGAAATCTAACATTCCTTGTAAGTAAAAGATGCAACAGCTTGGAAACTGAGCAAGAACAATCTCCAAGCCTATCAGAAGGTTCTAACCAGCCGGCAGAGTCTCTAGAAGAAAGGTAGGCAGTAAATGGAATAATTCTCCACAATGAAAAGGGCTGTTCGGTGGAAGCGGATGAGTGGCTGGGGGAGCTGAAGCTTGCTTCTCAAATTTAAGAACAATCTTGTATTAGAATGGATGGTGTTCGTAGAAATATTTTATTCTCTATAGTATCTTTGTATTAAATTGAAAATGGAAACAGATTTAATTGGTAATGTGATCACAAGATAGAGAAAACAGATTTGGTATGTCTAAGTTTCCTGTTTTTCTTTATTATCTTCCTTTGTAATCATCTGTGCTATTTTGCGACTTTATTTTTCTTATCTGTAGGATTTATTGGCTTTGGGGAGTGTTATGTTTTGTTTCTAATTAATAAGTCTATAATGAGGGAAATATTCAGTTGTGAATCATTGTAGCCAGTAGCCAAGAAAATATATGTATTCATAAATTTAAACCCATAAATTAATTATGTAGGATGTTTTGCAATGTCATTATTTGTGTTTACCTTTTATAGCTTAGAAATGATTTTCAATGCAACGTTTTCAGTGGAAATGAAACTCACCCTTTTTTTTGATTAAAGACTATTTGGTTATTATTTGGAAAAAAGTAGTAATCATTTTTTAGAGTATTATCATGAACTCTCTGTAGTTTACATTTTGTAGCAAAATTACTAACAATTTTCCCTTTTAACTTTTCCTCGGAAGAGTAGCACTTAATGAAAAAAAAAAGCATGTATGTGAACTACCCAAAAGTCACCCAGTAGTTACTTGGGTTTATCACGGTGGTGGTGATTTTGGCAACATATGTACCCTCTTAACTACAAGTAATAGAATTGATTTGTGCCAACCTCTAGGGAAGGACTAAAAATGCACGCCCAGTGGGACTAGAGTGCCGTTTGGTGTTAACAATTTTGGAGAATGTAGAGAGTAGATAACACACCAGAAATAAATACACAGAAAGTTGGCCTCCTAGAAAGTATTTTTGCTTAGTCATCTCAGCTTGTAGTTTTAAAAAATCATATGATGAAAATTATCAGCATGATATCACAGTGCCATGCAGTGAGAATCGCCAATTTTCACGTTAAAAATTTTCTGACCACCTAAATTATCTTCTTTTTATTATTTCCCAAAGCTGGCCCACTTTGATTATTGAAAGACAGTCTTTCATTTGCCAGAGAATATGGACAGATTTTGTTGTCTGCAGTGAATTCCAAATGGAGTTTAAAGTATTACATATCAGGACTTAAATAGATTACAGGAACTTGATTTTTACATTTTTAGTATCAGAATACAAGCTTTGTATAGAGTCTGATTTCATTAAGCAGTAGAATATGTTATCAAAAATAATCAGATAATGAAGATAGTACAAAAAGTGAGTAAATTTTATGATTGTGGTCAATATCAGTGCCACTAAAATTTCATTCCTTTATTCAAGTTTGTGAAACAGGTCTTTTCTTGGCTATTCTTTATGTGCATTTTAGAGAAAAAGTGAAATCTCTGCAAATTTATTTTTTAAAAATTGATCTTTCAGAGTATTCTTCTCTTGGTATTATTCTCTAAAATATATTTGACCTGAATAGAGTTAAAGCTTTTTCCCAAAAATGCTAACTTATGGTTCCTATAGCAACCATAATTTACTCTCTTATATAACTCCTTGCTTCATGCCATGGTTAATATATGCAATAAAGCTCTAATTAACTTTCATCTTTCCTTAGATTAGTGTGTGGTTTCCAGGAATAGAAGGTGGAGGAAGGCAGGGAGTAATGCTGTGTTTGTAGAATCTGCAGATTGAGAACAGGAGGATTGCTAAGCAACAGAAGAAGGATTTACTTAGCATTCAGCCATAATATTTTACTATGTTTTGAATCACAAAAAAAACCATTCTATTAAAATGCACATTTAAATTCTTGATGTATAGTATGCATGAAGTCTCTTAGCTCACATTATAGATCTTGAATTAGAGTCTCAAAGAATAACTATGAGAAAATGTAACTTATTTGATTAGAATACTGTATTATGAGTTCAAATATAAGTTTGAACTTGTTTTATTGAGCTTATTTATTGAGATTTTATTTTATTTTAAGGATACAGCCATCTGCAAACAATGAAGAATACGCTTACGTAGTCAATTAAATATTGAGCACAAAGTAAGCGCTGTACCAAGAATAAGATACTATCTTACTTATATAGAATGCTGATATATTTAGTGTGTTTATCTGCTGACTTTTAGTATTGAATTCCTCCACTGGAAGGTGAGTCTGTAAGGCGAGGACGTGTCCTTTTGTCCCCAGTGCCTAGGGAAAGGCCGCATGACTCAGCATGACTCAGCACTCAGTACCTACTGAGTGAGTGAATGAACAGTTAGTCACAAGGGGAAAGGAAGTCAGGCTGACTGGCAATAGGTCACAATTACCAGAAAAATTAGGATATTTCAAAGTTCTGTATCAACTGCAGGCAAATGTTATAGAATGAAAATCTGTGGCCTGTGCTTTAATCCATCAATCCTAAAAATTTACAGCTTGGAATGGCAATGCTATTATGGTGTTAGTGAGACTTACATTTTCTATGAAGCTGTCAGAAGCGAAGTTAAAATTCCAGAACTTTTGGGAAATTAGCATACTGTGTAATTAACCTGTGCCCTGCTCCGCACTGGTTTTCCAAATGCAGGTATGCCTTGGTTTATACGGAAGATATAATTCTGAAAGAGCTGTGTGTAAAAATTAAATCATATTTAAGATACAATTAAGAAACTTATTAGCTAACAGACCAATCTTTGAATCATTTGAAGGCAGATAAATTATTTTATAATATAAATAACCACTAGCTAACAATATGAATTTGTATTATCTCACACTGTATTTTTCTTAGATAAGATATTTGTCTCAAATCACTTTGTCTGTTTAGTTTGAACACCTGGATTCTGTTTTTCAGAATGGCACTCCTATTAAACTTCCTAGTGGCCCCCCTGTCATATCTGCCTGGATTGTTCCTAATCTAAGCAATAATTCCAACTTTTCAGGAAACCTATAAAATAGTTTGAGGGAGGACCTGGAAAGATGCAAACCTATGTAGAGACAAATAGAATTTTCATATTACAATATTTTAAACATAATTTAATTTATTTATCACACTTAAGATTTTTAAGAAGTTTCTTTGTGAGAGGAGATATGCCATTTAGAAAAAAACAGTAATAAAAAGGATAAATTATATTGTGCTTATCAAAGACTTAGTAGTAAATGTTTCTATTTAGAAAAATAGGCTACATATAAATATTATGCATATTATAAGCATATAAGTGTATCTACTTTATCCTTGTTTCAGACTTGTTAAACTCTTAAGAAAATCTTGCAACTTATCTAATGTAACTCCTTGCTCTCAGCGGACTCCGTAAGCTTTCTGTTAGCTCCACAAGCAGTCATCCCTGTGCCCCGTGTCTGGGGTTTGGTCTGTGGCAGTGGTCCTCAAAGTGGGGTCCCCAGACCAGCATCAGCCTCACAGTGTTAAAAATTCGGGCTCCCCTCACACATCCTCTATCAGAAACTCCTTGGGTGGGGCTTAGCAATCTGTGTTGAATGCACCCTCTGGAGCCCTTTATCCCTGGTGAAGTTTGAGAAACACTGCCCTGTGGGATTTAGGAAGGAAAACTGTTTTACGGTTTTATAGAAAAGATAAGACATATACACAAATGACAGTAATAACAGGGTGACAATAAAAGGGTGACATTTCCCATAAAACAGTCATAGATAAAGCGTAACTGGAATTTGTGGGGAGAAGAGATTACTTTGCTGTGGAGATGACATCCCCAATTGTACACTGGTTCATCGAGGCGTCTGGGTGCTGGGGCCAAGTAAGACACAGTCTTGACCTCACTGGTCAAGTCCTCCACTTATCCTCATAAGTGGGTGGTTCTGCTTGCTAATTCCCTCACGGCTAGAAGGAACTTTAGACATCACACAGTCCAACCATCTCCAAACTTGAGAGTATCTCAGAGTCATCTGACTGGCTGCTTAAAACACGTTCTACTGGGCCGAACCCAGAGTTTCTTATTCAGTAGGTCTAGGGTGGGGCCTGGGAAGTAGCATTTCTAACACACTCCCGGATGCTGCTGAGGCTGCTGGTCCAGCTTCTCAACTGGAGGATCGCTGATACAGTCAGCTTTATGAATGCCCAGAAATATGACTCACCCGAAAAAGTTAGCTCAAGGCTGAAATGGAAATAAAGCCAGTTCCTCAAATCCCAACTCAGTATGACCTCCACTGCAGACTGCCTTTGGGACAAGCTGAAAAGAAAATGCCTGCTGGATCCTCAATGATTCTAGAACAACTGCAGGAGCAAAGAATTGATGACCTGGTGATATTTCGTCTGGCTCTCGTCTATATTGCATTTTAATTTCTTATTCCCAAATCAGCCACGTTCTCGACATCTGCATCCCAGTTGTGAACCACTGGGCATTCTATTTTGTATATGGAGATCTGATTTGTACATAAAGGAACATTTGAATCGCATCATTTTAAAAAAGGCAATTCTAAAACTTACTATTTTCTTCCTGATGATAGAGTGTTCGCAGGACAAAGATCTTCTATTATAAAAACACGTGTCTCTTGGTTCCTTTCTGTAGATGACCGACTATGGAACTAACAAAAAATTTACCGTGTTCGTTGAGCATAAGGAATTAAAATATGTGCTGAGAGACAATCAATGGAGATAATGTGCTGCTGATAATTTACTTCTATTTCAGAAGCGTGTGTGCTTGATCCATACGTAAATCCACGATTAAGTTCTCTAATTCTGTAAATTAGAGAAAATATATTCATCTCCTTCTGAGTAGTGATAAAGACAGATTTCCCGGAAATTTAATTAATCTACTTCGCATTCTTGAATGGTCGCGTGAAAAACTCAGACACCTCAGCACAAATCATGTAATTGCATTTTAAGTGATAATATGGAAAAACTGGGCGTGGATGAAAATAATATATTCTGAATTGTACTGTGACTTCCTCTGAAAATTTCAAAATCTATTTTTAATTGCCTTCATTTTAAATGAAGTCTTGTAAGAAAACTATTTTCCTTATCTAAAGGTCAGCACTGAGGAAGGAGTAGAAATGAGGAAGACCAGCGGCAGCCAGATGGCATCTGAGCCTCCGTGGATGAACCCTCGTGGATATTAGAGGGATGATTTGCTTAATCCCATTGTGATTAATGGCCTATCAAGGGATGAGAGGGTGTTTAGACACTTATTTCCTATATATCTATGCTAATTTCCTACCACTGAATCCATGTCATTACATAAAGGAGAGAGGAAATACCTCTGTCTCCCGGTCTCTCTTCTTCCCTGTAGTTAATCTCTCCTTTTTCCCATTTTGTCAAATAGGGTATAAAAAATGTTCAGACTCCAACGCAGTTAAATCTTAAGCACTTTCACTTGTCACAGCCATCATCCAGCCTCCCAAATTAAAGAACAGCTGTTCAGATTCTCTGGGGTAGGACATGATGAGCCTTATTTCTTACTTCCTGCAGAGCTTGGTTTGAACTATTTCTGATTCTCGAGAACTCTAAGTAATCACTCACTCTTTAAAAGAAGACAAAAACTCAATATTACTTTCTTAAGTAGTTTGGATGACCATCTATTGCTTTCATCCTGAGGAGAGCAACTGGTTTATTTTGCCCCTAAAGATAGCATTCTTAGAATTCCATGAAAAAGTTTATTGAGTGTACCTATATTGTGTTGTTAGAAACAGCATGAAGGCGCTTCTTCCTCTGTGAAATGAAGCCAAATAATTGTGTGATCTGTTTCTTAAAATCGAGTTTTAATGCCTTCAATAATCCCACTTGGTAGAAAGCTATTTTCTAATGCAATGGACTCAGTTTCCTGAAATTAGCTTCTTGGGCTCTAAAAAGAAAAAGGAAAGTGATAGTTGAGTGGGAGAGAGAGAGTTTAAACAAAGGATGAAACAGATGTCTAATGGATTTTTTTCCTCCTATTTCTCTTTGGGGTGGAGGTTCAGGGGAAATATCAGTTTTCAAGCACCTTTCAGCCCCAATTTCCCAGCGTTTAAGTTTGTAGAGTAACTTCATCACTGAATTGACTTAATTTCATTGTTGATAAGACCTACGAATCAGATGTTTCTAACACCACTGTACCCATTGTTTTACCATTGTGGCTCAAATTTTAACATGCAGGCAAATTACCCTCATCACCCTCGGATCTTACTAAAATGTGGGTGTTGACTGAGTGGGCCTAAGATTCCATGATTCTGACAAGTTCCATGATGATGCTCGTGCTGCTGGCCATGAACCTCGCTTTGAGCAGCTGGGCTGTGTACCTGCAACACGTAAGTTAGTCTTATAACGATGTGTCTTGTTCTCTTTCCTATCTTTTTTTGATTCACAGGCAGACAGCATCTCAAGATGAAATACTATCTCTGGAGTTAAAGGGTTTCATTATAGAAAAAGAGATTATGAAAAAAAGCATAAAAAGTTGTTATCCAAGCTAAAGAATTTGGACTTAGAAAAGGATGTAATTATTTTTTTCGGTAATGGAAACAAGATACTAAAATTGAAAACTTGGCATCTCTTTTAAATTAAGAAGTTTGAAAATGCGTCTAATTCCTAATGATTCATTTTGACTATCCTGAATTCTTCGGTTCTCATGTAGAAAGGAATGTCAGCACTTAGAAATTTAGTGTCACTCAAAACCAGGTTCCATTTTATGAATATTAGTGATTTTCAGACTAAATTTAATTTTAGAATGTTATGTTTTAAGAGTCTGGATATCAACTAAGTATGCCACTGTTCAATGCCAATTGAACTGTTCAATATACTTTCTTTTTCTCTTAATAAAATATACATTTGAGAAAATATTAGGAGCTCAGGAAATTTGGAGTGCCAGAGGAAGAATGGCATATTCTGCATCCAATTTATAATTGAATCGTAGGCCAAAGCCTTAGAGAGAAGATTAAATCATTTAGGGGAGACTGTTCATATCTATGTGGTGATTTACATGAAGGTAATAAGCATTAATGAAATGTTGCAGTTCTCTTTTAAAGCCGTAGATAGGATTTTGATCATTACTAACATAACACAGTTTAAGCCAGTAGAGCTATAGTGGTTTTCATTAATAATTTACATAAACTCCAAAATTTAGAGTCTAAATTTTAAATGTTTTTTGGAATTAAGGAAGTTATATTTAAAAGTAACTATTTCCCATAACAGCTTAATCTTGCATGGCCTCAGCAAAACAGTGCTCATTATATTCCCATGGAAAATTGTTTGCTTTTTGATAGAATACTAAAAAAATAAATTTCGTTAGTGTATAACAGGTTTTGCATTCAGTTTGAAGGTACATTTTAAAAGATTTTGACGGTTCTGATATTTGGAGTCTAGTTACTTGAATGTGTGTCATTGAATTAGATCCCTCAACACGATAGGTATATACATATTTTTTATTTTTAAGTGAGTTATGTAAACCTGTGTTCATTCCTCCTGACATATATAATTCTCAGTTTTTTATTGGTGAAAAAGTTATTTTGCATGTCATTTAACCTCTGGGTGGCCCCCTGATCTGTTCTTGCTAACATCTGGATAGTCTTCTGCTGACTTCTGGCTGATTCACAGGCACCTTTATTTATCAGCTGCAATGATCAGTTGCAATGGTTAATTTAGGGCCTACTATGTCCTGGGCACTTTACTTATATAATCACATATAAGCTTCAGAATAATCCTACTGGGAGACAACACTCCTTCTTTTCAAACCCAGAGGAGTGAAGTCACTTATGAAGCTGTCCAAATAAAAAGACACTGAGCTGGTGCTCTAAGGTGTCTGCCCTCTGTCTGCAAAGATCATGTTCTTCCTCTCACATGCCTCGCAGACTGCATCTCCCAAAGTGCCGACTAATTTTTAATATTTGTCTACAAAGAATACAACTGTGATTCATGTTATTGCTGTTACAGAAAAAAAAGTAAGCTCTATTCCATTCTAATACCATGTTGGGACTACTGTACTTTTGATTTTCCCATCTATTATTTTATTCTGTTAATTAAGGGTATTTTTTTTCCGTTACGTGGCCATCATAATAATTGTTTTAAAAATTCTAATCTGGTGTCAGTAGTACATCAGAGGCAGCCATGAGCACCGTCTCTGAGTCTCCGCCCTGGGTATAGTTACTAGTATTTCTTCATGAGTTTATTGCCTAGTTTCTTATTATAACGGTAATAAATGTTCGGTGTAAAAATAATTCAAACATTAATTTATAAGCAAATGGATTCGTTTAAAGTCTAATTTCTCAAATGAAACTATTGTGTTACAACTAACCTTTCCATCGTAGTTGGTTTCTGCACTTCCCTCCTTGATACTTTCTAGGAATAAAGGCTTTGTCTTGTTCAGGAATAAAACCACGCTGAGCTCAGAGCGGCAGAGAGAAAGATTACCGGTTCTGTTTGGTGGTGTTACTTCCATTTTCCTGCTGATCCCTCCATCCTGCTCATCGCCATTTAAAATCTGACTAACCAGCCACACACCTCCCCAGTGAGCAAAGCCTTTTGTAAAACCCTACTACCATTTTTAGATAATAGCTGAAAAATGGTGAATCAATTAATTTATTTATATGTTAATTTATAAATAATTTGATTTGAACTCTGACATAGATTTTGAAGCAAACAGAGTGCTTGTCCAGAAAAACATTTCTCTAATTTTTTTCCAGGAAACTTTTCCACCCACTTGTAGAAATCTTATTCAAATAATCGTGGTTCCAAGTGTGGCTCGACCATTTCCCCAGAAGGTATGTCTGCTTTGCAAGTACAAAGCTGGCCCCCAGCCTCACCTGGCTGTGAAGGGGCGAAGGGCAATGAGGTCTCGTCAACAGTGTTCAGCAAACTGTGGTTGTTTGCCAAGCATCAGGCACATCCGTCTGACTGGCTGTTACTCTTGATTCCCCTGCTGGTTTGTTAGGCTGTCGGTTGGTGTCACCGTCCTCATGGAAGGAAAATGATGTTTGTCCCAAGTCCACTTAGGTAAGATGCGCGTGTTCTTCTTCTTGTTTAAAGTGGCTTCATTACCTTTATTTGTGGGACTTTTTATTTTTTAGAACTTTTTGCCCCATATGATTAATGGAGTCACTGTTTGTTTCCAACAATGATTTCAGTGCAATGGATGTGTCCAATTGTAAATGCCACAAGCACAGACTTTTCCTAAAAATGAAATTTGGGATGCCTAACCATTATTAACGAAAGTGCTGCCTTAGCCAGAGTCAAAAGACAAAAGTCTCGTTTTTTATTAAATACCTTGGGTAGATGTTTGTAAATACAACGGAGACTTTTTATTTTATCGAAGGAAGGTTTTCATTTATTCTTCTGTTGTATCAAACTGTGGTGCAGTGTTTTAATTAGAGGGTAGTATTAGTTATGTTTTAGGTTTAAAAGAGTACAGGAAGTAGCTGATAAAATATTAATTTTAAGAACTCAATCCATTCGAGCATTTCAGACTTTTAAATAATTGGTGTCAAAGTCAGATATTTTTGAAAGATTTATGTGCAAATGGTAGACGTAACCTGAAATCAATGAGATGAATGTGGTGATTTCAACTACTGGGAAGGACAAATAAATGTATTTTCTCAGTCTTTGCATGGGAATATTGTTTTTAATAGCTTTAAAATACAAGTCTGAAAAATATAGGTGTATTTAACAGAAATAGTGGGGTTTAGTTTTTGAAATTGAATATACACAGGAAAATCTTATTTAAAAAATCTGAAATATGATTCGCCACTGAAGGGCTTTAATACGTCAATGTATCAAACGTCGTTATTTACCCGTAGTAATTACATGATAGACGTTTGAGGAATGCTTACTGTTTTCTTTACAAATCAGAGTTTAGTCAAGGTGAGCCATGCCCACCTTCACTTGCGTCCTGAGGGACTATCGAGAGGGAGGGAGAGGAATGGAGTGAGTGAGAGCATTCCAGGCATGGGGCTTGGGACTGTCTACAGTGTGAGCATCATCATTCAGTAGAAAAAAGGCAGAGAGCTGCTCTTGCAGGACGTATGGCCACCGTGAAAGTTGCTTTTTATCTTGAAATGTCCTATTGTGCAGAAAACAATGGGATGTGGGATAAGTTTTATATGGAGAAAATAAATGCTTACTTTTTCCTTTTGATTTATTTTAGTTACCAAAAATAGGTTTGAAACATCCCCATTTGGCTTCAGATGAATGAAAAATGAACCTTGAATAAAAGAAAAGCATCAAATTGTTATGTGTTTCTTAGGTGAAAAGCAACAATGTTCCAGAAGGGTGAAGATGATGTTTAAATGTACTTTAAGCGTGCTGCTGACAGATAACAGGAAATATGATCCTTAGCTCTGAAATCCTTCCTTTCAAATATCTTTTAGAATTTGAAAACTTTGGGAGAATTGTATTACAGAAATAGAAAAAAAAATTACCTGGAGCAAAAGACAAAGAAATGGGGCTTTTTATTATGTGCTTATGAGAGTATGTGTCCGTGCAGCCTCTGAATTAGATTTCTGGAAAATGGAATGTGTGGGAGGGGGTTCTAACAGGATAGGGACATCACCTGTTGCTCTCTTTGGGAGAAATGAAATGTAATTCCAGGCTAATTCAGGGAATTGAGAGCATTATCTTGAGCTGTTTTGCTGCTGGAGTCTTTATTAGCTTCTCGTTCTCCTATGGTTTCTCAAATACCCAGATTCAGTCAGTGCCACAGGGCACAGTGCATCTCTGTGACTCCACAGGGGGCGCCCCAGCAGACAGAGACCAGATCTGGAAAACACGAACCAACCCAGCCACTGACAGGGGGGCTTCAGAAAAGCAGCACACATTATTTAATTACAGAAGATGATTTATTCATAAGCATTAGGAATATGGAATGAATTCAATTTATGAAGACTGGCTTCTTACTCGGTGCTGTTATATGCAGTACGATATAAGGTTAAGTGGCTTATCCTCAGTGACTTGACCTTTCTCTTTATTTTGATTATCTTAACGATTTGATTTCATTAAAGAAACATCAAACAAGGCATTTTATGGTGAGTAAATCAGGCCTGGCACTTCAGAATTCATCTCTTTGGCTATTCGTTGCAAATAGGTTAAACTATAAATCAGTAACTCCTATAGTATTTAAATTTTTCTTTCAAAAATTCTTGAAGCTTTGCTTCATATCAAAGTCACTTGTGCTCACAAATTATGGAGTTTTATCAATACATTTTATTTTTGTAGTGGCTGAAGGTAAAGGGTTTAGGAAAATCTGATTTATTATCTGTATCTTGTAGTCATCACTAAAAGCAAGAAAATGCATAACAGATGATCTTCGTCCTTCAATGCTGTGGGACAGTGATGGAGTACCAGGAGAGCAGGTGGTACAACAGTCTGTTTTTGTTTTAAAATGATTTCTTCCCCAATAATTTATTTGAGCATGGCTCCTAAACAGATTTATTTAACCCCAGACAAACCCTATCCTGAAGCTTATAAGACCTACTTCAATTCATTTTTTCTCCAAATAGTTCTCTTTTTATGTGATTTTAAATATTAAAAGAATAAATGTGGTGGTAATATAGGTCTAAAAAATATAACCCTTAACATTTTATTGATTACTTGTGTTCTGTTATTTCCCATGTCTGCATTGATATAAACATAGATTCAGGGACCAATCCATCTGCAAATTGGCACATGATAAGACCAAGATGAAAAAGTTGATTTAGGGTTTTATAAAGTAATGATGTTAATTTTTTTTTTTTTTTTAAAGATTTTATTTTTTCCTTTTTCTCCCCAAAGCCCCCCGGTACATAGTTGTGTATTCTTTGTTGTGGGTTCTTCTAGTTGTGGCATGTGGGATGCTGCCTCAGCGTGGTCTGATGAGCAGTGCCATGTCCGCGCCCAGGATTCGAACTAACGAAACACTGGGCCGCCTGCAGCGGAGCGCGAGAACTTAACCACTCAGCCACGGGGCCAGCCCCAATGATGTTAATTTTTTTAAAAAAACTAAAATATTTATTAAACTAGCAAATTTCTAAATTGAATTAGTGTCCCTAGTACCATCAAGTTTATATATTGCGTTTTCAAGTTTTATTAATTTTTAAGTCATTGCTTTTTAAATTAGCGTTTAAAAAGTCATTTAATACCGTAATTCTTATTTATTTATTTTTTTTTTGGCACTTGGCCAAATCTCCACTGATAGTTTGCAAATAAACTTTCTCTTTAAAAAGTGTCATTGTTTTCTATGTGGAATAGAGAAATAATTACAGAGGATTCATTTCTCTGTGCTGTTCTTCATTACAGTTGAGCTGTGACTTGGTATTCTTTATATTTAATTTGAGGAAGACCTCTCTTCACACCGATTTAAGTATCAATAATTGTGTTTTTCCAGAATTTTAATTCATTGGACTATGAATTATGATAGAGTTCATATATTTAGGTATCAATAATTTATGCCAGCTCTATAGAAATGTAGTTAGAAATAAGTGATGTGGCATTTTCTGGACTTAATTGTATCTCCCAAAATTGTGTTGAAGTCCTAACTCCCAGGACCTCAGAATGTGACTGTGTTTGGAGATAAGGTCTTTATTAAGGTAATTAAGTTAAAATGAGGTCCTTAGGGTGGGCCTTAATGTAATTTGACCATTGTCCTTATAAGAAGAGGAAATTAGGACACAGACAAGCACAGAGGGAAGACCACATGAAGACACAGAGAGGAGACCGCAGTCAGCAAGCCGAGGAGGGAGGCCTCAGGAGAAGCCAAGGCTGCTGCTGACACCTGGATCTTGGACTTCCAGCCTCGACAGTTGTGAGAAACTAAATGTCTCCTGTTTAAGCCACTCAGTCCGTGTCACTTTGTTATAGCGGCCCAAGCAGACTAATGCAGCCATGTTTAAGACTGGAAAACAAGTGAGTCGCAAGGAGAACTGGAATTTCAAAGTTTAAATAGCATGATTTCCTTGTTTGTTGCTTTCATCTGCATAACCATCCAATGTGAGGGTAAAAGAAGAATTTGAACCTCAGATTTATGTAAGAGTGCATTGAAGAGGAATGCAAACTTACGGAAAATTTATAGTGTAACCATGTCAAAACAAAGACATAAATTGAAAGCTGAGGCTGATGTCATGGTGAAAAAATAATCACTAACACAGACAGTCTTTGTTATGTGCCAGGCACCGTTCTGAATATTCACATTTATCAAGTCTTTTAAGCATCCCCAACCTGTGAGATCTAGGTATTATAATTATCTTCTTTTTACAGTTGAAGAAGCTGAAGCAAACAAGGCCATACAAATAGTAAAGGGAAGACAGGATTTGAGCCCAAATAATCCAGTTCTAGGGTCTATACTCTTAACCACTAGGAAGCATTGCGACAATCTTGAATAACCTTAGGTGTCTTACATTTCTGTTGGCTTCTCTGGTATTCTGGGGGAGCTACAGTACGTGCCGTGACGGAGACAAGGGAGGGCGTGTAAGCTGTGGTGTATGTGCACTCTGTTGGAGAAGACCTGACAGAGCTGTTTGTCCAAGGAACGGTGTGGGGAGGGTGCAGTAGGCAACAGTGTCCGGCGGTACACCAAGCACGTGGGAAAGGGTTCATTTAGGGATAACACGGTCGTATTTACTGCTCAGTGTGGAGAGTGGGTTCCAGGAGGTCACTAGAGGCAGATTAATCAGAAAGTTGTCAAAGTGGCCTCAACCAGCAGTGATCGAGTCACCAAAATTAGAAGCAACGGCAGTGAGAGTTGCTGAAGTTGGCTCTCAAGCTGGCCAGTGAAGACCAGCCATTTAATCCTTCCTAGTCCCGCGGCAGAATGTACAACACCAAGCGCGAACCCTAACGCAAACTGTGGACTCTGGATGGTAATGATGGGTCAGTGTGGGTTCATTGATTGTAACAAAGGTACCACTGTGGTCCCAGACATTGATACGGGGAAGACTGAGCAGGTTAGGGGCAGAGAGTGTATAGGAATCTCTGTACCTTCTGCTCAGTTTTGCTGTGAACCCAGAACTGCTCTAAGAAAATAAAGTATATATGTATATATACTCATATATATATATATAAACACTGATTCATTGTTCCTCATTGATTGAGTAATTCAGTAGTTCCACAGACGTTTATTGACTGCCTACTATCTGCTAGGTACTATTTAAAACTCGGGGATGCCACAGGGAATAAAACTCGCTGAATCCCTCCCTTCGTAGAAATGATGGGGAAGACAGACAATAGCGGAATAGCAGACACATTTATAAAATCAGTTTGTGGTAAGCACTATGACGAAAGATTAAGCCTCCGAAGTGGATAGGGAGTGATGGGGGTGGTGAGATGTCTTTCGGATTGGTTTTCAGATATCTTGTAGATAGGTTCTCAAGCAAGGCCTCCCCGAGGAGGTGAACTCTGACAGACGCCGGAGAGAAGTGTGAGGGCCTGACCCTGCAGAGATCTGGGGTCAGAGAAGTTCAGGCAGAAGGAGCTGCAAGAGAAGAGCCCCGAGGCCGGACGGGCCTGGTACCTGTGAGGAGCAGCCTGAGCTCAGTGAGTCCTGGGAGAGGCTGGTCAGTGGGGAGACGTGGTTCTATCTGGATTGTGACAGGAAGCCATCAGAGGGTTACGAGCTAGGGAAGGAAACGATCTGACCTAATTTAGACAACGGGGACAAGAGTAAAGACAGGTGGCCGTTAGATCCCGATGGCTTGGAATAAATTGAAGTTGATGGGAAGTGAGTTGAGCCCAACACATATCTTTAAGGATTTGCTGATGCGTTGGACTTGGGTTGAGGCTGAGAATCAAGGATGATACTGAGGGGTGGGTGGTTCACACAGTGAGGTGAATGGAGGGAAGGCAATCCTCTAGGAGGATCGAGTGTGGGTGAGAAATTAAGAGTTTGGTTTTCGTTAAGATAAAGATGCTTCTTAGGCATTCAAGAGGAGACGTGGAGGAGGCTGTGGGATGTACGGACCCCAGGAAAGCTGTCAGGCCTGGCGACGGAGAGATGAGAGTCCTGTTTGCATGGATCACCCAGGCACTGTGTGGAGAGCGGAGGCCTGAGCCACTTAGAGGAAGAGGGGCTGGCAAAGACTGAGACGGAGGCACTAGGGAGGCGGGAGGAAGCCGGGCAAACCTGTGGGACTCACACTGCAAGGGCCCACCAAAAATGCTTCCAGTTGCGCATGCAGTAGCAGAACCATTAATATTATTAAAACAAGAGCGTGGAGCCTCCGGGTTCTGGTTATCCATGAATTAATTTATACCTGAAAAGGTGCCCCCAACCGTCCTTTTCTCCCCTGTCCTTTCCAGGACACAGTTAAGGTCCCATTTTGTCTCAGCCACCAGAGAAACTATCAAAGCCCAAGCTGTCTTGAGGTTCAACCATGGATGAGAAATGCCAACAAAGAAGAACTTGTGAATACGTGAATATGCCAAGTTCTGAATAAGTGAATGTATTAAAATGAAATGTTTCCTGATTTATAGTGAGGGGCTTATTGTTCATTTTTTTTTCCTGTTCTAAAGCTTTTGTTAAAGGTTGCACATCAGAATCAGCTAGGGAGCTTTAGAAAAATACCAATGACTGGGCTGTACCCCAGACCATTAAATCAGAGTTTCTGAGGCATCAACCTTTTTCGTGTTTTTAACAACACTCCCCAGGAGCTTCTGATATGCAACCAGGACTGAGAATTGCTTGTCTCCATGCATACATCACTTTACATAGCTGTTATTATTACAAGTGCAACGTTTTTTTGGATCCTTTTCACTTCATAGTATTTCATAAATATTTATTTTTTGCATATCTTTGTAATTTAAGACTTGCATAATATAATATGATATGCCAGCATATACTTATCCATTGTCCTATAAAAAGACTTAAGTTGCATTTAATATTTTGAGGCCGTATGTAACACTACCACTAACAATTATTCACCTGCCACATTGTATTTGGAAGCAAAATATTAGGACATCATGTGCAGTTCATTATATTCACATTGCTTTCCAAATCTTTCCGATGATTCGCAATGCCCTGGAGTATTTGGGGAACCAGATTCATCACAATCTCAGCCATGTTGAGTATAAGGATTTTTTTCCTGTAAATTGCTAGACTAATGGATTGTATTAATGAGGGTGTTTTTCTTTGCAAACAATGGAAACCAACTCGAAGCCCCTTAAAACAAAAAAGAGAATTATTTTCTTGTGTGACTAAAAGGTTCAGAGGTTATTTGAATTTGGGCGTGATGGAGGCAGGGCCTCCAATGCCTAAGGGCGTGGGATTCCGTTTCTCTTTCTCCTGCAGTCAGCCCTGCAGGCTTCTTGCTTGGCTTTATGCTTGGGCAGGACGCTGTGGCTGCCGCTTCAGATTCTTTCATGACTCCAGCCTGTGACTGGGGTTCCTCTGATTGGCGCAGTCTGAATTATTCGTTGTGGCTGCGCTGCCAGGATTTGGAGTTCTCACTTGCCTCCCCTGGATTCAGGTTTGCGGTTACCGCACCAGAAGGGCATGGGTTCAGAACTGGAGAGATGCTGGGCAAGCAAAAAACACGGCTGCAACATCGGTTTAATATGATGTTTCACATTTCTTCTAATATGCATTCATGTTAATGTTCTCCCATTGTTTTAACACAGTCTTTAGGAGTTGATATAGCAATATATACCACATTATTTTTAAAAATACACTTATATAAATAGAGTTCTATAGACTATGAAAAGAAAAATAAGTGATTATAAGAATAAGAACTTGATTTTTTAAGAATTTTATATATATATATATTCCTTTTCTTGACATCTATAGGTCAAGGTTCGGCTCAGACGCTTCTTTATGGAATTGGAAGTGGAGAATGTCCTTGCACAGACGGCACTCTCTGTGACAGTTGTGCTGAACATTCTGTGCTCCCACAAGTCTTGCCTCTGTTGACTTTTAAAAATTGAGGTTCATAGTAATTTGGCTTTTAACTGTTTCAATTCATAAAGTTTACTTGTAATTCACTTTTTATAAAAGTAGTCCAGAGACTGAAAGGTATAGAAATAATATTGGTATTAGAACGAAGACATTCTTCACACTTAAAATTTTTAAAAATATTTTTGCAACAGTTGATGAGATACAGACCAACTTCTCGTTACATGTTAATTTCTAGATCTCACTAGGCTCTACCACACATTCTTGTCCTTGTAAATGTCCCAATAACGGACATCGTATTTATAGATAATCTCTACATTTCGATGATTCTAATCTGGGTTCATTTTTACCAGTTGAGTTTTCCCTAATTTATTCTTAAAATAAGAGCTAACACTTACTAAGTGTTCTAGATGCCACTATTCTGCTGAACACTTTACCTGGATGTTAGTACTATTTACAAATGAGGAAACTGAGTCAAGAGAAGTCAAATGTCTTGCCTATAAACACAAAGCTAGTAAAGGAAGGCATTCTGGCTTGGGTGTGCAACACTAGTGACCTTTCATGAGGAATTACTACCTGGAGGGGAGAACTTCTCTCCTTTGCAAGGGCTGAAGTGTCCACCTACAGTGACATCGCAGAGTGGTTAGAGAGCTGTAGAGGGAGTCGAAGATTTCTGCTAGGATACCTGTCAATGAATTTTGGAGGAGATGCCAGGAACCAATTAAGTTTTGCCTGAATTTTCCCACAATACATGACATATCTTAGAAATTCATCAAAGACTATGTCTTTCAAGAAGCCAATATTGAAATTAAATTTTAGTTTTTTTTATTGACTCAGTGGAACTTAGTAGTAGAATCTTACAAAAAGCTCTAAAAATTCCTCCTAGTGGGGTTCTTACTGTGTTGAAGAATCACATGAATGTTATTGCATGAAAGACTGAGTCTCTCTCTGTCTTACTTTTCATGGAAAATTCTAATGACTATGAAGGTCAAAGGTCCCTCGGAACTTTTTTTTATTATAGCAGAGCTGATTTTTAGAATTCAGACTTTAAAAGCCCACGTAATTTGAATGTTAGTGTTACAAAAGAGTAATGTTTTAGAAAGAATGGAATGAGATAAAAATCATAGAATTAGCCACCTACCATGCAGGTCTCAAACATTTTGGTCTTAGAACATCTTTTCGCTCTTACCACTTGTTGAGAATCACAAAAAAAAGTTTTGTTTTTGTTTTTGTAGGTTATATCTCTGAGTTCTTATCACATTAGAAACCTGTGAAATTTGAAGAAATATTTAATTAATTAAAAAATAACCAGTCATTTCATGCTAACATCTATAATATATTTTAATGAAAAAATAAACTATTTTCTAAAACAAAATAATTAGAAGAATGACACTTTTATACTTTTGCAAATCTCCTTAATGTCTTTGGATTGATGAAAGACATTTGGATTCTCACCCTGTTTCTAGGTTCAGGCTGTTTTGATAATGGTGTTTTGGTTGAAATATAAGAAGAAAATCTGGCCTCACCAGATGTGTAGTTGGAAATAGCCTTTAAAAAAAAATGTAATTGTGGATATTCTTCTTTGATATTACATCCAAAGTTGTCAAATGGTAGTTTCTTAAAGGTTGTTTGCAACGTGGATCTGAAACCCTGTTAATGAACTTTTCGTTTCTGTTATATTAAAATCCATTGGCGCTCTTGCACTTTGAATGGGTTTTCACCCATGCGTGAATCTCCAACGTCATGCATCGGTCATTTGGAAAACATTGGTACACTAATTTTGCAGATCTTCCAAATGTTAATACATTTCATTATACAATATCAAAAAATCACATAGTATTTATCGGTAGTATCACCCCAAAGCTCATCAAAAAAGTCTCTCAGTATCAGGAAACTGACAAGCTCAGAGTGGATGATACAAGTTTTCCTAAATTCTAACTTTTGCTTGAAAGTGAATTTATCATCATTGGCAATACGTATTGTTAGTTTTTTATACTGAAGTGACAATAAAGTGACCAGTTTGCCCAGTTTGCACAGGACTTTTGTGGTTTTAAACTCAAAGTCCTGTGTCCCCAGAATCCCTCAGTCCCAGGAAAACAAAGATGGTTGGTCACCTTAAGCGACAGGCTCACATTTTTAAGAAAATATTTCTGAATACCCAAATCTGAATGACCATAGTTTGGCAATTGCTCTTTCAAGTACGAACGGTGCTATATTAACAAGGCTAGTCTAGCTCATAACCCAAACAATCACACAAGAGCTTTTCCTGGAGAAAGCTATTTGTATTTCTGTATGTAGAGTGTTTTGTGCCTATTTCCATGTTTGTCATAAGAATTTTTTTTTAAAGTGTCTTCCTAAGAGATACATACTTATTTCAAACTTTTTTTTTAAGTATAAGTGCCTCATGGTGTGGAATACAATGACTACCAGTAAGTACAACTTGGTGTCAGTGCCTTGATTGTGCTGGGGTGCCAGCACACAATTTTTCCCAAGGCTTCTTTTGCATCATCAGTTTAAGTGTTGACATAATGAAAAGGCAAATAACGGTCTAGTATTATTATAAAAATAGATTTGGCTTCGTGGAAGTCCTGAAAGGATCTCAGAGACCTCTAAGGCTTAGCAGACCTCATTTTGAGAACCACTGATCTAACAGAATAATGTTTATACAGTACACATCACAAATATCTGACATTAGTTGTTTTAAGTAAACATTGCAACAGTGCCAGCTTTTCTGCCTTTCACTCATTGTCATAGAGGTCAATATCGCCGTTCAACGCCTTATGCACCTCTGGAAGAAGCGCTTCCAATAACTGAGTGTCTGGGTATGCAACAGAAGTCTTTTCTCGACGTGAAGAAGAGTAAATTTAAAAAAATACTCATTATCTGTATGATTGTGAGCAAGTCGCTCATCACTGTATGGCTCAGTTTCCTAGATAGTGAATGAGGCAGTTGGCTTATATTAGTGATTGACAGCCATGGAAATACTGCCTCCCGAGAGGTTGTGGAAATACGTAGTGTAGTGTTTTGTTTTAATGAATTTGTTATTGAAATTTGGATGGGGGTTCTCTGGCATCAGTACGCTGAAGTCAGCCACTAAATGATTTCCCAAACAATTCGTCTTACCCCAAATGCCAGTAACAGTAACACCACTTTTGAGAAACACTGTAGCTTTCTAGAGTCAAATGCCTTGTTTCTCCAGGAGGAATACATTTCAAGGAACGGTAAGTGCTGTGTTAAAGGAGAAACAACGACATACTGCCAGATTGACAGCTGCTAAAGGGAAGGGAGTGAGCTGTCTGTCCTTGTGGGTAGAATTGTTGAGGGAGGAGAGACGGATGGCATGTGGGAGAGCACCAGGTCTTCCTGTTACTTTCCTTCTCTACCCCATACACCCAGCTCTGGTTAGCTCTGGTTAGCATCACTACAAGTCAATTTAAAAATTTTCATTTATAATGTGATCGTATACATATACATATATTGCATATTCCAAAAGGTATTTTACCTATCTTTCTTTATCATGCAATAGGATACAGTGTGAGCAAATGTTCTGAAACAAAAAATAAAATTCTTGCTTTTTCATACAACCTACATAGAAAATCAGACTAAAACTGATAGATTCACTATTTTTAGATTCATTGGCTTTCTAGCTACCTTATCCCCATTGTTTTAAAATAGGAAACTTATACTCAAAAGAGGGAATAGATTTAGTCAAAATCACACACTTAGTGGTCAAATGAAACTGATGTCCAATAAAGAGAGGTAACTGGAGTTTAAAAGATTATGGCTGGACCAGGTATTTAGAATCTTTTTGCAATTTAAAATTTGAATCATAATACTTTTTAATTATTGCAAACTTGTGTGGGTGAAGCTCAAGTTTTTTGTGGTTTTTTTTTTCAGTTTCATGGTCTTAAAAGCTCAGCTTTTTAAGCTGTAATGAATATCAGAAGGAATTGTTAATTAAAACAAGAGGTGTGAATAATGTTTTACCACAGAAAGTCCTCAATGTTTCATGGGCTTATTTTCTTGTGAATTAGTTGAGTGTTTTGACTCCTTCAGCTTTTCTGTTCCGATATTTTGTCTGTTTCAAGACTTCTAAGACACTATCTACCAGTGGGCAGAGAAAGGCCAATGCTAATTACCCGTTTATTTTCTGTTTCTCTAGTTGCCTTCGTATAGTAAGTGATTGAGGAAAAAAGAGCTTTCAAGAGGAAACTTTTACCTGATAGATGCTCAGTTGTGCTCACATAGTTTTTGGTATTTCAGATCGTGCCCTTCCTACCCTCCTCGTGTTAGTTGTTGTAAGAAGTTAACAGATGCGCTTTGTCTTTGAATCAGAGCAAGTAGGTTACAATCCCAGCTCTGGTTGCATCAGCTGGTGACGTGGCAAGTTTCTCCGGCTCTCTGGGACTCGGTTTCATCATTTGAAAAATAAGGAATGATATATATTATACAATTATTGTGAGGATTAAATTATATTCAGTTTGTAAATTATAAAGCTTAATGCCTGGCAGAAAGTTGATAATAAAAATGATTTTCCTTTCTTTAATTCTTCCTTAAAAAGTTAAAACAAGCAAATACAACAATGATGGATATGTATTTAGTTTAGATTAATTTTACTTTGCTTTGCCCCCGTTTTGACTGAGGGTTCAGTTCCGTTTGAGGTCTTATTTTAAATTTTGGCATTGGCTTTCGTGGATTTGAAGTTTGGCTCTAGGTAATAATTATCCATGTTGTTCTGCTTCTGATGGGGAAAAGCTGTGGGTAAAGAGTCTTTTAGAAAGAGGAGATGGGCTCAAGCTGATGAGGCTCCATAACTGTCGAGGATTTAGCACAGCACCTGACATACAGTGGGCTCTTAGTCTCTTAGTAAGTCATGGTTGAACAATGAATGTATTCCCTCTCTGCCGTTCATTGCACAGGCATCTCTGGGTGTGCTGGTGGGCAGGTGGAAGCCTCTTTTTAGGGTTTGGCTCAGCTCTGGATTTTTTTCTTTCTTTCTTTTGGTGAGGAAGATTGGCCCTGAGCTAACATCTGTGGCAAGCTTCCTCTATTTTGCATGTGGTGTCGACACCACCACAGCATGGCTTGATGAGCAGTGTGTAGGTCTGCGCCTAGGATCTGAACTCACAAACCCTGGGCCACCAAAGCAGAGTGCATGAACTTAACCACTATGCCATTGGGCTGGGCCCAGATGTTTTTCTATTAGTACATTTTTTTTGTAAAATTGTAAACACTACAATTGTAAAAATTATAAATAGTGTATAATCATTTGAAAACACAAATGAGAACAAACAAGAATTTAAAAATAATCCACTGTCCTACTTCTCAGAGTTATAACTACTTTAACACAGACTTTTTTAAACAACTATTGGACCTGAATTTTAACATCATATTCCTACTGAACTACTTTTAGGACAAATATTTGTAATCTGTAATACATTCATTTCATACCTGGAAACATCAGGTTTTAGAGTTAATGAGGCAAAATGAAGTTTAATAGAAAATTCAGAATGAAATTTTTGGCAATTTTAAGGCATGGATATTTCCTAAGAATTCTAAGATTCTAAAGGATTGACTATTTATTATTTAACAGTATCTTTTTAATAATTTCTTCAAATTTATGCTAATACTATTTACTGAACTATTTTTTTAAATGAATTATTAAGTTGCCTAATACTTTGAGAACTGGATTCAACTCTCCATCATTTCTAGGCTTGTACCGAGGTTGAGATTTCCTCCTCCTCAAGGTGATGGAGAGCAGCAAGGCTTCACTTGTTTGGCTCCCAGATTTTACACAAGATTGCTGTCTCCTGAGTGGCGTCAACCATTCCTTTCACCCGCCTGCAAATTGCTCAATCTGGTGTTGACTTCGGACAGACACCTCACTTCAAAGGTGGCTGAGATTCACCGGCTGTTCCAGGCAGGTGTGAAAAATTTGCTCTGAGGACCTCTGTGGCCAATCCTAGGTTGAATCTGAGAACGTTGCTTTGAAGGCTTGCAAAGACATCCCAGGGTGGTGTGAGCTGTGAATCCAGTCCTCTCGAGACTAGCATTTGTAACTATTCTTTTAAATTCTATTGTCAAATTTTAAATATCACATACAGTTGTTCTAATGACAGCAAATTGTGGGGAGAAAAATCTTGTCTTTAACTTTTAAACAACAATGAAATATTCACCTCTAAAATTCTAAATTTGTTTTCTACCATGATAAGGTCTGCTTGATTGAATCAGCTAAAAACCTGCACTTCTTCACATCCTGACTTCCAGAACAGCTTGAGTGATTTTTGGTATTAAGTGCCTATAAATACACAACATTCAGAGATGAGGTAAAAGCCGAATTAGCCATCATTGCACCAATTTTGTGATTTAAAATTTTCTTGGAGGGTCTCCAAAAGTTTTCATGCAACTGGTAGCTCAGCCTATTGAAAGGAATGCCGGGTCCATAATCCTATGCACTAGGCTTAGCATTAAACTTTCATTGCTTTCTGAGGCCAATGCTTACCATTAATCTTTACAATTAAATCCAGTTTTCACTTACCATCCAAACCAGGCAATAAACCAGGCTACTTACCTTCCCTTTAAGAGTGTCTGGTGCCCCTTCGTCTACTCATCTTTTCAAATGCCACGATCCTCTCCTCCACCTGCCCTATCTCATGGAAACGGATGCAACAGTGAGCAACGGCAGAAAGAATGGAGGGTTATCATTAAAGAGAGCACTGACTCTTGGAATAGTATTTTTTAAATGATCGTTCTTTAGTTGGCTTTTGCAACTAAATATTCAAGTAAAGAGTGAGAATTCTGGCCTTGCCTTCCAGCTCCTCTGCACAAAGACGTCAGGAAGAGTTGCTCTGCACTCATCCTGTTTGTAAAAGAAGCTTCCCAGAGGAACCCCACACCATCATTGTTCTCTCCTGTTCCTGTCGGTAATTGACTCAGGAAGCTTTCTTGAAGAATGGACTTTTATACTTTATTATCACTACTGCTGAATATGTTACACATGGATTGTCAAAAATTTGAATGCAATAAAATGAATGGCAATGTATCTATAATGAACATAATTTAGTCCTTCAGGATGTAAAATTTACAGTTGTACAGGGCTCCATTATGAACCTCAATGATTATTATGTTGTAGCTATAAAAAATGTAGGAAATGGACTGAAACAGCCTTCCTCCTGTAATACTCTGCAAGTTGTTTGATAAAAGGAGGCTTTCTATGGCTTGTCTACTTGTCTCTTACATAGGGGAAGGCAGCAAGGGAGTGGAGAATGGGAGCTAATGAGAGGAGGGTCGGTGGGTGGATGTGGGCATGGTTCTTTATGTTGTAAATGTATTACTATGGTATATAAGAACTAGGAGCTTAGCCAGCTTCCACAAGGATCCACCATAAACGTAATCAGAGGCATGGACAGAGAGGGACACCAAGAAGTTATACGGTCTCAGTGATGGGACAATGCCAGCTTGTTTTCTTCTTTCCTGGGGAGCTCAAGTCAAACAATAAGTGGACAATTTCAAGCTTAGTCACCAGGTCATGACTTGACGATCGATCGACTTGATCTCTTTCTTCATTTCCTCCCCCCGCCACGGGGAGTCCTCAGGTCCCCTGGAACTCTCTGCCCGCTCGATTGTGGAAAGCTAGTCACACTGCAGGGCTACGGCGCAGGGTGGGTGTCATCCTGAGTCACCCCCAGCTTCCCCACAGGCCTGCTGAGTCACCTCCCCAGGAACGTGGTAGGCGGCGAGCCAGGGTGACAGGGTCTCCCTCCTCCACACTGCCAGGTGTGGAGGAGAGAGCCAGCTCTGCAGCTTGTGGGCCCGCTTTCCTCCGGGTAATTCCTCCTCGCTCTTCCAAGGTGTAATCAGAGTTCATCCACGGCGTTCCCAGCATCACTACTTTTTTGAGCAGGTAAATCGGGGAGTTCTTCTCACCAGCAGCAGCTTCCTGCTGAGTGGCGTCCTCAGGAAGGCCGCGTCTCCTGCAGAGGGCCTAGTTAAAGGTGCTGCCCGCAGGGAGCCCTTCACAAACAGCCCCTCCAGCGGCGGCCGTTTGTCTGAGGGGCATTTCCAGCAGTTAGAATTGCATCCTGCAGTCTTTCCACTGTAGCACGCTGCAGTCTTCGAGAGCACTGGACATTTTTTTTAAAGCTCTGTATTTTCGCCAATGGGTGGAAGCATCCCTCTAAATGAGCAAGACTCAGCAGGCCTGGCACAGCCAACCTCTGTCTTTCCTGGCTGGTGTCTTTTTGCCGCTTCTTGCCCAGCCTCCTCTGTTTCCGACCCGGCCTCCTCTTTCAAGTGCGCTTATTTCATTACTTGAAAGGAAACAGCAGGACCTAGAAACTCTAGTCCAGTCATGCTCCTGGACGCCTGGCTCGCCCTGCGGCCTCTTTTGATTTAAATTTCTTTCTCCCCGATACAAAAGCAGCCTCTGAGAAGGCTGGGGAATCCGAAATAAACCAAGGCCTTGTGTGAGGACGTGTTGGTAAGTGCGCGAAGCGGGTGTGTCTGCCGCATCACGGGCTGATCTCAGGTCGGCTCCCGCTGCAGAGGGCGCGGCCTCCCTCCCAAGCAGAGGTTTTACCGCCCAGAAGTGAGTTCCTACATTTAATTACAACATATGGTGAGTTACAAAGTTACAACATGCTCTGGTGCTGATTTTAACACTTGTGAAGCAACTGGACGATCGTCCATTCATAGATATTTAATCGCCTCCCGGCTGGAGAAGGCTTGACACAGGCTGGATCCACATAAGCCATAAGCTGAAAGCCACTGCCGGGCCTCTACTTTAGGCTGGCCTGCTTTTCTTGGGCAAAGACAACATGAACTCCGGCCCGCCTTCGTAATTCCATGTTTGATACATTGCTCTCTCATCTGTATTTTTTGCTTTCTCAGCTGGCTTTTTTAAAAAAGTCAAATTTTAGAGGAAAGGTGCTTAAATTGGAAATTGGCCACACACTGCTCAGATAAGAAGGGCATGTGGCATTCTATTACATATTCATACACAATTTTATATAGTTCAAACATATATTTTTATTTGAACTCTTTTGAGTGGCTACCTTTTTCTTAAATCTCCTTAATTCATTCAAGAAAAATGTTGGGGCTTACAATATGCGGGTTACTAAGGGTTTTAAATTTCTTATTTTGTAGTTTTTTTTCATGTTGTGTGTTTAAACTCATATTTTGAGTTTGTACTTATATACTGTTTTCGAGCTGAGCCATTTGACTTCCTTGGAGAACCTCAAGACAGCTTCTATCTTCATCCACGTTGTCCAGTGGAATCATGGTGATTTTCACCTCACTGGAAATACTAGGTTTTTAACCGAATTGATCTTGTTTCGCAGACTAAGGTTATGTGGTAATTTAAATATCTCTTTTATACATACTTCAGTACATTTTGCTGTGGATTCATTTCTCCCATCTACTTCCTAGTCCTGGAGAAAAAAAAAAATCAAGCCCAGGGTATTTCCATTCTAGAGGAGACGGAGTGCAGCCTTTTCACTTCTGATTCTGTTCCCCACTGAAACCAGGAGCCACGTTTCAGAGACACCGTCGACCTCCGTGAGGCCAACCTCAGAAATCCATCAGGTTAAGCCCATTCCCCACTAAAAGGAACAAGGGCTTGATGCCTGTGCAGCAGCAGTGAAGGGACAGCACGAGCCAGCAACAGGCAGGGCTTGAAAAAAGACAAGAACATGTCTAAGGAACACAGAAGCCAGCCTGAGTGGGTCCCCTCAGGCCCATCAAGGGACATCTGGGCCCGAGAGAGAGGGGTGCATTCATGGAAGGTCACTGAAGGAGACAGGAGTTCGTGGGGCCAAACTGATGTAAACAAACAAATAAATAAACGAGGATGAAAAGAAAGCTCTCTCCTACTGCCTGATAGACAGAGAAGGCTAATGGATAGATGAAATGGAGTTAGAAAATTACCATTTTGCAACCATTCCAGTGAAATTGATTCAAGCTAGAATGATCAATAGGCTAAATGTAGGGGAGGGAAGTTTGATGAGAAACAAGATATTTACATAGTCTCAAAATCTCTCTCCACAGATTACTTCATGATTATAAAAGGGAAAACAGTATACAGTGGAGAAACGGATAACTCTTAACCAAGTGGGTTAGCATGCACGTCCCATTAAGAGGCAAAGTCACATCCAGTGCCTGCAAATGAGAAACCATGAGAAAGACACATTGGTCGTGCTGTGATCCAACCCAGAATGGGTGATGGAGTCTAATCACGAGGACGCAACAGGGAAACCCGAGTCTTAATCAGTATATTCAATGAAATCACTGGCCTGTACTCCTCAGAAATGCCGCTGGCCTGAATGGCAAGGGGGGGCTAAGCAACTGCGCCAACCTAAAGGAGACGAAGGGGACACATCACAAAATGCAGAACGTCACCCTAGACAAGACCCTGAGTTGGAAAACATCTGCGAAGCGTAGTCCTGGGAGACTGTGGACTTTCAAGTGTTGTGTCAACGCTGAGTGTCCTCAACCTGATGATCGTACTGTGAATACGGAAAAGAAAATCTTGTTCTTAGGAAATATAAACTCAAGTATTAAGGGAGAGAGGGGCGTGATGTCTTCACCCTACCCTCACATGGGTCAGAAAAATGTCTATTTTAAAATGTGCAATATGTGTAAGATAGGTAGATGATAGAAGATAGATGAGAGAGAAAGACAACGGTAAAATTTTGTAAATCTCAGTAAAGAGTAGTCTGGTGTTCTTTGTTCTGTTTTTGCAACTTTTTGTAAGTTTGAAATGACTTCACACGCAAACTTAAAAGGAAACAACACGGAAGAGAAACAGTAAGCCTACTCATTTTTATAGAATGCTCCCTACAGCTCCATTACTTTGAAAAACAAAGAGGAACTGAGATGTGGAAGTCCCTAATAGAATTTTTTTTTAATATTCATATCTTTTTATTTATTTATTTATTTTATGATGAGAAAGACTGGCCCTGAGCAAACATCTGTTGCCAATCTTCTTTTTGTTTCCTCCCCAAAGCCCCAGTACATAGCTGCATATCCGAGTTGTAAGTCATTCCAGGTCTTCTGTGTGGGACGCCACCACAGCATGGCTTGGTGAGCAGTGTGTAGGTCTGCGCCCAGGATCCGAACCGATGAACCCTAGGCCGCTGAAGTGGGGCACAAGAACTTCACCACTCAGCCAGGGGGCCAGCCCCAGAATTTTTGAATCTACTTGAGAAGACTACATTAGCATATAAAACAATTAAATGAGTGAATCTTCTATAATTAAATAGTTATAACTGTATACAAGTGATGGAATAAACCATTACAAGTTAGGAATGCACATTTATTTATACCACGGATGTGATGGTACGAAACTACAGGGTTCTAACCTTTTTCCTGAAGTCATGTAGACTCAACTTATTATCTGGATTTATTATTCTTATTTTTTGGATATCTATCTATCTATGTAGCAGGAAAGCATTGCCCTAGGGCTCAGGACACTTGGTTTGGGGACCAATTCTGTCTTTTACGAGCTATTTGACTTTATCAAGTCAGTGAGTTGGTGTGGCCTTAGTTTCCTCACCTATGAAATGAGGAAGGTGAACTCGGGATCCTGCATGGATGGAACTATGAAAACCGCTGAGAGCAGGATGCTGATGGGAGGAGCCGGGTTTATTAAATATGCTTTGACGATTTGCATAAGTAAATGGTCAAACGTCTACAGAAGCTACACACTTTGATGACAAAAACACGATTCTTTGCCCAAGTGCTCCTGTATCTTTAGTCTTCTTGGACATTCATGGCAAAGCTGCTGGGAGTCACAGAGGCTGTACATCATCAATCCAATTTTTCAAGAAACAAGATGGACCCTGAGAGGTGACCTTTATATCTGTAAACAGCATTAATATTTCTTTCTTGATCTATCCACTTCAGAAATTTGGATTTACTATCATATAATATGAGAAAATGAATGCCCCCCCCACATGCTTTCTTCCACCTCTGCTCCAGTTGCGTGTCCCAACTTTTGATGTTGCCAAGGTTTCTAGCACTTGTGTTGTTCTAATGGTTCATTAGTCTACATTTAGCCAATAGGTTGTGTCAAAAGAATTTGTCTTAAGTCAAAAGCTTTTTCACTATTATAAAAATGTGAATATTATTACTTAAGGCACAAAGCAGCATCATTAGACGCCTAAGAAGGAAGATATAACCTTCTGTTAATAGACCTAAGCTGGTTGGAGGAGAATATTCCAAGTGTAAAGGTCAAATTGTTTCTTCTTTTTCAGTTTATTAAATATCACGCAATATTATAGTTTGTTTTATATTTAGCCTGTGATTTCTTCATACATCATATTAGTTATTTGAAATTCCTAATTAATTTCTTTTTCTTGTGGACAGTGTTAGGAGATGCTTTCATCTCATCAAAGATCATGTCATTTATTAATAATATTTCCTGCAGCAATATTTCTACTTGAGGATGTGCCCTTCAGAGCCTTCTGATTTTCTGTCACTATTTGGACTGTTGATTTTCTAAGCTTGCTGAACAGCTTTCATCTAATAATTATTTTTCACAGATTTCTGAATCGAGTTCTCTGTTTTCCCTGGCTGCTGCGACCTTATTTTTCTTGGATTTCTTTTTCTTTCTGTTCTAGTACCTCCCCCAATATTTTTTTCCAGAAAATATACATGGGAGATAAAATTTTCTAAGCTCTTGGATGTCTAAAAATGTCTCTTGGACTTGAAACACAATTTAGATAGGTATATAATTCTAGTTTCAGAAGAATTTCCCCTCAGAACTTTTCAAGCATTTTCCGTTATCTTCTAGCAACTGCTTTTGCTGGGGAGGAGACTGACACCAGCGATCCTCGTGTCTTTGTAGGTCACCTGTTCTTCTCTCAGAAATCTGCTAGGCTCTCATCTTTGGACATAGTGAAGTTTCAGAAAAGGCACCTAGGTGCGGGTCCCTTTTTCTTCACGTGTCATTTGTGACCCCCTTAAGTTAAATCATTCATTTCATCAACAAAAATAGAGAGCGCTCCCACTACATACAGGACACTGCAACAGGGGCCTCAGCCCTCACAGGCGGGCCATTCAACTTCTTCACAGAAAACATCTTGGGTTCTGGCTTAGCTGGGGACCACATCACCCTGCAGGTAGCTGTGGGAGCAGAGAATTGGGTGAAGATGGACTCGCATACTTTTTCTGTGGACATTAAACTAATACTCTTGATTTCTGCCTCAGTTCCCCTGGAACTCTTGCCAACTGCCAGCTTTGAAATTCCTGCTTTCTGATGAGTAATTTCTTACTTGTCAATGCTTCGGCTTCAGTTTATAACAATGAAATCTAACTTTCATTAGCTGTGGTGGGAAGTTCCTAGGTGTTTCGCAGAACCTGGCCAGTCCACACAACACTCTACGACTGGCTACAGTTTATAATGCGGAAACAGAGTGGCTCATGGTCACACAGCTTCCCGCTGGCTGGGCTGACACTTGAATCCAGATGGTCTGTGACACCATCCTCCACACATCTTGGAGAAATATGCAGAAATCTTGCATTCCCTGATACTGGGATTTGCTATAAGCTTATTTCATTTCGTATTTTTGTTTTGTTTTGTTTTTTTGTTTTTGCTGAGGAAGACCAGCCCTGAGCCAACATCTGTGCCAGTCTTCCTGTATTTTGTATGTGGGCTGCCTCCATAGCATGGCTGGTGAGTGGAGCAGGTCTGCATCTGGGATCAGAACCCGAGAACCTGGGCCGCCAAAGCCTAGTGAGTGGAAATTTAATCACTCAGCCACGGGGCTGAGCCCTCATTGCATATTTTTTAAAACAGGTATTTCAGTGGAATGTGAGGTGGGAAGGCTGAGAAAAAATGTAGGTGTTCTGTCTGCAACCTTTACCTGGAATCTCTCCCCACCTCCTGAGTGCTAAATACACAAACCCCCGTGGCCACATCCAGCTGCTCCTGCGAACTTTATGCAGCCCCACCTGGCACACGATGATAGCCAGAGACTCACTTCAGAGGTGAGATGGCTGTGGTGACGCTCTCCCACGGCTTTACCACTTCCTACTACAGCCGCAGGAACAAACTCTTGCTGGTAGAACCTGAGGATGCAGATGCACTTCCTCACTCCCCGCCAGGCTCAGGGCTCCAGCTGATCAGGCTGGTCTAGGGCTGGAGGGTGAAGGAGGCAGCTGGGGCCGAAGGAGGGAGGGAGTGAGCAATGCGACTCCTGTGGGCAGCTGGCTTGGCTCCTGCTCCCTGAGAACTACCAGATGTCTCCAGTGTGTCGTGAGTTCCTCGGGCTTTCTATGGATAACGTTGTATTTAATTTTTATAATGACCCTGTAGCAAACGTATTATTATGCCCATTTTATAGATTATGACACTGAGGTCTAGAGAGCTTGAAGAATTTGCCCAAGTTTGCACAGGTGGTGTGTTCATCTGGCTTTAAAGCTCGTGTCAGTTCCACTCTGCCAAGTTGTCTCTGGACTCCCGGGGGCGGGGAGGGCGGTATTTGGAATGGAGCTTCTTGAGTCTGCTCACCCTCCCTCCTTCTCTCTCGATACACTCACAGACACGTGCACACACACACACACACACACACGAATTAACTAATTCAACCGGTACTAAGTGAGCACTGATGTACTGGGTATTTGGATCCACTCCCTTCCGTGAGTCCCACCAGCCTCTCCAGCACACAGCGACGTAACTCTCTAACGGCTGGGGATCCGGTGTGGACTCCGTGCTGTTGGGGCTGCCTGTGGATCAGGTCTGGAGGGCCTGCAGAAGACGCCTTTGTGGAAGAACAGCTCCCTCCCCGCTGCCCCTGGGCCTGCAGTTCCGACTCTGGAAGGTGACTGCCTTGGGCTGAGATGTTTTGCCAAGGTAAGAAGCAAGCCACCTTGTTTGGAGTCCTTATCACTTTAGTGTGAATTAAATTTATGGGATTTCTCCAAAATGATAGTGTAACAGATCACAAAATGGTCACAAATTACTTATATCCTTGTATGTACCTCCCTTCACAAGGGAATTTTTGCCATTTCTCCCATTAAAAGGTTGAGTTTATTTCTTTATCCTTTGAACCTGGGCTTGGCCAGCTAACTTCCTGTGGCCAATGGGACATTAGAAAATGTGGCCCCAAGGCTTGAAAAGTGCTTGCAGGGGCTGACTCCGTGGCCTAGTGGTTAAGTTTGTGCTCTGTTTCAGCGGCCCAGGGTTTCGCTGGTTCGGATCCTGGGCGCGGACATGGCACTGCTCATCAAGCCATGCTCAGGTGGAGTCCTGCACAGCACAACCAGAAGGACCTACAACTAGAATATACAACTATGTACCGAGGGGCTTTGGGGAGAAGAAGATAGATAGATATAGATAGATAGATAGATGATAGATATAGATAGATGATAGATATAATAGATAGATAGATGATAGACATAGATAGATAGATGATATAGATAGATAGAGATAGATGATAGATATAGATACATAGATAGATTCATAGATAGATGATAGAGATAGATAGATAGATAGATAGATGATAGATAGATGATAGACATAGATAGATAGATAGATAGATACAGCTTGATAGATGATAGAGATAGATAGATGATAGATATATGATAGATAGATATAGATAGATAGATAATAGATAGATGATAGAGATAGATAGATAGATAGATAGATGATAGATATAGATAGATGATAGATATAATAGATAGATGATAGATATAGATAGATGATAGATATAATAGATAGATGATAGATATAGATAGATGATAGATAGCTAGATAGATAGATACAGCTCGATAGCTAGATAGATGGTAGATAGTTGAGGTAGCTGAGGAAGGGAGAGGGAAGGAGCAAGGGAAAGCGACTGAATGTCCCGGTGGAGGCGGGGCCCTGAGAGAGTAGGTGCAGGAGAGCAGGAAGGGAATATGTCAAGAACAAACCTCGCTCTTCCTCACGGGTGATCTTTTTATAGCTCCGAGAAGAAACCTTTAGAACACGAGCACTTTCCCTCAGCGTCAGGGTTCTGCTGCAATTTGAACAATCCAAAAGTAATCTGACACTCTTGTTTGCTTTTTACTTAATAGTCCCGCAGAGATAAATAATTTCTCAGTAGCTTCATTGAGTTTCATCTGGCCCACAACTCTGAGTCTAAATGCAGCCATTATCTGAAACTGCAACATCACAGGGGAAGTCGACTCAATTTGTTCTGTCAAACTCCTGCCTCCTTGTTTTAACTCCCACCGTGTTACAGAACACCAGACCTGATGTTCTGGTTCAGCGTCACACCCTCGGTCTGACAGCAGGCTTCCTGCCCGCTCCCCTCGCATATGGCGCTCTCCAGCTCTTCTGTGGTGTGAATCATCCTCTTTGCAGGCTGGTTGATTGGATGGATGCCTGTTGTCTTCAGAGACTTGAAGCTTTCTGAGGACAGGGACCCTGGCTCACCCGTTTATTCTTTCATTAATTTATTCATGCAGGGAGGGGTCATTGTGTACTCACGGTTCACCCCTGCTTTCCAGGATCCTATTGTCTAAGCAGAAGAGAAAAAACACAAATCAGTTTTTAAAAACGTGTTAACCTTGAGTATTTACAGCATGTCGTGTGAGCACAGGGAAGAAACAGAAAGAATTGCCTTGACTCGTGCACCTGTGTCCTGACTCAGCCTCCTGCTTCTGCACTTGACCCATAAAACCCAATGTGCACTCAACACCAGAGGGACTTATTAAAACACATTAGATTATATCAATTCTCTGCTTTAAATTTTCGCTTTAAGCTTACTTGCTGGTCTTACAAAACCAGTGGGATCTGGCGGCTGCCTTCTCTCTGACTGCACCTCAGTCATGCTGGTTCCTCTCAGTTCTTTAGAAACTCAGGCTCACTCTCTAGCTTAGCATCTTGGGACTAGTGGCTCCTAGGTCTGCATGACTGGCTGCCTCTTGTCATCCAGGGCTCAACTTAGGCGGCTGCATCCCTGACACTGATGTAACCACCTTGTCACCCAATGTCATATGTCCCCGAATAACACCGACCATACGTTAGCGCCTGCCTCCTTCTTCCCTCCTGCCTCCTCCATTCTTCTTTTTCTTTCTTAACTTTCTCTCTCTCTCTGCACTAGAGTGAAAGCTTCACCAGAACAGTGACCTTACTCCCCTCCCCACCCCACGCCCCTGTCTGCCTCATAACAGGTGCTCAGTAAATGCTCCTTGAGTGTTTGAACAGATGGATAGAATTCTGAATGCTGGAGGATTCGAAGGTACTCACTGGGTGCACTAGAGGGGGAAATGGCCTTTCAGACAGAGAAAACAGCACCTTATTTAAGACACAAAACTATGAACAAGTGCATTAGAAGTATTTTGGTATGGCTGGAACATGGGTGTGAATCGAGCCTAGAGAGAGCAGAAAAATAAAAGGAGGTGAGAACTGAAGGGTTTTATATATCCGTATATATATATATAACCCCCCATAAGTGGTTTTTCAGCCTGACACCTAGTGTCTTCCCTGACACACCGGAAGGCAGACTTCTGCCTCCCTCTGACCTTGCTGCCCTGCAGGAAGCGAGGGAAGCAGCCTTGACAAAGGATACTGGCATGTTTGGTTTACTGTAACAACTCATTTCAGAGTGTTGACTTTTGCAGCGATAATTCTTTTATAGTTTAATGAATGAATTGGAAATATATTACTGAACTTGGCCAAATATGGGAAACATATATATCACCATTTTGTGTCATTTATTCATTTGACTCTTAGAACCAATCGCTGCAAGTGGCAGCTTCATTTATGATATTTTTTGTTTTTTGAGGTTATTTGTTTGTTATTTGTGAGGATTAAAAGCAACTTTGGGAGACGGTGAAGAGGCGTTCATTCACCTTGGGAGCCTCCCCGTCTGTAAGACGGCGGGAGCAGCAACAAGGCTTCTCTCCAGGGCAGCTGTGTGTCTGAAATGACTTCAAGTGTGGGAAGCACTTAGAGCAGTCCTTGGCATAATTGTGAGGCTTTGTCATCATTGCAATCATTTGCTGTTCTCAGGGAGAAGAACGTGGTGTAACATTATTGAAGAAATTTTATAACGGGTTCAGAAATGCACTGTGAGAGCGTTTACATCTTGCTGGAGACACACGTTCTGCCGTCTTGCCATCGTGGAGGCCTCTCTTGATAATGATGATCAGTGTCATTTCTTGCATGATGTAAGGGAGGACCACTCAACTGAATTGTGTGAAGCCCACTGCTTTCATGTTTAAAAGCAACAGGAAAGCCAGACGCCAGGGAGATACTGGGTGAAGGTGAGAAGAGAAATCTCAACAGAAGGAGTATTCTCTGGGAGGAAGAGCATGCTCTGCCTGCGTGGGGTCCTGCCGTCCTCACCCATCGAGAGAGCCCACTGCAGGGGCCCGGTCGCTGTCTGTCACTCCGGCCCTTCTCAGCAAGACCCTGGGCTAGTTGCGGCCTGTGGTTCTGCAACTCAGCTGGTCTGGAGCGCCGGAAGGAAGGGTGGACCCGCTTGAGACTTCCTGTCCCGCTGTGAGTCACTGATACCGGCGCTCTGCTCGCACTCGGCCTGCCACCCGGAGGGGCGCGCCGCAGAAGCCGGCCCTGGCCGCGGCTCGGAGTCACCGCCCGGACAGTGACCCAGCGCGGGCTGCGCGGCTTCTGGGGCGCTCCCCTCCCCGTGGGAGCAAGAAACCCGCTGCGAGGGCGGCCCTCCACCACCGCTTGTGAGAAGACGACGACGAAGCCCGTGAGAAAGCATCCCCGCCCGTCGCCTGTGTGCGCGGCTGGCAGGAGACGCACCCTGGAGACAGGCGGAGGCTCCAGGTCGCCGTGGGCGCCTCCCGCACCTGCTCCCCGTCCGGCCCCTGCCCCGCGTTGCAAACGCACCAAAGGGATTTGGGGATTCCTGTAAGCGCCTTGTAAATAAACATTTTAAAAAGCAATTCTTGCTTGTGGAGTATAATGTGAAGGGGATCAATCTTCGTAGAGAAAGTCTGTCAAGAAAGAATGATAACAGCTATATGATCCAAGTTCTAAGCCTGCTGGGAGGATCAATAGTAATAATAATAATAATAATTAATATGAGACACTCGTTTTAGATTCCATATGATACTTTGTATACATTATTGCTCATCCCCACAACAACCCCCACAAGTCCTCCGCTCTACCAGCTGCCGTGAAACGGGATGACGGTTCTGACGGTGCTTTGAAAATCTTCCTCAGCAAGAAAAAACTAAAATAAAAATATTTCTATATAAAGGTAAAATTATAAGTGACATTAATAAAAAGTCTTGGGATGATATTTTACTTAGTTTACGAAGAATGCAGGCCTTTTACACACTACTAGGTTCAAGTACCATTTTTGCCCCATTATATCTGTAGGATGATTGCATTCTATCTCTGGGCCTCAGTTTCCTCCCGGTAAAATGGGAGCAATAACAGCCAGCTCTTAGGACTGTGGCATTCGCAAGTATTGTGTGTAAAGATACCACGACTCTGTTTGACACATAGTAGGGTCACCACAAATATGGACTCCCTTTTCTTTTCCGTTTTTCCTGGAGATGATAGAACCAAGACAGAGCTCTTTAGCATCATTAGTTAGGTATTTGATCATTTTTCAGAGTGCCTGCAGAACTTTTGCGGCAGAGGAAAGACAGGAAGGAGAATGAGGAATAACAGAGTATTAATGGATGAAGGAGCCTGCTGCCTGCGAGGAAGAGTCTGTTCTCACAAAGCATATTCGAAAGCCACTGTTTGTACTAGAGACTTGAAAAAAAAGTTGTGAAGGAAGAGAAATGATTAAAAATGCATTTTCTTTTCCTTAACATCGTCTGATCGTAACAATGTAACTTGGTTCTAGGGCTTCGGAAGGGAGGGTGCAAGGAACCCAGTTGTGACAGGAAGGAATGTAAGCTGCTGGTCATTAAGAGGCTGCCTCAGAAAACTAGAAACCTGGCCTCTCACACTGTGTGAATTCAGGAGACGAGAGAGATGATATTGTATGGTGGTGGCTGCAATCCACTGGGAACAGACGTTTTCAATATTTTATTTTGTTCACACAATTAAACTTTTTCTTTTATCCATGAAAGCTGGGTCAGCTCTCAAAATGATAATTATTTTATTAAACAAACAGTTCCTTTTCTCAGTCTCTCCCAAACTTTACGCTTCAGAGTAGAAAACAATAGTAGTACCTTTTTATCTCCATACAGGTTATTTTCAATATGCTTCATGACATTCTCTACTTTTCACAGAAAAGTTTATGAATGTGGAGTTTGTTCATGCGTTTAAAAGACTGTTTGTGCTGGAGAAAGAGTCTTGAGAGCCATCACGGCAGACATGTGCACAGCACCCTGGGACCTGCCTGGAGCGCCACAGCTCTCGGATCCTGTGCGCTTTGTAGAGACCGGGGCACCCTGTTACTGTGCGAGGCCTGAAGACAGCGATTAAGTGACATCTTTCCCCACAAGTTTGGAAGCTGAAAACACGCAGTTCTAATTATATCTGCACAACTGAAAATAAAGTATACTTTGCAAGGGAAAGACACAAAGATGAGAATAAACAGTCTTAAATAATAATAAACTTTTATTACAAAGTCTTCATTTTATTTCACAGTCTCTGATAACAAAATTCTGCTCCGTCTGCATGGACCACCTTTACTCCTGGAATGGCTCCAGCTATGGGTGGTAAATAGAAAATCATCTGACAAATTGAGTACCCGGCCCTGATAATCATCTCGTTTATTATGGTTTCAGGGCTGAGAGAGTTGTACTGTGCTGTGGCAGTTGATATTTGTTGAGTAAATATTTGATAAAGAGTTTAAAAGGCGTTATCCAGAAATATGAGTCCACGTCTTGAGAAAGGATCGAGAGGGATAAAATGAGTGGAATGTACTGCCTCCTCTTTTAGGAGCAGTTTGTTAGATCTCTGTAGGCACCAAGTTTAACTAACGGCAACAGTGTTGGCTGCAGCTTTCATTATTCATGGATGTCCTGAGGGTCAGCATAGAAGCATTTTAATGCTACTAATATTGCTAAGCTTAACATGAGTTTTTCAATCACAAAAGGGGATTCGCTTCTTGTTTAGTTCCTTATGATAGAATAATTCTTAGACTAAAATATAAGCTGAGCATATCTTTTTTTCATCTTTTGGTTATTTGGTATCCCTGAGCCACACAGGGTAGGACCCACATCTGAGGAACAGACACTTGGTGGTGAGTCACATGGGGAAGAAGCTTGAGTGTTTCTCTGGACAAAGCGATGACGTCAACCAGGCGACCTCATCCTTCCCTCCTCTTCCCCTTCATCTTCCACTTGTTATGTAAACTGATTCTAAAGAGGCTTGTCATTTTCCAAATAATTATGTTTAACACAAGAAGCAACAAACTTTTTTTCTTCTACTGGTTTTCATTATAAAATTAGAAATATTCTCTTTAAGTTTCCAAGTACTCAGAGTTGAAACTTGTGTTGAAGGAGTTCAGGTGGCAGCATGGGCCGTAACTGACCTGGAACTACTTGGAGAATTGGGGTTCCCACTTCCACCCTGAACCCAGAATCTCCTTCTACTATTAACTGTTCAGCCCCAAAGTCCATCTCCCCTTCAAGAATGAACACTCTCTTCACTCACAAATGTTCAAGTTTGCTGCCTGGCTTCCGACTGCACAGGTACAGTCTTGATCCAAATGGGCCTGTTGTGCTTCCCTAAAGAGCCACCTTGGGTTGGGGCAGTGTTTCTCAAACTTCAGTGTGTGTCAGGACCACTTGGTAAGGTCATTAGCACAGCTCGCTGGACCACCCCCTGGAGTTTCAGATTCAGCAGGTCTGGGGAGTGTCTGGGATGCAGCATCTCTAACAAGTTCTCAGGTGAAGCCGATGATGCTGGCAGTCTGGGGACCCCCTTGAGAACCACCGGGAGGCCAAAGAGCCTGTGATTGAAGTTAGGAAATCTTGCCTTCATCTAGTTTCATAACTTCTGTCCACAGAAACGCTCCTGGGTGGCCTCTTGTTTCCTCATTTATAAGACAAAAGGGGTTGAATTGGTAAACTCTTGCTCAGTACTTCTCCATGATTTTTCTGCCCACCTCACCTGAGAATTTACAGCACAAACCCATCAGTAAAAAAGCCTCATTCCAACAGCATTTCAAGTTGCGAACCTCTCCTCTGACAGCATAGCCTCGTCTCACGAAAATGTTGGGGGCAGGGTTAGGAAAAGCACTTCAGTTATTTCTGAATATGAAATAGAATACTTTATCATCCAATTCTTAGATCAGAGCCTCCCAGATGACGTGCATGAAGGCTGACAGGAACAGCGAGATACCGGTCCCCTCGGTCCTGCGGCATCAGAGCCCCCAGGCAGTCCGTCCAGGAAAGTCTTCCTTGACCCCAGCAAGCTGTCCACATATTGTGATTTTCTGTGGTCCCTGATACGACAGGGTTTGGGGAGCACGGTTAGGTTAAGTAAAATGACTTTGTTCCTTCACCTCCTCTGTAGATCTGACGTTCTTCATATCAAATTTATTTAGGAATGAGGGCAGCTATATGAAAAATCTGATTGTGGTATGCTAATTTATTCTTTTAAATGTTAGCTGAAATACTGCCACCATTCTTGATGCATTTTACTTTGATACAGGAATTTGAGAGGTTGTGGAAGAGATGATTTGATTTCCCCGAAGCCACCTGGGCATGAGTTCTCCAGGCCAACACTGCAGCTTTCTTTTTGTATTCTCCAGCTGCACACTGAGCTTTACATGGTACGTGACAAGGAAGAGAAGCACGGTGATTGACAAGAAGTGAAGGCTCCTGTGCATGTGTGCACACGTGCAGTGGCTGTAATTTGAGGATGGAGAGTAGGGAAGAAGGATGCTGAAGTCCCTGGGTGGGACTTTCAAATTTTCTGAAAGTGTAGGCAATACTGCTACCTGGATCTGCGTCTTCACTGGAAACCCCATACAACTGGATAGAGGCGGATATATCCTACTGTGTCCTCAGAGACCAGAACGGCACTTGGAGCAAGATGGCTGCTCGGAACATGGCTTCAGGTTGCTTGGTAAAGCCTTAAGAAGGAGCCTGGGAGCCTACTCTCTGCAAGCCTGTATTATTTCCCCTGCATGAAGGAGGCATAAAATGGAAAATGGACCAGAAGGAAGCACTGGACTCCACACTGAGCTGACTTATTATTCCCACCAGTTCTCCTGCCCCATCAACTTGTTCCAACTCATTTTCTAGGTAGTCTAACTCCTGATTGCTTTTAGAAAGACAGCATTCTGTTATCTTGATTACTAATTGGCCTTCAAATATTTGTCACCCTCTTTTTTATATAGTAAATTTCCACAGCCTTTCTGCTTGCTAAAGCACTAATTTACAGCTTACAAAATCATTTAAGCTGACTCATGAGCTCCCGGGAGAGCTGCTCTCCATCACCAATTGCGTCCTCCGCTGTGAAAAACTGTGGCAAAGCTCTGTAGAATTTTACATTGGAGCCAAATGGCTCTCACACAACCATGAATAAAACTAATTCATACACACCTATTTTTATGGGAGTACCAAACTGATTTTTACCTCCAGTTATTCAATCACTTTTAGCAGAGGGAAAGCAAGTGACAACATTGCAATGAGTCCTTGCAAAAAATAGACCAAGTCTGGAAGATATTCAACGCTGCCCGCAGGCTCTGAGCTGGGGTAAAGAATCACTTCCTGGAGCTCAATTCTGTTTTATACTTCTCCTTCAAACTTCGTTTCTCAGTTTATCACTTATCACTGATAATTTTCTGTTTGACTATGGTTGGGCAAGATTTTGAAATGGCCAACCATGTATTATTTTCATTTAAAGTTGCTTCGGGCTTAAAGGCGTCTGAAGATCACTGATCTTTAACAGAATCTTCCAGATGTACATTCCAACAGATATGGAATTCCTTTCTTTTATCATGCACATCTGCTTTACATAAGGTGCCTTCTCCTGGCACTGAGAGACAACCATCTATTCATAATTTGCCTATTTCTACTCTGCTGAATATTGTCCTGGTTTTCTACTGTTATTCTGTAGATACTGTATGTTGTATATTGTCTACTGTATATTCTGTTATATAAGAATATTCCTACTGTTATTCTCTTGAGTATTAAAAACAGGTGTAATGATATAAGACAGCTCTGTGCTAAGGGACACTGCCACCATCAACATCATCATCCCTAAAGCTTCACCTTGTCACCTTATAGTACTCCAGCTAGTTCACGCCTATCTACCTTTCAGCAGGATTTCCAACTCCTAGGGACAGGAATCCTGGTGGGCGTCTAATGGAGTACTGAGCATCACGTGGCTATCCAATAAACAATTGTTGAGTTGTGTTGAATTGAATTAAAAATTTCCATATTCCTGGTTCTAATCAAGGCAGCAACTGAACCTCCAGTGCTCTCTACAGTCTGAGAACTATCATCGAAAGTAAGGATTATCAGATGAAGGAAGATTCTTGGGAAGGAAAAACCAAAGACCAATGCAAAATAGTTCAAAGAAGGTTAGAAGAGAAATAAATCCCCTTTAACCTAGTCCTGTCCCTGCAGCAGAAAGGGGATGTTTGGTAAAAGTTACAACACACATGCTCTGTGGTGACTGTCACATGTACCAGCAGGATAGAGCAAAACAACTTTTTTTTAAGCCTGAAGTTCTAATAAAAGAGTTCTGTGTTTGTTATTTGTTTGATTTTTTGATTAGTAAGCTTGTGTGTAAATAATGAGAAGTACTTCTCCAAGTCCATGACTAATTTGTAAATATTAATGCAGTGCTCAGGCACTAGATTTTGCTGCACATTCTCTTCCCCGTGAGTGTCATGTGCAGGAAGCAGAACAGAGAACAGAGTCTTCTGATGACTTTCATACCATCACATGGGCATCCTTGGGTACCATGCGCTTGGCCTCCGTATTCTACATCCGTGACCTCAGATTCCTCTCCACCAGCCCTTGGCTGGCTTCTGGTTTTTAAAACCTACTTTTGAATCTCTTGTTTTTTACAATACTATTATAAAATCTTTTACTTTATACATTTTTTCCATCTTTCTCAGTGTCTAGTGGAGTAATGGGCATCTTGTGGGTTTCCAATAAACAATTGTTGAATCATGTTGAATTGAATTTAGAATTTAACAGGAATTTTAAAATACTACTGTCTCTTTTCAGGATGAAAATTTTGCATGGAATCTATGGAATAACACTTTGATTGAATAATTATTATAAATTAGATATTACAAAATATTACAAAAATTCTCAAGAAAAATAGCAATTTAACCAAAACTGGGCATTGCATACAAATACAGTCAGACCTTGGCTAATTCCTACAACATATTTGTCTTATAGCTTTTATAAAGATGTATCTGTAAAGGCACTAACCACATTCTTTAAAAAGTATGTGTTTGGAATTCTTCATTGTGTAAGAATGCTTATGTAGGACCACATGGGATTCTTTTCTGTTTGTTACCTTGGCTTTTGAAAAAGTAAACTTAATTCTTCAAATTATTTTGGGGCAATTACATGGTACGTGCTATACATTGGCCCCAGAGGCAGCCTTACCTGTAAAATTGCTCTAGTGACATATTAATGTCTTGGCACCACCCCATCTCCAGTTTAAGGGATACTCTGTAATAACGAATTTTCATCCTTCGTAATACAGATTTTCTTCTCGTGTAGATGGTGGTACTTTGAATGAACACAAGTGTATACAAAAGACCAACAGGAAATGAAATTATACCCATATGAAAGGTACTTCTCTTTCAGTTACAAAAATTAGATTATAAAGTAAAGATGGTGGTTTTAGTTTTCTAAGGCTGAGTTCTCCCTCTTGTAATCTTGTTGGCCTTTGTTCAACAAAATGAAAATGTAAATGAGTCTTTGTGGTTTAATTATACATAAACATATTTTACAATCCACTTAACAGGTCAGCATTGTCATCAGCAAAGTTAGAACATTTTGGAGGACAGTCCTTGTGACTAGGAGTTGGGACTGTTGAGCAAAACTGAGCTGGGAGCAGGCACGTTTTGCTGTGCTCATAGATCTGATCAGCTGCCAATTTTCATATGCAGAAGAACCTAAAGCAGTGATTCTAAACCATGGTCTGAGGACCATCTGGAAGCTTGTAAATTATGCAGATTCCCAGGCTCCACAAGGACCTCAGAATCAAAACCTCTGGGCATGGGGCCTGGACATCTATCTACACTTAAGTATCCTGAGTGACGATGCTCATCAGATTTGAAAGCCACTAACTGTAGGCTCACATGTAATAATTTAAAAATATACACCTCATCTTTTGGGGAAAAACAAAGATTAGTTTGGTCAAACTTATCTTTTGGTTTTATATTTTAAAATGCCTCTCCACTCAGTCTAAATCTCATGGAATTTTAGACCTAGGTATGATTAGAATTCTTTGGTTACAAGCAACAGAATCTAACTCTGAATGAGTTAAGCTAAAATAAAATTTATTGCAATTTATAGGGAAGCTCATAAACCAAAAATAAACCTGAAGACTCAGTGTGAGGAAGAGGTGGGACCAGAGTCGCTCCACATGCAGAGCAGGAAGGACCTACAGTACTCGGTTCCCCTGTCAATTTATTCAAATTTCAAATTATGTTTAAAAAGTGTAGGCTCTGCCTAGCATGGGAGGGTGTGTTCCTGTATCTTGGCTAGGGAAGCAGTGTAACTTAGGGGCCCTTTCCAGAACTCTCTCCGGTGACTGAGGGGTCTCTCTCAAAGCAGAATAGCAGTAAGATGCAAGAATGGAGAAGGATTTCTGTGCATTCGAAAATGACAGGTTCACCACAAGGCAGGAAACTTGAGAATACCAAAGGCAAAGTCCTCCTTTTATTCAGAAGTCAACTAATTCCTGAGCATTAGTCAGCAAAGACTTATTACACACCTTGTACTTCCAATCAGATGCTATGTTAGGTGTTAGGGAAATAACAGTGAAATTACTGGAGGTCGGGAGCGCGAAATTAAGGCAAACGGTGGGTGGGCTAGTTTAGGTAGAATATGTTCATAATAGAACTTCTCTGATCAGAGCTAAGCAGGGAGGAGCCTGCTTATCTGAACCAGAGGCCTTTTCTATTTATTATTTATTGGGTTTTTTTTTGGTGAGGAAGATTGGCCCTGAGCTAACGTCTGTGCCAATCTTCCTCTAGTTTTTGTATGTGGGATGCCATCACAGCATGGTCTGACTAGGGGTGTGTAGGCCTGGATCTGAATCCGTGAACCCAGGCTGCCGAAGAGGAGAGAGCAATCCCAACCATTATACCACCGGCCCAAGATGCCTTTTTATTTAAATAGGCTATCATTTCAGTTAACTAAGGACAGCCTGGGAACACTGCTTTGCTGGCTGAGTCTTCTTCTGGGGCTAAAGGAATGGATAGGGGGTCCTGCGATTTGTTTGGTAGTCGATTAGTTATTGGGTGAATAAAATTATCTGATGACCAGTTTTTCTCCCTGTTAAGTAGGCCACTAGTCTCCCTGAAATTATATCGTGTTCTAGTATATTATGTTACTTTACATTATGTATTTGAACAGACCGGATCACTTCAGCCAGCTTTTACTGAGCACCTAACATGCACCAGCTCCTGCGGACAACACCATTGCTCCAGCGCTCAGGGAGCTCACACTCATCTTCAGGGAGCAGCTTCCTGTAGAGATAACGGGCTTCATAATAACTTATCACAGGTTCCACAATTTGCCCTCTTGGCTTTGCAAGGACGTCCCGCCAAGAACACTCCAGCCCCCGTTTATGCATCTAATGAATATGGACGCATCCTTCGTGCTTGGAATCAGAAGACCCTGGGTAGTCTTCTCTGCCTTGCCCTGGAATGTCAGTCTCCTGTGGCATTTGTGCCCATGCTTCCATCTGAGGTTGCTCACCTCCGGGAGCCCAGAGCCTCCTTAGACAATGCCTTAGACACGGTTTCACCACCATTTATTCTCTAAGGACACTCAGAGCCGTGTCTGCGGCTCAGAATGTCTGTCCGTTTCTGATTTACACAGCCTGCTGCACACGCGGGGTTTCCACATCTCATGGCGCTAATCATCCCTCACCTGGTTCCTCCTCCTGCGCTTCTCAGTCGGGCCGAAGGGACTGCCTTTGATCTTGCTTTCCAAGACGGACACACCTGGACTCTCCTGTGACTCCTCCCCCTCCTCTTCCTTCCTCGTGAATTCAGAATTCAAGCTTTGCAGTTCCTTGCATCTTAATTTCTCTCCGCTCCACCCACTCTTTGACCCCCCCCCAGCCACAGCCTGAGCTCAGACCACCATGATTTTTTTCAGAAGAATTGTGGTAGCTTCTAAATTACAGCCGCCTTCCCCTGGTCCAGCCCCCGCAAATCCACCTTCCGGAGAGGGAGCAGGAATCGACTTTACCAAACCAAGCCTATTTCTCTCACCTCCGATATTAAGGACAAACTTCAAGCTTCTCCGCAGATGTAAAAAGCTCTTCATTGTCCCTTCCCATCCGTATACCCTCCCGTCAGAGTCTAGCTCCCAGGCAGGCCCAGTGCAGCCAGGACTGTTGGCGCCTCCACCCACCCCCACCCCATTCCAGGGTCTTCTCACTTTCAGAGACTGACTCCCAACTGTCTGAGGTCTTTCTCCTCCAACGTCTTCAACCAACAAACGACAAAAGTGGATGCGTAAATAGATACTCCAACTTCTTCACCCTCTGGTTAGATAGCTCCGGGCCTGCTTTGCATCAGCTCCCAGAGTTCCCCGTGTTGGGGGTTTCCATTTCCCCACAGTGGTGACAGGCTTGAGGCAGTAGCCTTTGTGGCTGCCTCTCTTTCCCACAGCCCTCCCAGAGCTTCCTGGGACCACCTCACCCTTACACAGAATCCTTGTCTCTACCTCTGAGTTTGAGGGAGCTGAGTAAGACATACAACACGTGTCATTTGTTTCAACTGAAAAAAGAATTCCATTTTATTATTTTTTTTTGAGGAAGATTAGCCTTGAGCTAACATCCGCTGCCATTCCTCCTCTTTTCGCTCAGGAAGACTGGTCCTGAGCTAACATCCACGCCCATCTTCCTCTACTTTATATGTGGGACGCCTGCCATAGCATGGCTTGCCAAGCAGTGCACAGGTCCAGCCCCTCCATTTCTTTCTTAAATGTTTACTCATGTTTCCTCTGCCTGGAATGATTCTGGCTCCCACCTCCCTTATCTAGCTGTTCCACTAATTTCTTACAATTTTGCCCTAGCACCACTTCTTAAAGGGAAGCTTTTCTTCACACTGGAAGCTCTGCCTCATGGTCCCCAGCACACCTGTGTCATGGCAGACACCATCGTCCTCGTCTGTCTGGTTCTCTTCATCGAATGTGGTCTCCTTCCAGGTGGAGACCAACACTTATTTTTTGAATGTTCAGTCCGGCCCTAAAAGTAGAAGGGAAGACATAGGGGCCAGCCCATGGTGTAGTGGTTAAGTTCACGTGCTCTGCTTCAGTGGCCTGGTGTTCATGGGTTCAGATCCCAGGCACAGACCTATACCATTCATCAGCCATGCTGTGGCAGCAACCCACATACAAAATAGAGAAGGACTGGCACAGATGCTAGCTCAGCAACAATCTTCCTCAAGCAAAAAGAGGAAGATTGGCAACAGATGTTAGCTCAGGGCCAATCTTCCTCACCAAAAAAAAAAGAAGAAGAAGAAGAGAAGACAGCATTGATGAAGCTCACTAAATTTTGGCTTGAATGATTGCTAGCTTCTCAGTGGTCATACCAGCAGAACACTGAATGAGTCCATCTGGCCTTAAAGAGAGGGAGGTTGGCAACAGGTATTAGCTCAATGTGAATCCTTCCCTGCATCCAAGGGAAACTTGGGGTGCAGCGTTTTAGCCATCCAGGCAGCAGCCAAGGACAGAGGTTTGTTCCACATAACCACTGAGTTCCATTAGGAGCCACCCGATAAATGCCTGGCCTTCAAGACCAGTCTGTTCCAAATCAATCACTTTCTTTAAGTGTGACAGTATTTTGAAATCTTAAATGGAACAATTATAAAATGGGTATACAGTTTAAGCATGACAAAAGTTTAAATGCAGAGACACAAGGTTGGGAATACAGACCTGGTCTGGAGTCTTGGGACACCTGTCTACACAGATGCCATCTTCTCCTCATCCTGGTGTAGTCCTTTCCAACAGGCCGCAAAGAGTCTTTCATTTGATTCCTCTTTTCATAAATAAATTCTCCAGGTTATAGTCCATGATCCTTAAGGTCTGGGAGCTCTGTGAAAAGAATCAGCTACCAACCTTTCATTTCAGCATCTCAATGGGACCCTGAGAACAATGTAATATCTTCCTTAAGCAAAGTTGGTTCTTATATTTCCTCATCTAATTTCATAGGCCATCCAGTCATTATCTCGAAAGGAGACAGCCAATGCTTACCAAACGGTGTAGATCCAAGATTGAAGAGCTTTTGGCCATGAGAGAGCTTAAGTGCCTCTGAAAGCTTTGCCAATTAAGTTTTGATGGTGCTGTTAGCTCTTCCCACCAATCCTGAGGATCAGGGATGGTAACTGCAGTGGAAATGCTGCACTATTGGCCAAATATTACAAACAGATTTAATTATTTGTCTGGTAAAATGAGTTCCCGGTCACTGTGTAACTCAGTAGGAATTCCTCAAACAAGAATTAACCTTTTCAATAATAATTTACCTAAAGCCATCACTCTTCTGAAGGAAAGGCCTCAACCCAACATGAGAACACACAGATCATTCCAAGATATTTATCTTTGAGATGGTGGCATTCCGACAAAGTCCAATTGTCATACCTCAAAAGGTCCCTTAGGAAGGGGAAAGTGGTCTTGTGACTCATGAAATAGCTTCGCTAGATTATATTTTGGGCATGTAGCATGAGTATAGGCTTTATGAGCTGCTGTGGGAGAATGTTTCCAAAAGTATTGCTTTCCCCCTTTGTTGCCACCTTTATTTCTTCTCTTCCACGGTGATTTCTTGAGTCTGTAGAAGGAAACCTTTTAGTGGGTCAGCAGAGTTAATAGAAAGTAGCAGGCATTCTTGAGGCTGGACAGCATATCTAGCTTGATAACATCCTTGTTTATCATTTAAGTAAGACCCATCTGTAAACCAATTAAATAATAGTATGCAGTCGTGGTGTTCTCCTCTTGTGATGTTGGAAGCAAAGTAGCAGGGTTAAAATAGTGAATAATCTTTACCTACACAATATAACCTAAGAAGGTTTATCGTCATTTACTTGACAATGCTTCCCATGCAATTTAGCACCAAACAAGCCTAATTAGTATCCCCCCCTTTATAGGAAGAGAGAACAAATTTCTCTGAGAAATCTCAGGGGGCCTCTGAAAATCCTCAGAGAAATTCTCTTCCTTCTTCCAGGTCAAAAGAAAGCCTTTATTCAGGATTTGAGTATTTTGGTCGGGGGGAGTTTGTCAAAAATATCAAAAGGTTTTAAAACACTTGGCCAAATAGGAAACAACGCTCATTCTATTCAATCAAAGTGACAACAAAACAGTCAAGGGCAAATAGTTAAAACAGTCAAAAAATCTTAATAGAGGGACATCAGTCTTTCTGAACATAGGAAGTTATTCTAACAAAACAGATTTTCTGCCTTTTAGGTAGACTTATTAAAGAAAAGCCTTTTATAACCTCTTTATCAAGAGCAGACCAAAAGTTCAAGAAAGTTATCCTTTTGAGAGAGAAAACCAAATTTTATTTTTTTGCATCAGCTCATTTTTTTTTAACATTAAAACTCATTTATTAATTGGATTTACTTTAGTTTTAGTCAACTTGACCAGGCATAAAACTTTCAGAATTTCTCCTTCACAAACCTTCTACAACTCTTTTACATTCATAATTTGTCCCATGCTTGCTTTCTTCCCTTCTAGTACTTTAGGACAAATTTATCTTTCTTAACCCAGCAAACAAAACTACTTCCACTCTTTACACCTTCTTTACTGAAACCGTACATTTTAATTTCCTTGTATACAGAGCTGTTTTCCTTATTAATTTTTAGTAGGTTTAATTACATATATTAATTAGAATTTTTAACACTTAAAGACCCTAGTGAAAACTAAAAACTAAGTAATTATGAACTGTCTTTTACATTAGCATACTGTGGCTTGGCAAATTTATAAACACTTTTTGTAATTTCTAGAAACATGCTACTTCATGGTACAATCTTAATAAAATACAAGACATGTTTACTAATAGACCTAAACACCTTTGAGTTTCTTTGTAATAAGAAGCCAAAAGTAGACAAATCTAGTCATGTCTAATAATAATGTTACACTATTTCATCTTATTTGGAAAATGACCCAGATATTCAGTGAGTTTTTTTATCATACAATTTTACCTAGCAACACTTCAAAGTTTCAAGTTACCAGAAAGATTTTGGAAGTTATTTTAAATATACATGTCATAAGACAATTATTTTAAAAAGATTACCCAACACTTTTATCTTTTTCACACTTATTTAGTTTACTCATTCCCAATAATTATTTAGATTGCCTATAAAGCTTCAAGAGACATTAGACAAAATTAGCCATCATTTTAAGTTATTATTTTTGCTAACCAGTTTTGTAACAGAGATAACATCAGCTTATTTGACCAATAAACCCAGACATGTTTGCATCCTATCCAAATACTGACAATTCTGAGCACACGCTTATTTCAATCAAACCAACAATCTTAAATAAGTTTTCAGGTACCAAGATTAATTTTATATCATGTTAACTTAAAGATACTTGGGTTAATTTCTTTTCCCTTTGGAAATAATTTAGGTAAGTGCTTACTTCAAGCCAATTAAACAGAGCTCTTAATTTTTGGCCATACCATCTGGAGGTAAAAATATCACACACATATAACACATATATAGACACATACACAGAGACTGCACAGCTATTGTTTTAAAATTACTGCCATGAATCAGGTACAAGGCTCCCTAGTTATGAATCCAAATTTTTGTTTTAAGACTTTTTACTAATGTTTGTGGAGAAGACACTAAAGATGCTAGATTTTGGGTGAGGCTGCTCTTATGGTGACTTTTCTGGCCTTTTTCCCTTTTTTTTGCTTCTTTTTTAGAAATTGTCGATAAGCTAGATAACAGTTCCCAGAGAGGCGAGGCCGTAATCCTTTTTAAGATAAAGGAACTGGGTGGATCTGAACGGCCTCTGGAGCTGCTTTCCCAGTCTCAGGGGGATTTGTAAGTTGAGAACACGTGTCCAGCACCATTAGCCTAATTTGCTCTCCCCCCGCCCCCCTGCCCCCGACCAACAGATGATTAGTTTAATATAATTTAGGGAAGAGGGCCTGGAAAGAAAATTCCTATCAGACTCTGAATATCAGCTTCCAGTTTGGCCAAATTTCTGATCCCAAGTTACTTAAATCCTTTCAAATACCTTGTCGGTTTCAGCCAGGACAAACTAACTACCTGGCAGTATTGAACAGTTCCAGGAATCATCAGCGTAGCAGTTTCCCAGAAAATCTCTCAGAGTCTCATCAGCTTGTAGATTATGGGAGTGTCTGTAAAGTCATGCCCTAATATATTCCTTTAATTACTATTTATAATTTAATTTTCTGTTAGCTTTTTGCAACAAAACTTTCCATAAGATTATTTCAGAATGTTGAAGTTTTTGCTTTTTAAGTGCACTTTTTAAATGATCTTATCTAATCAGAACGTTCCTTCTAATGGCCAGTGTAACCCTGAGGCTGACAGCAGCTTGGTAGGACCACTGGCCACGAATGGAGTGCACCCCACATTTCTCTCTGACTATCTCTGACCACAAAATGGGGTGCAGTGCACTTTGACCATATTTCAGGACCTCTAATAACCTGACGATTACTAAGCCAAGCCCTCAGGACATGGAACAAGCTTGGTAAAATATTTTTTTGTGGTTCTTTGTAAATATTTACGGCTCCCAGAATCTTTAGTTTTTGAGCAATTGTGCTGGAAGTTGGCGAGCTCGACTTTTTAAAAGTTTCTTTGTTACCTTGCTCTTAAAAAGGAGACCCACAGAGGCCACTGTAATTTCAAATTATCCGTGTTATTTTGCCAGCCATTAACAGCTATCCTTATTTTGTTGAGCACTTGCAAGTCACAGCACGTAGCCTGCCGGAGTTCAGAGGTGAAGCTGCCAATTTGGGAACTAGTTGACATTTAGAAGGTCGATTTCTCACTTTTCTTTTAGTTTTGTTTTGCCATAAAGTCTGAACAATTCCTAGGGACAGTGTGGTGGGTCAGAAATGTGCTGCTTGTGAGTGTTACTCCCTAGAGAAAGGTCGTAAATATTCTCTTACGTGCCTTGGTTTCTCCCGCCAGCAGCCGTTGGGGCTCGGAGCTCAGGTGACGAACTCTCTTATGAGCTTCCCTGGACGAGCCTTCAATTAATTAACGTTAATGATACTGGAGTTCCCTATGCGCCCGCTGCACAGCGTGAGGATTGATCCTCCAACACTCCTGATGAGGTCTTCAGGCACCTGAGAACGGCTTTCAGCCAGGAGGAGCAATGTCCCTTTTCTTCACAGCTAAACACACCAGTCTCTCATGTCTCTATCAAGTAGTGTGTTCAGACTTTATATAAACACAATTCTTGGGCCGGCCCGGTGGCTGAACTTAACTACTCAGTTAAGTTGTTGCACTACACTTTGGCAGCCCAGGGGTTCACCAGTTCGGATCCTGGGCGTGGACAGGGCCCCGCTCATCAGGTCATGTTGAGGCGGCGGCCCACATGCCACAACCAGAAGAATCTACAAGTAGAACATACAACTATGCACCGGAGGGTTTTGGGGAGAAGAAGAGAAACAACAAGAACAACAACAAAACCCACAATTCTCTCCGATTTAAAGCCAAATTTAACAGGTCGGCCTTCCCCATTCACTCTAAAGTTCCCTTCAGGCTCCCCGGGCCTAGGAAATTCCCCCTGGGGTCCTCGGTCCTAGGAATTCCCCCTAGGTTCCTCTTACCTAGGGTATGGACTGGTACCCTTAAGACACCTATTCTAAGGTTGGAAACAGCTCATGTAAACTCTTGGACCATCAACTCAAAATAAAGAGGTCCCGGTTTCAGGAGAACTCACCAGGGTCACCTGAAGAGTGCAGTGATCCGAGGGGCTCAATGGGCCCCTATTGGTACCGAATGCCGGTTCAGTGTAGATTCCAGGTGGTCTCCTCGGGTTTCTCTGAAATCCTGCCTCAACTACACCAAGAAATGTCGATGAAAATAATCCATAACCAACCTATAAATCAAAATCAGGCTGAGTTTATTACGAGCCAGAGTGAGGATTATAACCTGGGAAAGCCTTAGTAGACTTTCCGGAGAAGTGTGGGTTTCAGTACAGTCTTATATCGTTTTAGAACAAAGGACATACATTAAACCACGCAGGATGCATTTTCAAAGAGGTATTCAGTTGCAAATTAGCAGGACAACAGGACCAGGATGCCAGGAAAGGGACTAATCTGGGTGTTACCAATAGGGTGTTGTTACCAATAAGGCATAGGAGGGGAAGTCTGCCTTCTTCACCTCAAGAGAGAGTCCTGACTCAAATGGACAAGCAGATGTACAATACATGCTTAATGGGCCATAAGTCAAGCTTTCTAGTTCAAGGCGAATCAGTTTTGAACTTGAATAGTTACCCCATATAACTCAATATGTGAAAATCTCTTGTCGCCAGTAAGTGTGGAGAAAAATCACAATACAACTAACATCTCCTGAGCCACTGTTGTGTCCCAGACACTGTGTAAGTGCGTGAGAAACATCACACATCTAGTGTTCCCCTCGTAGATGACACCACGATATTGTATTGTATTAAACGTTATACTTATTACTAGATTAGATAGAGTGGATTATTGTTGTGAGCATCGGTGTTACATGACTATTGATATTATTAGTTCCATTTTACAGAAAGTAAATAATGCTCAGGCTGGATATTCGAAGGCGACTCCTTTTCATAAGCCCAGTCGTCTCAGCAGATCCTACAGTGCTTCTCGAGGAGGTGCAGAATAAGAATTCATATGATGGGTTGGGTTTCGGAACTTCCCTCCTCTTGCCCGGCTCCATACAGAGGATTAATAATCGCCAGGGCCAAGCCTCTTGCCTCACACTGTTTTATAACTCACTGTAGCCAAAATACTACTGTTTAGACCACAGGCTAGAATTTCCTAAAACCAGTTTCAAAGTTATATTTTCCAAGAGCATCCAAAGTTCGGGTTCACCATAAAGTAGTGAAATCCCTTTATTCAACAAACACACATTAAGCCCTTTTTGTACATATTGCATGGCGTTAACTTCTGGGGCTACGGGTTTCACTAAGTCAGGATTCTGATCGTTGGCATGTGGTAGCTTATCCTGAATAATAGTTGCCTTTGCAACTTTAGGATCAAAGACCAAAATGTACCATCTAAGTCTTTTCTACTGTGTCTGGAATTAGAGATAGAGATTGACTTAGTCTTTGATAATTTTGTATTTGTTTAGAGTCTTTCTGCTAAGAAACTCCAGATGCTTTACAGATTTAACACACTTATCTTGAAAAGCACTCCCTTTGTGTCAAAACTAAACTAAACAATATTCTTTTTTTTTTGGCTCTACTCTTCTGGCTTTCTTTCTGTAAGCTTTTTGAGGAAAGGGGCCAGGTCTTATCTATTTTTGCATCACCAGGGCCTGACATGGCTCCAGGATCTCATAAGCACCCTATAAAAGTTTCTGCAATGGATTAAAAACTATATCCTTAGAAAACACTTAAAACAGTGCTTTTAAGTGTGAAAAACTAGAAATGTTTTGCAGGATTGTTCTATATGAATTTTATCAATAAAAGCATTTTAGTTTAAGTCTTATAAACTAATCTGCACTTTCTTGAATCCCCACCCCAATATCTTTTCCTCCAGACATAATTTGGAATCAGTGATACATTCCAATTCATAAAACAAATCTAGATTGTTACGTCCTTTGTGGCCCATTCACCAGCTTTCCAGCAGTAACCTGAAGTGGTCAGCAGGCAGCAAGCAGGAAATCTTTCCTGGCATGGTTCCAAGCCCTCGTCATCTTTTAGGAGCCTTAACACTGCTCAGTCACATAGACTTAGGCCCGACCCCATGAATGAAAATCCCACAATACCAGAAGCCACCACATGCAGGTCCACAGTGTACAAAGAGGCTGTACTTACAAGTCTGTTTTCATCTCAGTATCTGCAATTTGGAGAGCATTTTCGTAAGTTCCCAAATTAACCCACCAAATCCTGAATCATAATGTTAAGAGGTACATTCAAAGTCGTGGCTCCTTGGGTACAGGAAACGGGGGAGCGGGCCGGGGTCAGCAGAGAGGGACGTGGACCCCTGGTGCCTGCACAGGGCAGTGTGGCAAAGGCTCCAGTCCCTCCACGTCCAATGAGGCACCACACAGGGTGCAGACATTCACTTTTCTTCCGTGTCACTAGACCTCTGCTGACTCAAAGGCAAGACAGAGGAAGAGAGCTGCTTTCCCCGTTTCCAGACCTACAGCTTTCCTTGGACTTCCCTGCAAAATTTTTTTTTTGTAAAGTTAGGCCAGAGAGTCAGTATTCTAGGCTTTTCAGGCCGTCCAGTCTCGGTCACGGTGTCCAGCTCTGTTGTCACAGCGTGAAAGCAGCCACAGATGACACGCGAGCAAATGAGCAGGGCTGTGTTACAGTGAAACTGCATTAACGGCTACTGAAATTTGAGTTTTACATAATTTTCACGTGTCACAAGTATTATTCTTCTTTTGATTTTTTTCCAACCATTTAAAAGCATAGAAATATTCTTAGTCGTGCTGCACACAAACAGATAGGAGGCTGGATTTGGCCCGCGGGCTGCAGTCTGTCAACCGCTTTAAAACAGCCCACGTTAAACTCCCAATTTGCCAAAACCTCCCTCTGCCTTCCGTTCCATCTCCCTCGCTGGGAGTGCTTGGACCCCCGCTTTCCTCCAAGTCCCCTTACAGCACCCCTGCACGACTGCCCTGCACCTGAGGACCCCACGCTCTGTCCCTAACCTTCTCTTCCTGCCTCCCCACTTCCTGAGCACAGCTCTCCAGCGAGCTCTTAAAAATGAAACGTGATTCACTAAGCAGAGCTGTTGCCAGAAGTATCTTTTGAAAATACAAATCTGGATCCGTTGCCTCAGTTCCAACATTTCTGTATCTTCCCTTAGACTAAAAGGAGCCATTTCCACTTTCAGACTTAGCTCATGAGGTCCTCTGCAGCCTGGCGTCACCCGCCCATCAGACCTGGTCCTCGGTCAGCTCCGTGATCCACCCCCCTGCCCTGCACCCTCTGCTCTGAGGGGGAACTTCAGTTCACCCTCGAAGTCACAGTCACAGCGAAGCCTTTGCGGGGACCTGGAGAGACCACTTTGGAAAGCATAGTTTCAGGCTATAGCAAAATGAAGTGAATGACTCTGGGCAGAAAAAACAAATAGATGCCATTTGAGAGGAGAGGCACACCATCAGCCCAGGGGAGCTGACCCCGTCTGTCCTTGGGGCCAGGTCCCCAGGGTTCCCACGTCTCACAGCTCTTGTTTCTGGACCGCAGGCTCACCCTCACGTCCAGGGTGCCTGTGGCCACCGGGAATGAGGCGTCAGGTCCGAGGAGCGACGCAGCAGCCACGGAGCCGGAGTCTGCGGGGACCTGCGTGAAGGTGCGGACCTAGGGTGGCTCCCGCTGGGTCGCTGCTCCAGCACGTGTGGGGAGCAGCGGTTGGAGGGGGAGCACCGGCTCTGACCCGGGTCACTGAGAGTGAATCGCATCGAGGGCAAAGCAGTTAGAGAGAGAAACGAGCAGCTTTTAGTCCAAAATAAATGCAGTGATTCAATGCAGGCCCCGTCCGTCAGGAGGATAAAATTTTTAAAATTCTCTGATTCCTCCTTGGAAACTGCAACCCTTTGGACCCATTCAATCTGGTTTTCAAGGAAAAAATAAAAGCAAAACTAAAAACAACAAAAGGAAATTTCATTGGCTGTTTTAATGATTATTCACCTGTGAGTAAAAACCCATTAATTTCTGTGGGTTTCCTGGTTAGCAAAGGAGTTTCGCTTTGCTTACTTTTTGATTTTGACAGAAACCCTTGAAATTAAGAAGTAGAGATGTGATTATCTCTGGATCGTAGCAACTTTCCAAAATTGGTTTTATTTCAATTTACTAAACAGGACGTTTAGTAAATTGTTGTGGACTCATTTTATCTGCCCGTTGGCTGCATATGAACAGAGGAAGGAGACCAAGAGTTTTAAGATGCTGCAGAGAAAAAAAATACTAAATGCGGGTGGTCGCCAGTGAACTAGAGATAAGTGACCCATTCCTGCCAGTGTGAGGCGTCCTTGTTTGAGGAAAGGGTGGGGTTCACAGTGCAGGGAGAAGCGCTAAGTTTAGAAAGACTCCAGCGGAATTCCCATTTCCTGGGGCCCCCGGAGATGTCAGCATGGACTTATTCATTAGTCAGGGGAGCTTGATGTCTGAGCCAAGGAAGCTTCCGTAGGAAGGGAGAGCAGGACAGGAGCCGGGGGTAAACAGCAGGCCAGAGAAAAACCGGGAAAAGCTGCTGACAAGGGTTTCCCACTGAATCCGGTTCCTACCTGAGGGCGAAACACGGGATGCCAGAACCTCTGGGCCCTTGGAAACTGGAAATGAAACCTTTCTTCTCTCCTATCTTTTTTAATGGAAATGAATACTACTAAGCTAATAATTCTTTTTGAAAACACTTTCTTGTGGTATGAGGTGCATTTAAAAAAACCTGGAGTTGGGGAGAATCCTGAAACAAATTTTGATTAGTTCATCTTCAAAATGTGGGTTTAACTTTAGATTCGGCCTGGGATCTCCTTTGACTTGACTTCTCAAAAACAAAATCCATTTTGTGTCCTGTCGGGTTAGAAACTGTGTGAACACAAACTCTTTTCAAAAGATCCAGAGCCTGAATGAAATCAGAGCCGTCCTGGGACCCAGGGCATCTTCTGTACGATTTGAACAGCTTTCTTGCGGCAGACCTGCCACCCGGCTGAAATAAACTCCCACAGCAGGTGCTGCAGGATCTTTCTGGTTAAGCGCCTAAAATTCAGTTAAGTATTCCATGCTGATTTTTTTTACACAAATATTAGTGGAGAAGCCAGACTCCAGCAGTGGCCGCCATGGCCCACTTTTGAGTTCCTGGCAACTGAAGTTTGTGTGATAAGCATCTACAGCCCAAGTTACAAATTCAAAGGTTTTCTTCAAGGAGGGCGAAAACAGCCGCAGGGTTTATCTGCTATCAGTGGCCAGCGGCTGTCTTCAGGGCCTGGTGGAGTCACTGCAGAGGAGAGAAAGGCAGGTATTTAGATAAAGAAGACTTTATCAGAACTGGAGTCCTGCCCTTGGGCATTCAACCCAGCTTTTAAAAATCCAAAAAGAACCAGTTTGGTGGGCCTTTCTCGGGACTGCTGCATGGTCTGTTGAGAGCACTGCGTGTGATAATGACGTGTATCCCGACATTCGTGGGGCACGATCACAAGAAAACTCCAAAACTAGTTCACTAAGACAAGGAAATTTCATTTGATCAAAGTCCTCTTTGAATAAATCCTTATATTTGGTTTTTATTTATTTTTGTGGTGGTTGCTTCTGCTGTAATCTAACTTTACATAGGGTTGTGAAAAGTGACGCTCTCATTTTGAGTCACAGTTTTTTAAAAAAATAAATATACAAAGAGTATTATAAAAAAACTATGGGTCCCCTATACCTAAAAATATAGATGATTTGATACATTTCCTGGCTCTTTCTTTTCCTTAACAATGTGTTGATATCATTTTTACATGATAAAACATGATAATTGTGTCAGCTTTATTTTGACTTATATAACATTACTTCGTGTATCTAAATGGTCTTCATATTTTATATTTAAAGTTACTTGTAATCTAGAGAAATAATATAGCTTGTTAGAATGTTTCTGATTGCAGGTTCAGTTTTTACAAAAATTGATGCGTGGAAGTAATGGCAAGGATCATTCTGTATGTGTCGTATTATGCAGGTATCTGTATAACCTGACACCTTTACAGAAAAGATGATTTACTCTGTGAAGAAGGAACTCAGAAGCGCGAGATACGGTGCGATTATGCTATCATTCTGATTAATTTTCTTGACTTCCGTGCTAATTAACTCAGAGTGTAAGTTTTAAGAGTATTCAAAGAAAACACAGGAAGGTATAGGTCATCACAGATCTTTAGTGTGTTAACGATTATCGTAGGCCACTGGAGACAAATTATAAAGGGCCTCCACCTCATCTTTTTCAAGAAATTGTGTTTGGCAGGCTGCTCCGACCCTACACCTGCTGCCAGCGTTCCTTCTCGATGACCAACTACTTGCTCTACATTAGTGTTGGCTCACTCTGTGTTTAAGTCAGGTGGCTGGCATCTTCTTCTTCGTCTTTTTTTTTTTTTGAGGAAGATTAGCCCTGAGCTAACATCTGCTGCCAATCCTCCTCTTTCTGCTGAGGAAGACTGGACCTGAGCTAACATCCGTGCCCATCTTCCTCTACTTTATATGTGAGATGTCCGCCACAGCATGGCTTGCCAAGCAGTGTGTAGGTCCACACCCAGGATCTGAACCCGCGAACCCTGGGCCGATGAAGCTAACGTGCGAACTTAACCACTGCACCACCTGGCCAGCTTCCTTGGAATCTTCTAACTAACACCATGAGGGTCGTACATATTCACCAGGTTGAAAGGATTGTCTCATATATACACTAATTATTTACATTTGTTGTATGGGAGGAAGGAGTATAGAGACTTTCCAGGGCAGATAACAGAGTGAGGTTTCTGAAGCCTTCATCTTTAACTGACCCCTGACCCTGCAGGAGGAATGTTTCCTCCAGGGGTTGAGGTGTGCTCCTTCCTCGTTCCTGGGCATAGAGCATAACAAGTAGTTAAACGGCAAGTTCTATGGGCAACGTCCTGTTCTAGGCACTCTGCCTGTATTAATTATTGAATTCTTCCAACAGCACGGAGGCACGTGTCCTACTAATAGCGCCATTTTACAGAGAGGGTGAGTAACTTGCTCAGGGTTCCTGCCGGTAACGGGGGCCCAGGACTCCCCCGGGCAGTCTGATCCGTGTTCCCACCACAGCGCTCTTCCCCATGTGTCCCTACCTCATAGGCCAGAGCAGGAGATGGCAACGCTCAACTCGGCACGCTGTCTTCTCACATCAAGTCAGGAAGAGGGGTTAAGAGAGATTAACATTCATCACCTCGAAATGGAAAAGCAGACAAAAACCTGGGGAGAGAAATTAGTCCCCAGTGGTCACTCACTCAAAAGAGCCAGTCTTCGTGCTCTCTCTTGAGATTACAGCTTACACGGGCACTGCATGGGGTCTCCTTAGATGATCTTTAAACCTCTGAAATCATGTCTTCTTGATGGGAATGTTATGTTTACCTTATACGTTCTTGGAAACGTGCATGCTTGCTTATGGTACCATGTAGTTATGCAATTCCTTCAACCATTCTCGGCCTTTTGAGAAGGGGGATCATTTGTCTTAAGGCCACTTCAAAAGAGCCATCTGTCAAATCTCTGGATATGACAGAATACGGATCAGTTGTCTCCAGCAGAGGAGGGCTGAGGGGGAGACGGGGATCTGAAGCTAGAGGCCTCCATGGGGCTGAGACAGCGGAGGAAGCTCTGTCGGACCAGGAGATTGCAGGAGCTAGCAGCATGCCACACTGTGAAGTGAAAAGAGCATGAGGTTCAGGGCCAGGCCCCTCCGAATTCTGGATTTCTTAAAGGCTGTGCAGATTAAATAAGAAAATAGATATAAATATGCTCTGTGAACTATACATGGTTGAATACATTTGAGCTAATTAAAGAAGAGGATGGACAAGCTGGCTGAGTCCGAATTCCTCACGTGACATAATAGTGGTGTCCTAGCTGGTGGTCAAGTGCCACGATGGTCTTAAATCTCAAGGACATCTCAAGGAGAGCAGTTATCAGAACTCTGGGCTCTGGACTGGGGTTTAGGCAGAAAGCTCCAGTTTTAAATGTATTAAGACGCTGGACAAAACTTTGGTTATTTAAGTAGAGAGAAAGGTCAGCGCCCAGATACTGGGTCATAATACCTGAGAGAGCAGCAAAGACTCCTTGAGTCTGCATCCCAATGTTTGGGGTGAAGCACCTTCCATCCTTTTGACTAGCAGGTGGAGTTGAGTCTGCAGCTAGGGCTCTGACAGGGGCTACAGGGCTGCTGAGCCTGGGAACCGGACACTGGTCTCCCAAACTGAAGGACCACACATGGTGCTTGGACTACAGAAATGGAGACAGCTTCAAGGGGATAGAAAACGAGGACTCGAAGGCGATTTTGTGGTTTTCAGCCAGAGCGGCTGGGGCCATGGATATCTCATTTACAAAGGTTGCAAGGTGGGGGCCGAAGGTGAGAAAGAAGGGAGATGGGAGAAGAGGAATATTCTGGAAAGGCAGGACTGCGGTTGGGTGGTCATGAGATGCTAGTGATACCGGAGGCCTAGAGCTCAGGAGGAAAGTTAGGACCAGAGGTGTGAGTTTGAGAAACTGTTCATAGAATGGCTGCCTCCGGGCCCAGGGAAAGTGCTCAGTTTCCTGGGTCTGCCCTAACAAAATACCACAAATTGACTAAAGCAACAAAAATGTATTGTCTCACAGTTGTGGAGGCTAGACATCTGAAATCAAGGCATCAGCAGGGCTGGTTCCTTGTGAGAGCTGTAAGGAAGACTCTGCTATTTTCTTCTCTCTGAGCTTCTGGAAGCCTCGGGTGTTCTTTGGCTTGTAGACGGCGTTCTGTGTATTCACATCGTCTTCCCTCTGTGCACACCTGTGTCTGTGTCCAAACTTCTCCCTTTCATGAGGACACAGTCATTTCGGAATAGGACCCACCCAAATGACCTCATCTTGACTTGATCATCTGCAAAGAGCCTATTCCACATAAGGTCACGTTTGCAGGTACTGGGGGTTAGGACTTCAACATCTTTGGGTGGACACATTCAAGCCCTAACATACAGGATGAAATGCTTCCTGAAGGGAGTAGAATAAGCAAAGAGCGAGGCTGAAGCAAGGCCTTTGAAGTTGCGAGCATGAAGAAAGGCGAAGAAGACAGAAGATGGAGATGGATCCATCTCGTGGAAGTAGGAGGAGAACCAGGGAAAGCACAGTAGCCGAGGGGAGTGTTTCACAGAGAAAGAGTTGTGATTGTAAACGACAGAGGAAACGCAGGGAATGAGGAAAGACAACTGGATTGGGAATCAGGAGGCCACTGTGTCCACTATACGGGGTGTTTATGACATAAGGTTTCCGGGACAAACTCATGGGCTCCGTTTTGGTCCATTTGGGCTGCTATAACAAAGTACCATAGACTGAACAACAGAAACTATCTCTCAGGTTCTGGAGGCTGGACATCTGAGACCAGCGTGCCAGCGGGTGAGGCCCTCTCTGGCTTACAGACTGCCCCCTTCTCATTGTGTCCCCAGCTGGAGGAGAGCAGAGGGGATGTAAGCTCTCTCTTGACTCTTATAAGGGCATTAATCCATTCATGAGGGCTCCACTCTCATGATCTCTTCTAATCCTAACACCATCACATGGGACCGTAGAGTTTCAACCTATGATTTTTGGGGAACACAAACATGCAGTCTATAAACGGGCTCAAATCTAACCTCAGTCATTACTACGGGAGGATGGCATGTTCCTTAAAGCCTCTTTGTCTCAGTTTCCTTATCTGTAACATGGAGGTGATGATAATAGTTCCTACCTCACTGAGTTGTTAGGAGGATTAAATAAGTTCTGCCTAAAAGAGGGTCATGTAACCTCTGTGCACCAAAGGAGACTAGAGCGAAAAGGCAACCCACAGAAGGAGAGAAAAGGTTTGCAAATCATATATTTGATAAAGGATTGAGATATAGAGAGCATAAAGAATTCGTACAGCTCAGCAACAACAAAAGAAACACTCCAATTAAAGAATGGGCGAAGGGGTTGAAAAGACATTTCTTCAGAGGCCTAAGAATGGCCAATAAGTCCAAGAAAAGGTGCTCAAATCACTAAATCAACCATAATAAGGCACCTCTGCACACCCAACAGGGTGACTATTATATAAAAAACATAAAAACAAAAAGTAACAAGTGTTGGTGAAGATGTAGAGAAATTGGAATCCTTGTGCACTGCAGGTGGGAATGTAAAATGGGCAGCTGCTGTAAAAACAGTATGGAGAGTCTTCAAAAAATTAAAAATGGAATTACCATATGATCCAGCAATTCCACTTCTGGGTATATACCCAAGAGAAGAGAAAGCAAGGACTCAAACAGGTATTTGTACATCCGTGTTCATAGCAGCATTATTTACAATAGCCAAAAAGTGGAAGTAACCCAAGTGTCCATCAACAGATAAACGAACAAACAAACTGTGATATTTACACAGAATGGAATATTATTCAGCCTTACAAAGGAGGGAAATTCTGACATATGCTACAACGTGGATAAATCTTGAAAACGTTATGCTAATTGAAACAAGCCAGACACAAAAGGACAAAGACTGTACGATTCCATTTATATAAGATACCTAGCGTTGTAAAATTTATTGAGTCGGAAAGTAGGTTAACAGTTGCCGGGGGCTGGGGCCGGGGTCGGGGTTGAAGGGGAAAGCCACGGGTGGGGAGCTAGTGTTTAACGGGGACAGAGTTTCAGTTGGGAAGGTGAAAACATTCTAGAGATGGGTGGTGGTGATGGTTGCACAGCAATGTGAATGTACTTCATGCCACAAAACTGTACACTTAAAATGGTGAAATGATACATTTTCTGTTATGTATATTTTACAATAAAAAATACTCTGAACTAAAAAAGAAGCAGTGTCATGTGTGTGTTACTATCATGACACGTAAGGTAGATCACAGAGGGTTAAGGGAGCTCATGGGAGACAGGAAATGGAGGCAGTGAGTGAAGTCCACTCTCAGCAGTGTTTTGGGGAGAATACGGGTCACTGTGTGCAAAGACAGGCAGGGCGGGGGCTTGTATTCCTCCAGGAGCACAAAGGACAGGACTGGTTTGCAGATGGAAGGCAGGGGGCTTCAGAAGGAGAAATCAAGACCACGAAAGACACGATGGGTAGATGCAGACAGATTCCAAAGACTCGACCGAGGGAGAGCCCTAGAGAGGGGCGGACCTGGCACGGGGAGGGGCGGAGTGGGGATGGAGAGAATGCTAGACTTCTAGAGTCTGTCACCACTTGGAGGATCCGAAAGACTGTTTCTGAAACTTCCTACTCTTGTCCTTTTATTTCATGGAGCGCAAATATTAAATATGCCGTTAAAAAGGAATCATTTAACCCATTTGTCTTTTCCTGAACGAGGGAAGACACAGACCAGTCCACAGTAAGGCCACCTCGTGCTAGGGGGCGTGTTCTTTTTCCCATCGGTGATGCTCACGTCTTCACAGCAATACAGTCGGGTCAGGACTTCCGACTTAGCAGACCCGTCTGCGGGTTTATTACGAGTTCAGCGGGAGCTGCCCGAGTATAGGCTTTGGGGATAATCAGAGTAGGTTTACCGGTTAATCACACCTAACCGAGTAGCATCGAAGGCTGTTAAATTCCAAGATCACATATATTCCAAGTAATACGGAAATTAACGTTTAGATTTAGAAACATTCCTGGTCAAAAACAGAAAAGTGAAAGAGTTACCCCTATAACTGCCTTCAAAGGTGAGCCTTTGAGGGGTTATTCTGAAAGTAAACCGTAGGAATTCAACAGCCAAGTGGGGAAAAGAAACGAAAGCTCTGGGGCTTTAATTATTTGTGTACTTTCGTAATTTTGCTAAAATGTCTCTTAATTGGACAGTTAAGATATTTTCGGCTGCTTAGTCAACTCAAGCAAAGTAAGTGCGGTCCTGCCTTTCCAGTAATTTCACAGTCTTACGTTTACTGAACTGTTCCGTTGAGGGTAAATCCTCAAATTAGTTTTCAGAACACTTCACAGTTGCTGGAATATGGTAAAACAGGGTGACGCTTTCCATTTTTAGGTACCAGACCATTATGTATTCAAACGTTGATAACAGGGGAAGCACAGTTTATTTGTGAATGAACATTAAAAAAAAAATGCTTTACATTGATGTGTTTTAAAAAATTAGTTTCTCCAAAATTTATCATTTTGTGTTTCTTTCATTTAGTAGGAAGAAGAGATTCTTTACTCTCCCTTTGCCTTCTGAGGATTAAGATCCTGGATGATTGTGTCAGATTTTAAGTCCTAGCTGGGTAGGAATGGAAATTTGGATTTTCAGATGAGATCAGTAATTAGATTTATATTTTCTTTATATAATATTACAGTAGGTTGAATAACAGAGTCCAAAGATAGCACGTCCTAACCTCTGGAACTTTTCTGTTTACTTGCAAAAGGGGTGTTTGCATACGTAATTACAGGTATGTTAAGAATTTTGAAATGGGGAGTTTATCCTGGGGTGTCTGTGGGCCCGAAAAGCCATCACATGTATCTTTCTGGAAGAGATGCAGAGGGAGCTCGACAAACACATCAGAAGACAGAGTCAGGGCCTGGGGCAAAGGGACCACAAGCCAAAGAATGCTTGCAGCCACGGGAAGCCGGACGAGGCAAGGACTTCCCGCAGAGCCACTGGGGGAATGCAGGCCTGTGACACCGCGATTTCTGCCAGGTGATGTTAGCTGTGGCCCTCCGGCCTCCAGGCTGAGAGAACACATCTGTGCTGTTTTACGTGGCCCGGGTGTGGCAGCTTGTTACAGCAGCCCAGCAATCTACAACAAATATAAACCTTTACACCGGCAAATTTTCACATAATCACTTTAATGTTGTAAGCAATTCTGACACTTTCACAAAAAGCCTGCAGAGGTACAGTCCTATGAGCTGAACTCCAGTTAATTCCATATTTAGACAGAAATAAAGAACTAGAGAAAGAATGCTGCTGACACGATGCGTCAATGTAAACGGCATTCAGTTGCATAAAAAATTTCATTTGTCTACTTAGTGTTTTTCTAAGGCTAAGAAGAAATTTCATAAATGTCAGAGAACTAAATACTGATTGAGTTTTTTAATCCTTCTTCCCATTCATTACTTTAAAAAATTATTTCCCAAATTATAAAAACAGCATAATCACTTTGAATAACCTTTGCAAAATAGAAAGGAACAAATTCACAGAAAATCCTCATACAGCCACTATCATCGCTTTGCTATGATCCCTCACGTTCACCTTCTTTTTGTAATGATAGTAATCTTTCAACACCTACACTTTCATATATTGATTTTTTTCACTTAGTAAATATGCGACTTTTACTGTTACTTAGTCTTCATAACTTTATTTTGAAAGATAGTTCAAGTTGCTATTGAGTGGATACACCATAACTCAAGTATCCACTTTCCACGAAATTCAGACAACTTTCTATTTTTTAAGGAACTACTGATGTCATCACTTAAAAACTGTTTTACTTGGCATTAAATAAATTGTGATCTATAGATTAGAGTTTCTCAGTCTCGGCAATCTGGCCATTTTGGGCTGGATAGTTCTTTGTTGTTGGTGGCTGTCTTGCACGTTGTAGAATGCTGAGCAGCATCTTTGGTCTCTACCCAACTTGATGCCAGTAGCTTCTCTCTCACACAGTTATGGCAACCAGAAATGTTTCTAGACATTGCCAAATGTCACCTGGCAGGCAAAATAGCCCTATGTTGATAATCACTGCCACAGAAGCTAAGTCCAAGGCCAATCATTAGACAGTCCGATATTAAAACCCAAGTTCAGTGATTTTTATTTCATCTTCAATGGTCTTACTCCACCATTGCTATGGAAACTTTTGAACTCATGGTGGTAAGATGGCTGCTGCATCTCCAGGTATCACACATACATTCCTGGCAGGAAGATGGGAGATTGGCAAATAATGAGAGGCAAGAACACTCCTCTTAATGAGGCTGTCTTTTTATTGAGAAGGGACACCTTCTCAGTGACTCTGCCTACATATTATGGACCAGAAGTGTGTCACATGGCCATCTCTAATCACCAAAGAAGCTAGGAGTGCAATGTTTAGCTTTGACAGCCTCTATAATAGAGTCAGGGGAAGCCTGGTTGTGAGTGGTTTTTGAATAGCCCGTCCACAACCTTTGCTAAATTTCCCATCATAGTTCAGCCACTTCCGTGTGGCAGATGGGATGGGCAGGAATTTGGAAGCTGCTAAAAATGTTTAGTCGTATAAATGTGAAATCTGACTGTGCTGTGATTTTTTTATCTGGAAATTTACTTCCTGAAACCCTTTCCAGTTGATTGATTTGGTGATTTCTTTGTTGTCTTCTCTGAATCAGGAGAGTGTAGTCATGTACAAGCAGCATCGCTGAAAAGACCCAATTAACAGCAGTGCTGTTACCAGTTGTGATAAACGTGCCTATCAATTCAAATCACAGAAGGCTCAGACTGGTTCCATTTCCCACCCAGCGATATTCAGCAGGGACCCGAAGTGCTGGGTGCTAACCATATCCGCAGCTGTCGAGGATGGGGACACACCACACATGCAATAAGGACACAGTCCAGGCAGCAGCCCATTCACTGGCTGAAAGAGAACTGCTGTTCCCCTATCTCCCGAGTCACTGAGGAGCGTTGCTTAGTTATACAGTTTTCCATGTGCTCTTCAAAGAACCGTGCCCCTGCCCAAGGGCATCTTGAAATCCTGGCCTCAGACTCCAAGGACCCCATCTGGAAATAGAGTCTTTGCCGGTGGGTCAAATGAAGGTGAGATCGTTAGGGGGGGCCCTGATCCATTATGACTAGTGTCCTTAGAAGAGAAGAAGACACAGAGAGACAACCCAGGAAGAGACCACTGACTCCCGGGGCAAGGGTCATATGGATGGCTCGAGAGGCCAAGAAAAGCCAAAGGATGGTCGGCAGCTCCAGGGGCTAAGAGAAAGGCATGGACAGATTCTCCCCAGAGCCGTCAGAGACGCTCGATTTCAGCCTTTAGCCTCCAGACAGTGAGACGAGAGGTTTCTGTTGTTCAAAGCTGCTCAGTCTGGGGTGCTTTGTCACAGCTGCGCTGGGAATCGAACGCACTACACACAGAAAATAGCGAGTGCTCACTGACGGAAAGTCAGTCGAACCTCTGTTAGGCTTTTCAAGAGATACTTTCAGGTAAGTCCTTCTATTCTGCGCGTGCATTCTCTTAACTTCCAGTCGAGTGGTCAACCTCCCAGGGCTAATTTTCTTTCCTTTGCATTTATCAAATGACGAGATCCTTCCCAAATCAAACCCGATTCAGGAGGAGGGGAGACTGGGCCCTGGCCTTGCACAGGGAGAGAGCGGTGGCACTGGGAGACAGGAGTCCTGCCCTCTTTGTGTGGTTGCTGAGGTTGGGATGCTTGTGAGAGAGAAAGACTCCGCCTAAAAGCTCGACAGAATGAAACCTCAGGATGGATGGTGTTGGAGTTAGTATCCATGTCAGCTGGGGTCCTCTGAGACGCAGACACTGAGAGCAGATGTGCGAGAAACGTGTCAGGGGAAATGCCCGAGGTGGGTAGAGAGCAGGATGAAGAGTGGGATCTGGGGAAGAGGTACAGCTTTCAGATCCCGGAGCTGGCCTGTCTCCTGGGATGGAGACAGGAAAGGAAGGAAGGTCGGGTGGGAAGAATCTCAGCCTTCAGCACAGTTCCAAGGTGTGTTCAGCCAGGTCGATGGAAACCTTGCTCCAAAATTGGCCATCGGGAGTCCCGTGCCCGGGAGTGGGCCTGCGCCAGCAGCCTCACGATGCTCAGTCGTGGCGAGGCCACTCGTGGCAAGTGCCGACTGGGGTGGAATGTGGTGGGGCATCCAGAGGGACAGCACCTGGAACATTGGTCGGCTGTGCTCCCAGCAGCAGGAAATCTTATGGCTGCAACTCTGCTCAAAACCAGAACAAATCTTGGGCATATCCAGGAGGTCACAAGAGGGCTAGAATTCTTGAGTAATAAGGCAACTTCTGCCTAATTCATTTGCTGGTCGCCGAAACATAGTTCGCTTTGGCAATGGCTGGTCAGAGGCAGTTTTCCTGGTTGCCTGCCTGGGGGCTCCAGGACCTGTCAGCAGCTCCTGGCTATGCTTCCTGGCAGCATCTCTTGCCCCAGGCATCTCCCGTTGAGAAGGACTTTTTGTGGTGTCAGGTCCTCGGTGAGCCCCAGGCTGGGCCACAGAATGCCTGATGTGGCCTTGCCTGACTGCAGGGCTCCATTTGTTGCTCCCGGCTTCAGGAGTGGTTTGCTCCTGACAGTGGATCCTGGCGCCCACCGCTCCTTTGCGCTCGTCTTTCCTGGGCCCTGGACACTCCTTCCTTCTCTGCCCATTCATACGCTGCCCAAGCTTCAAAGGTCAGCTGAATTCCACTGACCACTTCTTTTCCAGAATTCAAAACACATTATATAACCTACTCATCATTCCATCAAGTATTTCCTTGTTCATTAACTTTCTTTTTTTGAGGAAGATCAGCCCTGAGCTAACATCTGCTGCCGATCCTCCTCTTTTTGCTGAGGAAGACTGGCCCTGAGCTAACTGTGGTTCAGGATCTGGAGTATCCCTGCAGTGACAGTAGGTCCCATCACCCACTGCCTGTCCTGGCTGCCTGGCTGCTGACCACAGCATCCGTGTTTCCACTGGGAGTTGATCTTACAATATTCTGGATGCTAAAAAGTATCCAAATTATTTTCTATGCAAAATAATTTTGCAAATACTAGATTAAACAATTATATTTTTTTCTCAGAGCCTTTACATACTATTCTCTTTGGCATTGTAATGCTTGCAGAGCTGTCAAAGGATGAGCATTTGCCAAATGGCTTCTACCACAGAGTTTTTGTTGTTGTTGTTTTCGCAAGAAGCATCTTGCCTGAAATATATATTTTTGGAAATGCTGGATTAAATATCTAATCTTCCTAGGGGTGATTTTCATTTTGATGGGAAATTCTAGAACACCAAAAGGAGTTCTTGACCTAAAGGAGTGACCCTCTGCTGGTGGAATTTCGGGCATTGGGAAAGTGGGGGAGCTATGAAGAGGAGGAATGACTGCTCTGGCTTGGGTCTGCTGTGTCCTGCCTGACAACCCTGACCCTTCCACTGACCTCGTGAAAGCTCGGAGTCAGAGCTCCAGTTCTGCAGCTTGCTGTCCTGATTTGGAGTCAGTCTGAATTGTTCTATTACGCACAGGCTTCGTGTTCTTACTTGTCCCTCCTCTCGCCCGCTTCCGAGCTGGGCTCTTTCCCTGTGAAACTACTTGCTGAGCCTAGCAACGCTGAGACATTGCATGACTCCTCCGTGCTCAGAAATGACATCTTTAGTTTTTAACCTAAAGCCAGGATCCTGTCTCAGAAGAGGTAGCCTTGGCTGTCTGGTTGAGGACACTTCAAGGTTAGCAAACCAACAAACATCCATTGAGCAACCGAACTGTGCGAAGTCCTGAGCTCTGTGTTTGCCTGAGGTTGTAGTTTCTCTGGACCTTGGGGGCAACCCAGATTAATGGAACAGACCTCAATTTGGTCGTCTGACTATTTAATATTGAACTGAGAGTCACGGTCTCATTTTGAAGGCAAATAGAAAGCAAAGTAAGGTCTTTGTTGAGGTCTCCACTAAAAAACTATTTTCTTTCTAAGTTATGCAAGTAATTGTGTCTTGTCCTCAAAGCTTTCTGCTTCAGAAGATGGTTGTGTGGCCCGTTACTGAAAACCCTCTTCAAAGATGTGGGAGGCTCTTGAGGAGCATGCACACTTGGCTCTTAGGCTGGGATCATGAGTTTTTTACAGATTACTCACAGTTGGTAAATGTTAATAAATGTAGCTGATATATTCATCTTAAATAACCAATATTAAAGAAATCTCATGGATGCTTTTCTGGTAGGAATATGTTATTTCCCATCTTAACTGCTCTCTTGAAGATAACATTATTACTGTTATTAATGTAATTCCCTTTTCCCAGGACTCAGTAATGCTGTATAGACATTGTTTCGCTAATATTGCCCTGTTGTAAATTTTTCCAGATACAGGGCAGATGAAATTATCAATATTTAATCGCAGAGAACAGCTATAATCGAGATTTCTTTCTGCACATTCATAATAGGCAAACTTATTAACTGACCTTGGCAAAGGAAATGTTGTCCTCTCTGCTTTTTTTCCCACTGGGGAGTGTGTTGATGACTGAGCCGAGACCGGGCGTCCCAGCTTGTGGTGTTATTTTTGGATTTATGTTGGACATCTTGTCCTGGAGTGTCTCGGGGGAGGCAGGACCTGTGAGGTGGAGGTTGATGTGTGGGTGGCTCCAGCGAGGCCAGTGGATGGCAGAGAGGATGGTACCGTGTTCTCTCTCCACCCAGCCCTGGGGACTAAGTCTGTGAAGAAAAGGAAGAAGCTGAAGGAGCTGTTTGAACCCAAGGTCTGGTGAGGAGCCACGGGGCAGGCCCACGGCCTCAGAGCCCAGGATAGAAAAGGAGCCGTACCCAGGCTGATGACACGTCCTGGTTTGCCCAGTTTGGTGCCCTGTCCTAGGGTGACTGGTACTTAGAGCCCCCTTCACTCCCAGAGCTGTTCAAGCTAAGAAAATAAATTATATATTCACCCACAACGCAGAGTAAGGCAGGGAGAGCTTCCCTCCTCAGTGAACCAGGAAGGTACCGTGCAGCCCTGGGGTCAGAGGGCCGAAGGGGAGGCAGAGATTTTTCATCACCTCATGGAGGTGACCAGCCGTGACAGCATCCCCGAAATGTCTGCATGAGTGGCAGGCTCCCTAAGAGGCTACAGTGGAAGACCTTGAGCCGATTGGTTTGGGGGACACATGAGACGTGCCCTGGGGATCACCCGAAATACCGGGGGAAGCCTGGATCAGGAGAGAAATATTTCTGCAGTGACCTCACTTGAACTCCAGGCCGGTGATTCCGGAGGAACTGAACACAGGGCCGGCAGTGACCATTTGTGGGAAACGAGGGCGCGTTTCAATTCTAAGAGTTTCTTTGTTTGGTGGGTTCAGGAACATCTTGGAGTGGGTGAGACTCAATCGCAGTGAATCTTAAGTGGTTTCCCCACGTTAAATGGGTCTCAATAATGCCGAACGCTCCATCAGATAGTAGAGTTTAGCAGTTTATCCGTCTGAATCTTGGTCTTCTGAGACCCCGTGGCTCCCGTCTGAGGCGGTCACTCAGAGTCCTCTCGGTGATGACAAGATGAAGATGAGGAAGATGATGACCGAGTTTTCTTCCGGTGTGGAGCTGTGTGAACAGAACCATGCCGCCTTTCTGACTGATTAGTTCATGTTCTTGCCTTACTATCATTGCGTCTCGCTGATTTGTTTTTATTGTTATATAACCAAAGCCTTTCCCAACACGGGAATAGAAACAGAGAGCACCGCCGTTAGTCCTTAAGCGCTATCGGTTCTAGGGCTGGTTTCGTAGTTGGCTGGTTCTCAGAGAACTGCCTTAAATTTACTTGTGCTTCATCATAGTAAGGGATAAATTATTATCCTCACTTTTGTTTTTGATTAATTAACCTTTGGATTGAAAAGGGGCTTTGCATTAGTGCCCTGATTAAGTTAATTTAAAAACAAAAGGCTCCAATGATCTCAAAGAACCTATACCCTCCCCAGGATGAATAATCCACCCCCAGGACATAGTCGTACATCCTAGTTGTCGGTCCTTCTGGTTCTTCTATATGGGATGCCTCCACGGCATGGCCCCATGAGCAGTTTGTAGGTCCATGCCCAGGATCCAAACGAGTGAACTCTGGGCTGCCAAAGTGGAGCGTGAAAACTTAACCACTCGGCCACGGGTCCTGGAAGGAAGCATTTATATTTTTGAATATTTTCATTGTAATCTGAGATTTTTTGAAAAAAATAAGGAAAGCAAATCTGTGAAAAATAGTTGCTTAGTGTTGACTGAAATATTTGGGTATGGAAATTACCTGACCTTTACATTTTTTAAAAATAATTATCTACTTATAAAAGAAATACATACCTCAGGATTTTGGCTTGTCTTCCTCACCTAAGGTAACCTGCTCGCTCTGCTGTCGGACTATCCCCTTTCACCTTCTGTAGGACCTTCCTCCATGAAAGAGCTCCTTGGGGCCAGCCTGGTGGCACAGCAGTTAAGTTGGCATGTTCCACTTTGGAGGCCTGGGGTTCACGGGTCTGGATCCCAGGTGTGGACCTATGCATTGCTTGGCATGCCATGCTGTGGGAGCATCCCACATATAAAGTGGAGGAAGATAGGCATGGATGTTAGCTCAGGTCCAGTCTTCCTCAGCAAAAAGAGGAGGCTTGGTGGTGGATGTTAGCTCAGGGCTCATCTTCCTCAAAAAAAAAAAAAAAAAGAAAGAGCTCCTTTTCTTGAAATGGTCAGCTCTCCTGACTGGCTCCTTCCCTTCTCCCTACAAACATCCTGAGCCTTTCCTTATTCATAAACACGAGTACACCCCACCCCCCCACACACAGTCCTGCCACCTCCTTGCCTCTTTCTTCACTACTAAACATCTTGAAAAAGCTGCCCTTGCCTACGTTGCTCCCATAACCCCCTGTTACCGTCAGACTTGTTCAGGTCTCAACTGCCTTTGATGTCAAAGGTCCCCAGGAACAGCCTGTGCTCTGATGTGCGCCCACAGCCTCCCCAACCTCACTGGGCGCTCCGAGATGTTGTCGCACCCTTCTGCTTCTGAAACTTTGTTTTCTTTGGACTCTTCTGGTGTGGTCCTGTTCACAATCACTGGACCTCTTGGAATCAACACCACTGTCCCCAGTGTGGTGTGATATATTCATTCAAACTCCAGCTCGTTATTTCGGAAAACTAACAATTGCGTTATATAAACATTTAACGTCAGGGTATAACAAAAATGGCAGAAGTTTGTATGCTTTTGAACATTTTCACGATCAAAGTTCCCGAGGGTTAACTTAAAGTCCGTGAGGCTGCTGGATTTGCAGCTGGTCCCTAACGCAGCACAGAGTAGAACATTGGGGATTCCGCGGCAGAGTTGGCACAAAGCTCCAGGGATGTGGTACAAGTCCAGTGGTCCCCTGAGCGTCCTCATCAGTTATTAAAAAGAGAGGTGTCAGGATTTAAATGAGGCCTCCCTGCAACTGATGTCAGCTGAGTAATAAGGCAGTGCGGCCTCCTTGAAACTCCGCCGAGGTGCTTAAAGGTTAGGAGCTCCTTATTCTTGATGCTTCTGGTCTTCTCCACACGGTCTGGGGTTGGCCCCCTGTACTGCCACGGTCCGATGGCTCAGGACTTAGTCCAGCGCCATCTATCCTCTCTCTCTCCTCTTCCTACAAGCTTCTTTGCATTCTTTTACATCGTATTCATTCAATCAGCATTTATTAAATGCCTTTTATGGGTGAGGTCCTGTACTAGTTACTGAGCACATGAAGGTTAACAAGACCCAACATTTATTCCAGCATATAGTCCATGAGAGGAGACAGACACATGATCAAACATTCATTAAGCACTTGAAGTGGCATTTGTCTGCGTGGTAAATGTGCCTTTGATAAACAACTCCTCATCATGCCATGCTTACTTCACAGATCCCAGGGACTGGCCCAAGGAGAAGAACATGGGCCAAATGATTCCAATGAGGCCTTTGCACGAAATTCGACATATGAATACTGGGAGAAACAAGCTCTCTCCTCCTTTTGGCTTACAAACTTGGCACAACTGGCAGCCTCTCATAGAGGGAGGGCCAGCTTGAAGATGAGAACAACAGACAGAGGGAACCACAAGTGACACACGGAGAGGGACCAGCTCATCATGACATCGTTTCATCACTTATGTCCAGTTGTTCCTGCTCTTGATTCCTTGAGCTTCCAAGAGTTCAGACTAACACAGCAAGTGCACTGAGAGGTCACGTGGGCATTATGGACCGGAGATGCAGAAGGAGAAGGCTGGGCTCCCTGGAGTCGGGAGAGCTCTCCTGGAAGGCCTGAGTAGCATTCTTTGGATGGAATCTGAGACCCTCAGAGTGCGGTGTCCAGAAGCACCAGTACCCGCAAGATATCAGTTAACGTTGCTATACACTCAAAAACTGCCTTAATTTATTTTAATCACCAACTGAAATTAAAAGCTTGATCAGTGGAAAATTTGAAAAGTTTACTTCATCAGAAGTAGCGCAACTTGAAGCTGGATGTGCCACAGACAGAGCTGTTTACCAAGTGTCAACCCCCCAGGAGCTTTGCCGTGGGAGTCTTTGGGCCCCACCAAATCTCTGCGGTCCAGCACACAGCGGTGCTCACGTTCCGCCTCGAGCCCTCACAGCAACCTGCACTTCACTTTTTAAAGACTCAGCACACTCAGAATGACTCATTTCCCCAGAGAATGCACTCTCTGAGGGTAGGGATGGCATCCGTCCATCTCGGTTTCATTGTGTCCCACGCACGTGGCTCAGGGCCTGACATGATGTGGGTGTTCCTCACGTGTGCCGTGTGGAGTCGTCATAAACGTGGGAGCATGGCACACGGCAGGTCTGCGGTCGGGAGTCTTGGCGGCTGAGGTTGACTGTAGGAGGAGAGGGTGAAAACGAGGAGAGGAGAAGAAACGGCCTCTGTGGCAGAGGAGACGGGCGGGTTCCACCGGGCTGATCTGGAAGGACCTTCCTGCTTTTCCTCCCTCACTCAGTGTGTGCACGACCTCAGTGGACGTGTAACTAGTGTGCATCTTTCTAGAGGCCAAATAAGTGTGTTCCATAGTGTCGCAGAGAGTAGGGGACCCAAGACCTGGGGAGTCGTGCCGGCTACCTGTTTAATGATTTCTCTCTCTTTGTATATATATTAATTTATTATAATACAATGGTAAGATTATTGACAGATACTTCACCCTATCTAAAATTAGCGATGATGTCAATTACCTGGGCAAAGCCCTTAAAAATTTACTTAAATGCACAAAATAATACACACACAGATAAACTTGGCCATTTCAAATTGGAGGAAATGTGATCCCTGGATGTTTATTTAAATTTTTTTTTTTAAGATTCGCACCTGAGCTAACAACTGTTGCCAATCTTTTGTTTTCCCCTGCTTTTTCATTTTCTCCCCAAATCCCCCCAGTACATAGTTGTATATTTTAGCTGTGGGTCCTTCTAGCTGTGGCATGTGGGACGCTGCCTCAGCATGGCCTGATAAGCGGTGCCCTGTCTGCGCCCAGGATCCAAACCAGCGAAACCCTGGGCCTTCGAAGCAGAGCATGTGAATTTAACCACTCAGCCATGGGGCTGGCCCCTATGTAAATGTTTTTAAGGAGAAATTTGCAAACATTTGTAAATGTGCAGACGACCAGGTCGTCCCCAGTCTTGTATCACATATACCCCCACCCACTCAACCCTTCCTCCTATTTTTACGGGAAACCTAGATTTCATATAGTTTAGTAAATATTTCTCTATGTGTAAGATAAAGACTTTTTAAAAACACAATCACAGTAATTGTATCTCTATTTTTTTGAAGTTACTTTTATGACTTGCGGTTAGTTATATTCAGTAACCAGAATTTGCTGACAAAGTTAATTTTTCGTTTAGAATGGGAGATCCTGATTTGACCTGTTTCCATGAAAGGATGACTCATTTGAAATTGGTAATTTGTTTCATCATTCAAAAAAACCCCAAATGATAAATGCATTCCTTTAAATAGATTGGACAAGCTTTAGGCTCTCATTAATAGAGTTGGTTTGTTCAGGACACCCTTATCATGCATCAAGGGGGAAAACATGGCCCCCTCTACTTCGTAAGTCTCATGGGGCAAGGATTCTCATCAGCAGTGTCATCTGATATTCATTCATTCCACAACTTTTGGAGCATTTTGTACTTTGCAACCTAAAATACTTTAAAAATAGTTATTTCATTCTTTGCAACAATCCTCTAAGTTGGTTCTTGTTAGATTCATCTCCATTTTAAAGAAGAGGAATTACAGCTCAGTGAGATGAAGTGGCCTTCAAGGTCTGAGTCAGTCTCCAAAAATCCTGGGCCATTTTACCCAATCACAGTGTTTTTCTATGACTCCTTCCATTACGGCTCTCCTGCAAAGATGTCCGTCTTTTCCATGATCAAACTTTCAGACCCTCAGGTCAGGAGAAAAGGGAAAAACGAGCATGTGTCTCACACTCCCAACCTGACGAGGCTGCTGATGCTCCACGCAGGTTCTTTTTGCATCACGTTCACACGTAACGTACGTCACAGCTTGCTGTGCTAGGCTGGGAATATTGCCGGGGTCAGAAGGTGGAACCAAACAAACATCTTTTCCTCCTGCAGAAAAATGATCTCTTCTGAGAGGGATTTCTTGTCCAACGCAAAGTTCTCTTCCTTCAGCTTTGACTAAAGTTATGTTCTTAAGGATCTATAGGATATAAGATTTGCTAACACAAATAGAGGAACTTGATTCTTGGAAAACTTGTAATCTCTCCTGATGATGCCTTTTTTTTCCTCTTCCCATCATGTTGATAAAGCTCGTTCCTGAATTAATTTTCACCGTTTCTGTTTTCAATGACAGTTTTGTATTGTGTTACTATGAATCAGTACAAGAAGATTCAATTCACGTTACAGATCCAGAATTGATCAGTGGAGCCCTCAAAAGCAATACAAATTGAGATTATGATGCTTCCCCAGAGCAGGATTGCTCTTTTTCAAAAAAGTTTTTTTCAGGGAAAGATTCTCCCTGAGCTAACATCTGTTCCCCGTCTTCCTCTGTTTTGGCCGCAGTGCATAGTCTATCATATTCTAGTTGTAAGTCATTCTCGGTCTTCTCTCTGAGCCGCGGCCTCAGCATGGCTGCTGACAGAGCAGTGGTCTGGTTCCGAACCCGGGCTGCTGGAGTGAAATTCAATGAACTTTAACCTCTAGACCCTCAGGGCTGTGTCCAAGCAGAACTGCTGTTAGTCAAATAAACTCTTGGTACATGGTCATTTTATGAAGAAAAAATGATTTTTGAACCTTGGAGAAGGAACAATTAAATTGACCACTTGAGATCATTTCGAAATTAATATGCTAAATAATTGTTGCAATTTAGTGATCATCATCTTCAATTGTTTGTCTGTTTCTTCTTTGGGGGAGAGCGTTACTACTCTCTCCTCCTCCCCCTGTAATTGCACTAAGGGCCTTAACCTCATCTGTGATTCCAACTCCTTGGCCACAGTGGTATGTGGGGCAGGTCGCTGGGTCAGGCTAGTGTGGTCACAGTGCCTGCATCCCGCACTCTGGAACCCGGTGACTGGCCTGTGACTCAGGCCAGCCAGAAGAATCTTTCCACAGAGTGCTGGCAGCTGCAACTGTGGATGAGTGTTTGTTTCCTCTGGTCACAGGTAAGTAGAGTATAAATCAGGAGCTTCTAGAAGCCCGATCTGCTCCTCTGAGACATCTGTCTTAGAGAGTGCAGCCCAGGGCAGAGCGCAGTGGAGGAGAAACCATGGCGGGAGAGTCCGGGCAGTGCAGGGCCGCAGGGCTGCTGACCTCTGGCTCCTCCCTGCTCTTTCCCACATTTGGAATATGTGGCCAGCAAACACTTCCTTCCCACTTTTCTGCTTCGGCTGGTTCGAGTGAAAATTTTTTTTAATTTTTAAAATTTTTTTTAAAGATTGGCACTTGAACTAACAACTATTGCCAATCTTTTTTTTTTTTTTTTTTTTTTTTCTGCTTTATCTCCCCAAACCCCCCGTACACAGTTGTATATCTTAGTTTCAGGTCCTTCTAGTTGTGGGATGTGGGACGCTGCCTCAACGTGGCCTGACAAGCGGTGCCATGTCCCCGCCCAGGATCTGAACCCTGGGCCGCCGCAGCGGAGCGTGAGAACTTAACCACTCGGCCACGGAGCCAGGTCCTCAAGTGAAATTTTTGTCATTTGCCAAAAAAAAAATTGTGTCTGTAGTACCATGCACAATCTTTATTTCTAATGCAGAAGTAGATGTAGACTAGAATCCCTGTTCTATCGCTTACTTGCTGTGTATCCTTGGGTAATTGACTTAAACTCTCAACACTCCATTTGTCATCTGTCATGAGGATAATATTTATTAATGACTCATTTACAAGCTGCTTGTGTGGATTAAATGAGACACTGTATGTAAAATGCATAAATAGTTGAGACTAAATTATACCTGCTCTTATTGGTATCTGTGGCCCACTTTGTTTACTTATTGAGTCAGAAAACGTGGTAGATTGAATTCTTGGGCTCAATTCTCCATCCCTTCCTGTATCCATCTCCTTTGTCTGTAGCTGTGTGATTTCTCCCTCTAAAGGCAGGTATATTTCCTCACCCCATTGACTTTGACCTTGGCCACATGACTATTTTGGCTACAGCTTGCTGGCAGACGTAATGTAAGCAGAGTGTTGAGTAGTAGTTGCATGACAGGGTGTGCTCTCTCGCACTCTGCCATTGCCCTGAGAAGAGCACATCCCAGCTGGTCTCAGGAGGATGTGAGGCACGTGGAGCGGAGCCGTCCCCAGGGACTCACAGGATCTTGAGTAAAATTAATACTCCCTGTGATTCCAAACCTTTGAGATTTTTGCGGTTAGTTAATAGCCACATTCCAGTAGGTTTTAATTCCAACTGATTTCATTATACCAGGAAAAACATTCAATACAAGTGCATATATTCTACTAAGGGAAAAGAATAACTATTCATTAAAAATACTGGAAAAGAAAGGTTTCATGTCTACAGACGTAGCTGAAAATGACCAAAGATATTGATTCTTAACCCCTGGGGATCATGGACCCTTAAGAATATGAGCAGAGCCCTGAACCTGCAAGAGTCCTTTGCAAACACAATATTTTATACACCGTTACATGGAGCTTGCAGATGCATGAATGCCCACTGAGGCTGAGGAGTCTGTAATGCTCAGACAGGATTCCCAGCGTGGTGAGTGTCAGTGTGAAAACACTGAATTAGCTGTGTATCTTTGGGAGTCTGTAGCTTTGAAAGAAAGTCTGATTCTGGGAAATGATATATAAGCATAGTTTGCAGGGGCTGTGACTTAAACGTATATTTCAGCCTGATCTTACCTGATGTCCCCAGGATTATTCAGTCTGAAAAATAAGCACATGGTACCAAACCTCTTAATCTCAAGTTGTGTGCCCATGCCCAGTAGGCCAATTGCTCAAACATTGGTGCTTGGAGATGGAGAAAGCTCTATTCAAATTGGCCAAAGCAAGAAGGCCAGAGGATAGGTTCTCTCAAATCTACCTTAACAAGAGAAAAAAGCAGGGGGTTTTATAGAGCAAAGGGCTTGGCAGGAAGAGTTTCCGAGAAACAAAGGGACCATCCATGTTTCTTTCAGTCCAGATAAGGCCCTGGGCAATCTCACTTTCTTTGTTCAACAGCAGCTGGGGGCTGGTTAGCTGGTGATGGCAACCTCCTTGAAGGCCTCTCCTTCTTCTGTAAAGCAAGGTCATAAATCCTTGTGACCCTTGAGTCACCCCTCAGGTTAAACAAGAAAACAGCAAATTGACAAGATTAACTTCTTTTCCTCTGAGTCTGTGTTGGGAAGAAGATCAAAAGGTAATCTTATTGAATATTTACAGTAACCCTCAGGTATCCAGCTTCACACATAGTAATTATTTAATTAAATATGGATTGTTAGTTGGGATTTACTGTTTTATATGGTATTTTTTCCTTCATCATGTGTATATACTATATGTATCTACACATCAATGCTATAAGACTTCAACAGAAAAAATAATGACCAGGGGTTGGGTGTGGTTGAGAAGGTTTCCTGAAATACAGAGGCTTTGGCCTCACCTTGAAGGGAGTATGACTCTGAAGTCAGTAGAAAAGATGGAAAACACCATTTCACGTGGACATGAATTTGAGCAAATGGGTAGAGATGAAAACATACATCATGTGTTGTGATGGTTAATTTTGTGTGTCATCCTGACTGGGCCACGGGGGTGCCCAGATATTTGGTTAAACTTTATTCTGGGTGTGTCTGTGAGGGTGTTTCCAGATGAGATTAACATATGAATTGGCAGACTGAGCTGACTAGATTGCCCTCCCTAGTGTGGGTGGGCCTGATCCCATACGTTGAAGACCTGAAGAGAACAAAAGGCTGCGTAAGGGAGAAGGTGCCTCTCGGCCTGACTCTCTTCCAGCTGGACATCAGAATCTGCCTCTGGACTTGGGCTCAGGCCAGAACTTGCACCATCTGCTCTCCTGCGTCTCCATCTTGCCAACTGCAGATCTTGGGAATGTCAGCATCCATAACTGTCTTGGGAACCAATTCCTTATTATAATAAATTTCTCTCTCTCCATAAATATAGACATACACATCTTGTCAACACAAAATGATCAATAACTGTTATATAGATAAGAGAGAGAAGGTAAGTTTTACTTGAGCCAGGGTGAAGACTATAACCTGGGAAGACAATCTCCACAAAGGAAGAAAGTGTTCTGGAGAAGCTTGGTTTCCAGTAGAGTCTTAAACCATTTTATTTATTTATTTATTTATTTATTTTTATTCATTTATTTTTTTTTAGGAAGATTATCCCTGAGCCAACACCAGTTGCCAATCCTCCACTTTTTGCTGAGGAAGACTGGCCCTGAGCTAACATCTGTGCCCATCTTCCTCTATTTTATATGTGGGATGCCTGCCACAGCATGGCTTGACAAGAGGTGCCATGTCCACACCTGGGATCTGAACCAACAAACCCCGGGCCACCGAAGTGGAACATGTGAGCTTAACTGCTGCACCACTGGGCTGGCCCCATAGAACAGAGAACACATATTAAACACAATCAGGATACATATTCATCAAAGTCTCAGAGAGGTTCAGTTGCAAATTAGCAGATCAATATGACCCTGATGTTGGGAAAGGGACTAATATGGACATGTTGACGAAAATAATCCATAACCAATCCATAAATGAAAATTTGGGTGAGTTTATTCTGAGCCCAAATCTGAGGGCCATATAGCTGGGGGCCTTTCTTCCTGAGGGAAGAAAGGGCACCAAAGAAGTGGGTGAGCAGAGTGGTTATCTACCCTCAAAGAGCATGTTTCACATATGATTGAAATGTCCCTTTTACAATAGTCATGAGACTGCTCTGTAGGCCCAGCAATTAATGGACACAGCAGGTAGCCAGTCTGCTGTCCTGGTGGACACAGGAGGGTGGCAGGTCTCTTGTCTTGAGCTGGGTGGTCACAAGTGAGCACAGCAATCAGTTCCTAGCCTAGGGAGAGATGCTTATCCTTAAGGAAATGCCACTGTGGGAGAAGTTGCATCTTTATCGTAAGGCCATTTGTTCTTGTCTTTGGGACACAGCAAATGCTTAAGCGGATATGCAGTGCATGCTCAGTGGCCTTTTGGAAAAAAAGTCAGGCTGAATTAAGTTTACACCAAATGGTTTCCTCATACACTCCAGTGTATCCCATTGCTTGCCATTTCTATTTGTCAGACATTATCAACAGGGTGTTACCAGTAGGGTGTAGGAGGGGAAGTATGCATTCTTATCTTAAAAGAGTGCATTCTTTAAGGGTTAAAGCAGATGAACAAAGTATGTTTGATAGGCTATATGTCAGGCTTCTCTAGTTCAAGCCGAATAAATTTTGAAACAGAAATTACCCCATATACTTCAATATGTGAAAATCTCTTATCTATCTATATAAATATATAAACAAATATAAATTATATAATAATATGTTCTATATATTATATGTCCATTATACACTATATATACATTTATATATATGTTATCTCATATCTATCTATCTATCTATCTCCTATTGGTTCTGTTTTTGGGAAGAACTCACATAATAGATGAATACATGTGTTGAATGGGATATTTTTATCATAACATGAATCAATTACATAAAGGTGAGGTGAATGACATCCAGTTTAGCTAGCAGAAATAAAGAGAAGTCAAGTTAACAAATTTAGAAAAACTGCCCAGAGGTCAGCCAGACTGTGTGGGCAGAGAGAGAGAGAAGAGCGACAGAGCGAACACACAGAGCTCTGCTCTGTCCGTGTTGTTCTAACCAGCAGAGTGAGTGCAGCCCAGAGACAGTGGGCTATTGACCAGGTCTAGTTAGGCTTTGTCAGAACTGCTTTCAACCCCTCATTTTTGCCCTGCCCATAGGATTTCTGCCTTATGGCAATTGCATTAAATGCACGTAAAGTAAATAAGACATAGGGCAAAGAGAAAAGAATTTCCAGGTGCTGTTGACCTGTTGCTTCTGTTGCTGGCTTTGGCTGGTGTCGTTATCAAGTAAAGAAACTTGGAGTATTTTATCCACATTGTCTTGTCTCCTCTCCTCTGGCTTAACTGTTTACAAAGAAGTCCTAGAATTCTGAAACCCAGAACTCGGGAAAGGTGGAAAGTCACTCTCCTCATGCCTCCTGCTGGGATTTGCTGATTCGGGGAGAGAAGTATAGAAATGAGATCAGAGAAATCCACAAGGAATCATCATGGAGGGCCTTGAACATTACATTAAAAGTGACAAAAAAGTGTGTCTATGTGCGTGTTGCTTTGGATTGGAGGAGTTATGTGCAAAATCATGATTTAATGATAATCACATGAAAACACAGACTGATGGATTGGAGAACAAAAATCACCTGAATTGGCAGGTCCATGCCGCACTGTCATTCGACATAAATTTAGAATGTACAGAACACTGTGTTGAGGCATTCGGAAGAAGCAGTCTTTCCTAGCACAGAACTGATGACAAGTGGAACGGCACCTATGTTATAACAGCACCTGTATATTTAAGACAGTATTAAAGTACCTGTAATATACTCAGAGGAAAATGACAAAGAGAGAGAAACAAATGAGTAAGTACTTTCATTGTTAATACTGCATGTGGGGGATTGGAGTTGGCCACCCCAAGATATGTCTTTTTGGCATGAGGATTATTTTGTGCTGGTTACTTTTAAAAGCTGCAGACATGAGAGAAACAATGGAAAGTAGAAATCACCCTTTGTAAGAGACATTCACATTTGTGAGGGAAATCGCCATCTGTAAGGGTGTCTCCCTCTCTGTACCAGGAAGAAGGGGGAATGACCTTATCTCTAGAAACTCTTATCAAAGTGGAAGGCAAGGACTTAAATCTGCATAATAACCTTACCCTTGTTTACTGTGCTTTTCCTGTAATCTCCCATAACTGACTCTCCCACCCGCATCATCCTCCTTTGCCTTCAGCTGAGGATGGTATTTAAGGTGAGAACCTCCGCCATTTTGGAGAGTTGCTCAGTTTTCCTGAGTGTCTCCCATGTATACATGTTATAAGGCTTTGTTTGATTTTCTCCTACTATTCTGTCTCATGTCAACTTAATTCGTAGCCCAGCCAAAAGAACCCAGAGTGGGTAGAGGAAATGTCTTCCTCCCCTACATCTGTTTCCAAAAAGTAGGTGACAATCAGGTAGTTTGAGATTAAATGACAGAGAGTTAGTGCCACCAGTTCTCAGGGAAAGGTAAGATAAACGCAGAACAAAGTCAACCAAGTACGGATGATTGAGGGGCTATGGTTTTCTTTCTTATTCTTCAAAGAGCCTTAACATGAAAATTTAATATTTTTTCAAAATATAAAAATGAAAGGATTCATAATTTTAGTTTTTTTTGAGAAATTATGTTTTCATTTAACACTGGATGAGAAAATCCAATTGAGTATACTTTCACTATTGACCAAGTGATGAGGCAGCTATGGCTTGGCTCATGTGCTCTCTTTGACTTCTTGTTACCTCGCCTCTGGTGATTTCTGAGAATGGTAATGAACTACCATTTAAACGCTGCTTCTCTAGCTCCCCCTCCATTAGGGGACCAGATTATTTAATGTGGGCGGCAGTCAATAGGAGTTCACCGTATCGGCTCATGTTTTGCTTTGGTTTCCAGCATAACTTGCGAATGTGGACAGAACCCGGGGAGGAAGCGTTGCTGATAAACAGCACTAGAGCCCTGATCCGTTCTGAACTCTCGCCTGCCTCAGCCTCGCACTGCGACCTCAGGTTCCTGACTTCCTGCCTGCATGTTTGAGAGATGTGGACTGGCGGCATTCCTGTTTGAGAAGCAGAGAGAGGATGCATTGGTGGAGGGCAGGGATAGAGGAGCTTAACTGAGGCATGTGGATTTGGTTTACTAGGAAATTGAAGGAAAAGGAGGCTTCGTTTGCAGGGTATGAGGACAATGTTTGCAAAGCCATATTGTAGGCTGCAGGGGGTTGCAGAGCGAATGATACAAGAGGCTGAGAGGAGTGTGTGGGCAAAGATCTCCAAACTGGGGAACCCGGATGCAATAGGTTGCGAGATGGGGAGAACAGCCAAGACGTGAAGAAAGTACAAGAGAGGAAGTGGTGATGAGATGACAGGGGAGGAAGCCCTGGTGATAACAACTGCTTAGGAGCAGCATCTTGACAGCGGAGTCACTGCAGGACTGCAGGAAACTGTCCTGTGAGGGCGACCACACGTGAGCAGGCTGACCAGCAGCAGGAAGTACAGGGTTCAATGGAGCTGGCGGTGGGAGGAGTCAGAAGCCGATTGCCGTGCTGTGTTAATTTACCTGGAGATCAGCAAAGAGGAAGAGGAAATAAATTTTGAACCTTAGACATCAAAACAGTTTTTCCTTTTGCAATAGAATTTGGGGCACTTATTTGTAAAAGATTTATTCCGACATAGACATAATAAGGCATTTTTCCTACACAGAGAAGAAATATAATTAGTAGAAAGTAGCATATGAGATTGTTTTCTTCTCTTTTTGATGATTTAAAATTGAAAACAAAGGCTTAATTATGTTATAAATATCAGATGCTGAATAAGCCAAGGGAAACACTTTCTATAACAATTTGTAAAATAAAACATTATTTCCACAACGTTTAAGAGATTTTGAAGATCTATTGTCAATATCAACAATATAATGAATGTGTCCAAAGGGTGTAATATTTTATTGCTTCAAATTTAAAGCTCCAGTCTATATCACTCTTTTTTTTTTGGTGAGGAAGATTGGCCCTGAGCTAACATCTGTGCCAGTCTTCTGCTATTTTATGTGGAATGCCAGCACAGTGTGGCTTGACTAGTAGTGCTGGGTCCATGCCTGGGATCCAAACCTGGGAACCCTGCGCCTTTGAAGCAGAGCGCACGAAGTTAACTGCTACACCACCGGGCCGGCCCCTATATCACTCTTAATATGACGGTGTTTTACATTAATAAATAATTTACAAAGTTAATTTGCAAATAAAGAAACAAATGCTGCCTCACCAAGTTATTTGTTAATGTGTCAAAACACTGAGTTTATGAACTCTACATATTTGAGTTATAAATGGTTTTTTCTTCTTAGTCTATTCTTTGAAGTCAGATTCATGCTCTACTTTTATAGATTAATTTTTGAGCAGGATAAGAAGTCACAGAAAGTTTGAAGGTCTTCATTTAGCTTCGCTTCTTACGGATTACAACATCTAGAAAAGCTTCTATCACATGAAACCCCTGTTGGCTGAAGAAAACCTTCACGTAGGAGGCAACTCCCCCTGCTGTGATGTCTGGGAAAGGGAAATAGAAGCCTGTGGCTGAGAGATGTTAAAATGTGGAGGTTTCCATAGAATTGATAGTGTTGGGTTATTGTCTTTTTATATCCAGGATGGGATGAGTAAACACTCTCGTTGTCAATATCGTGTTACTAAAAAGAAAACAGAAGCAATCTTCAACATATGAACGTGCAGCTTTTTGTTATCTTCAAGAGCTCTTTAGGCAGAATGTTGCATTTTATTTCATTTTACCACACAGCACCCTTCACTTCTGCTTCAGCTTCAGTCACTCTTAATTGTGTTAAAACTTTTCCACCGGCAGGCAGAGGTTCAGGATAAACCACATTTTCAAAAGAACGTCTGCTTTTGGATATGGAAGAGAGGGAATTGTTTCTAAATTTCATCTTTTATCAAGCGAGTGTGTGTGTTTAATGATTTTAAAGAGGTTTTGTTTATGGACCATATAAACAGTCAATAAAGCACCTGTAAACACTCAGAGTGAAATGACGGAGACAGAGATGCAATGGACGGTGTGGTACAGAACGGGCTCAGTGTGGATGGCTCTCGACTGATAATAAGAACATTCAGTTTCTAAGCAATAGGCAATGCAGGCATCTGTGTTCTTCAAAACCTTTAAACACATTTATCTTGATAACAACACACTTGGATAGCAAAGAGAAAACATTTCTTCTTTCGATTGTTCTTTCTAATTATAAGGGGCTGATGAATCTGGTTTCTGGCTGGCCTTCCGACTGAGTCAGCAGAGGGAGCCAGATTACCTAGCCAGCGGTCCTGACCCAGCAGCTGCAACTGGGCAAGAAAAGGGATGTATGTGGCCAGTAAGCCTGTGCTCCAAACGATGGCACAGGTGCAGCGAGGGTGGCAGAGGTCTTCTGAATGAGACGTGGTGAGACTTTTGTTGAATGCTTTGGTGTCTCATAAAAAAAGACTCAGCATTAACAAATAGGATCTCTATGATTTCCCAGGATAAGAGCTACATTTGTAATTTGTGCAAATTAGGCCTTGCATAGTCTACTTATACGCAGTTCTGTTTGGAAGTACACTATGAGCTCGTGGAAGTTGTGTTGTCTTAGGCACTGATGTGAGAGTAAGTGTACAGAGTAGCGTGGGGGACTGGAATTGGCCACGCCAAGATATGTCTCTTTGGCATGAGGATTATTTTAGGGTGGTTACTTTTAAAAACCGCAGACATGAGAGAAGCTCAGAAAAGTAGAATTTACTTACCCTTTGTTAAGAGACATTTACATTTGTAAAGTTAATCTCCTTCCGTAAGGGTATCTCCCTCTCTGCACCAGGAAGAAGGAGGGATGACTTATCTCTAGAGACTCTTATCAATGAGGAAGGACTTAAATCTGCATAATAACCTTATTCTTGTTTACTGTCCTTTTCTGGTGATCTCCCATAACTGACTCCCCCACCCCCAACATCCTCCTTTGCCTTCAGCTGAGGAGGATATTTAAGATGAAAGTCTCTGCTATTAGGGTGAGTTGCTCAGTTTTCCCGAGTGTCTCCCATGTATACACATTATAAAGCTTTGTTTGATTTTCTCCCATTATTCTGTCTCATGTGAATTTAATTCATAGCCCAGCTAGAAGGACCCAGAGTGGGTAAAGGAAATGTCTTCCTCCCCAACAGTAGAAAATGGCTAGGTTTCATCATAGTTCTCAATTAGGTTCCCATCAGAGCCATGGTTCTCTCTCTTCTGGATGCTGCCATGGCCTCTGACGTGACTGGTGCTCTCACTGTCACCCCTCCCTCTGCCTTCAACAAGGGAGCTGGAGCAACCCTTCACACACACATCGTTGTTCAAAGATCTGCAATGGCTTCCCAGCTTGGAGAAAGAGCTGACGTCCTCACCGTGGCCTCCAAGGTCCCCACTACTTGGTGCTTCCTAATCCTCTGACTTCGTCACCTGCGGCCCCTCTGCTCCTTGGGCTCCCGCCAGCAGCCCTGCAGCTCCACAGACACCAAGCTCATGTTCACCTTAGAGGCTCTGCAGTGCCTGTTCCCCCTACGAATGCTTTTCCCCAGGCAAATGCCACCCTCCTAATTCCCTGCTCAACCACCCTCTCCGTAGGAGACCCAGCGCTTCTCCCAGCTCCCCTTACCCTGCCCTGCTTTCTTCTGTAACACTTAACTCTCTAACATACTATATAATTTACTTATTTACTATGTGTGTTACTTTTTGTCTGTCTCCAGCCTCAAGAATTTAAGCTCTGAGGGTTAGGGATCTTTAAACAATGTATTTTCAGATGATTGTGGATTCATATTCAGTTGTGAGAAATAACACAAAGAGATCCTGCAGCCTGGTCACCCGTTTCACCCAGCGGTAGTGTCTTACAAAGCAATAGCACAGTATCACAGCCAGAAAATCGTCCTGATACAACTCATCCGGCTTGTTCAGAGCTCACTAATCTCACATGATGCATGTGTGTCTTTAGCTCCATGCGGTCATATTGCGAGTGTAGACTTGTGTGACCATCAGCACAGTTAAGATACAGAACAGCTCCCTCACCAGGACCAAGGGCAGGAATTTTTGATTGTTCAATTCATTGCTGTATTTAATGGAATGGCACATAACGTGTACTCAGTACATATTTGTTTAATAAATAGATCATTTTATGCAAAGGAACTCATATAATAATATCATCAGCATTATGTCCCAAATAATTTGAAATCATATTCAAGTTGAGTTTTTTGTTGTTCTTGGTGATTTAAAATGTATTTATAAACATGATTCTTTGAGAACATACACAATGATCTCTGTTTCTGAAGGCCTGGCTGTTATGATGTGATGGCTGCAAATGTGATTTAATATGAATCCTAAAAGCATTGCTGCTCAAGAACTTAGGACATTATTTAATATCCTTGATTTTCTAACTCTCCATTTTAATGTAGTGTTTTGGGGAAACAAAACACAAATATTCTACTGATAAGCTAGCCACATTTCAAATATATGCCGGGAGTATGAGAGTGAGTCATGGCAACTGAACTGGCAAGCCATCTTGTCATCGTTCTGCCCTTTCTTAAGGGGACTCATGAACACGCAAAACTGGAATCAGACAAGGTTTTTTCCACAGGGACAATATTCTAATCATTATTATCTACCTAATTCTTTCTTGTTGTTCTGTGGATTCCTCCACAGTGACAGCAATGGTCGCTCCATCTCATCTGATTGGTAGTTTATGAAAGGCTGACATGCTTGGTTAGTCTGGAAACCAGAAGAGTTCTTCTTTCTGTAAAGTTTCTTGGCATGTTCAGGCATTTAACTCAAATTTTTAACCGTATTAACAGCATAACAGGACAATAGGAGACTGGGGTAGATAACCCTGAAGCAGCCTTCTAAGTTCAATGATTCCTAACAAGATGGCTCTCCAACCAATGGAGTAAATGGACTTGACACCTATCAGATTCTTCACAAACCGGTAAGGCTTCTTCTCATCTCCTATATGCAAGAGTTAAAGATCAGGAATCTAAAAGCAACCTGACTTCTTCCTATTTTTCCTACGATTGAATATCTCTTGAAGTTTTGGAGGATATTATTTAGTAGATCAGAAAAAAAAGTAAACCAAACACACACCAGCTGAGATCCAGGGTCATCTCAGAATGCAGCTCCCTGCACTTAGCCGCTTCCCAGTACTTTCTCTTTTGTGCTAGAGATATAGCAAGTTTTGACTAAGTCTAAACTAATTTTAATAACTTCGTTTTTTCATCCAGATCGTAAGTCTCATAGCTTATGTGGAATGTTAGAGGAAAATGTAGCTAAATCATGTGGCATTAAAAATAATCTAAGGTCTATGATTTAAAAACAGTAAATGAGGAAACTGAAGAAAATATTAGAGGTCTAGCTGGGGTAGGATTTCAGCAGATGAAAACTGTTAGAGGAAATTACAAACAAAAGGATCAACAGATGTGATTAAAATGCAAAGTTTTACATTTAAAAAGAGACCGTATGTATATATTTAAAAGACAAATCACCAACAGGGAAATATTTAAGGCAAATAAATAGGTAAAACTTAATATCCTTAACATATGAGGCATCTTTGCCTTCAGCTCTATTTCAAGTACCTTATAGGGTTTGTCACATCATAACTTGTAAATATATATCAAAAGTCTTAAAATTATTAGCATTTTTTTACCAAGTAATTTCATTTCTGGGGTTCTACTCTAAGCAAATAATTACAAATGAAGACAAAGATTTATTCTAGAAAGGTACTCATTACATCAAAGAACAGTTAGACACGACAGCATATTTATAGAAATCAGCTTTTATACAGCTATTAAAGTCATATTTAAGAAGCATTTTGAATGATCTAGAAAAATTTATATGATGGAATATAAAATGTCATTTAGTTTGATCACAACTATGAAAAAAAGGCATAGAAAGATTTTGGAAAGAAAAATTCAAACTTAAAAATAGCTGCCTTTAAGTGATTTTGGGGGGGACATACTTAGAAAATTATATAATTTAGATAATCATGTACATAAACTATAATTATATAATTTCCCTAAATTATACAATGTCTGCATTGCTTTTATAATATAAATCCATAAAAAATACTTTGTCAGCTCAATACCTTAGTTTAAAGCCTTTAGTTCAATTCTTACATGGATATAAACTCAGAACTCTTATTTTCAAATTTTTCCTAAATTGATTAAAAAAAAAAAAAACCAGCCACCACAGCAACAATAACAAACCATGACACTGGTACTTTTACTATCTTCATTTTATACATGAATAGATGATGGAACCAAGGCACAGAGAGGTTAAGTAACTCTTCCAAGATCACACAGCCAGTAAGTGGTAGAGCTGGGATTCCCACCAAAGCCATCATGTTACATACTGCCAGGACTGGTTTGAAAGATACTAAGGCCAGAAAGTAAACAGGACTTGGCAACCAGAGGACTTGTCTTCATATACCTCTTCACATACTACTTATAACTGCTTGACTCTGATGGATTTATTTATGCAAAATATCAACTTCCCAATCTAAACAATTGGTATAATAATTCTCACTTTAGAGGAATTTGGTGAATATTATAAGTGAAAATGTCTAGCCATTATGGAAGTCTGATAAATGTTAGTTGAATCTGAACATAAATTAAACACAATTATTGCTCTGTATTCCACTTGGCCATTTTACTCAAGAAGGCATAAAAGTATTTTTCAAATTAAATATTTGACATTTATATTTGAAGTGGTGATAAAGCACATGGCATCACTTAATCATCTTTAAACGATGTTTAGAGAGGAGGGAACCCACACACCATCAGTGTATCTATCTCGCCTTCTTTTCCGTTTTACTTTCAGCTATCGCTATTTTTCTAACATTTCTATATTCAACCATAATCCCCCCCCCCTTTTTTTGGTTTGCTGTCGTTTCCACTCATAAAAGGAATTAATACTCATTGCCCATCAGTTCCCCACAGTGTTTCCAGGCATCTCATGGTTGGCTGAAGTTTGTCTTCTCACAGTTTATTTTTTTCTACTTAACCTTGTTGTCCAGCTTTACTGAGATATAACAGACATTTAACATTGTGTCCGTTTAAGGTGCACAACGTCAGGCTCTGATACATGTGTATTGTGACCTGACAGTTTTGAAGAAGAACTGATGGGAAATTCATTCTCTGGGTCCTCACATATTCAGAAGCTTTTTCAGTGGCATTGGTACTTGCACAAGGTTTGGCTACGCGCGCGCTGTTTGGGTCGCACTTTCTTTCTTGGTGGCCTTTGTGGGTCCTGCTCCCATGATACTGAGGGTGGATGTGTCTCTGGAGACGTCTGCTTGTTTTCTCACAGATGATGTGATTGTTACGCCTGCGGGTTCAAAGGATCCCTTATCTCAGAATCCCAAAAGTTTACTAGGCTGTATCTCAACGTTTACCATCCTTGCCTTCCTTTTTTTTGGGTTTGAGATACAATGTGCCCTTTCAATCAGTAGACTCAACTCTTCTTTTCTTTCTGGAAACTTTTCTTGAAGTTAACCCTCAAGCATCTGTTGTCTTTATTATTTTAGTTTCCTTTCTTGTGACACCAGTTACGCACCCGTGGTCCATCTTCTGCCCATCCTCTATGTTCATTATTTTCCTTCTAAAAATATTTTTAAATGTTTTGTTCATTTATATTTCATGTTACTCACTTGTCTCGGTCCTGTTCTTTACATACTTTCTGTATTTTTCATCTGCTTTCTGTATGTTTCTTGGCCTTCATTTATGCAATATTTTCATCTTTTTTCTTGAGTTCTGTGAGCTCACTTTTGCTCTCCATTTGTTGTCTCCCCATCCTCAGCTCTTATATATCAGTTAATGCTCTTTTTAATTTTTAAAAAAATCTGCACCAGTAAGTTTGATAGTATTTTCGTTTGTTTCCTGGCAGCTATTTTTCCAGTTTCCTTACTCTCCATGTTTGCTATGGCTGTCCTCTGCTTTTCCTTCCATTATTCTGCCTCACGTCTGTGTTCGTTCCTTTTCGATTTTTATTCATCTTTAAATTGGGTACGTCCTCCTGGACCGGCTCTTCGCGGGAAGTTCGTGAAGGGCGGGACAGGCCAGCATTTCACAGCAGCAGACGCTTGCTATTGGCCTCAGGATTGGCGCCTGTGAGCTCTTTAGGCGCTTTACCCCCCAAAGGCCACCCAGCATTGACCCTGCAGGGCCGAGAGGAGGTGGGCGCTCCGTCTCCCCGGGGGGCACCTGGGCCTGTGGCACGTCCTCCCGCAGCCCCTCCGCTCTCGGCCGCGCGGGGGGCAGACAGGCTCCACCCCCAGACCTCCCACCCTTTTCCTGGTGTCGTGATCAGGGGCTTGTTAGTTTTGAAGCCATTTCTTTTTCTTGCAGCGGGAGTGCTGCCCTCCTTGTTGGAGCACGTGGACTGCGGGACCGGCTTGCAGCTTCCCTCCAGCCTGTTCCGCCCGCGCAGTGTCGGCGGCTCTTTGCTCAAGTCCTGATTCAGGGTTTTCTTTGTTTTCTAGATTCCTCGGGCATGGAGTTTGCATTTTGCTTCTTGTTCTCCTTGTGGGTTTTAGGTGATTTTTGAGAGGGAAATGGGGAAGATCCAGGTTTATTGAAACTAGAAGTCTGGCTGTAAACATGTCACTGCTTTTTGTTTGTATTCAGAAAACAAGCGGGGTGAGTCATAATATACCCTGAAGAGTTTTTGGAGTTTTGACTTGTTTAGGAACAGTTCCAAAAAGAACCAGCGACACTTAAATCTATCTGCTTTTCACTTTTTCCTGGCTCTTTCTACTTGTTCTTTGGATAGCAGTTTCCCGGTTTTCTATTCACTGGATTCCCGTCTTCTCTCATCTTCTTTTCATTCCCAGTAAGTTTAGCCATCGTGCTGATTTCGTGACAAGGGCTCAAAGAGAAGGATGTAGAGCGAGGAGAGGATGGTCGGGGAAGGCGGCGGAGAGCCGGAGAGCAGCGAGGATGGAGGGGAGGGGGCGTGAGGACCATCTGAGCTGCGTTCAGCGGGAGCCTGGGAGGCGTGTGCTCAGGCCAAGGGCGCGCGGATGTTCACAAACCGACTCCAAGGCCGCAAGCGTGGAATCAGGAAATCTCCGCATCATGAATTTGTTTTTACGAAGACAAATCATCACGGAAGGACTTTGGACATGGAATATTTCACACACACGTGCTATTTAGATACTTTTGGATGGCACTGCATAATAGAATTTTATCCAGTTTGTCCAAATCAAAGTCCAGAAGCCAAAGGAAATTCTCTCTCTCAGTGTTCATGTTTTTAATATAAAATAAAAATTGCACCTTTTTCTTTTCTTTCTCAAAGTGAAGATCGGAACTCCTTTATTAACCTTGGGGTTGATCCGTGGGCTCCCCTGGGAGGGAGGAACAGACCCGGAGGCGCTGGTGGCTGCGCTCGGCGGACCCCACACGGCTGGGCAGCAGGTCGGCCACGGAGGGTTCTGGGCACCACGTGTCGGTGTCTACCACAGAGGAAAGCTGGACTTGCCCCTGTCTTCCAGCAAGGACCCTGGCAGAGTGGCGTGCTCTTGGCTGGTCTTTTAAACTTGGTGATTTCTGTATCTTGGGTAGAGTGGGATGCACAGTTACCCTCTGGCCCCTTTCCTCTTGCTTCTCTTGTTCAGGGCTCACTGTCGCCAGGGTGAAACGATGGACTGTTTGCCTTTGCTCACGAGTTGTATGAATTCCATCTTTGGTAAGAAAACCCATCCTCCAACACTGGCTTAGCGGTTTTTGCAGTTACTGACAGTTCCTAATACTTCCAGCACCATGGCTCTCATCTTACGTTGTTATTACTTATTTAATTCTCTCTTTTCCTGGGGTTAAGGATGCGACCTTCCTGGTTCGCTAAAATCCCTAACACCTAGCAGAGTGAAATAGAATAACTGTTTATAGCATGAATAAATTATAGTGTATGTTAGTAAAAACTCCCTAACTTCCTGGAGCCGTGGTGAGGAGGCAATACTGGGTAATATCTAAGAGCATAAACCCTGTAACCTGCTGTGCTCCTGGGCAAATTCCTCTCTCTAACTCAGTTTCCTTATCTATAAAAAAGAGGACACTAACAATGGCCACTTCTGAAGATTGATGCGAGGACTAAACAAATTAAATATGATTTATTTAGCACAGGACTTGGCATAGCATCTTGTCTTTGCTGTTATAGTTAATGTTGTTGCTGTTATCATTATTTGGCAGAAGGGAAGGAGAAATAGAAAGTATAAGTTTGACGGGTTTGTTATTGACATAAAACAACAAATCAATCTACTGCTGGTTCCTGGAAAACAAGAGACAGGTGCTTGTATGTACATGGCAGCCAATGACATTCAAGACTTAGTCTGGTCATAGAGAAGTGAAGCATTTTATAAATAGAGGAAAATAGCTTTTGGGAGTAGAGTTTTTGATGAACGCCTTGCCAGTCATCGGTTAACTAACATCACTAACAAGTCACATATGACAAAGACCATCTCAAGCAGAACTTAGTTTTTAAGCACTTTAACCCTACAATTTACCATTTCTTTAAATCCATCTTAAGATTTCTCTTTCTTATAATCTTGTTAGTAATTTTAATTATAAATATTTCAAAGGTAATAAAAATAGTGAAAATAACGACTACCCGCCTTTTTAATGCACGACTCTCATATTACCTTTTGCTATGGTGTCTTTAGATCTCTCTCTCTGTCTCGTTTCTCGCGTCAACTCTGCCGCCTAAAGAACTTCTGTCTCATTTCACGAGGCTGAACTTCTTAGGAGCTGTATGGATCTCATGGGCACTCCTTCCCCCTCACTAAGATTTGATGGCATCATTTTGGTGATTAAGACTGGGTAGCACCGTTGTTTTCCTTCCCGACTGAAAGATTTAATTGGCAAGTAATATTTCAAGTCTTTAACCCCTTTGCTTGTGAATGAGGCTATAAATTCCTTTATTTGGGAGGAGTGGGGAGGGGTCCTTTGGGGTCCAGTGTTAATTGTTTCTACTTCTGCCTCAACTGTCTTCTTCTAGCTTGAATGCTGGTACGTGCTCTTTTCCTCTGTGATAAAACCTCATATAATAATGTAAAGAAAAGAAATAATCACCTTTGGTAACTTAAAAGATGAAAAGAACTGTACGTTGCTATGGATACTGGAGTCTTGCTGGCCTTCTCTCATCATTAAAACACCAATATTATAACATTCTGGTCTAAACTTCCTCAGAGTTACAATAATGAGTTAGTTAAAAACGTAATTATTTCAAAGCTTTAAGGCAGGAAAATGCCGTGGTTCCTACAAATCATCACATATTTGGTATAAAAGCCATAATCAAAGTGAAAATATTAACTTTGTATTCAATAATTTGCAAATATGCTTAAGGCTGCCTTGAAGATAAACACAGAGCATTTACTAATCTATCCTTTGGAAAGTTAGTCAGGCCTCTTCCCAAATATATGAGCTCTTTACAGTGGAAGAAATGAGTTGCATAGTCACAGGTTGAGCCGATGAAACGTGTGCATATGAGCACATATGCCTTATTTATCATTCCACAAATATTTATTAAGCGCTTACAGCATGCAAAGTACTGTTCTAGACGCTGGGGATGTAGTAGTGAACCAAACAGAGGAAAAAAGATCTGCCCACACGGGGCTTATATTTCAGGAAGGAGATGCTGATAATTCATGTATTAGATAATTGCATGTTTTTCTCCAGCCATCGTAACTGCAGCAAAGCAGTTAGGGGTCAAGCAGAGAGTTGAGTTTAACCGGAGTAGGGGTTTTGCCATGTGAGGGCAACGAAGAGAAGTCAGAGTGAGGAGTTCCGAGCGTGTGCGAAGGACTACCCTAAGGCTTGCCCGTAGAACTGAATCTTCTTGGGTGAGAAGTGATTTTTTGGCAGGGGGTGAGTGGGTGGGGACGTGGTTAGAGAGGGGAGGGAGAAATGCCAGAGAAAAAGTACTTGGGTCAATGGGTTGTAGGTCCCAGTGCAGTTGAAGGACTGAGGGAGTAAGATGCTTGAATGGGTGCTTGGAGCTAAGATTGTAGAGGGATTGCTTCATTTGTAGTGACAAGGTCTGGGATCAACCATGGGAGCGTGGGGTTGAGGTATTCTAGAGGACACAGTCATTGGAGCAGAGGAATTCTGAGCCTTAGGAGATGAGGGTGTTGGAAGGGTGATGCAAACAGATTAAATCACTAAGGGACAGTGTTGGACAGAGTGCCAATGAGCTAGGGGATAAGATCTTCCAAGAGTGAAGGGAAGGAGTGTAGAGTCAGTGCAAGACTGCAGCAAAGAAGTAAGTACGGGATTATCTAACATTTTATACATGAGGGAGCTGAGGTCCACACTGAACTGACGTCCCGGGGTCATACGTTACTGAATCAGCCGTACAACTCAAACCCAGGTAATCCATCTCCAAGCTTAATGCTTTTTCCACCATTCCACGCTATCACCCATAATCATTTCTGTGAATTCAACACTGAATGAGGATAAGAAATACCAGGAAGCAGGAAGTTTGTTGAGTGGTGGGTGGGGAGACGATGAATTAATTTTTTGCAACTTGAATTTGGAGTGCCTGTGGACACTATAGTGAAAAGGGCTGCTAATTGATTGGAGGTTACACGTTCAAATGGAGAGGTTTTGTCAGCCATTGGAGATTCAGAGATACAGCTTCACCAGCCATTCGTCCACGATGGCATTAGAAGCAATACATATGGATGAGATAAAACAGGGGGAGAGTGCAGAGAGAGAAGGAATTGGGGAACATCATCTAAGGGGTGAACAGAGGAAATGGAATCTCGCAGGAAACTGGGAGAAGAGAGTCAAAGAGGTACAAGAACCAAGAATTCAAGAATTTCCTGTAATAGAGAGTGATCAATAGCATCAAATGCCCCAAAGAGATCAAGTGGGATAAGGAACATAAAGAGTCCTGGATTTGTCGCTAGGAAGGTCATGGGACTACAGAATTGAGTTATTGTTTAATAAGGAACAATATTTAACAGTGAACAATAAACATTAAGCACTGGAATTTCAGGGTCAATCGAAGGTGGAAGAGACCAGTCATGATCACCACAGTTTTGCTAAAATCATTGCCCACTAAATCATGGGAAAGCTCTGTGGTCTCGGCATAGAGAAGAGTCGCAACGAAGTGTCAAAGGTTTGCAGGTAACGAATTACAGAAGCATTTTCTAGAACGCTTGTCCAAAAGATAGTCCTTAACATAGTAGTTCAATGGTCAGATAATTTGGGAAACTGACACGTAATTCCTCTTGGAAAGGTACAGTCCATTTTAGCATGTTCAAGGTCTGGGAAGTCCTGCAGCAACGAAACTAACTTGATTAGCTCAACCTTTCCTAAGCTTGTTGAATCAAAGAATCACCTCCTTCTCCTCCTCCTCCTTATTATTATGACTGTGGTGATTTGCTAAGTGCCTTTTAACATTCTACGGTTAGGATTCTGCAGAACACACTGGATTAACGCTGATTGATGGCATCAGGCCAGAATGCACTGGGGAAAAGAAAATACTTCAAGCCATTAACTTCTTAGGGGGCGAAAAACAAGACGACGGATAATAGACGGACTGGAGCAACCACTAAACGTGGCGTGTTTTCTTCCTCAAGTCCCCAGGAACTACAGCTAGCATTACTTTCACTTATTGCCATTATTATTATGATAATTTAAATTCTGACAAACCAAAGTTTTGGGTCAATAAGATTGTACTTTAGTTATCAAGTCACCTCAAATCGTTTTCCATACGTTGAGTTTACAATGATGATTGTGTTGGAAACTCCTTAAAAGCGTCTTGATTTAAGTTCATAATAACAGACTGATCAATTCTGATAAAGGAAAAATAAGCCTCAACCTGCCTAGAATTTGGATCTGTGTTTTGGCCTCGGGGGAGAATATGCTGTTCATCTGGGGCTGTCGGAGACTTCCTCCGGGATTTATAGACGGTCCCTGGTGAGGGTATGAAAGGGAAAATGACATCAGAATTATTTGTGGCTGACACTCGTCAATTTTTAGATTGGCATATTACTAATAGGATATCTAGTTAAGGACATTCTTGGTAATGACAAATGACATCATTATTGAATTTAAACTGCCAAGGAGAGAAATGGCCTTAAAGCCAGTATCAAAAGGAGAGATTTCAAACACTTACCTTTAAGTGGGCAATTTTTGAGATTAAGACTTACTTGAACAATGGAAATTAACCTATTACATGAGAAATTTTCTGATTTGTTTTTTGGGTAAAATCGATGACTGCACATGACTTTGTCACACGCTACAGACTAGGTAGTTTTTTCTGAATGCTCATTTCTCTTAGCATGGGAATAGAAATATTTTACGGAAAATCGGGGTAATTTCTTTGTTTCTAAGAGACATGGGGTAAATAAAGAAGACGCGGTCAACATTACAAGTGATGGGATTTTAAAAGTGGAACCCATCTTTGAAACAGTAGGTTCTTCACGTTTGTTTATTCACTCAACAAACACTTACTGAATGCTTACCATGTAACAGACACTATTTGAGACCTGGAGGATACGGCAGTAAGGTATATAAAGTCCATGTGCTCATGAAACTTCCATTCCCATGAGGGAAGCAGACAAGTTAAAAGAAGCAAATGGATAATTTCTGTAGTAGCATGTGTTATGGCAAAAAGTTAAGCAGGGGAAGTGAGGGAGCGTAGAGAAGGTGTTGGGAGCCTTCTCTGAGGAGGTGGTATTTGTGCAGAGACCTGAATAGTGAGGTTGGCAATAAGAAGTTGGAGGAAAAGAGCCTTTCTTGGCAGAAGGAAGGACAGGGAGAAGGTGCAGGGACCCATAATCTCTGAGTGTGAGAATAGTAAGTGAGCAAGTGCAGGGAGGTGAGAGGTGAGGCCCAGAGGTAACAGGGGCCGGGTCATGGTGGTCAAGAATTGGGAGTTTGTCCTGAACTTGATAGGAAGCCGTTGGTCAGTCGGAAGCAGAGGAAAAGGCATGATCTGATGCACGTGTTTTAAAGACCCCTTTGAGTGCTGAATGGAGAGTGGACCATAGGACAGCAGGAGAGAGGGGACGCTGGGATGGGCCCAGATGGCAAAGGTGACTGTGGGGAGCAGTGATCAGACCAGGACCTATTCGGGAGGCGCAGGGGACAGGCCAGATGAGGGAGGAAGAGCAAGGATTAAGACTCAGTTTGGCCTGGGCCAGTCGGTGGATGACGCAGTGATGGAGAAGGTGAAGAGAAGAGTGGGCTTATGCCAAATGCGAAAAGAAACATGATCGCGTGAACACAACTCGGGAGTTCCCAAAAGTTCCTTATGGCTGTTTTCGTAAAGTTAATTTACTGTGATATAGAAAGCCCACTAGAATTTCAGTCTTTAATTATGATAAATGTCTTTACTGGAGGAACAGGTGGCAAACGTATATTCAAGTTAGAAGCTGCTATTTGCAAAGTTTTTTATTACTTTGGGAACATAAGCAAGGACAAAATTAGCTTATAATAAGATATAAATTTATATCTCTTAACATCAGAAAGATTTCAACGTCTCTGGTGTATGTCCTTCTAAACAAGCTAAACTAGATAGTATTTTCAGTAAAAACAAAAGAGTTTACTTATACTTAAACAAAAAACAACGATTTTCCCCCATAGACACACAATGGAAAAAACAAATCAGCAGCTAGGGAGTGTGACTTGCCTTTAGAAATAAAAGTAGCTTTCTTCATGTTGAGTTATATATGACGAAGAATGACTTGCTAACCTCTCCTTTCCCTGAAAACGTAAGAACAAATCATAGAAGCAGTGACTGGAGTTAGGCACAGAGAAAGAGTTTTTTTGGCAATAACTGTGTCTTATAAACAAGTAGATGGTAGCAAGAGCCCTTCAGACTGGATTATAATGAAACATGTTTATGTGGCAGGCTGATAAAGAAACAATAAACTCTGTTTTATCTCCATAGGAATCTGTTCCTGCAATTACTATTACGTAAGAGAGGAGTGGAGAATAATTCTACTTATCTGAAGATGCAACCACTCTTTCTTCACTAATGCTGACAGCTTCATGACGATGTTTGGGCCCGTTTTATTTGTTGAAATAATCTCTAAGCTGCACCTATGGAGACTGTTTAGTGCATAAGCAAATTTCAGCAATTCTTTTTTGTGGTATGCTTTGAATGTCCCTCCCGTGATTAAACCAATAAATCGAAGTGTGTGTTTTGACTTCAGACATGGACTAGACAGTGTTTCATTAGGTTTTCCAGTCGATGTCAATGTTAATTTTTTTTCTCAGTTTCATGAAGTTTTGACACATGAGTACTTCTCATAGGCCACGACACAATAAAAATAATTATCTAACTTTTCATGGGCTATGGCTTTAAAAACGAGTGAACAAATCCTGTATGATCACAACTTTTTGTGGAATCCATTGGATTTTAGTTGTTTTCAAGTCATCTTTATGGGTGCAACTGAATTATGGAATGCTCAATTCTTTGAAAATTAGGAAATCATGGGAAGGCAGAATTGCAAGATTTTCCAGAATGATCACCCCAGGACCTGGAGAGATAAGGGCTGCTGTTTTCTCTAAGTTTACTGCAGGCAGTAAATGCGGATCGGATTGCCTTTGCTTAGGTTTGTTCAAAAATGTGAAGCGGGGGCCGGCCCTGTGGCCGAGTGGTTAAGTTCGCGTGCTCCGCTGCAGCGGCCCAGGGTTCAGATCCTGGGCGCGGACATGGCACTGCTGGTCAGGTCACGTTGAGGTGGCGTCCCACATGCCACAACTAGAAGGACCCACAACTAAGATATACAACTATGTATGGGGGGGGCGGGGTTTGGGGAGATAAAAGCAGAAAAAAAAAAAAAAAGATTGGCAACGGTTGGTAGCTCAGGTGCCAATCTTAAAAAAGAAAAAAAAAAGTGAAGCGTACCCACATTTTGAAAGGAGAGAAATACAAGAAAGGGAAAGTAATTTTTCACAGTGAAATGCTCTCAACAGGGAACATTGCCACAAATTGTGATTTCAGTTTGGAAACTTAAATTTATTTTCTATGATGTGTGAATTTACCATTCTCATTAGACTTGTAGGGGCAATCTTGGCTCTGTTACTAGAATGCACGATCCCAAGAAAAGCCACTGCAAATCGAATCAATACTCAAGAAATGTTCCCATTCACCACCTTATAGGTGTGACATTGCTTTAAACAATTTCATATTGATTGCCTCACTTTTCTATTCATTGGAAATGTATAACAGTAAACTATTGGTTTAATTCAGCATAAATTACTGGATAAAAATCTAATTAAATTTGCTCATGGAAGAGAGTAAGCCAGCTCAAGATTGTGTTTCTTTATATTCAACCATCTTTAGAGTGATGTGAAATGCTTAATTAATTCAGACATTTAATGAGATGAGTTAAAGTAAACAACCGTCCTATTTCCATGCCTTATTATGTTAAATGTACTTGATAGTCAGAACTAAATTTTCAAAGGAATGCTGTCAAACTCTCATGATAAGAATTTGTCCCCACCTAATCTTTTCAAAGCTAGCATTGCTTTCTACAGACGTGAAGAGCCAGGTGACGCCGTGTGGGCCGCCATCTTCAGCAAGGCTCGATGAAGCGATTTAGGTTGACCTCGTCTGGCAGGCGGTACTGTCTACTGTGTGGTGAAAAGGTGGGCTCGAGGCAATTTTCTCCTCTCAAAATATAAACCAAGAGTGACTTATCTCTGTGTGCTTTGCAAACATCAGATGAGATGGAAAATTTAGCTTAAAACACGAACATTTTGATTCTCCTTTGAGGACCCGAAGTTGAAAACTTGACAAGCTTGGTAATTACTGCCAACCAGGGAACCCTGCCAAGCTGTAGAAGACGCCAAAGGGCAGAGCAGCCAAAAGCCTTTAAACAAGTAAATCTTCAAGGTGAAGTCGGCAGATAGTGGAGGCAAGCATGAACACGGGCTGTCTAACAGTCTGCTTCTTTCTGGCAGTAGGGGAAGGGGCTGTGCAGGGAGAGTGCCCACAGGATGTGCTCGGGAAATCACCTGGTGAGGGACGAGAAACACAGCTCAGAGTGAGCCAACTCCTGATTATAGTTCTAAGGAATATCTGACTGCTCATAAAAGGCTTCACTTAACTAAACTAATTGAGGGATGTGATGGAATTAGACTGGGAAGCTGTGAGCTATCCTATCTTTGAGAGTTGCCAAGGCAACTCAGAAGGATTGAATTGGGTATCTATGGGGTAGGTTTATAAATGAGACCTGGAGGAGGTAGAGAAGGGGGAGGACCAGAAAGAACAAACAGCTGGTATTAAACAGCAGCTAAAGGCAAGAGGCCTGGGAGGCTCAGCTTGTGAACAAGGCTGATGGGGCCCTGCAGCTCATGCTGAGCCTTTGGAATTCATATACAAGACGAATTTAGCAAGTCATGGGTTGGTCTGGCATATATTCTGGACCAAATAACGTGTAAAGCAGAGCTGCACATTGAATGTGATAAGGTAATTGGAGTCTACTGTTGTTATTGATTGTACGTCTCCATTTATTCTAACCATTTTTCATGTGTATTCCTAAGAATACTGCATTTGAAGTAGATGAAATGAAAAGAATTCCTAAAATCTGGTCCAAATTTCAACCAAGAAAAGTAGTGAAAGATAACTAATAAATCTGTTGCGCTTTATCTATCCCCCCAAATCTGAAACCAAAATGTCTTACTGTGACAGAGTACATCTCTAGCCTCCAGCTTCCTTTCCTCAAATTCATGCTGTCAAATCCCGATACACTGTACCAAACGCCTCCCTCCTCCCTGCCTCCCCCAGGGCTGTGTTGTTTTCGTACGCAGGCGTGTGTATGTTGAATATTTTTTTCTGAACTTTAAACCCAAGTCAATTAAAAATAAAGACCACTTCTTTTAACGTGGAATAATTACTTGTGATTATTTTAAAAATCCAATCCGTTTTCCTCAGGCTTATTTTTGAAACAGCTTTTTGTAGGTGTGTATGAAATTTTAATTAACTACTGCCCAAGGATGCCTATTCATAGCCTTTGGAAAGGAATTTGATTTTAAACAGCTAGTCCTAAAAAGCATGCAACCAGACCCAGAACAGTTGATGCTGAGCTTAAAATGTGGTCTTTGCCATCGTCTCTCTGTTTTGAACTTACCTATGCCAATTTGATCATGCACAAGGCATGAGTTATTTTGAGCAGACACACTGACAGTGTCTGCTAAAAAAGTTTTGAGCTGGACAAGCATTGGCTATGCTGCCATAACTCAGCCATGTGCTGATAAATGTGACACAACTGGGTCTGAAAAATGTGTGTGCATGGTATAGGTTTATTACAGATTTTACTGATATAAAAGATGTGAAGAGCACTATTTACAAATAATAATGAAATATATAATATTCATTGTTGAAGCTTGTGTACAGCCAATCGATTCCCATGGAACGCCCACTGATTTTGGCCGAACTCTCGTATCTATAGCCAACCTCTGGCTGCAGTTGATAAATGAGTTGGTCCTCCATGAACATTAGTTAATATTTTGCTTTTTGTTGGAGGTTCACCATTCAGGCTCTCACTCAGCTGGGAATTCTGTAGAGCCAAGCAAGGGGCCATCACAGAATCCTGACCTGGGAGGACCAGGGTGGTCCTTCATCTCTACCGAAAGGTCATCCGCATTTGATTTACAGGCACAGTGGCTAAGAAAAAGCAGTTAGCGAGGGGGCTGGCCCCGTGGCCGAGTGGTTGGGTTCGCGCGCTCTGCTGCAGGCGGCCCAGTGTTTCGTTGGTTCGAGTCCTGGGCGCGGACATGGCGCTGCTCGTTGGGCCAAGCTGGGGCGGCATCCCACATGCCACAACTAGAAGAACCCACAACGAAGAATACACAACTATGTACCGGGGGGCGTTGGGGAGAAAAAGGAAAAAATAAAATCTTTAAAAAAAAAAAAAAAAAAAAAAAAAAAAAAAGCAGTTAGCGAGACAGAAGCTCCTAAACTATGTTTTCTTGCTGTTTAAAACATTTTATTTTTATCTATTTATTTTTTTTTGAGGAAGATTAGCCTTGAGCTAACATCCACCACCAATCCTCCTCTTTTTGCTGAGGAAAATTGGCCCTGAGCTACCATTCTGGCCCGCCTTCCACCATTTTTTATATGTGGGATGCCTGCCGCAGCGTAGCTTGATGAACCGTGCGTATGTCCGTGCCTGGGATCCGACCTGCGAGCCCTGGGCTGCTGAAGCAGAGCACATGAACCTAACTGCTGTGTCACTGGGCTGACTGCATAAAACATTTTATTTTTATTTTTGATCAGAATCATATAGGTGTTTAATTTTGAAGACACCAGAGTGTAGGTTTTAGGAAGGCCCTGAGAATATCTCTTTTGCTCCCTGGATTTCCAGGGCCTGGCCCAGAGTAGGTGCTCAGTGAATACTGATGGATGAATGGATGGTGAAAGAAACACATCTTTCTGTGAGTGAAGTCTGGAGTGGATGTTTGTCATTGTGGTGGGCTGTCTCTAGGCTGACCCTAGTCATCTCTGCCTTGATATTTGCACTATTTGTACTCTCTTTGAGTGTGGGCTGAATCTATTGACCTACGTCTAGTGAATAGAGTATAGAAAGGTGATAGGATGTCACTTCTGAGATTAGGTTACAAAAAGACTGTGGCTTCTCTCTTGCTTGCCCAGACCCCTCAGAGCCCGCATTTTGCAGGAAGCAGGAGCTATGTTGCAAGGAGCCCAATGGAGAGGCCCGTGAGGCAAAGGGCTGATGCCTCTGGAGGACATTTGAGTGCAGCCTCCCAGGAGACTGACAGTCAGACACCCAGTGAAGCTGCCCCTTGATTCCTGACCCACAAAAAATTGTGAGATAACAACTGTTTGTTGTTTTAAGCCACTACTTTTTGGGGTAATTTGTTACACAGCAATAAAAAGTCAATACAGTTGAATTAATTTGTTGAATTGAATTCATTAGTTATAAAAACCCCACTAAGAGGATAATCCCTGAAAGATATCGATAGTGTGTTGAGAAATATAATCCTTCTATTTCAAACTTATTTCAATAGCTGTGTAGTCTAAAACCAAATTGCTTCACTAAAAGGCATAAATTACTTCAAATAGTTAAAATAGGGTATTTATTCTGGATTACTCCAATAAGAATAAGAAGCAGGAACGTCTTGATGCCCTTTTCACCGTTATGCGGGTGAGCATTGCATCCAGACAAAGGTGAGTAAAGTGCTTATTTAGCCGTTTAGCATCTTCAACCAACTGTGCCCACACATTCAGGGGAGTCCCTGGGCGGCGCGCTGTGGTGGCGACTATGGCCCACCGTGTCAGAACTGCCTGGAGGGCAGCCCAGCTTTACTGCTTGTTAACGTAATAAATGTGGGCACGTCACTTGTCTGCATTAGTTTCCCCATTTCTGAGGGAAAGGGACTGAGTTGTAAAGATACGTGAAATATATAAAGAGTAGTCCAGAGGGGTGATGAGAGCCCGTGCTCTGGGGGAATGAATAATCCACAATTTCACTTTTTCATGGTGTTTTCTCAAGGAAGTTCCATTTTTCCTGGTTTTTGCATTATTTGTCCCCCTGCTCAGATGGCATTAGGGCATTTCTGCATTCACAAAATCAGTGGGCAAATCGTCCATGCCAGTGCTCCTTTGCAAATTTAAAAAAATTTATCAAAATTATACACATACCCAGATCACAGTTGCCCAAATACAGTAGCCCCAGCCAGGCGGCTCCTGCACTCTTGAAACTTGGCTCTTGCTGCGAGGAGATGCTGCCCGTGTGACATATACCCTGGATTTCAGACTTCAGGTGAAAAAAAGAAAGTTAAAGATCTCTTTCATAGTTTTCTGTAAAGATTACTGGTTGAAATATTTTGGATATATCAGGTTAAATAAAATATAGTATTAAAATTAATTTCACTTGTTTCTTTGTACTTTTTCTGGAGCGCGGCTCCCAGGGAACCCTCACTCACACCTGAGGCTCTCATCTGGCGTCTTCACAAGCACCACGGCCCTGGGGTTGTTAAGAAGGACGGCAGTGCACCCCCCGTCTTCTCTGTGCCTCCACATCACCCTCTGTGTGCATCTTCCCCTCTTACAGGCGACTGAGTCAGGAATCATAATTTCGTCTCTCGATAACGTGTTTCTGTGTCTGCTTCTTGACTTTTCATTCCCGGGCATTATCGCCTGGCTTCACTTTTAGCCCCCTCTGTTCTCCCTCAGTCCCCAAGGACCGTTTTGTCCCAGAGCAGCATTTGCATCATCGTGATGTGAGAGCCCCACTCACCGCCCAGGCAGAGGGGCGCGTGGGCGATAACCGCCTTTCTGTCGGCTTTCTGTTTCCTGGAGTAACACATGCCATCTTGATTTTCACCTGCTATGTTTTCTATGTCCTTACAGGTAACAAGCCCCAAACCTTTGACCGGCTTTCTAGATCTCCTCCGAAGATGTCACACGTGTCTGATACTCTCTCAGTTCATCTTTCTGCAGAAGTCCCCTCAGAGCCATCAAACCTTCTCCAAACCACACGGGGTGTTCTTTTCACCACGCACCCGGCCACAGCCCGGAATCTTCCCTCTGCAGTGTCCCTGGGGTTCCCCTCATCATCTCCTCTGTTGGGTCAACTCTTTTCTAGACCAGGACTTCCTCTTTCTTGGATTATTTCCTCATTTTGATGGGCTATATTTTCCAAAAGTTTTCAAGGAAGAGATCAAGAGAGGTGAATTTTTGAGACTTGCACGTCTGAAGTTGTTTTCACACTAGAAGAGCTTGGCTGTGGAGAATCATGTAGAATTTTCCTTTTGAATTTTGAAAGGCTCTTTAGAATTGTCTAGCTTTCTGTGCTGCTATGGAGAAGTCTGAAGTCATTATGAGTCCATATACTTTGTCTGTGATGATATTTTTTCTCTCTCTGGAAGCTTATGGGGTCTTTGTTTTATTCCCAGCGCTCAGTAATTTCACTGAGATGTGTGTTGATTTGTTTCTTCTTTCTTTCATTCCTTTTTTTTTTTAAAGATTGGCACCTGAGCTAACATCTGTTGCCAATCTTCTTTTTTTCATTCCTATTTTTCCCTAAAGCCCCCAGTACCTAGTTGTGTATTCTAGCTGTAGGTCCTTCTGGTTGTGCTGCGTGAGACGCCACCTCAGCATGGCCTGATGAGCGGTGCTAGGTGTGCACCCAGGATCCAAACCAGCGAAACCCTGGGCCACAGAAGTGGGGAGCACAACTTAACCACTTGACCACACGCCGGCCCTGCTACTTTCGACTACTGGTTGTTTCCTCTGCCTGGAACACTGATCCCCCAGTATCCATTTGGCTGCAGCCTTCACCTCCTTCTCAGTGACACCTACTCTGACTGCTCGCTTAAAATTGCATGCAGACCCCCCCTCCACTGGCACTCTGACGCCTTTATCCTGCGCTGTGTTTTCATAGCACAACAAGAATGTCATCAAGTCTATTTCCCAGTTCATTGATTCTCTTTATAGTTTGACCTATTCTGCTCTTTAATCCATCTATTTTATTTCAACTTTTATATATTTATTTCTAAAAGTTCTATTTTTTCCCAAATATGTTTGGTCATTTTTGATAGTCTCTTTCTCCTGACTCATCTTTTTTACGCCCTCTTTTATATCTTTAAACATCGCAAATACATGTTTACTTTATACTCAGAATTGAATGATTCCTGTATCTGAAGTCTTTGTCTGGTTTTGTTGTTTGTTGTGACTACTGACTCCTATTTCCTTGTTGGTGTGCTTGCGTTAGTAACTACACATTCTTAGTTTTTAAAATTCTGTGTAGGAATTCTGTGAGGGCTGAGTTGCGAGAGAATCAACATTTACTTCAGCTAGTGCTGGGGGCCTACACCGTCCGCTCGTCTTTAATAAGCTCCTTCTTGCAGTATTTTGGGACCTGATGTGCAATTCTAGGCTTGCGTGGGTTGGCTTATCCTTGCCAAATCCCATAGATTTCTTTTTGTTTTTCTGTTAGCTAAAATACAGAGATTAGACAGTTTTATTTTTAGTCTACCATTGCTAAAAGGGCTTTCTTATAGATCATCCTGTTTTTGTATGCATAGTACTGTCAGAGTCCCAGCTTTATGTGGGGTGGGTTCAGGTCTTCTCTCCTGCCCTGTGCAGGGGCCTGAGGCTCCAGGCTGCTGCACGAATCCCCTGGATGCCCTCAGGTGGTGCCACGCTCAGTTTCTCACACCTGCTGGAGTTTTCTGCTTCTGCTTTGCTCCTGGCTGCAGGGTAAAGCCCCAACTGTTTTACATACTAGTCCATCAGTTAAAAATATTCTGTATGGCATTTTTAACTGTTTATACACAAGGAATTTTAGGATTGTTAGTGTACTGTAACAATGGAAACAGAACACTGGAAACAGAAATACAAGGCATTTTTAAAGCTCTGAATTATTTTGTCGTACATATATAACATACAATGTGTGTAATGTAAAGCATAATGTGCATAACATTCATGCCTCCACCACCAGCTTAAGAACCAGAACGTTTCCAGTCTATTTGAAGCTCCTTGATTACATTGTCTTCTCTCCGTCCGTAACAGAGATGTCATTCTTCTGAATTTTGTGATAACATTTCCTGGTTTGTCTTGATAATTTCATTGCTTATGTAAATATCCCTTAAAAATCATGTTTACTTTTGTGTATCTTCAAACTTTATATAAAAATCACACTGGTGCAATTTATCTGCAACTCGTTGTTTTTAATTTGAAGGAGATTTTGAGATTCTATAAAAAGCTTTTTAGTTCCTCAAAAATAAACTAACCATTAGTCATGTCAATGAATAAACGTCATAAAACAAATAATTACTAGAGGGCTAGGAAATTTCTGCATTTTCTTTTTACTGGAAATGAAAGTTCAGATGAAAAGCTTAATATTGACTTTCACTCTAATTAGAAAAAAAATGTGTCATGTTTACATGGAAAGCGATGCAAGTTCTTCTGCTGTGGCAGCCATTTTATGTCACGTTTGCTCTTCCTACAAACTCAGTGCCAGCCGCACAATTCCAGACGAGTTCAATAATGCTGATATTTAACTCACTTTTTAAAGATTATGCAACTAAGCAGGAATGGAAACTGTAAATAATACCACCAGGCTTCCCGTTTATTTCCAGATGCATGCACACACATTTTAAACTGTTAAGAATTTTGAATTGGATAAAATGCGTTTACTTTTATTTATCCGTTTGACTCAGACAGGCTCACCCATCTAACATTTCCTCCCTTCTTTGTTTATTCTGTTTTCAGGGGAAGGCTGAAAACATTTCTTAAAGGATTACATATACATCTTATAAAATTCCCTCTTTTTTTTCCCAGTCTGTTTTTGGACGAGTTAATCTCTAAATCAGGAGTCAATTTCTGGGATGATAAGAGCCAAATGCAGAGAACACATTAAAGAGGAAAGACTCCTGGGAAAATGTCATCCTCTCGCTGGGAGAGAGAGAACATACATTCCCAACGTGCTGGGGAATTTCTGTCGCATCTCCCATACGCTACTGAGTTTATAAGACTCAGAGAGGGGAAATGGAGCGTTAACCCCTTCTCCGTCCATCATAGCAAGTGCCACGGCTTCTCAAATATTTAAGTGACTGAGGTCTTATCTAGTACTCATCAGGCTAGGAGACTAGGAGAAAGGAGTTTTCCTAAAAAACAAGAGACTAGATATCACCAGCTAACTACCCTGAGAAATAGTTTGCATTAAACAAAGCAGATGCTTAATAAGTGTTTTTTTTTCTTTAAGTAAATTTCAAGTTTCCATTCAGATTTTTACCTACAATTGCCTCTTAAAATAAACATATATGCCATAATACAAATTCGGTAAAAATCAACGTTAAAACATACTTTATGCTTCTTCATAAATACCACCTAATAGTGATTCTATTATTACAGAGATTCTTTAGCATTAAATTTAGTCACAAGTATTTCTGATGTATTGTCAACATTTGGAAGTTATAATATTTTTCTGTGCAAATTATCGTCTGGAATGTCCTTCTGAAATACTCAGGGTGTGAATTACCCAGCACTACTGTACATTGTCTTCGGTTTTTCTGTTCTCTTCGTTTGTGCGTGCTTTCACTTCTCAACCAGACACTCAGTTTCTTCCGCTTTCTAATTTCTACGCATTAGCCACTTACACTAAGATATTGTTGGACACCCTATCATCCAGCTGATGTGTACAGAGCACCGCTGTATATCAGGCATTGGCTCGGGGGCTCAGGATACACGATAAGAAAGACCAACACTCTGCTCTTAGGTAACTTATGTTATGCTGGAGAGACAGGCAATAAAGAAGAAATCAGACAAAAAAGAATGAGATGACGGTTTCAGGCAGTAACGAGTACAATGAAAAACAAAGAAACGAGAGTGATGTGAAGGAGAGTGCCAGGAGGTGAGAGCCTTCCTTACCTTTTCTTAAGAAAAGTTATGCAAATTGCACTGCTTACCCTTAATTGTCATTCTGGACCGCTGTCTATCAGATCCACCAGGCGGTTCTCCAACGTTAGGGGACCGAGCTTGGGTTGACTTCGCTTTACTACTGTCAGGGTCCAGACTGTGGAAAGTTCCAGGAAGCCTGTTGTCCCGTTGAGATACCCATGGGTTCTGTCTGGCAGAGAAGAAAACCCTAAAGTTCACGGTTTTATTGTCTTGTGGAATATAACCAGTCTTGTCTGTAACGGCGAATTTATTTCAGTGTACCTTTCCTGAGTGATACACAAGCATCTGTTCCTCAAATTCTCCTTGGAAAACTTTACCATCTTTATTGTTCTCTTATGAATGAGTTAAAAAGTTTAATACTCATTCTGCATCAGTATGAGAGTCTTAATTTTAATTTTTTGAAAATTGTAATTTGACCAGGGGATGAAAGGAAACACTTTTCTGAAAAAGGAACATTTGAGCTCAAATCTAAATGACAAGAGGAGAAACCATGTGAACCTCTGGAGACAGAGCCCTCCAGGCTGACGGAACAGGGCCTTGAAAGCCTAAAACAGGAACGAACTCGGCGTGGGGAGGGGTGCAAGACCTCCGTGGAGGAGGAGCAGGAGGACAGGACCCCAGAGAGCTAGTGGAGCTCTGAGACTATGATAGTGACTGCACTAAATATGCTATTTCCTAGGAAATCTCCATCCATATGTGCTTGCTTCCACACCTGAGAGAAGTCCTTCAATTCCTGTAAAAAAAGTTGGGATAACATAATGGAAAAAAACATAGGCATTCGCACAGAGGAAGGGAAAAATAGAAAAGATATTTCCAGTTAAGAAAATATATTGAATTGTGCTCTCAGAGATCGTGGTTTCCTTTAAATTGAAGACTCGCGTGGGTACAAACCTTTCTGCAGGTGCCCCCTTCCCCTCCTTGTTTTTCTCAGTAAAATTGTCTGAATTGTCAGAGATCTGTAGAGGAGAAAATAGAAGCAGGCTCTGAGCCCAATCCCGCCTCCGATTGATTGTGACTTTAATAGTGTGTTAGCTGCCCTGTCTCTACGGTGAGCATCTGATTGCCTAGGGAGCTGAGTGGTTCCTTCGTTCCTTAAAGGTTTTAAGACAGATGAATAATCATAATCCCCTGTTTGTTCTATGTGGTCTCATTTCAGTAATTTGTCTTAGTTTGTTAGGGAAGAAAATGCAAAGTACTAACATGAGATCATGGGATATTTCATGTTTGTTAGTTTTTTACTTGCCTGCTTGTCCTAGTTTCTTTACTGTTGCATCCTGACCTTTTGGCAAAGTTCATTTTTGGTTTCTGTTTTGCTTTCTCAATGTTGTGGAAAGCTCTCAACTGTCCCCAGGCGGCAGAAAACCACCAGAAAATCCAAACTGGGGAAATCTCAGAGTTGAAAAGAAGAAATGTTTTTAAAGAAGAAAACCTTACCCAAATAAGCATGCTCAGGAATACTCTTGTTTGCTAGTGAGGTGATCTGTAGAAAACTCTGAGGTAAGGGATGGGAAAAATAAGAAAATGCAGGCACAATTAATGATCAGAGTATCAACTGATGCTACAGATGTTTCAAAGCCCAGCTTCTAGATGAAATACATATTAGCAAACTATTCTGTGCTTTTGACCTGTTAATTTTGTACTCAAAAATTCCCATGATAGTGTTCAGGTATCCACACCACATGAGGGCACATTTCATGCCAAAACCAGTTTAGGAATTCTGCAGATCAAGAGAGGAAGGTAGGCTGCAGCTGGGAATGGACCCTTCTGAGACATCGTGCAAGGGTGGGCTCAGAAGTGCGCGCTCTTTTGAATGCTGTCTGGGTACTGACAGGCCATTCAAACAGAGTCTGCAAACAATGGAGCCCTGGGGATTGTGTGTGTCTCGAGAAGTAATTTGAGTGGCATATATTTAAGACAATCCACTCATATTTGAGCAAACCCAAGCAATTTATGTCAGCTTGGATGGGAGCACAGAAGAATGGTGACGCTTCACTCTCATTTTAGATAAAAATCATGTATTTACACTTTAATTTATGTCACAGAAATATGTCAAGAAAGCAGGACCTTCATATACTGCTGTTGAAAGCGTAAATTGTTACAAACTTCCGTGGGGGACAATATGGAATTTATATCCAAAAGCCTAAAAGTATTCATGATCTCTGACTCACCAATTTTTTTTTTTTTTTTTTAAAGATTTTATTTTTTCCTTTTTCTCCCCAAAGCCCCCCGGTACATAGTTGTATATTCTTCGTTGTGTGTCCATCTAGTTGTGGCGTGTGGGACGCTGCCTCAGCGTGGTTTGATGAGCAGTGTCATGTCCGCGCCCAGGATTCGAACCAACGAAACACTGGGCTGCCTGCAGCGGAGCGCGCGAACTTAACCACTCGGCCACAGGGCCAGCCCCCTGACTCACCAATTTTTTAAGGAAATAGGAAGATAGATGTTTGGGATTGCATAACTTATTTATTATGTTGTCTTTGCATTTATAATAGTGAAAATCTGGAAAGAGACTACAGAGCCAGAGAGAGAGGAATGTTTAATAATGGCTTATTCACATGGTAGAATACTGTGCAGTGTATACAAATGACAATAAGGATTTATAATTATTGACACGGAATAGGTTTTTAAGTGATAAAATCAGGCTACAACATGGTATTTAAAGCATCAGCCCATTTTGGTAACAATATATTTTTATTCATTTGCTGATACATATGAATAAAAACTCTTTCAAATCATTAAATGATATTTTAGTTGTTCTCGTCGGCTTAAACTTTTATTTTCCTATTCTTTACTACCAGAACATTTTTGGACTATAATGTCATAGCAGACTCTATTATAGATTGTGACTAAGGCAACTGAAATTTAGTAACTAAAGATACACTCAAAGACATGAAAGGACAAGATGTTGTCCTCCTTGCTGGCCCAGAAGCTTAGTTATTCTATAGAGTACATCTGCAATCCCAGGAAACATTAAAACGCATTTTAATGCAGAGAAGTCATCGTATGGCTTCTGTAAATATAAAGCCCAAATATCACAGTGCTTTGTTCTAGCTGAATTCTAATATGTATGAAAATTAAACTGCTACAACACATGAAAATTTCATAAAATATTTATGACAAGATCAGTCCTTGTTGAGAAAAACAAAACACCCGAAGTGTGCAAATTAGCCAACACGTAGTTGAAATTGTGTGTGTGCACCTTTAAATTTATTGGAGGATTTAGGTTACAAATAAAGGCAGGTTTTCAACAAATTTGATCCATAGTGGGGTCTAATTCATAATTGTGTCTTATCTTTCTGTTCATTTAGGTCTTCTTTAATTTACTTTCAATAATACTTTATGGTTTCCTGGGTGAACATGTTAAAAATCATTGATTAGATTTATTCTTAGACAGTTTTTTTTTTATGTTCTTGTAAATGGTATCTTAAAAATTAAAATTGAATTTTTGGGGCTGGAATATAAACATTATAGTATCTAGCAATCTCACTAAGATTTTTTCTTGAGTCTAATACTTTATTTGTAGGTTATTTAGGAATTTCTATGTACCAGCATGTTGTCTGTAAATAATGATGACTTTATTTCTTCTTTTTCAACCTTTATGATATTTTGTTTCTTTTTCTTGTCCTTTTACATTGACCAGGACCTTCAGCAGAATGTTTAACAGAAATGAAAATGGTGGATATCCTTTATTTACTCATGATCCATGACAGGTGGAGCATCCTGGGAAGCAGATGTTGAGATGGAGGTCAGCATGCAGGAAATTTTGGGGGAGGGCTGTTGGTAGCGAGAATGTGGGTGGAATGGAGTGAAGGAGGATTGGATGGAGAGGTAAGTTAGGCTACGACGTGAGCTCAACAAATGCCTCAGCCAACCCATGGGGAGCCCTGAAACTGAGTCTGTCTTTCAAGTTGCTCCATGTCGGGGTAGGTGACCAGGCCTTTATAGCTCTGTATAGAGCAGCAGTTGGTGGGAGACTACTCAGGGAAGACATGTGACTCTGAATGAGCCGACTCTTCAGACAGGACGATTCCTAAGAGGGTGGACAGTGAACGGCTCTGTGCTGGATGTCCCCCCCAAGGTGGATGCTGAGCCCTTCAGTTCTGCAGGGCCGTCTGGACAGCTTCCAGTCCACAGGCTTTCATGGGGAAAGGTCATCATTCCACAATATTTGTGCTTTAGTGTTCCCTAAACAATAGATGTAACAACAACAACAAAAATAATGGTGATACTGACAACAATAAGAAGAGGAAAACAATAAATAAGAATAACTGACATTTCTGTAGCAGACCGTGGAAGGGTCCTTTTCCCGTTGTCTCAGGATTCCCATCGTCCAGTGGAGGCCTGGGCAAACCGATGACAACTCACATATTTTAAAGACACATTTCTATGCAGGACTTACTGAAAGGTATGTGGCTTTATGTTCATTACTTCAAATAATCTGTAGAAAAGAATGTGAGAAATTTGAAGAGGAAAAGTTTTCTATGTCTTATTTTTCTCTCATTTAAGACGAACTGAGGGACTTTCTAAAGAGATTTGTGGTGGCTGATGTTTTGTGGGGTTTTTTCCCCAAGAGAAGAGACTGGAGTTTTATTCCCCAGCTAGATACAAAACTGCTGAAATGCATTGTCCTGCCTTACACTACTGTTGCTGAACTTTTGAGCATTTGGGAAGGTATATTAACACAGAGACTGGCCCCTGCATCCAATCTGGGTAATTTTTAAGTGTGAGGCAGGTTGGAGCTGTCTATTACAGCAGGAGGGGCAAAGAAGGCAGTGTGGGTATCAGCAGCATGGATGCAAATTTCCATGGATCAAGTGAATCCGGGGAAAAATAGCCCCTTGTGCCATCTTGAAGGACCCTGTTGAAGGAAGTTGTGTATGGAGTGTGAAGATCCTAGCTGAAAGAGTCTGGGTCGCCACCGGGAGGAGAGGGGAGGGTGCAGAGCTGCAAGGGGTCCTGAGGGGCCAGCAGGAAAGTTCATCACCTGTGTCGAGGAATGGTGCCCTTACAGGTCCTAGTGGGAGTCTCCAGACAACCTGCGTTTAGAACCTGCCATAGCTGAGGACGTCTATAGCTTATAACAGCATCAGACAGGTAAGACTTTGACCTTTTCCTTGAACTCCTTCTCCACCAACTATCCTCATCGTCCAACTCTCTCCCACCCCCGTGACCCTGGGGGTGTCAGCACCAGGTCAAGCAGGAGGGGAAGGATAAGAGATCAACAAACCTTCTCAAGCTACAGATCTGGCCTGAGCTGACGGGAGTGGGGGCATAGGAAAGGAGGGGTAGTGTTGTGGGAGCAGATGGTGAACTAGATTTGGTGTTACAGTTCGATTGAGTCTGGATTGTTAGAACTGTGACTAGTCTTAAAACTCTAATTTTTCCAGACAACTACCATATCTGTTCACAATATTGCCAAGAGGTGGAAAAGGGGATCTTACCTACTGCTAAAGGCAGAGAGAGAAAAATATAGCCCTGGCTTTCCTTCAGACGGAACGACACTAGTCCTAACAGGGAAAGTATGGACAGCCTTTGTTCAGGGTCTCACCTGTTATGAAGCACTCTCACCTGGTCTCACTTACGTACATGACATTCTTGGTCTTCCTCTATACGACTATCGTCAATATGGTTTTTCTTTCCCTTTCAGAAGCTCGGAGCCATCTGTAGCCTCCTTCTAAAATGCTCTGCCTCCTGTTTTAGGTTGATTTTCATTGCAATTTCAGAGCCCAAATCAAATGTTTTTGCCACAAGGAAGCAGTCTCTGACCCTCCAGTCAGATTTGTCCATTCTGTGCTTTCATAGCACCCACTATTTCCACTTCATAATACTTTTCACAGTTATACTTTAAACATTATGTAATCAATTCATTAAAACCTATCTCCCCAGCTAGAATGCTGGCTTCTTAAGGGCAGGGTCTGGTGGATCCTGCTCGGTATTGATCTTCTGGCATCTCCCACAGAGCCTTTCACATAGTAGGGCTCAACAGATATCAGTTGAGTAAATGGAGAAATGATGAAAGAAAGAACCACCATGCTTTGAGACCCCTTGTTCCCGGCTAGCACGAGTTTCTTTGGATTCCATGGTCAGTCAAGTTGCCAGCCAAAATGCCTTCTTGGTAGTGGCCGTTGGTGGCTTGATGTCATATTTCGCTATGGCCTGTTAAGAGACACTGAGCTGGGTGGCAGGGTCATCACTTGCCAGGAGGTGGGTGTGGGAAGGAAGGAGGAGGGAGAGAGCCGAGGGAGGTGGGCCACGGGGAGCTGGTTAGTTTTTTCCGGACAGCCCCTCAATTCATCAGCAAGAATACGAGTCCCTCCACCTTCATCTCTATAAAGATAATGGAAGATTGACATTTTTTTTAAGGCAAGTTCTTTGGTTCCTTTGAAGGAAAGTGCTATATGAGTCCATGATTGTTATCTTTGACTAATCAAAGGGGAAAATGCCAGGCGAACATCAAGGACAATGCTTTTGATAATTCTTTAAAAGGTTATACATGCTATCTTTTATTCTGCAGCCGGTCAAACTCCTTCATTTTTAAACATAAAACTGAGAAGCTGATATTTCTCTTTTTAATGGCAATTTCTTACCATGAAAAATTGAGCATGTTTTTCCGATGAGTTATTAGAAAAGATCAGCCACCCATCCATGAAAGCTTGTAAGACCGCTATATCCCCTCCTTGGCATTTTAAAACATTTTAATTAGTTTGGTAACATTTTTGAATTCTACTCAGTTTATAGTATTTCCAAAAATACACAAATAAAGGTTTACCCTGAGGCTTCCAATTAAGCTAAAACAAGTTTCATTTCACTGAAACGGTTTTTCTCCCTTGACTTTTGAAGACGATGGTTAAAATCCTTTCCAGAGTCAGAATACAATCCACTCACTTCCTTTCTAAATAGGTCAGCCTTTTAGTCTTCATTTCTTGATGGCTATCTTTAGAATGATCAACTAAGAGCACCAAAGAAAACAAGAAGGAGGCAATGAATTTCAGGAAACTCTTCCTGGAAGGGTCATCTGTGTAAAATATAATAAATGTGGTCAATACCATGTGTCTAAATTAAGTGCAACACCTTAATGAAAAAATTCAATTAAATTATTTACTATTATTGCTAACAACAGAGATCTATAGTAGCCAATAATTACATGACCAATAATTGTAAAATTATTATATGATTTTCTTTTATTTAATTATAAATAAGTTTATAAGCCAAAGCATGTGAGAAGTAAATTTAAAAATAAAGGGAATATTTTTCCCTCCATTAATCTGGTTTAATTATAATTATGGGCCAAATCTTTCTTAGGAAAATAATCAAACCACAATACCAGACCTGCCAGAATTCCAGAGATGTACCTGGCTTGGGCTCAAGCTGAAAAGTTTTGTCTCGACCGTGAACTTTCATGATGAGCAGAATAAGGATCAGAATCTTATTAACTTACATATTGAAAGCACTATGATTTTATTTTGTGTTCCCAAAGCTGGTGACACTTGACAGATAGGTTAAAGCTATTATTTAATTTAGAAAAAAAATTGATCTTGTAACTAATGGTCAGTTTCCCACTTAAGGATAAGATATTGTGCCTTACGTATTCAAGTCCTTCATCTGTATCTCTAGTGAGTTTTCAGCTTGAGCCTAAGCAGGCACACCTCTGGAACTCTGACAGATGCGGTGTATCTGGGAAATTGATCCTGGGCAGTGACCCTGAGGCTTAATTGCCTGAGAGAATAAGGCATCTCCTGGAAGAGAACGGATTCTCAGGGAAGAGGGTATCAGCAACAAGTGAAATCAGCGACAAGTCCTCGGACATGGGTGGGGAACGGGAAGACTAGGAGCTGTCAGTGGGGCACAGCATTTACCTCCTGTTGCAGCCACGCTCCCCTTACTCCATTCTTGGTTCACATCTAAATTCTCCAGAGGAGAAATTCTGTAACTAAAAGGAGAAAAATACCATGTTCCCATAAACTGCTCGAGTCCTCAGGTCACAGGTATGTTTCTTTGGTCCTCCTCTAACAAATTACAGTCCCAGATGTGGGCAGGGCTTTCTCTTGTTGCAGCCCAGCACTGGACACTGGACTCAGCAGGAAGCAAGACTCGCACCAGTGCACATGGGAGGGGCTATCCCGCCCCACAGAAGTGGCAGCCGTGCCTGGCAGGGAGAGGGAAAGGCCATCCCTAGGGGAAGTCGTGTACCCCCTAAAGGAAGCAGAGTGTCTGGAAGGGATGGTGGAGTTTAATAAGAAGTGAGCAACAGAGGAAGGAGCACCTGCTGGAAACAGAAGTGGCGATGCAGAGCGCCCATCGCCAGAAATGGCTCCCGGGGAAGCTCAGCTCAGCTGCAGGTACCAGGGACTGTTGCTGGCTTTATTTTAGCCTTTTGGGAAAGGGAAGAACATCTCCAAAGGGAGGCACAGCAGGAAGGGAAATTGCCATAAGGCTGATGGCTTCTCGGCTCATGGGGGACATTGCCTGGGACTTCTAGATGGAGGGGCGGCTAGGGGAGGAAACTTTGCAGGAGAAAGGAATTCTGAACAAGCAGGTGGGACAAGGGCCTGTGTGTGTGTCTTATTGGTATCGGAGAAATACAATTTTAATTTTGGGATGGAACCCTCTGGGGAAACAGGCCACAGGTACTCTAAGCAGCTTTCTTCATAAAGTCTTAAATATCGTATGTGTCGGTTGGTTTGATTTTTTTTAAAGATTTTATTTTTCCGGTACATAGTTGCGTATTTGTTTTTAGTTGTGGGTCCTTCTAGCTGCGGCATGTGGGATGCCACCTCAGCATGGCTTGATGAGCGGTGCTATGTCCACGCCCAGGACCCGAACTGGCGAAACCGTGGGCCACTGAAGCAGAGCACACAAACTTAACCACTCGGCCATTTGATTTTTGATAACTACAGTAAGTTGGATTTTTTTGTGTTTTTGTATCTTAATTGATTTTTATTCCACTTATTTCTCAAAACAAACAAAAATTTGAAAAACTAAAAAAATTATTAGAGCAAATTACAATAAAAGAATAAATATAAGAAGTGCCAAAAATTAATGTAAAGGTGACAGTTGGGTAGGCAATGAAAAGAGAGAATTATATATATAAAAAAACCACACAACAAGATGACGAGGCTTCCGTGTAGCTTAGCTACTACAATTGGATGTAAAAATAAGTTTTGAATATTCTAGCAGTCAAAACAAAAAGACAATTATGATAGGTTGTATAATACTTTTACATTTTTTGGTGCTAGTATCCTCATTTTAAGTTATCGTTTAACTCTTTTTAAGTGTTTTCTCTTACAAGCAACACACAAACACATCTTATTTAAAAAATTCAAGTGGTACAAAGTAGATACAATAAAATAAGGATTCCACTTTCTCTGCCAGAAGTACTTGGACATATGATGTGTGTCCTTGCATTCATCTTTCTATACATGTTGGCTGTCCGTACCTATGGGAGGCCCTCGAGAGATCTGTATAAGAAGGCTTCCCGTGGGCATTCTGGCCTGAGTCAGCCATGTCCTTGAGGGTTGTAGTTCCCACGTATTAAAAAAAATTGGAAGATGATAACTAAAATGCTAATATTTTCCTTGAGTGTAGAAGAATAAAGGTGATTAGAATTTTTTCAAAGATTCCTGTATTTTCCAAATGTTTCATATCCACTATGTAATATATATTAAATTAAAAAAAAAAAAAGAGGGGCTGGCCCTGTGGCCGAGTGGTTAAGTTTGTGGGCTCCACTTTGGCGGCCCAGGATTTCACTGGTTCAGATCCTGGGCGCGGGCAAGGCACAGCTCATCAGGCCGTGCTGAGGTGGCGTCCCACAGAGCACAACCAGAGGCACTCACAACTGGAATCTACAACTATGTACCGGGGGCTTTGGGGAGAAGAAGGAAAGCAAAAAGATTGGCAACAGATGTTAGCGCAGGTGCCAATCTTAAAAAAAAAAGAAGTATGAATTTAAATAAATAATACCAGTCAGTTTCTAAGATGCAAAAAGAAGACTTTGAGGCAGAGGCTTAAATTTTAGGCCAGCTGTAATGTTTGAATGGTAAAAACACTATTAGAGGTTTATATAAAATTGTTTAATAGTACTAACACACTGTCCACAGCTTGTTTTTTTCTCAGTTTTATGAATAACCTCTGGTTTCTTAATAGTCAATTCACAGCCCCAGTTTAAGACTTATTTCCTTCTCCATACTCAGCTTTGGTTCCTGCACAAAAGGATTTTTCAAGCACTGAGGGCCCACAGGCCGACTTAGGAGTCACGGCATTGGGGTTTTCTTTTGAAAGTCTCCATAAACTCTGTACAGATCATATAATGTCATCTACATCCATTTGTTGAAGTTAAATTCTTTACAACAAATGTTTACTGAGCGTCTCCTACTTGCTGGACATTTTGCTAGATACCAACAGTATAAAGATCAAGACACACAGAGCCGGCTTTCACGCCCAGTGATAGAAGGCAGCCACTCAGATGGCTGAAGGTTAACACTCTGAGATGCTCTGGTCCAGACAGAAGCGAAAAACTGAAGGAAGAGCCGATGTGGAACTGGTAAGTAAAACCCCTGTAGCCCGGCCTACTTTTCTTTCTCCATAGCTAATGTCATGGATTCTTCATTGTAGTAAAATATCTGGAAATTAACGGGGTGTCCTTATAAGTTTCCTGTGTTTGGAGTCCTGAACGCTACGATTCACAGTTAGACATTGGATGCAGGTTTTCCTCTGTTAGTAGCGGTTCTCTAGACTTTGCATCAAAATTTGCTCTAACAGTTTACTTTTTTCCTTTTCCTTTTTTTTCTTTTACAGATCAGCCTAAATTTGAAGCACAGTTCACCAGTGTGCTTCCACCAAAGGCTTCCAGGCTCCTCTCCACGCTGCGGTATAAGTTAAGGTCTCTCTGCTGGCACCGCATTGTGGGCTGACATTTGTGCAGCTTGATTTTGCTGCGTAGGTTCATAACCAAGCTGTGATCGGCATGGAATCCTAGGAGGGAGCTAGCTCATTTGAAAAGAATTAAGATCCAGCGGAGAATTAGCTGATAAATACAAAAGATTTGCTTAACCAACTAAAGTAGTTACAGGGCAGCCTTTCCTGTAAGAGTTTTATCCTTTATGCGTAATATTCATGAGTGCCGATCCATGCAAAGTTCTCTTAGGAGGCTCCAAATAACGCTAATTAGATGAGAACAGGGATATTGTATCTGCTGTAGCTGTTTTCTGACAGATTACATTGTAAAAAAGTTTACCCAGAAGGAATGTTCCAACACCCACTCGACAGACTAGCAAGAGAAGTTCTTTTTCGGAAATTCAAGCTCTGATGGAAGCATTTTCCAAGCTTGCACAGCACAGCACCTCCAATAAATCCAGGGAAGCCCACCTTGTTTTGGGGAATATTTGCTGAGTTTCATTGCACTAGAACCATAAGACTCATTTGAGTTACAAAACGACCTGACCATCTGAAGAAGCACCTAGAGCGGATGCTGACTCCTATTCGCAGTGCTAACAGATGAAGTTTACTTTTTTAAACTCTTTTAGTTTCACTAATTTCACAACATAAATGTTCTGACTCGTTTCTGCCTTGTCAAGCGTTTACGAAACATTTTTATTAATGTCATTTAAAATAGTGAACTCGTTCATGATTTGTGTATTTTAAGCTTTACATCCAAATAATCTTTAACTTTCTTTCCTTAGAAAAGTTGGGGTGGGAGTAAAACAGTATCTCAGGGCCTCTTGTTTTCGTCTGAGATTTAATGACTAGGAAGGATAAGAATTTACTCTTGCAATGAAGTGACTATTCTCAGTTGCCACCAAAAGTAGGACGTGCCGAAACAGATAGAGGAATAAATTCTTACGTAAGAGCGAATGGGGACAATGGAGACTATAGGCTTGAGAATGTTTAATGAGAGAGTGTGGTTTCACAAATAATGCATCCCCCAATAGTCAAAAGTGACTTTGAATTTTATGGGTGAACCCCAACATGAGATCAAATATTATAAAAGAAGACAGTGGAGATTTCCTAGACGCAGAGGTGGCATTCTGTAGCATGCTGATCTTGGCTCTGGGAGTTTGGAAGATTCCTTTCAAGAAAATAGGTTCTCTGGCTCAGAACAAGATCTGAGCCAGCAATTTTAAAGGGCATGTTGTGAAAAGAAAGGAGGCTCCTCAGAATTGAAATTTAGGCTCAAGGATGCAATTGCCAATCTGGCTTGGCCATTTGTTACCAGGCTCAGTGGGAATGTTTTAAGGATATGGATGAGAAAAAGGAGATGCTAAGGGAACAGAAAGAAGATACCAGATGGAGAACGAGGAACCTGGGATTCAGTGAAGGTAATGGGAACTTAGTCTTACAAATTCATTAAGAATCTTATCAAGGTTCCTATTAACAGGCTTTGGAGACTCTACCCAAACTCTTACATAGAAAGGAATCGGATCGTTAGGAGGACAATATATAGTTGGATATAAATTACGATCGACACAAAATAAATGATTTGAACACGTGTTGACTAGTATCTACCTATAATTACTACTTTGGATATTTCCTGTTGGCCTCTCATTGTATTTAAGCATGTATTTATCCATGATAAGTTAACCTCCATCAATGAAGTGATGTGGGAAGGGCCTATGATGCTAGAAGCTTCCTTTATGACTGTGGCTTTTCTCTGTTGCTTTCACGTGATCTCAGTTCTGTGGCATGTTGGCAACAGTCCATGTCTGCTCTCAGAGCATGTGCCGGTGGCATTTGATAGACACTGTGGTTTAAGATTGTGAAATCTTATTTGCATCACGCTGGGGGCTGTTTCCCCAGGAACTGCTGACCTTTGCCTGCTCTTGTTCATAGTTTTAGCTGACTTCAAGTATCTTTGGGAACACATTTTTACAACATTTCAACCTGAAGCCAGAGGCTCAGACAAGGAAAGACACCACTTCCTAGAGATTAGGAATCTTGAAGACAGTGCCGAGCCTGGCCTGAAGAAAAAACAAAGGTTAGGGGCAAGAGGAGGGGACAAAAATGGGGTCAAATAACAGTAATTTCTGGACGGGACTGCCCCTTCAAGAATGGGTTCAGCAATTCCATCAAACACCTCCTCATCTTTCACACGATGTGCATTTAGGAATTTATTCTTAGGGTTTCCCTCCAAATCCCATTTTTTTTGTTACTCTTCTCAAATGGCCTTTGCAGCATTTCAGTGTGTGACTGCTGTTTCACTGCCCCGTCTGAACTAAACAAATAACACAATTTACCCATTGACGTGTAGTTCGTGCCCTTCCTTCCGTCACGCTGTAGAACAGTTGTTAACTGGACCAAGTGTGTAGAATGCTCTCATCCCCCCGCCCCACTGGCCCAACCTCATGGAGCTCTTGAACCATTTTAAACCCAACTCCAAACTTTTCCCGCTACAGCACTTCACCAGTGCAAGCGGCTCAACAAAACAACGCTTCACGATAAACTACTTTCCTGTCAAAAGTCGACTGGGGCTCCCTGTTACTTATAAGATTTAGTCTATTTTTCTTTTTTTATTTCCCTCCTTTGTCGCTAAAACTTCTTTGCAGTCTTTTCCCCTCCTCCTTCTGTGGTTCTCTAGCATGGCTGATAATTAAAATCCCCTGGGAAACTTTTTAAAAAAGCGATGCCTGGGCCTGACCCCTAGAGTTTTTGGTTAAGGGGCCTGGGGTGTGGCCTGGAGGGTAACTATTTTCTTCTTTGCTTTTAACTCTTAGGTATTTCTACCTTGCAGCCAGGCTTAAGAAGCACTTACTTAAACTGGTGATTCTCAAAGTGTGGTTCCAGACCAGGAGCATCTGCATCACCTGGTAACTTGTTAGAAATGCAAATTACTGAGCCCTCCCCAGACCTATTGATCAGAAACTGTGGCGATGGGACCAGCAATCTGTGCTTGAACAAGCCCTCATGTGGTTCTGACATGCTTCAAAGCTGTGCTGTCCAATGTGTTGCCCACTCGGTATGTGTGGCCACTGAGCACTTGAGAAGTGGCCAGTTCCAACTGAGATGAGCTGTAATGTCAAGTACACAATGGACATCAAAGATGCGGTACAAAAACAGCCCGTAAAAGTCACATGAATGACTTTAAATTAATTTCATGTTGAAATGATAATATATCTGTAGGTTGAGTTAAATAAAATATATTGTTAAAATGAATTTTACCTATTTCTTGTTTAATGTGCCTGCTAGAAAATTCGACATTACATTCTTTGGGGTGTGTTATATTTCTATTGGACGACACTGGTCTAAAATTGGAGAACCCCAATCTATGTCATCACTGTTTTCCTATACAGAATTTTTTCTTAATGTTTACCCAGATCACAGCTTGGGTTTTTATTCCACACCTCTGTGCCTTTCGGGCGCCATCCCCACTGCTAGAAGGTCCTTGCCAGCCCTCCGTTCTCATCCCACTCTGGCTGACTCCTTAGGCTGGGCTCTTCCCGTCTTCTTATCTCAGAAGCACCTCCCAGCCACTCCAACTGTGGCGATGCCCCTTCTTTATTTTTGTAAGTTCTGATTCCAGAAAGTAGGAGAGATTTAGAAAGGAAACTATTATGATTATAGAACTCACAGAAAAGAGGCATTTGTGCTCAGTCTTCAAGGATGGTGGACTTGTCAAAAGGTGGAAGAGGAGAGTGACAGGCCCATCAGACTGCGGGAGCGAGGCTGGTGTTCCTGGACGTCAGAGTCCGTCTCTCCCTTTCTGCATCCCCCCTAGTGCAGTGCAGTGTGTGTCCTGCAGGACAGGAGCCCGGTCGCCATTTGAGGCTGATGAAGTTGTTGGGCCTTAGAGGCTGGAGGAAGGCAGGCAAACTGCTGGAAAAGTGGATAAAAGCCACGGGACCTGGAATAAGGTCTCTTTTTGAACAAAGAAAAATCTCTTGCTTCCATTTTACCGGGACAGAAAATTCACCAGGTTAATTGGTTTTAGTAATTTCTAGAAATCAATCCATCTATTTGGAGCTTTTGTGATGGTGAGAACGGGGCATCTGCAGAGGGAGCATTTCATTGTAGGTCAGTAATACATTACAGGATTTTTCTTACATGTTTCCTGTGCTTTATCTTACATTGGGTACAATTTTGCGTAAAGGATGGAAGAGAGACCAGATGACCCCAAAAGACTATTTTCTGCTCAGGACTCTATTGCCTACATCACGCAAGGCCGACTGTCAACAGTGGAGGAGAGGTAATCCGCTCGCTAGTCTGCAGTCATGCATCACTTAAGGATGGGGACATGTTCGGAGAAATGCATCGTTAGGCGATTTCCTTGTGTGAACATCACAGAGTGTACTGAGTGGGAACAAAATTTGCCACCCCAAAATGTATTTTATTAATATGAGGATTACTCTAGGCTGATTACTTTTAAGAAACAAAAGACTCAGGAAGTTTTTCTTGTTACCTCCCCCTTAACTGCCTAAAAGAATTCAGATTAAAAGAAACTGTCTCAGGAAGCCAGTGATCACCTCAGCATCAGATGAACTAGGTGGTGGACGGGGAGGAGCCTAGGAAAGTCTGTTTGTTGGACTCCCCTCTGTGTCTTCTGTTTCTGTGGCCAAACACTTGTTTTCCAATGTGTGCTCCTTTTCAGCTGCCTGTGAATTGCCTTCCTTCTCTTTGAAGTCTCCAACTCTCCCCACCCTTGTCGTCTTTGTTTGTCTTTAGCTGAGGATGGTATTTAAGGTGAGGGCTTGGCCATTTCCAGGAGTTATTCGGTTTTCCTGGGTTTCTCTCATGTATACGTTATTAAACTTTTGTTTGTTTTTCTCCTGTTAATCTGTCTAATGCCAATTTAGTTCTTAGGACAGCCAGAAGGACCTAGAAGGGTAGAGAAAAATTTCTTCTTCTCCTACAGTAATCACACAAACATAGATGGTGCAGCCTACTACACACTTAGGCTATACGGTACTCATCTTATGGGACCACCATCGTACATGCAGTCTGTCATTGATCAAAACATTATACGGTGCACAACTATGTTTAAAATCTAACAAGACTGCCCCCTCTGAGCATTCCTCTACTTTCTCAGCATCTTCTTTCTTGTCATTTCCCACCATCATGTGATATTAAAATAGAAAGAAGAATGATGAGTTAGAGATGTGAAAGGGGAATTTCTAAAGAGGAAAAATAATAAGCAAACCATGCTTCTCCTTAGATGTAACTTACTTGCTAACCCTAGACCACACTAGTACGTGAATTCATTTCATTCCTTCTCTAATCATGCATTTTTAGAAAGTTAATGTTTAACATTTCCCAGAAAGGACCGTTTAAACCACCAGACATCCCAGATGCTTTAACAGTTGCTTCAAGCACTTCAAAAAGTCCTTTCATGAAAACACGGATTCGATCTTTGCAGGCTCCTCATGAGAACAAGCAGTACCTCCCGGATTGATCAGAACTCTCTGCCTCCAGAATCCTTTCATCCTCACTAATTAGAAGAGAAATATCTACTTGCAAATACTTTCTGAGACTCAAGTAGTGATGTTCTAAATTCAATCAAGGTGTATGAATCCCAAGACAATGAAGTACCTAAGTACGATATTATCAAGTTATAAATTACCAATTTCTCATCACCGTCTTGAAAAAAGTTAGAAAAAAGAATGAACCTAACTGCAAATGAACCTGTGCAATACCACTAGCCAAGCATGAGACTGGGATAAAGCGTTCCATCCAAGTGTCCATAGGTCATTTCTTTCAGGTGTAGATGAGTATCTTGCAAGTTATCACCCAGCGCACATTTTCATAGTCACACTGGAGGGAAATGTTATCATAGCTTGCTGGGTTTTTTTAATGACAAGAGGCAATGTGATCAATAAAAAAACATAAAAGAGCAGATTTAAAACAGAAATCAATTTTAAATGGGGAAAGAAAGATAAAAAGGGTGTTATTTTGTTTCCAAAACCTGTGTACTCTCTTAGTCTATTTTACTTTTTATGTCTCTTTTTTACCCAGCCATCATTTTGGTTTCCAGTTCCCAGGAACCATCTGTGCTACTGCCAAAGCTGTGTTGCTGACATGGGTTTTCAAGATCAAGAGTGGCTCTATCGACTTTCTTTTTTTCCCCCAAAGATGATTGAATGTTGTAAGTCTCCCCTGCCCACCCCAATTTACTGTAAATAGAATTGTACTCCTTTAGGAGGTGGCAAAGCTAAGAATTAGAGGGGACGTCTGTATTCTCTCAGAACACTCATCAGACATTAATAGTAACTTTGCCTTACATATTTCAAATTGCAAGCCAGGTCTACTTCCTTATGCAGAGCAAGCTTTGGGCTTGCAAATTGGCTGGGGAGCTGTTGGTCACACCTGGCTTGGGTAGCTGCCACTTCAGAGACTCAGAGTCCTAAGCCGCTTTCCTCGTCCAAATCCAGAGTCACTAAATGCAGGAAATCTGCTGACTACTCTGTTCTCAGACTGGAGTTACGGGCTCACCCTTCTAAGGGTGGCTGCCCTCAGTTTCCCTAAGGGGTGCCCCCGGGGGCTCCCTCCTGGCTGTGAGATAGAGCTCCCAACCTTCTCCTGCCCTGGTCTGAGTAGCTCTTGGTAGGTTCATCCAAGGGGAGGCAAGATTGGGGTCAGGAGATGGGAAGATGGCAGTGGTGTTTTCCTGCCTTTTTTCTGACTTTCATGGCATTCTGGCAGCATCTCTTCCGTACTTCCAGTTTCTGCCAGGCGGCCCCTCTTCTGTGGTCCCAGTGGCCTCTGGTCAATGCCTGCCATGTCTGGATCCCACAGGATGGCCTGGTTTGTGGGCTCTGGTATCACCACCTCCTCTGGTTGTCTCTCCGGGCCCAGGAACGGTAGCTTCCTCCTGCTCTTGCCCAGCTCTGGGCGGCCTCATTGCCTCTCATGGGTTCTGCTTTCCCAGCAGCTGCTGCAGGAGATAGTCTGGCTTCTGCCCAGGTCCCCTCACTGGCCTGGTGCACCCCTTGCCTGTTGCCATGAGCTTTGACTGCTGAGGGCTCAAAACTGGCCTGCGTCCCTGAGACTCGACATAACAGAGCAGCTGCAGCCAACGACGACAGATACGGGTCGTGAAACGCTGGCCGCCTTGGGTCAAGGAAGTGCCAGTTTTGTGGTGTGGTTGATGTCCCAGAGTCCTCCTCCTGTGGGCCAGGCAAGGCTGTGCCTGGCTTGAGCCACTGCCTTTGGCTCTTTGCCCTTCTCTGTCCTGCTTTGCTCTCTCCCTCACAAGCTTTTCCCGAAGGGCACACCCTCAGAAAATCACAGGCACCTGAATCCCTGTCTCAAGCTGTCCTTTCCAAGTGACCAAACTGAGGAAGCTGTGTAACCAAATCCCACGTTTTGAGAGTCTTAGAGCAGTTTGTGTTTTGCCGGCTGTATCCTGAATGACACAGGAATCTAAAGTGACCCTCAGCAGCCCACTTGCTGGAAAACCCACGTTAGGAGCCCCAATGGGTGTCCTAGGACACAGGCACTCCCAAGTCCCTGACTGATGTCTTCATCATGCTCTGAGGTGCCACTTCTCATTCTTGTCCCCCTCAGGTCCTGGGGGTGTTCTGTTAGTTTCGTTAACACAATGTGTGTTTTTCCACCTCAGATTCATTCCTATGTGCCCTTACATCTTTCCGGAACAAGGGTGAAAACATTAGGTGACTTGTCTACAGGACGACTAATTCAGGAGCTAGAACTGATCATAAAGATTTTCTGAGACCCAGAACAGGGAGTTTTCCATTGGCCCCCTTCCTTCCAATTAGGAAGCAGCCGCATGGGAAATTCTTTATAAGGAGGAAATTACCACGATAAAGTAAAAAGACTTTCAAGATTGCACTTCTCACTTCCTGTCCTTGTACTGAGAGGCAAATTACCTGTCCTTGATGCTCATCTAGAGAACTTGGGTCCTTCTGAGAAGAAGAGCAGAAGCCGAGGCAAATCTGGGCATCCTTGCGGTACTTCTCATTAGCATCCTTACACTCTCCTCCAGCCAGAGGAATATACCCACCAACACAGTTTTGAGGGAGCCCCAGCAAGGGAGCTACTGAGTGGTGGTCGTGCTTCCACTACCATCCTCTCCACCCCAGTTCCACCATCAACCAGCTTACTTTCACTTCCACATGGATGACCTCTCCAGTGCACTCCCACGTAGCTCCTTCATCTATGTAACTCCATTGACTTCCACATTCACTCACCTTCCTCATAATTTGGAAGGCTCCTCCTTTGAAATATCAAACTTCAATAACTCATCCTCAGACCACAACCTCATATCTTTCTAGGTTTTCCTCCCTCACCACAGCATACTCGTCCACCTCATAAAAAGTTATAAGTACTTGATTGATTAATTTTCTTCCAAGTCCTCAATTATTTGCTGCCTTTACTTTCTTTCTTGTCTTGCTTAGACTCCATGATCTATGGTGTCCAGCTATAAGGAGCATAGTAATCTGTGGTCTTGAACTATTCATTTGCCAGCAACCTTGCCTCCATCTCCACCCTTATGGCACTATTCCAACCTACAGATCTGCAGTTTCTCCTCTCAGCTCCTACCCCAAGGTGACTAAGTATTGCTTGAGTAAGAGAATACTCTCTCTGGCACTATGAGCAGATAGAAATCTCCTGTTTCACTTGGACAATAGCAATCATTTAGTGAGCTTACCCAAAACGTTGACATTCTACCCACCATTCCAGTCTGATGATGAGATGTTCTTCTTGCTCAAAGACAAACCCAGGCAGACAAAACATCTCCTCCCATGAGTTCACTGAGAACATGTACATGTTTTATTCCTATTTTATGAATATTGGAACCTGGGACATGTGGATAGTCAATAAGTGTTCCACTTAACTCACTCTCTTTTCTATATTTTTATGTAGCTTATACCATACTTATTTATATGATTATTTACCCTACTCAGTTGCAAGTTCCTTGAGGACAGGAATTATTTTTTAGTCATCTTTTATCCCTTGTACTTGGCAATGCCTGAAAAATAGTAGGTATGAGTGAAAAGGATGAGAACAAAATGAATATCTTGGTGACATATGGATTTTTATGCAATTGAATATTGTTAGCTGCATTGATAAATGGGTGTCTAAATAAGGAAATTAGTAAAATGACAAGTCCAAGAGTACAGTTATGGCAACTCAAAGAGCTCTAAGTTATTTTGCCTCCAAACAAATTTAGATAATTATTTTCAGCTCAAATTCAAATCAATTCATTAAAAAGACTAATTAGAGGATTTTTCTAGTCAAGAGAATGGATGATCCTAGGGCCCCACATTTCCTTTTGCTTGTGCTCCCTTTCATACCACTCGACAGAGTTGAAGATGACCCCTTGTGCACAGACCTACACTCTTGTGCTGAAACCACTTTATCTTTTCTCTTTGGTCATTTAGTTTAGATCCTTACATACTTTCCTTTAGGATGGTCCCCTTGATGTGGGTTTTTTCTTGTTATCATAGCACAAATCATCAAAGAGTTATAACTCCTATCTTCCTAACACAACATTTCAGTCTCTTTATTGCTGGCCATTGCGCAATCATGGTAACACACACACACACACACACACACACACACACACACACACGTATGGTACAGAGAATAAAATTAAGATGCTGGAACACTTACAACTGCCCAGGATACAAGCTTTCCAGTCTTTCTTGATTTGAGTAAGCCACACAGGAACCTCCAGGTACTACATTCACTTCCCTGAGCTCTCCAGACCGCTCAATAAATGTTCTTCAGGAAGCTGACTTTTTTTTTTTAACTGCAAAAGAATTTCACCATAAACTCCCACTTTACCACAAGCCTCTAAAGAATGTCAGATGAGAACAGAGCTCTCCTTTCCTCTTGTTATAAAAATCCGAGTTTCTGGCTACTCATGAAGTAAGAAACTATGCTCTCAGCGGAGGGCACTTGACGATCCCACAACACAGTTAATCCTTGATTATTCAGGTTTTAGGCGTGTACTGCTGAGTTTTCTGTCGTTTGTAGTTCCAGGCTGGATTGTTCCTCTTGCCCTGCATAGTTCTAGACTATCTCCTCTTTGTTGTTTACGTGTAGTAACGATTCACAAGCTTTAAAAACATTCACCTAGTAAAATATAATTAGGGAGTTAAATATGTTGCCCCCAAATCATGTAAGACAGTCCAAACCAAGAGAACAGTGTCTGGCGCCCCACCCGGCTCTCCCTTCAAGATGGAGGCACCCATTCTCCTAACTTCAAGGACCGTGGCATCCTGAGAGCTCCCTGCAGTCTCTCCCCAGGAATTGCCCCTGAGGGAAAGGAGCTGCTTTGCCTGGTGTTGTAAGCTGCCCCACACAGCAGCCTACATGCCATGACCCTTTAATGTCGGAAGTTACAAAACCCACCTCTCATCTGCTCCCTACAATTTGGATAGGCCACTCCAGTTCCAGCGCTCCCCAAGCAACCAGCTGAGACTTCTGTGGCATCAGAAAGATAATGAAAGGCTGAGGGTGATTAATCATCAATTTAAAGCAAAATATGAAAGTTAGACGGTCTCCTTGGTGGCAAATTAAAAAAAAATCTTTGCCTATTGCTGTGAAGGGGCAGAAAGACTTGAAGAGTTAGTGATAAGGGTGGTGGACATCTGGGAGAGTTGAATTCTCCACCCCTGCAAGGCAAGTCGATGAAGCTAATGTCAGGGTCTGGTTAGGAAGGAGGGAGACCCTGAGACTTGTCATGGGGACATCTGAGTCGACACATTAAAGAACCCTGCAACCTCAGGGTTTTCTGGACAATCTCGTTCTGCATAAGTGGCCCAGTTCTCCCCACTGGAAGTTACCATTCCCTCTTGGCTTGAAAAACAATTCAAAAGAGTTTGTCTTGCAAAGCAACGTGCACCGTCTGTCCTCTGCTGGAATCTACCTGCGCACTCTCCCTCAGCCACCAGACAACAGAAACCGTAATCGGGAGACAATATGATCTGCTCTTGGAAGTGCTGGGCCTGTAAGGGAGGAAAGGGACGGTCCCAGGTCTTAGAAGACATGTGCTGTCAGGAGCTGGAAGACCATCCTGAGAATGAGTTGTGGGGAGAGAGTCCAAGTTGGACAAGGGAGAATTTATTGACACGAGAATGACACAGGATGGAACTCGTTGGCAAGGACCCTGGAATCTGTGCCAATACGCTACTCATTGGCTTTTAGAGGTCTGAAAAAAGTGATAGCCCTTAATAAGAGAGCTAGAAATTCCAGAACTGCCATGGAAACAGTGGAAAGAGATCAAAAGGCTTAGAGAAATGAGCATGTTGGAGGGTGTATCCTACAGAAGGCCTGGATACCTGCCAGCTGACTGTTCTGGGGGAGGGCCCAGAGAACGCATTATCTACCAACGCGATAGGAAGTGTGCCCGTGAGAAGAGGCCAGCATCGCTGAGTATCTCAGGAGCGTCTCTCAGACCGGTGCTAATGGTAGGCTAATGGTAGGCTCCCTCGGCAGGTAGGTAGCAGCGGGGACCCAAGATAAAAAAGGCGGATGGTGGCATTCAACAGTCAGAAACAAGGTGAGTGTGGTCATCACAATGGAGTGGCCCCCAGGCCTTGACCAGTGAAGAACTGTGGAGAAAGTTGATGGAACATGCATACAGAAGGCAAGATAGCCGGGAGCTGACAAGGGCCACTCAGTGATCCAGTCAAAAGAAATCAAGCTGAATGGTCAGGAGCTCGAGGAAGCGGTCCCAATAAAAGGGGCTGTTTCTTTGCCCTGTTTTCAAACTGGAGTTAGTTTTCTGACCCAGAAGTCATTGATGGAAGGAGAGGCCGGGTCCCCTGGAGGAAGTGTCCTGAGACATGACTATGAGTGGACATGGTCATGATTCCTCCAGTTCTTTCTCAAAGGCACCTGTGGCAAATTACCTGGATAAACTCTTACTAGGAGAATGAGAAAATTGAGACATTTTAATGACTCTTGAACATGGGGTTTGACATAACATTAACATCCAGGGACCAAAAGTATCATTCCGGACTCTGTGTTAGAACAGGGCCATACAGGAGCCAAGAGATAAATGGAGTCCCATCACAGGTCTGGTTCGCAGTAGGGCCCTGGTCCATATGCCCCCTACCGGTAATTTCATCACTCCCCTAAACAGACAACTGGAATGGACACACGAGGTAATTGTAAGAACCTCAGTATTGAGTTCTAGGCATATGGGGTAACAGCTTTTTAATTGGGAAGGCCAGGTGGAAGCTGCTGAAACGGCCCGCATCTGCTAATACCGTAAGTTGAAAACAATATCCAGCCCAGGAGGAAAGGCAGAGACGTACCTAAAGATGTAGTGCCACCCTAAAGACGTAGAGGTATCGGTGGTGGGAAATGATGCCACATGGAGTGTCTGGTAAGCCCCACTAGAAAAATCAAAATGAAATTCCTTAAGTTCTGGAACAAACCCAGGCCATTTGCAGTAGAGAATTATACATCTTTCAAAACAGCTCCTGGCTTGCTACTGGGTCCTGATAGAGACAGAGCAGCTCTCCGTACGATACTGAGTGACTGTATGGTCCACCGTGTCAGAGCTGTCCATCATAAGCGGGGTTTTCTTAGGCTCACTTTCTTGAAGACATAAGATTGAGAGAGCCCAGCAGCATCCTATCCTGGCAGCATTCTATCATTAGAATGCACATCCAGGATTGGGCATGGGTAGGGCCAGACAGCACAAATAAGCTGCATAAACAGTGGCCCAGATCCACTGGCCATCCACCAGTTACATTTGTGCCTCTCTCTCAGCTCACACCCAATGCCTTTTGATCAGCTGATAGAGAAGGAAAAAGGCTAGCTTTGGTTCATGGGTGAGTGATCTCCACATTTACATACAAGCTGCAAGCTGCAAGTGGACCATGGCTGTGTGACAGTCCCATTCAGCTGTGGCCTGAATGACAGCAATGAGGGAAGATTCTCTCATGGACAGAGCATCAGACACCGGGATGTCTACTTTAAATGGAAAGACAAATGGCCCAAGCTAAGACTGTACGTGCACTTCTAAGCAGGTGGTGTGGCTGCTTGATCAGAGCTGGGGAAGGAGAAAGACTGAAATTTAGGGAGCAATTGGGTCTCAGGAAGGGGACAGCTCGGTCTGAGGAAGAAGCGTGTGATGGACCGATGGGAGTGAGCACAGTGTGATGGTCTCTGTCTAACTTGTTAATGCCCACCACAGAGCATCTACCATGAAAGAAGCGCTGACAGTCTCATAGAATGACTCTGTCTGCTGCGGGCAGACACATGACAGCCAGCCTCTGTCATTAGCCACTGCAGTGCTGGCACAGTGAGAGCATGAACAGAGTACCTACCATGTCCAGGATGGAGGCTATGCCTGGGTCCAACCAACATCGTGGGCTCACAGGCACTGTGGCTGATCTATCTACTTCTCTATCAGATGGCCAACCAGCCAGCATCGAAGAACAAAACTGAGACCTGTTGGGGCGCCATCTCCCAAGGAGACCAACTCATCACTTGTTGGCAAGTCAGTTACATCTGGAAGAGGCAGCAATTTATCTTTACTGGAGTCAGCACCTATGCCGGGTATGGGTTTGAATTTCCCACATGTAGGTAGGGCCCCAGCCATCTCCAATGTTTACAGAATGTTTGATCCACAGACATGGTATCCCACCTGACAATACATCAGACCATGGGCCACTGTAAAGCAAGAGAGGTGTGGCAGTGGACGTATGACAATGGAACACACCATTCTTATAAGAGACCATACCACTGAAAAGCTGCCAGACGTACAGAATGATGGGATCACCTTCTGCAGGCATCGCTGAAGCATAAGCATGGAGGTGATACCTTGTGAAGATGGGCTGCCATCCTCTAGGATACAGGATGCATCCTAAATTAGTGATCATTATATAGTGCTGGTTCCACGTAGATGGAAGATGTAAATAGAGTGGCTCCTTTCCCTATCACTTTCAGAGATTCACTTGAAGAACTTGTGCCTCTGACTCTGCAACGATAGGCTTTGCAGGTCTAGAGGTTTTGTTCCCAGAAGACGAATGCTTTCACTAGCAAGACTTTAAGTTTTGTTTGTAGATGCTGTCCTGTGCCACCCAGATCCTCATGTCAGGACCAAGCCCTTCCTTCCCCAGCAGCTGTGAGGGTGGCTGATACCGGTGTAGAGCTCAGTTGTTCCCTAGGAATTGCATCGGTAGAAGCGAGCTGCCTTGCCCAATGTTAGCTCTCCTCCCCAACAGCTGCTCACATCCAGTACCTGCTCCATGTGGGACGGTGCTGCTGGGGATGGTATAAAAGTCAATTTGGGTAATCTCTGAAGAGCCATCCAAGACTCAGGGCTCCCTATGCGATTTGCTGAGGCCCCCATGCAACCAACCATGTTGCAATTCAACTTTTCCCTCCACCCAGCTCTGTTTTTTTTATTCCCCCGCAGATGCTAATCCCAAAGGCACTCTTTAATAGAATTCCTGCCTACAACCTTCTGTCTCCATCTGTTCCTTGGGGAACCTAACCTAAGATACTGGATTCATCTTACGAGACTTGTAGGCTCTTGGTCTGTAGCATCAATTGGTTTCCAATTTCCAAGGACATCTGTAGCATCCAAGAGTTTTTACTCTTCGCATTTCTTCCAAGCATTGAAAATCCTGGGCTCTGTATTTTGAAGATGGGTTTTACACTGTGGGGTGGGAGTGGGTGGATCAGGGCCGCCTGCTGTGAAATCCTCTCTCTAGCTGGGAGGCCAGCACGGATTCTCCTCACACCAACGCAAGACAGAAAATGGGAAAGGATGGCTCATAATATCTCGTCATTAAAAATATTTTTTAAACTTTTAAATATAGAAACTAATAACTAGAAATTAGTTCAGATGCAGCAATGAAAATTCAAGGACTTGCAAATTTGAGAGGAATAATGATGAACACCTGTAAAGAATGCTTTTTCTCCTGATAGCCTAAATTTTTGTAAACTTTGGCTATCAGGACAAACCCTCTGCTAATGGCGTAAACATGAAATTCCTACGACTTATTTTTGAACCCCACCACCCCCAGGCCCCACCATCCCCAGGCCCCACCTGCCCCGGGCCTCACCTGCCCCAGGTACTTGAGTGGACTCCAGACTGCAGTATGGCCTTAACCTTCTTGATTTTCCAGGGCTCATATTCCTCAAACACAGAAGAATAAAACTTAACTATAATCAGCGATGAGGGAGCCCGCAATTCAGACTAACCTAGCCTAATTACTTGGAAATATATCTTCCTTTTCTTTTCATGCTAAAATTAATTTAGACTTGGTCAAGCAAGGAGTGCATCTGTTTCCTGCCATGTCAGGAAAAATAAAAAAGCCAAATAAAGCCCTCTTGCAAAATAACAAGTCATTTTACATATAATGGAAGTTTAGCTCCTTTCTATTATTTTCTGGAATCTATAATGTTTCAGGGAAATTCTGACACTTGTTTTAAAGATTAAAATCAGTGGAGAATCTTGCCAGTCCCATTTGTTGTTGACTCCTTATGCTGGGACTGACTGGAGCTCCGAGGGAGAGTGCATGCTTTTTTTAAAAAATTTTTTTGAAATTTTATTATTTTTTTGAGGAAGATTAACCCTGAGCTAACTGCTGCCAATCCTCCTCTTTTTGCTGAGGAAGCCTGGCCCTGAGCTAACATCCGTGCCCATCTTCCTCTACTTTATATGTGGGACGCCTACCACAGCATGGCGTGCCAAGTGGTGTCATGTCCACACCGGCATGCTGTTTTTATATCCGTGTTGCTAAGGTGATTTTGTGGGATGAAAACACACCAGCAACTCACTGTTAATTTGTTTACAAAAGAATATGAATGGATTTCACCCTCTGCAGTCCGTGGCACTTCAGCTTCTGCCTCACTCACCCGAATTCTGCTGCAGGGGACGAGGTCATTCTTTAGCAAACCATGAACCAATCAGCAAGTTCAGTAAAGACTCCTTCAGTCGTTGCTAGGATGCAATTATTCTCAGCAGGCATGTATACAATCTGTTAAATAGTCCCAATTAACTATTTAGGGCACTAACTGAAAAACTGGGTATGTGTGAAACTAAGTGAATAAAAGATCATTCAATTCCAAAATGGAATTTACCTTGTTTTCAGAGCAAGTATCTTAACTCTCAGTAGAGCAAAATGATTTAGAAAAACACTTGGCTTGTTGGCTTGTGTGTGTGTGTGAACGTATAGAGTAATATATTGTTATTGGATCAAATAATCAGTTATTATTTAACACAACTGTGTCCTTTTGGACATGGGAGTGGGGAATGGGGCAGAGAGGGTGACTTGTCTGGGTTTGCATAAGTAATACCAGAGGAACTGACTTAGGGGCTAGAACACCGACCACGTTTTCCTGCTAATGGGCTGTGTTTCATTGCTTTGTTTAGCTCTGCTCAAAGTGGAGGCATGAGTGATCCTTCCCTCATCAGAGTGAGACTAACCGTGGACCACTGGTTCTATGATATGAGGCCGCTGGCAAAAAGAGCGCTACCACAATGTAGGAAATAAAATTCTTATCCCGCCGTAGGAAAATGTTACTACAATGTAAGAGTCAGGGCAGTCAAGGGTTGTGCCCGTGGACTCCGGCGCTCACTGCTCATGTCTGCCCCTTTCTGCCTCATGATCTACGGCAAGTGACTTACCCTCTCTGTCCCGTCTTGTCCTCCATAAAAAAGGAACGATAAAGGTGAATATGCCATAAATGAACAGAAAATCTGCTAATATATGTTAAGTGGCGAGTAAACATTGCATCAGTATGTTATAATTTTTAATATAAATGAAATAGTTTGAATTCTTCAATTAGTACGTAGAGAAAATTATCATACACTTCAAATTCCGGGGCCAAAAGCCTTTTTTTCTTAACATGAGAAAGTACCTTCTGTATTGTTTTGACACAAATTTATGCCAAGACCTTTTGTTCCCCAACTCTTCAAAGTAATTAAAAGAATCTCATGTTTTCGCTATAGACTGAGTCCTCAAGTTATTTGATTTGCTGGCAGCTCAGCTGTACTGCCCGTGGTAGACTGAAAACCAAGGAAAATCCTACTACAGTATGGCCACTTTTTCTGCTCTTGCGATTTTTATTGAGGAAAGGAATATGGATTTATAGAATCTTAGAGTGGAAAGGAATCTGAAAAGGCAAAACTCCACCCGAGTTTTTGCCTCACTCACTCATGTATTTATTCTGCTGATTATCCATCACTCCTTAAAGGCAGGGACTGTGTCTTATTTTAATTCTGTATATCTTGCCATTGATAGAGTGCCTGCACTGAGGCGATGCTTATTTGAAATGGAATATATTTATTCCCCCATTAGGCATATATTGAGTATCTAATAAATGCCAACACTTGGGTAAGCTTTGGAGTTACAAGATAAATAGAACAGTTTCAGCTCTTCAAGAGTTCACCATATCAGAGTGTTGTGCAGACTGAATATTATACACTGGTGCTGGAAGAGACTGATGGACCGAGCATGGCGGGCTGTGCGTGAGTGCAGGGGTCCTGCTCAACTTCAGAAGGGGGACTGATGCCCGTGGTCTCACACCTGCTCTCCAGCTGCCTGGCCTGTACCCTAGAAGTGGCCAGCTCTGTAGGATAGCAGTGGTAATTCCTAAGCATGTCTTGGCATGTTTTCCAAAGGGAATTGTGAGGTCTTTTGACAAGTCTCTGTCTTTCGAGTTTTGAAATGTCCATCTCACGGTGACAATAAGAGTCAAGGCGTGGGCCAGACCAGGAAGGAGAGGCTTCCTCATATCCTGCAGGCTTGAAAGCCTGAGACGGTGAGCTTCAGAGAACTGCCCTCACCCTGATAAGTGGTACTCAGAGGATGCTTAGTACCAGGAAGATCGCTGGTACTAAGGCAGCCCTTTCTATGGTCAAGATTCTTAGGTTAAACCTTATCTGCCTCCTTGCAATTGCCAGTCATCCATGTTGACTCTGCCATCTGATTCCCCCACAAGATACAAAATTAAACCCTCATCGTATAACATACATTTGAATGAGAGAAGAACCCGTCAGTTATTATGGCAACCCCTCTTCTTTTCTTTAGGTTATTTCCTCTCATTATAATTTCCATAGACTTCATCCCTCGCTTTTCTCTTTTGAGGCACTCTATCAGTCAGTGATCCTCTTAAAGCATGGAACCCGGGCCTGGACACTGTAGGGCTCTGCACGGCACTGAAATAGCTCCGTGGGAGGCCTAGGTTACCCCAGGCAGAATGGAGCACAGAGGGTTTGCAGGAAGAACAATGGAGGCCCTTTGCAAACTGTAAAGGCCTTTACGAATGCACACTGTAATTAACGCTCTGTAGATTTTCTCTGGTGTTCCTTAAATTGCAGACATCAAAGGCATTAAATGACTTTGTTCAGAGCAGTGGCTCAGCAGTACCTGTAGTAGGAAAAAGCAGCCTTCATTATTTCTCAATTAAGACTCTTGTAGCATAAGGAGGTGTGGGGAAATTAATCTGACAGCCTGAAATTAACATGCATCACTTTAACAGTGATCTCTGACTTATTTTGGGGAAGCTAAGCAAGTATTGATTCATTTCTCCAGCTTTCTATGAGTAATCACATTCAAAGCAAACAACATCAATTATTAAGAATCTGCTTTTGCATAATAACTGACTTTAGCCTGGAAGAGCAAATGTCAAATGCACTGGAAGAGAAAGTCTGACTTGATTTTCTGATAACCTTAAGAAAATCTCACAGAAAGCTAACTTATTTACAATGTGTCTTAGATTTTTTCTATATTACTTTTCGGAGAATCACTACATTTTCGTGTGGAAGGAAACTCAAGGATCATCCAGCCCAATCCAGATAGAAATATGTGGAATTAAGAAAGATTTTATAGTTGTGAAAGCTGGATATTTAATAACAATTAGTTTTTATATCACCAGCAAAATTTTTTTTAGCTGGCGCAATTAATACCTAGACATTAACAGTCAATGTGTAATACTTAATACTTAGACATCATACAACAGAATTGTGACTAAGTTGCAGCTCAGGACCAATCCCAGCTGAGCCTAACCGAGGAGAAGCAGGGAGGAAGGTCCGTTGGCTCTAGAGGTAATGGCCTGAAATTTTCAGTTAAGGGTCTGTTCTATTGGCTACTAAAAACACGTTAAAATGATTCGTTGATGTAAAAATGATGTAGTGTTTGGGCAAGATAAGTGTGGGGTTTGGACTTCTTTTCGTTTGTACTTTTCTGTACCATCTAATCTTTTTTGGCGTTGTACATATATTACTCGTCATGTGAAAAATCATAGGTGCTAATGTTTTAGAGAATATATTTTCTGTTTCTGATTCTCTGATACAAACAGAAAACTAGGAGGTTACAGATGACTTCCTAATAAAAGTCTAAGAAGAGCACAATTTATCCAAGGGTACCTTTTCTTTCTGTATTTAACCCTCCGGCCTGGTGATAGCTGGACTCAGGCCCCCGGGTGTCAGTGCCCGTGATGCAACCAGTCTCTGCTCTGACTCTTCCCACGCCGATCCCGTCCCTCCCAACACCACTGTTCATCTCACCTTCAAATCCCAGAGCTGGACAAGGGGCCTCCGGCTGCCCGCAGGGGTGGTGGCTGCTGTGCAGGTTTCTTTTCCGTGGTGGTGAGAGAGCAGCTACGTGACCATATATGGAAACACTTGCAACAGTGTCGTGTGGGACCTTGGCTGATTTAATTATTATTGTTTCTTTCTCCTACCTATATAGTCTAACTTTTCCATTTGGCAATATTATGTAACCTAAAAGTCGGTAACAGTTCTATAAGATGCGGTTGTGAGTAGCCGTACTGGATACTGCTTGTGAATGGATTTTAAAATAGCTTAATTTTTATTCACTGCAACGTAGGGAGGATGCAGACTCCTGGAAGAGGTTGCCGTCAGTGATTTGTCTGTGATTAGACAGCAAGGAAATGGAGGGACTGAAACAATCTTCACTAAATAGATATCTTTTCCCGAGAGGTTTATTTTTTGGTCTTTTAAATTCAGTCTTAAAAAGCTGACGCAATTCAGTAGGAAATGGAAAGAGAAAGCCTGCAACCACTTTGTAGTTAAGACTAAATGCATTATATAATGGGTTTTCTTTTCTTTTTCCTTAGAAACCAACATTTGCTAATTTTTCCTCTACTTTAATAAACATCCAATGCTAAATTGCTTTGGAAGAACTGAGTGAGGAATAGTAAGATTTGAGGGATTAACCATTTATTTTGCAAGTGTTTTGTATGAACAGGAACGAAGATGATATTGGCAAATACTTAGGGCAGGAAAATGTGGAGGAACGACAATGACTTTTGGAAGAAATTAAATCAGTTGCCTTGAAGAATATTCCATATTCTGGTTTTGATTTGTCAGCCAATCTAAAATTTTTTTTAAGTAGACAAGTTAAGCCTATTTACATTTATCAGTACGATGGATGTTTGATCTTTTATAACATAGAATCATATATACTGTGTATTTCATTAAGTAGATTATTTTCTTTGCTTTTTAGTTAAATTTCTCTTTTATTTTGTATTTTTTTTGTTTAAAAAGATGTATATTTAAAAAAATTATTGCCTTATTTTAATACTTTTATTTAATCTTCTTAGTCAACTTTAAACAATTTCCTTTCACTTCTACCCCTTAACTTTGCAGCAATCAAGCAGTATATTCTATTTTCTCTTTTTTCCCAAGTTTCTTCTCATTTTTTTTGGTGTGACTTTGACTTAGCAAAGAGTATTTGCAGACTACTCATCCGCCTGTGTCAGTCTGAGATCCACGCTGAGTGCGTCCCACTCTCATGACCACTTCTTTGGCTGTTTCCTTCATCATCTCTCGGTTCAATGAGGTGCATCCTTGCCTAGATGGCCCAGGAAAGGCTCCTGGGCAGCACTGATGTTTGCAGAATAGCTTGGCTGGATATAAATCCTCTACCTACCCTCCTTCTTTAAGCTTACGGCGAGTGTGGTTGCACTGCTTTCTTCCTTTGATTGTTGCTGACAAGAAGTCTGGTGCCAACCTGATTTTCTTTTCTTAAGTGACTTTTTGATTCTGCTTGGAAACCCAAAGGGGTCTTTATTTTCAAAGTTCAATTGTCTTACTAAGCTATGTCTTACAGTCGACTGTTCTGGATTGATTTTTTGAGATAAAAGATGGGCCTATTCAGTATTCAGATCCAGGTTTTCCTTTATTTCAGAGAACTTTTCTTGAATTACAGTATTAAATATTACTTCCCTTCCATTGGGAACTGGGGTGCTGGACAAGGCCAGGAGAGCCTTTCACCCTGTTCTTTGTGTTTTGTGCTATAATATTACCTATTACAAATTAAATAAATAATTAATTTTAAAAAGTAGAATCTTTGTTTAATATATTGAATATGCTGTGCAATGTTTGTCACTTATTGTCAACAGAACTACGTTGAACTACTAAAGGTACGTGGACACCCAGCAGATGCTATGAAAAACAATTTAATGAGAGTAGATATTGTGTCTTCCATCAGGTCACTTTTAAGGCCATTGCTCAATGGTAAATCTCTGAACAGTCATGAAAGAAATTAGTTTATTGGCTTAGTATCAAGAAAGAGTTGTGTTTCTTTTGATAATCTGATTTGATTTTCAACTTGTATATACTAAACTGTACTGTCATAGTTTCACCTCTCTCTTTGGAAATTAAAAAGTCAATCTGAACTACAGTTGTGTTATTAAAAGCAACACAAAATCTTTGTTCTCAAACATAATTTAAAATAATTATAGTCAAATTTGTGATCTGTCCAAAGTTAGTCAACAGGACTTTATGACATGCATTTAAAAAATAAATTATTAACTGCATTCTTCTCCCCATTTTTACGTTCCTATCCTTGTTCTAAGGTAGTGCTTAGTACCACATATGACTTCCAGAAAACCTCGATAAATGTAAGCTAGATATATTTTTTCATATTTTGATATATTTTATGGATCTTTGTGTGTTTATTTCAGTCATCTTTGAAAAAAATGCATGATGTAGACAGAGATGGAATTTCTGGGTTGCATAGTCTCCTTTCTAATGTGAGTGTGTTGAAGTAGCCATGTATAGATACTCGCTAGAACCTAACCATACCACGCTCTCTTGTAGTGTGGCTCTCTGTACAGCGAATGTCTGTGTGAGAATAGCAGGAATATGACCACTGGGTAACTTTCTAGAACGTAAGAATATTTGAATTTTTGTTTCGTGAGTAACCATAAAAAAATCCAGCCAAGAAGGAGGGGGCTCAGCAGTATTATAAATTTTAACATAACTAGTTTTCCAGGTCAGGAACACTACCAGAGGTCTTCCCCAAATTCCATTGCGTGCGGTCACTGCACTGATTTCTTCAAAGTGGAGGTGTTCCATTGCTCCTTGGGGAAGAGAGTATGGCACAGGGAGAAAATCTTTGGCTATCGAAATAGACCGACCTGGATTCAGATTATGATTTTGTCACTTCCAAACTTCATGACGTTGAAAAATTTACCCAGCCCCTTTAAGCTCCAATCTTTTCATAGAAATGAGCATAAGAACATCTATTTTACTTGGTGGTTTTGGAGATTAATTGATAACATATGAAAAGTGATTAGCATACGCTAAATATGTGTTGGCTCACTTATCTTTTCTGTTCTCTGTGGTTCATTTGGAATAACTTTTGAAAGAGCTGGTTCAGTAGACGTGAGTTCTCGCGCTATAGCCCTCAAGGATCATGTGACATTACTTAATGAGCCTGAAAAGAAAGAGCAGCCTTATGGACAGTCCCCAAATCAGAGAATTCTTTACATTAATGTCTTCATTGACTTGTCCCCCTAAGCAAAAGGTCAACCCTCCAGGGGAGACTGTGTGACACCAAGCAGTGGCATTTGTGACATTCCTGGATTATCTTCTATTTCCTGTATCTAATCAACTGGTCATAGGAATAAGGCATGCAGGTATTTATGATGTTGTGGGACTGGAATGTATAAATCTAAAGTTCATGACCTTAGGTAAGAAATCAGTGTAAGAGATAATATTTGACGACAATAAAAGCCCTCACACTCCTAGTAAAACACTGGTTGCTCTACAGCCATCACAAAAATATCCACCTGAAATGGTTTTACATTTGTCTGATTAATCAATCATTGACCATTCTGTAGCCATGGTTGTAAGAAATCACCAAAACTTATTTTAAATTTTCCTAATCAATCAATGAGAGCTTGCTTCAGTGACTACACTTGTGAAAGCCAACCAGTCAGTGAGAGCCTCATGCCTTGAAAGTCAGCCAGTCAGCGGGAGACTCACCCCACTGAACACCAAGGAATTTAGGAACACTGAATTCCCAAGGTCGACACCAACCCATTCTACATCTGCTATCAATACAAAATGCACTTTGGTATCCAACACAAAACATGTTTCTAAGACTGATGTCCCCATAGTCTTGCCTCTGTAACCAACACATCTCAAAGCAAACTCTTCTCTCCAAACCTACACCACAGCAACTGTTTGTTTTGCTCAAATGGGATTGTGTCTGCTAGCATCGTTCTTCCTTACTTAGGAAAATGATAGATTTAGCCCTAGGTTTTGTTTCACATTTTGAGTAGTGGTCTCAACCACTGACACATTCCTATCTGTTTTGAAGGAGGCAGCAAAAACTGTTAAGCAGATTATTTTCAAGCATTTAAGAAACACTGTCATAATCATTAGGAGTCAGCATGTGTTTCTCAAGAAAAAAACAATATAACTTTACTTAATTGCTTTGCTGCTTCAGTTAATTCCACAAATATTTATTGAATATCTACCGTGAGGTAGGGACCATTCAAGAAATTGGAGAGACATAGGCTAATAACACATGGTCCATTCCTTCAACTCTTAGAATATAGTGGCAGAAACAGATTACACACATAACTGTAGCAAAATATAAAGAGTGCAGTAAGTAGAGTCTGTAGTGTACTAAGACCCTAAAGAGGAAGGATTTGCTGTCTTCATCTATGGTGGTAGCCGGTTTAGGGTGGAGCTTCAGTGAGCAAATCACATTTAAGTTGCACTTTGAAAATATGTAGAAGTTGCAGCAACAGAGATAGTAGAGAATGATAAAATAGCATCTGCAAAACTCAGTCATGACCAAGTATGGGATGTTTATTTAGTGAGTGGAAAGAAATTTGGGATGATGGGTAAATGAAAGGAGTGACAGCAATAAGGCAGGCAAGGATAGGATGGAGCCAATCTGTGGAGAGACTTTTGTGAACACAGAATGAGCGAGGGCAAGTCTGAAAACGAGGTGTCCGTAACTGACTCAGCACAAGTCCCAAGCAGTTTAATGAAGGCCTGAGCCAAGGCCGTGGGGGAGGGGATGCGAAGCAGGAGGGAGAAGCCGCGTAGATGATGGTGCTATTACAGAAGGAAAGCATTGCTAGAAAGGAATGCGGATGTATGGCAAGATAAGGAATTTAATGTGAGATCTGTTGAATCTGAGATACATTTTCAACACCTGGGAGGAGTTTTTGAGAAGGCAGTTGATATACGAATCTTAAGCTCAGGGTAGGAATGTGGTGGGTGAGGATGTGTGTTAATACACATAGCATTGTAGTCAGAGGAGGAAGCCTGAATAAATTAATTACCAAGAGTATTCGTTTTGTTTTCTGGGGCGTGGTAAGTGCTTTTTTCTCCTGGATGTGAAAGTGGAAGCTGAGGAGGAGTACAGAAAGGTTAGACGGTCGCGTTAGTGAATGGGAAAAATATCCGAACAGAGACAAATGGAGGATTGTCAAGCCGCACTGAGGACCAAGTTGAGGTTGGAAATGGTAAATATGTAATAAATCCAAGCAATCCAGTTATGCAGTTTTTCTCCAGCGGAGCTTGGCAGCTTTGAAGCATCTGTTGAGTCAGCAGATGGTTGAATTAATCATAGGTTAGGGACCAGTAACTCAGATGGGCTGGAAGGACAGGGTTGAGAGACCGGAGGATACAAGCGAGAATTCATTGAATTGGTGGTCCAGCTTTAGTAGGGAAGGAAGAAATGGGGCTACTAATTTGGGAGACCAAAGCAATGCCATAAGTGAAGCACAATGCTGAGTGAATTTTGTACTTGTGGACAAGATGTGTAAATGTATTTTGTTGATAAGCAGTGGAGTAAGATGAATGAACTATATTCTGAATGCAATGTTAATGCCTGGGTGTTAAGCTGAATGGAAACATGGACTTGATGATTAGTTCTCCTTAGCTCAAGATTTTTATGCCTGCAATTTAGATAAAGATATGCTTATCCAAATGACAAAGAAAATAGAATCAATATTTAAAATCATATTTTATGCTGGAACCAAACAAAATAAACTGGCTCTTTCTTGGTCTTCCTCCTCATGGTAAATGGCATTATCTTTCCTCAGGGCTTAATCCAAAAACATAGACATCATCCCTAACTCTGTCTTCTTTCTCTCACATTGCACATTCAACCTCGGGAAGATTCTGTCAGTTCTACCTTTAAAATCTATAACACATTTTCCACATCTCACCACTTTTCTACCATAACACTGGTCCAAGCCCCCATCCTCTCCCATCTAGTCACTGCGAAACCATCCTAACTGCTTCCACGTCCACATTTGCTTCCCTACGGTTTCCTCTTCCCTGAGCAGCCAGAGCTGTTCTTCAACAACACAAGTCAGCTCAGCCCATTCCTCTGCTCAAAAGTCTCATCATACTCTGCAAAAAATCCTACGCCGCTGCATGGTCTACAGTGGCCTGTGGGGTCTGATTCCTAATCACATTTTTACCTCATCCTCCACTATCTTCCACCTCACTCACTGTGTTTCAGCCACGGTGGCCTCCTTGTTGTATCATTAATTATTTTTAAATTGTTCATGTATTGAAATAATAAGATTTTAGATGTATTGAGTTATACAAAATATATTACTAAAATTTATTTGACCTGTTTCTCTTTACCTTTTTAATGTGGCTACTAGAAAATTTAAAATTGCACACTGGTTCACATTATACTTCCATGGGACATCATTGGGTGTTGCCTCTGTGCTGTGACCACCTCAGTGTGTCTTCCCCCAAGTGTCCATTAGTGGGCTGGGGGCTGCAGCATGATCAGTAGTCGAGAAGGAGATACAGCTGTGGAGCAGAGGAGCGTGAGGACAAGCTGAACGAAACCCTCCAAGCTCCTCTGCGCCTGCCCACCGCTGTGCCTGCCTGTGACGACCTTCAGAGCAGTGGCCATGGCTTCCCCGCCTGCTGAATCTTGTGCAGTTCCTCTTTTGGCTGCTCTAACTCAGAATCATACAGGGAAGAGGATGATGGGAAACATATTCTCAGACTAACCAATTTGTTGATAGAACAATTCAGCATGGCGTCTAAAGGAGGATTCCCTCCACTGTAGGGTCCAGAGACGGTGTCATTGGAAGAATTGTCTTATGGAACTGAAGATAATCTTTCTGGAGTGGGGAAGAGAGGATTAAAAAGGGGGCATGTCATCACATAGTAGAAAGCCTATTGTATAGAAGAGGAAATTGACCTCACAAGTATAAGTCCTTTAAAACTTCTCTCCTAACCACTACAGAAGTCTATCGAGATTTTTACCGATTAAAAATTCCTTCCCCCTGTTCTTATACTTGTCCAGGACAGACATGTGGGAGTTACAGGGACTCCAATTTCAATTCTACATGAGAGAGAACTTTCTAACACCTAGCCTAGAATTGTGAAAGGATCGAGTAGACTGTCTGTAAAGGTGGTGAGCTAAACATCAACTGGAGGTATTCAAACAGAAATTAGATGACCATTTATCAAGTGTACCAAAGAAGGGATTCCTGAACCTCTCCAAAGGTGGACTGGATGCCCTCTGAACTCTTAACTAAATCTAAAATTTTGTGATGCTATAAATTTCATTCACTGGTACCCAATTAGTTCCAACTACTGCTCAATTAAACCTTGGCTTTTCATTCTAGTCTCAGGCAAATCTTTATTTCCTTTCATCTAGAGAGATACCTAGGACCTAAAAGCTCCATTCTTTGATCTTTTCATAGCCTTGGTCTCCTGGCAAAATATTTGTAGTTTGTGCATTGAAAATGCTTCTTAATCTTTTTCCAGCTCTCTTTATTCTGATGAATATGATTTCTCTTAGTGATGCTTCATTATTATCAATTGACATAAATTTTTCTCCTTTTAAGAGTAATGTGTGCTCATTAAAAGTAAAGCATAAAAAAGAAAATGTTGCCGCAAAGTCCACTATCTAGAAATAAATTCTCCTAAAATGCTAATTTCTCCCAGTTTTTCAAGCAGTCAGATATGTATCTTATTTTGCACAATTGAAATCATCCCATATATACAGTTGTATAACCTCTTGTTTCACTTAACATTAGGCTGTGAGCTTTTCATTATTTAAACTGACCTTCTTTAAAGACCTAGGTATTAATGGCTGTATGATATTCCATATCGGACATTTATACAGACATTTCAAAATTTATTTAAATATTTCACTAATGTTGGATACTTAGGTTTTTTCTAATATTTAATTTTTACTATTTAAATGCACAGATGAATAGCTATTTCCTTAGTTCATTATCTAGCAGTCATCACTGACTTCTTAGCTCCTCTGAATTACTATTACTTGTCCTCTAAATTTTTCACTTCTAATGCATATTCCTTTCCACTCTCTGCAACATGGCACAAAATGGTTAGAGAAATTTTTTTTATCTCAAAAAACTCTAGATGTTTTTATTGTACTCTTATTACGATTATTTTTGAAATAAATGACATTAAGTTTCCTTAAATGTATTGGTCAAAGTAAGTGACACAACAACAGCTATTTATTGTATTTCAAGACTCTGCCACGTCCTTTGTTAGGGCAATGTGTTCCAAAGTAGGCTCCAGAAAAATGTGATGTAGTTCAAGGATCTTAAGAGAGGTTAATATCTAATATGTCAATTCCTTAGATGGTCTTGAAAAAAGAAGAAAAACCCCTATACTCAAAGATTTAAGAATTTAATTGGGGCTTTAGCCAGGGCTTAAGTAAGGAGCTGTTGCTCTTTTTGATGTTAAGAAGAGCAAATAAAGAGAAATAGAGAGGTGGGTGAGTGAATTGTTGGGACAGAGGTTGATAGTTCCAAGATCTGTCCTTCTAACAACAATGAAACAAGAAAAGGAGCATAATGGGAGAGCGTAAGCCTCAATACCTCACAACCAAGGAAAGACACATGAGGCTCTGGAGGGGAGCAGAAGGTTTGGAGAGGAAGTGGGATTCACTGCCTCTAAATCCAGAAGTCAGTTTGGGGCGTTGACTAAATCCTGATATTCTCGCAGTAACCCCAGATATGCAGAAAGGCAAACCATAATTGAACTTATCCTTTTTTTGGATAGGGCCATGGTGGAAATTGCCACTGGAAATTATAGATAAAATGGAGAAAATGAAAAAGCAAGTTGATGCTCTCAGAAATAAAATCCTCACAGCTACACTCTGAATTTGGAAAACGATCCAGAGTATAATGGTACTCTCTCCCCCAGCCCACCGCCTACAGGAATGGGGTGTGTCCCTAAGCAGACTTAGAACACTTTGGTCTAGGACCCGGAACCAAATCTCAGAAGAGAGACGTCAGAAGCCAGGAATCCTCCCACCTTAGCCCTTTTGCCTCAGACTCCTTCCCCTGGGAGAGTCTACTGAATGCGGAAATGAACACACAGATTCTCATGCTGTGCCTCAGAGCAAAGATGAGACAGACAGACAGAGACAACAGACAGAGACGGAGAGAGAACGAGAAGAGTGAGCAGTTACTTAAGTCTCTGCTGCAAACGTCAGACAAATACGACGTCTGGACATGGTCCTCCAAGGAAGAGGGAAAGAAAAATAACAACGTGGCAACTCCACAAGCTTGTCACAAATTATAAATAAGCAAACAGACCAATCAATCTAATGAAATCAATCATTCCAACAAAAGAACAGCATGTATATGATGTTTATATTGGCGATCTTTCTGGTGATGTAATTGAGTGATTTAAAAAATTTTTGTGTCTTTTCTTTGTTACAAAAAATACTTAGAAATAAGTGGTATTTTATTTACTTGAAGCAATATTTCAAGATGTTAGCTTTTTTCTTTTTCAATTAAAGAAAAGTATATAAAACATTTGCCACTGCATTGCCATGCCTTCTCCAGAAAATGGAGGCCTAAATCAATCTCCAGGTGGCTGAAATCTTTCTGAAAGTGACTCAGTCATAAGCGTCCAACAGTTTGGACACCAGGAGGACAAATGGGCGGGAATCCTTTCACCCTGAGAGCCATGGTGGGAGGAGGGCCCGGCCGCCACGTGTTCCCTGTTCTGAACGCAGCATCTATAAGAGTCTTCTGTTTGAAAGCCTGGAAGTGGAGAACTTGTTTTAATTAGCTCCACAAGTTAGGAGTCACTGAGAGTTCTATATTTTCACGTCAAAACTTGCACCTAATCCTGAGCTGCCCCTGACTGTCCTGCCACCATGGGAATCCAACCTGCTTTTCCACGAGCGATATTCTGGGATCGTCCTTTGAGAATGCAAAGCACATACCTCATGCTGCACTTTTCTCTCATTGTTCCTTTTGCTGAGAACGTCCCCTCTCTACTTCCCAGTTAGTGAAATCTGCCAGGCTCTCCAGGCTGGGCCTGTGCCTTCAAGGCTGCATCGCTGCAAAGGGATTTCTCCCCTCTGGATAGTGGAAAATGCAGTCTATTGTCTGTGGTAACACTCACTGGCTCTTAAATGCACTGGTATTTAATTCTGCGTTACGATTTAACTTCCATACACGTTCTCTTGGTTTTCTCCCCTAGATTGTGTTCTCCCCCAGGGCAACTCACCACGGTTTGTTAAGAGTTCTTTACATTCCCTGCAAGTGGAGGAGCTATTTCTGGGCTGGAACAAATCCCAGCTGAGGGACTGATCCATTTTCAGGATCTCAGAGGCCTGGAGCTCTGGGTGCCAGGAGCTGGCTCAGAAAATAGAAGCAGGTTCATTGGCTGGTACTAAAAAGACCTGAGGCTCAACTGCATGCATCTAATTGGCCCATAAATCTCAACATCTTCAAGACAAAGTTTTCATTTCTTTATAGACTCCACCTTGCTCCCGAAGCTGCATGTGACCTTTCGTGATTTCTTTGGTCTAATTTGCCGTGGTACTTGGATGCACTGACTTTGGACTTTGAATCCCTAGGCTTGAATTCCAGGGGTCCCACTTTTTTTTTTTTTTTTTTTTTTTTTGCCATTTCTGTCTCTCAGCTTCCTCCTGTGTAAAACAAGGAAAATAATAATACCCACCCGTCGACAGCTGCTCTGCTAGAGGTCTGCACAACAAACCACGGAGGTGCAGAGAGAAAGGTTGGCAGCTGGACTGGAGATAAAGAAGTCCTAAAAATGTCTTCATGGAAGAATTGATGCTCAAATTATTATTATTGTTGGTTATTGAGTTAACATTAGGTTGAAGTACTTGGCACATTGCAAATGCAATGTATTCAATATTCTATTCGTTTTTTCCCGGGTGCTAGAAGAGTGAGGAGCAGGGGTGGGGAGAGATCCCTCCTGGGCTGACTTGTCTGGGACCTGGACCCCTTTTGTGCTGGGTTTGGATTCCAGAACCTTGTGTGACTCTTCCTGTCATAGTGTCAACACAGCACTGGGCAGAAAGCTGCAGGAAAACTTGCTTGTTGGATAAATTTATTGTTGACCAAGACAAAGCAGACAAGCAGATCAGACGGATTAGGAACAGGGGAACCCGCGCATGCGCACACGCACACAAACCTACACACACATATGCGCACATGCACAAGCCTACACACACACGTGCCTGCACACACACTGAACTTTGTGAAAATCTGAAAAGACATGCTCTCACGTAAGTCAATTAATTAGATTTCTTTAGATGTCTTGTCATGAGAAATAAGTAAAAAACTGTATCAACAGACTTGCCTTATCAAAACTCACAGATTTCTGCAAACACATTTTCACAATTGATGAAAACATCTGAGCAAATATCTTGACTTTTCGACTTACAACATATGAGACAGTTTGTTACATTTTCAGTTATGAAAACATATACTTCTTGTAGTTTATTGACTATTTTTCTCCTACATTTTACTGTTCTGTTTGCTTAAATCTGGAGAAGCGGCCTAAACAGGCCTCGTTCTTACAGACCCTGAAGGCAGGGGTAGACTTTCTTCAAAATCTAGCACAGTTCTAGGCACGTAGATGGGGTTCCGTAAATATCTGTTAAAAAGTATGCTATTACAGTACATATCCTATATGCTATTTGGAAATCAAAGAATTATAGGACATTTAAAGTTGAGGGGTTTTAGCTATCGTCTGGTCCAGGTGCCTCATTTTTTATAGCTTAAACCTGGCAGCTTTGAAGTTATACAATGGAAGATTGACAAAACTTGTCCTCAAACTCAAGCCTTATAACCTTGATTCCAGTGTTATCTCCTTAAAAATGATCTGAGTTTTGTGTGGAGAAACTGACGCGTCAGAAATCCTTGTAATCCAGCATGACACCTGCTGTACTAGAGGAATGTAGGACAGACACCAAGTGTAGAGTAAAGGATTTCTACTCAGTTGAGACTATGGACGTAAATGCAGTGGATCCTGTGTCTTCACAGAAGATGTGATGCTGACATTGCCTCTTAATGATTAGGAGTCTGGTGGGTGAACGCTGGGGAACAGGGTGAGGGTGAGGTGGATCAGCAGGACATTCTAGGCAAAAGGACTAGAAAGTACTAAGGTTTGGAAGCATGAAAGAACAAAGTTGAATGGAAAACTGCAGGCCACAGCGCATTTTATACGTTGAAGGAACTTTCTGGAGATTAAGTTTCAAAGGACGGCATGACTGTGGCCAGACCACAATAGACTCCATATAACATTTTTAAGGAATTTAATCTTTGTCCTTAAAAAAGTGAATGATTTTAAGGAAAAAAACCCCCAAACCAGAGCTTTATTAGGCTTGTGCTGTAGAAAGATTATTCTGGCTGCAGTGAATAAATTCTGGAAGGCAGGACTGAAGTCTAGGAAACAAATCAGGAACCATTCAAACAAGGAAGATGAGTGCTTGAATTAAGGCAGCGGCAGTAGGACCGGAAGGAGGGCAGGGTTGGAGGGCCTTGGGACAAAGTTCTCTGGATTTCAGCACCTGTGAGGGGGGAGTAGTGAGGTAGAGGTCACGGGCCAGCATCATGCTCCATGTCTTGGAGACGGAATAGATTTTGAGGGAAGTTGCTGAGTTTGGTACGAAATGTATTTGGTTCAAGATGCATATCCGGACAGAACTCTCAAGAAAGCAGTTCATACTTTCATCAGCAACTCAGGAAAACAGTGTGGGTAGCAAATAGTGATTTGGAAGTCTTGACAGGGGGGTATGGATTTTTGAGGTGAACAAATTGTGGTTAAAGCCATTGGAGCAGATAAGTCATTGAGGGATAGCGTAAAATAAGACAATTGGTGATCACCGTTGGAAAATATCAGCCTCCAGTGATGTAACAGAGGAAGAAGATACAGAACTAGGATTCTGTAATACCAATAAAAATCATCAAAAAGCAACTGCATGATCCCTCAGGCTAGAAGTTTACATGGTTCAACACTGAACGTAAGTGAAGTTCTGCCATAACTTGCGTACAGCCTTAATCACGTACAGGTCACATGTCTTGAAACACTGATCATCTGAAGAGCTTTGGAAAGGCGGCCCCTTTCTAGCCGTGCACAATGCTACAAAGGATTACATTTCAAGGAATCTCCTTCTAAAAACAGCGTCCCTGGTAATCACGGAGACGTCATCTCGAGGAAGCCGAGACCAGGCCAATGTTAGTGCTAAATATAATTTGGACTTCTAGGTTTCCTCCCATATTACTTAACTTATATTTTTGAGAGCCATCTATCTTAAATTATAATAGTGTAAGGCACCATGGCAGTATCGCTCTCAATGGAGAAGCTGTTGTATCTGTGGACTAAAAAACACAAATCATGAAAATTTTGTCATAAAAATTTATTATTTGAGCTGTTTGGAGCTTGAGTGATATTTCGATTGCCTCTTATTTTTACCATTTTGACCATGTCTGCACTTTGGTGCTACCCAGAGCCCATGTTAACTCCTCAAAACAGAAGTTATGTGAGAGTCAACACTTAAATCAGAATAAAATCAAATTATTGTTCAGATTATTTGTTTAAAAACAATGCTATGGGCCTTGCCCACAATTTACAATTGCTTACATGTGTGTCAGTGTAAAACAATGTTACATTAAAAACATTTTGACTTCACTCATTAAAATGTCACAAAACCTCAGCATTCTCCTCATATAACTATACAGCCTAAAATTTAACCCAGCAGTCCCATGATCTAAAATCTTGCATCTTTTTTGACATGTTTCTCAAAAAGATAAAAAGAAAACTTGAGGAAAATTCCATTTGAGTGGGATGTCAGGAAATAAGATTCAGTCAAAGATCTCGAAATTTTTCAAGTAGATAAAACTGCTCCAAAAGCTATTTGAAGTAAAAGATAAACCTTTGTTCTAGCGTTGGTAATTGGGTAATTTAAGTTACCTAAATGATGACAAAAGAAGAGGAAAGATACTTTATACATGTCTGGAAAGCAATAGTTTAAACTTATTAAAATTTGCTTACAAAACCCTCAGAGATTTTTCAAGCTTTAACAAAATTGCAAAGCATTTCTAGAATAGGCCACGTGATTGAAAAGGTTATTGAGAGAGAGCCGTCTCATAGCTTACAATATAACACACACGAGGCATATTATTTTTATTCTTTTAGAGAGTCAAGACATATGAAATGACTGGCAGGAGTTCTTTATCAGAGCAGAATCCCTGAGAAGTGAGAATGAATGACTCTCTCCACACAAATTCTTTGGCTGCATAAAGGTAACCATGGAAACCCTTACCTGTGACAAGTTCTAATATGCATATACAAGGTTATTTTCTTTTACATTTCATTTCAACAAAAACGTGAACAGAATGGAAAGCATTGAATGACCGGAAACCTCCGGGGCCTACACAACAGTCCTGAACAAAAGCCCATTACATTTCCACAGTGTGTATTTGGCACAAGACGAGAGGACTGTGCGGAATATGTTCACCAATGGATATGACAAGGATTATTAGACATCCTATTATACTTATGGAAACAAATTTGTGATTTTATTTTCCAGCTTAGGAGCCATAGCTGATGCACATCCAATTTAAATAATTTTCACTATTTTTCAGTCAAATAAAACATAGGGAGTAGGAAAAAAAAGTTTCCCCCTAAAGCGTCCTAAAGTCGCTTGCATCTGGGTAAAGCGGGGCCTGGAAGGAGGAGCTGGGGAGAGCTGATCCTCCAGAGAAGCCAAGGCCAGGGTATTTACGCACAGGATTTCTGTAATTGCCAGGTTCATGGATGACAGAACTGTGGAACTGCGTGAAGACCGCTCCAATGAGAACAGGCGAAGGCGGTTTATTCTGGGCTTGCTAGAGCGAGGGAGGCGGCCACCGTCGCTTGTGTTTTGGAAGAGACTCAAAAGCAGGCCGAGGGGTGGGAAAGCTTTATAGTGGAAAAAGGGGAGGTTCAGAGGGGCTGCACTGGAGGCTGTGACGTGGGCAAGCTGGAGGCCAGCTCAGGAGGAGCAGGGCATCCTACCTGGTTGGTTAGGGGAGCACATTGGGCTTTCTCCAGTTCATCCGATGTCAGAAGCAAGGACAAAAATTACAGAAGCTGTGAGGCATTGATCGAGTCCTGACTGTTTTGGGCCAATTGCTATGGGGATTGTGGTTTGGCTTCCTGGACTGGTTGCTTCAGATCGTGGGTTGAGTTCTGTTTTTATAGATGGTCTGGGTGTTGTGCGTCTGCGTGTTCAGTCTCTCAGAACCAAGGCTGTTAGTGATCTCGCTAACTAGCTAAAAAAGCTGGGTCCTACAGCGGACGTATCAAGAAAGGTGAACTGAGCATAGGAAAATGAGTAATAAGAAGAGAGGATGGCCACAGAAAGAGGAGAAAATGAAATAAACGGAAAGAAGTAGGTGTGAACTGCAGTTTGCGGAGGTGAGCAAAGAAAACACCAGAAGCCAACGGGTTGACAGTCTTCCTGTGTCTGTCTTCTCAATGGTGGTGTGCCCATGTGAACACCGACCTTAACACAGCAGGCCATGCATTTTAACTGAAATAAGAAACATTCAATTAAATGGAAATATCAAATACATGGGATAGTTAATTTAATGAAACATGAAAGCCCCTGCATATGTTAGTGGATGTGTGTTACGTTGTGAGAGCATTTGTGAAATGGGCCTCTTCTTCCAAACCCAGATTACATTCTGTGTTTCTCAGGTCAGCCTTGCAGATTGCAATGTCTTTGCTCTGGGACCTGTAGGGAGGGGACACCGCATCTATCATGGAGCATTCAACAGTCCTTTACTGTCTGGTGCATCAGCTCTCTGCCCAGACTTCCCGCAGGTTGCTCTGGTCCTGCCGATCTCCATCGTTGTCTGTTCTCAAGCCCATCTGTGCTGTGTTGGCAGCTGAGAGTTTGCGTGCTGTAACCTGTCTCTGATGTATGTTTTTAAAAACCCCCAAATATAAAGAGTATTAATTTTACGTTTGCATTGAAAAGTTGCAAGGTTACAAGTGATTCTGGAGTGGTAGGAAGTTGAACATGCACATGAGGGACCTCAAGTCAAAGACTGGGACAGGGCACTTGGTCCAGCGTGGCTCCGGCAACCTCAGGCAGACACACAGGATCAGCACCCTGCACATGCTTGGGTCTAGTCTCCACTCAAAAGGGCAGAAAAGAAGGATTTTCACTATATTTTATTCTTTCATTTTGGAAACATTCTTTAATTTTTCCTTTTGAGGAAAACTTGCATCTACTTTGTAAATGTTACATGAGTCCTATGGGCAGCAAAGCAAAGGAGGGAATTAGCGATAAGATATGTTATTTGGTTAATCATTCACAATGTGATTTTTCTTCCCTTAATTTACTCAGTATTGGTAATAAGTAATGTTTTTTACATACTTCATAAAATGTAGGTCTTGAATTTCAGGATAATCCACAACTCAAGGGGGCATTTTTCTTTTGTGTGCTTTCCATCCAAGGGCATCAAAGACTGCACACACAGGCTCAGTCCCGCTGTGCATTTTCTACACAACTCCTGACCCAGCCTGTGGATGTGGGCAAATAGTCGCTCTGACCAGTAGGTAGACCTGGAATTGGCCTGGTTCACAGAGTGCTCAAAGCAGGCGCCTGTTATATATACTCACCAGACACCATCTTCCTCCCAAACCTTAACTTTGACCAGATTTCTCTAATGATTTCTTGATTGTCATATGTGCTATACCCCAGCAATTTCCACTAGGGGCTCTGTTCCCCCTGGTCATCTACTTCATTGTGGGGTGTGGAGGGAAACTGCTCTTTCAACCCCCAGCCACTGGACAGCAACATGTTCGGACAGAGCTCCCCGCAGCCATAATTCGGGGCCTTACTGAGAGGTGGCTCCCAACCTACTTCTCCCAGGAGCTTGGACCCCCTGGCTAGTAAGGCCAGCCTCAACTGAATGTGCAAGCGATTCCCACCAGTCGTGAATGGGACTTGCCAGACTCCCTTACGTGTGGGGCCGGGGTAGGCCCCCGGCTTGGATGGCCTATTCATCCTGGTCCCACTCTTTCTTTGCTCGGTACTGTCTTCCCATCAGCCTACTGTAGATAATTATTATAATATTTATATCCATGGGGATAACAAGGACATGTCCAAGGGAGTGAGTGGAATGGCCATGTACCTTATACACATTGTGGAGACAAGATTCATAGAGACAACGATTCAACTCTTGGCCCCAACAGCAACTAGCTACATGATCTTAAGTAATATTTTGGATCCCTTTCTGCAGCTACGAAATAGGAATGATAATTCTTGTATCTTAATGATTTCGTAAGGATTTAACGAAATAATAAGTGTAAGGTAAGGGAAAGAGAGATAATGTACCTAAAATATCTGGCACAAAAACATAAGTACTGTTAGTTCTTCACTTCCTTTTTAGGAAAGAAGACCTTCTGAAATACGTTTTTACCACCGTACACACATCCTTTCTAAGATCCCATAGCTGCACTGTATATGAATAGTTGATTTGTGTTCTTCACTGTAGTCGTGGAGTGTAAAGCCTCGTGAACTCTGAACTAGCAAATAACGAGCCACTGCTCTCAGGGAAAACATAGGCTTAGCTTCCTGTGGGCCTCCCTCACAACGTTTTCATCAACCTAGCAAAACAGAACCTTGTTTTATATGTATTTTTGTTTAAAGACGTCTTATTTAATATACATTTCTGGTTCGTTAACATTGAAGCTACATCCAAGAGCACTCTGATTCATGCCTGAGCAAAGCTTATCTAACGCATCTGTTCTTTCTGTGAGGCGCGTGACAGTCCTCTCAGGCATGGGGACACTGGACAGCGCTTCCGCACTATGCTTGGGGTCCATTTTAAACAATGAAATTACCAACAAAAAGCAAGAAATGCAAAAAACAGTGACGCTATTTAAATTGCAAAAAGGACACTTGCTTACAGTCTGAGAGCCGAAACCAGAGGCAGTGTGTAGGCTGATTCGACCTCTGCTGGGACCATGCGCCTTGGGCCACTCGAGGTCTTTGTAACTCTGCACATGTCTGCACACGACTGCACAAGCGCCCTCCACGCATACTGATTTTGGGGTTACAGATAAATTTCAGTTAGCAGGCAAATCCACAAATGTGGAATCCACAAATAATGAGGATCCAATGTGTTTATAGACACAAGGATACACATTGTGAGACAGGCAAGCTTCCCTTTCGCTACTGAACGTACACGATTATTGTCGTCAACCAAAGGCATTTATATGGAATGTGCAAACTTCCCAGATGGTGTGCTTCCTTATGCCACTGCCCTGGCTGGACTCTGATTTTCTGAAGTGTTACGGCCAGTGCCAGCTTTGTGGGTGTGTGACCTATGAAGTTGCACGAGGCCCTATGCTCAGAAGGGCCCCACACTGGTTTAATGCTCAGCCGTCACCATCTTTAAATTCTGTATATTTTTGAACAAGGGGCTCCACATTCTCATTTTTCAGTAGATCCTGCACATTATGTATCCAGTCCTACCTATGACAGCCCGTGAAGGCCACAGTATCAGGAAAAGGGGACTCTGGGATCCAGAGAGTGTGGAGGAATACACAGATAAAAGGGAGCAGAGGAGGGGAATTCTTTAAAACTGTTAGGAATTGCTGAGCTCACTCCCAAGCTGCATACATATGGGACTGACTAGAATGAGCCTAGCAAAGGCTTTGAGAACTAAGATACAGTGATCACTGTCCAGGTTCCAGACTGGCCCATGGGTGATGCCCATGAGAGGCCAACCAGAAAGCACTACAGACTTCGAAGGCTAAATTGGTATTGGAACCAGAGCCCACAGAAGGCAGGTCAAGACTCGCGGCTTCAATATCACCAGGTTAACTGCTTGCTAAGACAAAATGATTCAGTATTCTCCAGAAGATTTCAACAGGACCCAGAGTCTCACAACACAATATTCAAAATATTGAGGCTACAACAGAAAATCACCTAACATGTTAAAAACAAAAATAAGAGAATTTAACAACCCTCCAGGGAATGAACGCACATGGTACCACTGTGTGAATGACCTTCCTGCACTCAGAACAGATGTAATTGAATCTTTCAGGGCAGTTATACCATAAAACTTAAATCATTCAATAACAAATATTCATTGAATGCCTAGTCCACCAAGAAATGCCTACATTTTATACAGATTTATTGTCATTTTCCTAGACTAAGCTTTTACTCTTCAATTGAAGGCTGGCACAAATTTAAGCTTCTGCCTTTGCCTACTTGAGAAATGCAGTTCTTAGAATGGAGTTCTAAGCTTGTGAAGCTTCTCAGGTTCAGGATACAGAGGACTATTTTTTAGTTCTTAGCAGGATGCTGTACAAAGGGAGGGCATCAGTCCCCAAACAGATCCAGTGTGCTGGCTGCTTGTATCTCTTGGAGGAGTGTTCCCTGAATTACACTTTGTGCTACTGAAGTAAAGATGACTTCTGACTACTTCACAATCCTGTTCCTCCTTGATCCCCTTTGGCTGCTCCTCAAAGTCCACCTAAACGGGTGCGGACAGGTGTTCAAGGGATGATGGGCTCCACCAGTCTCTTCAACCCACCAGAAGCTTCTTGATCCAGATGCAGACTAGTTTTCTTTTCTGTACGTCGGTCACTGTGCTCTTTTCCAGTGTGGGAGGGTAAAATGTCCCTGGATCCATTTCTTTTTCTAATCAGTGTCATGGCTTTTTCCATTCTCTATTGACAAGTCTATTTCGTCTTTTCTCCTCTTTTCTTTCTACTTCTTTCATGAGCTCTCCTTTGTTTTTCTACTTGTGTTGAGTGGCTCAACTTTCACAGTTCTTTATAGGCTGTGAAATCATCCTTTTCCCATTGGAGCTTGAACAGTCTGCCAGGTTTATCCACCCCGTAAGTGCTGTGGACCTAGGCTCTGCTAGACACCGTTGGAGGGCCCGTGTGCATCAGTGTGCGAAGCAAAGATTCCTGCTCCCGCAAAGTTTACAATCTTGGGGCCTTTGTGATTTTTCTCAGCTATTTGTATTCTCTCGCCATGACAGAGAGACATTTTTCTCATATTATTTGTTTAATTTACAGATTCTGTTTTTCCAGATGTTTGAGGCTGCAACATGCCATGGATATGAGACACCACACACTAAAGTTTGTTTTATTGATAATGACATTGTAATCTTTATCTTATTGTAAAAATTATAGCCTTTTTCAAAGATTTCATTGAACTCAGACGTCCTTATGATATAATCTAATTAAATAATTGTTTAAACCTTTTATACTCTTCACATAAATAAGTGGAACACAGAGATGATACGTAAGCGTACTACCACCTCCCCAAGGCCAATTTACCTCTCTTTCTTAGATTTTTTTCCTTCTCATTTGAAGGTGATTACAATGACCACTTGGATGAAGGCGATCTTATTTATAAAGGGTTACTTCCTGCTGCGTTGAGTAAGTGTTTGATTGTTAGGGATTGCATTCTGCACAAAAGTGTAGGAAAATATGATATAGTAACTTATTTTTGTTGTAGTATTTTTCACTAGATGAAGCAGTCATAAAAGAAGACACTCCAGTTGTAGAAAAGTAAGATCACAATAGATCAGCCAAACCAAGGTCTTCTGTAAGACTTTTATCCAAAGGTTACAGATGAAAGTGTTTTGTTGAACATTTAGCTGATTATCTGAACTTCAAGTATTATTCACATAATGAACTGGTGTGATCTTAATGAAGATGCATGAGTGTTTAACGTTTTCTAAAATATTCTAGCATCCCTGGGCTATCTCCATGAAAAGTTCGACAAGAAGAGACTCATCATTCATTTTTAGTGAAACTCTTTTTACATTTTTATTTAATTGAACCAAACCATATGAAAGAGCAGAATGCTACATTGCACAGCAAAAATTAAAAGACTATTAGTGATCAATACAAAATGTGACTACATTCTTTTTAAATTCCAAATTTTCTGTTCAGTAAAATAAAATTCTGTTTGGGAGTAGAAACAGATTCCCAGTATCTTTCAGCCAAAATGGCTTGCAGTGATGAGGAAGATGTCCTTCTTCATACCAAAAGCACGCAGTATTTGCTTTAAACCAGAAGATAAACACCAAGGACAAGAAAGTTAAACAAAGGATATTGAAAAACAAACAATTTAAAATGAAATGAGTAGCTCCAGCTTTAAATGGCTGCTTCAAAGCAGTAGTGGTCAAGCTGTAAAGGAGGAGCCAGCTGGAGACTAAAAGGAAAGAAGAATGAGATCTTAACACGAGAAAGAACTGGGTTTGTCTTCGAGAATAGGCATTGCTTTCCTACACTCCTGTGGGACTCTACTAAACAGAAGTGGACTCAAGTAGCCTCTGCGTTTGATCAATCAGAAAGGTGATCAGTAGGGTACCAATAAAGAGCAGCTAGATTTTGGTTTTCACAGTGACCACAGGATGCCGAGGGGTTTCCTGAATCAGGAGAGTGCATGTTTGGCTCAAATTGGCCTCTGGGTCACAGGACTGCTGGAAATTCAGTTTAATTTTAATGCAGCCTAGAATTCCCACACAATCCCTAGAGGCCAAGGAGGGGATTAGATTCCTTACTGACCTGTCTGTTTTCAATGCCTGAGGAACTGTGGCCTTCAGATTCAGCTGAGAAAGCCCAGAGAGCCCCAGGAATGAGGTTGTGGTCCAGGCACAACTCACCACCTGAAAGTGCTTTTATACTAAACACTGTGAACTTGAGTGTTCTAGCCTTTCTTCTCTTCCCAGAGTTCCTTCCACAAAATTCTGGAGAAATGCTTCTCATGATGAGATGAGAAATAACGAGAATGCTAGCTGCACGTGAAGAACTGAGGAAGCTGTCTGAAGAGACCTGCGGTGGAGGCTAAGCCCAGGAAGTTTGATTAGACTAAAATGAACAGGATGGTGATGGTTAGCAAGGGTTAAAATTAACTGAAAATGAATGTGCAAGCCAAAGCTTGTCTTTTGAAAGAGCTTCAGACTAGCCCAGGAGTCACCTGTTGTCTTAGGGAAGAGTATGCTGAGAGCAATAAAAGATGACTCATCTAATAATCACAAAGTGATCTATAGATTCAATGAAATGTCAAAATCTCAGCAGACTTTTTTTTTGTAGAAACTGACAAGATAATTCCAAAATTTCTATGTAAACCCAAAGGATCTAGAATAGCCAAAATAACTTTGAAAAGAAAAATTGGAGGACTCACAACTAATTTTAAGACTCTGTGTATTTAAGACAATATAATAGTGATATCAAGATCAACAAATAGATTGATGGAATAGAATAAATATATGAATATATATGAACAACTGATTTTTGACAAAGGTGCAAAGATAATTCAATGGAGAAAGTATACTCTTTTCAATAAATGGTATTGGAACAAATGGATATTCATATACAAAAAAGAAAAAAAAAGAACATTGAACAAAACTTGCAACCTATACAAAAATTAACTGAAACTTGATCACAGTCCTAAACACAAAACCTAAAGTTATAAAATTATAGAAGAAAATCTAGTAAAAGAATCTCTATGAACATGGGTTAAGCAAAGGATTCTCAGATATGACATCAAAAGTACAACACATAAAAAACAAATTGATACACTAGACTTCACCAAAATGAAAAACTTTTGCTCTTTGAGAAACTGTTAAGAGAATTAAAGGTGATCTACAGGTTAGGAGAAAACATCTTCATGTTACATATTTGATAAAGGACTTGTATCCAGAATATGTAAGGAACTCTCAAAACTCAATAAGAAAACAACCCAATAAAAATTTGAGCAAATAATTTGAATACATGCTTTGAAAAATAAAATCTACGGATGGTAAATAAACACATGAAAATAGGTTCAACATCTTTTTTTTTAAAGAAATGAAAAATTAATACCACAAAGAGATATCACTACATATCAAAGGAATGCTTAAATTAAAAAGACTGACCATAACAGGTGTTGTCAAGGATGTGGAGGAAGTGGAGCTCTCTTACAATGCTGATGGGAATGTAAAATTGTACTTCTAATACAACCACTTTCTTTAAACCTGGCTTAAAAAGTATAACACACACCTATCATGTGATATAACCATTCCACTTCTAGGTATTTACCCAAAAGAAATGAAAGCATGTGTCAATTCAAAGACTTGTACGTGAATATTCATATTAACTTTATTTGAAAACAACTCATTTTCAATCAACAGGTAAATGGATAAACAAATTTTGGTATATCCATATAAGGGAATACTATTCAGCAATGAAAAGGAATGAGTTACTTATACTCATACACTATGGATGAATCTCAAAATAATTATGCAATGTGAAAGAAGCCAGACGAAAAAGAGTACATATAGTACAATTCCATTTATATAAAACTCTAGAAAATGCAAACTAACGTTGTAGTGACATAAAGCGCATCAATGGTGAGAGCTCATGCAAGGAGGGATGGGAGAGAAATTACAAAGGGCAATTTTGGAGGTGACAGATATGTTCATTTTCTTGATTTTGGTGACAGTTTCCTGGATGTATACAAATGTCTAACTTACCAAACTGTACATTTTAAATATGTACACTTAATGTACAGTTAATTTTATATCAATTATACTCAATATAGTTGTAAGAGGAAAAACATTTGTAGTCTTTTAATTCCTCATCTTTAAAAAAAAAATCCAATTAGATTATCTCTAAAGACTGAAATCCTGCGACTCTGTTAGGTAAACGTGGCCAAGGAGAAGGCCCAAAAGGTGGAGACATTGCAGTGTTGTTATTGTCTTGTTGGAGCCCTCAGGCAAGACCATACTTTCCTGAGTAATGAGAGTATTTTCTTCTGAAGAGAATGGATGTTAGTCCTGGGTTCTTCTCTTTCAGTCTTCAGCCTAGAGTCAGGGAGAGTCTTCATCCTTCTGGTTCTAACGGCGGGGGTGAGCTACTCCTGGCTACGTACCTGGAGACAGGCTGGAAGGAAACACAAACAGAGCTACAACTACTCAGTTACAGTGACATTGGCAGTAGTAGCAGGAGCAGTGCAGAGATATGAGATCTTGGGACACATGACAGTAGGGCAATGGCGTGGAACTCTCTGGGTTAAAGGGGGCACATCTGAGTTCTAGATACCTTACCAAGTGAGCAGAGCTTCTAGGGAAGTCCTGTGAATCGTGGGGTAGGATGTCAATCTCTTGGATCTCAATTACCAAAGGCGGCCAATCAAGGAGGCCAGAGCAGATCTGGTCGATTAGGTCCCGGGCACATGGGAAGGAGTACTGTTTGGATTAGCGGATCAGCAGAAAAGAAGTATTTGGAAGTACTCCTCTGTTGGTAGCATTTATTCATTGATCTCAGTAAAGGGTTGTTTAACAGGTTAGGGCCCATAATTCAACAGTTAGCAGAGGGGCAGGGATTTCCAGTGCCTTTCTTAACTTTGATCAAGACATGTGCTTTACAAAGTAATGAGGGATGTAGGAAATCATGTTATACTCACGACCTGCACACCACGGTAACCCACAGCTACGCTGTTTCTGCTCGTCTGGCGGCTAACTCATATCTCATCACTCACAGTGCAAGACAGCTTTCAAGGGAAGACCTTGATAACTGGCAAATTAACATCAGATTATTGGCTTGAAATCTCATCTCAGTATCATTTTATATCTTGTATAGTTTAAACCACATGAAACTACTGTTTCATAGGTCAAAAATGGCTTAAAATTAGAATTTTCATATGGTTCAAAGTCAAGAGAAGGAAAGGAAGGAAGAAGAGAATCCAGAATGATGGAGTGGAGACTGAAAGATGGACAGAGAGAAAGGAAGAGCCACAGATGCAATTTCAGGCTATAAGTTTGAATTAAAGGTAATCAGGTGTTTCCCAAATAAAGACTATTAATAAGAACTGCAAATACAATAACTTCAGTTGCATACTCCATAACTGATTAAAGTTGTTTCAAGTTGCTTTGTATTGATTGTCGCTATTATTGGAGTTGCTTCCATGGACCACATATTCCAGCAGATATCAGTCGCTTGCACACTATTCCTTATGGAGAGGAAGAACTCTATAGATACTTTCTGTGGGACTAGAAATTGGATTATCCTGTAGCTATTTCAAGAGATTGTTTCACATGGTTTTTGAAGAGAGAAGGACCAAGTGATTAATGTTCAGGAGGCCCTGATCTAGGACTTAGGGATGCAGCGTTCTTGAGCTCTGGACGACAGCTGCCTTTTCTAAAACTGCTCACATACAGGTGATCAGTGACTCAATAAGTAAATTTATAGAATGAAAAAAAAACATGTACATACAACACACACTCCCTTCCAGTAGTTGTCCATGTGTTGGGAATTAATGGTATTTTCTTGAAGTCTGTAGGTTTCCATGGATACCTGCTATTGATGCTCCTTCCATTCCTGGAATGCATCCCTGCAAAGTAAGGAGGCTGTAGTCCCTCACCAAACAGGGTCGTGTTAACATGGAAGAGGCCTTTGAAGCATTGCAGCAGCCCTGGAAATCTTCCTTGTTGGGTATCATGGAAACGGATGTTCTTGGGACTTGTCTGCATCATGGGTTCCTGAAGTGCATGCTATCTCACTGCTCAGCCATCCCTTCACAGACTGAGTGCGTGTGAGCTAATCTAGGAGTGTGAATTTGTTATCTGTACATGTCATCTTCACACCTACGAGTGGCAAGGGAGATTGGCCTCTCAATAAGAGTTGGCCTGTACGTATCAGAACGTATTAGCCATGTTGACAGTTGTGGCATGGTCACCACAAGCAGGGTCAGAAATAATATTTTCAATGATATTTGAAGCATAATTACAGGTGTTACTTAGGTAGGAAGTGTTGAAACACAAGACTAATCTGACTAAAACACAGAAGTTAAAATCTTGACTCTACCAGTCTCTCTCTCTATCCATCCATCCATCACCTTCTAAGTATGTGCAATCCTAAGAGAGTTATTTAACTTCTTTGAAATTCACTTTCCTCCTTGGTCAAACAGGGATAATATTTGTTAGGAGTTTTCTTGGTAAACATGGTAGAGAACACTACATCACAGAATCGTCCTTATCATCTAACACCTAAAATAATGAACAAAAATGAAGGCAACAACCCCAAAATAAAAAGTCTAAACCCCCTTTTTTTCACCAGCAAACAAACAAGAAAAAGGGACAGTTAGTGTTATCAACCTCAAAAAATGACAGCCAATTTGGAGAAAAAAGAAAACTGAAAGAACAAAGAATTTCTCATGGCAGCTTTATTTTATAGAATTTAATAAGAACATAAATTCAGGAAAATAATAGTCCAAAGGCAAGACAAAAATATACAGAATGAGATGGAACCAGAGAGGCTAAAGAGTGAAAAATCAAGGATCAAAAAATGTGATTATAGAACTAAGAAATAAACTAGAAGTAGGAATAAAAGTTGTGACTGAAAATCCAATTACTGACACAAGTAGAGAGGTAACAAAAGGATAGAATAAGAAAAGGTAAATGAATTAAAGAAATTAGAAAGAAGATACTAAATCTGGGGGCCAGACGTAAGTCAAGAACTGGATAAATAGAACAGAAAAAGTAATCAAAGATATAATACAGAAAATGTACCTAAAATTAAGGAAAGGCAGTGTTGGAGGAAAAATGGACCCCAAATATCACATATATACATGACAGTTAAGTTTTGCCATTCCCCAAAGAGAACAAATTTCCCCAGAGCATAATTCAGAGCAGAAGGAAGGAGCAGTGTCTGCAAGATCTGAGGGAAACGATGTTTCCACCAGCCCACGTCATTATTAAAATTAAAAGCTCCAGAACCACATTTTAAGACATAAAACAGCTCATGGAACACAGGATAGGAACCCTTCTTGAAAACCAGCCTAACAAAAACTACCATTTCATCCCAAGTGCAGTTGACAAAGAGATGAATTCACAATAAAGGCATCACAAGAGGAGAAGACGTAGCAAATCTGGAGGGGTGTCTCCGTCTGCTTCACAGAGAATGCGGCCTCCCAGCGGGGGAAACAACCACGGAAAGATCGCAACCTCAACATCAAAACCATCTTACGAACGACAAAAATCAGAGGGGAAAGCTACAGAACACTGGATCAAGAGGAAGAAGGCTAATTTTCTTACCTTTCATGGCAAAAGTCAAACTGTCTAAACCTCAAAAAAAAACACCAGCTAAAAAATGACTCAAATTTCTTAATGTTTTTCATAATCTTTTTCCTAATCTCAGAGGAATCTTTTAGAGACTAACATATCTCATGACATAAAAAGTTTTACTTGCTTCCTTTACTTTCAAGTTCATTTAAAATTAGAATTTATGCTTTTATTTAAAAATAAATTCGGAACTTTCAGTTTCACTTTGACATGTAAAATACTTAAAAGTAGTCACTACTGTCCCTACTATAAGCAAAAGCTGGAGAAACTGAAAATTAATGACTTTTCTTTGACCCACTAGGGGACTGAGGATGTGGGTAAATCACCCTGAAATCTGGAGAGGCGGGTCGGTCACAGCTGAGAGCTGCTTGCTCGGAGCAGAAGCTGCTGGAGTCAAAATCAGTAGGAACACTTAAACGGTAATTTTGATAAATTTCTAGAGGCTGAGAGTGGTCTAGCTTGAGAATGAGAAACTCCTTGTGGGCCACAGTCTTACAGGGGAGTCTCCACGCTGTCTCCAGCTTTACCTACAGAAATTCTACGAGACTATCGCAGTACAGATCTGAGAAAGACCCTCCAGGTCCTGGTAGGGAGAGGGCAAGATTACTCATCGCGCAGCACACCAGAGCATTCTCCATCACAAAGGAAAGACCTTACCAGAGCCTGACCCAAACCAAGGGAATGCTATTCTCCACCTCCAGCCCCCTCCAGCATCCCTGTCTCCCTTTTGTCAGGGCTTTGAGGAGACAGGTGGGGACCAGCAGCCAGGGAAGGGGGTAGGGGAGGAGGGAAAAAAGCTATACCCCTGGAGAATCCCTAGTGAGGTCACAGCCCCAGACTCAAGCTGACCAACACCGATGCTTAACTGAAGGCTTATAAAACTCTTCCTCTCCCACACCTTACCCGACTCCAGGACGGTAATGGTGGAGTTTAGCTCAAAAAGCTGCAAGACAAATCTCTCCGAGGAGCAGTACCTGGGAAGCCCAAAGGCAAGACAGAAGCAGAAGACAAGGTCAACAGAGGACTTCGAAGCCTCCAGGACCTGGAGCCTCAGCAAACATTAAACACATTGACATTGATGCTCATGCTAAGGGCCCATCTATCTCTTCCTGCTACCCAAAACAGCTTGTCCAACTTTCAAAAAGTCATTACAACGCACACTAAAAGGTAAGAAAGAGCAGTCTAAGAGATAAAGCAATGATCAGAATAAGCTTCTGATATAACACAGATGTTGAAATTATCAGACAGGGAATTTAAAATAGCTGTGACTTGTATTTAAGGGCTCTCATTGAATAAGCAGAGGATTGCCAGGATATATGGGTAAAGGAAGCCGATTGAAATTCTAAGAAAGAATCCAAAGGAAAAGCTAGACATGGAAACTGTCACAGAAATCAAGGCTATCTTCAATGGGCTCTCAATAGACTTGACATAATTGATGTAAGATTAAGTGAACCTGAAGATAGGTCCACAGAAAAGTAGCTGAAAACTGAAACACAAAGACAAAAAAGGATGGAAAGAAGAGTCCCCAGACCAGAACATCCAAGAACTGCAGGACAATATCAACAGGTGTGAGAAACTGCCAAACCACCTTCTAAAGTGCCTGGACCATTTACATTCCCAACCAGTAATGAATGAGAGCTCCTGTTCTTTGTATCCTTGTCAGCAACTGGTATTGTCATTTTTTTGGGATTTAGCTGTTTTAATAAGTATGTAGTGATATCTCATTATTGTTTTAATTTATTTTTAATTCCCTAATGGCATATGATGTTGAGCATCTTTTCCTATCCTTGTTTTCCATTCATCTTTCTTATTTAGCAAGATGTATGTTCAGATCTTTTGTCTGTTTTTTAACCGTTTTTTTATTGTTGAGTTTTAAGAGTTCTTTGCATGTTTTCTCTCACTCTGTGTCTTTTATTTTTCTTTCCCTAACAGTATTTTGCAGAGCAGAAGTTTTTAATTTTAATAAGATCCAACTTATCAATTTTTTCTTTTATGGATCATGCTTTTGGTGCTGTATCTAAAACCTCATCCCAATCCTAAGGCCACATAGATTTTCTCTTCTGTCTTCTTGTAGAAGTTTTATAGTTTTGCATTTATGTTTAGGTCTATGATCCATTCTGAATTAATTTTTTGTGTAAGATGTAAAATTTGTATCTAGATTCATTTCTTTGCATATAGACATCCAATTGTTCCAGCACCATTGTTGAAAAAACTATCCTTTCACCATTAAATTGTCTTTGCTCCTTTGTCAAAGATCAGTTGTCTGTCTGTATTTCTGTGGGTTTATTTTCAGACTCTCTATTCTGTTCCATCTATGTGTCTGTTCTTTCACCAATACCACACTGATTTGATAATGATAGCTTTTTAGCAAGTCTTAAAATCTGGTAGCGTGAGTCTTCCAACTTTGTCTTTTTCTTCAGTATTATGTTGGCTATTCCAAGATTTTTCCTTTCCCATATAAATTTTACGTTCAGTTTGTTGATATCTACAAAGTGGTTTGCTGGGATTTTGTTCGGGACTGCACTGAATCTATAAAGTTGGGAAGAATTGACATCTTAATAATGAGTCTTCCAATCCATGAACATGGAATATCTCCTCATTTGTTCAGATCTTTGATTTCTTTCACAGTTTTTTTGTTTTCTACATACAGATCTTGTACATATTTTCTTAGATTTATATCTAATATTTCATTTTTTGATGCTATTATGAATGATATTGCTTTTTTAAAATGTCAAATTACAATTGTTTATCGCCAGCATATAGAAAAGCGATTGACTTACGTGTATTAACTTTGTATCCTGCAACCTTGCTATACTCACTTATTTGTTCCAAGAGAGGTCTTTTTTTGGTTGATTCTTTGGGATTTTCACATAGATTAGAATGTCATCTGTAAATAAAGAGTTTTATTTTCCTTCTTTCCAACCTGTATTCTCTCCTTCCTTCCTTCCATCTATCTGTCTATCTTGTCTGTCTGTCTTACTTTCCTACCTAGGACTTCCACTATGATGTTGAATAGGAGTGATGGGAGAGGATATCCTTGCCTTGTTCCTGATCTTAGGGGGAAAGTATCCAGTTTCTCGCCATTAGGTTGTCTACAGGTGTTGTTTGGTGGATGTTCCTTTTCAAGTTGAGGAGATTACTCGGTATTCTTACTTTGGTGGGTTGCATTTTAAATGTTTAACCAGCTTTATATACTTGAAGTAAATCTCACTTGGGTGAGGTGTATAATTCTTATTACACATTGTCTAGTTGCCAGTATTGTCAATTTGACTTACTAGTATTTTGCCAAGGATTTTCCTAATAAAGTTCATGAGACACTGGTCTATAGTTCTCCTTTCCTGTAACGTCTTTATTTGGTTTTGTTGTTATGGTAGTGCTGGCCCCAATGAATGAGTTAAGTTCCCTCCGCTTCTATTTTTGGGAAGAGTTTGTGGAGCATTGGTGTCATTTCTTTCTTAACTTTTTGATAGAACTCCCCAGTGAAACTATCTGGATGCTGTGAGGTATATGAGAACACTCTGTACTATCTTTGCAATTTTTCTATAAATCTAAAATATTGTGAAATAAAAAGTTTATTAAGAGTATAGATTCAGGGGCCAGGCTCGTGGCACAGCAGTTAAGTTTGCACATTCCACTTTGGCAGCCTGGGGTTCCCCGGTTCAGATCCTGGGTGTGGACCTACACTCTGCTCGTCAAGCCATGCTGTGGCAGGTGTCCCACATATAAAGTAGAGGAAGATGGGCATGGGTGTTAGATCAGGGCCAGCCTTCCTCAGCAAAAAAGAGTAGGATTGGTAGCAGACGTTAGCTCAGGGCTAATCTTCCTCAAAAAAATAAACAAATAAAAAAGAATATAGATTCAAAATGTCATCTATAAAATTACATCTCTATGCACCTGTCTATATATCACATGCTATTGGTGTGTGTGTGTGTAGTGATGTGTAGAATGATGTTCACGTATTAAAGATAGTTACTTCAGGGTTGAGTATTTGCATATTTTGTAACTCTCTTCTTTTTGATTTCACTGTAAAGAAGATGTGCATTTTTATCCAAACGGTAATGTTGCGCTAAAATAGTGAAGGGTCTCTGCTAACTGCTAGTTGCGTGGAAGCATGTGGTGAAGGGCATTAAGTTCTAGTTTATTACTCACCACGTAATGGACTCTTGGAAAGATGATTACTACTATTTTGTTGCAAGTACTTTAAGTTCTGACCCTGCTAACCTCTGCAGTCTATTTTATCATGTTTCCCATCCCACAGTTGATGCTTCAGTGTACCATATGGTGTGCCATCCATTCCAAAGACACAGTATGTGATGATTAAGAGTCTGAGCCGTCTCGTCCAATATGCTCAGGATTGTGGCTCAGCCCCGCTGCTTTCAGCCTAGCCTGCAGGCGAGTTCTTCCACCTCGCTAGGCTTCAGTCCCTTCGCGAGCAAAAGGAAATTATTATATTATCTGCCTCATAGTGTTATCGTGAGGGTTGGATGAGACTCTGCATGTAACAGAGTCCTAGCCCTTGATAAGGGACAGCTTTTACCAGAACCGCCATCTCCTCCACTCCCACGGCTACCCCTGCTGCTATGCCTGCTAATGCCATCGCCCCTTCACCACCTTCTGCAGTATTGTGTATGTGGCGGCTTTGCTTAGAACACTCACTCACGTTTTCATTTTCCCAGTCCACTGTTCACTTTTCCAGTGATATGCTGGTAAATGTTTAACAACTGATTCTGAGAAAAATAAAATGACCCTCTGATTTGTAAAGGTTGCCAATTCCCACGGTGTAAACACTTTCACCATAGCTGATTTCAAGTTACCAACAGGGCAGCACTGAATGTAAAGTTGAGAAGAGAAGCGGTAGCAGTACTGTATAGTGTTTCTACTGTAGATTTATTAGATGTAAATAACCTCAAGAGTATGGATAACAGAAAAATATGGTGCAATAATTAGGAAGTGATGAGTTTTGAATATTGATTACCTTTGTATATAATTTAATTTGATTATTACTTTATATAGTTTAATTTTTAACAAAGATTGTGTTCAACAACCAGTTTGCAAAATTCCTAAAAATTTTGCCAGTCCTAGTCCAATGTACTGTCAGACTTATTTGACCTACTAATTTATCCTCACCTCACAATCTTAGCTCAGACATTGCCTTCTCTAGGTAGCCTTTACTGATGGTCAAAATGGGATGCTGAATGAAAGAATCATTGTCACAAAATACCTATGGCTTGTGGTATTTTTTGGTCCAGGATACAAAATTAGAATCAGAGTTGTTTTTGTCCTTTGCCCATGCTTTTCTCCCCAAACCCCATCCTTCTAAATTTTACACAATATTTTTTTACTTAAAAAATACATTTATATAAAATATATACAAATTAAAAATGTTAAACATTATATATGCAGATTTCAGAGAAGAATGCCCCCTTAGAAAGGGTGAACTAATTTTAGATGGAGTGTACTTTTAATACTATTTCCCAGGTTTTCCATACAGTTCTCAGCCCATCTCACCTGCACTTGGCACCTTGCGTGTCTTCCTGTTCCTGCCCCAGCTCCTGTTGATTTCCGTGAACTCTGCTCACATTTTTGTACATCTTCTCAAATTACCTAAACTCGGTTTGCCATCTTTTCCCTGTAGGGATCTGGCTGATACATTATCTTTGTCAGGCTTTAAAAAATATTAATGTCATGTTATCCTTGTAAAATCAATGAGGAAAATAGTGTTTGGTCTGAGAAGGGAGATTAGAAACTGACTTCTTTTTCTTTCACTTTATGTTCTTTTTATCATTTGGTTTTTAAAAAACAATATAAAGAAAAAAATTAAATGCATCTGAAAGATTTTTATAGTTTTCTTTTTCACCCATAAAAACTTTTGCTATTACAATTTGTTCTAATATTTACTAAACTTTTGGGCAACGAGATGATGTTCCACTGTTTCAATTTATCCTTCTTTGGTCACCGGTGAGATTCCACAGTATGTATCACTAAGTTCTTCAAATTCAAGAAACAGATTCTGTCTACCTTAAATAAGGAGAGAGGAGGTCATTGAAAGGACACCGTGGCTCATGGCACATGAGATGGAAGAGCAGCACGCGATATAAGCATTCTCTTCTCCTGCAGTGCTGCCTTCACTTTCCACCCTCGCTGTCTCACTCGGGGTAACGGCGCCCAGGCCGAGTCTGGTTGACGTTGCACAGGTCACGTGACACACATTGTGGTCAGCAGTGCACGGCTGGTTCGCTGCTGCTGGCTGCAGCCCAGTTGCGTGCAGTGGGGACGCAGCCCTGCAATGAGAAGGTGCCGGGCATGCAAGGGCAGCAGCGAGTGCCTGGTTTTCATGTTTTTGACCGTTTGTGTTATTTCCTTTGAAAATTGCCTGTACAAGTTTGACTATTTTTCTATTAGAATGTTGGACATGGCTTAGAATGGTTTATTTGAAGCTCTATTAATCGTTTGGCGTGTTTGGTGAAAATAGTTTTTACTATTGTGTCAATTTCTTTTAGCTTAGTTTTTTACGTTTTAACATAAAGAATGTTTATATGTGGTTAAACGTTAATTTTAGTCCCAGAAATTTGCTGTTAAACACAAATACAGAATTAGAGGCCAAATGTAGTCCTTAATTAAATTTCAAATCTAACAACTTTACAGTCTTTTCAGTGGATGCAGGAAGATGTTTTCTTGCCTCTTTTCTCATTAAGAAGATAGGATTTATGGTGTTTAACCTACAGTATTATTTTTCTCCCCATAAAATATGATATGCAAACCAGAATATTTAGCAGACTTTATTGACAACTTATAGTTGATCCCTAAGTATCCTTACTCAAAGTTTTTTCCTTAGGTAATTTTGAAAACATTATTCTGATTTTCACCTATCTAAAAAAAATAAGATATCTGAGTCTTTGATAGAAAAATACTCATTCAATTTTCTGAATTTGCATGTGTAAATACAAAACAAATATTTTATTTAAAAAAGTAGAACATGATCTCTCCTTACAATAGAGTTGCAATAATTAAAAATTATCTTATGATGTTTAGTGAATTGGAGAAAGTGAATTTGCTTCTCGTTCTTTGTCTTTTCAATCCCTTGTGGGATTATCAAACCTGCTGAATTTCTGGGATGTTGTTTACCCCATGTTTTTGAACATTAAATGTTACAAACATTCTCATTATCATGAATTTGAGCATAGAAAAATCCAGATTGAATTGCATAATCTCACCCTTTTTGTTAAATTAATATTTAAAGTGAATACATATAAAGACAATCATTTATAACTTTCTGTGGATCGGGTTGATGCTTTCTAAACAAGAAAAGATGTATAAATTTATTGCATATATGCACATCTAAATCCCAGGATTCTGAGTGCAGTAAAGTAAGTAATGGGAACAAAGCCTTTAACGGCTAAAGAGATTGATGAATTTGTGAGGGATATGGGAGTCTGCTCTCGCTATACTTCATTAGCCACAGGTGGTAACTTCTGCTCAAAATTCATGAGGCTGGTTTTGTTTGATTTTTTTCTTTTAGCTTTGTAAGAATTCCTGTTCTTGCCTTTTAATAATTAATGTAGAGAAGGTCTCTTATTTGTGAGCAAGAATATTTGCTCACTGCCTTGAGGGCTAAGGAAAGAATTAAAGATTTGATTAAGAAATAAATACTTTCACTACATATACCCTTTGTGCATTGTTTTAATTAATTTACATAATTAGTACAGCATACGATCATGTAAGCTGTTCATTGATTTCCTCTGAATTCTAGAAATAAATTTTAAAAAGACCCAAAGTTCAAAGAGCAGTTTTAATGTTGAATTTATATTTTTATTAATTTGACAACCAAAAAGCCTCATGATTGGCAAGTTTCAAATGTCCTTGTGAGATAGTAGAATGTTATAGATCAACGCATTCCATGTTAACAGATTTCATGAGTAATTTTGCTTGCTCACTTTTATCAGAAATAATGATGGATGTCAGTACCTTGGATATTTTATTTTGTATCATATACCTGCTTCTACTCTGGAAAACAGATCCACACAATTTGATCCAACTTTATCTTACTCTTTAGAAATGAATTAATCAGAAATGCACCGGCCTAGATAATCACAATGAGCCCAAAGTTTATGGTCACGTTTCTCCTCTGCTCCAGGATGAAGCTTGTTAACTTTGCATCATCACGTTCTTATCAAGCTCTCATTTCTTCTTTGAACTTAACTATGTCTAAAAAACTCAACTTCAGATACAGAAATTCCCTTCAGAGGCCAACCCTCAGATCAACAGCAGATGTCTAAGCCTGTAGCATTTCCACAGTAACATATGATAACCATAGTTTGTCATGATTACTTTTTGGAAATTTTCAGGTTTTTTCTTCCTTAACTCAACTGTAATAGTGAGTCTTATTGTTGATGAAATGTATTCAGATAGATTTTGAGGAATTTGAACTCTCTTTTTACCAAAAATATTACATTATTGGATTTTATGAAGAGTCTTTGCTTCATGAACCAAGTAGTTCCACACCTCAATAGCACCACATACCTTCATATAAGGTAGCACAGGGTGTCCAGCCCCATGGCCGAGTGGTTAAGTTCGTGCACTCTGCTTTGGCGGCCCATGGTTTCACCTGTTTGGATCCTGGGTGTGGACCTAGCACCGCTCATCAAGCTGTGCTGAGGTGGTGTCCCACATGCCACAACCAGAAGGACCCACGCCTGAAATACACAACTAGGTACTGGGGGGCTTCCGGGAGGAGAAGGAAAAAGAAAAGATTGGCAACAGATGTTAGCTCAGGGCCAATCTTTAAAAAAGTAAAAAGAACTTAGCACAGCATGATTTATATAATTACGTTGTAATCATTTAACTCATATGTGCGTATTCCAGTAGACCAAGAGCTACATGAGAAGAGACTTCCATTTTCAGTGCTCACTGTGACCTTGCCAGCTTCTAGCGCAGTGCCTGGATTCTGTAGTCACTTGGTGAATATTTGTTGCACTGTGAATGAATCCTTTGTGTTGTTGCTCTTCCAAACCAGGAATTACATGGTTAACATACGTTATCCTTGGAAATTTTGACATGCTCTTCTCCCATATTTTGGTGCCCAGTCTTTCAGTCACTATCACCTTTTTCTGAAATATTGTTTTCATCTAGCTATTATGATGCAAATTAAGTTCATCTGAATTTCCCACCTTGCAATGTACCAGAAAGTGTTTTCCAGGCAAGATTTTATGAAATTCATAGAAAGGATATAAACACATGCCTTTGCCCTACATTTTCTCCAAATCAAATTTTAGATACTGATTCCTTAATTACATACTCTCGAAACATTCTGCATTTCATTTCTTTCTATGGGAAATTTTCCAGCAATAAACAGAAGAGATATTTTTCTGGCTGCTTCTGTAATTTATAATTAAGATTTAATAAATTAGACATGCTGTATTAAATAAATTGTAATTAAAAAGGACTACAAATTTTATGTAGAATATGAATGCATGTTTCATAATGGGATAAAAAATCAGACATATTCAGGGTTTTTTTTTCTTAATAATGCTAATGTACACACTGAAGAATTATTTGTACTTAAGTTTTTAAAATTTTATTTTGATTCTCCTGACTTGAGGTCATGTGATTAAAATTTCCTTAAACAAAAATTAGAATTCTAGCTTGTGGAAAATACACTCTCTTAGATAATGAGCCATGATAAAACTCTAAATTTACTGTCTCGGTAAGTTTTTATAAAGTTTGAAAATATTTGACCGTCTAGTTTGTAGGCTCTCTGGAAGCCTTTTCCTTCCATGTAGGTTAAAAATCTATGCAGCAATGCTCATGCCAGAATGGAAAAGGATTATTCAGTTATGTTCTCCAACATCCTCTGAGAGTCTTTGATCTGTATGACTACATGCCAGTTTTAGAGAAATGCTAAACTCGGTTATGGCATACAAGGACATAGAGATGAGTTCTCTTCCTTCTGACCTGGAGGAATTCATATCTCTGTAAAGAGCAACAAAGTGGGTCCCTTTATTTTTTTATATTGAAAAATATGACAAAATATTATAATGTTGCTTTTCAAGTGTGAAGGAATGACTGCCCTATTTTTCTTGATGAAAATTATGTCTGTGATTGTCACTATTATTTGATAGATTTTGAACAAACTGCTTGACTGCCTTTGAAAAATAAGGAATCCCAGAATGGGCCATTAAAGTAATCCTGAGAAGACAAACCAGCTGATATTGGGAATTCCCGGGATGGGCCAGGTTGGGGATAACAAATAAGGGGCACATTACATGTCAACTTCAATTGAATGCTGGTGGGTACTGTAGGGGAGCAGAATTTGCTACCCCAAAATGTATCTCTTTGGCTTGATTGTTTTGCGGAACAAAAGACTCAAGAAGAAACTTTGACCTCCCCCCAATTGCCTATGCCTAAAATAGTTTAAGATAGAAGGCCTGATTCAGAAAGGAGCTATCACCATAGATAACTGTAGTGTAATATAAACTAGGTGTGGTAGACAGGGAGGAACCTGGCAAGGCTTATTTGATCAAAGTCCTCTCCATATCTCACTGTCTTTGCAAGGCATTGCAAACATTTGTTTACCAAACATTTGCTCTTCCATCTCCATGTAAATTTCTTTCCTCCCCTAAGAAGTCTCAAACCACTACCTCCAACATCCTCCTTTGTCTTTAGCTGAAGATGGTATTTAGGGTGGTGGCTTTGGCTATTTTGGCAAGTTACTCAGTTTTCCTGGGTTTCTTTCATGTATACATGTTATTTGATTTTCTCTTGTTATTCTGTCTCATGTCAATTTAATTCTTAGACCGGCCAGAAGAACCTAGAAGGGTAGAGGAATGGTTCTTCCTGCCCTATAGTAGCTTCCTGGTTCACAGCATTGAGGATTTTGGAATTGTGTTAGATTATCATTATCTGCCATCGGTAAGTATAAGGGTGAGAGCTCTTTAAACTACACAAAAATAAAGACAGAAAGAAACAGAAATATTCAGAAACTGCTGAAGGAAATTTCAGATACCTGTTCCCCTTGAGGACATCTAAAGTAGAAGCAACAATCAAGCTCCTACCTAATCAGCATCTTGAGTAGGGTGCCCCAGAATCTACTCTAGTGTTCTCTTATAGACACTGAAGTTTGAGAATTCACTCCTCTATTTAAACATGGTGACTTATTTGCTTAGAAGAGTCATTCTCCAAGTTGACTCCACATTACAATCACCTAGGGAGCTTTAAGAAACTGCTGATGCCTGGGTTTCATTCCAGACTAAATAAATCATCATCTTTGGGACTGAGGCTTCATATTTTTAGAAAGCTCTCCAAGGTGTAGCCAGGATTGAGAATCACTGAAAACTTCTTGTAACAGCAAAACCAGATGGTGACTGAGCACATGTACTTCTCTCTCTTCTCTTTCAAGTTCCCATTGGAAGGTAGAAAAATGTTTAAATAATAATGTATGTAAGTTCTGGAAGAGAAGTGACATCAGAGGTCTAAGCATTGTAAGATGTTTTACAAGATAAAAACATACAGAATTAATTGGTGATGAAATCTAAGCAGAGGAGACCACAGTGCAAGACACCGAGAGTGACAAGCTCACATTCAATCAACACGAAGATAAAAGAATCACATTCTTAACAAATGGGATGGCTGTGTCCTTCCCAGTTCCTGTTTTATTACATAAAGGGGCTGGGAGCAGAGACTTGAAGAAAAGAGCAGAATTACAGCTATTACCAGAACTCTCCTAAACACACAAAAGAGGGGAGAGGGGAAGGGGGGGATTGGGGAAGACAGAGAATGGCATTTTGCTTAGAAGCACAATTGACTCAAACTTTCTGCCCCCAGCGTGAAGCCCTCCTTAGCTCCCAGACACAGGGCACCCTGCTTCTCCGGGAAAGTCTCTCCACACACCCTCATCACTTACATGGAAGCTGAAGTTTCCCTCCCACACACGAGAGGCTTTGGGAGAAACAGACCCACACAATTTCCAAAGTTGTGCTTAAGAAACTAGTCCTTCATTTATTTCTATGGAGGTCAGTAAAGGATAACCATACTTGTTAGGCGTTCTTTCAGACAATGGAAGCCTTAAACGGTAGAGGGCTTTGTTGTTAGCCAGCTCTCAGAATCAACAGGAAGTCTGGAGAAGCAGGCTCAGAGAATGGGCAAGAACCTCGTGTGCAGTGCATTAGCAAGAGTCAGTGCAGGATGCTGCCACTAGTTCCCCCTCAACTCAGCACGTACCTCCATGCCACCGGGTTCAACTCCACTGACGCTGATGCAAATCATCACACACAAGATGATGGATCACCCACCCATAATCTTCTGTTGAGGTAGGTAAGCCCATCCTCCCTCCTGGTTTGAGATTTCCCTCAAGAGTCAAAAAATGTTTTAAGTCAAAGAAGCCTAAAACTGAACATTGATCACAATCAAAACTAACACCCATAAATTAGAAAACAAAGCTTACAGAACAACTGACTTCAGTGAGGAGAAAATGAGTAATTTAGAGAACAGAAGAGAATCTTCATATTTTTCCAATTAAGACATTTATAGAAATTTGATAGAATTTTCATCTATAGTGTAAGCAAGAAAATACTACTATGAATAAGGGAAAAATATGGAAGAGTAGTTCCCTGAAGATTAGATATCTATATATGGTACAAATAAAAAGTTATTGAAAATTAAAGAAATGTTAAGAGACTGTAAGATTAGGCCCAGGGTTTAAAAAGGCATCTAAGTCAAGTTCCAGAAGAAGAATACAGAGACTAGAGAGAAAAGAAAATGATAAATAAAATAAATAAGATTAAAAAAAATCAAAGAACAATTCCCGGTGTGTCATAAATATACAATCTTTGGTTTGAAAGAGCTCACCAAGAGTATTGTAGAATTGATGAGAAAACTGCCTATACCTCGTCAATTCCTAATGAAATCAGATCACCAGGGAAAAAGAAATTCCTGAGAGTATCTAGAAAAAGCAAACAGCTTACCCACAAAAGAAGAGAATCAGAACGATACAGTTTTCCCATATAATTTCTAACATTTCCATAGGATTCTTCTAGTTTCCATCTTTTGGCTGAAATTACCCATTTGATTTTGCATGTTGTCTACCTTTTCCATTAGGGCCCTTAACGTACTAATTACACCTCTTTTGAACCCCCGTCTGAAAGTCTCACCATCTGTGTTGGACCCGGTTCTGGCTCTGACACCTGCTTTTTCTCTTCAAAGTGGTCTCTGCTTTTCCTCTGCCTTGTGATGTTTTTTTGAAAACTGAGTGATAGGGAGTTAAGTAAATCGATTTTATGCTCAGAAATGGGTACTCCTTTTCTTCACTTAGGGCCAGTGGTTCTCAGTCTGGGATGATTTTGGCCCCTCGGAGACATTTTTGGTTGTCACCACTTGGGGGTTGTGCTGCTGGCATCTAGAGGGTAGAGACCAGTGTGCTGCTAAGCATCCTACAATGGATGAGACAACTCCCAGACAAAGAATTATCCAGCCCAAAATGGTATAGAGCTGGGGTTAAGAAACACTCTTTTAGAGCAAAAACTATCATTGTCCAGACATAGAAAAATTGATTTGGAGGACCAGCGCACAGAACAGTCAGTGAAAGGGTCTTGGGATTCTGTGGGTCTGAGTCCTGGTTCTGATATGAATCTATCACAAATCCAAGTATCTTGATCAAGGATTCAGTCCAGATGGATTTAGTATGGCTTATTTTCTAAGTAAAAACCAATTTGAAATAACCACTAATGCATTAGCCAGAGAGGGAAGAGGAGAGAAGGGCTCTGGATGTAGGTCAAGCATCACTTACATTTTAGTAGAGAGCCGTGATCATGAATAGAACGGCTCTAAAGATTTCCTTTAACTGTGTGACTCCTTGTGAGTTTATATCTGCAATTTAATTTGACTGTTTCTTTTGGACTCGGATTAACTCCTTTAAAGAGTTTCCTCAGCCATATCAGAAACACTTGGACCTCAAGAAAAAGTGGCTTCCACACAGCTACCTTTTGAAAGTTTAGATTCTGAACTGCCAGACCTGGCTCACTGTAAAACAACTCCACTGTGAAGCAACTCATTTTTCCTGGCCCGCTGAGGAGAGATCTGAATGCTTAGCTGCCCTTTATAGTCCCTCCTTGCCTCTTCAGTAAGATCCCTTCTCAAGGTGGCGGTATGACTTGGCCCTGACCCTTGTCCTCCCAACACATCAGCGTTTCCATGAATCTTCAATGGGAAAAGGACTCTTGTAGTTCGAACTGTTGATAGATGCTCTTCTTCCTTAAGTAATTCTCCTAAGCAGCACCCCTATTTTAAAGAATCTGGCCTTATTTATGGACCCAGCTTAGAAACAGAAGGAGGGAAATTAACATTTAATGAGCATCTGCGCTCTATCTGGCTCTGTGCTAGGCACCATGTGCATACAGGATATCTCACCCAGGGCTGGCCATACCTCTAGAAGGTAGATGATGATACTTGCATTTTATACGTTTATGGAACTGAGGTCCTAAGGGAGTTAATGCCTCGTCCAAACTTACTCAGCCATGAGCAGATAATCTGGGATTTAAACCCAAAATATCTGCTTTTAAAGGGTTTTTTGTTGTTGTTGTGGGAATAAAAAGGTGAGAGGAATCTTTTAGATTTGGGAGAAGGTGACCTTCAAGGAAGAGAAAGACATGGAAATTCAGGGAGCGAGTAAGCAGGGCTTTGTAAAATGAAGGGTTTTGTCTGTTTGTTTGCCTCAATATGAAGTGTAAGGACTGTGTCTAGGTTATGGTCTTTGCTCGGTTCTATAGCCCGGGGTACATGCTTGATAGACTCAGGAGACTGTTCAATTGCAAGGGACCTTAATAGGACACGCCATATCACAGCGTCACAGGTAGTTTAGCTGGACTGGTCTTTAGGTCTCTATCTTCCAGCTCAGTCTTTCTCATTTTGCAGATGAGGAGACTGAAGTCAAGAAACAGAAAAGAGAAGAGGTGTTGAAGATTTGATATGTGTCAGACTCAACTAGCCACTTCATAGGCACAAGTACTTAGAAATAAATATAAGGTTAAAATTCAAGTGTATATCTAGATTCTCAGTTTTTCTCTTCAATCCAATGCATTGCTTCACAAAGATTATATGTTAATAGTAATACTATATTGCATAAAACTTGCATATACTTATACTTGCATAAAACTAGACATTTGCAGTTTGCTCTTACATATTTTATCTCATTTGAACTTCACAATCACTGTTGACATTAAACAGGGCAAGTATTTTTATGCTTGTTTATTGATGGAAGATGCCGAATGTCATTGAGTGTCTTGCTAAAGATATCATAACTAGTAGGTAGGAGGAGCAGGAATAGAACTGGGTGTTTGGGATCCTAACTCAGCAAATCCCAGAGATAACATCCTCAGCTTTGTTCTACTGGGGACAGCAGCGCAGGAGGTGGAGAAGAAGCAGTAGCTGGAGACCTGGGCTCCTGGCTGCCAATAATTATCTGTAACAAATACCCTCCCTTCTTTAACGTTTACTTATCTGCAAAATTAGGGAATTGCATTAGATGGTATCTAAACTCTAGTCTAGTCTGAGTATTAAACATATTAATATTCAGTCATGTGACTATAAGAATATATTAAAAATCAGAATTAAACCAAGTAAAACACTTCCTTAGGTTTATCAAACGTTTATGCACCTGTGTTCAGATTTAACATGGGAAGAGTGTGCAAATCCACTTTCAGTTTTGTTTAATGCTCTGGTAGTTTATCTTGGATTACCTTATGGCTCATTCCTACCTGAAGGTTGTCAGATGCTGCAGTAGAAGCTGTGATAAGAAAAAAGTTGGCTCCTACAACTCAACAATAACAACAAACAGCCCAACTTAAAAAATGAGCAGAGGACGTGAAAAGACATTTCTTCAAAGATGATATACAGATGGCCCACAAGGATATGAAAAGATCAATGTCACTAATTATTAGGGAAATGCAAATCAAAACCACAGTGACATATCACCTCACACCCATTAGGATGGCTACTATTAAAAAAACACAAAACAACAAAACAGAAAATAACAAGTGTTGGTGAGGGTATGGAGAAATAGGAACATTTGCGCATTGTTGGTAGGAATGTAAAATGGTGCAGCCACCATGGGAAACAGTAGGGAGGTTCTTCAAAAAGTTAAAAATAGGGGCTGGCTCCGTGGCCTAGTGGTTAAGTTTGGCACACTCTGCTTCAGTGGCCTGAGGTCATGGGTTCAGATCCTGGGCACAGACCTACACTGCTTGTCAGCCATGCTATGGCGATGACCTGTATATAAATTAGAGGAATATTGGCACAGATGTTAGCTCAGGGCTAATCTTCCTCAGAAAAAAAAAGTTAAAAATAGAATTACCATATAATCCAGCAATTCCACTTTTGGATATATCCATGAAAGAATTGATAACAAGGTCTCAAAGAGATATTTGTACACCCATGTTTATAGTAGCATTATTCATGATAGCCAAAAGGTGGAAGCAACCCAAATGTCCATCAACAGGTAAATGGATAAACAAAATGTCTATACACACAACAGAACATTGTTCAACCTTAAATAGGAAATTCTGATACATGCTACAACATGGATGAATCTTGAGGACATTATGCTAGTGAAATAAGCCAGTCACAAAAAACCAAATACTGTATGATTCCTCTTATGAAGCATTTAGAGTAGCCAAATTTATAGGAACAGAAAGTTGAACAGTGGCTGCCAGGAGCTGGGGGGAGAGGGAAACGAGGAGCTGTTTTTTAATGGGTATAAAGTTTCAGTTTTGCAAGACGAGAAAGTTCTGGAGCTGGTTGCACAACAGTGTAAATATACTTAACCCTACTGAGCTGTATAGTTAGAATTAGGTAAGATGGTAAATTTTATTTTATGTGTTTTTTCACACAATTATATTAAGAAGACGGTTATGCAATCTTCTTTTTTTCAAGTATCTATATGTAATATAGATATAAAATATAAATGTAAATCTATTGTATATAAAATATATAAATTACTATATATAAATATAGAAAATATATTTAAAAATCCACGGTCAGCTTCCTGTGGTGACAGAAGCTTAGTTCTGCTCAATGGCAAGGAAATGCCCCATGCATTCCTGTGGGTCCCCCATGTTCTGAGATTGAGCACAGTATTGAAATGTCTCTCTCAATCAACTTATCCATTGCAATTTAACTAATGCCTTTCTGTACTCTCATTTTAAAAAGGAAGTTTATTAGCTTTCTCTTCCATGCTTATCTCAAGTTTCAATTTTCGTCGATATGAACAAGTGAAACGTAGGCCATCATTCTGTAGGAAACATTCACATGGTAAGAATAACAAGTCTTTGAAATCAGACAGGCTGGAGTAAGTCTGATTCCGGCCACTCCCTAGCTTTGCAAATTTGGATAAGCCATTTAACCTTTCTCAGCCTCAGCTCCCTCACCTGCAAAATGAAGGTGATATCACTACCTGATAGGGTTGTTGTGGGAACTACATACATGGCTTCTGCACAGAGCTTTCTAGCACAGGCCTAGGAACACAGGATGGACTCGATAAGTGATTTCAGTGATTAATATGAGACAGACATGCCAAGGTGCTGATGCTCAAAAATGATTTCGAATTCCTTTCATGACTTCAGATCTAGGTAAAAATTTCCACTGTCTTAGTAGATGCTCTTCTAGATAGACTTGTAGCCCTGAAGGGATGAAATGGATAGAATAATCCAGATGAGTAACTCTGAGTCACTGTCACTGGGGAAACAATGATATCTCGTTTAAAGACCCTTTGAGCAGGCTGTCGATAAATGAAGCACTTGAATCTTAGACAATACCAGCAGATGAGGATCATAATATAATCATAGAGCAGTTTGGGTTTCAGCTCCATTTCACCAACTGTCAGGCTCCAAACTCTGAGGGACCCTCTGTGGATCTTCAGCTTATTGGAGATCTTGACCTTTAAGATTTATTGACTTGCAAACCCTGTGTTTGGTGCTGTGGTTGCAAAATAAACACAAAACAATACAAAATTCATGAAACCTACTGAGAGCTGTGGGATCAAAGAAGTCAAACATTATCTAGGTAACTAATTTAAGAGAGATATAAAAACTTTAAGAATGGATCAGGAAACATGTAATCATGAACCTTTGAAAAAGGGGAATTTTGAAGCATAGAGGCTACTTAAAAACTCTCTCTGGTAAGAGAAAATAGAATTGTTATTGCAACAAGAGGCATCATTCCGCAAGAAATAAGGCACTTCACTGAAATATCTAAGCACAAGGTGAGTGGTGACATCCTCTTTTTTAAGAATCAGGTTTGTTATTTATTTGTTTTGATTGATGTAGGGCAAGTCTTTCCAGAAGTAAAGACAGAAAGAATGACCTCATAGTTTTTTGTAATCCTGGTCTATAACTCTAAAAAAGGCATTGCTGCCACTTGGCCAATAGTAACTCTCTAAATTCATGAATCTTTTAAATACGGGTAAGTTTTTAGGCAATAATATAGACATGGTTGAAAGCCTTAGGCCTTATGTACTCAAGAGAAAATTGTGTCCCATGAATTTTTAATAAACTGAACAGTGCTATTTCCATGAAGAAATAAGGTATGCTAAATAAGAGTGACAGGAATTCCGAGGGGAAGGACTGAGAAAAGATAGTGTTTGGCACTTTCATCTTTCAATGGAGTTGGGGGAAAATCATAGGAGCTTATAATAACAGTACCAGGTTTTATTACATCAAAACTGAAGAACTGTCTGATTTGCATTTTTGCATAAATTTGCATCACAATTTGGAAGTCCTATTTGCAAATATTTAAAAGAGGTTTAATTAATCAGTAGAAATTCTTGCTGCTCTCTCTCATTCCAGTATTCAGGGTGTGGTACACAAAATAAAGATTACATTTTAAAAACCAATTTTATCACTTATCAGCTATGCTACACTGTTGGGGTCAAAGCAGGAATGAGAAGATCTCCAATGGAAAAGTGGACACAGAATCAGGGACGTCTACCAAGAGAGAGAAAAGATAAGGACGACATAAGGGTTATTTTCCTTTTCCACAGTCTCCATTTCTACCTCCCCCCTTTCTCCTCCAACATCATCCTCTCCTTCTGTGCTAATTTCTACCCATTTGTCTTATTCTTTCACATCCAGCCTCAGAACTACAACTGCTATTTCAAATAGTACAATGCAAAACCAAACATGTATTCTGTTCTCTCAATGGAAATGTGTCTTAAAATACTTTAGAGAGAGAGAGAGAGAAAGGTAAAGCTCCCTTGTAAAACTGAAAGTCTATGGGAGACTAGAAGCAGCTTGGAGGGGTGCAGTGGGGCGGACAGCCAGCAGCAGGGAGGGCTTCACTGCACGGAGGCACAAGGAGTTCATGAGTGCCTGAGCAGTGCCTCTGGAAGCTCGAGGGAGAAGGAGTGGCTGCAGCTGAGCTGCCTCGCCTTAATCAAGACAAACTAACAAAACTAATTATGACATCAACTGACTTTTTTTTTTAAAAGATTTTATTTTTTTCCTTTTTCTCCTTAAAGCCCCCCAGTACGTAGTTGTATATTCTTCGTTGTAGGTCCTTCTAGCTGCGGCATGTGGGACGCTGCCTCAGTGTGGTTTGATGAGCAGTGCCATGTCTGCGCCCAGGATTCGAACCAACGAAACACTGGGCCGCCTGCAGCGGAGCGCGCGAACTTAACCACTCGGCCACAGGGCCAGCCCCTCGACTGACTTCTTTTTGAAAAAAAACTGGGTTTAGGGTGTGAGACGGGATTTCTGTAGGTAGCAAGACCACCCAGGAGAGCATCACTGTCAGGTTTCACAGGGTGGAACTTTGAAGGGGGCAGCCTTATCGGAAGGACTGAGGAAGACCTGAGACTTCAGCCGAGGAAAGCCGTAGACACAACTTGAGGAAACTGAGGTCCTTTTTGAAGACTAGGATGGTCTAAAAAACTGAACTATTAGAGAGCCAAAGGAAGTATAGCCACGCATTCTTAACAAAAGATCATGGTAAGCACACTTCAGAATTTTGAAATGAACCTAGGGTACAATGAGGTCATGAATTATTGCATTACACATTCCTTGGGCGAAGATACAAAGATTTTACCTAGATGGTGTTATTATTTAAATTATTCTACTTTTTTAGACAAGCTAGAATTTCTTTTCAGCTTCACTGAGGTATAATTGACAAATAAAATTTCAAGATATTTAAAATGTACATCAGGTTGATTTCATATACATATATATATATACCTTGTGAACGGATTCCTCCCATCTAGGTAATTAACACATCTATCACCTCACATATTTATTTTATTTCTTTTTGGTAAGAATATTTAAGCTCTACTCTCTTAATAAATTTCAATTATGCAATACAGTGTTAAATTATTCTTTATTATACCAGATAGATGATATATAAATCATTAATAATTTGCTATTATTTTGGTAAAAAAAAATTTTTATTTGTGGAAAAATGACCAGCTAACAGTAATCAATCATTCTGATTTGCCCGGGACTGAGGGGTTTCAGAATGTAAAACTTTCAGTTCTAAAAGCAGGAGAGTCTTAGGCAAACCAGGAAAGTTGGTCACCCACCCACCTAATCTAAGGAAAGAAACCTAAGTATTTGATATCTGGATTCTTCACTTTACATCTATTGAGTACTTATAAGTGTAAATTCTCCCTGGGAAACATGAGTATGTGAAATGGCTCTCACAAATGAAACAGAAAGGTGGGCAACACTGAGGCGTCTGTAGACATCCCACCTCTGCCCAAGGACATTCCAATTCAGATTTTTAGAAGGGGGGGTGGGCAAACCAAACTGTTGTGTACTGTGGTCGTCCCTTCTGCAACTCTGCCTTACTGTGTCAGACACTGTTCTAGATGCCAAAGATTCAGAGACAAAGTGGACCCCAACACTCTTTGCCCCCAATGTTTTTATAGTTTGTGGGAATAAGGAGACATTAGAATGTAAGACACCACTTTTACTGGGTGAAAAGCACCTGAATTTTAGGCAAGAATTGACCTCTAGAAGTCAGAAAGACACATATTCTAATGTAAATTTGTCTATTAATTAGTTGTATGGCTTTACTTAAAGCATTTAACTTCCCTGGGTCTCCATTTCCGCAGCTCTAAACTGAGATGATTGATACCGAGGATGCTCCAGTCTCTAAGTGTGTGTTTCTATGGATCTAGGCACCTCAAATAGAGTTTTAAAGGATAAGGCTTGCCAATAAAAATTTATCATGAAGGGTAACCAATCTCTATTCTCAGCTCATACTAATGGCAGAATATATCTTGGGAAATTTTAAAAACCCAGTACTGTGAAGAAAAGTGAGGCTCATCCCTAGAAAGAAGAAGTGTTTGGATTGCAGTGGTGTGCTGTGGTCAACCCATTCTGTGCATCTCCTCCCCTCTCCATGTTCAATACTCAGTCTTCAACAATGTAAAGACTGCTGCTCCCTCTTCCTTATTTAAAATACATGTGACTCTTAACAGAAAAAGGTGATAAGATTGAACCGTGGGAGTTGTAACATACGTAGTGTAATGCATATGGCCATATGACATGATGGAAGGGGTTAAGTCAAACTATACAGCTGCAAGATTTCTACATTTTTACATGAAGCAGAACAATAATTCTACGTAACTGAAAAATTGGGGATGTCTTGTAATACACAAAGCAACCACTATAAACAATGCAAAACAGAGCTGAAAGGTGAGAAAATAAATTAAAAATGGAGTTTTAAAGGACATCCAGCTAATCCAAGAGAAGGCAGGAAAAGGAAAAGTGAAACAAAAACAGAGTTAACAAACAGGAAAAATAGTGAAATTGTAGGTCTTAAGGCAACAATATCAAAAATTATATTAAATGTTAATGGTCTAAAGACTCCAATTAAAAGATAGAGATGGTCAGAATGGGCTCAAAAAAAGTAAGACTCAAGAATATGATAATCTAAAAGAAATGCTCTTTAAAAATAAAACACAGACAGTCTTAGAAATGTATGGAAAAAGATACACCATGCAAACAGTGAGAATGAAAAGCCTGGAGTGGATATATCAATATAAGATAAAGAACACAACAAGCAAAGAGTATTATCAGATATAAATAGGGACATTTCTAAATGATAAAGGGTCAATTCATTAGGAAGATATAACATTCTTAAATGTATGTGTAACTAATAACAGAACATAAAAGGATACAAAATATAAAATTGAGAGAATTCAAGGGAGAAATACACAATTTCTCAATCATTTAGAGATCTTAATATCTCTGTCTCAGCAATTAATATGTCAATGAGACAAAAAAAAATTAGTAAAGACGTAGAAGATCTGAATGACACTGTCAACCCCTTGACCTCATTGATATTTATAAAAATGAGGGTGGAAATCTGTGCTTTCTGCATTTGGCTATTTATATTATAAATAATAGTTGCAGGCTTTTAAAATTGTTTCCCTTCTTGAAACACGACAATAAATGTCAGATTTTGCATGCATAAAATATATTTTGGTTCCCTTTTCATTTTTGTTTCATGGCAAGAAGATAGAATTTCTCAATTTTTGGTTCTTTATTTTTAGTTCTTCTTCATCCTGTCCCTTACTTACCTCTACAAAGGATCTTAAAAAAATATTTTGCATTATCCTAAGATTTTCTCATGCAGCCCCTACACACTCATGCACACACACCCTCACATATATAAACTATTTTATTTAAAGAAAATCGGAAAAGTTTATCTTAATAAATTCTTATATATGTACACATTATATATAATATATGTATACGTGTGTGTGTGTATACATATATGCCATGCCATCCTGGCGTGTTTATAATTTACACTGGGCTCTGGTGTTGCTTTCTTAACTGACAACGATTTGGCTCACCCCACAGTACACCCACTGATAGTTCTAACAAGAGAAATGACCTAATCTTATTTTTTGACTATTTAGTAGCACACATGAACCAGTAGGTTTTATCCACCATGCCCACTGCCACTACTGGGTAACTGAGGTTATAGAGGGAAATGAAGCTCTGTCAGTAGCTATCAAATTGGAATTTGATTCCAACAAAGCTATGTGATAAAACTAAGCATATTTGAGTCACATTAACGTGTATCTCCTTTAATGTGTATAAGTCTTATAATTAATTGAAATGACAATAAAATAGAAGTACATAATGTGGCTCCCTTGCAAAACTAAAGCAGAAAACAAACACTTAACCTTACAGCGACGGATCTGTGAACCCAGGGCCGAGGCGACCAGAGGACAATATTAACCACTAGGCCACCAGCCCACCAGCTCTCGCACAGACTCAGGTATGTTTAGTTTCCTGCAGATCCCCATGGGAGCAAGGATCATGATTTCCATTTCTCTCGTATGTTCTACAGTGCCTAATTTTCAGCAATTTATCAGTAACGTATATTGACTCCTGGATTAATTCTTTTAAATGGCGTTTTCACTCTAGCATCCTGTCAGTAATTGTGAGTTTAGAATTTCTAGTTCTTAAGACTTACCCTGAAAATGTCAGTTTGAGAGGTGAATCTGGGTGGAAGGGATCTGTGACTGGCTGTGTGTGGTTGTGTGTTTGCCCCGTAAACCAGCCAAGCCTTGTGGTTCTTTGTCTACGTTGGTTGGAATTTCTGTATTGTTTTCAGAGTGATTTTAGGTTTTGAGTCTTTTTTTTTCCTAAAAACCCCACAGTGATGGACTGTTAATCCTGCTGGGATGCGCATCTGAAACAAAGTTGAGCAATTCAGGATTTATTATAAACAATTGCTTCAAAAGCAAGTTGCAACAGAATGAAACTTTTCTGTTATATTTCAAGGCGCTTCTTTTTGGACCTAAGACTGAGGGAAAGTGCACCGAATATTAGCAAAGGTGAATTCAATGGAAGTGTTTGTGAATCAGAGACGATGTCAACGTTATTAAAATCAGGATCATGCCTCGAGCAGAGGGTCTGATTGGCTGGGTATCACATGGCTGAATGTTCAATACGTTACAGAGACATTAGAGCTGTTAAGGGTGCAAGAGCAGAGTGTGAAACATTACAAGGAAAATTTGATATAAATTATAAAATTCTGCACATTGCATAGTAATCAGTGCATCCTCAGGACTGTTTGGATGTCCTTGCTGAAATATTTAGTGTCACTTTGCAGGTTTTCCTCTTCACTGGCATGACAGTATGTCTGATTTTTTATCTTGAGTCAAGAATTGAATCGTTCTGAAAAGGAGCAATGGTTCTGGAGTTGACATAAACGTGATTAGGTGACGCACGTGTCGTAAGTATGATTCTATTGCTATGGAGGGGGCTGCGTTCTATGGCAGTGTTTTCAGCCCTCTGTGGGATCCTGGTCTTCTCCTGGAAGGGTCCTGGGGATAGCAGGTGAGAAGAGGAGGCCAGGGCCTTGGGGCTCCGAAGGAGGCTCTGGGTCACTGTGTAGACGTCTCAAGGTTTCTCTCGTCCACTTCCCTGAGAGGGACTTTCCTGCAGAGCCATGGAAATGATCACTGGTCCAACATTTTTTCCTTTTCTAAAGAGTGGGGACATTGGGGTAAAAAAGTTTTGTCTTTAAACTGTTTATTTAGAACAGTGGTTACAAATAGCCACTAGGCAAAATTTGCTCTGAAGGTACTTTAAAAACATGGAAATTTCACATCAATGTCAGGATTTCTGGTTCCATGTTAAAAACTCTAAGATCTGGAGGCACTAGGCCTTGAATCCCTCAGGAAACGCTGGCTTGGAGGGGAGTGGCACCTGCTCTTCCCGGGCTGCCTGCTGTCTTACACCCGCTGTGCTGAAATGGTGGGCCTGGGCCTCCACAGGCTTCACGCTTAACGCATCGACTCTCTTCTTCTTGGTGTATAATATAGAATTAGCGTGACTTCTTTTACTGTATCTTGTGATTACAGATTTAATCCTCTAACCAGTATTTGTGATTATATAAATAAGGGCTCAAGGCTCTAGAAACCAAGTTTTTTATATATATATGAACAAGTGAGTAAGACGTGGCGTATAAAAGCCAAGTTGTCGTTTATTTAAATTAAAATTGTGCTTAATAGAGTTTACTCCATCAGATTTAGTTTAAAATTTGTATCTTTATTCCCTTTTCATTAAAGTAAAATTGGTGGTGTGGGCTAGGATCCTAAGAAATATGGTACTTATTTCAGAAATACAGTGGGTCTTTATCTGAAAACTTGATGTAATTATTCCTTAGAAAGAAAAGATCATAAAATCAGTCGATTATTTGAAAGGGACTTTATATTTTAAAAAGCCACAATAATATCTTACTTTTATCTTATGCTTATGAAAGTGATTTTACATAAACCATTTAAGTTTTTTTGCTTAAAACTTCCCGTGAGGTAGGCAGGTGTGTTTTGAAATAATTTTCTGAATGTAAGCATTCAAGTTCATAGACATTAAAGGATTTTATTGAGGTTACACAGCAGAAAGTTTGCAAGATGGCAGTGCATGTCTTGAGATTTTAAATCCAGCTTTCAGAAAATTATAAAAACATTCCAATGCAATATTTCTGAAAAAATATTTTGAGGCTCATTTGCAATTTCTGAGCCTCAAAGTAATGGTCATTTTAGGCAAGGCTCTGACTACGAAAGAATCCTAAGAATCATCTACCTGTACTGTCCCCTTAATAGGATGGACATGAAGCTCCTGCCAGAGCAGCAGCGAGCCCACCCCCAGGCACCACACTATACCACCGAGGGGTTAGTGCGGATTAGAGGCAGTTTATGTCACTGTAATGCAGGGCTCCCCAACGTAGCACTATCGGCATTTTGGACCAGATAATTCCTTTGTGGGAGTTATGGGCATTGTCGGAATTGGAGCAGCATTCCTGGCCTCTATCCACTAGATGCCAGTAGCATCTCCCCAGTGGTGACAAATATAAATGTCTCCAGATGTTGCCATGTGCCCCCTGCGGGACAAAATGGCTCTCTTTCAGAGAACCACTGCTGTAATGTATTTTGACTGATTGTCCAAGGGAGGGAAATTGTGGAAAACTAGAGATTCACCACCATTTCCTCCATAACTTGGCTATTGACTTCAAAGTCTGGAAGGGTAAGGTCAGAATGAGGTTTCCAGACCTTATTTGAACATGAGGTTAGTGCTGATAGTCCCTTTCTCTGACTTTTAGGGTAAAAACTAATCTTTCTAAGACAGAGAAATTCTCTGTGTAGGACATCAAACCCATCCCTGTGCCTTAGGAATGGCCAACACATCTGGGGAAGATAGACCTACAATCGGGTGGGACACTCCCAGGAAGAAGCTGTTACTTTTGCAGCTTTGATTGAAACACAAAACTTGGTTGAAATAACTAATCCAGAGGAATTCTCACGACTTCCCGTGGAGTAGCAATTCTGGAAGGAAAAATAATATCTGATATCCTGACATTTTTTAGTATCTACTCATTAGAAATTGATAAAAACCTATACCAAACAGATTAAGGAACTGTCTTCCCTCTATTTCCGTCAGAAGCTCACCGTTTGCGTTGTACTGACTCTGCTGAACTTTTGCGGTCCCATTTTCGTTCTGTCGGTGAATCTTGTCATTAGATCAAAACTTTCATCGCTAATACGACAGATTTCCAGCCTCTGCTCACAGTTGTGTAGCAATCACACACTGAGACAAGACTTTCTTCCACACGCTCTGCTAAATGCCTGCTCTCAGCAAGCCATTGCTCTGGAAATATCAATGTTCTGTGCTTTTGTTCACCCTATAATGGCAAGAGTGACTTAGAAGCTTCCTCCTTCAACAGGAAGACTGACTAGTAGATTTAGGATCGACATGTACATAAGGTCTTGATAACACTTTCTTGAAGGTACAAAATATTCCCATTTTATTTTATTTTATTTTTTTCTGCTTTATCTCCCCAACCCCGCCCCCGTACATAGTTGTATATCTTAGTTGCAGGTCCTTCTAGTTGTGGGATGTGGGACGCCGCCTCAACGTGACCTGATGAGCGGTGCCATGTCCGCACCCAGGATCCGAACCCTGGGCCGCCTCAGCGGAGCACGTGAACTTAACCACTCGGCCACAGAGCCGGCCCCAAAATATTCCCATTTTATAGATGAGAAAGTTGAGACACTGAGAAATTAAGCAACTTTCTCATGTTAAAGGCTTAATGAAGGACACAGTTGGAATTCAAGCCCAGGGCTGCCTGACCCTAAAATTTGTGTGTTCTGTCATACTACGGTGCATCCTTGCTGCCCTTCCACCCACCAAAGGAGAGGGAAGCACTCTTTTATTGTCATAGATATATGTCATAACATATGTAGTTATATATATGTAATGATAAATATATATGTCAGATAATCACACTTTATTATATATATTCTCCCAGGTATAGTATAACTGGGGGTGAGTGGGCAGTAGATAAGTTTGAAAATTACTGCAAGAGGGGAAAGTCAGTAAAGAAATCATATAGAAAATAGTCTGTGTGACTAATACATTTTTTTTTTCTAAATCTCCTTAGTAATTTTTGGTAATAGTACTCTTAATGTCAAGTGATGGCAATCGTATGGTCTACTCTGGCCTGAGAATTCACAACAAATAAAGTGCAAGCAGTAATTCAAGTTATTTTCTCTCCACAGTGGTGATGTTTATAAATTACTGATAAATAGTATGAAGTAACGGGGAGTTTGCAAAGTTTGGAAATTTACCACACTGCTCATGAGCTACTACACTCATGAGCACGATTTTATCCCTTGCAAACGATGGCACGTGTGTTTATGGCACTGAGTCATAGGTGGTTGTCAAGGGACAATGCTATAGTTTTCCAACTTTTCCCCAGTTTCTGTTACCACTGGAAACCAGAGCTGTGATTATCAGCAAGAACCTTCTTCCCACCTCATCTGCCCTAAATACACGTAACTGAGTCCAGTTGCCAGATATGAGGTGCCCATCCAGAATGAATACCCCAGGGTTTCAGACCTCCAGTGGTGTTCCTTGGGTTATACAGTACTCCTCAAATCAACAACAAAGTCAGAAGACCAACTTGCTTTCCCTGGAGTGAGGCATTGTTTCTGACTGTGCTGGAGATTTTCAAGCCCCGTTTTCCCTATAGGGTAAGTGAATAACTGCAGATGACAGACCGTAGGGTGCAGAAGAGGCAGTGGAAGGAAGCAATAATGACACACTGTTTCTGTCGATCACAGGTCAGTGCTTCAAGCTAAAGCAGGTGACAGACTAAAGTAAGTTCGTTTGCAAGTCAGGTCTGTTGGGATGATTCTGTAACAGGTATGCCCCAGGCTTCACTGGTCTGTGTGCACAAATAAGCTGGATTATTAACAACCTTCCGCTCTTGATGGCTCACTGCCCTGGATTGCAATACAGTCTTAGACCCCTGCAGAGTCCCCATCGCAAGACTTTTGAGGCGGCCCCTGGGTGTATCTCACATGTGCTTTCACACCAAGCCTCCAGTGCGGACTCCTGAGTCCACTGACCAATATCCACGTGTGTCTGTCCTCACGAGCTATGTTCATTTCCTATTGCTGCAGTAACAAATCATCACAAACTCGGTGCTTTAAAACACTGCAACTTATTATCTTACAATTTTGGAGATCAGACGTACAAAATAGGTTTTATGGGGCTAATACCAAAATGTTGGCAGAGCTGTGTTCCTTCTGGGGCTTGAAGGAGAATCGGTTTCCTTGACGTTTCCAGCTTCTAGAAGCTGCCTGCATTTCTTGGCTCATGGCCCCTTCCTCTGTCTTCATAAGGAATCACGACAATCTCTGCCTCCATTGTCACATCTTTTCCTCATTCTGCTCTTCCTGCCTCCTCCTTATGAGGACCCTTGCAATGACATTGGGCCCACCTGGAAAATTCAGGATAATCTCTCCACCTCAAGATCCTCAACCAAATCATATCTGCAAAGTCCCTCTACCATGAAAGGTAGTTGTCTTAGTTGAAGCTGCATTGGGCAGCTTAAACAACAAACGTCTACTTCTCGCAGTTCTGGAGGCTGGGAAGTCCAAAATCAAGGTGCTGGTAGATTTGGTTCTTGGTGACAGCTCTCTTCCTGGCTTGTATCCTCACATGGAGAGAAAGACAGAGAGAGAGCTCCCCTGTCTGTTTCTCTTTTTATAATGCATTAATTACATCATGTAGGCTCCACGCTCATGACCTACTCTAAGCCAAATTCCCTCCACTTAGAACTTCCACCTGGTAGGCTCTCTTTCTGCTAGGAAAATCAACTCATGGGCAGCTTAAACAACAAACATCTACCTCTCACAGTTCTGGAGGCTGGGAAGTCCAAAATTAAGGATGTGCATGGGGACAGTCAACCCCTCAGAACCAACATGCCTAAATCTTAGCTCAGGCCAGTGTCCTCCGGATTCAATTCATTAATTCAAGATTTCACCAAGCCACTTTAACCCATTCCTGAAAAATCTGTCACCAAATGAAAAGGTCATTACATTAAAAAATATTCTCATTCAACTTAATGAAAAAACTTATGATGCATTCCATCCTAACTGGCAAGCTCCCAAGACATTGACAGCACGTGACACTCGCGTCCTCCTTTATGGCATTCGTTAATGAATTCAGGTTCCATTCACTCACTGTGTGTGATCAGATGGGGCTGCAGCAGAGCTAGCATTTGGATATACGAAGGGAGTAACTGAAAAGGGTGCACAATGTTATGCCGACAATGTTTAAAGCTCCTGAAAAGAGCACCCTTGACTCCACTTCTGAAGCATCTCTTTTCGTACAATTAGTTGGTATAACAATTATGCACATCGATGGTATGATTGTTTTGATAGGTTTCCTGCCACCTCTGGTAGGAGTGTTTAATCAACACAATTCTAACCAAAATATGGTATGTAATCAAATCTGAACCATAAGGTCAAATATCACTTATATTTATTGAGTGTGGGTTTAGGTGAAAAACAAATAGCTATATCAAGATAAAAAGGCGTTGTTGGAAGAGTGGTGGAACTTTTCAAAAAACCCGTATTTACTGTTTCTACATGAGGAAAGTCTATATTTATAAAACACTCATGCCAAGCTCAGGAATATCAAGATAAAACAAGCAAAATGCCTGTGATGAGGAGGTTTACCGTATAGCGGAAGTGATCAGGAAGCATCAAAACTGAGCACAAACCGATCAAAACATTAAGGTGGTTATCAGGGGATAGTGCTGAGCAATTTATATTTTTTCATTCAATCTACTGATTTTTAAATATCGTACAGTGAACCTGCATAACTTTTATAAGTAAAAACATTTGTAATTTATCCTTGTGCTACCCAATTGGTGCACGTTAACAACAAGCTACAGTCAAGCTGCTGAGCACACCCAATACTCATCTTAAGTGAAGGCTTTCCTGCCTGTCCTCAGAAGTGGAACTGTATAAAGCACATCTCTCCCTTAAAGCTGTTCTGTCTTCCTCAGCCCAGGCCTGACTCTCCAAGTCTTTAGGTCTCCTGAAGGGGAGGGTCTTCTGGTCTGCCTGTAGGTTCTAATCAACTCTTTAGCAGTCCGAAGGGAATTGTAGAGCTTTTGACTGGAAAGAGACTTAGAGTTTAAAAGTGACTGACTTGCATTACAGCAGGGCAGGTGGAGGCCTGGACCAAGGACGGCAGATGAGCGGGAACATGAATTGTTGGTACCATGACTCCATGCAGAATCTACTCACGTGTTTCTGCTAAATAAGGACCTAATGCAGGCTTCTCAGGACCCACTGCAAGAGATTCTTAGACTCAGAACCACCCCATCTGGATTCTGAATTAATGTAACAACTAAAATCCTGTGACTTCTTTATGTTGTTTCCCTATCCATGATGAGTTCCGCATCAAAGGCCGGCCAGCTCCGCCAGTTTAGAACACACAGCCTAGCTGTGGGAATCCCGTCAGATGTGACCTTTCTGCTGGCTATTCTGGGCAAGCCGGCTGGGAGTGACCACATCTTTGGTGGCTCATGGATCAGCAGACTTACAATGGGTTGCTCAGTTCATATTTTCTCTGCGCAGATCTCTTTTAAAGGTAGGCGCTGGTTTATAATCCGTCTCTCTCCAGATGAGACTTGCTTCCAGGCCTGGTCTCTCCCCGTTGGACAGTGATCCTAATAACAACAATGTGGCCCTCGTGCTTGCCTGCACTGGTGCACCCCTTTGCCCAGGCCCATTGCATGCAGGGGTGTTCTTTCTTCCTGAGTGACCACACTTCCCGCTCCTCTCCTTCCAGGCTCAGGGTCATAAGCAGGACACTCCAGAGCTTCCTCCTGGGAAGACTGCATAGCTGAGTCTCTGGGGGAGAGATTTAACATCAAAAAAACCTGCGTTAAAATCCCTGCTCACCCAAATACCGGCAGTGTAGCTATGTGACCTTGGGCAAAACCTCAGTTTACCATCTATAACATGAAGGTGATAATGGCACCAAGCCCTTGAAAGGGTCACTGAGATGACAAAAGGATGCCCTTGGCCCTGTGCCTGGTGCACAGCGAGGGCTTGGCAAGTGCAGCGGGGCCCCACTGCCCCACTTCCTCCACAGGTCCCCAAATGCTGGTGGGATGCTCTGTACGGGACCCGTGTGCTGACCCGCATTCAATCTGCTCCAAGTTATGGCTTAACTGGAGGCTCGATTCTGACATTTATAGTATTGCATTGGCACCATTGTCTAGTTTTAACGTTCATAGAATTCTTTTGGCTATTTTTGGTTATTTTTCTTCATTTTGCTGAGCTTCAAAGAGGGCAGTTATTAAAATAGGCATTCTCCTCACCATCTTTCCTAAAGTCCTCCCAAATTAGTTTTCTATTTTTAAAATACTGTTTTGAACCTCTTGCCTGAATGTAAGTGCCAGCTTTGGTTTTAATAAAACATCATACTAAAAACTATCTGGGTGCCAAGAATGAAACATGGAGTGTTTGTCACCTCATTTTATTTTATATGGTCAAATTGATTTTTGTTTTAAAAATCTTTAAAATGTCACACCAGTTAAATCCCATGATTCAATCAAATGTTTTTCTGGGCTTGTTGGCCACAACGCAATGATTTGATTTCTGTTTAGCTAGTCCTTATTTCTTTTATTAATTCTTGTGTCGCTTCTCAGGTGCATTAAAAAACAAAATTCAACTGAGTAAATCTGAAGATCTCATTGGCTTTATTCAATGATTCATGAATCGGGCAGCACCCCGTCTGGCAACGAGAAGGATGCTCCAAGGAGCTGTACAAAACGGAAGGTTTTTAGAGGCAAGAGGAGGGTGGGGTGAGGAAATTATTAGCAAAAGGAAGGAAAGGATTGTTCTAGGCCAGGACGTCTTCCTTTGAGAAGGGAGGGATGGCGGGTTCTTATCATGCAGACCACCTCACGAGTGCTGATCAGGAAATTTCAGAGTAACTTCTTAGGGTCCCATCCCTAGGACGGTTGGAACTGCAATGAAGTCTTGGTTTTGCTGTCGTGGAGGTGAAATGACTCCAGTTTGGGCTTGTTACTTTTTTTCTTTTTTTTTACAGGTGACAAAATAAAACTCTGATGTGATTTTTACCCCTTTTCCCTGAACAGAAAATAATCAATTGGCCCATTTCTGGTGGTTTTGCCTATACAGCATGTCCTAGTGAAAGACAGCCCATTACAAACCTCGGGACATCAGAGGAAGAGGACAATGAATGGCTTTGAATATTTTGAACAACATAAATTAAATAGGATACAGAACATCTAACATTTTAAACCAAACTCTATTTTCTGGGGGAAAGCAATTATAACTGAAATGTTTCATAACGCAAATCAGCTTTGATTCTTTAAAAATCACTAAAAGAATTGTATGTGCTGATGAGAACAAATTCTTTGCTTTGTAATGACAGTGTAGGACGTGAGTAATTCAGAGCCTTATTTCAAGATTACTGGTCATTCTATCCTTTTACTGACATTAACCTTACTGCAAAATGAGATCATTTACGTCGGTCTTTCAGTCGACTGACTGACATGAAAAGTCACCCATTCTGAGATTTAATCACATACAAATTTAATGTCTGTTCTCTGGGTCAAATCATCTCTTCTAGGAAACTCTGTTTGGAACAGGGCCCTTGATGCTGGTCACTGAGCTCGGACTGCCCGGGGTTCAGGGTTCCTCAACTGCTGAAATCTGTGTTTGCTTCACTTCTCATTCTTACTGTTTTCCCTGTCACTTTCTTCAAGGAAGGTGAGCGCTAACTCTACTGGATGCTCTTGTTGCCATGGTGAGGAAAATAGCGCAGTTCCACAGTTAATAAAGAGCATCGGCGTGAGGAAGACATTGCTTCCCAGCTCGCATGATTTTCACTTCATTACAGTGGAACTAAGGAGCATTGACAGGCCTGTCGAAGCAAAATCTTATGTTAGATGTAGTTCATAATGTCATGCTATTCACTCGGAATATAGTACTTTCTTTTCAGAAATTATTTAAAATGCTTGTGCTGGAGGAATGTTTTAAAAGGGGCTTCATGTGGTCATATTTTTTTCCAACTAAAAGGGAACTGACGTTCTACAGATTTCCATTTTAAAAACTGAACAGTCACAGAGAAACATTGTTGCAAAGGAACTCATTAATTCAAGCTTTGAAAAAGTGATTTGTGGCTTTTCTAAAGGAAAATGTCTTCATCTAGCTATCCCGTCCAAACTTGGGTGTGGAAATAAAAAGGACCCTTCATTTCACTACAAGTACAAAGGGTAAAGCACTTTCTTCTTCTCCTTCTCCCCAAAGTCCCCCAGTACATAGCTGTACATTCCAGTTGTGAGTGCCTCTGGTTGTGCTATGTGGGACGCTGCCTCAGCATGGCCCCACGAACCTTGCCATGTCCCCACCCAGGATCTGAATGAGCAAAACCCTGGGCCAGTGACACAGAGCGTGCGACCTTAGCCACTCAGCCATGGGGCCAGCCCCAGGGTAAAGCATTTTTAGTAATTTATTTTGCTGTGATCAGAAAATCTCTGCTCCCATCCCTCCCTCCCACTTCTGCCCTTACTCAACCTGCCCCCTCCTGATGCCTAACCTCCTTCATGGACACATGTACCTTCAGAAGAGCTAAATGTGTCAGGAATTCTTACTAGAAGAGAGAAGGGAGCAGCTGAGGTTCAAGAGAGGAGTGGGAATTCTTTGCCCCTTGAATCTTTTAGTCGTTAGGAGGCAGTGAACTGAAATTGGGCAGTGTAATTCAAACTACCACCACTAAACTCATGTCACCTTCACAACCTTTCATGAAAACGGAAGCAAATGGAACGTTTTCTTAATTGCATATTTTTTCTACTTATTCAAGTCTAAATCACTGTGATGAAACACACTTTGGTAAGCATTCAATTGTTTCAACAAAGAAAGGCTAGAAAAATAATTTTTAAAAGCCTATATTGAGGAGAAAGGGAGATATTTGAAAGCAGCAAATTTCCGACTTTCAACTCATTGTTAGGATGCCAAATCCTTTGTCGAAGGCTGAAATTATTAGAAGTACAAATAAAGTAGAATAAAAGGTTGAAGTGGCTCATGCTGAAGTCTGCTGATAGAGAACACAAAGGTATGTTATATAAGGATTTTTCTGTCTACATAGGGTTCAAATAAGAGAAATAGTGGGAAAAAGAAATTGAATGCATGTAAGGGTTTTTTTTTGAGGAAAGGAAGTTACCTTTTAACATAAATAGCAGACATTCTGTCAAGATATTCTTTTAGAATAGGCACTTGGAGATGGCCGTGTGGGAAAGTGGAAGGATTAACGATTGTAGAGCCTTCATGCTGTGCTGTGCACTTTGCCGCACGTCTTTATCTCATGTCCTCGTGTGCATCAACCTGAGGACGTGGATAGCAATGTGCACATTTTCACAAATGGAGAGAGAAGTCATTTTCTCATGCTCTCAGAGTATAATGCTTGAAGTCTGGTCCATAGGACCCCATACCTTGCTGTCTGCTTCTTGCTGCCTGCTTCTTGCTGATAAGGGAAACACAAGTTTGTGGTATTTTGGAAAAGAGGCCTGAGGAAGAGAAATTGCAGAGAGAGCAAATTCACAAATTTTGCTTGGTTAATTTAATATTATCATTATTTTTTGCAAAACAAAACAGATATTTTGATGGTCACATAACCAGGGAATTTTATTTTTTCAGTTGGATGTTGCAAGTATTTGTTATAACCTCCACGAAAATTTCAAAACATACCTTCTGTTTCATCACAATCTCTTGACTGTAATTTTCCATTTTACAATCACAGCACTTATTTGTATCCTTAATGGATACAAATCCATTATAAATCTAAGCTTTGAAGATCACATCAAACTATGAGAAAAAGACTGTATATTAAGATAGAGAAGAAATGGATGAGATGGATATTGACTCTTAGGAATATAAAATCTAAATGTTGAGCCCAGTCAACCTAACAAACATACAAGCATCTGAGACTCAAACAATGAAGCATGACACGAATGGAAACCAATGTGACTGCTTTGCAGATCAGGCCCCAGAATCCAGCCTGACGATAGACCTGGAGCTGATTAAGACAAGGACCGCCAGATTCTGCAACAGCAAAATGCATACACAGTGGAGGATTTTGATTACATTTAATGATTAAGAGCTTTTAGTGAATTTTATTTCACAGATGGTGTGTCATCCAGTTAGAAGTAGGGTAATATTTTTTTTTTTCCTTTGGAAACTGTCAGTTTCTGAGCGAAATCTCATTCCCGAATAAATATAAGCAATGATTTACCACAGATTTCATATCCAGCTTCTAGAGCATTTTCATAATATTGAATTCCCTCGATCACTTACTCTTTTATTGAACGAACATTTATTGTATGTATACTGTTTACTAGGCATTGAGTGGGGAACAGAACACGAACTTTTTATGTTCTGTTATTGAACATCAGGAATCATAGAGTGAAAGACGAGGCCTTAATGTTCCAGGACAGAGTTTTCCAAAGTGCTTCTTCAAAGCACTAATCCTACAAGGTGCTCCCCATTCCCTAAAGGGCTCTGTGGCTAATGCTGCATTGCGCACTCTAGTCCCTCCCTAGAGGGGTGTTCAGAGTACACACCAGTGCAGCAAAGCTGGAGAAATTCTACAGGAAACATGTCCCTTTAGCTTTGTCAAACCCAAAACACTTTTTTACCTAGTAACATCCTGCCCTGAGGAACATCCTAGAGGGGATGTCAGCTCAGAGTAGGACCTGTTCATGACTACTAATTCAGCAGGTCAAAGGTGTGAGAAGGACAAACAAGCAGAGGCCAGGCTCTGGGATAGCTGGCAGAAGAGCAGAAAAATCTGTTAGATATGTCATAACTCTGCCACTGAGCAACCAAACGTATTTGGAATAAAATCAACATAGTAGAGGACATGACTACATATGCTCTGAAACCACAGAAACATCCTCCCTCCCTCTTTTTCCTTTCTTTCTCCTTCCTGTCCAGGAAGGGTTCAAGGCAAGTGCCAGGGATGGGGTGGGGATGGCCCTAAGGGTAGAAATAGAGAGTCACACAGATAGGGAGCTAGGAGCTAGTCGCTTATAAGCAATTGTTTTAGAGAAAGTCTGTGAATAGGAAAGTTTTTCAGTTTTCCACGTCTTTATTTCACTTTCACAATTGAAAGATAATTAGACTGAGAGTAGAATCCTAGATTCAAAGTAATTTTCCATCAAAACATTGAATATGTTGCTATATTGTCTTGTAGCATCTGGTGTTGGTAATGAGACATCTGAAACTTTGATTTCTTTTCTTTCTTTTTTTTTTTTAAGATTGGCACCTGAGCTAACAACCGTTGCCAATCTTTTTTTTTTTCTCCCTAAATCCCCCAGTACATAGTAGTATATTTTAGTTGTGGGTCCTTCTAGTTGTGGCATGTGGGATGTCGCCTCAGCATGGCCTGATGAGTGGTGCCATGTCTGTGCCCAGGATCCGAACCAGCAAAACCCTGGGCCGCTGAAGAGGAGCCCACGAACTTAATCACTCGGCCACAGGACTGGCCCCTCTTTTCTTTCTTTTTCTGGTAATTATTTGCTTTTCTCTCTGGAAATTTTTATTATTTTCTGAGGGTTTTACCCCCTGTGATTACACCTTTTTCACTCTGTGTATTGTTTATTTTCATTTCCTCTCCTTTACCTTGATTCAGCTTGCCAGAATTTTGTTTTATTTATTATCTTGAAAGAGAAAGCTCAGAATATCCGAAAGGTAATAAACATGTAAAGAGATACTGAACATCATTAATAATCATAGAAATGCAAATTAATTAAGTAATGAAGTAGTATCATACAACTATTAAACTAGCAACATTTGGGCAATGCCAAGCATTGACAAGAATGAGGAGAGGCAGGAAACCTCATGCCCTGATGATGGGAGGGCGGGCGGGGGTGGCCCTTTGGGAGAGCACTGTGGCACCATTTATGCAAAGTAAGTACACATGTACCTGTGGTCCAGCAAGGCCACTTCTGGGTATAAGAGCCCTTCCCTCCACCTCTTCATAGATGAACAGATGAGACAGAGAATCCACAGAGGACACACATGAGGGACCTTCACTGACTGATATTTGTGGAGATAGAGAGTTGGACATAACTTGGGGAAATAAATTGATAAAATGTGGTGAACACACAAGGGAATACATATAAACAAAACAATACACTTTAAACAGGTGGAATGGTTACCATGGTTGCTGGAGTGAAGGGATCTGGGGTGAGCAAAGGAGAAGCACTAAAACAAACCTTTAATTTTTGTTAATCTTCTCCTGTCTTCATTCTCTCTCTGTCTTTCTGTCTCAGAACTGATGTCACTGAATTCTGCAATTATTTTGACTATATTTTTCTTTCTTGGTTATTGGGGCTTATTCTCTCACTTTTTCTAACTTCTTGAGATGCAAGCTCAGCTTATTTATTTTGAATATTTGTCTTCTCATGCAGGTTTTCAAAGCTTACATCCCCTTCTTCTCTCCCCCGTTACTTATATTGAGAACATCGTTGTAATTCTAGATTTCTATTAAATATTTTCCATACTGTTCATCAAAAATAAGCAGAATTGTAAGCTTTGCTAGGTCTTCATTTAAAGGATTTCTGAAGAGTAGAAAATACACAAATGAAGAGTGAATTATTATGCTGGAATATCAAGAAGAGAACTTCTCCCAGAATATATTGATAACGAATGAAAATATGAGATATGAGATAAAATTTACAGGTAAGAATCCAGAAATTCCATTCTTTCAGAGGATCTGAGGAAAATAAAATTTATGAGTCCTGAACCCTCATCCACAGCTGGTGAGAGTGTTCAACTTTGGTGACAGTTAGTCTGGAGCATAATCTGAAAATAATTTTTGAACCTGAGTCCCTTCTCCTGGTATTTACTCTCTTGTATAAGCCCCACGCACATAGTAGCAGGTAAGGTGACCAACTGTCCAGGTGTGCTTGGATGTGGGACTTACCCATTTTTAAAACCAGAAAGTCACATTTTAAAATGTAAGAAATCTCTCAGGCCAAGGCAAATCAGGACAGTCGGTTACTCTAGTACCACCGTTGGTCCGTATGACCAAGAGAATGCAGCAGAAGGGATGGTATGCCACTTCTGAGCTTAGGTTGCGGAAAGCAGTGGCTTTCATCTTGGATGCTCTCTCATGGCTCTCTCAGAGCACTGCTTACGCTGGAGGACAGAGCAGCCCTTGTGAGCAGCTCTATAGAGAGCCCATGTGGCAAGAAACTGAAGCCTTTGGACAATAGCCTGGTGAGTGAGCTTGGACCTGATTCCTCCCTCAGCTGAGCTTTAGGACACCTACAGCCCCAGCTGAGAGCCGGACCGCGACCTTATAGAGATCCTGAGCCAAACTACCTTTCTGATCGGCTACCTGACCCCACGACCCACAGCAACTCTGAGATGAGAAGTAAAGCTGGCTGTTTTAACCACTAAATCTGGGGTAATGTTGTGCACACCAGCTATGTGTAACCTTTGTTCTAGACCAGCAGTGTCTAAATAATATACCCTGGAAGTCAATATCTCAGGGACACTCTTGAGCAGGTGTGCGAGCATGTCCTGTCACTGGTTATATGGCCTTGGTAAGTTATGTAATTGCTCATGCTTCCATTTTTTATTTGTAAAATGGAGATATATTATTATTAATGTCTTCCTCACAGGACTATTGTGAGCAGTAAATGAGTTAAATGAGTTAGACCTAAGACAGTGCTTGGCTCACAGTAAATATATAAGTGTATAAGTGTTATATAAGTATATTATATTATACAATTATATAAGTATTATATAAGAGTATATAATATATGTGTTTGTTACTATTAAAAAGACGAGTTGAGTAAAACAGATTTGCAAAATATCAAATACATATAGGATCAAGATCCAGAGTATGTAAAGAACTCTAACAAGTCATTAAGAAAAAAATCCTAGTAGAAATATAGGTAAAGGATATGAACAGACAGTTCACAGAAGAAAAGGGTATATGACCACACACACTTACACCTGAAATACAGGAAATGCAATTTAAAAGTTTTCAAAACATCAATAAAAATGATTTACATTATCAAATGTTGCCAAAGATATGGAGAAATATTAGTAGGAACACGAATTGATGAAACATTTTGAAAAACAATTTAGCAGCATCTTTAAAGTGTAAATAGCCTTCCGTTATTACCAGCGATTCCACTTGTAGGAATATATGACAGAGGAAATCCGTAAAAGCCCCAAGAGTTCACCCTCATGGAGGGGATTTATTAAAGTATCTTTCGTCCATTCTATGAAAACGATGCAACTCTTAGAAAAGAATGACATAGTGCTACAAATACTGTATGAAAAAATAAAAGCATCAAGTTCTATTATTAAGCAAAAAAGCATCTTATAAGTTAGTATATTCTCATTTATAAATAAATTTAATGCTAATATCTACACATATTATGTAAATGTATACACAGTTAACTGAGTGTCTGCCTCTCCAAACTTGACATTACTTACTGCTGGAAATTGGAGGAGAAGGGGGGGGGAGGAGTGCTGTTTAATGTACGTGGGGGAGTGCGGATTAAAGTAAAAGAAGAAAAAGAGAAAGCACAAATAACAAGCCACGATTTCTTCTCTAATGAGATTATAATCCAGAATGAGCAATAAAACAAGTTATAAAAATGTATTTATGCAACCATCAATCTGCATCTAGATCTATGTCCATCAATCCAGGATTAGGATGAGGATCAAATGAAATAATACATAGAAAGGGTTTACAAAGTTCTTGGCATGTGGTAAACCCCCTAAAATATTTGCATATGTGTATATTTTATTGTGAATGATAGCAAATGCAATAAATGCTATTGACTAGGAAGTGACATTTTCCTCTTGGGCATCAGTGCAATCTCAGAGCACTTAACACCATCCCATGTCTTCCTTGCTCCTGTGCTCACCTCTCTATGGGCTGTTTTTCTCCTCTACCGTGAAGCTCCACACCTGCTGGGAGTTGTTTTGCCCCATAGTATTTGGAAGAGCATTTGGCACACAGTTTGATGAATGTTTGTTGAATCAAAATTTCTTTCTGCCAGTGCTTATCTCTTGTACTGACTCAAGTATCTCGCACTATGGTAAATGCTTGAGTGGTCATCCCTAACAACTTCCCAAGCAAACACTTCTACACAGGGTTTGAGTTCTATGCTTTCCCTAGTAGCTCGACCTACTAAAAACAACATTTGACCAAATTCACCAGGCAAGCCTTATGAGCTGTTTTGGTGAAACAACAGACAAATGAATTTTTTGAACAGAGATAAGCTTATTCCTTCTGTGAAATGTCTATCCAAATGAGGATGGGTAAAATGAAATTGTGTTGGTCCCCAGAATCCCAGAGCAGCGTCTGTGCTCGCCACAAACAGGAAGGAATCAGTGAGTGGAAGATATTTGTCTTCAACTTTCCGATGTAAACTCTCCAGAGTGACCATAGGAAACACGAAGATAGCAATTGGCAATGGTTGTTTAAGTTAGTGCCAGGTTTTTCTTCTCTCTTTTCTTGGAGGAAACTCAGTTACTATGGTAAGCTTTGGGTAGGGAAGGGCGAGTGTCTGTTAAGCAAAAGCCTTCTAAAGTTTAATTTCCTCTTGAAAAAAAGTATGAAAATCTACTGTGGAGTGAATTCTAGGCAACGTCATTGGTGGTTTGTGTGTCATGGGCTGTTTGAGATCAATGAGGGCAAAATCTTAGACTTTGTAATTACAGACACAGGAAAGACGGCACGTGGAGCCCACGAGGCTCCTTTTCCCTTTGGCACATTTATCTTTTACTCAATAATGGGTAAGAACCCTTTGTACATTACGCTATTAATTCCTTATTATGCATGTTGTAAATACTTTTTAACAAATTTGTTTTCTGTCTTTTACAATCTATGTATGGTATGTTTATTTTCCACGCAGAATTTTTTAATTTTTATGGAGTCAAACCATGTAATTTTTGTTGTTGCTGCTCTGGTTTCTTGATGGAGTTTCATGTTGAGAAGGAACATTCCAAACCCCAAATAATTAGAGTAACAAGCTTTATTTCCTCCTGTTGATTTAATAGGTTTGTTATTATAATTAAATACTTGATAAATCTAGAATTTACTTAGATACACAGTGCGAGATAGTGATCAAGGCTTTTTCAAAATGATCTCTCTTTCAAGTATGTACTTTCGTATCTATTAGGGTAAATTCTTTCCACCTTATTGCTCTTCATTTTCAGAATTCTCTAGGCTATTTTTTCACATTTTCCAGATGAGTTTTTAAAATTCACTTTATATGGATATATTCTCATTGTAAACATTTAAAACAAAATATGGAATAAAATACAATAATTTTCTCTTACTATTTCCCTTATTTCTACTCTTCTCCCCAAAAGTAATGATGGCTAATACTTTTGAGTGTATGTTTCTAGAATATTCTCTATTTATTTCCTTGAACATGTCTGCTTTTGTAAACATTTTAACATAAATGAAATCATACAATTATTACTCTTTTTGACCTTAACTTTGTATTTCAAAGACCTATGTCAACACATAGTTTTTTTCTCATTGTTTTAAGGTACACATTTTTATCAAGAAACATATATACAGCACACACATTCATATGTATGTAAATCTTTATCAATCCTCATGTGGATATGCATTTACATTGTTTCTACATTTTTTGCCATGACACAAGGTTCTTCATAATGGAATCACCTTTGTGCAAACATCTTTTTGCACTTCTGCCTTTCTTTTGGATTCTTAGAAGTGGAATTGGTGAGCAATGGAGAATGAACTTTTAATACACTGCCAACTTGCCTTCCAAAATGGCTCTGAACGTATACACTCCCTTTAAGAATGCATAGGATGACTATTTCTCCAGTCAGTCACCAGGTTTGAGAATCATTTGCTAATATACAGCTTCTATTTTGAATTACCACAGAGGGGAATTCAATAGACTAGTTGTTGCTTCAGAAGCCAATAAATTGAGAAAATCAGATTGGAGCATGTCATTATGATGTACAAAGGAAACTAATGGTAAAACAAATAATTAATTAAAATGACTACACTCCAAATTACTAGGGGTGAGGTGTACCTCAGCAAACACAGATCATATAACAAAAAGAGTATACAGGAAATATTTCAGTACCATAGAAAGAAAAGCAAACAAACAAAAAGCCAATAAGATAAAACTAAAACCAAATATTTTCCTCATCTTTGTAAGGGTGAATGGGATACCTTCTATTAAAAAGTAAAAGAAATAAACAAAAAACAGATTGAAACAAACAAAAAACATATGCACTTAGTAACACAGAACGATTAAAGGAATAGCAAAGCTATAGCAGACAAATAGAAGTAAAACTGAATTCAAGATAAAAAGTATTAAGGTCTCTTTATTGCAATAAAACATGTTATGCAATGTATAAAACTCCATCATCAACTTTATGTAAGAAACAAATATAGCACTGAAGTGTATAAAATAAAAATCATTGCAGTACAAATATAGCATAGTAATGAGAGACTTTAACACCTTTTTCTGAATTCTTCACAGATTGAATAGATCAAAAGATCAAAATTAATTTGGAAGCATCCAAAAATATCATTAATGAGATTTTACATGCATATTTATAATGTATAACATATGGACTACATATTATTGTCTATTATATGTAATTATATATAATATATAACATGTAATGAGACTATATATGATTATATATAATGTGTGATTAGATATCTATCTATATAGATGTCTCATATTTATTATTTGTAAGGCAGATATTGTTGGTTGTCCACCCACCCAGCAATAATCCACCCTTCTTTCTGGTTAACAGAAAGACAATTGGAGAATCTTTGACAACAAGGTATGAACTACGATGGGTCCAAATCAAGGATAATGTGATTTCTATTTACTGGTAATTGATGGGTATGTGATCAGAGGGAAAACACATTTGGGACTTCTAGTAAATATTTTTATCCCTGACATGAGACTTGTGAGAAGAACCCTTCTTTCTTTCTTCTTGCTTTTAGACGTTGTTTTGAGATAAAATGACACTTGGAATTGTTGGAATGCAACTGTCTTGAGTCCATGAGGGCAGACACTGCCAATACAGGGAGGTGGGCAAAGCATAAAGAAGAAAAGCATCTTCGTCGCTGATAACATCATTGAACTGCAGAACCAAACTTGGAAATCTCCGTTTCTGAGCTTCCTAAGTGAGACAGTGAGTTCCTATTGTTTAAGCTGCTTTCCATCAGTTCTTCTATCACTCACCGTTGACATAGAGACTACATCCTCAGACACAAACCGACACACACGGGGATCAAGAAAAGAGAGAGAAATCACCATCTGGAATCTTAAAAACTCTCCCCTAATCAATTATTGAGTCAAAAGGTAATGAAAACTGCTATTGCAAATCACGTCTAGTAAATACCAATGACAAAATATTCAATATCGAAACTCCTGAGATGAGACTAAAGGTCACACAGAAGAAACCAGAAATGATGAAAACGAAGAGTTCAGGAAGTTTGAAAAAGAACACAAGATAAACCTAAGGACAGCAGAACAGAGTTAATTATGGTGAATGAAAAAAAAGAAAACTGATAAATAAAATAGCTAATTCCTTTAAATTATTAGTAGAGGCAACATTTGTTAGTATAATAAAAAAATAATTGTGGAAAATATTCTGTTATACTTACTTCCTCTTTCTCTGATTATAGAACTTATTTTAATCATAATTATGTATTCTCTCTTTAGATAGATGTCTTTAATTTTTACAAAAAGGTGCATGAGTAAACATAATATGTGAATTTAGTACACTAATAGTGTATATGGCTACATGTATACGTGATATATATGTATATGTGATATATATGAAAATACACTATTTGAAAATGTGTTTCTTAATATAAATGTAGGAATAAAATTTCTAGATTAATTTATAGATGATTTATTCCTTTCTACAAAAAAAAGAAAATGTATCCTATCTTTAGTGATCCAATATTTCAGCGTAAGTTATTTTCTTAATAAAAGATCTGCTTTTTGTTTATTTAGCAAATATTCATCAGATATCTATGGTCACAAGATACCAGCCCAGGTCAATGGAAATGAAATAGAGATCAGGCACTCACAGACTTCAGGATTTTTGGTTATCCTTGAAATACAATAAATTCACAAGGATGTGATTCATTATTCACAATTTTTAAGATCATCTCTTTTTCTGGCACACGGTGGGCCTATTAAACCTGAGGACTCACGCCTTCTTTCATTCATGAGAATCATCCTCCCTGCTCACTAATGTAATCTGCTACTTCAGTGTATTCTCTTCCCTCCAGGTACATGGTGTTCATTGTTCTTGCAAACTCTCATCTTTTCTAACCACTTTCATTGCGGTGCTTTTCCTGTCTTCTCTATTTTTTAAACACTTCTTGCATGTTACCATCTCGATTTCTGGTAGTCAGATCTGCTCTATTCTTTCTAATGCGGTTTTAATGTCTTTTATGGCTTTATTTTCCTCCATAATTTCTCACCTCAGTTCTGCGAACAAAATATCATCCCAACTTTCTCTCTCATAGAATTCACGGTATTTTAAAATCTTTTTGGAAGAAGCAGTTCTCGAAGTGTTTTGTCTCCAGGTGAAAAATGTATTCACTTTTGTGCTCTTCATCGTTTTGCTGAAGAAATCTAGCAGAATTCTAACGTCGGTTATTTTGCTATCTTATTTCAGCATCACTTAATTATGGCCTGCTACTTGACACTGAGCGGTGTGGTATAGCATTCTGATTCCACTTCCTGTTTATCTGAACATCACTGAGTAGTGCCTGCTAACCATAGCCACCTATTACAATCACTTAAAAAAAGAGAGAGAGGGATGTCAGAGTCCCAGACTAGCAAATTAAATTTCAATTTTCAGGGGTTTGCCTGAGGTGAGCTTCTACTGCCATGGAGCTAAAGGCTGGATATTGTTGGTTTAATATCAGTTCATTGGCTTAAGGGTGGTAGGATGGAGCTGTGTCCCCGGGACGCTGGAGTTGATGGACAGTCTATGTTCTTTTCTCTATTATTTGAAAGATTGACACCGGGCCCACCTCCACAGAGTGGTTACAGAGGTCTCGGGGGCACTGTTAGCTGTAGGCATTGCTTCCAATGCAGGTTGCCTCCCTGTGACACCCCTGCCCCATGCCCTGAGTTGACGTGAGGTCAGGAGCAGCATCATTACAGACTTCTAGTGCAGGAGGAACCCTAACAGTCACGTATTCCCACAGGAGAAAACCAACACACCGAAGGGTTAACACAGTGGTCCAGGGCACAGACAGAGGGTGGGGCAGGTGAACAGAGGGATACAGCACTCTGGGTACCTTGTCCACCTGACATCACATACTGGATCACAAGGATCCTCTGAGATAATAGATGAAACTGGTCGGTTGCCTCCTCAGCGTTCACTCCCTATTTCTACTTCCTGATAGTTTCATATTTTTCTTTGAGGGAACATCTTTCTCCCAAGCTGACCTGTAGTTCCAACATTCATCAAAAATCTCCTTCCATTTGCCAAAGCAATTAGTTTGGGGATGGGCAGGAGAGCAGTCACAGGCCAAGCACACACAGCCGTCTGACTCTACCGACTGCTTTAGATGCATTTGTCGGAGCAGCTCAGCCTCGTTAGTGGTTGTGGGGGTCAGCGCTCGCTCTCTCGCTCTCCTATGAGATACGAACCAGACGCATGTAACTCCTGTTGCTTCCAGCAGCTGGATTACGACCATCAGGGAAACCAGCATGAGGACAGAGGCCAGACCACAAAAGTAGAGAAGAGTAGTGGAAAAAAATAGAGTGAGACCCCTGAGTGGGCCATCCCCACTGCCGAACTTTTGAGTTAAAATGAGCCAATACATCCCCTTATTGTTTAAATTTTGAGTTTTCTCTCACTGCAACTGAAAGCATCATAACTGAATCAGACCTATTACCATGGCTTTTTTACAGAAGAAATTGCCTGAGCCTGACTGCACTGTCCAGTATGGTAGCCGGTAGCCACACGTGGCTATTAATTAACTACAATAAGTAAAACAAAAACTTCAGTTCCTCAGTTGCACTAGCCAGATGTCAAGTGCTCAGTAGCCACGTGTGGCTAGCAGCTACCCTATTGGACAGCACAGATGCAGCACATTTCCAGCATCACAGAAGGGTCTACTGGGTAGCGCAGGTGAGGGGTGGGAACTTAAGTCATTTGTCCATGGTCACACACCTGTTGAGTGGCAGCCCTATTATTTGAACCCAGGTTTTAGCCGTGTTCTTTCTTTTATACCCCATTAAGTCCCTGTGATCAAATGTTGTTGACAATATACACTACTTTCTAGTGAAATGGGCCCTTGTTTGGCGTTCACATGCTACCTTTGTAAATGTAGCACACATGAATGGTCCACAAGACGCATTCACTCATGGCCTGGGTTGCCGCTTTCATACCACGTGAATCCTTATTCATGCTGATTTTAACTTGAATTTCTAGTTCTTTCATCACCAATATTTGTATTTGTTGTTCTTGCCCGATTTTTATCAAAGGTTAAACCTGTGCCCAACACCTCCGTTGTTACTGCTTTAATTTTTCTCAAGTTTCTTCAGGGGTTTCCTCTCCCTTGTGAATCTGCTCAATGTCTGTCTTTGCCTTTTTATTTTCAAATGCTCGCCCATCAGAAAGCTTTCCCTGAGGTATCTGAGCTCTCCTCTTGACAGACACTGTGACAAGAACAGCAAAACAGCGCAGACTCCTCCATGCATGTCTGAAAATGAATTTGACAAAGCTTATTAATACCAGTAGCCTTCTGGCCATTTTTAAACTCAAGCATTCTGTTCAACGGCAGTTAAAGCTTATTTCTTTTTGATTTGCTTTTTAATAAATAACTTATTGAACATTTGAAGTGCTCACTGGTTATCAAATTTAGAATTAATCGCACTGCATTTCTCCAGGCAGATTAATAAGGCTGCGTATTGCAGAATTCTATTCTAATGGACACTTTGTGGCACTATTTGAAATAATACTGAACACAAATGAAATAAAGATTTAGTTTCAAGCATGACTAAGTTTGCAGTCACATTAACTAATGGATAATATGAGATTTTAATCTTTGAATCTTTAAAAATTCTTCTTTTTATTATAAATGGTATACTCTACTTGCTTTTAAATAAATATAAAATGCAGACACATATGTTCTGTCAAAAATGCTTTCCTAAATCATTTTATTATGCAAATTTTATACATATTCTACCAGTTTTTCTCCATGTAATTTTTAAACTCCGGTAGGAGATAGAAGATGTTGTATTACAGCAAAGCACATGAGGCATTGGTATTCAAGGACAGGAACTCATGTTAATCCCGGGTTTTATCATGCTGTCATTTTGGTATCATTGCTAACTTGCTTCATTGGAAATGGTGCTTCCATAACAGAGAGCTCAATTAAGGTTAATTAGCAGAAAGGACTTGATATCTGTGATTAATAACCTAACTGCTACTACTCCCCGAGGTACTTGAACCGTGCATCCAGCACCAGGTGTGATCTTGCTGGAGTAATGGAAGTAATAAAATGTCTTTTCTATATGCTTATTCAGAAGAAATGATCCCTAGGGGAGCCTTACTTATAGTTAAGACCATTTTGTCATTTATTTTTGAACAATGTTTGCTCCCATATTATTGCAGTGAAACGATGATTGTGAAAGATGCTCGTACACATATACATAAATGAAAGGCCCCTTTATTTCTTATGTTTTTATGCTGCTTGATTCAGAGCCCTCCTTGTTCTCGCAGCACACTTCCGTAACATAGGGCTCCCAACGAGAGGGAGTAGAACCTCACAGGAGGCCGACACAGAGCAGAAGGCAGCTGAGTGGATAGTACTCCGGTCACATGACCACGCCAGTGCAATCGGATGTGTTCCCGGCACAGGGAATCGCCCTGAGCATTTATCCCTGTGGGAAACACGTTGGTGATTTTCCTCATGTTCAGCACTTATTTTGGAGATCTCACCTGACTGTAGGAACCTTTATTTCACCCGTCCTGGATCACAGTGGATTCCTGAGCCACCATTGAAAGTGTTCAACCAAAAACATGTGTGGATGGAGTCAGTGAGTGGAGAGAAGGCAGCCTGGGAAGGGAAGATCCAGGTGCTGCATGGGAAGCTCTGGGAGGAGGCTCTTTGTGGGCAGTGGAGGGCAATCCCCTAGTCTGTCCTGCTCACCGCTTGTGTGTTCATAGCTGAGAACAGTGCCGGGGCATCGGGGTGCTCAGCGAGCACTTACTGAGGAGTGAATGACGAGAGAGCCATGGCCTGTGCCGTCTTCCAGGGCTAATTGTAATGGTTTCTATAGCAGTCCTACTGTGTGCCATACCTGTGTTAAGCCTACTCAATAGACATAGAAATGGCTTCACTTTTGAATCTTCTTTTCTTTATTGTGAAATGAAGAATACTACAACAGATACTTTGGAATTCTTTAAAGAAATAAACATTTAAAATGCATGTGGCATTTGGCGACAATGGTGAAAGATATTTTGCTCAAGAAAGATTATAGCTAGAGACAACAGTGTACAGAAAACAGATGCCTAGTGGGATAAAAATGCAAATGCAGTGATGTTATATTACTTTGTTGTGATCAAATGAACGTATTTATTCACTAAGTAAATCTGTGCCAAAGTTTCCAGCTTCAACATTGAAATGTATATACCGCAACCAAATGTTGGGCTAACATCAGAATACATCAAAAAACACGCTGAAGAGTCTAAGTGGCAATTTTACACTAATTTTCCTAACAAGAATCCTCCACTAACAAAAACCAAGAAATAAACAACAAAAAAGGGCAGACTCTTTCCTTAACAGCGCTTCCAGCGGTCTCCTTGAGGTTCAGCTCCCCGTGAAGCCGCCCGTTCCGTCCTGTGAGGATCCTGGATTTGAGCTTCGCCTCCTCAGTGGACCCTTTCCTCAGGCCCTCTGCTAGAGGGCATTTCCATCCTTAAAATGCCTACAGCAGTTGGTGACACACACCCAAGGTTTTTGAGTAGAGACAGAGTTATTTTTTGTTAAATAGTTTTTCCTGTGTCACTTGAAGAACTAGCCTGTTTGTTTCTTTGCCTTGTGTTATTTCTTTAGCTAAAGTGTGCGCTTCAAACGCAGAAACCATTGCTCACAGTTTTATGTTGTCCCTCTCGGGTGATAACAAGGTTTTATGCTCCAGATATCTGATAGATATGCCTTGATTTTATTGGAGAACTCTACAAAAGTACGGCGTGTTAGAGCTAAGGGGGTACTGCTGTTATCCCCACGTTCAAAATTCTGAATGCAGCACTTTTGGGAAGGACGTGTGCCTCCAGGTCGGCAGAGCCCTGCCGCGTTCACCTAACTCTGGCCTCCTCCACGCGTCCTTGGTACCCGTGGGGCAGCCGTCATCCGGGACTGAAACCCGCGAGGGACCCTGCTCCTGGGGGCTTCACTGCGTTATCTGAAATGGCTGTGAATCACCTTAACGACACTGCCTGGCCCAACCTGAAGGTCACGTTTTTAAATTTATTTTTCAGGGTTCTTTCACCTCAATATGTTGCCTCCTCAAGTGGCTTTTAGCCTGATGACTCTCCTTATATGCCCACCTGCTTCCTGCCCCCAAGTCAGTCGTAGTAAAGGCCGAAGTTAGCTGACTCACACCCAGGGAGATTACAGGCTGTCTGTGAGTGCACCGTGCACACTGCACATCCTGGCACAAATACTATTTATGACAGATATAATGCGTATGGATGGGGCGTCAGCCTTCCAAAGACGTTTTCACGGGGATGCAGAAGAATGAATCTGGGCTGTAAGATTTAAGGTATCAGTTACAAGCTAACAATCACAAGACGTTCTATAAGACTCTGATACATTATTACCCCGTGGGCTCTTTAACTCCACTCTCTGTAAAACATTCCTGGATCAAACTTTGAATATTATCAAAGGCCCTCGAACTCCTAGGAAAAGCCTCCCATGTCATCTCCTTGCCCTGAACCTTTTCTAGATGCTTAAAAATCAAAATAACTTCTGCTTATGGGACAGACCCACTATAGTCAAAGTGTGTAATGAGACTGAGAAAGAGATGTGAAGTGGGGTGAGGGAGAGAGTTTATTATAGGCTCATTTATTAAAAAATTGGAAAAGTCGTATATGAACTTTGTTGTCTATCCCACAGTCCAACGCAAATCTTGCCAAGAATCTATCTTATAGCTTAAGCAATGCTATTATGTATATAGTTTGTTTTGTTACTTACACAGTTGTCTCCCAATGACATAATCACTCTATATAATTTCTTAATACAATGTGATATTTGTTTGAAGAGATTAACTGAAAAATCCAAACTGATGCATTTCTTTGTCCATAGCAAACAGAACATTTTTAAAAATTTAGTTAAAATATGAAAAAACAAACAAATTTGACCTGCAGCCCTTTCTTGAGGAAGCAGATGCTGTCATCTGTTCGTTACTGTGTTATTATGCAGAGAAAGAAAAAATAAGGTCATGACAGTGACACAGTTAATATGTTTATTAAAAAATGAAAATATAGGAACAAATGTTCTTAAGTAGAAAAATGTATATAAACTGGAAAAGAATTTTGAAGGGAAAACATGTTTGTGGGCTAAAAAGAACAGAAGTAAAACCGCTTTAGAGCTCTCTATTTTTAGGAAAGGATCTGTCGATGGGGGGAGAGTTACAATAACACAACCCTGCAGAACCCTGGCCATCCTGAGGATGTCAAAGGAAACCAGACAAACCACAGAGTGGAGGATGCACAGCAAGGCGAAGAGCAGCTAGAGCAGGCAGGTGACACCTGCTCTGCAGGAAGCCTGGGACACATGAGCATCCTGAAAGTGGGCCACCTCTTCTCCCCATGCAAGCCTCTCCACTGAGGCACTGTTTGCTCCCAAACATAGACCTTACATTTTTGTACATCTATAGAAAATAGCAGCCACCACTATTCTCTACCCAATGACCTTGCTTCGTCTTTCTTAAGAGCCCTTCTTACCACCTGACATGTTTATTTGCATATTGTCTAAATTTCTCTACTAGAATAGAACCTTCGCAAGGTCAAGATTTGCTGTTGCTTCCCTCGTGCCTAGAACCACAGCTGAACCACTGAGGGCGCTCCACAGGCATTCGTTGAAAGAATGTGCATTTGGGTACCAATGTACTCTTCACTTGATTGGTTCTATTTCTGATAGTCCTACTGTATAATAATTGATTTCTTTTGCTATTTAATTATAAACAGAAGGTTACAACACATATAATTACATACGGTATTTAGCTCTGAAATGAAGAACTGCATATCCACACGCTGCCTCAGCCTTAGAGAGTTTATTCTGAGCTTTGCGTGCACCCGAGTCCCTCCCTGGATGGACTTTACATCCGGTGACCTGGAACTACACTGACAGTTGGAGGAAAGAAACTCTCTCAACCCCCTTGAAGGGATAACAGGTGTTTGATATTCAGCTTAATTGTATGCAAAGTGAGTTTAGATCTTTGAATCTCGGTAACATTTTTTACTATTTTTTTAAACTAGCAGGAGGATCAGAGTCCTGAGTGTTGGAAAAATGAGACGAATCAGCTGACAATGTAGGTTGCTCAGCAGTGGGTGATGAGGGCTCTTAAAATGCATACTTACAGAGAGAGAGTTGGGTGCACAGACATGCACAAACCGGGGAATGCAATTTTCTTACGCTCTCTAAGGAGGAAGTATCAGCAGATATTCTTAACACGTTTCAAGTCTTAAGTCTGGAAGAGACTGAAATTATCATCTGATTCTTTTTCCTTTTCTTTTGTCTTTTTTTTCTCTTTTCTCTTTTCCTCTTTTTTTTTTCCCTTTCCGCTTCTCTGCTTTTTCCTGTTTTTTGGCCATGGAAATTTTAGCTTAGACAGAAAAAAATCTTACTAAGAACCAAAATGCAAACAAACAGAAATGGATTGTGAGCCCTGCGCCTACTCAATCAGCGCCTCCTATCCTCCACCCCCTCCAAAGGTACCACCACCTCACCTTGACCCTGAGCTCCACCCGCCCAGTTCACAGCCCACTGACCCACCCCAGAACCTCATTTCACGCGATGCTTCAGGACCACAATCCAATCTTCGCTGGACCTCCTTTAGCTGCCCTGTTCTGATACATCAGCTCATTTAAAAATGCTACCTTCTGCTGAAGTGGAATCCATCCTTTTGGACTGACCCTGGAGCCCTAGTTCTGTTCACTGCTCGAGCATGTTGAAAGAAGTCAGGTCCACGTTTCTTGTGTCACACTGATTCATTTCCACTTGAGCATCCCCTTTCCTTCAGACATTCACAGTGGGGAACAGTTTGGGTTTTACCCTCCACCCTGCCGTTGTCCTTTGTATATATTCACGTCTGACATTAGCTTCCTGAGGTCTGGGGTCAGGTCTGGGATCTGCTTCCCAGCACTGAATACTGTAGAATAAGTGAAGTTCCAAATCATTTAGGTCTAACAAGGCAGTCGCCTCCCTGTATCCTGCTAATGCAGCCCCGGACAGCGTTGATTTTAACGAGATGGCAAGCAAAACTCTGCTGGTCGTGCTCGCTGTGGTGGTAAATGAAACCTCCACCCTGCTCTTCTGCGGGTGAACTTTGACTTCAAAGAGAAGCTTTTGTACATATCCTGTAAGTTTCAATTTAGTAAATCTCACCTGTTGTTTCAGACTGCTGAAAATTGTCGGCCTCAGATTCTGTCAATGAAAGGGTAAGAGATTCCATTTCCATTTTCTGTGATTTGCCAATCAGATAATTAGGTCGTTCTGGAAAAAGTCCAAAGCAGAGTCCAGCAGGCCATTCTGGAGACTTCCTTCCAAAACGACATTGACTAATCCTCCCGCATTTACAAACTTTCATTGTTCAGTCAGTTATGAATGTACCCAGTTCTGCTTCTCCTGGCTCAGTCTCCGTCCTTCTCAGGTGAATGAGTGATAAACGTTTTCAAGCTGAAATCAAGACACCCTTCAGCTACTGTCCTCCCTTATTACAACTCTAGGAACATGAGCAACAAAAACAGAAGATGCCAGTCCTCTCTGTGAGCTCTGTGCTGTCTCCTCCTGAGCACGTTTTCTTTACACAATGAGCAAAAATCATACTTTGAAAAACCTGCTGTGGAATTTTGCTTAGGATTAACATCAACTGTCTCACGTTTTGTGGAATTTTTAAATTTGTTATGACTGTTGCTTAGCAACAGCAAAGCTTGGAATTAATTCTTACGTCTTTTTTTCCCTGAAGAACTCAAAACTCTGATGTTTTATTTCACCTGTTCCCACAATCCTTGAGGGTGACCTTTATATTCACGAAACACAAGCTATGAGTTATGACAAATTTCGTTTATAGTCTAGGGCTATGAAAATTCCCTAAATTATCTTAAATGCCCAGGATAGATATAAAGAGCAGTGTTATCAGAAGCAACGAACAATATCAAAACAGTATCAGCGACAATATCAGACAAGGATTGATTCTGACGAGAGTGTATTTCTTTTTCTCAAAACAGAAAGTACATATATTTAAAAAATCCTTTAAATAATATTCCCCACAGTATTAGCATGTGTCAATTATTGACACGCAAGTTTGGCCAAAAGGACTCAATTATAAAAGGAAATTACACCCTTTCAGCCACTCTACAGGCTGATCCCTGATTATCTTTCCACAATAAAATGCTGCTCCCTGCTCCTTCGCTCTGACGGTCGCTGTGACCACATAAGCCTGAGGTTTCTCCCTCTGTTGCTCTTGTGTTTTCTCAAGGGATTGCTTGTCAGGTTTCATCGATAATATCCTGACTCTTGAGGCTAGTTGTCTCTGACAGCCATTTTAATACTAACATTCACACAAGTTCTTTTCTTACTTAGTACAATTGAACTTGCATTGGCACATTTGGTTTTTCAAAACCAAACAGCTAGCAAGGAATTCTTAAAGCTTTGATTATATTGTTGTTAAGGAAGAGCATTTTAAATTAGGAAGGAAGATCTGAAGCTTCAAAATGGCAAAGAGAAAAGAGTAAAGCGCTTTGTACAATAGATGCTTCCTTAAATGTGTGTGTATTGGGTGATGTTTTTAAATACATTAAAGAAAGGATAACCGTGTCAGAATCCCAGGGTTCTTCCCAGGCCCAACTCTGAGGACCGGGAATTCTTATTTACATACCACCACACTAGGCAAATTTATTTTTAAGTGAATCATCTGGAAAATATTCTTGAAAATAATTATTTTTCACACACACCCACAATTTATTCTTTTAAAATTTGGAATTTGATACGTTGGAGCTTCTTGAAATGGAATATTTATGGACTGGCAAACTTGACGGCAGCTTGGAATTTTTTCTGACTCCCTCCCAGAGGGAAATTGATTCATGGCAAAGTGAGGACAGCCTGGGAGCACCCAATGAGGAGTCACACCCATGGATCCTGGGACAGGGCTTTTCCTATGGAAAAGGACAAAAGGGAAGGTGTTGGGATGGTGGAGAGTATAACGCAGTCTTCTAACAAATGGCTGCGAAGTTGCCATTTGTTGGGACAATTTCCCACATGGGCCACCTGTGTGTTAGAGGCAGCTGATTGACTGCTTCTTTAAATCATGGTTAATTGTTAGGAGCTGTGGGAAGAAACATCGTGCTAGGCCTTGAGCGTCAGAAACAAGAGAGCCCAGAGTCCTTTTCCTCAAGAATTCACACGCTAAAGGAGCGAAATAAAGCATTTGATCCTGTTTGGACAATTTTTGACTAGTGAGCAGTCAACCCTCTGGTCTGAGTTCTCTCACTCCCTTGCAGGGCCGAAGTCCAGAGGCCTTTCACCTCCAGGGAAATTCTGCAGTACCAAGCCCTGAGTTTTCGTGTCTTCTAGACTTTGAATGTCTTCTCTGTGCTGGTCGGGCTCAAGAGGTGCTTCTCGGGGTACTGGAAAGCCTTTAGTGTAAATTTTCCTGTCTTTTTTCTTCCTTCTAAAATGAGGAATAGTTTTACTTGGTATTTTAGAAGTTTGACATTGCTCATCACACTTTTTCTCCTATCGTTCTGGCCAAGTACAAGCCTGCCTTGAGCCCGAGAATTGTGGGTTTAAGTTTCATTGAGAAATGTCACAGAGAAAGCTGCTCAGGATAGGGAAGCAGGCGAGAGGGGCTGGGTCGGTGGCAGAGCCCCGGCTTCACTTCTGTGCTATCACTTACTGACTGGGTGGTCCTTGGGATGTCACTTCCATTCTCTGAGACCCAGTATATAAAATAAGGAGTTTGGGCCAGATCGTTTCAAAGGTACCTTCAGGAACAAACATTTGAACATGATTTGAGAAGCTTAACATCAGATAATCTGTTCCCATTTCATCCCAATCTACTGGAATCATCATCAATAAGCAGAGAAATAAAAATACTGCTTTTAAAATTAATAACATGAACTCATCTGAGCAAATACGTTTCTTTCCTTACACAGATTTTCAACCGTTCCTTTTCTCCGTGTATTTCTCTTGACTTCTGAATCTCTTCCAGAATAGACAAAACACTGACTATCACACGTATTTCCAAAATAACTTGGTGAGTTTTACAATTGCTTTCAGTCCCTAAGCTGTAGAGTGATTTCCAAACTGGAAGAGCTAGAGAGGAAGCCCCAAAGTGCAAAGTGGCCCACCTGCACAAGCTGAGGTTGCCGACGGCAGAGTTACGTAAACGCGAAGGGCACACTGACTGAAATTAAAGCAAAACAGAACACTTCGTGTGGTGGATTTCTATCAAACTTACTTAGCTTCTTTCAAGTTTATTTCTTGTTAGAGAAAAACAGAGATGCCCAGATAGGCTATTCTTACAGTGCTCATGAAGCTGATAATGTCTAATGAGTGTTACAAAAATTGGGAGAAATGAGGAAAGTGAACGAACCCTAGTTCTCCTTAACCCCCCAAGTCCTAATCTCCCTTTCTGAAAGATAAAGATCACACTGTTCCCTATCCCAGGGGCTTGTGACAAGGACTGAGTGTGATGACGAGAGTAGAGCCCTCTGCCCAGTTCCTGTGGGCATGTGCGGCTCACTCCTGGGGTTCCTGGCTCACTGTGGTTCTTGTTCCTACACGCACTGTATTCCTTTCATTCTGCCAGTGACACTTATTGTGGAATGAGAACGTTTATGGCTATTTTACAAGTGGAAAAAAACAGAATCAGAGAACATAAGGTCATTATCCAACATCACACAGTACAAGGGCCTTAAAGTGGGAATGGACCTCACGTCTACACAGCTATGTGGGTACTTTTCTTGCTGTATTACATTGCGGCTTCTTGGGTTCCTACTCAAATGCGTAAGCCTTAGAATGCGTATTTTGAGTTCGTAGGGGAACTTTGAGTTGACAAATCTGCACAACAGAATCATACTATTGGTTTTCATGTATGGAAAACTAAAACTTATTGAGATTTTGAAAACTTACTGAGTCTTACGTATCAAAATGAATACTAGTTTTGAGGCTAGCCCGGTGGTGTAGTGGTTAAGTTTGTGTGCTCCACTTCAGCAGCTCGGGGTTCATAGGTTCAGATCCTGGGCGCAAACCTGACACCATTTGTCAAGCCACACTGTGGTGGCATCTCACATAAAACAGAGGAAGATTGGCACAGATGCTAGCTCAGTGACGATCTTTCTCAAGCAAAGAGGAAGATTGGCAATGATGTTAGCTTGTGGCCAATCTTCCTCACCACACACACAAAAATACTAGTTTTCAAAATAATCTTCTTAGGATGCCAACCGGTGTCTTCCTTCCATCATCCAGAGTATTTTGAGATTGTCAACTCACTAGTGACTGAAGTGAATTGGTCTCATTATTTGAGTCTTTCTTTCCTTCAGAAAATATTGTTTTAGCCAATTTATTCATTTACCATGTTCACTTGTTGTTCTTTCCAAAGAATGAAATCATCCCATAAAGGATCAATACTCACCAGCTTTAAAGATGTTAAAAAGAATATACACAGCCTTCAAAAGCATATCTAGATGAATAGATGCTAATATTATTTGCATAATGACACACTTTGGGATAAATGTATAGAGTTCACTTCTCCCTTCTTTCTACCCTTGTTTATTTTTAAAAGGATGTATCATTGAATTTGAGTACTTTGACCTAGCATATTTGTTGAAAAATTTGATTTATTTCAATAAATATGTATTGCGGGCCTACTAAGCATCAGGATTGATCTGAGTTCCTGGGGTGCATCTGTAGACAGAACAAATCCCTGCTTTTGGGGGGCTTACATCCCGGTGGGAGAGTGAAGGGGACAGAAAATAAACACAGCAAATACGCAAATTATGTACCATGTTGGAAGGTGCTGAGTGCCGTGGGAAAAGGGGAAACATAGAGCAGGTTAAGAGGCTCTGGAAACATCGGGGCAGGAGGCAGATTGCAATTTTAAATAGAGCAGTCAGGGTAGACCTCATTAAGGAGGTGATAATTTTGCAAAACTTGGAAGGCGGTCAGGATCCTCGTCACGTGGCTCTCGAGAGAAGGGGATCTCAAGACGAGAGAACAGCTAGTGCAAAGGCCTTGAGTCGGAAGTGGGCCTGGGGGCTTGAGATGGAACAAGGCAGCCAGTGTGGCTGGGACAGGGTGAGTGAGGTGTGCAGAAGCAGAAGAGCTCAGAGAGGAGTGGGCACATCCTGCTGGACCTGGTCAGCTTAAGGAATCCAGCTTTTCCTCTGCATGAAATGGGAGCCATGGCTGTGTTTTGAGTAGAGATGTGACATGATCCGACTAACCTTCGAGAAAGACTCCTCTGGCTGCTGCATTGGGAATAGACTGCAGGGGCAAACGTAGAAAGAGGGACCAGTTTGGAGACAGGAGACGATGGAACAGGGTGGAGGCAGGGCTGGTGGTGAGGAGTGGTCAGGTGTATGGCTTTGACCTTTCATACAGTTTTAAGTTCAACCAGACTTTCTAGAAAGTATGCAAACCACATTTGTCTTGACCACAGCTGTATTACCAACTGCCTGGTACAACAGCTGATACATAGTAGCATCTAATAAATATTAGATTTTGGATAGAAAATGAGTTTTTAGAAATAAAACTAGCCATTACTTACCTGTATATAATCTCAGTATTTTACACATATTTCTCATGTAAAGTTCAGCACATCCCTCTGAGGGTGGTGAGTTATCATGTCTGCTTTACTGATGAGGAAACTGAGGCACAGGATGGTGACACAACCCTCCCAGTCCTAGTAGGTGGTGCAGTGAGTTGAGACTCAGAGCGATCTATTCCAAGATACCTGCTCTTAACACTATGCAACCTTGCTCCAAAGAACTGTCAGTCACGATTCACCATCACTCCGGGATTCAAAAACAGGAATTTTTATGCATGGCATCTGTTCATTTTCACAACTGCAGAAACATGGTATGCGAGGTAGACCCAGGCACTAAGATAAAATGTACTTTCTTTGTGAAATTAAATCACCCACATTAAGAAAATCTAAAATGTGCCATAAAAAGAAGCAAATTGTTGGTGATAACAGTCGAATTGTACCTTTTATTTTAATTCAGTTCTGGAATATGTTGGAGTAGAAAATGTACCATAAGCAATTTGTTGCCTGCAACACTAAAGTGGCTTTCTGGCAGACTAAGATAATATATCTTCTCAGTGTAATATTTTATTTGAATGCATAGAATTGTTGCATTTAAACTTAGCAATGCTACATTTTTCCAACTCAGTTGGTGGTGTATATTTTGAGATATATGACTGAAGAATCCAATTATACACCTCAGGGAAAGGGCACAATGAACAGCCAAAAACAGCTTTATTTAGAAATACAGCACATCATATTTTTACTTCTAAAAGGGAAAAAAATGAAGGCACACAATTGAGGATAAATGAACCATATGCAAAATTTACTGAATAATTTATTTGGCAAAAAAAAAATCTTTTAGCATACGAAAGAGGTATGTGAAAAATTAGCATTGTCATTTCTGCAGTGTTTAATATTGTGGTAAAATTGAAATACAAAAGGGAATGTAGAGTTGGTTAAGATGGGCAATTTTATCAGTGAAATGCAATGGTCCAAATAGGCTGATATGTTCCTGATAGCACACGGCTGTCACGAGCTCCCCTCCCAGCCCAGCCCTCTAAAATATTAAGAAAACTCTAGAAAGAAGATTTTTTTGTCCAGAAATTAAGTTAAGAGAAATACGACTCAAAAGAGACATGTAGACGCCCTGCTAATGTTTGAGAGTTTCAATTCTTTGATTTTTAAAACACACATCTTTTCCCAAGCATGCTCCCTGGTCAGGAATTTAAGTGTGCCGTGCCTTACCAACTAGAGGAGAGCCTGAAAATGTGTCTCAAGAGACCATATTTCCCACTATTCTGTTACAGCTCAGATTTGCATCTAAAATGTAAGAGATGATTCACTCAGAACACTTCTATGCGTGGTCCATATTATCTTCCCGAATAACTACAAAAATAGTGATTAAAAATAGTCAAACATCATGATTTTTGCATACTGATCAAAACAAACAAGGTGAACCTTACTCAAGGAGCCCTCAGCAACAGGAACACAGAACATTCATAAATGCTGGGCGCTTAAAGAAGATGGAAACCAGAAATTTTGCTACCTGAAAATTATGAGTTTTTTCTTTCACACACTGCCTGATTAAAGACTTTAATCAAAAGAAGACAGCTTCAGAAGTTGTTATGAGTCACTTCCAGGCTTGATTTCAACATATTCATAGATATTCCTTGACTATCTAATTTGTATCAAGAAATACTGAAGTCTGTGGATGGAGGAATTTAAAGATGAATAAAATAGTCTCTAGTCTCAAGGAATTTATTCAGTCAATGAACATGTAGTGTCCCCAGGCACTGTTCCAGGACTGGGCACAGCAGTGAACAAGATAAAGTACGTGGCCTCAAAGAGTTTATGTAATTATGCTGCTGGCAATAAACAAGCAATTGAATAAGTAAGTAAATACCATAATATGTAATTTCAGGGCCGGCCCGATGGCGCAGCGGTTAAGTGTGCATGTTCCAATTCGGCGGCCTGGGGTTCGCCAGTTTGGATCCCGGGTGTGGACATGGCACCGCTTGGCACGTCATGCTGTGGTAGGCATCCCACATATAAAGTAGAGGAAGATGGGCATGGGTGTTAGCTCAGGGCCAGTCTTCCTCAGCGAAAAGAGGAGGATTGGCAGCAGTTAGCTGAGGGCTAATCTTCCTCAAAAAAAAGAAAAATGTAAAAAAATGTGTAATTTCAGGTGGTGAAAAGTACAATGATGAAAAATAAACTTTAGGGAAGATTGACAGGGGTAGAAGGGTCCCTGTTGTAGATGTGGCTAATAGGGAGGAGCTTCTGAGGAGGTGACACTTTTACCAAGACCCAAATGGATTTCAGGAGCAAGTTGTGGGAAAACACAAGAGAAAAGAGAGTTCTAGGCCTGAGGCAGGAATCCGCTTAGGATGCCTGAGCCCATCAGGAAGGCCAATGTGCTAGAACAGAGTAAGGAGGGAAGGGAAGACTGAAGTTCGAGAAGTCACCTGGGATCAGATCATCTAGGGTTGTGGAAAGGATTTTAGAGATTTCTGTCATGGTGAGGAAAACTCACTGGCAGATTGAGTACAGGGAATGACATGATTTGATTTGAAGAATTAATACCAATTCTTCCAAAAAATAGAAGACGAAATAACACTTCCAAATTCATTGTATGAGGCCAGCATTACCCTCATACCAATGCCAGATAAGAGCACTACAAGAAAACTACAGGCCAGTATCCCCGAGGAACATAGATACAAAAATTCTCAATAAAATACTAGCAAACCAAACTCAGCACATTAAAAAGATCATTCACCATGATTAAGGGGATTTATCCCAGGGATGCAAAGATGGTGCAACATGTGCAAATCAATCATTGGGACGCATCACATTAATACAATGAAAGAGAAACATCATATGATCATCTCAATAGATACAAAAAAAGTATTTGACAAAATTTAGCATCAATTTATGCTAAAAACTCTCAAAAAATTAGCACACAGAAGGTACTATTAGAAGGAATGTACCTCAGTATAATAAAGGCCATATATGACAAGTCCACAGCTAATATCATACTCAATGCTGAAAGATTTTTCTTTATGATCAGGAACACGACAAGGATGCCCTCTCTCACCACTCCTGTTCAACAAAGTACTGGAAGTCCTAGCTAGAGCAGTCAGGCAAGAAAAAGAAATAGAAGGCATTAGAATTGGAAAAGAAGAAGTAAAATTGTCTTTATTTGCAGATGACGTAACTTTATAAATAGAAAACCCTAAAGAATTCACCGAAAAAAACTGTTAGAGCTAACCAACTAATTCAGTAAAGTTGCAGGATACAAAATTAACATACAAAAATCAGTAGCATTTCTATATACTAACAACAAATTATCTGAAAGGGAAATAAAGAAAATGATCCCATTTACAATAGAATCAAAAACAATAAAATAGTTAGGAATAAATTTAACCAAGGAAGCGAAAGATCTCTACACTGAAAACTACAAGATACTGATGAAAGAAATCTAAGAAGACTCAAGTAAGTGGAAAGATAGTCCATGCTCATGGATTGGAAGAATTAACATTGTCAAAATGTCCATACAACCCAAAGCCATCTATAGATTCAGTGCAATCCCTGACAAGATTCCAATGGCAATTTTTACAGAAGTAGAGAAAACAAGTCTAAAATTTATATGGAACCACAAAAGACCTGAAATAGCCAAAGCAATCCTGAGAAAGAAGAACAGAACAGAGACATCAGGCTCCCTGATTTCAAGTTATATTATAAAGCTAGAGTTGTCAAAACAATAGGGTATTGGAATAAAAACAGACACGTACACCAAAGGATCAGAATCAAGAACCCAGAAACAAACCCATGCATATACTGTCAACTAATATTTGACAAGGGAGTCAAGAATATCTAGTGGAGAAAAGACAATCTCTTCAACAAATCGTGCTGGAACAATTGGATATTCACATGTAAGATAATGAAACTAGACCGCTCTCTTACACCATTCACAAACATTAACTCAATGGATTAAAGACTTAAATGTAAGAGCTGAAACCAAACAACTCCTAGAAGAAAACATAGGAAAATTTCCCTTGACATGGGTCTTGGCAATGATTTTGTGGATTTGACACCTAAAGCATAAGCAACACTAATCATAAATAAACAAGTGAGACCATATCAGACTCAAAAGATTCTTCACAGCAAAAGAAATGATCAACAAAATAAAAAGGCAACTTACAGAATGGGAGAAAATATTCGCAAATCATTTCTCTAACACTGGGTTGATATCCGAAGTACAAAAAGAACCTACACAATTCAATAGCAGAAAAACAAGTAATCCAATTTTAAAAATAGGCCAAGGAACTGAATAGATATTTATCCAAAGACAATACACAAATGGCCAGCAGGCATATGAAGAGGTGCTCAACATCGCTATTCATGAGGAATATGCAAATCAAAATTGCAATGAGATATCACACTGTTAGAATGGCCATCATCAAAAAGACAAGAGATGGTAAATGCTGGTGAGGATGTGGAGAAAAGGAAACCCTTGTGCACTGTTGGTGTGATTGTAAATTGGTGCTGCCACTAGGGAAAAGAGTATGTAGGTTCCTCAAAAAAATTAAAACTAGAACTACCATATGATCCAGGAATTTGACTTCTGGGTATGCATCCAAAGGAAAGGAAATCACTCTGTCAAAGAGAGCTCTGCACGCCATGTTCACTGCAGCATATTTTCAATAGTTAAGACCTGGAGACAACCTAAACGCCCATCAACAGTTGAATGGATAAAGAAAATGTGGTATATCTACACAATGGAATCTTAGCCATAAAAAAGAAGGAAATCCTGCCACTGTGACAACATGGATGGACCTTGAAGGCTTTATGCTGAGTGAAATGTCAGAGAAAGACAAATCCTGTGTGGTCTCACATACATGTGGAATCTAAACAAAAAATCCTCAAACTTATAGAAAAAGAGATTCGACTTGTGTTTACCAGAAGCTAGGAGTGGAGGGTGAGGGAATTGGAGGAAGGTGGTTAAAAGGTACATACTTGCACTTATGAGATAAATAAGTCTTGGGGATGTAATGTATAACATGATGACTATACTTAACACTAGTCTATGGTACATATTAAAGTTGTTAAGAGAGTAGATCCTGAACGTTTTCATAAGAAGGAAAAAATCATTTTTTCTTTTTCTTTGTTGTGTCTATATGAGATAATGGATGTTAACTAACCTTATTGTGTTAATTATTCCACAATATATGTAAGTCAAGTCATGATGCTGTACACCTTCAATTTATACAGTACCGTATGTCAATTACATCTCAATAAAACTGAAAGAAAAAGTAGCCGGTGTACAATGTGATTACCACTAGAAAAGAAGTCTACACAAAGTGGTTGGGAGGGCAAGGGAGGGCAAGAAAGGGCTGTGTCTGGAGGGTCAGGAGAAAGCTTGACAGAGCAGCTATTTTTGAGCTTTAAAGACCAGGTGGAGTTTGCTAGGTGAAGAAGCAGGAACAGCAGGTGCAAGGCAAAGCTTTATGGAAAAGCATATTGTGCTGAGAGCATGCAAATATGTCTGGAGAACAGCCGTGCTAGAAATAAGAATCTTATCCAATAGACTCTGGATGCCACTGGAGAGTTTCATTAAAAAATTCCTCCTATTAGTGTGGAGGATGAATGAGTATAGAGAGAACAGAGATTGAAAAAATATATGGGGCTGAGTTGCAATCGTTTTGTGTGTGTGCGTGGGGGGGGACTGTCTGAATTAGTGGGAGTCAAAAGGAAAGATCTGAGAGGACTTAGCAGATGGAAGAGATTGGCAGTGGGGTGTGAAAAGAGTAAGGAGTTAAGAACACACTGAGTGGCCCACCTGTATAGATGGTAAGGCTTCTGACTGATCCATGGTTGCACTGAGCAAGAGGCAGTCTTCCGGTTTGGAGGATGAAGTAGTAAGCTCAACTAGGGCTCTGTTTCCTCACTCTCTCAGTCATCTGTAGAGCACTCACCAGATGCCTGGCATTGACCTAGGCTTTGGGGAAACAAAGATGACTGGTGTGGGTGCCACTGTCTCATGAGTTTGATTTCATTGCTTGGGTTGAGATGGGTCTATGGAACCTCTCTGGTCTCTCGGCAGGAGCAGAGACGTCACCAAGGACTACACGGCAGGTCTGTACACCTGCAGAAGCAGATCAGGATCCACCCTGCATTCATCATCTTTCCGTGGACATTCGGGGGCCGTCTCCGCCCACTCCCCACTCTCACGCACAAGCTATCGCAGTGGTTGCTCTGCGAGCTCCGGAATCCATCAGCCTCCAGCCCTGGTGCTCTCTGCTTGGTGAGTCCACAGGCAACTTCACATTCGCACCTTCATCCCTGCCTCTTGCAACTCTATTTCTCTAACAAGAGCTTCCCTATTGAACACTGATTCTCTGTACAAACTCTAGCTTTTTAACATCTCTAGCCAAACCATTTTAAAAATAGCTGTCATTTGTCACAGACATTTGAAGTTTTCACCCTTATGAAATTTTATTGAACTAATCTTACCTTTAGATTTATTTAGTTTAGCAAATATCAGAGACAGTTTTAAATTGATGGGGTAGTTGGTGACATTGCTACAGATGGAAGATTTTGCAGAGAACAGACCTAAATTCTACTTCTTCAAGTTGCTTATTTTAGGGTTTCTAGAATCAGGCAAGCTTGAGTTTGATTCTCAGCTCTTAGCAGCTGTGTGACCTTGAACAAGTTCATTAATGTCTCTGAGTCCCAGTCTCCTCACCCTTACAATGGGGCTAACAGCGGGCTTGCTATTTAGCTCTGGCATGCAAGATACTGGGGGTAATGGGGTGCAAAAACAGACATGGTCCCCGGCTCACTTAGTTTAGAACCTACTGTGGACTGAACTCTGCCCCTTAAGTTCATATGCTGAAGCCCTGATCCCCAGGAAGACTGTATTTGGAGACATGGCCTTTATCAGCTTCAGGAATTGGGACAAATTCTCCTGTCCTTTCTTCTTATCGCAAATAAAATGGCTAAATCCTTCCAAAAGTGCAACTATGCCATGTGTCATCTGATGTACTGAGATACGGCTTTTGGTTAATTCTTACTCCCTTGAGTTTGCTTGTTCAAACAATTCTGCCCTTTTTGCCTTTGCTTAAAGTATTTTGAAACTGGTTGGGAGAGCCCCATGGAAAAGCTTCAGAGTTAGGACCTAGTCTAGCGATCCTAAATGCACAAGGCCACCGCGCTAAGCATTTCGCATCCATTATACAATTTCATCTAAACTGTAGGCCACCGCTCCATTTTACAAATGAGAAAACTTGCAGGAGTGGGGTGAAGTCACTTGTCTAAGACCACATCAACACGTGGAACAGGCGGGGATGAAACATGGGTTTATATAACCTCAGAAGTGTCCACGTTTTTACTATGGACGGATCTGTAAAGACTGTAGAGCACTGTTGTGTATGCTTTTAAACTTTAAGAACTATAGCACTACTTATTTATATAAAGATTTATGTTTGTAAATAGTACATTTATATACTGTATACTACCCTGTCACTAATTTTCAAGCAACAATGTTTTTGAAACTTATGTTACCACATGTGGATCTATTTCATTCGTTTTAACAATTGCCAAGCATTTGATTTCACAAACACGGAATAGGGAACCATTTATTTATCCAGTCTCCCAATGATACAGTGTGTTTCCACTTTTTGATATTAAAAATGCTGCAATGAATGTAATCTCACATATCTCCACGTGCACACACGTGAGATTATCTCTAGAGTGTATACTAAGACGCGGATTTATCCTGAGTATACACTAGAAGTGGGTTATGGAGTAAGCTCATCTTCATCAGTTACTGTCAGATAGTATCCAAAATGTTTGCACAAATCTACACGCTCGACAGCAGTATATAGAGTATATATTCCTCATAGCCTTACCAACAATCGAAAGAATTGGAGAGCCAGCCTCACGGCATAGTGGTTGAATTTGGCATGCTCTGCATTGGCGGCCCAGGTTTTCGGGTTCAGATCCAGTGTGCAGACCTACACCACTCATCAGCCATGCTGTGGTGGTGGCCCACATACAAAATAGAGGAAGACTGGCACAGACGTTAGCTCAAGGCTAATCTTCCTCAAAGACAACAAAAAAATGAATTTTGGCCAATCGGGTGGGTTTGAAATGCTAACACATTTTTATTTAATTTGCCCTTTTTTTGATTATAGTGAGAGAAAGGATGTTTTCATACGATTATTCAGCCTTTTGAGTTTTCTCTTTGGCAAACTGTTTACAGCTTTTCAAATCCATTTCCTACTGGGTTGAGAGGCATCTTCTTACGGATGCACAGTTCTTTGTTATGAAACTTGTCCTCTGAATTAAGTGCATCCTACGTGCCGCCTTCTAGTCTACTGTTTGTCTTTTAACTTTGTCATGATTTTTTTTCACTCAGAGCCTCAGTGTATCCCAATTTGTCAGTTGTTTTCTTCATGGCTAATGCTTTGTGTGTGTCATTTAGTAAATCCTTCAATGTCTTCAGGCACTAAAGATAGACTCCCAAATTTTGTTCTCAAACTTTAGCATTTGACTTTCATTTTATATTTTTAATCCATCTGCAGCTGGTTTTGTGCACACAGTGAGATACAGATACAGTCTTAGTTTTTCCATTTGAATAAGCATTTGCCCCAGCATCAGTTGTTCATTGATCTGTAATGTTAGCTGTGTCATAGACGAAGGTTAAATACTTGTAAAGGCTGTTTCTGGGCTACTCTCCAACAGTGATTCAATGTGTAACTTATACAAAGTTTTAATATCATAATACATCTTGCTATTTGGTAGGCAAATCCCACTATTTCTTCTTCAGCATTTTCGTGGATATTCTTTGCCATTGATTCTCCCAAAAATGAATTTAAAATATCTGCCAATTTCCAAGAAACATGCTGTGGAGACCTTTATTGGATTTATTTCAAATTTGTAGATAAATTTAGTGGGAATGGATTTCTTCAAAATGGTGAATTTTGTCATTCATGAGAATGTCATATCACTGTTTTTAGGTTACTTTTTATCTTTCAATATTATTATTTTCCATAAAATTATATATTTCTATAGTTATTTCTAGATGTATCATAGTTTAATTGCCTTCATGAATGATATCTTTGTTTCTACTAGTCTTTCGCTTATATAGCAACCTTGATGAAGTCTCTTCCTAGTTTTAAAGGTGCGTGTCAGGGGCCTCTGCACTTCTCCACGTAGACAATCACAAGATCTGGAAGTAACTGTACAGTTTTTTCCTTTCTCTGGCAGATTTCTGGCCATCTCACCTAAATGACCACTTTCAGCTGGCACATGGCCACTCTTCTAAAAGATTCCTTTTCCCAGGCAATTTTGCAACTAGATATGACCATGTGACTTTGTTCTAACCGATGAGATTTAAGCAAAGCATCGTGTGGGACTCCAGGGGAGGCTCCCTAACCGGGAAGAGGTACGTCTTCTTCCCCACTTCTTCCTGCCTGCTGCCTGCAATGAAAACGCAACGGCTGGGACTTGAGCAATTACCTTGGATTATAGAGCGATATGCAAATTATAGAGCGATATGCAAAGCGGGTGGAGCAGCATGGCAGGAGTCTGGGTCCCCTGATCACCGTGAAGCTGCCACTCCAGTCTGGACTGCTTGCCTCTGGATTCTCTGTCTCCCTTTTTTCTTTAAGTGAGAGAGAAACTATCTTATTAAGGTATTATTATTTAAGGTTTTTCCCTTTCTTGTATTTCTTACTTGTGTCCCTGGGGCTGTTGCCTTGTCTTTGACCCCAGGGACAATGTTGAACAACTGTTCATAGCAGCCCCCTCCTCTTGTTAACTATGAGAGAAATGAATCAAACGCTTTTCCATTAGGTGCAATATTTGCTATAAAGTTTCTGTAGATATCCTTCCTTATTAAGGAAAGAGAAAGTAAAAAGTATGTCTTATCAGTCATCATTAGACTTTACCCTAGTTAGGTCGCAGAATTAGGCGTTAACTGCTGGCAGACAGCTGTATAAATTAAAACTGACCATACACAAGCTTTTAAAGGCTGCTGGTCTTTTAAAACATTTCTCTTTCTTTTTAATACACAAGAGGGACATTCATAATGCAAATGAAATCCATATGTACATGTAACAAACAAAATCTTGCTATATTGGTGAAATAACCACAATTAAAACTCCCAAAAGAAAATTGCTAGCATTCATTTGAAATTGACATTTTTATATTTTACCTAGCATTTTTATACACAAAAGAAATAATACTTTTCTCCTCTTATGAACAAGAGTTTTTTTCTGTTCAGCATTTAATTTTTCATTATAGATTTCTATACTTTGCTTTAAAAAGAGAAGGCTTGAGAACTTAACAGAAACAAATCACAAAAATTAAATTCCAACTCACATGGTAAATATAAAGAAGTTGCTGCCTTTATTTTAAAGGAAAGAAGCATTCATTAAAGAGTATTCAGAAGAAGTGAAGAATAAGGGATCAGAATACCAAATCCTCAAAAGATACATCAAGAGGAAAATATGTTTTTTGATTTTTCCAAAATGTGGTATTTAGTTGTTATATTCACTGCCAGTTAACATCTATTTTTGATTCCTTTTCAGAAGTGAAATACCTGTTAAGTATTATATCTGTAATCTAACGTTTATTTTTCATGTTGTGTGCAAATATGTTACAATCCCCTTCTCTTGAAACCCAACAGCGTGCCTGCCCACATGGGTCTTCCCTGTGATTCAGAAGCGCTCACCTGAAGTTGTTGGCCGTAAGTGCTGGAACTCCAACTGCCACATTCATCTGATGACAGACAGGATTTCACTTAGCTGCCCAATTTAGACTTTGAAACTTATATGATCTCTGTTCTGAAGAGAACCCCAAAACTCCGTGTTTTATTACACACAGGATTTACAGCAATGACTCCATCAAAACAGTCAGGTTTAGAGGAAAACAACCAGCACACAAGTTTCCTTTGGCCCTCGAATATAATGATATTGCCATGCATACTGTTTCAGGTCAGCTTGATCTGTCGAGGTTGGGTTCACGTTTTTCATCTCTCAATTCAATTACCGAGACTATAGCCTCAAGGAAGTGCATGGGAAGTGGGTGCCCAAAGACCTGAATGCCGATTCCATGATTATTTAGCTATCGAAGTCCCAGAGATTAGTTGTAAAGTGGGCTTATTTTTCCTTGCAGAAACAGCATATTGGAATCTTGTCCAAGAGCGCTGATAAAACTGTGTTCACTGTACACCTTGTGTTTAAACAAAGCACATATTTCAGGAATAATTGTCAGGGTTTTTTGTTGTTATTTTGTAGTGGAAATAAGGAAGACATTCTGCTTCCACCATTGAAAAGATTTTGGAGGTTACAGGGAAAGTCATACGTAAGTTTCAAATTTTACTCCAAGAATTACATTGTCGATAATATTCCCAGATGACTTGAGGCACCTGTTTACATGTTTCTTACCAAAGGTAGAGAAGATGGGTCTTCTTCAGGGGAGGCTGAATGGGGAAACAGGAAAACGCCACTAGATTCATGTTTCGACAAATGTAAAATCAAATGAATTTGCTAATATTTGACTGTTTGCGACTTTCAGAATGGTAATTTCATGTTGTTCAACCCACATTAATAACTAATATTTACTAAGCAATAAGGATTGTATTTGTATTCAGTTACTTAATCCTCACAGCTTTGCAGGTGGTAGGGAATACAGTATATGGTAATCCCCTTTTACAGTTGACAAAGATGAGCCACAGAGGGGTTCAGGAATATTCCTGTGGTCACACAGCTAGTGAGTCTTTGGCGCTGGATTTAGAACCCACGTGCTCTAGTTCTGATGCCCACGTTCCTAGTGCCTGGGCTGCACTTATTCTGTATTTAGCCCACAGGTATAAGTTAAATTCACATTCCAATTTTGAAATGCAAAATGCCCCAAATTTCTACTCCCTGGCCAAAAGGTAAAGCTGAATTCCAGACCTATATATATGACTTCCCCCTGCACAGCCCCATCTGGATATCCTACAGATATTCAACATCTCCAAAAAAAACCCTTATCATCTGTCTCCACACAGCCTCATGGCCCAGGCCAGAATCCTGGATATTTTCTTGGACTCCTTCATTTCTAGTTAAATCAGTTCCCAAGTTCAGTCGTTGCTACTTCCTGAATTGTCCTCACATCTCCCCTCTTCCCTTCACCTCCACTACCCAAGTCCCTCACGAGGACAATTACGGTAGACTCCTATTGTCCCACCTGCTCCAACCATTGGTCTCCCTCGAGTCCCATAATGCATCGAATGTAGGGTGAAATTTTGAATATGCCCACATCCGATCATGTGATTCCTCCCTCCTTTTATGCTGGAACACATTTGTACAAAACATTTATTATATTGTTTTGCAACTCTTCGTTGACATTTTCCTGTCCCCACCAGTCTCAAGTTCCACAAGGGTAAGAAGTATTAGCTTTTCTCTTGTTGGAGTCATGTCAATATAGCATAGTGTTTTGCTATACATGCATGTAAAACTTAATTTAAATTCAAGAACAGTGCTTTATGTAATTGAGGTGCTTGTCACTTATATAAATGTTTTCATCTCAATTTCATAATCTATTTTCTTGCCCATTTTCCCACTTTAAAACTATTCTAGGTCATTTTCAGGCACAGTGCTTGGCATAAAAGACTCTGAGCACCGAATGGTTGCACATGACTTGTAATTGGCCTAAGAGTTCACTTTCTGGTCTGGGAGGTCAACCTTCTAGATTTATAACTCCTAGTTTATTTCCAAGTTACTATAAACTGATATGTTTCAAGGCAATTGACATAGCATCTCATATCCATCCCAGTTCTTGTGAACTACTTTAAAAGGATCAGATTTTTATTTCTTCAGAATGGATAGATTCAATAAAGTAAAATTAATTCCTTATGAAATCAATCCAATCCAAGATATACATATACATACATATTTATGTGTCTATATATATACATATATACATAAAATGTCATCAGCATACTGAGTGTCTTGCTCATGTTCACATGCACAAATTTGTGACTATATTTGTCATCCACCTGCTCCTCACTTGGTATAAATAATCCACGTGATTGGGTATGCCAGCACATTGTGATTTGTCATGTAAAACCTAATTTTTAATTTAATGTAATTTTACTCTAACAGCATACTCTGTATGCTGGTTTATAACATTCCCTAAAGCAGAAAATAAGGCATGTAAGCGCTTTGTGATTTTCATTCAGCTATGAACGTATCTCTGAAATGGGTCCTCAGTGTGTCTAGAAGCTCGTGGTCCCTTTGGCTGACTCTCGTTAGAATTAGAGGTTCTGAGACATTGGGAGAGAGTGGTGTTGATGGTAATAAGAGAGAGGAGACTGATCTGTCTTCATGGGAAAATGTATGGACCCAGGCTTTTACCAGTGGGTAGCCAGGTTCTACTAGCCGAGGAGCATAAATGTGACCCTTCTTCCTCCATAATAATTTAGAACTGGTCCATACAGGTCACATTTGCATCCTCCTTGTCCTTATTGGTTGCCAATACCTGTGCCATTACTGCCACCTCTGTGCCACTCCTGAGCACGTGGGAAACCATTCTGCTATCTTTCCGGCCACCCCGGGCTGCAGGAGTTCTGAGGCTGTCTCAGGCTGTCTGTCTGGATACTTCACAGCCCTTTCTCTTCTGATTCTCTTGTTTGGAGGCTGGGCTTAGGGAACGCCGTGAGGCCCTCCCTCAGCCTGGCTGCCCTTGGTAGATGGGACCCAGAACCCAATCCATCTGAGGATCCTACCTCCTTCTGCATGGCCAGGTCTGCACTTTGCAGGAAGATGGGGGACAAGGAAAAGCATGCTTGCTGACCTCACCTAGCCCATGTCTCTCCCCTCCCTTCCTCACCCCAGGTCTAACAAACGCTCTGTAGTCTCAGGGGCAGTAGAGGCAGGCTAGGGCTGATCATACATCCATCTGGAATATCTTGTCTTGATACCTGGTCCTTGGCTTTTTAGTTTCAAAAGTCAACAATGTGTCTCACCAACCATTGTTTCTGCTGTATCCTCTCTTCACAGAGCAGAGCGAGTGCCGAAGAGCCTTACTGCTTATTGCTGCTCGAAAGAGGAAAAGCAATTAGAAGAATAGAGGGAAAAATATCGGTTCCTATATCAAAACATTTTGCACTACATGCAATTTCATTTTGGTTGTTTTGTTACAGTTTTAGTCTTAATCATTGTTATAATGAAAACTCAGTTCTCGTTAATAAAAGCTAATACTTTTAGTATTAGTAAAGCATTAAAAGGATAAATTTTAAAACATTCAGCATTTGCCCCAATCCCACCGCCAGAATTACACTATGCCTAGAATAGTCTTCCTACACGTGGCTCGGTTGCTTCATTTTATACTTCTTGCCTAATAAGTAAAATCATTGGTAATTAGCATACCAATGAATCAGGCCGTACAGTTGCCTAACATTATGTATACATTTCAATTGTGTTTTCTTACTCCTTTGCCTCAAGTTCAAGTTAAACCTGGTCCTGTCATTAGTTTTTTGGAAGTGTGTGCCTTCTAAATTAATTAGAACTTACTTTACTAAAACGTCATTTTGATAAAGAGAAGCCACAAATATCTTCTAGTGGGTCATTAGTTTATTTTGAATCTTTTGAGTTCTCAAAAAACATATCTGAAAATTTTAAAAATTGAAATAGAAGAAAAATAAGCAAAAGAGTTTACGATGCGCTAAATCTTTTCAGCTGGTTTCTGAAACCAGTCCTCCGAGACGCTGGGGTAATTTTATTCCTGTCAATTCCGGCTGCAATTATTGGAAACCAAGCATTTGTAGACACTGATAAGAGCACTTTCTTCACAGGGTTATTGTGAAGATCGAGATAGAAAAGAGCCTGGCACCTGATAAATTCTTGACAAACACATAATAACTATGATTCTGGCGGCATACTGGGAGGAAACTATCCAGGAAAAGACAAAACTACCCCCGACATCCTGCAGAAAGCGCTGATGTCCCTGGGGCCTTGATGGCAGGGTCCCAGAGGGCCCAGCTTCATGGGAAGGCGCCGGAGGTTTGGGGAGCACAGGGAGACTCAGGCCAGGCGACAGGAGGAGGAGGTGCCCAGAGTGATGTCACACAGGCCGCTGAGCTTCCAGCAGCGAAGGCATCAAAGCGGGGCGGCTCCCACCAGCGGAGGCAGCCAGCGAGCGAGCTGAGGAGGAAAGTAAACAATTTAAGTTCACCCTAAATTAAGCTCTTCCTTTAAATTTCAAGAGTATATTTAAGCAAAGCAGATTAATTTTTCTGAAGAAAAGAAAGAAGAGGACAAAGAAAGAGTAAACTTGGAGGAAACTGCAGAGAGGGCAGCAGAGCCCCAGGCGTGAGACACGGAGTGAAGGATGAGCTGGCAGCCAGGCTGTTCCTCCTGCAGGACCAGCGCAGATCAGGAGCCGGACGCAGACCCCAGCGCTGCTGCTGGAGCTCCTCAGGACCTGTTGTCAAAGTTAAATTAGAGACAGTACTTTTTTTTTTTTAACATTAATGCATATTATCTAATTATATGTATCATTATTCTTAAGCACATATTGATCTAATTCAAAGTTTCAGTTAAGAATTCTGAGCATTGATTATACTTTTATAAACCATCTGATAATAGGTAAGGTAGGGAAAAAGTCTATCTGATGAGGTTAATTTTTCATTTCTGAACAAAGTCAGAGCAAAATTTGAGGAGAGGGAGGGGCATTCCAAACTGCAATAATAAAAATAATAAAGAGCAGTGGTAGTTACATAAATATATGCAAATGTTTTCATATGAAATTTTTGATATTTTAAAAGTTAAGAACCATTTATCTTCATCATAATTATGTTAAATCTTCCAGGTCACTTGATAAATGATCAAATGTAGTATGTTATTAAGTCGTTCTTTTGGGGCCATTCATGAGTGCCTTGAAGACCACAATCATTTCCGGGCTCCCAGTGGGGAGCCGTGTCTCCATGAGGCAGGTAGAGAACCAACTTGAAGACCATCCCACCACACACAAGGGTAAGCGTCTTCCTTCCTTCTTCGCCTCTGTTTCGCAAGTCTCTCGCCTCCTTCTCTCTTCTCCCTGTGTGATTCTAACGCCTTTTTCCCCTGATATCATCACCCTATATTCACTCCTTTCCTTTCTAAAATGCTAAAGAGAAAAATGGCAAATGTTATAGAAAAATTAGTCTGATTTGCTTGGATATATTCTTGAAATGTAAAGGAAGAGTTTAATTTAGGTTCAACTGAAATCACTTTTCTTGGATTTTTATTAGCACTCCTTACACATGTAATTGATTCCTTGAGATATTTTATAAACTTTTATTTAATTTCTGGCTTTTCCAGCAGAGTGAGCCCTGTGGAGGCAGGTTCCGCCTTGTGTGTTTCTATCTCCCCGGCACCTGTCACAGTGCCCAGTGCTTGGGAGGCATTGGGACTCTGAGGAAAGGAAATTTTCTCAGATATGCGCCAATCACTCATCCATCCATTTCACCTTAGAATGAAAGATGTTGGTCCAGCAGTGGACCTCCAGCTGTGCACACAGCAAAGTTCCCACCCTTATGGAGCGACATTCTAGAAGGGAATACAGACTAGGAACAATTAAATAGATAAATATAAGATATAATTTCAGGGACTGATGAATGTTACGAAGCAAAAAAGTAGAGTGTGGATTGAGAGAGGGACGGGGGAAGGAGGGGCAGGGACCTGTTTCAAACAGAGCTGGAGTGTGAAAGCAAACGAGAGGGAGCTGAGAGTGGAGAAGTCAAAGGAAGGGGCTCACAGGGTCTTAGAAGTCTTGGCGAGGACTGAAGCCCCTGGAGGACGATGGTCAGAGGGATGATGGACTGTGGCATACATTCTAGAAGAAACACTCCGGCTGTCCCACAGTGGAGCAAGGCGCTGGCAGGGAGAGTGGTCGAGGATCTCCGACAATCTAGGAGAAGGGAAGGGGGTCAGAACTGAGCTGTATCTAGAGGAAATGACAGAATTTCATGATGGCACTTAGCTGCCAGATTATCAGTTTAGCACTTAAAGTTACACAACTCTTAAATCAAGTTTTTGTGAAATAGAGGTCACAGCTCTCATCCTCCCTCATAAAGGTGGTCTGTTTGGTCCATTTCCTACATGGTATCACATTCAAAGAAATAAAGTATAACATTCTAAAAAACACATTGTAAGAAATTCAGAGTTTTATTGAATTCTCTTGGAAAGTACCACAGGAGATCATTCGCCTCACACCACTGACTCTTAAAAATCCCTTTTCACCATCTTCATTTCCTCTGTTTCTCATGTGGCTCAGCAGGTGCCCGCATTCTCTCTCTTCCTTCTCTCCTCAGTTCTCCCTCAACCAGCACCGGCTCTCCTTCTCTCTTCTCTTGTCAGCTTGGAGAGCTCCTTCTTTTTCTATCTATCTACCTCTGTCTTGAGATGCTCTTGGCCTCTTTGAATGTAGACCAAAGTGCCGCTCTGGATACCTTAGATTTATCCTCTCTGCCCATCTCCTGCTCAGCCCAGTGGAGGCACAAATCCAGGCTGGGCAGTTGCCACAGCAGCAAGGCGCATATCCTCAAGGTCAGGGCATGAATGGAAGGCTTCGAGACTCACACTAATACTTGTTACCTCTCTTACATTTATCTTAGGCCCAGAGCCAGAAAGATCAGATCTAAAAGATCTGGAAGTCAGCTCAACTTAAATTTAAACTAGAAATATCAAGAGATCACTCTGAGAGACAAGACTGAAAAGTCATCATCTTCTCTGAGTTGACCAAGATTGAAACACTTATATTCATAAATAATTGTCTTGAAGATCAAAGAAACATTCTTATGGCATAAAATATACCATGCATCATTTAGGTATGAGAATGTTTTAAACTTCCAACTGATTTAGAAATCATTATTTTGAGAACCCTAATTTGTGGAGCCTTGACTCATCCTTATCTTGATGATCCTATTTTTTTATGTTCTTAAGATGGAGGTTTTTCTATTAATTTTTAAAAATTTATTTCTCATTCATTCAATTATTATAAAATCTTGTTATGCCAGTTTAATATTTTAAAGTAAAACTATAATTATTTGCTTATAAAATTATGGACAGCTGTACTTCAGTAAGACATATATGTTTAATACCAGAGAGCAAAATAACTGTTAGATAAGATACATTTTTCTAAATGCTTTAATGATTGATGTAATTATAATTTTTATTCTTCATAATATACTAAAAATGCTTATAGAATATTAAATATGGTCTATAATTGTGCATTTTAACCCTCTTCTCCTGAAAATAAAGTTATCTGAATCAAGTCTTTGTTTTCCATATTTTAAATTTTTTTCCAACTAATGAGGTAACCTCTTATTATGAGCTTGCTACATAGTACTCTATATAAATACATACACGAGAAAGGCCATTTTAGAGACACAAAAGAAACATAAACCAAACATCTTTTTTAAAATAACTTGCTTTTTTCTGTTAATAATAGCTTATTATACTATAAATGGAAAATATAGAAAAACATATAAAAATAAAAACAAAAGTTGCCCAGAATGCCACCTTGAAGATGAAACCCTCATTTTGATATATTTTCTTTCAGTCTTTTCTCCATGCTTTTATAAGTCCATAAAATGATTACCACTAATTGGAATAACATTTTGTGTACAGTTTTGTATCTTGCTTTTTATACTCAGTGTTGTAACCATTAACATTTTCTACATCAACATAATTTATTTTAAAACAGAATAACTTTGGATCATGATAGGAGCTCTGAAGGTTACAAACCATAATGATGTTCTCTTAAGCAACTCGAGGGCGGGTGCTGATCTGCAGTAGACCAGAGGGGAGGGAGCCGAGGGGACACGATGGTTAAATTTATGTGTCAACATGACTGAGCCATAGGGAGCCCAGACATTTGGTCAAACATCATTCTGGGTGTGTCTGTGAGGGTGTTTCATTGGTAGACCTAGTCAGGCAGATGGCCCTCCCCAGTGTGGTGGGCATCACCCAATCAGTTGAAGGCCTGATAGAACAAGCAGACCGAGTAAGAGTGAACTCCCCTTGCCTGCCTCTTTGGGCCGGGACATCAGTTGTTTCCTGCCCTCGGATTGAACTGAGCATAGGCTCTTTTTGGGTCTTGAGCCTGCCGGCTTTTGGACTGGAACTTACACCATTGGCTGTCCTAGGTCTCAAGCTTGCCATCTGCATGTTTTGGGACTTGTTCATCCTCTACAACCATGTGAGCCAATTTCTTATAACAAATCTCTTTTATATGTATCCATTTGATTCTGTTTCTCTGGAGAATGCTGACTAATATAGAAGTTACAGTAAAAAAAAAAAAAATGAGTTAGCCAGGCAGAACAGCAAGTCGAAAGGTCAAGAAAGAAGAATGAAGTCCAAATGTTTGAAGAATTAGGAAAAAAGAGGCCAGGGCAGCTGGATAACAGAGGTCAGTGGTGGGAGAGGGAGACTGAGCGGGACGCAGAGGCCAGGGCGTCCTGACGAACGGCTCTTCTGAAGCTGTGCCTGCGCCTGTCTGCTCTCCCCACCACCAACGTCCACTAGTGCCCGGGCTGTGTCACAGGGTGACGTAGAGTTAACTGCACACAGAACACTCTGAGGGTGGCATGTAGAAGACAGTGTGCTGGGTTGATGAGCTTTCATGAGGAACGAGGGACATGGCATTTAGGATAGGACATGTGGGCCACCAAACAAGCTGTGTTTTGGAAATCACGCACTGAGATGTAGGGCAAGGAGTAGGAAGTGCCTCCAGGATCATGGGTTGTTTTATAGGACTACATCCCACAGTTGGAAATGTATGAGTTAAGCTAAAATTAATCTGAAATTAAGCAGATGTCCATAACCCTGACCTGTACCAGGCAGAAGCATTGTATTCATTTGGAGCATGCTAGAAGAAGAAATGTGAAACAGAGGCGTTTCAACTGATATACCATATTCTTTATCTAATTGATTAAATCCTCATCAATATTTCTTGTTTTCTGATTTCAGTGTAAGAGCCCTTTTAGGTGGGGTCATGTAGGTTAAAATGTGAGAGTAAAGCAACATCGAGAGCTCTGCATGGATCTGTTAAGATTTAAAGAGTTTATGTGGAAGACATCAAGAAACAGTAAATGAGGAATATTAAACAGCAAAACTTCAGAAACTCACCGGAGGCAGGTGTCCTGAGAGCCATATAGCTTTTAAGACAACTGTAGTCAATGTCTCCCATAAAAGGCTTGCCTCACCCAGGTAATCTCCTGTTTAACGTCCACGTGAGCAGTCGTCTGTGATCTGGGACATGTTGGTGGGCTGGACCACGAGTGGGTGAGGATCGTAGTTGAGGTTCTTAAGAACATGCCTCAGCCCACATCTATCCAGAATGGTATGAGTTTAAACAGCGCTTTCATATGCTGCACCTAATTCTTACAATATTTAACACTATTTCTCGCAGAAGCTAAAAAATTTACTCGAGGATGCATAGCTACACAATGGAGCAAGAACTGTAAACCCAAGTGTTTGTTGCTGCATTTTTTAACTCTGAATGTTTTTGTCACACCGTCAGTCTAATGATGTGAAGGATTATTAGCTTTAAAGATGGTTCGAAAATCATGTCTCCTCATTTCGTGCCTTGATGAAAGGTGAAAACGGAAGACAACAGAAAAGCTATCTTGCCCAAGATCAAGGATGAAGAAAGCAAGAGAGCTGGGACTAAAACCCAGATCCTCTCAACTCAAGAGCCTCTAAGGAGGATCTAAATTCTTTTTGTACTTTCCTATATTTGACATTTAATTAATTAGTGAGTGGTAGTCTTTTTTAAATTTTATAATATTGAGTTCCTAAGATTTAGAGAAATCAATGGAAACTTTTGTATAAAACTAGTTTCAAGCTTTATATGCATTTCTGAAATTTTTCTGGGTTCATTCAAATAGATTCTAAAGGAAACGTGTTTAAGTGTAAATTTCACATGCATTCTATTCAACTCCACCAGTGCTGATTGAGAACCTAACAGGTGTAAATTAGTGTGCTAGACATGGTGTGTAGAAGCATCCTGTAATTCCCCAGCTCAGTTCTCGGGGATCTCTCAGAGGATCCTTTCTGATGAGTGAAATGGCAATGCGCATAAAGGCCATAGCAATTCCTGCAACAGGCAGTAAAAGACTAATAAAGTCCACTGTAAAGGCTATTAGATCAAAAATTACATAAATGCATTTTAATTCTGAATAATTTAGAAACAATTACTCAGCATAGTGAAAGGACATGTTGAACGATTTTGAAGAAACAGCTACATTGTTTTCCACTCCCAAGTTACAGAACTGAAGATACAGGTTAGATCTGCTCATCATTTTTTATTATTCTGAAAAATAAATTAAGCAGGTCTATGATTTAAGTGACTTGCACACATTGGTAGTAACTTGCATGCTAGCTTAACAAATGGAATGAAAATATACGCTTTGCTGCAGCTATAGAGGAATTTTCACCATATCCTCTCCTTTCTGTTCACAGCCAACCCCCTGCCATAAAACCTAACAGAGACGAAAGATTAAGAAATGATGTCACAGCCACAAGACACCACACCTATGAAACATAACGTTTCAAAGAATTATTCCCACTTGTCTGTAACTGTGCACATGTGTTAAACCACAAAAGCAAACAGAAACTAGAGCCACTTCTACTCACACTTGAAGTTCACAAATAGTGTCAAGTTAATTTTTTTGTGCTTCAGATTGCTTTTGCTAAAGAGTGCTCTTTTTTCTTTTACTTTCTCTTTTCTTTTTACTTATTACGAATTACAGCGTATATTCCTAGGAATGTAATGTCTAGGCACAGGTTAAGGATAGTAACAGAACGAACATCCATGTATCATCTCTGTGCTTAAGAAACAGGGCATTTCCAGGGTGAGGGGAGCCTCTGCCTGCATGTCCCTGTTGTAACCCCGTGTGCCCTCCCAGGGAATCGCCATCCTGAAACGTGTCTTAATATGCTCTTGCTTTTCTTCACAGTGTTACCACACGTCTATGTATTTCTAGGCAATAGATTTAGTTTTGTCTATTTTTGCATTTTACTCACAGTATGATTTTTTTAATATATCATCTTCGGTGACTTTTTCTTCAAAATTTAAGTATGAGCTGTGCTTCCGTGCTGGCCACAGACGCAGAGCATCAAGGATGTGAATAAATCGTAGTTTACTTATCTGTCCTACGGATGGCGAATATTTTAGTTGTTTCCATGGTTCCTTTTTTGTTTGTTTGCTATGATGAACAAGCTGCTATGAACGTTTTCTACAAGTTTAGAAGTTCTTTTTTAAAACACAAAGCTTTGCTCTCAGGAAAACAGGCACAAGCGATGCAAATGCTTTGGAACATGATTCAGTCTATGATGTTAAGAAATAGTGCAGCTATATTTTATTCTTATAAACAACTTTATATAATAAGGTGTTCCTGGAAACTTACATGAATATAATCTTATTTTGTAATGGGAGTGTGTGTTTGTTTCTTTAAACATAAAAAGAAAACCTTCCTATATAAGGAAATCCTTGTATAAGTGTTCTGGAAGGAATTTTTCTTTTTGAGGAAGATTAACCCTGAGCTAACGTCTGCTGCCAATCCTCCTCTTTTTGCTGAGGAAGACTGGCCCTGAGCTAACATCCGTGCCCATCTTCCTCTTTATATGTGGGATGCCTACCACAGCATGGCTTGACAAGCAGTGTATAGGTCCATACCCGGGATCCGAACTGGTGAACCCCAGGCTACCAAAGTGGAACATGCAAACTGAACCACTGTGCCACCGGGCTGGCCCATGAAAGGAATTCTTTTGAAAATAAGTAATCTGAGTTGAGTTTAGAAGCTATATTTGCCATATTAGAGGTACTTAGGGAATAAACGGCGGTCTTGGCTCCATCCCTCCACCTTCCCCTGGTCCCCTGGTCTGTGGAGGCAAAGTCACAGTCTCCCAAGCCACGTCTTTGGCCTTTCTCTTGGCTCCTCTTTGGCATGTCTCTTGGCTCCTGGGCTCTTAACTATGTGGCCACGTGCAGCTGGACGATGCTTTATCAGGGCTCACGGGTGAGGGCTCATCGTGAGGAGCCTGCCGTTTCCTCAGGACAGAATTCCGGTGCACCCGTGGCGCCGTTTACAGGAACACCAGAGTGAGGAGCCAACGTCACTGAGCGTTAGTCAAGAATCGTCAAGTGGATCTTTCTCTGCGTGTTATGTTTTTCCAACTGTATATTTCATATCGAAAATGTATGTTCTGCATAAGCAGCAGCAAGACAGAGTTATGACTCATTCTTCTTATTTTTGTGTCCTTATTTTTATTGAGGTACATGGATCAAAGCTGCAGCTCCAAGCTAATTTGCCGTGAAAACATAATAATTTGATAAATATAAAAGTTGTTTTTAAGGACTGAATAAAATTTTTTAAAAGGGGTATTTCATTTGTCTTAGGCACTTTTTAAAACACAAGGAATTACTTCCATCAACAGATCCTGTAGGGACACTGAGCACTCAACATGACACACATTCAGAAAAAGAGATACACAGTAGCAATCTGACGTCATGAACTTACCTCATGTTTTTATTATAATCCATCTATTGAAAAAATACGTATTAAACATCAACTACATGTCAAGCCTGTTATTCACGCTGGAAATACTTAAAGAAGTGGGTACTGTAGTACAGGGACAGAAAATCAACAAATGAGCAAGGCAAAAAATGAACAGGTGGCGATGTAGATATGACTAGATACTGTGAGTAGCATCTGGAACGAAATAGCGCCGTGATGGAGAGTAACGGAGGGAACTGCTTCAGAAACACGGCTGGGAAAGGCCTCCCTGAGGCAGGGATGTTTATAGTCACGATGTTCTAACACCAGTGTGTGTAGTTGTCACCCTGTTCCTCGGGTTGATATTTCATTACTGATCTAGGGAGAAACTTAATCAACTTTCCATATATATCCTATTTGAATATCTCTTTGTCAACTTGTCAATTTTAAGATACAGATAGATTTCAGAATCCAAAGTCCTTTTCGTTCAGAATTACATATTATATAACTTTGACAGTATGATCTATTGGTGAAGGCAATATTTACCCCTGGAGGTCTTAACGTGACTTGTTTTCATTGAAATGAATTATTGGCATAACTTTGAGTTTTTCTTTGTCTCCCCTGCCAGACTGGCGGCTCCAGGAGGCAGGAAGTAATCTGCTGCCAGAACAAGGCTTTGTGCATCGTAAGGAGTCATTTTTTTAAGAATTGCCCAAAAGAAGTTTCTAAGATGAATATTAGCAGTGGGATCTGTTATCATTATTACACTTACTCTCTTCCCAGTGGGGCCTGACTTTGCAGGTGTTCACTTCTTTCTACTCTTGACCTAACAGCCTTCATCTCCTCTTCAAAATTGTGAAGGTTAGGGACCTTAGAAAGAAAAGAAAAATTTCTCTGATCGTTCCATGCCAGAGTTGTTATGGGAAAGCTGTTCCTGTGCATTAAGCAGCATACATCATTTGTGCTTGGTTTCCTCTATTCCCTTTAGCATTCTGATGAAGGGCCCTCTTTTATTAGGCAGGTGAGAAGACTGCAGGAGGAGCCGAAATAGAGAGAGGCTTCTTTGCAGATCCAGTCGCTTGAAGCGTCGGGGCTGCTGGCGGGATGGTGGGATGGCGGGAGGCCTGGGCCGCTGCGCGGAGATGTGGGCCGGTCCTCAGTGCCTGGGAGGAACAGTGCTCACTTTGAAGAAGTATCGTGTACTCCAATTTCTCCACTCTTTAAGTAATTACACTAACTGTGAGAGTTTGTGTATATACCCTATTAGCTGTTTGGCCAAAAATAAAAGCCAAAGCCATTTCCTACCTTTATTCGACTTCATTGCTTTCATATAGGGAAATGCTTTCCACAATGAATTACTTTTCATGGTTAAAAAAACAGTAATATAAAAATATATGTTCCTGGGGAGGAGTGGGTGATGGGCCCTCTCATACACTCCAATGGACGTGTGAGGTCATTAATTCATTCAACAAATGTTACATGCCAGGCACGGCTCCGGGTACTGGAGATACAGCGGGGAGGCAAACAAAATCGCTGCCATCGTGGAATTCACATTTTCATTGGGGAGGAACAAGCACATACGTAGTAAAGTGATGGTATTTTATGCTATGGAGAAAACTGAAGCACGAGAGGAGGATGCGGAGTGTCGGTGTGAGGAGGGGGTGGTATTTAGCGTGCTGGGGAAGACCTGACCTTTGAGCAGAGCCGTGAAGGAAACAGAGAGCCAGCCATGCAGATACCTGGAGGAAGAGCCCTCAGGACAGATGGCACAGGGAAGGCTATGGCTGGAGGCCTGAGCAGGCGGGAGTGCAGGGAAGCCCATGGGCCTGGGGCAGTGAGGGAAGGAGAGACAGACAGGAGATGCGGCCAGGGTCCAGGTCCCGGTGAGGCAGAAAGTGTCTGCTTTTTATTTTAAAGGGGCTGCTAAGTAGGATAGGACTTGTTTTGAAAGATTCCCTCTGGCTTCTGTGAATCGTATTTGAGCAAAACTGACACTAGAGAGAGGGGTTAGGAGGCCATTCCAGTCATCCAAGCAAGAGGCAATCGTGGCTGGGCCCACTGGGGTAGCAATGGAGATGGGGAAGTGGTCACAGTCGAGACATATTTGGAAATACTATTTTTAGGTATATATAAAAAAGGTTTGGTCAAGGATGATTCTATCATTTTTGGTTTGAACAATTATATGAATAGAGTTGTCATTTCATCAAATTAGAAAATCTGTAGAAGAAGTAGCTTTGAGGGAAGAAACCAAAAGTTTTGTATATGATCAATTTGAAATGCTTATTAGAAATCCAACTGGTACCGTCAATACAGGAGTCTGGAGCTCAAGGGGAGGGGCTCAGCTGGAGAAGCCATCGTGGGATTGTCAAAGCAGAGATGGAATTCAGATCCACACCATGGGATGAGATTCCCTCAGAAGTCTAACCACATAAAGGACGGAAGAATAAAAGGAGTGAAACAGAACTGTTGGTTTCAGTTTCCCAGGAGGGACATAGCAGAGCTTAGCAAGGAAGAACATGACCCCTGTGGTCAGTTTGGGTTCAAACCACAATCTCAGCACGGACTGATTCTTTGACCATGTGGCACAAGTAAAATGGCAGTTTTATAGATATTATCTCATAGAATTATCGTGAAGATTAAATGAGAACCTGATCACAAAGTACTCAACATGTAAGTGCACAATAGAGGTTAGTCATCGTTGTTGGCGTCATCTTTCTCATCGCTGATAAGTGACAACTTCTAAGGAAAAACAGATGATCATATGTACTAATGACGTTCTGAGGATAAAAGAGAGTGGTAGGCAGGGGTTCAGGTGTTTACACCCATCACAGCACCAGCGTCCTCTGCCTCTTCATCTTTTCTTCTATAAAGACTTCAGTTGCTTACAGACACCAGCTATGTGGCCCATCTCCCTCCCTATCTTTAATTTCTGGATCTCTCTTTTACTTGAATGCTGCTGTGCTTATTGTAACATCCTAAGAAGATCTGGGCTTTTTTTTTTTTTTATTAAGGTTATGAAAGTTAACATCCTTGTGAAATTACAGTTGAACATCATTATTAGTCTTGTTGTAGGTAAACGACTTCACCCCTAGTGCCCTCCCCCCACCGCCCTTTCCCCTGGCAACCACAGATCAGTTCTCTTTGTCCATATGTTAACTGCCACCTATGAGTGGAGTCATACAGAGTTCGTCTTTGTCTGGCTTATTTCACTCAACATAATACCCTCAAGCTCTATCCATGTTGTTGTGAATGGGACGACTTTGTCCTTTTTTATGGCTGAGTAGTATTCCATTGTACATATATACCACATCTTCTTTATCCAATCATCAGTTGCTGGGCACTTAGGTTGGTTCCATGACTTGGCTATTGTGAATAATGCTGCGATGAACATAGGGGTGCATGGAACTTTTGGAATTGCTGATTTCAGGTTCTTAGGATAGATACCCAGTAGTGGGATGGCTGGGTCATAAGCTATTTCTATTCTTAACTTTTTGAGGAATCTCCATACTGTTTTCCATAGTGGCTGCACCAGTTCGCATTCCCACCAACAGTGTATGAAGGTTCCCTTTTCACCACAGCCTCTCCAACATTTGTCACTCTTGGTTTTGGATATTTTTGCCATTCCAGCAGGTGTAAGGTGATATCTTAGTGTAGTTTTGATTTGCATTTCCCTGATGATTAGTGATGATGAGCATCTTTTCATGTGTCTATTGGCCATCCGTATATCTTCTTTGGAGAAATGTCTGTTCATGTCCCCTGCCCATTTTGTAATTGGGTTGTTTGATTTTTTATTGTTGAGTTGTGTGAGTTCTTTGTATATTATGGAGATTAACCCTTTGTCAGATAAATAACTTGTGAATATTTTTTCCCAATTAGTGGGCTGTTTTTTTTGTTTCAATCCTGTTTTCCCTTGCCTTGAGGAAGCTCTTTAGTCTGATGAAGTCCCATTTGTTTATTCTTTCTATTGTTTCCCTCATGTTAGGGGTTACGGTGTCCGAAAAGATTCTTTTGAAGCTGATGTCAAAGAGTGTACTGCCGATATTCTCTTAAGGAGACTTATTGTTTCAGGCCTAATCTTTAGGTCTTTGATCCATTTTGAGTTCATTTTAGTGAATGGTGAAAAAGAATGGTCGATTTTCATTCTTTTACATGTGGCTGTCCAGTTTTCCCAGCACCATTTGTTGAAGAGACTTTCTTTTCTCCATTGTAGGCCCTCAGCTCCTTTGTCGAAGATCAGCTGTCCATAGATGTGTGGTTTTATCTCTGGGCTTTCAATTCTGCTCCATTGATCTGTGCATCTAGTTTTGTTCCAGTACCATGCTGTTTTGATTACTGTAGCTTTGTAGTATGTTTTGAAGTCAGGGATTGTGATGCCTCCCGTTTTGTTCTTTTTTCTCAGGATTGCTTTAGAAATTCGGGGTCTTTTGTTGCCCCATATGAATTTTAGGATTCTTTGTTCAATTTCTGTAAAGAATGACATTGAAATTCTGATTGGGATAGCGTTGAATCTGTAGATTGCTTTAGGTAGTATGGACATTTTAACTATGTTTATTCTTCCAATCCATGTGCATGGAATGTCTTGTCATCTCTTTATGTCGTCGTAGATTTCTTTCAAGAAGGTCTTATAGGTTTCGTTGTATAGATCTTTCACTTCCTTGGTTAAATTTATCCCAAGGTATTTTATTCTTTTTGTTGTGATTGTGAATGGGATTGAGTTCTTGAGATCTTTTTCTGTTAGTTCATTGTCAGCATATAGAAATGTTACTGATTTATGTATGTTGATTTTATACTCTGCAACTTTGCTGTAGTTGTTGATTGTTTCTAATAGTTTTCCTACGGATTCTTTGGGGTTTTCTATATATAAGATTATGTCATCTGCAAACAGTGAGAGTTTTACTTCTTCATTGCCTATTTGGATTCCTTTTATTTCTTTTTCCTGCCGAATTGCTCTGGCCAAAACCTCCAGTACTATGTTGAATAAGAGTGGTGAGAGCGGTCACCCTTGTCTTGTTCCTGTTCTGAGAGGGATGGGTTTCAGTTTTTGTCTGTTGAGTATGATGTTGGCTGTGGGTTTGTCATATATGGCCTTTATTATGTTGAGGTACTTTCCTTCTATACCTATTTTATTGAGGGTTTTTATCATAAATGGATGTTGGATCTTGTCGAATGCTTTCTCTGCGTCTATTGAGATGATCAAGTGGTTTTTGTTTCTCATTTTGTTAATGTAGTGAATCACGTTGATTGACTTGCGGATGTTGAACCATCCTTGTGTCCCTGGTATAAATCCCACTTGATCATGGTGTATAATCTTTTTGATGTATTGCTGTATTCGGTTTGCCAGAATTTTGTTGAGGATTTTTGCATCTATGTTCATCAGTGATATTGGCCTGTAGTTTTCCTTCTTTGTGTTGTCCTTGTCAGGTTTGGGGATCAGAGTGATGTTGGCTTCATAGAATGTATTAGGGAGTGCTCCATCTTCCCCAATTTTCTGGAATAGTTTGAGAATGATAGGTATTAAATCTTCTTTGAATGTTTGGTAGAATTCTCCAGAGAAGCCGTCTGGCCCTGGACTCTTATTTTTGGGGAGGTTTTTGATTACTGTTTCTATTTCTTTACTTCTGATTGGTCTATTCAGATTCTCTATTTCTTCCTGATTTAGTTTGGGTAGGTTGTATGAGTCTAGGAATTTATCCATTTCTTCTAGGTTGTTCAATTTGTTGGCATATAATTTTTCATAGTATTCTCTTATGATCCCTTGTATTTCTTCAGTATCTGTTGTGATTTCTCCTCTCTCGTTTCTAATTTTATTTATTTGAGACTTCTCTCTTTTTTTTTTTAGTGAGTCTGGCTAAGGGTTTGTCGATTTTGTTAATGTTTTCAAAGAACCAACTCTTTGTTTCATTGATCCTTTCTACTGTCTTTTTTGTTTCAATATCATTTATTTCTGCTCTAATTTTTATTATTTCCCTCCTTCTAGTGACTTTAGGCTTTGTTTGTTCTTCTTTTTCTAATTCTGTTAGGTGTCATTTGAGGTTGTTTATGTAAGATTTTTCTTGCTTATTGAGGTGAGCCTGTATTGCGATGAATTTCCCTCTAAGGACAGCCTTTGCTGCGTCCCAAATAAATTGGTACAGTGTGTTTTCATTTTCATTTGTCTCCAGATAATATTTGATTTCTTCTATAATTTCTTCAATAATCCATTGTTTGTTCAGTAGCACGTTGTTTAGTCTCCACATTTTTGGTCCTTGCCCACCTTTATTCTTGTAGTTGATTTCTAGTTTCATAGCATTATGATCAGAAAAGATGCTTGATATTATTTCAACCCTCTTGAACTTATTGATGCTTGCTTTGTTACCCGAGATATGGTCTATCCTTGAGAATGTTCCATGCGCACTTGAGAAGAATGTGTAACCTGCTGTTTTTGGATGAAGTGTCCTATTATATCTATTAGGTCCATCTGATCTAATTTTTCATTTAATTCTATAATTTCCTTGTTGATTTTCTGTCTGGATGATCTGTCCATTGGTGTTAATGGGGTGTTGAGGTCCCCTACTATTATTGTATTGCTGTTGATGTCTCCTTTTAGTTTTGTTAATAGTTTCTTTACGAATTTTGGTGCTCCTGTGTTAGGTGCGTATATATTTATAAGTGTTATGTCATCTTGGTGGAGCGTCCCTTTTATCGTTATATACTGCCCCTCTTTGTCTTTCTTTATTTGTTTTGCTTTGAAGTCTACTTTGTCTGATATAAGTATGGCAACATCTGCTTTCTTTTGTTCATTATTAGCTTGGAGTATTGTCTTCCATCCCTTCACTTTGAGTCTGTGTTTGTCTTTGGGGCTGAGGTGTGTTTCCTGGAGGCAGCATATTGTTGGATCCTGTTCTTTGATCCATCCTGCCACTCTGTGCCTTTTGATTGGAGAGTTCAATCCATTCACGTTTAGGGTGATTATTGAAACGTGGGGGCCTACTGTTGCCATTTTATCACTTGTTTTCTGGTTCTTTTGCATTTTGTCCTGATGGAGAGCTGTTACTTTGTGTTATTGTCCTTCTGCTTATCTCCTTTGTTCTGGATTTTGTAGCCCCTTTCCTTTATTTGATTTTTCAGGAATGAGGTTCTTCCTGAGCATTTCTTGAAGAAGAGGTTTTGTGGCGATGAACTCCCTTAACTTTTGTTTATCTGGGAAAGTTTTTATTTCTCCATCATATTTGAAGGATATTTTCGCTGGGTAGAGTATTCTTGGCTGCAGGTTTTTGTCCTTCAGAGTTTTGAATATTTCATTCCAATCTCTTCTAGCCTGTAAGGTCTCTCCTGAGAAATCTGCTGATAGCCTTATGGGGTTTCCTTTGTAAGTTATTTTCTTCTGCCTGGCTGCCCTTAGTATTTTCTCTTTGTCATTGACTTTTGCTAGTTTCACTTCTATATGCCTTGGGGTTGGTCTTCTTGCATTAATAAAGTTTGGAGATCTATTGGCTTCTGTCCCATGAAGTTCCATCTCTCTTCCCAAGTTTGGAAAGTTCTCAGCTATTACTTCTTTGAACAGACTTTCTGCCCCCTTCTCCTTCTCTTCTCCCTCTGGTATACCTATAATCCTTATGTTGCATCTCCTAATTGAGTCGGATAATTCTTGGAGAGTTTCATTTCTTTTTAGTCTTAGTTCTCTCTCCTCCTCTGTCTGCAGCATTTCTATATTCCTAGCCTCCAAATTGCTAATTCTGTCCTCCATATTATCAATCCTACTGTTCAGAGAGTCCAGATTTTTCTTAATCTCCTCCATTGTGTTCTTCATCTCCATTATTTCTAATTGGTTCTTCTTTATAGTGTCAAGCTCTTTTGTGACATCACCCCTGAACTCATTGAGTTGTCTATCTGAATTCTCTTTTAACTCGTTGAGTTTTTTAATAATGGCAGTTTTGAAATCATCGTCATTTAGGTTATAGGTTTCATTGTCTTTGGGATTGTTTTCTGGGTGCTTATCATTTTCCTTCTGTTCTGGAGATTTAATATATTTTTTCATACTGCTTGATGGCGTGGATTTGTGCCTCCGCACAGAGATAGAGTTTAGTTGCTGCTTCCACTTGTTGCGACTGGTGTGTGTGTGGGGAGGCAGCTGTTTAGACTGCACCAACCAGGAACCCTGTCAGCTGTTACTGACTGGACCTGGACCCCTCCACATAGTCACAGTGGTCCTTTGGGTCCCTCATCGGTTGTGGGCACAATCGCAAGGGGGCCTCAGGCTCCTGGTGTCTACTGTTGCAGCCCACTTAGATGTGCTCCCTCCTTGTGGTCTGCAGCAGTGTTGTGGGCTTTCCCAGCAGCCAGTAGCAGAATCACCTATAATCGCCGCTTTCTCCCTAACAGAGCCCACAAGATCACTCTTGTCCCCTATAGGTACCAGCAGAGCTATGGGTATCTTCTGCAGTCTGTCCTTAGCTCACCTAGCTGTGCTACTTTTGCCCTAGGGCCTTCCCACCTTGTGATTGCCAGTCAGGACATCTCCACTAGTGCTGTGCAGAGGCTTTCACTGAGGCTGCTGTAGGAACCTGGAGTTCCCCCCTGGGCTATGTAGCCGTTTCACTGGAACTCCACTCTGCCCCACTCCACTCTCACGGGATCTCTGGGAGCCCTTTGCCTCGTCTGGGACATGGCCAGAGTCCGTGGGCCTGGCGATGTCTTGCAAGCTGCTGCCATGTGGGGAATTCTGCTCTAGGGAGCTTCCTGGTGTTCCGAATGCTGGGCAGGGCCTCCCTGCTAATGGCAAGCAGAGGCTTTCCCTGCCGGGTAGGTGCGGGACCCCGGAGCCTCCCCCCGGGCCGCAGAGCCAGGTGCTGGAGCTCCAACCATGTCCCCAAGCATGTCTATGGGAAATCTGGGCACCCCCTGCACCGACCCGTGAGCCAGAGACCGTGAGCCCAGCAGCAGCTTGCGGTCTGGTGCTGTGCCAGGGAATCCGCCCATCAGGAGCTTCCCTTTGTTCTGGATTCTGGGTGGGGCCTCCCAGCTAATGGCGTGCAGAGGCTTTCCCTGCCAGGGGGGTGCGGGACCCCAGAGCCTCCCCCTGGGCCGCAGGGCTGGGCGCTGGAGCTCCAACCCTGTCCCTAAGCATGTCCATGGGAAGTCTGGGCGCCCCCTGCACCGACCCGTGCGCTGGAGACCGTGAGCCCAGCAGCAGCTTGCGGTCTGGTGCTGTGCTGGGGAATCCGCCTGCCGGGAGCTTCCCTTTCTTCTGGATTCTGGGCGGAGCCTCCCTGCTAATGGCGAGCAGAGGCCTTCCCTGCCAGTGTGTGCGGGACCCTGGGGATTCCCCCTGGGCTTAGGTGTAATCACGGGGGGCTTGGGTAGGGCTGTTGTCACCTGTTTCCTCTGTTGCTCTGCTGGTGAGTGCACACTCCCGCCCTTGGTGTGTGGCAATGCTATGGGGGAGTCCACTGGAAGAGAGCCTCCTGCAGGAACTAGGCTGTCTGGGGGTCGGGGGTCAGGGTCAGAGAGTTTTCACCTATTTCCACCTCCTCCTGGGGGGAGGTCCGTCTGTCTTCCAATGTATAGTAGCATGAGACTCTTAGGCGTCTTGAGATGCTATCTGGATATCCTTTGTTAATCGGTGAATGTCCAATTAGTTGTGGATTCAACGGGGGAGAGACAAAGAAGACCGCTCACTGCGCCATCTTGGTCCCGCCCCTCAAGATCTGGGCTTTTAAATGGCTTGTACTTGGGCATGTATAACCCCAGGTCATACATAAGCAGGAGTCACTCAGAGGTCTGTGAGCTGATTAGAAGGAACAAATCAGGAGAACTGATCCACAGACTAAGTTGAATAAGAATAAGTGACCAGAGAGCCGAAGATCTGCCTTCAAGTGAATGGGAAACCAGAGGGGAATGTAGAAAGAGTTAAGGGGACTCCTGTGTAGACAGGGGAGCTGGGGGGAGCTGGAGGGTCAGGGAGGTGTTCTCCAGAAGACGAAGAGCAAGAAGAGGGTACTGATGATGCTGAAGTCTGACCTGGGAAGGGCTATTTGTTTCCACCATAGGAAGTGGTAATAAGTGATGTAGTTGCATTAATTAGGGACCTCAGCCAAGGAAACAGTGGTGTTATGATTTAAAAACCTCTCGTTTTCCTCTGTGTTGGCTTCATTCACATTTAATATTGCTAATTATCAAGCATCCCAAGTGTAAGTAAAATCAGGGAATGAGCCTAAAAGAATTCAATGCATTGTGTTTCTATTTTGGCAAAATTGCCTTAATAGTAAACAGAAACGAAGTTTTAAAGATCAGAAATGTAGTTGAAAGAATCCACATTTCCTCCTTTCTACTTAAATTTTGCAGAATTAGCTGTAGAATTTTGTTTCTAGGAACTTCTATATTCTAAAACCCAAGGCAAACCTGAAAAGCATGACAGTGTCATTTAATCTTCTTCAGTTAATCATCAATAATTCATTTGACTCTCATGAGTTCTTCTCTAGGCAGGTACTTACTGGAACTATTTAGCAACTGTTTAGGACAAGAATGTTAACCTGGAGTCGATGGAATCATAAGGGGTCCATGGACCAGCTTCAGCAAGTCTGTAGCCTCCCTGAAATTACACGAAAATTTGTATATTTGTGTCCCCGTTAGTTCTTCTGGGGACAGGGTCCAGAGACACTGCAGGATTCTCAAACCGATTCCTAATATTCCAAAAGTTTTAGCCTGCTTTACCTAAAACAGTTTATCAGCTGTTTAAAATAAAATGTAGATTTCAGAACGTTGATAGCTTATCAGTTGGAAGATTTGAAAAGCTATCAGCAATATGTTACTTCTATACAGACATCTCTGACCTTCTAAAGTCATTTTTCTCAAAAATTATATATCCTAGGTAGTCCCTAAAGTTGTCTAGCTTTTACACTGAGAGCGTTTTTTCTCACCACTCTCTTCCTCTGGCAAAGACATCCAACTTTGGATCTGACCTGCCTCTGGGTCAAAACCAACATTTATGGGTTTCCTCTGTTCTCATCCCAAGAGCTTCGACATAGTAAGCTGGAAGGTGGAACAGAGACGTTCTTAGGGCTGTAAGAAGTATCTCTGTTTGTAATGAAACCCTGCTTTGCTTGATTTTGATGGATTTGGGAGAATGTTGTGGGGGACAGAAGGAGAAGTGGTTAAGGGAGGGAGAGAAAGAAGCAGACAGGATAAAAGGGGAAAACTAAAAAGCAGTTTTGCTCTACAGAAACACGTCTCCTTCATTGGGACCTGACGAGTTTGCAAATGCTATGTTACTAATCTGTTCAACATATGAGGATTTCGAGTTTAGTGAATATGTTTTGTGTAATCAGTTAACAATTGTTTGTTACATATATACAAGATTCCTAGTGCAGTTCTAGTCATTGAAGAGATATAGAAATCTCACCCTTATGCCTTAGAGGATATATAATTTGATGGGACAATTAAACTAAAAAATTCTAATCAGAGCAAGTAATAGTCTCACAGTTATACACACACACACAAATATAATCATCTAAGATTATATTTATTAAAACTGGTTTTAGTCTTCTCATTCATTTAAAATTTTTTAGGGGCCAGCCTGGTGGTACAGTGGTTAAGTTTGCACGTTCTGCTTGGGTGGCCCAGGTTTCGCTGGTTCGGATCCCGGATGAGGACATGGCACTACTTGTCAAGCCACGCTGTGGCAGGCATCCCACATACAAAGTAGAGGAAGATGGGCAAGGATGTTAGCTCAGGGCCAGTCTTCCTCAGCAAAAAGAGGAGGATTGGTGGCAGATGTTAGCTCAGGGCTAATCTTTCTCAAAAAAATAAATAAAATAAAATTTTGAAAATTTAAATTATGAAACATTTTAAACACACAGACAACTGTGGAGTATGAGGTACCAGAAAGATACCCAACGAGAAAGTTTAATAGATATTAAGTTTTTGGCATATTTTCTTTAGATTTCTTTTCAAAAAGAAAATGAAATACAGTTTTAGAGTTCCAGCTAATACACATCCTTGGCACTCCCTCCTCCCCAGAGGTAAACACAGTCACAAAGCTGGCACACATCATTCCTATGCACGGCTATGCAGCTGTACCACATGTGTTTTATATTCCTAAAAAATACATTTTGGGAGTTTCAAACTTTACGTAAATAGTATCATGCAGTACGTGTGATTTTCTGCTTGCCTTTTTTTTTCATTGTTTGGGTGTTTACGTATGCTGATACACTGGATCAATTTCACTCATTTTAAGTGTTAGAGAGTATTCCTTTAATCCATTTCAATGCTTCAAGAAGAATTAGTTTGTTTTTATGATTTGCTAAATGAATACTCTTTTGTCGAGTGTGAAGTATTCTTTAGAATAGACACCTAGAAGAGAAACCGCTATGTCTACGTCTTCAACTGCACCGGCTACTGTCAAACTGCTCTCCAGTCTGTTTGCACCAACAGAGAAGACTTCTCATTTCTCCGCGTCCTCATCTACTTTTGGGGGCATCAGTTTTGCCAGTCCTATACCATGAACTGGAATCTCGCTGTTGTGTTAATTTGTTAGTAAAAGCAAGCGCCTTCGAGATGCTTGTTGACATTCTCAGTTTCCAGTTCCGTGAACTGTCTGTTCTTTTCTTTTGTCCATTTTTTGTCAGGTTGTTTTTTTCTCTCATGGATTTTTCCAGCCTAAGGCATGTCTTTTCACTTGGCTCTTAGTGTCTTTGATTGAACAGAAGTTGTAAGCGCAATGTCATTCAGTTAATAGTCTTTTCCAGTATGGTTCATATTTCTCGTGTCTTAGTTGAGAAATACCCTGCAGAGTAGTTTGAAAAGAGGAGGGTATTCCAGACCTGGAAGCCACAACTGGAAATTAATTAGCATGGTGTCGGACAGCAAGTAGACTGGTTTGACTTCAAGAAAAGGGACCTCAAGGAGCCCTCTTGTCCACCTTTTTTTGGTATCAGACATAGAAAATGGTAATAATTCAGCAGCTTGAGGTAAATGGCAGGATCTGCCCAAGAATGAAGAAGATAGTTTTTTTCTTTTTAATTATATTGTTAAGGTCACATTGGTTTATAACATTGTGCAAATTTAAAGTGTACGTCATATTTCAGTGTCCGTATAGACGACAACATGTTCACCACCAAAGTCTAGTTTTCATCTGTCACCATACATACATGCCCCTTCACCACTCTCTCCCTTCCCCCACCATTTTCCCTCTGGTAACCACCAATCTGTTCTCCTTATCTATATGTTTCTTTGTTTATCTTCCACATATGAGTGAAATCATATGGCGCTTATCTTTCTCTGACTTATTTTGCTTAGCGTAATACTCTTAAGGTCCATCCATGTTGTCTCAAAAAGCACGATTTCATCTTTTATATGGCTGAATAGTATTCCATTGTATTTCAAATCACATATTTTCTTTACCAATTTACCCATTGATTGAATGCAATTGCAATCAGAATCCCAAAGATTTTTCATGGAAATAGATCAAAGAATCCTCAAATTTATATGGAATGACAAAAGACCCTGCATAGCCAAAGCAATCCTCAGAAAAGGGAACAAAGTTGGATGCATCACACTGTCTGATTGCAAAATATACTACAAAGCTATAGTAATCAAAACAGCATGATACTGGTACAAAACCAGACACGCAGATCAATGGAACAGAATTGAGAGCCCAGAAATAAAACCACACATCTATTGACAGTTAATCTTTGACAAAGGAACCAAAAACATACAATGAAGAAAGGAAAGTCTCTTCAATAAATGGTGCTGGGAAAACTGGACAGCCACATGCAAAAGAATGAAAGTCAATTGTTATCTTATACCATATACAAAATTTAACCCCAAATGGATTAAAGTCTTGAATGTAAGACCCGAAAACATAAACCTAGAAGAAAACACAGGCAGTAGACTCTGACATTGGTCTTAGCAGCATCTCTTTGAAGAACATGTGTCCTCAGACAAGGGAAACAAAAGAAAAAGTAAGCAAATGGGATTCCATCAAACTAAAAAGCTTCTTCACAGCAAAGGAAACCATCAAAAAAGTGAAAAGACAATACACCAACTGGGAGACAATATTTGCAAATCATATATCCGATAAAGGGTTAATTTCCAAAACATATAAAGAACTCACACAACTCAACAACAAGAAAACAAACAATCTGATCAAAAAATGGGCAGAGGATCTGAACAGAGATTTCTCCAAAGAAGATATATAGATGGCCAACAGTCACATGAAAAGACGCTCAACATCACTAATTATTAGGGAAATGCAAATCAAAACTACAATGAGATATCACCTCACACCCGTCAGAATTGCTATGATTAAAAAGACAAGATATAGCAAGTGTCGGAGAGGATGTGGAGAAAAGGGATCTCTCGTACACTGCTGGTGGGAATGCAAATTGGTGAGGCCACTATGGAAAACAATATGGGGAGATGCTTCAAAAATTAAAAATAGAAATATCATATGATCCAGCTATTCCACTTTTGAGTATTAATCCAAAGAAAAAGAAAACTAATTTGAAAAGATATCTGCAGCCCTATATTCATTGCAGCATTATTCGCAACAGCTAAGACTTGGAAGCAACCTAAGTGCCCATCAGCGGAGGAGACAGCTTTGAGTTCAGCTGTTCCAGGCCTACGCAACACCGCTAAGGCTGAAGGGATCGTTATGTTAGCACATCTGTCACCAGCTGAGGCACTGCAGTGTGCAAAGGCACACGAGTTGGGAAGCTCTGACATTTCACTGCTATCGTGAAACTCTCCTTGGCAGACTTTTGCCAAATTTAGATAGTGTCAGAGGTACATTTTCCACAGCCTCATCACTGCTAAGTTAGACAAACCTTCTTCCAAGAAATGTTTCCTCCTGTCTATTCTTATTCTTTTTTTCTTATGCCCACTCTATTCCTGAAGCCATCACGTTATCTAAGGTGAAGAAAGTCTTGCTCCTCCCCTCACCGCCACTGCAGATCCCTGCTCTCAGGCTATGGTTCCTGCTAACTGACAGGGCTTCTCAATCACTTCTTCCAAAAATATTTCTAATCATCAGGTGACTAGAGTAACCTTAGCTGAAGTATGAATAAAACATAGATTAAATGTACACACCAGTGCAAGAATTATTTATTTTGCAATTAATTGTTTTGCAATCTTTTCTCATTATCAATCTTGCTCAGTTCTTTCCACCATGTTGTATCTGATCTGGGACAAGCAAAGGACAGCACATTTTTATACAGCTAATTATGAAATGAAAAACATGACAGCTGACACTGACATAATTTAAAAGTTGTCTTAATAAATATTTTGAAAACAACAACGTACTTACTCTGTCATACTTTTCCCTCAGAAGAATAAGATGGGAAAAGAACATTATCAGATTGTTTCCAAACACATCCAAAGATACATCACTGCTACAGACAAGTAGATAGGAAAGAGTTTGAAAGAACGAGGCCAATTAGGAAATAATTCACTGACACAGCAATCAGAGTTCATCAATTCAAAATCAACATCCATCACTCCCACAAGTTCTTATGCGTACCAAGTCAACCAAAATGGAACAGAAGGAAAACATTTCTCAAGATTCATCATAGTTTAATAACAATGACAGGTGCATGCTTCTCAAATAAAAACACACGTCAGTAGGAAAACAAATCAGCTACTACTAAATTTGTGTAAACCATTGCTACATCTTTGAAAGTAAATACTGACTCCTGGCATATGTAATTTTAGATTTTGATTAGCATCTAATAGCCGTAATTTTATGCAAATGATTCTAACATTTTATACAGCCATATTTGTCAGTTAACACCATCTCTTTCACACACATAAGATTTGGCCAAAATAACATGCCGTAGGGAATCTATACGAGCATCTCGTGATTCTCACGTGGGCTAAAAGTTCAAGGACCCAGCTTTAGTCCAGGGACTCTGGAAAGACTGCGTTCTCAAACATGGATTCATAGCTTAAATATGTAAATGTGTTCTGAATGTATGTGAAGGACGTGATTACATACTATATTATTAAAACATTATTCGTTCAGCTAAAGAAAATTGGGGTGCAGTAGTTTCCAATCCATTGCCCGTGAGTCGCTGATCTTCCTTTGAAGTACAGCCCACAGTTGCTACTTATTTGAACTTAACATATGTTACCAGCAGAAATAAAAAGGGGAGTCTAAGAGGATTCTGCACTGGCCGGCAGAGAGAACAGGACATCTATTCCATCCAATTCTACAGAATTAATCTCTGAGCATATTAACCTATGGCATCAAAACTTCCTTCTGATGTCATTCCCCAAAACACGTAGATTGCAAGAGTGGTCACATCTGCTTGGCTACAGATCTGCTAAGCCTAAGCCAAAATTGAATACAAATAAAAACAGTAACAGCAAATGTTATCACCAAGTTTAAAGAAAATTTTGTGTTTCAGAAATAACAATTGAGAAAGCAGCCACGCCTTGTGCCAAAATCCAGTTTTAGGTTTGAAGATAGAAGTCAAACCAAAACACAAGCACCCTTGATTTATAACAAAAGTGAGTGGATGGTTCATATGTTGCTAACAATCGATCAAATCTTTCAAAAACAGAAACAAATAAAAATTGTTCAATTTCATAATTCTCAATATAGGAGGAGGAAAATGGAAACATAATTAAGCTGCTGTACTTTTGAAGTATAATTGAATATTTTTTCTTTAGTTAAGAAAAAACATTAAAAATCTAGAGTATGTTCAATTATTTATTTTAAATATTTATTTCATGAATATATAATAGAAAAAAATGAAAACTTAAAAAACACCCAAATTATCACTTAAGGATTTTAAAAATAGTCTAAAAATGTGATTTAAAAAATTCCGGTTGGGTAAATCACTTAGAGTTCTAACAGTGTTGCTTGGAATGCTGTGAAATGGGTATTCTGGCATCGTTATTGTGATTGTCATGAAATGCAGAGTAGGAAAGAAATGGACACTTTGTCTTAATGTAGTGAAACTCCTTGTTTGCTTATTATTGTTTCCACAGTGGGCTGGTTTTATTTTTTTCACTAAGCCACAGCTTTACTGTCTTGATCATTAGTCACTGTGAATATTCCTGTGCTTATTGTTTAAATTTATGCCTTTGAGTTCAGTTTCCATGAAGTTGGCACTTACTGTCTTATTGTCCTCAGAGAAAAAAGCGTGTTAAAAAGATGACATTAAAAGAAATGTTGGGGCAGCTTCAGTGACCTGGTGGTTAAGTTCAGTACGCTCTGCTCCAGCAGCCTGGCTTTGGGTCCCAGGCATGGACCTACACCACTCTGTTACTGGCCACGCTGTGGCAGTGGCCCATATACTAAAAAATAGAAGATTGGCACGGATGTTAGCTCAGGGCAAATCTTCCTCAGCAAAAAAAAAAAAGTGAAATCAGGCTTTATCAATTCAAATATTTACACAGTTCATTTAATTTAGTTTTACATAAAGTTAGGTGAACCATTGAACTTTGTTTTCACTTTTCAAGGTTCTAGTTACTACCTAAAATTTTGAGATATTTTAGCAGGAAATGGAGTAAGTACAAGTAGAACAGGGAGAGAGCTGACTTATTGCTTTAAATGTGAAGGGGACGTCCCTTACTCCCATCTCATCTTATACCCTGCCACCATCACACCAGAGTGGGGCTGAGAGAATGACGTGCTGGGAGCAGTTGTGGGTAAGACAGATGAATTCTAAACCTCCAGACTGATGGGGGCCAAAATCCTGAGGCAACAGCTTCATCCAGCAACAACCAGCAACTTGGAATTGGGGCTGCTGAGGCAGGCGTGAAGGAGGCCAGGGTCTCTACTGGGGAACAATTAACATTCCCACATTTCTGTATGGTCGGGTCTCTGAGCAAACAGCCCTGGCAGCCTGGGTTAAAGATGAGTGAGTGAAAAACAACCCGCAGACATTAAAGACAGTGACGTATCCAGGAGAGGGAGAAATTTCTCTTTCCTGGAGCCATTTGTTTATATTACAAAGGGTTGTAACAGCTTAGGAACCTCCCTTCTCTTCCCAGAGAGGATCTGTTTTCATCAGAGAGCAGGTTTCCCTCCGTCCTCAGCAGGGGAGGAGAGGCAGCCCAGCCGCAGCGCCTGCACAAGCTCCAGGATTCATCATGTTCGGGTCCTCACTTGGCGTCAAGAACCCCTACGCTTTACATAGGGTGACAAATGCCCTCATAACATTGTCCCAAATGTGAAGTGAGGCTTGGGGAACCAGCACTGAGGCTGCTTTGTGAGCAAATGAGCAATCTGTGTCTTATGCAGAAACCCTGAGCTTACTGTTAGGACAAAACACATAAATACAGATACAAAAATTTATCACTCTCTCTCTGCCAAACGAAGGAACTAACCACCTTCTTTCACAAGTTCATTCTCATGGGCATATGGAGAATTCCGTTTCCAATAATTGGAGAATAAACGTTATTTTCAATCAGGTATGGAACGCCTATGAAAAGTGACCATGTACTGGGCTGTAAAATAACTGTCAATATATTTTAAAGAATTATAGAAAAATACAGACTGTGTTCAGGGCTGGCCCAGAGGCAAGTGGTTGAGTTCATATGTTCTGCTTCAGCAGCCCGGGGTTCACTGGTTAGGTCCCAGCTTCAGACCTGCGCACCGCAGACTGGGCCATGCTGTGGCAGGCATCCCACATATAAAGTAGAGGAAGATGGGCACAGATATTAGCTCAGGGCCAGTCTTCCTCAGCAAAAAGAGGAGGATGGGCAGCAGATGTTAGGTAGGGGCTAATCTTCCTCAAAAAAAAAAAAAAACAGACCATGTTCTTTAATCACAGTAGAGTTCAGTTAGAACCTGAGACAAAAAGAAAACAAATAAGTACAGATATTTGGACTTTTTTTTTAAGAAATATATCCAAATAATACATGCAAAGAAGAAACCATCATACATTTTTTAATGTGGAATAAAATGATAAATAGGTAATGTCAGAATTTGTGGGATATAGCTAAACTGATGATTAGTCAGGAATTTATAGCCTTAAAGGATTATATTTATACAAGAGAAAGACTAAAATTTAATGACCTAAGGATCCAACTTTTAAAGCTGAGATAAAGAACAAATAATCCCAAAGAAAGTATAAAAACAATATCAGAGCAGAAGTCATTAAAATAGAAAACCAAAATAAACAGGAAGGTGACAAATTTAAAAGTTGGGAGTTTGAAAAGAGAACAGTAGATAATTATTGTCAACTGGAAACATTCACTAAAAAGAGAAGAAACAAGGACCAGCCCAGTGGCATAGTGCTCAAGTTCATGTGCCCCGCTTTGGTGGCCTGGGGTTCACGGGTTCATATCTCAGGAACGCACCTACACATCACTCATCAAGCCATGCTGTGGAGGCATCCAACATACAAAACAGAGGAAGATTGACGCAAATGTTAGCCCAGGGCCAATCTTCCTCAGCATAAAAAAAATAGAGAGAGAGAGAGAGAGAGAGAGAAGAAATAGTTTTCAATCTTAGAAACATAAAAGGGGAAATTTATAGATTCAGCAGACCCAAACTGAACCCTTTTTAAAAAGATCATTAAAGGAAAGGACTCAGTCATTTAATATCTTCCTAGAAAGAAAGCATCTCAATAGTTTTACAGGCAACTTCTACCAAATATTCAAGTAACCCAGATAACTTTAATATTACATAAAGTCTTCCAAGGAATACAAAGAGATTAACTTCCTACCTGCTTTTACGAGGTGAGAATAATCTTGATACGACAACCAGAGGTGGCAAATATGAGAAAAGAAAATCATCTCTATCACTGGTGATGGTGTGACTCAGTTCCCCTGGAGTGTAAGCACCTCTTAACTCCTGAATGATGCGCAAATCAGAACCATTACATTAATATTTTCATATTAAATACTTTTTGTATATTTGATATTTTATGTATTTGTGATCTGTAAAAAATCTAATCTATCAGAATAGCAGGTCAACATTGTGATTCTAATGCAATTGTGTCATTGAGCAATCAATTTAGACTTACGATTTTAATTTGAAATGAGTATATATAATTTGAAGCACATAAAAGAATGATCATATTTGGTAGATTTATAAGAATTACTTAAGTACTCAGCATGTTTTTTATTGTTATTAAACAGTAAAAAGACTTAAAAAGAAATATACTATATAAAATTTATATATGTACTTGGAATGTTTATATGAATGTGGTTAAGTTTGTAGAAGAGGCCACTCATTAATCAAAAGTTTCTTAGATATTTCCTGAGTATATAAATAAAATCATGTTTAGAAGATGTATAGGATAAAGAACTGAATTTTTTAATAAATTGAAAATCAATGCAAAGAACTAAGTAATCTTGTGCAAGCACAAAAACTATTTTGAAGGGCACCAAAAATTCATTGACTATGGACAGGAACAGAGATAATGTTCGTCCAGTATGCCTTGCTGTGGCCGTGCAAGTCCCTTATAGGCAGGATCCATTCTGGTTGTTCTTGCTTCAACAGATGGCTTCATGTCTATGCCTTGGTGCTTTACTGTTTTGAGTGTCACCTAGACAGAAAGATTCCTCACTGTCGTAAAACCAGTCTTCCACCAATAGATGTAGAGAGGCGATCCCAAGAAAATTCCAGCATCGTTTCATGGTAACATGACAAGGTGACTTACAAATTTGTATGAAAGAATAAAGATCAAGAATATTTGAGATATTCCTACACAAGAATGAGGTGTGGAACTTGCACTATAAGATACTAAAACTCACAAAAGTATAAAGTTTAAGACAATGTGATATTGGCACAGGGATAAAAAAAGGGACCAAAGAATAAAATAGAGTCAAGAAATAGTTTCGTGCATATAGAAAACTTGATACCTGGGAGCAGATCAGTGGGAAAACATGACTATTCAATAAATCATATTAAACAATTACCTATCAAAATGGTAAAATGATGAAAACCGATCTGTACTTCAAAAATACATGCAAAAAATTAATTCCAGGTGGATTCAAGACCAAAATATGAAAGGTAAGCCTTTATAACTTAAGAAGGAAGAGGCTATGTTAATGAGCTCAGGATAGGGAAGGAACCCTTACATAAAAAGCCCTAACCACTAACCATAAAATTAAATATTGATAAATTTGATACCATTAAAATAAATGTCAATCAAAAGATCTGATTAAAAAAAAAGGCCTGATGAAGAAAATGAAAAGATGAGTTAAAAACTGAGAGAAGATACTTCCAACACATATAATCATTAAAAGATTAGTATATATAGTATATAAAGAAATCATACAAATCAAACACAAGAAAATACAAACAACCTAGCAGAAAAATGGGCTTAAGAAATGAATAAAATTTCACAGAAGAGGGAAAAAATTAAAAGATGCTCAATTTTATTATTCATGGAAATAAGCATTAAAACCAAAATGAGAAAGCATTTTCTACCTTCTAGTACACAAAAATTAAATTTCAACAATATCAAGCGTTGGCAAGCTGGTATAGCAATGCAAATTCATACACTGCTGCTGGAAGTACAAATTGACACACCCACCTGGAAAACAATTGGTTCTTATTTAGCAAAGCTGGAGATAGGCATTCACGTTATCCAGTAATTAAACTCCTAAGTAAATGTCCTAAGGAAACTCTGGTGCATGTGCCCAGAAGACTGTACAAGAATATCTATCCTAGCATTATTGTAATAGCAAAAACAAAACAAAATAATAAAAATTGGAAAAAATGCCTGTCAATACAAGAGTGGATAAATTATGTTATGTTGATTTAATGGAATACCATAGAGCAGAGAAGGTAATGAAGTAGAGCCATGTGTATCAACATGGACGAATTTCACAAGCATAATGTTAAGCAATGAAAGCAAACCGCAGTGGAAAACACAGGGCATCACTCTGTTTACATAAAATTAAAAATATGCAAAATATGTATATGTGTGTACACATATACTACGTAAGCATATGCAATTTTGCACGTCTAACATACTAGATGCTAAATTAAAATAATGTAAGGAGCGCTCTTCTTGGACCTGATATGTAAGCTAATTTAATAAATGAAAACAGCCCCCTTAGGTAATACATTGCTCTTAGTATCTTATCTATGAGCTATTTCCATGAGGTTAGTCCTGTTATTACCATCCCAGGTTAGAGGTGAGGGAAGTTAGGCATGGGAGGTCAAATATCTTCTCCAAGGTCACAGCTCGTAAGTGAAGGAGTTTATCCATTGAGCTAAACTGCCTCGTATAAAGTATGTTTTTAATCCCTGAATACCAATTACAGTAGTTTATCCTAATGGAGTAATTATATAGATGTACGAATGGGTGTGAAAGAATATCCATTTTCCCATTGTTAACAAAAGAGGAAACGTTGAAACGGCCTAAATATCACCTTTTATTGGCTAAGCAAATTATGATATTTTTAAACCACAGAATACTATATAGCTATTAATAATGTTGCAGCTATATAATTAAGATGGAAAGCTATTCCTGACATGTTAATTTTAACTCTAAAATGATATATATTGTATGATCTTATTCTGTAAAATGAAAAGCACAGCCTATCTCCAGGTATACGGGTGATTGAAACAATCAGAAAAGAACTTGTACTTCCTGCCACATCCACCACATACAGCGATCTGGACCCACACCTCTTGTTTTCTGCCCATTTTCTTAGATGAAACCTCGGTGCTCTGTCTAAAGCCAAGATGTGTGCGCATGCTCTGTGTCCGTCCACGTCTACCCAAGGGCATCGGCTGGCCAGAACTCTGCCTCCATGACAGTCCACGAGCTTTGAGGGTAAAGAATATGACTTCTCCATCTTATGTCTCCAGTTTTGTATAGTGTTTAATCAGCAGAGACATTCGACAAATATTTGTTAAATGAATAAATGATTAAATATTGAATAATGCCTAAAGCATTATCGGATTTTCAAAACTGTGTCCAAGACCGTTGAGAATACATGGAAGAAAGACATATAACCTTCTCTTCCATTGTTTCCCTCCTCTAAGCCAGTGGCTCAGGACTGGGTTCCTGGTTTCAGTACTACAGCTGAGCAGCACTGTGGGTCAAGATTTCCATGGAATGTTTGGGGATCTAACCATCATTTATAAAATTGTTTCTTTGAGAAAAATAGGTTATAGGTGGAAAAACAACTGAGTTATGAACCCTATAGTTATCGTGTCAATATAGTGCTTACAGAATGATGCTTGAGAAACACAAGTTATAACAGAGGAAATAAAGAGCAGCCATGGTGAGATGGCCACAATACCCATTAGTACTCTTCCAACAGTATACTCTTTCCATCAGTACTCTTCCATCAGTACTCTTTCCATCAGTACTCTTCCATCAGTATACTCTTTCCATCAGTACTCTTTAACATGGTATGTTAAAGTTGGTAAAAGAACATATGGAGAAAATTCCAGCTCAAAAAGAGGAGAAATAAATGTGTTTTAATATAAAATTTGATTTAAATAAAGCTTGGAAAAGTTGATGTGGACACAAATTGTAAAGTATTTACCTTCTTTAGCTCTGTTACTAACATGGACTGTCCTTGGAGTCACCGAGTTCAGCATGAGCCCTCACTGGGAACTCACCTTCAGCGCCCTAATGTTGGCTTACTGCAATTCTTAACTGAAAAGAGTCAGAGCTCCTTGGAGAAGAGCTGACTGCATGGCTCCATGCGGTGAAAATCAAGACAGTTCCGGGGACATTTTGTGGTCATAAAGCAATAGAGGGATCAGCTTAGAGGGACCCTCACTGGCCAAGCTGTGATGATTTAAGCAGTAATTTTGAGCAGGATCATGGCAAATAATATGTGATATGCTAAAGAAAAGGCAGAAATGGGTTTTTAAACATATGTAAGGAAACACTTAGGCATAAATTCCTTCAAAGCAAAATTTCACAAAAGTTGAATTAAAAGAATTGCAGTGTGGTTGGGTGGGACAGAATCTCCTCAACACAAATTCTGTAATAAAATCTATGAAAGACACTATGGTTCAAAGACTAGACGAGAATGGTGAATAACACACCAAAGGGCAAAAAATGAGAGGTGAGGGATTTGAGGATTCGTATTCCTAACAGAAGAGATCCAGCTCAGTAAATGCCAGCTCAGCTCAGACAGTCCTGGAAGAGTCCCCTGCACCCTCTGTCCAGTCGCGAATTTTAAAGGGTCACTGAGTCCCTCACAGTCCTGGGGCTCCAACCACGTGGCCTTGGTCCTGCCAAGATGGTGATTCTGCCTCCCAATCCCCAACGCGTTTTTACTAAGTTACGATCTCATAAACAATCTTGTTACCTCCATTGAGTGTGGAAATAAGCAATGACGAAAAAATTAAAAAAGAATAACTGATTGACTATTTTGGAGAGGTTTTAAGTACATGTAGTATTATAGTATTTGAAATCATTGTGAAGCTTAAAGAACGCTTTGTTTATTCTTTTAAACATTTTAAATACACTCAGGAGAATACGATTTACTGAATTTTGGAGTTTGCCTTATTAGACATACAAGGGTTGCTCACATGCTTAGAAGATTGTAGGTGGATAGATTGACACATCTGCCCTGTTAGATGTTGGAAGGGCTTGAGAAAAATCAGATAAATCTGAGCTATTATTTGAAATGTCCAAGAAATCTACTTAAACTTTAGTGTAAATGCCGGTAAATATCTTGGGGAATTTAATCTGCCAGATTTATTAATTGGGCATTTATTGGAGTGAAAGTGAATTTTTAAAATTTTGACACAAAATTACTAGATTCATAAACAAAATAAGAGGCTTAATGCTTTGAGATTTAAAGCTTAAGAAGAATTAGGTACCTCTTTTAAATAGACAACTTTAATAAGCTGAGTTCCAATCAAAGCACAAATAACTGTAAGAATTCATTTCTGTATACTAAAATACTCCTTACACTTTAAAAATATAATAGCCCATTCATAATTTGGAGGCTGCCATGCAATATAATGCAGTGGCTGGTTACATGCGCACGACTTTGTGAGATACAGAAGATACAGAGATCTGGAGCAGAGTCTGAGCTCTGCTGCTCAACAGCCACGTGACAGGGCAGCTCTCTGAGCCTGAGCTTTCAATGTTAACGTGGGGATGATAACAGTACCTACATCCTTTTGATGATTATAATAAATGACTTGTTTGGATCCTAGTTAATAGCAATAATGCAAATGGTAGCTATTTATTGTTGACACAGTTAGTTAGCTAATAGTCCATGTCCAATACTAAGTGTCCAATGAGACCTGACTTATGGAAAGGCAAAGACTTAAAGGAAAGACTTTATGGAGGCAGGTGGCAGGATTTACACTACAAGAGAGGAGAAAGCAGGAAATTTCAGGTTGAGGCTGAGAGGCAAGAAAACACAAGGCAAGTTTAGAGGTCTGCAAACTAAAACTTTTACCAGAGTTTTATGTTGAGGTAATAATTATGAACAAATGAATTAGGTTCAGACTATGGAGAATCTGGAATAACAAAGGAGTTTTGAGTTTAAATAGATGTAGTCATAATGGCTTAGATATTAACAGCTGTGAGCTGTAAAAAGATAAGTACTAAACATTGAACATGGAACTAGATATAAATGGAATGATTGTCAAAATGATACTTATTAATAGGCTAAAATATATGGAATGCAAAATTGCTATCCAAGAGCATTTTCTAAGAATACAATTATTTTATTCAGTGGAATTGCATTTAAAAGCACATAACATTGGAACTTTCATGAATTTGGTTTTTGAAGATGACAGATTTATTCTGTTCATGTGTTTGAGATTTAAATGATTTTTACCACAGAACTGTTAATCTAACACAAAAATTTTAATTCCAAGTAGTAAAATGGAACCGAAGTCCTGAAGGAAAAAGTGTCTTTAGTTTTGGTTATAAACTGAGAAAACAACAACTAAAATACTTTCTTTACTTTTTCTTTGCTTTAAGAAATTGAATCCCTTCACATGATGATATAATCGTATATTTCTTAACATGGGATGTTTAAAACTAATTTTTTTCCATGTAAAGCAGAAAGCGTTAATCTAGCATCCTTCATGTTAGAAATAAAAGGAAGCTTTTAAAGAATAAAACTAGCTGATTGTTAAGAATAAAAACCAAATATACGTTATTTGAGAGATGAATTCCTTATGCAACGATGATTTTCTTAGGAGAATAGTGCTTAGTTTTAGAATAGATCTTTTGTTTACATAGTTTTTCTATTATTCTTTTATGTGAAATTTCAAAAGTTGGTAAAGCTAAAGGAAAGCTATTTTTACTGATAGCTTTTGGATCACTGAGGAAAAAATTAGCCTAGTAGTTCTCAAAATGTGGTTCCCATACTAATAGCAACAGCGTCATCACCTGGAAAGGTCAGAGTTTCAGGCCCCACCCCAGACCTATGACTCAGAAACTAGATACGGGGTCCAGCTGCAGTCTTTTCACAAACCCTCCAGATGTTTCTGACGTACACTAAAGGTTGAGAACTACTGACTTAGACGATTTCCCACTGGATGAGAGACTTTCAATGAACTTTGATTACTGTTATGGATAGTTAATAAAAGGAATGTAAATTTATTGAACATTATTTTTCCATTCAGCCCAATTCACATTTCGTAATTCCTTGACATTTTGATTCTTGGTATTCATGCATGCCTAGGAACTTGAGCAGATAGTTGCTAACCTAAAAATGGTTTCTAAGTAATTCCTCATCAGGCCAATGCAGGTAACCCATACTTAATCATAAACTTACGAATGAGTCATATATTTTCAAACGTTAAGGGTAGATATAGCACAATTCTGTCAGTAGATCCTATCCTATGGTATCTACCCACTACTTCCATCTTAGATTTGAGTGTATTTACAAAATGGTGGTGTAAAGACTTGCTTTCTTATAAATACCATAAAAAGGTAGGAAATACCTTCTCTTACTAATCCAGGTGCAACCACCTATTCACATATCACTTTTCTAGTCACGTCTAACACACATGTGCATAACCATACGCATGCACATCTGTGTACATACAACTCCCTCGCCAAGACACTTCTGACCCAGGAACGTGAGTGCTGATGTCCCTAGCTAGAGTTAGTAGTTTCTTTTTGCCCCTATAGAAACAATTTTATCAATTGTTCTATGATGGTGACATGAAGTGTTATGCTTCAGGTGCAATATAGGATAAGTAGGCTTTGACAATTGTCTTAGGAATTCCATAAACTTATATAACATTGTTTCTCTAGGGGAAAAACACGTTCAAATAGCTAAGCTTGCCAACAAATAATTCCTTATTTAAGGACCTCTGTGGTCTAACTTAGCATTGTCCAGTAGAAATGCAACGTGAACCACATAAGTCATTTCAAATTTTCTAGTAGCTACAATAAAAAGGTAAAAAGAAACTGATAGGAGCCACCCCGTGGCTGAGTGGTTAAGTTCGCATGCTCTGCTTCAGCAGCCCAAGGTAAAGCCGGTTTGGATCCTGGGCGCAGACGTGGCACCCTCCATCAAGCCATGCTGAGGCAGTGTCCCACATGCCACAACTAGATATACAACCATGTACTGGGGGGATTTGGGGAGAAAAAGCAGGAAAAAGAAAAAAAAGAAGATTGGCAACAGTTTTAGCTCAGGTGCCAATCTTTAAAAGAAAAAAAAAGAAACTGATAAAAATAAATGAGAGTAATGTTATTTAATCCAATACATGCAAAATATTACCAAATCAACATGCAATCAATATAAAATTATTCATGAGACATGTTACATTATTATCAAGTCCTTTGATTTGGCATGTAGTTACACTCACAGTGCTCTCAACTCAGACAAGTAAAGTACTGTAGCTAGTGGCTACTGCAGTGATATCGCAATTCTGGCCTCAGAAGGAAGCTGATTTTCCCAAGACATAAAAAAATAAAAATAAAAACCAAATTAGCAGGGCAGGGCCAGTGGCGTAGTGGTTAAGTTCATTCACTCTGCTTCAGGAGCCTGCAGATCGAAGGTTCAGATCCTGGGTGCGAACCTGCACACCGCTCAGCAAGCCATGCTGTGGTGGTGTCCTACATACAAAATAGAGGAGGATTGGCACAGATGTTAGCTCAGGGGCAATCTTCCTACTGGCCCTGAGCTAACATCCGTTGCCAATCTTCCTCACCCAAAACAAAACAAAAACAATGAATTAACATGTCCATTCACCAAATTAAACTCTCTTGTAAAAGGCTACACTTTTCTGTCTATTCTCCTTTCATAGAACAAATTACAGGAGGACTTTAGATTGTATACATCTCTCTTTAAAACTTAGGGCCTCAAGTGTTAAATTGCTAAAAGTGCTCTTTTTCCTGTAACTTTAATTCTACAGTAGATGTTCATATGCCCAAATTTGCTTTAGAGTGTTCCTTACTGAGCAGGTCCTAAATGTCATTTTTAGTATTTCTGTAGCTCTAGAGCTATTTTAAGCAATAAAATATTTATGTAAAAATTTCTATGTTGCACTAATAAAGACATGGAGACATTCTTAACTTAAGCCATGATTATAGTGGCTGCTTACAGTTGGGCTCACTCTAAAGGAGGGATAATCAAGGGGAATTTTGCTGAGCTGTGCTGGGAATCCAGCGACAAGCTAATGTCTGTTACCATGAGTATTTCAAATCCATCTTGGCCAAATTCTTTCATTTTGTTTTCCTGGAGAATTTTTCTGTAGCTCTCCAATATACTGAATGTCCTTTTCATTAGCATGAAAGACACTTGAAATCACCTTTTATTAACTTGAATTGCATCCTGCCTTATTTCAGTCTCCTGAATAATGAGATTTCGACGCTTTCTCTGAACATCCTTCATTCGCTACCGCCCTAGGAAGTTTACAGTCTCGTTTTATAAGTGTAGTATAATTAGAGCAATTTTATTTGATTTTTTTTTTTTACTGTGAAAAGTAATTTAAAATTTTAGGGAGCTAAATATTCCAAAACTATTTCTGCTTTTTAAAGTGATAGTATATTTTGATTTTTGTAAGTTGTATTTGAATTTTTTACCATCAGGTATTCTTGATTATTAACAGGTATGCCAAGGGTTACAAAGTCGCAACAAAAAGAACAACAAATAAGTTTTTAAGGGATTAAATACATTTCACCCAAATAAGTGTTATTTAAATGCCTTCAAATCACATATTTGACAAGATAGACTCAAAGAATAAACCCTGTTTCAAAAAATTATAATTTTACTTCTTAACTACTTTTTAACATTTTTCTGTATTTGTGTTGTGATGAGTCGTTTTCAGCCACAGTTTCCCCTCCACTGCCTTCTAACATTTTGGAGTGATCGAGAGCTACTTGGTTGGATAACAATCTCGAAACTCATTAAAAATGAGTAACCATAGCAACCTCTTTGCCACATCCCACTCACTTCTCCAAAAGAAATGACAAAATGCGTCGAGTTAAAGCGAAAGAAAAGAAAATGCAGTCATGATAGTCCGTTGTTCCAAATTTTGAGCTACTGGTGAAGCTGAATGATCAACTACACGTTCTCTTGAACTCATTGTCCCATTTTCTTTTTAATCAAGTTTGCTGTGGTGTTCTTCCCTTTTTTTTCTTTGTTGGCTTATATTCTTGAAATCTTCAAGGCCTTGTTGGCCATCCTCCTCTCTGGAACACTGACCCCTAAGCATACAGGTGCTCTTGCTGCTCTGATCTTGGGCTAATACGTCTTACTAAGCCACCTGTGTCATCTCTTTTGCCTTATCTCAGAGACGGAAAGAAACCTCTAATGTGCTAAAGAGGGATTGTTGTAAAACTTAAGCCTCTAGCCTTATTCCGTTTCTCTTCGTTTCAAACAAAAAAGCATCTAGACAATAGATGATTTTTCTGTCTTTTTCAAGATTCAACTGATATTTTTCTATCTTGTTCTAAGACTTCAAGTTTTAGTCTTGTCAAGGACCTCAATACTTTGTTATAGCAAAAGGCCTGTACTTCAATAATATACTCCGTAAATTCTTAAGTGAATCTTCCAACATACCCAAGCCTCTTTTACACAGGTACACATTAAAAACAACCAAATGTATTATTTGCCCAGACCTCTAAGTCCTTCATATTTTGAAACACGAGAAAAGGTACCTTACTTGTGTCTATGTTTCCGTTTGTCAATAAGTCCAGATTTCCTAAAGTTGGACCCGCATTCTCTAGTACAGTATTAGGCTCCTCAGTTGCCTTCTCAATTCAGACTACCTTTCCCTTGAGATAGAAAAGAGAAAGAGGATCTAATGATCATAGCCTCCATCTGCACACTCGCATCATGCTCACGCCCATACTGGTGTGGAGGGCCAGTTCTTCATCCTCAGAGGCCATCAGAGAGAAACTGTAAAGTTTTAGTTATGAAAACCACTGATGAGGTTAAATTAAGAATCAGAATTGCCACCTCCTACAACATGTCTGGTATCACGTTCCACTTGCCTGCTCGGTAGAGACTTCGGCAGGTGTGCCGTTATCTGGGACGCCATTTGCCTACAGGCTGAGATCAGAGCTCTCCGGAAAAACTTTCATATTCCTCTTTAATTGTATTTTACCCTACAGGGCACTGCCCTTTCATACCTGATATGCTATCATTAGATAGTCATTTCTGTAGGTTAAGGTTTTTCATCTTCAAAAGTTCTCCATCAAAATGCAAATTTCCCTCAAAGGGCCATGAAACGGACAAGCTAAGAGGCTATTTATTAGACAGAATCCCGGGGAAGCTGGCACTCTGAGCTCAGGATTCCATTACCTACTAAGAGTATTTTGATGCTGATTTGGAACCGGAGGCAAGCAAAGAATGACAGAGTGTTCTCCAGGGCCGGGGCAAAGAGGAGAGGAATAGGACCTGGGGCAAAACAAAGGCAGATCTAAAGGCTCGATAATTGTGTTCTGAATCAAATAGCATTAATGAGTCATCTGTCAGCTGAAAAAGCTCTTCTCGTTCACGGCTGGAGAGAAGTGCAGTTTGGTGGAAAAATAGAGGGCTTGCGTTCAAAGGACCCGAACTTAAGGCACTCACTTACAGAGCGGCTCATCATAATGTGGAGCCAAATCTCGAGGTTTAATGACAGTGTCGTGTTCACCAGCTATGTGACTTCCCGCAAAACTACTTCTCATTGGTCCCTCCAGCACAAGGTAGGGTGACAGTCATATCTGTCTCATAGGGTTATTTGGAGGATTGAATCAAATGAAACATGTGGTTAGTGCTGGGAAAAATGCTAGTCACTACTACAATTACCATCTAACATATATGGAGTCCGTGGTACAAGCTAGGCACTATTTTAAACATTTTCTCTGAATTTATTCACTTAACCCTCCAAATCCTCAACACCATGAGGTAAGCTCTTTCAAAAGCCCCACTTTACTGTTGAGAAAACTGAACCAGAGACATCGAGCAACTTGCCCAAGACCTCACACTTGGTGAGTGGCAGTCAGGATTTGAACCCGGCCACTGTGTGTTGTTCTGCTGGTGCTGATTTTTCTTACTTATTGTTATATTGTTACTACTACTGCCACTACTAAAGGCTATATTATTGAGGAATTTAAGGTTATTTTGAATGACATTTCCATGCCTCAGTTTCTCACAACCATGCTAAGGATAATAGCAATAATCTGCCTCATGGGTTGGTTGCAAGGCTTTAATAAAACACTGTGTTGTGCTAAGACAATACTTCTCAAAGTTTAACGAGTGTGCAAATCACCTGGGGTCTTGTAAAAATGCAGTCTGTCTTCAGTAGGTGCGAGGGTGGGGATATTTATCACAAGAAATTTCTAATAAATTTCCAGGTGATGCTGCTGCTGCTGGTCCAGGGGCCACACTCTGAATGGCAAGATGCTATGAATCTCCGAGAAAATTCTGCTCTGCTAGTTTGAGTGCCTCTTGACCGCTTGCTATGTGACAAATCTTCCTTATTTTGGCATATGGGGCTTGATAAATATCATGAGTGTGCTAGAGCGGAGTTCTGCACAGACAGCCATTCTGCTCCCCTAAAATATTTTGTACATGACACAAAAAGAACAGAAGTTTGAGATGTTCTGCAAACATTTTCAACTTCTTATCTGTCCTGAGAAACTAAGCATGCTACTCCTTTGTCATTTTCCTGTTAAAGAATAAAGGGAGCTATCTTTAAATGCCTCCCAAACAAGAAAAATTATAATTGAATATAATCACCATCAGTTGCCTAGGATACAAGAGATGAAGTTTTGCCATCTTGCCCCTTGGAAAGGTGACCAGGTGTCACAGAAAGAGATTGTATCTATGGCTGACTCTTGCTATTCCATCTCTCCACCCTTCCCCAGCAAGAGAGGAGGAGAGGAGGGGCTTCTCGCTGTTCTTTTGAAACAAAAGCAACAATGTCCCAGCAGAGGGCCGAAGATAATGTCTGATTCTTAAAACATCTTGGGAGAAAATAAATGTCTTAACCAAAAACCAAAACACTTTTCCCGCTGTATGCCCCCTTGAAATTCTGAATCTCTCATTTCCTGTTTTATTTAAAACAAATATAAAAACAAAGCAGACAAAAAGTTTGATTAATTCAGTCTCACAGGGAGAGGGGAGTTTTTCTTGATCTTCGCCTAATAATTCCCCAAAGATGATTTGAAAAGTTCTTATGAACCATAACACACCAAACAAATGTCAGGATAATAATCATTTCTGCCGTGAGATTTCCTCACATAGCAGTAATGAAATTTTTAAAAAAATCTAAACAGAGCCTGCAGTATCTAGGGAATGGTGTCCTCCTAGTTTTCGAGGTGACAGAAGATGTGCAGTGATGAATATCTGACCTCCCCCCACCTCGGTCCTTCCTGGACAGCTGTGGTTTTTTGACTTCTGACAGTTGTCTCAGCACAAGAATAAATACTGTGAATTGTCAGTCACTTTGAAACTGACAGTCTCTTCAGTGGCCATCTGATAGCTTCAACGGTCATTGTTCATTCCTCCCACAAATGTTTGAGAAGGTGCCGAGGAGGAGGAGAAACGAGGTCATGGATACGCGGGAGGGCGACAGGAGACCAACCTGACTCCCTTCACGATTTTGCCCTCACTCAGGCAAATGAGTGAAGATGCAGTTGATTTGAGAATGCCATATCTGTTACTAACTTCCAGAAGAGAAGCATGGGATAATAATGGTAAGTGTTGTATTGTCAAAAAAATGTCAAAGCATACAGCAGTTTATTATTATTTAGAGGAGAAATTGTTTTCATTTGGTTTACAACTGTTTGGCAAATTAACGCAATATTAAAACAGCAACCTTAGGATGATAATGTTGAAAAATGCCTAACTGGACTGATATTCATGCTCAAAGGGGTGATTTTGTGGATAAAAACACATAATGCTACTGTTCAACTCTGACATTTTGGAGAATAACTTCCAAATGGTGTGTGAGGCGAGTCTTATCTTTAGATTAATGTGTGATATGGGAGGATGGGCAGAAATGGCTCAAGTGTGAAAATCTGAATCCTTTCCTGGTGTGTAGTGTTCTGACACACTGTGAGAATAAAACACTTCTTTGAAATATACAAATTATAGTAGAATTTCAAAAAAAAGACGACACTGGGAATGGACAAAAAGATTCAAAAGGTTTTAAGAACATTAAACATAACTTTTATATAAACATCTTTCTATGTTTACAGATAAATAGGTTATAAACAGGCAGAAAGCTTAAGTTTCCTTAAAACAGGGATACGTTTTATAATCAAAAGAATATTTGTCAAAATATTTGAGATTTCCATATAAACAATTGAAAATCCCTTTGAAATTCTTGATGAATTCAGAACTGAGTTGTTTAAACTCTTATGATGTGTATCTTTAATTTCTTTCTTACAATTACTTATTTACACAGTCATCCACATGAAAATACTACATTAAAATGGTGACCCAGACAACCAGGAATAGAGTCCATATTCTTGAAAAGATGCAGCCTAGGAAATACGCTGTGCATGGGACAGCTGTGGCTGAACGTGAGGTTCATGCTGAGCTTGCCCTGGAGACAAGAGGATGCCCAGCCCCTCCCAAACATGGGGGATGCTCTGAAATGGCTTCCACAGTGCTAACGACTAAGTTACGTGAGCAGTCCCCCAATCTTCCAGCACTAGGACAAATTACACACGTATTTGAGAGGCAGGATTGCCCAATGAGTAAATAAATGTACAAATTACTCAGCTAAATTTGGATTTTAGACAAATAAATTTTTAGTATAAGTATGTCCCATGCAACCGGGCCATATAGTGTAAGTCTATCCCATATGATACCTACACTGAGAAGTTATCTGTTATTTATCCGAAATGCGTATTTCCCGGGTACCTTTATTTTATCTGGCAACTCTAGTGAGAAGGCCATTTCAGGCTAGAGATTATCTGGAGGAGGAGGGGTGGGGAGTACCAGCTACAACAGTAATAGTCTAGAAAGAGTAACAACTGTTCATCAAGTGCTTCTGTGCTCTGTGCATTATCTCATTTAATCTTCCCAAGAGTCCTCTGGGGGAGGTACTTTATGGATGAAGAATTTCACGTAGAACCTGGCACATGATAACCACTGGTATCTGTTAATCATTTCTGTTGCGTTTATTTTTAACCTTACCCTATCTACCCTCAAAGAAGAGGAAACTGAGGCTCTGGGACCCCAAGTTCACCTAGTTTGATAGAAGGAAGCTGGGACTTGAATTATGACCTTTTTCTTGAGCCCAAAATCTTAGACACCTTGCTCTACTGTCCTGGACATGATTTCACTGTCGGACACTTGAACCGCACCAGGTGGCCGAAGCCATGAGGTGCCCTTCGTTTTGCCTCTGTTCTAACTCATGTTGACATCACCGTGGGGCAGTGGAACAGGCTGCAGCTCAGAGCGGAGAACCCTGCACAGCCACGTGGAGCAAAGGGGTTCAGCATGAGAGTTTAGGGCCGTTGGAACCGACAGGCATTCACAAGCATCAACAGACCTTTCAAGCGGCAACTGTGAAAAACTTAAAAAGAGTTACAAGAGGCAATAAATTTCTGCAAAACGACTAAGATCCAGGTCCTCTGACTCCTAGGAGTGGTCAAACATGATATCACCTTTCCAGTTTTTCCTTCTTGTGGGTTGAATAAACTCACCAATAGAAGAGTCATCTGACGATGCCCGCCACTTTTCTTGCAGAAGGCATACAGATGCAGAAGTCAATGCTAGCTCATCGAGTACACACTTCTCACTTCTTCGATTAAACTTATCACCAAGCCTGTGATTAATTTATTGGCAAAGTCTTAAAAAATCTTCATTAATTATGAATTTGTCTTCATTTCCATTCTAGATAGTCCAATTTTGAGGATATTACTTTTGGAGAAATATTTATTATTAATTAAAGGTCTGAATAATAAGGTTTCATAAATAATAACTCAGATATAAGCTTTTAATAACTAATGTCTTATACCATGAACCTGCCACAGTCATCAGATTTATAGAGTGGCAGAGGTGAGAAAGTAAAAATGCATCGAAAAGCTTCTGATAAACACACATCTTCACCCAGTTTCACCATTTAGTCAATGGAACAGAAGGAAAAATAGCCTGACAGTTTAATTAATGGCTTGTTAAAACATCAAGAGTAGGGGCTGGCCCCATGGCTGAGTGGTTAAGTTCGGGCGCTCTGCTGCAGGTGGCCCAGTGTTTCGTTGGTTCGAATCCTGGCCGCGGACATGGTACTGCTCATCAAACCAGACTGAGGCAGCGTCCCACATGCCACAACTAGAAGGACCCACAACAAAGAATATACAACTATGTACTGGGGGACTTTGGGGAGAAAAAGGAAAAAAATAAAAAAATAAACATCAAGAGTAAAGTAGCCAAACATTTTTGAGATTGTAACAATTAAGATGAAACTGAAAATTATCTAAAATCGATTTATAAATCTTATTTATCACAAATGTAATATTAACCTAAACTCTTTCTTTTTTCCAGTAATATATGCCTCAAATGTTTTTGCAGATCACTCTCAAAGTATTTCATTGTTGCCAACAGCAGATGATTTTGGACAAGATGCCAATGAAATCTGAGAGGAAATTTTTTTTCCTCTGTTTTCTGCAACAGTGTAGATACGCCTACATGAACCCCAGAAGAAACAGTAAAATGCATTTCTTGTCCACTGAAAAAGCAGAGGTGAAGGTTATGGGTTTTAGGGACTTCATTTTTTACAATCATTCTATAGAGTACAGGCCACTCAAAATAAATATATGTATGGTTTGTTCAGAAAAACAGAGCAAAGAAATGTATGTCTTTCCAGGACATTTAGCTCAAGAAATTTGAAGTTTATTCTTAGCATCAGAGGTGATTCTTTGTGAATTACAAAATAGAATAATTCTTAATGTGAAACCTAGTTTTCTTAAACAAATCATTCAAAGCATAATATAGCTGCATATTCAAAATCCATTCTCTTCAGGAGGCAAAGGAAGGACCTGCACTCATTTTGATTTTGTTTATCTTGGCATGACACATGAGAGGGTTACTAATTATATCAATAAAGCTTAATATGTAGACAGACAGACTGCTTTTTCCAGATGACAGCTTCTCCATTCCTTTCATTTGGCAAATGTTCGCATGCTGCCTAAATGTGGCATAATTTTAACAAAAGGTAATAAAAAATTATGTATTTTTCCATGAATAAATGTCAACCATTGGAGAATATCTGCTTGGAGAAAAGTCCTCATTGTGGTTAACGGCAGTGTTTTCTAAATCTGGCAGGAAAGGGTGTCATAGCACACATTCTAAAGTTTTGAGGGGAGCTCTGAGGAGAAGATAAAAGCAGGAACCTATGACCTTTCAAACGCCGTTGTATAGGTCATCATTGTGAACTGGCAACAATATAAGTGGTATTTTTGTGCTCCCTTTTCATCCATTTCTCACCTCAAACTTTCCTGCCACCAAGGTACAGGGAGAAAACCAAGGTTTTCAAGGTTGGACTATACGTGAAAGTGTCCGAGTTGAGCTGGAGGTTTTGTGAATGTATATTAGAAGATTGATATAACACAGAAGGCAAGCGAGGGAAAACTTGAGACACACAGGAACTCTAAGTGATAATGGGAGTGCCATTACATCATAACTTAAGGGAAAAATGAAGACTTTGGGTCTCCAGAAAGATATCAGCATTGCCAAGGCCCAAACTCAAGATTAAAATCATGGATATGATTTACTACAATAGGTTTCAATATGATTTATTTCTATTTTATAAATGACTTTATTATAAAAGACAATAATAAGTTATACAGAACTAACCCTTTTATGGCATATCGTCTATATCTAGAGATTCTTTTTAAGGCAGAACTAAAAGAACCAGGATTACCAGTCACCCTAACATAGAAAGGATTTTCTGATGCAGTGTCGCTCTTCCATGGACGAACATTCCAGTAGTTTTTCTATTCCATTCTGAATGCCTTATATGCATTGATTTGGTCCCAATGCAACTAAGAGGGTGGTAAAAACGACTATACGTTGGGTCTTGCTTTACTTTACTGCCTAATAACAGATCTATAAGATCTAACTCAGTGACATCTCTTCCTTTCTCTGACTCCTTTGCCCCTCCCCTTACTGTCCTTCTTCACTCAGAAATATTTAATAACACTAAGCCATTTCAGGAAGCATCTCCTTTCTCTAGGTAATCATAAAGTAATAAGCACCTCTCCAAGTGAGCAGGCTGCTCCCCTCTTTCCCATGAGTTCCCTGCACAGCAGTTGCCTGGGTGGCATTTATACCTATGCCAGGAAGCCACCCACCCCAGTTGGAATCCTTGATATGCAGACAATTCCCTTTTAGTCAATTAGTGGTAGAAATTAGAAATTTATACCAAGGTTGAGCATGCCCATTTTGGGTGCTATTTGCATTTCAAAAGTGAACGTTAGACAAGGATGTTTCTTACCACATAGTAACAATCTAAAACTTCACATCAAAGGATCCTGGAGAACAGTAAACTTTCAACTACCAACCAGTGAGCTTGATCCCAGAGAAGATTTTTAAGTGCTTGTCGGTCATCAATGAGAACATTGGGAAGCATTTTGGGTAGCTGCCTTGCTCAAGTTCAGCTGTGCTCTATGTGTAGACATCCTCTCATGCAACAGGACGACACGCTTAGACCCAGCAGGATTTACTGCCACGTAGAGTAGTGGAACCGAAGAGGCTGGAACAGGGTCTACATAACATGGGTCCTGTTTTGATTTGGGGAATTGTAAAGGTAATTTGTCTGATACTTGGACAAGGATTTTGAAATCTTGTTTATCAAATAAATTCATGGCAGAGCTGAAAGGGACTGCTAAGAGTGGATGACAGAAGGTATGTCAGAAGGGGAGTGCTGGTGACTGTCCTTGCAGATCTATCTTTGCTGGGGGCACTCCCTTGGCCACTCTGAGCTCCACTTCCCCCTCATGTAAAGTTGTTACCTATCACACCTGGTGGTGAAATGGCATTATGGAAATCAATCGGCAGAGTGACAGGAACATATATTTAGTCAGTAATAATAATGTCTAAATACTGAGTACTTTCCATAAGCAAGACACTGAGCTGTATTCTTTAAATCTTATGTGAGAAAATTATTATTCCATTCATTTCAGGAAACTGCAAATTGAAGTAGTTTCATTAATCAAGATTGAATATAACAAAATGACATTTAACAGAGATTAACCTAAGTTTCACTTGCGTCCCCAAAGGTAACTCTAAAGGCTAGAAGGTATGACTTAGCAGCATATGTAGAAAGTACTTGCAATCTTTAAATATCTGTGACCTAAACGTGAGTCACAAATCTGATGTGGTTACTAAAAACCAGCTAACCTTTCAAGGTGGCTTTAATGGAAACAGAGTAGAAAGAGCAAAGAAGATGATCACCCCTCTTTACCCTAATCAGACATCACTGAGAAGCTCGAGTTCAGTTCTGGGAGCTGAAAAGACATAGAATAATTAGCCTAAAGACAGTGACAGATTCATGCAAACCCTCAAAGCTGTGCCATTTGTAGAATGATCAAAGAATCTGAAGATTGAAAAACAAATTATGGTGGGAATGTGATTGTCTTTAAATATCTGACAGATCCTCCCATGAAGGAAACCTGCACTGGATCTATGTTGTCCCAGGGTATCAACAGCACCACCTGACAACGGTGAGTCTTGGAAGTTAGGAAGTGTCAGAGCACTGGCTGGACCGTCACACGACACGGATGTCTTAGGGGTAAACTAATGCACGTGTAATACCCCTTCCTCAGGCCACCTGAAAGCTCTTTTCTTTGTTTTGCATTTTCACTTCTCCATCCTGGTATAGATTTTTTAAACTATTGCTTTGGACTTGTTGGTCTTTTTGAATTTTTCATTGGTGCCTTTCATCAGTTCTGGAATACCCTCAGGTGTTACATTCTCAAAGATCGCCTCTGTCTCACTTTTTCTTTCTTCTTCTCATGTTCTTTAAATGTATATTAGATCTTCTTACTCTCTCCTCCATGTTTCATAACAACGTTTCAATTTCTTCTCTCTGTGTTGTATTCAGGATACTTTATTCTGACCTATTTTCCAGTTCAATAATTTTATCTTCAGCTGGGTCTACTATGCTCTTAAATTCTTCCAGTGACTCCTATTTAGGGTGAATTTCAGCTCCTCACAATTACCTAAGGCTTGATTAAATCAGATATATAGTTGACCTTTTTTATGGATTGACTTAAAATATGTGTTTGTGTGATTCCAGAGTCTTCTGCCTTGAAAATTACTTGTGGATTATCATATCCTGATATTTGATTTAGCTTGGAAGATCATGTGCACAGATAATAAGGTTATGGCCACTTTAAGTAATGGGATAGCAAATATATGACTGACTATCTTCAAGACATTGAATCATAGTTTAAAGAAATTGGATTTTTTCCAAACAAAATTTTATTCCATATTTTTCATTTTTAAAGACAAACTTCTTCTGTCATCCCTAATCACAAGAAAACCCTCCAAATAAAAGTTTGTGATATGTTTAATTAGTATTACCCAAAACAGATCTTAAGAGTGTAATTGGTTTTTTATTTAACGTCATTTTTCAAAACACTACAAGTTTTACAGCAGTTAAACTTGTCCCTTTTGTATATGCTCTTTGTTCATTCATAAAGTGAGAAATATGCAATGTTGCAATGCTTATTTCTATATGGTTTTCTTTTTAAGTCTCTAAAATAGGAAAAAAAAATCTTTATCAAATTCATGCCTGTAGCCAACTTTTTGTTTCAATAAAATGAAGACAGCTTAAAACTATTAAGCTTTTTGCAACACCCAGAAGGGACTGGTTTTCTTTTCATGTCTTCGGTGATGTGCTGGATGCTGGAGTCTATCCAGGCATATTCAAAAATGCAATTTGGAATAGACATTTCTCTGTGAACTTCTTGTGAACTTATTTTGGCAGAAATCTTTTATAAACTCTTCATTTTTACGGAGAGATTTTAGTATTGTCACTACCCAAATCAATGGCTGTAGAATGGTGGGTTGTATACATGTGATGTCTTATAGATTTTAGTAAAATCGGAGAGAAGACAAAACAAAACCATCCTAGAGAAGAAATGCTGCTACTGCCTGGTAATTAGAAATGGGCAGAGTTAAGAGTTGCCCTAACAAAATTTCTCCAGAGAAATTCTGTTGAAATATTTCTAGCTTTTCTAAGTCTTTCCATATCCTCTGGGGAAGTTATTTTGTAGGAATTAAAGCATTTATGATAAACCCTTAGAAATATGATTACAGTACATGAAACAGGATAATTTACACAGCATATACTTACATTCCTTTCACTCTTCATATATGATTATCGAACAAACCCTTTCACTCACGAGTTCTAAGAGCCCAATTCAGAAGGGCGAAGGCACATTGGCTAGTCCACGGGAAGCCTTGGCTGCAGGTGAGGGACAAATATTGCCATCAGGGCTTGGTCTGTCTCTAGTCATCCTTCTCATCTTCTCTGTACCAACTGCTCACAAGGAAGCACTCTTCACACAGTAGCCCCCGGGAGCTACAGGCTTGCAGCCCGGCAGAAGAGAACATCTTCCCAGCAGAGCCAGCAAAAGTCCCAGATTGTGGGATCAACCAAGAACGCCGGCTCTTTCTGAACCAATCACCATGGCCAGTGGGATGGAAAACACTGGTTAGCCAGACTCAGGTCACCATCCCTCAACCCAACCACAGGGTCATGAGGCCTGTGGAGGTTTGGGTACCAGGGAAGATCAGTTCATACAAACACACTGAATGAGAGATGAGGAAGGAAGCTTTTCTGGGAGCAAAAATGTGTTGTTGCCAGAAGATAAAATGGTCATTGGGTAAGCCAATACTGCAGAGGTCCACGTAGCTGTCGTGTGAAGAAACACAGCACACACTTCAAACAACGCCTTTAAAAACAGGCCTCCCGGATGTTCCAAGGGGACTAAAGAAGGCCTTCTTCTCATTTGTGGAAATAAGGATTTTTACTCTCATGGTCCACCAAACTTGACCAAATCTGGTAGTTTCACAATTACAGAGTTTGGAAATCACGAGAATAAAATAAACCTAGTCAAACTATGCCCTTTGAGGGGTATCCTCACACTCCCTGAAAATTCTGTGGAATGAAAGAAGCTCATTTGAAAATTATATAAAATAAGAAATTTCTAATATAATAATGTTGACTGGTGAGTTACTTTTTTTTTAAATTTCTGAATTTCTGCTAAAGGAAATCACTTGATAAAGCAAAATCCACTCAGTAGTATGTGAAAGTTTTAAACAATAAACATTAAATAGGATTCTAATTGCAGAAAAATTTTCAGATTTTAATTCCCAAAGGTTTGAGGTGCCATGAAGTTGTTATGAGCTATAACAAATTAGGATTCCAGCACTGATGCCTAGTTGCCCTATAACTCCTGGCAAACTCTGGCCATCCAGAAACTGGGACTAATAATAAGATTCATGTCATCACAACTCTATCTGAAGATTAAGTGAGAAAGTGTATGTAAAAATGCCCGGCATACGGGACACATCCAAAAATGTATAACAGTTCAAACAGAATAGAAATTCATTCCTCATTCCTCTCACAGTCCTAGAGGATGTAACTGGTTCACAAGCAGAGTTCTCCCCACTCAATCACAGAGGCAACCAAATTCTTTCCATTTTGTGGCTCTGCGACCTCCAGGGCCTTATCGTGTGAACCAGCTGCTAGAAGAGAAAAGGAGTGAAGAGCATGTCTGCTCCTTCACAGCACATGAATGGGACACATCACTCCCGTCCACCATCCACTGACGGCCATGGCCATGCCCTTCTTGAGATGGTGAGGTATGTGGCCCAGTTGCTTGCCCAGGTAGAAGAGAAACACTGTCTCTACTTTTTCACCATAGTTACCATGTGAACACAGCGACTGAATGACTGGGTCCTCGCTGAAGTGAGAGGAAAGATTTATCAAACTCAACCTGAGAGACTCATTTACTAATGGCCATGAGCAAGACAGACGCTCCTTCTGAACCATGAGCTTTGCTCTAGACATGAAATAACTGTAGCCATATCTACGTCCATCCTGACTGACAGAGATCAACCCACGTGTCGAAAGAAACTGGCCCTTTTCAAATGAAACATCATATTTGCAAGTTTGGCCACTGTGACGACATGTCTCAGCACAAGAAATTATTGAATTAAGAACTAATGAAGATCTCAGGAACAAACTAATCGAAGTATGATAGTAATACAATTTACCATTATTTAGCCAATGAAATTTTTTTTTTCAAATTCCAAAAGGTTTCTAGGCTTAAGTTTTGTTTTTAATTAAAATTTTTTAAACATAAGAAATTTCTTCTGCTAACCTGCAAATGATTTTGCCCTTCTTGAACAGGTCAAGCTATGCATTTGAGTCTCGGAGTTAGGTTTTGGCGTTGGGAAGATTTAGTAAGTCTCACAAACAGCGGTAACTGCAGCGGTCACTGATGCACTCACACAGCTGTCCACCCCACCCACCACCGCTAGGGCACAGGAACGGCCGAGCCTTCTGCCCTGCCACGTATCCGCCTCGTGTACCCAGACTCGCCCTCAATAGGTGGCACAAATTACGATACTAGAAGAGAATCACATGCAGTCATCACCTCCCAAGGAAGAATCAGAACCTTCTGAATGGAAGCCACTGCAATTCCCGAGTCATACTGGGTAGGGCAGACCAGAGGACCATGCAACTTGCACAGAATTGTCTTTTAAAGAAATCACATAAGATGTTCAGTTCCTCACAGCCCCACACTCTTTTATAGAATTTCCAATCTATCAGTAAGAAAAAAAAGAGGAAAGCAGCTATGGCCCTAAACGCTCACAAGCACAAATCAGTGGAATGGTTTTTATGCGTAACAGAGATTTCTGACGTTTTCTTGTAAAAGACAGCAAGTTAACAGCCTCGGCTTTTGTTGCAATGCAGTTTGCACCCGCCCAAAGCAAGTCATCAGAAGAGAATGTGACCTTTGGTCAGAAGAGCACAACTGAGCTTACTGTTAATTTGAACAGACACCATAGCATAAAACAAAGACTGTGAGACCAAAACCTTGTCAGTTAGGATGTAAATGAATCCTGGTGACAGAAAAGTCTTCTCTGCATCCAGGAGGCAGCGTCATCGTCATCACGGGAGGCCCTGTGAATGGCTGTCTGTCAAAGCTGCAGGGAGCAGGGCTTCCCTCCACAGTTTGTGTGGCGCTGGGAGCAGGTGTCGGCGGCGGTGAGCTGACGGCCACCCGGAGACCGTGCTCACTGTGCACCGCGCGGTTCAGGAGACCAGCGAGGTGCTCAGTTTTCTGGGGCTTTTTTCTCCCCTACACTCTTAAGTTTCTAAACTTGCAGGAGGCGTCAAAATGAGAGGCAGAGTTGGGGTGAAGAAATGAAAATTGATGCCTTTCCCATGTGAACGGAGTGATGGCTCAGTTGTTATTTGCCGGCTTCCAGCATCGCTGTGAGGAAGCCTTTCCAGCACCGTTTATAGTCCCTGGCGCCTCTAGGAAGCTGACCTGCGGTTTTGGTTCTCACTGACCTCAAGCTCGGCTTCCTGGGCTCTGGAACTTACTAAACACTTTACAGTAACTGAGAAAACAGCTCCCATCACGGGCCCCAACTAACCAGGTGATCGCAGGGGGACGGCGACTCAGGACAGTAACATGAGTGGCTCGACTTACCCCGAGGCCCTAACACAGACGCCGTCTGCCAGGGGTGCTGGATAGGGAGAGAGCGCGCACGGGGTGGCGCACCGAAGCCCCTCCGCCTGGGAATCCCTCCCCACCGCCCTGGAGACAAAAGTACCCAGAACGCGCGAGGAGGTTTTCACGTAGTGCAGCCAGAAAAAAAAACCAGGTAAAGGGTGCCATCATGACACATGGGTTTATATGGAGCAGCTGTTAGAAACGTGCGTTTTTCCTTCAGATTTGAGAACAACGAGACCGCTGATGCGCACTCTGCAGGTCTCCACATCCATTCTCGCCCGCACCCTCCTCCCTCGTGCGCACAGTCAGTGAAGGGCGTCAGTGATGTCCACCTCACCCCTCCTCTCTGCAGTCCGGTTCCCTCCTGAACCACCCACTACCCCTCCAGACGCCTCTCCTTCCCACCACATCGACCGACCCTCACGTGGCCTGACGCCATTTCTCACTCCGCGATTTGGCTCTTTTGGTTACAAATACGCTTGGAAGAAACGCTCTGGGTTTTATTTGTTATTCAAACCATAGAGCGAACTAATTCAATTTAAAGATAAATTGCTTTCTTCTTACTGAGCAGGCAGGTCCATTCCAGACCAGCTTAGAGCAGAAGGTGGCACTGCAGGCAAAGGGGACACTTGACTGGGGCTTTGAGGTCATGAAGAGAAACATGGCAGAACTGGAAATCCAGGGGCCCGGCAGGAGCGGGAGCAAGGAAAGTGGAGGCATCACCAGGAGGTGAGCAGGATTCTTGGAAAAGAGCTCGTGGCGCCCTAAGTTCTAATTTCCTTTATAATATTGCCAAGAATGGGGCCCATGTTAGCTTTATATTAGCAGGTGAGAGCAGGGGAAACAATTATGAAAGCTAATAGTTTGAACCTACATATATTACTTGTTGTGTATTATATTTAAAAACATGAGAATGGAAAATACTTGAAACATATAGAATCATGAGATAAACTAATGAAATTTTTATTTCTGGAGAAGTGTATCAAGTGGCCAAGCCTACTTTTTGACTGAGTTACTGCTTTGCTCGATGCCCTTCAGCTCAACTGTTTGCGATGTGTCTTGGCCAGGGTTTAAGCTACACAAATGATGTGATCAGTTGTGCTTCTGAGCATAACCGGCATGGCACAATTTCTTTCTGATATTCTTTCTTAAGCTTTTAAAACAGGCCTCTGACTTTTATCTCTTAGAATCAGTAGTAGACAAGAATGTGGATGATCGCACTTTACTTTCACATAGCTGACAGAGCGAGAGTATGTTGTTAGAGAAGCTTTGGCCTTCGGTGGTGAATGTACTTTGAGTCAAATCTCAGCTTGTATATGACTTGTGGTAAGTTAGCTTCTCTGAGACTCAGTTTTCTCGTCTGTGAAATGGGGATGAGTAATACTTGCCTCAGGTTATTCTAAGTCATTAAATACAGCAGATAAAATGAGAGAGAAAACTTCTCGTCCTCCTGGCCACTTGCTGTGACAGTTAGTGCTGGCATTTTCCCACTGTTGTGCAGCATGGTGTAAGGCCTAAAGTCATCTTGTGCTGCCCTGACATCTGAAACCAGGGGGGCCTCAAATGGCCAACCACAAGTTCTTCTCATCACTCTGCTTCCATGAAGAAATCAAGGTCTTCACAGAAAATAAACAGAAGGATGGGAAACTAACATCTCACGTCTACTACTAACATCTACTGCACATCCACCAAAGGCCATGTGCCCTCCTAGTGAGTGTCCTGACCGATAAACAGATTTAGAGAAGGAAGGTCGATTGTGCAATACACACACCTGTTAATGGCAGAATGAAGATGCAAGCACAACCTGTCTGACAGGGCATTACATGCTCTTTCCACTACACCAAAACTGTTTGCAGCAACGATAAAAACAGAAATAACATAAAGAGCAATTACATTTTGAGCAGGGTTCCAGATCCTTTCAAATTATTTCCTACGATTTATTTGGGTGGAGTGTCTTAATTTTCCTGAATCTTTTAAATCACAGGGGTGGGAGAGAGGCAATAGAGAAAACCAGTAAGCATTTTTTAATCACCTACTATTACAAAGTTCATCATAGAGGATACAATATAGGTATAAATAGGAACGCCACGTATTCACATTAGTTTTGGTCGAGTGTGTCAAGTGGATGGGAGCTGGGATCAGAGAGTGACAGAATTTCAAGGCTGGCAGAGACCTGAGAGCTGGTCCCTGTTGTCGCTGCCGCACTCCCTGCTAACTCAGGGTAAACTTGAACTCTTTCGCATGGCACACTGGCCCCCTCAAGGTCTGCCTCCTGCTCACCTGTCGGCTGCGTCTCCCACTTCTCCTCCCACTCCAGGATCTGCATGGCCCAGGAGTGTCCCCTCCCCATTCCTCCCTGAGCCTTTGCTCCCCTCCTCACTCTCTGCAGTCGGTGGTCATCTCTTTGCGCCCCTTCCTCTGGTGACCTCTGATCATCCAGCTTCTCCTCCACACCCCCGTCTTTGGGGTCGGTGCTTCTCTTTGAGCACACACAGCCCTGTGGGCATTCCTCTGTCACAGTGCTCGATGCACAGTGTGGCCGTGGGGTCTCCCAGTGGACCCCAAGCTCCCTGAGAACAGGAACCAGATGTCGCCCTCTTGGGGCACCAATGCTTGGTCATGGCATGGAACTGACTCTAGAGATTAGCTCAGTTGTCCGGAGGCAGATCTGACAAACCAGGTGTCAGGTATATAGGCCAAGCCTGAACAGATGAGTGAAAGCAGAATGAGAAGACAGGGCTGGGGGTTTGGGGAGAGTCCAAGAACACAGAACAGCTGCAGGCAGGCTCAGCCCGGGGGTGCCGTGGCGGGAGCAGAGTTCAGTGGAGGCCAGCTTTCGAAGGCAGATGGAGCCCCGTCTAGGAGGGCGCTAACACCACAGAAAAATACAGGCGGCCTCCTTTGAAGGAACTGGCCTCGTTTACCTTCTCTTACACCCGGACGCTTCCTCTGACTCAGACGGTCCAGGAGTTAGTGACACTTACACTAAACACATGATCCTGCTAATCACATATAAATGGATTTAGTAACCAATAACTTAGAAGAGCCAGATAACAGTAGGGAAGACAACAATGAGCTTCCCATTTAGCACGGCAATGAGCGTAGGTAAGGAGAGCTCTGGGGTAAGGTCTCCAAGAAAACAGAGTTTGGTTATACGGCAAGTCAGAGGTCAATCAAAAAGGTAATTGTCCAAAGGCAACATAGACACTCTCTGAGAGAGATGTTTACAACTCTTAGCTCCTTCCATTATAGCTAGACAAGCAAAGACTGACAACGATTAATTGTAACATCATTTACAGGGATGTGAGTTTCAATGGAGAGACAAACATTTTTGCCCGAAGACATGTTAACTACGCCTCTTACAGAACTTACTGTTCTTTTTGGTCATAATATGGCTTTAACAGTTTTTAAGTACTACTTAGCACTTTTTCTGGAGAAACCCAGAGGCAGCCATGGTGAGAATAAGTAGACACTTAATTCAAATTTAAAAGGTTAAAAAAAAAAAAAGGTGGCAAGTGTTCCCTGTAAATATATCGAAGGATAACGTGTGAAGCCATATTATAGTGTTTTGTCTGTATTTCAAAAAAGACATTTTAAAATTAACAGTGAACCTTTTTATGAATACAGTGCTTTATCTGAATTTATCAAATCTAACACATCTACTGTGTATTCTAGAAGCCAGGTAAGAATCTACAAGGACAGCTTTTGTTTTTGTTTGTTGCTTGGCGGTGGGAATCTTATTCCACTGTTTGCCTAACTCAGTTCTGCATACGGAAGGTGGTGGTTTTATGGCACGTTGATAAAAGGCTAAAAGATGGAGTGCCCTCCAACGAGTAGAATCTCATGTGAGAAGGCACAAGATAGGGTTATTACGAGTTTTTTAATGGCTTCTTTTCAGCTGGAGTCTCTTGTACCGGTACCTGGGTGGGGAGGGGGTCTCTCTGCCCCTTCCTGGTCAGCTGATGCTCCCCCATGGTCCTGACTCTAAATGGCTTGTCTGCCTTTTGTCCAGGGAGCCTTAGAATATTTTTTTAATTAAAGAGGTGAGAAGTGGCCTTATTAAGATGCAATATCCATAAAATTCTTTATCCAATTTGGAGGAAAAGGCAAGATTTTAATAGATATTGTCTGAAAAAATTTCAGGAAGACTTAGAGTCACAAAGAAAGGCAAAGAAGAAAGAACGGGAAGGAACACAAGATTCGAGCTTCTGGCCTCATCTCTGTGTGACCCAGAGGTTGCAATGAAATGTCACCAAAGTTCGAGCAGGACTAGAAATGACTGAGGCAGCCTTGATGGGGAAGGCTGTGAAAAATCCAGCATTCTAATATAACTTGACTTTTCAAGAGAAGCCAGAAATATAGATTTATGTGAAAACTCCTGATTTTTGAATGTTGAAAACTAAATTTAACTAAAAATAAAATGAATTGAAGGCAAAGCAAAACATATCTTCAGGCTGCATGCTGCCCACAGGCCTTCAGGATGGGCCCCTGACAGCATTTCCAGGACTCATTTTCTTGACTGTTGAAGGAGAAGCTGAAGTGTATGATCATCACTAAGGTCCTTCTGCTCCAAGATGCCCCCCAGGGCAGTGGGGTCCAGCCGCTGGAGAGACTCAAACTGTCCTCTCCTCTCTCCTAACCAGCACTCCTGCTAGCCTTTTCCGGTCACTCTTTTATCTAAATTCACTCAATACGGGGCCTTCTCACCTGCACTTACAGTAGGGAGACTAAGTCATGAGAACAATATCAACAAAAATGACGAAATCAGAAAGTGATAGCAATTTTTAACTTGGAACCCTATACACAGTTATAGCACGCATAATATATGCACACCCATGAAATGTGCGCATGACTGCAAGGATTTCTTCAGTTAATACGTAAAAGGCTGTTTCCACTGCAGAATATTCTTACAGTGCCTGGAGTTCTCTAGAGAAAGACATACATGTCTTGTTTGAGGTAATTATGATATTCTTATTTTGAATGACAAAGTCCCAGTGCATCACGGAGAATTGAATGCAATTTCTATACTCGATTTTTCAAGAGAAGCCAGAAATATGGGATTTATGTGAAAGCTCCTGATATTTGAATGTCGAAAACTAAATTTAACTAAAAATAAATGAAAGTGAGAATATGGCACATGAAGGTCATTGTCTTTTTCTGGCAAAGAAAGCTTTAACCTTATGTCCTGATTTATACTACTTTGCAGCCAGCTGAACCAGGAGGGAGCCCACGGATTATGGCCACAACAGCTCTGTCGATAAAAAGCTGTCGGCTTCTTTCTGGAGGTTTAATGGCTGCTGGAGGGAATGCTGGTCAATGTTAGCCTCTCACTGGTCTCTTCTTTATTCCGCATGCAGAAACTCATGTGATCTTTGAAAAACAAACCTACTCATATGTCTTTTCTGCTCAAAATCCTCCCATCTCTTCTCAAGACTCTTACAATGCAATTCCAAGACTTCACTACAGCCTGTGAGGTGGTTTTTAAGTGGCCACAGATACTCTGCTGCTCATTTCATCCTGCGTTCCACCTATTCACCCTCCCTACCCGCTGGATGTCTCTGCCTGTTGACTGAAGCGACTTGGATGTTAGTAAGCGCTAGGAAAGCTCCTAACCACCGAAGAAGCATCACACAAGCCAAAGAGATGAAGTGAGAAACTGTCCCCGGACGTCCCCGGTGCTCATTGCACAAAGGCAGTGGGGCAACATTACACACGAATTGCACGCTGTGTGTTGCTGAGTGTTCGCAGGTCAGTTCACACAGTCTAGAATCTGTTCCCGTTCCAACCAGAAACCTGGATGTCATGCCAGACTCCTTCTGGTTGTTTGTATGGTTTTTTTGGGTCCCCCTTCTCACTTACTCAGGAAATCCAGATGATTTAACCTTCTAAGCAGCCGTGTGATCACCCTCTCACCCTGTTTAGTTCATCCACAACCATGGCCAACGTGCTCATCGTCTCTCTCTGGATTGTTGCAACACCCTCTTACCTGATACCCTTGCCTTCAGCCCTGCCCGCCTCCAACCCACTCCCGACAGCCAGACTGTGCACTCCATCAGCAGACAGAGAGACTAGGAGGAAAGGGTTTAGCTCGTCTTCCTAGCATTCTTTTTCTAGAATCTCAAGATGTTCAACCTCACGTCCACCATGCTCACTACTTTCCTACAAGGCTAGAAATAATCTCCTGGAGAATCTGCAGTGAGCTTTTCTTGTAAGTTTTCCTCTCTAGCTTGCTTCTTATCCTTTTGAGAGACTGTGATGCTTTCCATGGGAGCAGCCCTGGAACATTTCTTGCACTTCTCTTCTGTTTTTACCTTCGTTGTCAGCAAAAGTAGGTCTGAGTCCCGTTTTATGAAGTCCCAGGAGGAGGTGCTGCTGCCTTTTTATTATTGGAAAACATAGTGCTTTAATATTCATCTCCCCAGTGGCCTTATTTCTTCTCACTATTAGGGTTTTCCAGGGATCTAATTCATATCTTTTGTTTCTCTTGGTTCCCACATACGCATATCATTTTGATTTGGTAGTCCGTTATGTCAAAGAGTTATAGGTAATAGAGGCTCAGATTTTCAGAGTATTCTCTGTGTTTACTTTTAACTTATTAGAAGTCCAGTTATCTCTTCGTGGAAGATTACCAATGCAAAAATGTCCACAAGTAAAACTCTGCTTGGGCCTCTGGGCTCACAATGAACTGGGAAAATATGGGTCTTTCTCTGTTGGTGCCTTACAGGGTCCTAGACATGAAGGAAGTAAGAGGAAGATCTTTTATTTTATTTTATTTTATTTTTTGGTGATGAAGATTGGCCCTGAGCCAACAACTGTGCCAATCTTCCTCTATTTTGTATGTGGGACACCACCACAGCATGGCTTGATGAGCGGTGTCTAGGTCCACTCCAGGGATCTGAACTGGCGAACCCCGGGCCCCGTGCCACTGAAGTGGAGCATGTGAACTTAACCACTACACCACTGGGTTGGCCTCTAGGAAGATCTTCTTAAGATTCTTTTCAGTTCTGCCTTTTATGGCAACATTATGTATAGAGTTTTATTCTCTCAAGTTGTACGTAAGATTCTGATTTTTGCCTTTATGGAGTTTATCCATAAAGCATATTCAGGATTGTTAATGACATGAGAAAAAAGATCACATTTAGTAATTAGAAAACTCAAGTTTGTTACTAAATTCACTGAAAACAATAGTCTTTAGTATCTAAGAAATACTTTGCTTGAATTCAAACACTTTCACGCATTTCCATTTTATTTACTTTACATTGAAAAACTCTTAGAAATAAGTATTTTATTATATTAAATCATTTTTAATTAAGAAATTAATAAATACCACTTTGTTCTAAATTTCTGTGACAATTGAAAATTCACTATGCCACTAATTTAGTTTTTGCCTACTCCTTGCTAAAGTCCATGATTAATTACCTATTAAAACTGTACCAAGTAGCTATAACTATTCCACTTGTACTTCCCACACTGAAAATTATTTTCAAATGGTAAATAGCAGGTTTTTTTCTTGCCTTCCATTAATGAATAACTTTTAATTAGCCAACTTTCTGGATCTTGTTGTAATTATACCAGAAAAAGATAAGAATACTCTTATAAACTAGTCACAGAAAATATTGATAGAACATTAGGGTTTGTAGAAATTCCACAACCATTACCAAAGTTATGTACCCTACACTTTTGAATCTTTACCCACATGATCCATCTTTTGGGAAACAGGGTGGTACTGGTGCCCAATAAATCCACTTTCACATCCTCTACTGAACTGCAGTTGCAGACATTCTTCCCTCCTAAGCCGGTGGAGGGATAGAAGCTGAGGACAGTTGAGTAAGTTCTTGGAGGGTCACAGTCAGAGGACGTTGTTTGCTCCTGCTCATAGTGTGTTATGTAATAACAGGATCTTTTTTCTTCTGAGCTGGTTTGGCTATATGATGTCTATGATTCTGCTCAGAAAATTTAACACCGTTCCTTGATATCTTTGATCAAGAAGCAGAGATACCTCCAGGAAGAGGTCATTTTGTGTGGTTCCAGGTCCAGGCTAGGATGAGCAAGAGAGAATCAGAAGTTGGAAGTCACCTAAGAGTATGGGACAATGGGCATGTGGGGGGAATAGAGGAGCAAACATCTGCTGAGCTTCAGGGTCCCACGCCCCATGCTCAGCTTTCACATCACTCTTCTCATAGAACCCCCAGACAATTCCATAAGTGGGTACCACTATTACGATTTTACACATTAGGAAATCAGGATCAGAGAAGGCAAACCCCTTGCAGCTGTTCACAAGTAGCAGAACCTCAAACGAGAAACAACTTCCCCTTTATGCAGCCTCGATAAAAAAAAAAAAAAAAGTACACAAGGAAGATATCACTAAAAAATGTATAAATCCTCAGCTCCCTGCCAGAACATTTCCCCACAGTCTGAACACCCGGGTTCACCAGCTCTGTCCAGAGGTGAATGCCATGGCACTTCCTCAACGCACTTGTGGCTTTGTTATTGGTCACCAATATCACCCAAACTGTGTGAACCCAAACTCAGCACAGCCATCATCCTTGCAAAGAAGGGTCCCCAGATAACCAACAACTCCTGCTGCACAACAGCACGTCACCTTATACAACAGGAGATTAGACCTGTTTAAAACACACCAAAGGCGCTTCACAGTTCTTCCTACTGATGTTCCGGAGAGGATTTTTATTCTTTAAGTTCCTTATTTATGTAAATTAGTATGTGCTTTTCTAAGTCATAAACATGTAATCATCTCCAACTTGAAAAGGAAATTCTTGAAATAGTACGAGATCAGATTTATAGTTATTTGAGTTGGCGAGAAATTAAGTGTATTGTTTTCAATTGAATCACATTTGGATATGTGTGTAGTGTAATATCTGAACATATTTACATAAGTAATTTAGACTTATGTGGTTTACCATAAACAAAACCTTACAGCTTTCAGTATTAATTACTTTAAATCGCATCTTCGCTGCACTAGAAGAAATAATTGTGTTTTTAAGACTAGATACATTTGTTGTGCAAATGAGAATGCTCTTGCTTTTGATAAAATATGTGGAAATGTAAGACCTCATCTAACATAATGTGCTCCATGCTTTGTAAAATGACAGTCACATTCTCACATACAGAGACGTGTCATTAGGAAGCACAATGGGGCACCATGCTACCATTCTTTGGGGTGAATGAAGCGTGGCATTGATCAAAACCAGGACTCCTTGATGATGCATTCAATGCCTGTCCCCTCACCAAGGTGGTTCCAAAACAATGCAGGTTTCAAATATATCTAATTGGACGTGAAGTTAGACCGCACATTTCCTATGCTTAATTTTCTTACCCAAATAAATCTCAAAGCAAACATGATGTAAATAAGCTTTATTTTTCTTTACTTTATCTCCTTGTAGATACCCAGACCTTTTTGTTCTGTTTCTTAGAATCCAGAGATTCATTAAGCCCCACTTTGTGGTTTTATATTATAGAAGAGAACTCAACTTTGATACTGAGAGAATCCTCAATAATAATAGTATATATTTGCATTCTCCTCTTCCTGTACTTAGAAACTGACTTTTGATCAGGATCGAGTCAAGGTGGTGGAGGAGGAAGATCCTCAGCTCACCTCCTCCCACAGTCACACCAAAACTACACCTGCGTATAGGGCAACTATCACTGAAAATGACATGAAGACTAGCAGAACAATTTCCACAACTAAAGATAGAAAGGAAAAGCCAAATGGAGGTGGGTAGGAGGGTCAGAGGCGTGGGCTAGTCAGGACCCACACCCACAGCACAGTGACCCACAAGCAGGAGGATATCACAGCATGGAGGTCCTGCCATCGGGTGAGGGGCCTGAGCCCACATTGGGCTCCCCAGCCTGGGAGACCTGTCCCAGGAAGAGAAGCCCCCATAACGTCTGGCTTTGAAAACCAGCAGTGCTCATATCTGGAGAGCAGAGGCTATAGGAAACTGAGAGTCTGCTCTTAAAGGGCTCCCATTCTCAGTCACTCCAAGACTGGGAGATATAGCTGATCTACCTAATACATAGAAACGAACACAGAGAGTTAGGCCAAATGAGGATACAAAGGAATATGTTCCAAATGAAAGAACAAGAAAAAAAAATCAGAAAAAGAACTAAATGAAATGGAGATAAGCAATCTACCAGACAAAGAGTTCAAAGTGGTGGTCACGTAAAGATGCTGACCAAACTCAGAGGAAGAATGGATGGACACAGTGAGAACTTCAACAAAGAGATAGAATATATAAAAAAGAATCAATCATAGCTGAAGAATACGAAAACTGAAATGAAAAATACACTAGAGGGAATCAATAGCAAATTAGATGACGCAGAAGAATGGATCAGTGATCTGGAAGACAGGGCAGTGGAAATCACCCAATCAAAATAGCAAAGAAAAAAGAATTTACAAAATAAGGATAGCTTAAGGGAACTCTAGGACAACATCAAGTGCATTAACATTTGCATTATTAGGGTCCAAGAAGGAGAGAGACAGAGGGGACAGAAAACTTATTGGAAGAAATAATGGCTGAAAACTTCCCCAACCTGGTGAAGGAAACAAACATCCAGATCCAAGAAGCACAAAGAGACCCACACCAACACATGTGATTAAAATGTCAAAAGTTAAAGATGAAGAGAGAATCTTAAAAGCATCAAGAGAAAAACAACTTGTTATGTACAAGGGAACCCCCATAAGACTATCAGCTGATTTTTCAGCAGGAACTTTACAGGCCAGAAGAGAGTGACATGATATGTTCAAAGTGCTGAAAGGAAAAACTCACAACCAAGAATACTCTATGCAGCAAGACGATCATTCAGAATTAAAGGAGAGATAAAGAGTTTCCCAGGCGGGCAAAAGCTAAAGGAGTTCATCATCACTAAACTGACCTTACAAGAAATGTTAAGGGGACTTCTTTAAACAGAAAAGGCCATGACTGGAAATAAAAATATGAAAGAACAAAATCTCAATGATAACAGCAAACATATTGCAAAGGTAGTGGATCAACCCTTTGTACAGCTAGTTTGAAGGTTAAAGCTAAAGTAGTAAAATCATCTAAATCTACAATAATTAGTTAAGGGATACACAAATAAAAAGATGTAAAATATGACAGCAAAAACATAAAACATGGGGGGATAAAAATGTAGTGCTTTTAGAACATGCTCGAACTCAAGTGACCATCAACTTACAATAGACTGTTATATACATAGGTTGTCTTATGTGAACCTCAAGGTAACCACAAACCAAAAACCTGTAATAGAGACACGAACAATAGAGAGAAAGGAACCCAAACATAACACAAAAGAAAAGCCGTCAAATCACAGGGGAAGAGAAGAAAATAAGAAGGAACAAAGAAGAACTACACAAACAACCAGAAAAGAATGAACAAAATGGCAATAAGTACACACGTGTCAATAATTACCTTAAATATAAATGCAGTAAATGCTCCAATCAAAAGACATAGGGTGGTTGAATGGATAAAAAAAACAAGACTCATCTATATGCTGCCTACATGAGACTCACTTTAGATCTAAAGACACACACAGACTGAAAGTGAAGGGATGGAAAAAGATAGTCGTGCAAATAGAAACAAAAAGAAATATGGGATAGCAATACTTATATCAGACAAAATAGACTTTAAAACACGTTGTAACAAGAGACAAAGAAGGGCACTACGTAATGATAAAGGGAGCAATCCAACAAGAGGATATAACACTTGTAAATATCTATGCACCCAACAGAAGAGCACCTAAATATATAAAGCAAATATTAGCAGACATAACGGGAGAAATTGACAGTAACACAATAATAGTAGGAGACTTTAACACTCCACTTACACCAATGGATAAATCATCCAGACAGAAAATCAACAAGGAAACATTGTGCCTAAATGACACATTACACCAGGTGGGTTTAATAGACATATACAGACATTCCATCCCAAAACAGCAGATTACATATTCTTTTCAAGTGTATGTGGAACATTCTCTAGGATCGATCATATGTTAGGTCACAAAACAAGTCTTAGTAAATTGAAGAACAAATAATCCTAAAACGTGTATGGAAACATAAAAGACCTCAAATTGCCAAAGCAATCTAGAGAAAGAAAAACAAAGCTGGAGGTATCATGCTCCATAATTTCAAACTACACTACAAACCTATTGTAATCAAAACAGCATGGTACTGGCACAAAAACAGACACACAGATCAAGGGAACAGACTAGGGAACCCAGAAATAAACCCATGCTTATATAGTCAATTAATCTACAACAAATGAGACAAGAATATATGGTGGGGAAAAGACAGTCTCTTCAATAAATGGTGTTGGGAAAACTGGACAACCACATGCAAAAGAATGAAACTGGAGCACTATCTTATACCATATACAAAAATAAACTCACAATAGCTTAAAGACTTAAATGCAAGATCTGAAACCATAAAACTCCTAGGAGAAAACATAGGCAGTACACTCTTTGATAGCAGTCTTAACAATATTTTTATGATTCTGTCTCCTTAGAAGAAGGCAACAAAACCAAAAAATAAACAAAAGGGACTACATCAAAATAAAAAGCTTTTACACAGTGAAGGAAATCACTAATAAAATGAAGGCAACCTACTGAATGGGAGAAGATATTTGCAAATGATATATTCAATAACAGCTTAATATCCAAAAAATGTAAGGAACTTACATGACTCAATATCAAAAAAACAAACAATCAGATTGAAAAATGGGGCAAAGGACCTGGATAGACATTTTTCCAGTTGGCCAACAAACATGTGAAAAGATGTTCAACATCACTCATCATCAGGGAAACGCAAATCAAAACCACACTGAGATATCATCTCTCACCTGTCAGAAGGGCCAATTTCAAAAAGATAATAAACAGCAAGTGTTGGCGAGGATGTGGAGAGAAGAAAACCCTTGTGCACTGTTGGTGGAATTGTAATTTGGTGCAGCCACTGTGGAAAACAGTATGGAATTCCTCAAAAAATTAAAAATACAACTACCATGTAACCCAGCATCTCTGCTTCTGGATATTTATCCAAAGAAAACAAAATTACTAATTCAAAAAGATATGGGCATCCCTGTGTTCAGTGCAGCATTATCTACAACAGCCAAGACATGGAAGCACCCCAAATGCCCATCAATGGATGAACAGGTAAAAAAGATGTGGTATATATATATATATATATATATATATATATATAAAATGGAATATTAATCAGCCATAAAGAATAAATTTTTGCCATTTGCAACAACATGGATGAACCTAGAGGGTATCATGCTAAGTGAAATAAGTCAGGGAATGACAAATACTGTATGATTTCACTTATATGTGGGATCTAAGAAACAAAACAAAGGAACAAACAAAACAGAAACCGACTCATAGGTACAAAGAAAAACTGGTAGTCGCCTGAGGGGTGCGGGGTGGGGATGGGTGAAATAGGTGAAGAAGATTAAGAGGAACAAACTTCCAGCTACAGAATAAATGAGTCACGGGAATGCAATGCACAGCATGGGGAACACGGTCAATAATATGGTAATAACCTTGTTTGGTGACAGATGGTAACTACACTTGCCATGCTGATCATTTCATAAAGTATATAAATGTCAAATCACCATGTTGTACATCGAAACTAATACAATGTTATATGTCAACTATACTTCAATAAAAAAACAATTAGTTTTTGATCTGCTTTCTCTCAGAAAGACGTTGTGTGAGTAAGTAAAAGCTTCATCATTTTACTGTCTATGACCTCAGGTAAGTCATTTGAATGACTCCCGCTTTAAAATAGGATAGCAGCCTTCTCCCCCGGTACTCCTATTCCCTGGAAATTCTGTAAGAATTGTGCTTTGTTTTAAACATAAAAAATGCTTCGATCTCTTTGTGAGAATAAGGTGTATGTTGTCCAAGCCCTTTTAACCTACAAATTCTGCATTGTATGTCTGTTGAGCACAAAGCATTATGAAGATTCAAGGGGAGTAAAATGAAGTATAAGACATGATCCTTGCTCTCAACGGCCTTATTTTTTTAGTGAGACAGAACAGAAACACTTAAAATGCGTTACTTTTGTCCTCTAGAATCGTTTACCTTTGTTCCAGCCAACTAAGCACTATCAATTCTCTCCCAGCCTTCACAGTTCAAGCAGGTTGGTAGGACAAACCCCACCCTCAGACGCAGATGCCTCTCTCCTCTCCTGGATCTGAATTGAAAGAACTTAAAATGTGCAAGTAGTTATCTTGCAAGAGCACCTGTGTGGAAAGGAAGCCAATACCACGCACACAGGAGAGCAGAGGTAAGCCATGAGACAGCTCCTGGCAGCCATGCTACCTCCTGCATTGAGTTGGTCCAAAGCCAGTGTTGCCCTTGACTTGAGACAATAGGTTTCTATCTCTGCTACCTGCAACCAACACCTTCCTATCTGATGTGCACATCGAAAGCTAAAGAAGAAGGCAAGTTGAACAATAGCTGCTCACACTGTATTCCAGCAGACGTGAAAGAGGAATTTTTAGTTCCGTGTAGCCCTGTTACCCTCCTGCCATATTTTAATGTCCCTATTTTGAATTCAAGCAGTTATGTTTTTGAGCAACAATCCGTTTCCCTCTGCCCAGATAAAGAAGTGAGGTGCTGTTCTCCTTGGGATGGTCAAAGTTTCCTTCAGAGTCCTTTGTTCTTAAAAATAATCAAGGCAAGGCAAAGAGACACATTTTGGGGTAGTCAACTCTGATCTCCCACACATGGAATGTGACCCTCTCGACTGTGTGAGATGCCAAGCAAACATGAGGGAGTCTCTTCCAGGAGGACGGAAGGAGAATGAGATGAGAGAAGGGACTTCCTCCCTTCTTGTCCTTATAGTACTGTTCTCAGTCAGGATGATTTTGCTTCTCAGAGGACGCTTGGCAATGTCTGAAGATATTTTTGATTATTACAACTGGGGCAGCATGAGGGGGAAGGTGCTACTGGCATCCAGTGGGTAGTGACCAGAGATGTTGCTAACCATCCTACAACGCACAGGATTGTATGCGGCAACGGAGACTTCTCTGGCCCCAAATGTCGATAGTCCTGAAGCTGAGAAGTCTCGCCCTAGGGAATACTTCTTAGGGTTCAGATATTTCGTTGGAATACACCTTTAGGTAGTATTAACAAAACTATTAGAAGGAAATGGTAGAAATGTTGCAAACACTTGGTCATGGAAAACCGAGCACAGTTCCTCTTAAATCCCAACTGTCTACAAATTCGTGTGTTGGTCAGTTACCTGTGGAAGACGTTTTATAGCTGGTCTTCCTTTGCTGTCCAGAAACTATTGCCTAACATGTCAATGATGGAACCGGCACCGGAAGCTTCTGTATGCGCTCCCAGAGGTCTTTGGTGTTGGGAGCTATGCAGCTTTATGATTGACAGGGCCATCGTCCTCGTGATTCACACAGGTACGCTGCATCCGTGACCTTGTGCCAGGCCTTCAAAGCTAAGTCAAATGTTCCACCCTGTGATCGTTCCTGCATATAAAGTGGAAGGGGAAGACCTTGACTCTGCAAATCAGTCAGTGGACATGTTCCCTGAAGGCAGAGTGTCCTGAGGTCTTTCTGTCATCAAGTTCAGATACGGGGCTGGGGCTGGCCTGTGGCTCAGTGGTTAAGTTCTCGTGCTCCGCTTCAGCGGCCCAGGGTTTCATGGGTTTGGATCCTGGGCACGGACATGGCACCGCTCATCAAGCCATGCTGAGGCAGCGTCCCACATGGCACAACTAGAGGCACTCACAACTAGAATACACAACTACGTACTAGGGGGCTTTGGAGAGAAGAAGAGGCAAAAAACAGGAAAAAGGAAATGGGGCTATATTGAAATGAATGTCAAACAGCAGAGCCGATAAAATAAAGTGTGCTGTTCAATTTCACAGACATAAGGTTCAAGGACACCCATAGCAATAATCAAGCTTCTGCAGAAGCTTTGATGTTGTCAAAAGCAACCTTGTATATTTAATTTTATGACTTTTTTTAGTCATAGTAATATGAAAAATTATTGCTTTGCAAAAGGATCCTATGGGAAGTTCTGGATGCTGGAGGAATAAGGCAGCACACTTTGCACAATCAAAAACAGCCACATGAACTCATTAATAGATAAATTATGTAATTTACAAAGTTAAGCCTAGATGTATGTATAAACTGAATATAAAAAATTTAGTTCTTGAGTTAATACTGAGAAAATAAAAGTTCAAACCATCTTCTGGTTTCGCAAAACAGATTTTTCAGTTTTCTTCTAAATATCCAACTTTTGATCTTTATTGGTAGCAATGAGTATTAGCAGAAATGAAGAGATTAACTCCCTTCCTGCCTGTGAGATAGCAATGGCACTTAGATGCACTTGAAAGTAACAAAATCCTCTTTCAACACTTACACAATAACATCTGAGGATGTTTCTGAAAATTGGTCAAATAGAAATTGAAATTTTCTACTGGAATGTTCTAGCTAAATAAAAAAGAACATCGCTCTTTATCATTCATTTAACTTCAGTCATATATTCCTCAATCATAAAATATTTCTTCTGTACTCTTTTTGGTTTTTTAAAAGCAAATCACCTTTATTAATAACAATGGAAAATTTACTAGCCTACATAAAATTATTAACAGTTCCTCTTCCCTACGGAAGATTATAGGTAATAAAACAAGTAAAATGGGGGCCGGCACCGTGGCAAAGTGGTTAAGTTCACCCGTTCTGCTTTGGCAGCCCAGGGTTCACTGGTTCGGGTCCTGGGTGTGGACCTATACACCGCTCATCAAGCCATGCTGTGGCAGGCATCCCACATATAAAGTAGAGGAAGATGGGCATGGATGTTTGATCAGGGCCAGTCTTCCTCAGCAAAAAGAGGAGGATTGGCAGCAGATGTTAGCTCAGGGCTAATCTTCCTCCAAAAAAATAAATACATTAAAAAAAAAAGAAGGGCTTTCTTAAAAAACAAATAAATAAGTAAGTAAAATGTTCACATCTTACAACTTGATTCATATCAATTATTATGTGTCCTAAGCAAATAATTCTTCTGCTGTTACAGATCAAAGCCCAGCATGGGGTAAGTTTATTGTTCACTTTATCTTGATAAGAGTAGTAGACAAGACATGTCTTTTTTTATGTTACAGATGAAGAATTGGGACCAGAACATCCGTTTGCTCGAGGTTACCTGTTGGTGAGGCTAGAAAAGAGCTGAGATAATTAGAATTAGGTGCAGGAGAAGAATTCCATCAAGAGAGATGATCAGATTTAAGCACGCTTTATAACTGAAAGCATTGTTTGAACACACTTGTTTACAGATACAATGTCATGATTGTTTTTGTTGGTTTTATTTTGGTTTTATTGTTTTTTCTCTTTGCAAGAAGAGCCTGATTTGCTTGGATGAAATAAGGGCTCTCATCTTACCCAGCTGGATCTATGTACCTGCGTTGCTTGTTTAGCAGGAAAAAATACTTCAGAAAGCTTTGCAAACTTTCCCACTGAAGTAGCCCAATGATAGAGACAATATAAGCATCTCTTATTACATGGGCTTTAGCCTGGTTCAGCCATTGCATGCCTGCCAATTTCCTTGAAATCTAATATGTTCTATTAAAAAAAATGCATTCAAATTCACCATTCAACTTCATAAAACTGCAGTGTGTTGGCACCCCAATTTGGAAAACATGGCATTACGGCTGGCGTCTTGGCACAGCACAGCTCTTACGATTGAAGATCCTCTAGAAGTTACCCAGAATGGAGCTTCCAAACGTTTCGGCTTGTCTGTTGCTGCCTTCACTTGTTATTGTCAAATTTCTCCCTTTGTGGAGACAAATGATGCCACCACGCTGTGGCAGTGAGTCAAACGTCCAGTCTCTCTGGGCTTCAATCTCAGGTGCGATTTGGGGAATTAAGTGGATTATTACACCCCAGTCTGGAGCCTGAATTCTGGACCCAGGTTTACTGATGACTCACTGTCAAGACTTTTAAATAGAGTTAGCTTTTGAAGGAGATATGAGAAAGGCTTATTATGAGCAAAAATATTTATGTGGGAAGGTAAGGTGCGAAGGCTGCAGCATAGCGCCCTGTACAGTGTATACTCCCAGTGACACCGGTGGATTCGAGTTAGTGGACTGAAAGAACACCCATGGACTATTCTGATAAAGCTTGGAACCAACAGCAATCCTCCCTATTGACAGAACCTTTGTGCTCCTCCCTAAATTTGCTTGTATAAAATACAACCAGGACAAAGAGAGCACACTGTGCGTGGCAAGAGATAAAGACTCAGTTCCATCATAATTCATTTCCAGTTTTGCCATTATCACCCACAAGGAAAATGTCTTATAGCTTACTTAATTCCCAGTTGCTCTACTTTAGGCTCCTTCTTTATGTGTTCTCCCTGATTGGGCCAGAGAAAAGGTTCTCCTCCTTTGGACATTGCCCTTTACAAAGTTAAAGTCCCTGCTTCTTCCTCTTCAGAAGGAGCCCGCTATGCTTTGGGCTCTACTTTTTTTTTCATTATGAAAAGGTTTTCATTGAGTATTTTATTATATTTTAGGGGTGTTTTATATTTGAGTCTCTCTATATATCTGTATCTCTTTCTATATACACACATGCACACCCTCCACCCACGTACAAATAAACTTTCTTTCAATATAGCAGAGCTGCCCAAGTTCAGAGAAGTGTTGAAAGCCCTTCAGCATCACTAGGGTCATTGGTTCTGACTTCACATAAGCAGAACAAACTCCATGAAGTGAACGTGAGTCCTTCCTGCATTTTCATGTAAATAAAAAACGTTCTGAATTCATAGATGATAGCTGATAATGGATTTAGAAGAAGGGATAGCAGTGGCAGGACAGTAAATTTAGGGAAAGAGCTGTGCCACCCAAAGCAGAGTCTTGGGATTTGGCACTAAAGTGAGCAATCTGGCGTGGACACCGAGGGTTGGGAGGCAGCAGGCGGGGACGAGGGGCTGGGGTTTCCCCAGCGCAGGGCACCACGCTCAGGGAGGGGAGAACATTAAAAAGCACGTAAGAAGATGTTTGCTTCTCATAGTCACAGACGCTACCGGCATTTGGTGCTGAGACCAGGGATGTTACAAGTCTACAGTGAGGCCCACCCACTGAACTGTCTGACCCACTGTGACAGCAGGGCACCCGCTGTGGAACGCTAGCAAGATAAAGTAGATTTCACTGGTTTTTATCGGTCCTAGTATTCAAGTTCAGAAAGGTGACCTAGATGGGCAGATTTAGGACTCCATGCCTGGAGACTGAGAACTGAGAACAGGACCTCAGTGACAAGCTGTTGGCCAGAATTGCCAGAGTCTGTTAAATGATAACCATCACCAACAACAACCCAGAGCCTACTGTATTCAAAGCCCATGCCAGCTCTTCAGGGCAAGACGGGAGATGAGGACCTTCCCCTCTGGTCGGCCATGGACAAGAGCCCTTTATCTCACAGAGCTTTCCCAGGCAGATTGGGGTGGCCAGCACCGCCTTCAGGAAAACACAAATAGGATTCACAAACACAGGGCCAGTGTTGCAAGGTCTCTAACCTGACGGAGGAGACTGTTCATCCGTCACTTATTCAGGTTCAATTTGTAAACTCCACACCTCCCTTCACCACCCAGGGCCAAATTGCTTTGGGCCCAAGTGATAAACTGGTCAGCAGAGCGCCTTGGCCACGCCTGAGACTCCACTCCCCGCGAGTGGTCACTTCTTCGCTCCAGCTACTCCTCAGGCCTCCAGAGTCCATGGAGGACGCTTCCTCAGGCCAGGTGGCCCGCCTGGCTCCCAGGCCATAAGCACATACACCAGTGCCTGTAGGCCACGCTGGGGCTTTAACCTGCCCCTCTACCAAAACTTTTTATAGTAAATGATCTGGATTTCCATTTCTGAGCCCCAAGAATGAAGGATGTTTAACTCGACAGCGTTTTAGACGCCACAGTTAGTTTCCAGCTTTAGAGTTGAAAAAGATAAATCAAACATCCAATAGTTGTTTGTTTAAAAAAAAAAAAAGAATCGGATTCCTAGAGGGAAAGCCTTAGCGTTTGCGAGATCCAGAGCAAAGATGTTGATCGGATGTAGGAGAGTGAGATGAGGCAGAGGTTAACAACTCAGAGTCACCCTGAACATTCTCCTCAGGCGCCATTTGGTTATTTGTGATGATAAGCTCTGCTTTTTCCAGAAATGCTTTTTAGCATTTGCCAATCATTGGGCTCTTCTCTCACTGAGGATGAGTCTTCCATGAGGAAGCTTGGGGAAACCACGGGCTTCGTGCCTACCCACCTGCAGTAGCAGCTTTCCTCCCATCTCGGATGCAAAGAGGGGGCCAGTTTCTGCCGAGCCCATTAAGTAGAGGGGCTTTCTCCACAGCAGAGACCCTCGGCCCTGCTCCCAGGTGGAAGGCCTTCCTGTGACCTGCCTTTCTCTGATCTTCTTGGTCACAGTGGGCTCCCCACTTCAGGAACTGTGAGATTTCAGAGTCCGTTTTCCGGGCCTCAGCACTCAGCAAGAAAAAAGATTCCTTTCCTTCAGGACTTCACAGATAAGTGGCTCTTCTAGGTAGAGAGAACATCATTTTGCCATTTCCCTTGATTTTAAGGAGAATGTAAGTATTACTGTTTCTGATAACAATATTCGTAGTACTTCTTGTACAGCTTTGTGCTTACAGAGATGTGTATACTGATTTTCAAATGGTTTTCTTCAACACAGGCCCATGCTCCCTTCCTAAATATGTTTGGCTCCTCTAAGCTTCAGAAATGAATTGCATGGATTACGTATCAACTAACTTTCTAAGTCTTGCAACGCTTCCCATGCTCACAATTCAGAATCTAACCAAACATAATTGTAAATTGCAAGCATCTAAAACAGATCATTATCTTTCCAGAATTAAGCTCCTCTTGGAAACTATTTTTACTCAAGTCGTTCACTGGAATGGATTTCCTCTAGAGAAAATCTGATAACATCCTAATCTGTGATTAACTCATTGCCTTCAACTTCAGCCTTGATTTTGAGCAGCAATGAAACCACAGATTTAACATGTTACATTCATGTATAACGTGAGACACTTACAGCACGAAGGATCTGCTTTAAATGGTGAGAAAGATATACGTCACTTTGATTAAGGTCCTAATCAGAAATCAAACAAAATCTTCCAATTGGACAAAATGCAGGCAGGTGTCCTGACTGCAATATTCATCAAACCTTCCTAAAGAAATAAGTCAACAAGTTACATAACTCCCACTTCCAGCCAAGATAGAACAACAGGGACCTGGTTCATCCTCTCACCTCAAACAACAACAAGACAAAACACATTAAAAAGTTTGAAAGACACTAGACATGAGGAAATGAAGGACAGTGAGCCCTGAGAGCCAGGAAACAAACAGGCGAGCCAAAAGATTGTTCCAGCTCTGCCTTGAGCCAATTTCCAAGCCACTGAGCGGGAAAGGGGAACCCACATAGAGCTGGAGTGCTCCCTGCCGAGGAGACTGTGCTGAGGGTCAGAGGAGACCAGGTCGCTCAAGTCTGTGGGACAGGAGGCCTACGAGGAGCGAGCAGCGTAGACAGATCTCCAGAGACTGGCAGAGGGCCCCCCTCACGCATTCTGTGGGAACTGTCAGCACAGGTGGATGAGGGAACTACTTGAAGCCAGAAAAGAACCATCTGAGAGGTTGGAAAGGAAGAAGCAGTAACCGGCACCCACATGGGCTGACACAGCGCCTGTTACCACAGTCAGACCAGAAAAATCTCCTAATTCCAGGCAACAGGAAGGTACTCAGAATGGTTCTACTTCAGTCATGGACAACAGCCCTTAACTAAGCTCTACTCTGGTCCCACCCGATGAATCTCAAATTTCGGAGGATCTGACTCTTTCCGGGTATCTTACCTGCATCCCAGAACAGGGCTCAATAATCTTTATAGGAATTCGGAAACACCCAACACCCAAGAAATGTTTAACATACACTTCAAGCAGAAAATCATAACTAGTTGGAATCCACAATCTGACAAATAGTATTTTATGTAATAACCACAAATTCACACAGGAAGGACTTATCACACCAAGAGATGGTGCCAAGAGCATGCTGGCTCTCAAGAAGCGGTAGAGTCTGGTGGGGAGTGGGGAGCAGGCAGGTGGCACGCACCAGCTCGGAAGTATGCACCAGGTACAGCAGGAACGCACAGGGTGAAAGTGGCAATCCCATGTGGGAGATGCTTTGGCAAGGGCTCTTGTTTCCAAGAATAACGGGGCCCTCGCTTGACCTCATGCAAAGTAGGGTTTGCCGAAAACAGAGTCATGGTCTAGAGAGGGAAGCAATCAGAAAGCCACGGTGGAATTGGGCAGTGTCTCAGGGCCACATGGTCTCTCATGCATGGAGTCTTTGTTTCTGCCTAGACCCCTGCTCCACTGTCCCCTCGCTGTGGACTGTTGTCCCCAGGACTTCAGCTTGCACAGCACAAGGGCGCCACTGCAGCCCCAAGTAACCCAAGACGCGGCTGCTCCTGCAGCTATAGGCCTGGTCTCTGGTTTCCACGTTCCCCCAACGAGAAGTCTATCAGGCCCCACTCAGCTTTTTGAGCTGGACCACACCATGAATGCCATTCAGTAAGGTGTCCCACCCCTTTGCCCGTCGGCTGTGACTGCACACGGAACACAGCTACCTCCCTCATCAGCCGCTGTGTTCAGGGCAGAGGCACTGAGCCCAGGGTGTGGGCAGGCAAGAGCTCTTCAAGAAGAGGAGCTGGAAAGATGAGCAGACATTTGCCAAGGAGTTGGATGAAATGGAGAACATTCCACACAGAGAAAAACAAAGAGACGTGAGTACTCAATGTCTAGTGCCTAGAAGATGAATCTCCCCATGTTGGCCTCTCTGCTAGTAAAAATCCAAAATGTTTTCATTCACGTCAGTTCCACACCCCTGTCTGCCTCTGTGGCCCCTTCTCTTCTTCTTAAAGAGATCACCTGTCTAGGGACCTCCTGACTTAGCTGAACACCTTGAGAGAAAAAGCATCCAGAACGAGCTCTGTCTTCGTGCACTCTGCATGCTCAGACCAAACCTGCAGAGCTGTCCTGCATCTGGCAAGTACCCTCGGTGGGCGGCTGGCAAAGTGGGCTGGATTGAGAGGAGGGAAGGAGTTGCAAGAAGGCTGAGAAAACCACGTCGTGGAGGATGATTGAAGAAACTGGGGATGTTTCACTTGAAATCAGGAAGATAATTAGCCAGAGGCTACCTTACAGCTAATTGAAAACGTCTGAATGGGCTGTCAGGACAAAAGAGGGCTGGCGGGGCTCCGATGCTGCTGCCGGAAGCAGAAGTGACCCGTGGAACAGAAATGATTGAAGGACAGATTTCAACTCAGTATAAGGAAAAACGCTAACAGTTAACGCAAGTAAAGGAAGGGAGACTTTCTGATCCATGGAATGCCTCTCAGCTAAACTCGAAGGCCAGATTGCAGCTCTTACAGAGTGTGGCACCTGAAGAAAAAGGGACAGCCCTGTCATTGCTTTTGTCACAGAGTTTCCGGGATTGAAAGATTTAGCAGTGAATGGAGGATCAGTGTTAGTTCTCGTTAGGTAAGATATAAAATTTACACGTAAGTACAGGAAAAGTTATTTTGTTCCCCTCTTCCCGGCCCCCCAAAAAAGCAGGCAGAGCTCTGATTGTGGAGAAAATGTGGTGAAGCAGAGAGGCACAAAGATTCAGGTGATTCAGCAACTATGTCCTATTTTGCAGCGTGGCCCGCAGGGTACAGAGGAATAGTTTACAGCCTTAAATGAGCCCCGTTCTGGAACCAGAGCGTCTGTTTTCCATGATGGGACCTGCCCCAGGGTGCTGGCAACGATGCGGTGAGCATCATATACCTTCTAACCAAACAACTCCTTGAGTTAACTTGAGTAGAGAGGGGAAGGGGGAGCCTGAAGATGGGAGTGGAAGTGGGTTCCTGTGTCGGCATCTTTATAACCAGCTATGAAAATCCGGGGCTAAAACCTACCTCAACCACTTAGGAACCCACGGCCCTCACCACCGCAGCTCAGCACCATCCTCCTCTGTGGACAATGAGACACTCACGCTGAAGAGCTGCACCCCAACCTGTCACTCACCGACTGTGGGACTCGCTTACATTCTCCTGTGCCTCCGTTTCCTCGTCTGTGCGATGGAGATAATAATGGTAGCCTTTCACTGAATAATTGTAAGGAGTTTTTAACGTCCCTGTATATAAAACACTCAGCATTATTTCTCCCCCTTAGCCCACGCCTCCACACACTTACCCACATCATCCAATGCCCCATAATTAACACCCGAGATGAGAAGGCAGAAGCTGGCCTATGTTCAGATTTGTTTCTTAATTAACAGTGAATAAAGGTCCTTTTCAGAATTATTCCTAGATAGTTAAGAATTTGAATTTATTTATCCTGATATTTGTATTTTTTAAATTTTCTTCAAATGCAGAAATAAGAATAGCCTGTTAATTTTGATATCTTCTAGGGTGATGTTTTACTGGTAGACAAATTAGTTTTAAGTGTTCCAGAATTCTTCAAAGACGGAAAGTACCGCTTATTCTCAGACCTGAGTCCCTCTGTGGCAGTCATTCAGCATCTCATGGGACTGAGAACATCATTTCAGCCAGTCACTGGACTCCTCTGTGAGCATCAGATCCTTCACTTGGCTACCTTTGTTTCTGAAGCTGGGTTTGGCAGGCACAGAGACAAGTATCTGACAGACAGTGTTTTTCCGTTGATAAAAAAGAAAAGTTTCCCCAGACAAGTGTGCTCAGCATTCATGGTAAGATTTTGAAAATGCACTGTTCACTTCCCTTCCGCCCAGCACGTGCTGGATGCCCACCCAGTACGCTGATGTCATCAGCCCCCAAAAACGTCTGCAACCAAATTTCTTCCCCTGGTGCAGCCAGGCTCACGTGTGAACGGATGATGCTGGTGCTGGCAAGGCCCAGGCTCACACGTGAACTGGTGACACTGGAACTGGCCAGTAAGATAATCTCCAGCTCTGTTCATGCGCAGCTGACGGAGACTCACCAGCACCCACCGCTGGGGACGGCGAACTTGGTTTCCCTCCCAATGATGTGGAGGACAAAGTCACAACCACCCAGGGATGTCTGCGTGGCATTAACTGTCTGCAGTGTTCAAAACCATCACACACACACAAAGAGAATTTTCGCTGGAGGCAAACCCTGAGAAAATCCCTTTATGAGCATAAATGTAACCCACTATAACAACCTGCCGTGGGATAGAACGACTTGTGTGACGACAGGAACAAGTATGCTCCTGCTCCGTTAGGTAAAAGAAAACTTAAATGTGTGATAGTAAAGGGAAAATTATATTACACTCTTCATATAGAGGAATCCAATGTTTCTTCATGCCCCGAATTAGAGGAAGGAGCGGGCCGAGCGTGAGGACCACAGACCCTGCCGATTCAAGTCACTTCCGACTGAAAACATTCTCTGCTAAAATGACCTTCTAAACATGATTGGGAACAATTCCCCAAAAGTTACATTTTATTGTGGAAGCATAGACATGCTTGTATAAATTGCTCACATACAAGTAAAGGAAGAACCATTTTATAGTTTTGAAGAAAACACAATTATATTTGTCTTAAGTTGCAGTTATGTTAAAATTCATTTACGTTTTTCAGAGACTGTAGGTGACTGCTTTAAGAAATAAGTTGAAAGGCTTCAGGAGATGTGACAGACCAGGATGTGGGACAAACCCACCCACCAGTTCTAAACACAAAAATGCTGGACAAAAATCTGACTTTTTGTTTTTAGAGAGCAAGCAGGTGCCAAGCCCAAAATAAAGGAAAACCCCCAGGTGCCATAAATGAAGAAAGAAATTAAAGCCAGAACTTCCATGTGTAGCTGAGGCCATGCTGGCCCCGGGGATTGTGTTTCTCGATTTAGGCTGGAGGAGCTCGGTGCTGGGCCTCCAGTGCCCACACGGGGACACCAGACTTGGTCTCAGGCCACAGAAGGCGGAGGAGCTGGAACAGAGGACACGCCAGTCCTGTGAGAGAGAAGCAGGCAGCGCCCCACTGCCCTTGTCCCTCTCCCGTTAGGGCCCTGGGAGAGGAGTGGGAGTCCGCGAAGCTGGAGTAGGAGACCGAAGCATGCGCCCAGAAAATTAAACAAAATCCAGGACCATGGAGCCCTCTGGGGCCCAGGACAAAACAAGACAAAGCCCCTCTGTTCCCCACTGTGTAGGGAACAATTCCGGAATTTGGAAGGGATATGAGCTCAAAGTACCCCGGCTTACAAACCGTAGGAGGAAGCCAAACACCACAAAAGAGAATTGAAACAAGATACAAGTGCAACCAAATACTGCAAATAGAAAATGATAGGAAAGAACTAAAATCTAGATTTGTGTAAAATAATGAATAAAAAGGGAGAATGGAGCTGGCCCGGTGGCATAGTGGTTCAGTTCTGCATGCTCTACTTAGGCGGCCCGGGGTTCACGGATTTGGATCATGGTCATGAACCTAGTACTGCTCACCGGTCATGCTGTGGTCACGTCCCATATACAAGATAGAGGAAGATTGGCACGGATGTTAACTCAGGGACCATCTTCCTCAAGCAGGAAAAAAAAGGAGTAAATACACAATAACAGATGAAGTCAATCTAAAAAGTCAATAGGTAGCTTTAAAAAGTAACCAAACACACTTAGGAAAATGAAAAGTAGTAATTAAAGTAAATACCCAATGGGAATTCCAGAAAGTTGTTGTTGGTGGTGGTGGCATAGGATTGCATTATGATTTTTGTTTTAACCTTTTACCTTGAAATAATTTCAGCCTTAGAGAAAAGTTGCAAAGATAGAGAATTCCCATACTCCCTCACCTCACTTCCTCTAACGCGGACACATTGCACAACCACAGTACAATCGCAAAAACTGAGAAGTTAACATCAGTAGAATCCCATTAACTAATCCACTCAAATTTTTGCAGCTTTTCCACTACTGTCCTTTCTCTGTTCTAGGACCCAATCCGCGATTCCACGTTGTCCTCAGCTTTCACATCTGCTTAGTCTCCTGCATCTGTGACGTTCTGCATCCCGCCTTGTTTTCACAACTTGGCACGACTGAAGCACACTGGTCAGTTACCTTGAAGAAGGCCCCTTGATTTGGATTTGATGTTGTCTCATAATCATTTAATCATTTTGGATAAGAACATCACAGAAGTAATACACTTTTCTCATATCAAAGGGTGCATGGTGTCAATACATCTTATTACTGGTAATATTAACCCCAACTAACTGGCCAAGTTGCTGCCTGTTTATCCATCACAAAGTTACTATCTTTCCATTTTTAATTAATAAACGCCTTTAGGGAGATCCTGTGGGGCTGTGTCATTGTCCTGCTTCTCCTCAAACTCTTACCAGTCATTCTAGCATCAACTGGTGTGCATTCCTGCATGACCGTCTCCTCACTGCTCCAGTGGTGATTTCCTAGTCTTCTCATTCCTTCTAGATGTATTCATTGCAGTGCTTCTGTAAGGAAGGGTTGTCCCTTCCTCCTCCCATTCATTCATTCAATTATGTATCTATATCAGTATGGACCCGTGGCTATCTATATTATGCTGTAGGTTATAATCTAACATGGGTTACTATTCATTTTTTTCTCACATTATTCTGTATTTGGCCATTGGATGTTCTCACAGGTTGGCTGTGCCTTTTCAACCCTCGTCCTCTGTGTCTGAGCACTTCCACAAGAAGAGCCAGGCTTGGAATGTCACACTTCTCCAGGTGCCCCTGGTTGCTTCTATTGGAGAATGATCCTCAGAAACCAAGACCTGGATCTAGACATCCTCCTTACTCCTGGGGCATCATCAACTCTGGGCCTCTCAGCCTAGATGGCACAAGGAAAACTATACATTTGCACTAACCCATGGCACAGATTTTAAATTTCAAACTTCCACCTCCACCACACATACAAGAAAAGAAACTAGGATAGTGGCACCTAAAACCCAGAGACAATATTACAGCAAGATTAAGTGCAATATAACACCCTCCCCCCAAAAAAACCACAGAATTTGAAAGATAGGAATAAACCACTAACAGCCGCAAGACCCATGTGGAAATAAGCATCTGGGCGGGAGTAAAGTGCGGGAAGGTACCAGGACATGTGGCGGCCCAGAGAATAGGAGATACACAAAATCATCAAGCGGTAGTCCTGAGAAGACTTGGAGAACTAACCTGAAAACAGTTTAAATATGTAACAAAGGGATTCCTAAAAAGAAAAATGAAAATGAAATAGGTGATCATAAATGTGTATCCTACTGGTGGCAAAACTCTATAAAACAACTTTCCAATTGACTTCAAATCACCATGTTCGTCTATATCTCCAGAGGCCTATAAATCTAAGAACCAAAAGAGCTGAGGAAATATTACTGTTTCAAAACTCTTGCTGGTGGTAGTGTTTGTATTGTTATTCTAAGAATGTTTGTTGTATGTCGATTGAAAATTAAAAGAAATGCGCAATTGTTTTGAGAACTAGGATTTTCAATATGAGAAAAAGGAAGTACAGATGTAAGATCAGTATATTTATGTAAAAACCATGAATGGTCCTAAACTTGAATTTAAATTCCTAGTGTAAATATATGATGCACTTTACATTGAAAATACTTATTTTCTAGCCCTGTCCATGGAAAAAGTCTAGAAACAATGAGTAAACCAATAGCAATGAGTACGTTTAGCACCCAGGTTGTGATCTCCAAATAAAGGAAACAGAACCCCTGGAGAATTAGCAGATTCCAGAACTGGGAAGAGAAATTAAGAGGGTCCTGAAACTTGCTGTCATATAGGAAGTGAGGAAGCTATGGAAAGCTACGGGGTCATGAGAGAAAAAAAAATATAGTAGAGAGAGAAAGAACCCACTCAAGAATTAATCTGAGTAGCCCGCTCCTGGCCCATGACAGGGAAATTTGGGAACTAATAAGAATAATCTCTGAAAATATGACACTAAATAGAAAAACAAAGACCTCATTTGTCAACTTTGGAAGACAATAAAGAATAAACTGATCTTTTAGAGAAATGGTAAGTAAGAGGAGAGAATCAAGCATTTAAATTGCCTTTCCTATGCCAACTCGACCTCAGGTGACCACATAGTTGATGAAACAGTTTCACTTTATAGAAACATCTTGTTTAATGAAAAATAAGGAATGATAGAACTAGAATATTTTTCAACCCTTAAGAAATCAATGGATTTGGGAATGATCATCAAGGGCTGCTAAAATCACGACAATTGGAGATAACGAGACATTACGTATGTCTGATGAAAGTATATATCACTATCTGTGAAGCAGAGTTGCCTCCCAATAATGGAATTTTTATGTAACAGTTTCTAAATCTAATTATAATTTATAGGAAATACAAGGCAAATATGAACATTTTAAATGACACCATGAAGATACAATCACCAAAGTACTTAAGAAACGCTACAGGAACAAAGAATGACCAAACTTCATCAATAAATGAGAGGGAGAGAAGCTATAGGTTGAGACTTACGAGATACATCGACCAACTGCACATATAGAGCTTGATTTGATTCTAATTAAGAAAAGTAAACTGAAAACATTTTTTAAATAATTTGAAAAATGTAAACACTGACCAGCACACTTGACGTTAAGAATTAATTTGGTATAAGTCATAATGCTTATGAAGAGTTCCTTTTTTATAGAGATATATACTAAAATACATATCTATAAATCTGTAAGTTTATAAATCTCTGTACTTCTGTAAATAGAAAAATTCAATTTCACATTCTTTAAAAAACTGGATGCTCTCAACAGTTAATTAGATTGTTGATGAGATCTGAACTAGAAGAGCAATGTGACGAATAACGCAGACGGTCCTACGGAGAGGGTGAAAATAAAAGCTGCTAAGAGATGTGGAGGACAGAATGAGAAGGCCCAAAATCTAACAAATAAGAATCGCAAAAGAAAATAGGAAAAGAGCGAGAAACTATATATTAATAAATAATGATGGAGAACTTACTAATATTAAGAAAAATGTGACCCTTCATGTTAATGAAGCCCAGTAAGTCCAGAGCAAAAACAAAAGTGATTTCATGCCTAGAAACACTGTAGGAAAACATATTATAAAAAAACTAATGGAAAAATAATGATAACAACCAGAGGAAAAAGTAGATTTCCTCTAGGAATGAGGTTCACTGATAGCAGACTTCTTGTTAGCAACAGGAAATGCTAGAGCACAATAGAATAATAACTTTAAAATGTTTACAGAAAGAAAATCTCAATATTTAATTTTAAGACTTTTTTTTGAGTAATTTTAGGTTCACAGCAAAATTGAGAGGAAAATACAGAGATTTCCCATATACCCCCTGCCCTGGCACATGTGTAGTCTCCCCCATTGCTAACTCTCACCAGAAAGGAGGAGCCGTTACACTTGGTGAACAATTGTTACAACTGACACGTCACCCAAAGTTTATAGCTTACCTTAGGGTTCACTCTTGTGTTGGATGCTCCATGGGTTTTGGATAGATGTATAGTGACATATCCACCGTTACAGCATCACACAGAGTAGTTTCACTGCCCTAAAAATCCTCCATGCTGCACTTTTTCATGCCTGCCCCACGCCCCTGGCGACCACTGCTCTTCCCACTGTCTCCATCGTTTTGCCTTTTCCAGAACGTCCATAGTTGGAATCACACAGTAGGCAGCCTTTTCAGATTGTCTTCTTTCACTTAGTAATATGCATTTAGGGTTCCTCCATGTCTTTCATGGCTTGATAGCTCATTTCTTTTCAGTGTTGAATAATAATCCATTGTCTGGGTGGACCCCAGTTTATTTCCTCACTCACCTACTGAAGGACATCTTGGTTGATTCCAAGTTTTGGCAGTTATGAAAAAAGCTGCTATTAACATCCATTACAGAATTTTTTTTTAATGTAACTAAATCATCATTTAAAAGTAATGGTCAAAAATTATTTACAGAAATACAGAATATATGATTCAAGGACTCTGATTAAAAAGAGTTAATGGGGACGTGCTTCAGAAAGAATGGAAAATACAAGAGGTGATGAACAAAGAAATTGATAAAGGTATGGGCAGATATAAATTTATTTATTCATTAAATAAATAAGCACTGAAAATGTTTAAAGATCAGCTTTGAGTTGGAGATTAAAGACGAAGTGGAAGTAGAATACGGTGTGATCGCAAAAACGGTCGCTGCTCTTCACCTTTCCCTGGCAAGATGACTTCAACTTCTCATAAAAAAAGATGGAATCTTTCCCCGCTCCTGGAATCTGAGCTTGCCACCGATAAATGTGGTGGATGAGATATGTGCCACTTCCAAGCCCTGGTCCCAAAAGGCCAGGCACGCTCTCACTTGCTCTCATGGAACACCACTGACGCCATGTGGACAAGCACAGTCGGGCCCCCTGAACTGCCAGACACATGAGGCAATCATACCGGACCCCAGCAACACTGAGCCAAGTGCCAGACGTGACCGAGGTGACCGAAGCGACCAAGACCAGCCAGCCCCCAGCTGAACCTCTCAGCTGGCCTGCAGCTGAATGCAGCTGTGTGGGTGGGTCCAGCCACCGTACGCCAAGCACGGCCTGGACAAGCCGAACGAAACCACCCTACTGATCCATCGATTCAGAAATAATAGGAGATTGTTGTTTTAAGCCACTAGTTTGGGACATTTATTGTGGAACAGGAGCTGATGCACTGGTTAATGATAACATAGACTGTTGGAGGCTGCAGATATGAGTAACAACTTCAGTTTCCAAATATACTTCAAGGGGAAAGAAGAGATATTAACTTCAGACTTAAAGTACATGTTACAAAGTTAGTAACCACTAACGAAATAAAATGCAAATGAAACTTTCAAACCAGAGGTAATAATTAAGTAATAAAACTCAATCCAATAGAAGCTATAAAAGGAGAGAAAATGAAAGGAAAAAAATTGAAAACACAAAATAGGCAGTAGCACCAAACCCAAATATAACCAGGAAAGGACAAAAATAGATTAAACTTCTTTTCTTGGAAATATATTGCAGGTTAGGTTTTTAAAAAAATAAATACTGCTGGGGCTGATCCGGTCATATAGCGGTTAAGTTCTCGCACTCTGCTTTGGCGGCCCAGGCTTTGCAGGTTCAGATCCCAGGCTTGGACCTAGCACGCTCATCAAGCCACTATGTGGTGGCACCCCACATAAAATAGAGGAAGATTGGCATGGATGATAGCTTAGCAACAATCTTCCTCAAGCAAAAAGAGGAAGATTGGCAACAGATGTTCGCTCAGGGCCAATCTTCCTCAGTGAGAAAAAAAGGAAAAAAAGTACTGCTAGGTGCTATTTCCAATTCCTATAATTCAGAAAAAGAGAGTTTAAAAATAAAAGGATGGGGCTGTTCCATCTGAAAATACAGGGAGCCAAAATTTCCTCCCAAAATAACAACTCTCAGTTGTTGACATGTTAAGTAGATACAAAACTAGTGAGGAATAATGCAATTAATAAGTTTGATTTAATTGATATATGTAGATTTCTAGAGAAAAAAATTAAAGAAAACACTTTCTTCTCAAATGCATACACATTTACTAAAATTGACTGTTTTCTGCTCCAGAAAGCAAATCAAAAATTTCAAGGACTGATAATCTACAGATCACCTTTTCTGAATACAATTAAGTTAAAAATCCATACCAAAATGACAACTAAATAAAAACACATAAATTCTAAAAATACAGTTCTAAATACCTGATGAATTAAAGAAGAAATCATACTGTAAATAAGACACACACAAAACTGGACAGTAATGAAAATTATAAACCATTATTGGAATGTGATGGAAACAATTTTTCAGGAAATGTGTGGCCCTAACCGGCTGTGTAAACAACAAAATAATCAGCTAACTTAAGAAGATTTAGCAAAAATGACAGTAAGAGGAAGACAAAGAAAAAAGCAGATCCCAATGGATTAAACACCAAAATAAACTAGCATTGAGAAAGCTAAATTTTGTTTCCTTGAACCAACTAATAAAACAGATAATTCTTCAGGAAGGAAAATATAAAGAAAGGAAGCATAAAAAATATTAGAGAAAGAGGACTATGACTACAGATGGCAGAAGTTTTAAAGATTCCTAACAGTGAAAGATAAAAACACTTTGTCAGTAAATTTGAAAAAGACATTTTTCAATGATTTGTTTTATTTAATATAATTCCCAAAACAGACTGATAAAGAAATAGAAAACCCAAATTGTTGTATCAGTAATTTTTTTAATCAAAGGAAAACCACCAAAAAAATTTCCAGGTTTTGTAGGTGAGTAATAACAAATAGACAAGAAACAAATATTAAAAACTTATGCAAACAATTCCAGAGAACAGAAAAAGTGGGACTTCTCCTCAATTTACTTTCTGAGACTAATATAATCTGGATACTGACACCAACCCAGCACAGTATGAGAAGGAAAATTCTGAGCCATTCTTACTTATAAACCTAGATGCAAAATCCTAACCAAATTATCAGCAAACTAATATAGCATTTTATAAGAAATCAAGATAAAGTTTGGACTATTCAAGAAATAGATGTTTTAATGTTAGAAATTCTATTAATTTAATCCATCTCATTAAAAAAAGATCAAAGGAGACGAGAATACATGAGTATCTCAAACGGTGAATTTTACTGAATGTTTTATGCAATTTTTTCATAATAAAAACTTTAGTAAACCTCACAAGAGAATTCCTAACCCAATAAAAGGTATCTGCAGAAATGTTACAGCCAACAGCATTCTTAATGGTGAAATAAAGTATTCCCTTCAAAAAATCAGGATGGAGTCAAGGAAGCCTGCTAGCTTCTATCAAAAATTGCCAGAATATCTGAGGAAATAAAGCCATTATTAACCTCAGAAGATAGGCCTGTTCACATAAAAAAACCCAATAAAATCTACAGATAAATTAGAAAATTTAACACTGTTGATTATAAGATAAATACCGAAAAATCAATTGCATTTCTATCTACTAACGATCATCAATAGCAGTTTAAATATATCCTCTAAATAGAAAACGTGTGTGCACACATGTGTACGTATTTATGCACTCATGTGCCCATCTATGTATTTAGTCCCTAACAAGAAGGCTAACATCATGTCAACAAAATCTCAAAGTGTGCAGACTTGCCTGTGACACGTAACTTATTCAGTGTAATGTTGATGTAAAGGAAAGATATAGAGACAAGTAGAATGGAAACCTCGAAACAAACCCACTCAGAGTGGAGGCCTGCTGGGTGACAGTGACACTGCAGGCCAGGTGAGAAATGGACTATTCAGTACATGGTGCTGGCTTATGGGCTATCCACAAGGGGAAAACTGAACGCCCATCTCATACCCTACACAAAGGCAACACTAAGTCTATTAAAGACTTACAGGTACAAAGCAAAAGTTAACTTCTAGAAGGCAGTTGAGGTTGTCTCTATGACCTGGGATAGTGAAATATCTGTGAAATGAGATTCAAGAAATACAAACTATAAGAGAAAAGAAATTAGATTATATTATTAACAAACAGTTTGCATCCAAAGTTTGCAAAGTAGTAACAAAAGACAAGCCAGTGGAAAAACAAAACTAAATATAAAGAGGCAATTCAGAGAAAAGGAATCCCAAACGGCCTATAAACGTATGTAAAAATACTCAAATTTGCCATAAAAAGGTAAATGCTAATTAAAATCACAATAAGATATTAGTTTACACCCAGAGAAGCAAAAATTTAAAAATTCTGACAATTCCAAGTCTTGATAAAGACGTGGAATAACTGGAATTTATACTCTTCTGGAAGGAATGTAAATGAATATAGTCATATGACACAGCAAGTCCCCTCCTGGGGATATATTCTTGAGAAATATTCTCAGACGGACACAAGGATACAGAGATAAAAGACATTTATAGCAACATTGTTTATAATTTTTAAAAATGGAGATAACCTGTACAACAACAGAAGGATAGGTGAATGATAAATTCATGCAACAAAATACTATCCAGAGTAAAATGAATCGAACTAGAGTTTACACACACCGTTATATTACAAATATGTTAGAAGAAAAACAAAAATGTATTAGAATACAAAAGTATAGCATTAAATAGTTTTCAAAAGGCAAAATAAAAGTATATATAGCATCTATAAATATATAAGATGATATCTAGATACACAGACACACATACACACAAATGTAAGTACAAGAAAATGCAAAGAAAATAAGAACACCAAATTCAAGATAGTGTTAACGCAGGGAAGGGAGGAGAGATGAAATCAGAGATAGAGACACAGAGAGATTTCCATTCTATTGGCAATTATCTACTTTTTAAGGTCACTGGGGGTATAATTACTCATAGGAATCTTTATATGTTTTGGTATGTCTTGATACTTTACAAGTTTTAAAATAAAGTTTAAACAAATGGAAAAAAGACATACCAGCCAAATTCTAATCAAAAGAAGGGCCATATCACATTACTAATAATAGAAAAAATGTATCTTTGACAAATTCATTAATAGTATAAAGTGGGTCATTTTTTAGTATGAAATAAAATGTCACTGAGATACTTAGAACCGTTGGATATATATGTACGGAACAGTATATCTTTAAGAAAGCAAAAACTGAGAGACTTGCTAAGAGAAACTGTAACTCTTCTGATCAGAGAAACAATTTTACACACTCCTCTCAAACGGATAGATTAAAAGGACAAAATTATCAAGGGGTTTTCAAGAGAATTAGCAAGTTTATTCTAATGGCATAGTGTGCCTGTGTGTGTGTAAAATACACATACAAATTGGCAAACACGTGGAAAATGTAACAAAACAAAGAACATATTTACCTCAGAGCAAGGCAATTTATAAAGTAGCTAGAAATAACTCTAAATATAACACCTATGGGGAAAATGATAAAATTCTACTGAAGGATATAGAATGACCCAAATAGAAGGATGTAAAATGCTGATGGGGAAGAAGATACAGTGGTACAAAGATGGCAATTTTCCTAAACAAATCTTCACATTCAATGCAATTTCAATCAAAATATAAGCTGTATTTTTCATGAACCTTGATAAATCTGTTCTAAAATTCGTAGAAGGAAAAGAAGACCTGAAATAGCAAAGACTATATTGGCATAAAAGAATGAAGAGAGTTGACTTGTAACACCTGGATTAGCCACCGGTCTAGGGACAAAGAGACCAACGGAACAGAACAGAGCGCCCCAACGAGACTCGTAACAACACAGAACTTGCTGTGTGAGACAGCTGACTCGATCCATCAGTGGGCGAAGGGTAGATTATTGTACAAGGCTGGGACAACATGCATGGGGGAAATTCGTGAAGTGTAGTAATTTTACCACGATTAAATCAAAATCCAGACACATTAAAGGCATACAAATTTTAAAGTTTTGCTTTCCACATTTGTAAGTAAGTATAGGAGGATAATTTTGTGGCTTCTCAGCAATGAAGACTTTATTTAACAGGATGCAAGAAGTACAAACCATAAGGATTAATAAATATAAGAATACTGACCTCTTTTAGAAATATAACTTTGAAAGTCTGCATATACATTAAAAGGCAAGCCACAGGTTAGGAAAAGGCATCTGCAATGCACAGAACAAGAAAAGTATTAGAGTCGATAAATAGAACTAATATAGAACAGAAAAAAATGAATCTTAAAAAAGATATTAATAGGCAATTTGTTTACAAGGAGATCAAAATGACTAACAAATATGAAAGCTTTGTCACATTGGGGAAATTTTGCAAAATTATTAGAGAACCATTTCACAATTTGGTAATGAATGAAGAGTCTGACAATACTAAGTATGAATAAATGTGTGAAAATGAGAACTTTCAAAGTTTACTGGGAGAGGTATGAATTCCACCACTACTTTAAAAAGCAATTTTTCATTATTAATAAGTTGGAAGATGTTCATTCAATTGATTTCCACTTAAAGATACTCACCCTCTGATACAGGTCTACAAGCAGTTATTCACAAATATCTTTATTACGCTTCTTTTGTAATGAGGGAGATATTAGAAATAATCTAAATATTCACTAATATGAGAATGAGGACTTGTGTTACAACCATAGAGTTAATTACCATATAGCAGTAAAAGAAATAAAGTATATATAGATTTCTATATATCAATTTGGCAGAACTCTAGGAAATAAAGTTGGGTGAGAAAAATTATAGTAAGATGGCATTTGTGTAAAATGAAATGATATACATAAATATTATATATTGCTTATTGACATATAATATGGAGTAAAGTACAGAGATTGACAAAAATGTGTGCAAAACCCAGACAGCGGTTTCCTTTGGGAAAGCAGCTGGAGATAATGGAATAGGCGAGGTGTATAAAGACCAGCTTCAATCAACTCTGGAATTTTTCATAACTTGTAAAAATATGAACAAATGTAGTCAATGTCAGCATTTATCAATCCTAGATGGATAAATGAATATCTATTGTGTTATTCTCTGAAATGCTATATTTAAAAATTATTGTAAGTGAATAAATAAAAGCTATCATAATTAATAAAAAAATTTGGCTTTAGTAGTAGTATGGGGGAAGTCAACTGACAAGACCAATAATTTGATTTCTGATTTCTAATGTCACTTCTTTCTGATTGTAAGGAAGGTGTATTGGGAATGGATAAAATGCAGTCACATCAGAATAATTTTAGCTCTGACCTGGAAAATGGAATGCGAATAAAGCGAACATCATAACGATGCACTCTGTGGCCTAGGTCTGATCCAGAGAAGTCTGCTATCATCTACGAGGATTAAAGATGCTAAACAGCAAGGAAGCAGACGTACAAAAGCATTCTGCTCCTCGCCCAGCAGCCATCAGTCTGCCAGTGGGAGTTCTTTTAGATGAAACTCTTCATAGCAGCAGAAATACAGCAGCAGAGGTGCCAGAACAATACCAGCATTACAATTGTCAGTACTATTTGCCACTGATGTATTTTTCAATTTTGAAATCTCATGGAATTTTATACCACAAAAATGCTAAATGGACCACAGAAAGAGTCAATAAGATAATCTCAACAAAACTATAATCCATAGAGGCAAAAACCATGAGTTAATTCTCAGACTTCATTTCTTTGGTAAATTATCATTTGTTCAGTGCTCACTCCCTTCTTTATGAAGTCTCATCACTTGGATCTTGGAAGCCCACTCTCTTGGTTCTCAGTTTTTCCAATAACCAGTCATTCTCAGTCTCCTTTGTTTCCTTCTCACCCCCCCAACCTCTAAACACTGAAGGCCACAATGACAACTGCCAAGTGTATATTCCTTGCCCGAATCTCTCCATTGATTTCCAGACTCATATATGAAGCCGTCTGTAATGCATCTCCACTGGGAGGTCTGTGGCACACCCCAAACTAACTTCTGATTTCCCGCCTCCACACCACGATGCTCTTTCTGCAACTCTCATCTCAGTAGGTCGCAACTTCCTTCTCCCAGCTGGTCACGTCAAAAAACCTGGACTCCTCCTTGACTTCTTGAATTCTCTTCCTCCCCCACTTCCAGCAAACATCAGCTTCATTTCCACAATGTATTCACAATCTGACCACTCTCACCACCTTGATGGCTACTGCACTTGTTAATACCACCATTATCTCTCCTTTGAACTGTCAGAGCATCCTGGTCAAATGATGTCATCGTCCTCTTCAAAACTCTTCAGACGGTTCCTTCTGTCAGAAGAAGCTCAAGGGCTGTCAGTGGCTTCCAAGGCCAAACGTGACTTATGTTTTCTACCTGGCTCCTTGAATGTCACCTGTCTCATTCTACATGCTGCTTCCTCGCCCTGGAGCACTCTACCTTCCTGGCTCAAACCTTCCCTTTCAGGAACCTTAACAGAGAGCTCTTCCCTGATCACCCATGGTATAACAAGGACCATTTTCCTTGTTTTATCTCCACCAGAGTTAACCCTTTCCCAATAATAATTAATAATTAAGTAATAAGTGTCTGCCTCTCTCATCTAACCTCCAGTGCCTAGAAGAATGCCTGGTAGACAGTAGGCACTTAATATTTGTTGAATGAATGAATGGGATATCACAAATACTCTGTGATATCCATATCACCAATTTTGCCTTTAATCATATGCTTATTTTGCTTTTTCAGTTTTCATGTAATGATCTCCAGCAACATTTTATATCCTCAAATGATATATTTACTATAAATTTTGACTCCTGCATAGATATAGCAAACGTAAAGAACAACATACCTTATGTAAGAATTATTTTGAAAGAAACATAAATAGCCATCCTGAAAAGACAAAATATTCAGGAAAGTTTTGCTAACAGGGTGTTAAAATTTTTAGTGCACATGTATCCTATATACCTATTTATATTTTATGGACCTAGATTTAAATCTACGTCTTGGACTCAACCTCTATATAAACAAGGGTTAGATATTCACGCAACTAAATTCCTTCTCTCTGGCCTCCCAAATATCTGTTTAAAACTCACCATTAGGGAAATCCCCAGCTGTCAATGTGTCAGGAAGAATGAACACCTAGAGAGCACTAGCTGCAAGACAGAATCCTGTAAGTGGGGCTCAAAACTACTCTGCTCATTCCCATAGGAAACCCTCAAAGCAGTATCTGGTATGATTAGAGTCTAAGTTTATACCTATAACCAACAAAGGAATTCTTTGTCACAGAACTTTTTGAAGATAACTTCAGCATATGTTGAAAATGACTTATTCAGATTGGGAAATGGACAATACTCAGTTCACTAAAATCTTAGTTTAATCATAAATAAACAAGATCTTACCACACCCTTCAGTGTGAGATTACTGTTGTTCCCAATCCCCGTCATTACGGTATTTATTACTCCATTGGCCAGATGGGGAAGAAACTCTCAGTGGCTTTAGGGGTCTGCTAGGTTTCCTCCTCAACTTTCTCTGTCGGAAATCTAGTGCCAGCTCAGCTTGAACAGCATCCCTTTTGCTGCTGATGCACAATGAAAAAAGACTATCTTGCATGGACATTTAGGCTCTAAATTACAGAGGTTTCTTCATCTATTACTTATTCTAGATATTTCTGATCCTATATCGCTGCACAGATCTGCTCAAACGCTGAAGTTGCAAATATCATCCAATTTCATGAAGCATAGGCTTTAGCTGTTTATTATTTGTGGATAATTCTTTGATTTTTGTGCTTCAGTGATGGTGTGCGTTTCATAAACATCCCTTCTTATCATTAGGGAGAAACCAACTTCCAGGATGTGTATAATCTGAAAGGATGTCCCAGCCTTTTCTCTGGATACTCCCTGAGTCATTCTGTCAATTATTCATTCTGGAAATAGCAGAGACAACTAAAATACTGTCCCCTTGTTTATTTCTTAACGCTTTCAATTTTTCTTTTGTCCTATCATCATGTTTATCTCTTTACTTTTCATAATATCTGAGTTAAAGTAACAGCTAGAACCACATTAAATACATGATAAATGCCCAACTAAATTTTAATAGGATGCATATAATGCCTATGAAAATTATGAATGCACATTATGCACATAGTAAATGAGCCCACCTTTCTATACGTGTATACACCTTAGGCCTCTGGGGTATGTGAAAGCGAGGTTGATGCCGGTATTACTGTGCTCACAACACTGACATCGAGAAGCTGACTGCTGACGCGAAGCAGGGTGTGACAGACATCCTGAAGTCGGGGGAGCGGGTTTTGGGAGGCGAGAGCTTGGCTACAGGATAATGACTTGCAGCAGCACACGTAACAGATGCAGAAGACGTGGCGTTATTTTTTCCGCCCTCCTCCTGTTCCAGAATGTGTTTCAGTAATCTCCTGGCACGCGTCTGAGATCTGGAATTCTTTCGCCTTCGTTTGACAAGACCGTGAGGTTGAGCAGAAGGCAGTGAGAGGCATGACATGACGGAAGTAAGTAAAGTTAACAGAGTCCCTCGTGCTGTTCCAGTAGCTCCAAATGGTCTCAGTTGCAATAATAATTTTCTTTCTCTGCAATTACACACAGGCTTTATTAATTATGGTGACCCTGGCAACAAGGTCAATGAGCTATGTCTTCTTATCCTTGTGAAAATGTGGTTCTTACTTTATTCAATGTGCCATATGTCTTCTTTTCTTAATAATCATTTACGGGACTTAATCATGAGGCAAGGAGTTGGGCTTTCCAACCTGAAGAATTTAATAGATAGTCAAAATGCCAGATTCTTCTCTCAAGTTTAATGGGTTCTCATCAAAAAGCTGAAGAATTCGGTCTCTCTGCTCACTTGGCCTTTCTGAGCTAATGGAGTTATCGTACATCACCCAAATCAGACGTCTGGCTTTTGGCTCCTAGTTTCCTTCTCTTTTTAGCAACATTCATAATTTTTCTCCTTGTCCTGGTACATCCTCAAAATATTTCATCCAGTGCTACCTATTTATCGATACCTCCTTTGTTCCTCCTTTCTGTACCTTGCTCCATAGGTAGCCTCTAGATTGGTCTGTTCTGGGTGAGGACCATGCAAAACCAGTCTGGATGGCATGGTAGATCCCTATCAGGAAATAGTGGGACACGGGGTGGGAAGGCAGGTCAGGCCCAGATTATGAGGATGAATCCCAGACTTTTCTCTGATTCTCTCTGGACTTTATGGTGTGGACAGTGAGAACCAGCGAAGGGTGATAGGCCCAAGAATTGTTTAGATGTGTGAGTTAGACAAATTACAGACAGGACCTCGGTGCAGGCCACACGGGCTGTCCAAACACACCTCCACTCACCAGGTATATTGCCATCCACGGCTTGCGCTCCAGCTGTATAATGTGGTCATATCTGGGGAAAATTCACAGCTAGTTGTAAAGATATTCAATTTTTCAGTAATCTACACAAAAAATTATTTGAGGCCATCAGGTTTGTTGGGGCGGGTGGTTTGAGTAGTGGCATGGAGCAGGAAGCTGAATTAGGAGACTACCGCAATTGTCTGCAAACAAGGTAAGTGTTAGGTTAGGGTCTAGCAGTGGGAACGGAAAGGAAGGAGGAGATGACAAAGCCATTATGAAGCAGGAAGCAACAGAATTAATGACTCACTAGACGCACGGAGGAAGAGGAAAACAGCCTGACGGTGTCGAATTCGGATGACTTTGAGATTGCTGCTGGGCTGATGGACAAGCTTACAGGAAAGAAGATGGATTCTGTGTTTGATATGTTGTGTTTGGGGCAGACATGGAACGGGAGAATAGATCTTCTGACTCCCAATCAAAGACTTTTCCCCATTATTCTATAATGAATTTTCACGAAAAAAAAACTTACTTATTTTACTTTAAACTTCTAGAAGACAAGTTACTCAATATGCTTAGCATTTGGATCAATTCATCAAAAATCAACAAAATGGTTAGATGAAGGGCTGTTATATTTTCTCCCCCATGCATGAATTTTCAACTGTAAATATTAAGATCAATACCAGATATATTTAGGAAGGGAAAATCTAACATTTAAAATGAGGTTACCATCATAGTCACTGTGCTAGAAACTTCACGTTTTGTTTAACTATAGCCCTGTGCAGTTATATATTTTTCTCCACTTTACAGATGAGAAAGCTGGCTGAGAGAAGTGAACCAAATTCCCCAGTCCCCGTGGATAGAAAGTTGTGGGAGTGAGATTCAAGTCCAGGTCTAACCATAAAGGCTATCCTTGTCACTCTCAGGAGATAAATCTTAACATGGACAGTGCTAAATGTGTTAAGGCTGCCGGAGGAAATAATAAGGGAAAGCAATACTCATCTTTCCTCTTGACTATACTATATTTGCTGTCAATGTTGTTTGATAAGTTTTTTTTAAACTAGGCCTTACTAACTGAAGATCTTAAGGTGATACAGTTCTATCTCATTGGGTTTTGTGTGCAGGAACACTTACCTGTGGTCTCCAGGTGTCATCCCTGAAGGTTTGCTACTGTGACATCAGTGGTTAGCTGCCATCTGTTCCAAGGGATCAGTGTCAAGTCACCTCAAGTCCAACACAAACTGTGCTTCCTCTAAAGCAAAACCAACACAAAATAGATTGCCCAGCCTCAGCTAAGAGCGAGGCTGCCTAATAAGTAGGCCAGCCAGACACCAGGTGTATATTTCTTCATGTTGGAGAACTGAATGAACTACTTTGTAGTGGAGTAATGAATAGTAATGGCCATTCAAGTCTGATACTAGCAGAATCAATATTACCACGAGACTGTAGTCAAAGATGGAGAGGTCAATTCTGCCCCAAAATACTGAAGAAACTGGTATGAAATTGTCTTAAAGGGTTCAAATGGGAAATAAGTTACTCTGATCATGTATAAAGTTTGGTTAAACGCATTCACATTTCAGTTTCAAAAGCATCAGTAGAGTACGTGTTAGATGTCAGGCTCCATGTTAGGGCCTAAGGATGACAAAGAGGAACAGAGAGTCTCACCCATAAAAAACTTCCAGTCACCTAGAGAAACCAAAAAGAAAATACTCAGACCCTTTTTGTCAGCAAATCACGTGAGTCTATAAACCTGGACACTATTAATGAAAAAGAAAAAATCACAGAGCAGAAAGGCTTGGTCACGTACCAGCAAATATTTCAGGAAAGCAGAAGAGTGTACATATCTTGTAGGTTTGCAATAGTACCTTAAGATTTTCTCTTATGACTGCAAAAGAGAAAAATAAAAATTTAAACTAATATTTCTGGGGCAGAGGGGAAGATGTCATAGAGACTTTAGATTCTTGGTTTTCACAGACCAACCCGCAAACAGAGAAGGATGGGAAGCCAATGAAAGGTTGTTGCAGTCTGAAGTGACAGGCAGAAGCTGCTTCAGGCCATGCTACATCCTTAAAACCTACTGAAGTCCTCAGAAACCAAACTACTGAGTGTCGGTGTCGCAATCCAATGTACACATCAGGATAGATGCGGAGAGGGCTGATGGCCACTCTGAGTTTATTATAACCAGAATTTCAATATATACATAGCTTACAGCTGTTAAACATACACAGGTGTTCTGGATGAAGTAATTAGCGAATGCCAAGAATTCTTAGTGATTTCTCAAGGAGCCCTCCCTTGGTCTCTGTTTTGATATTATCATGTTGTTGCTGTGCTCCCGTCCCTCTTGCTCCCGATATCGATATCGTTTCTCCATCTGTGCCCCCAGGCGGCCGCCGCCTGGCTTAGGTTGCCCCCCTAGGGGGTCTTACCCGTCATTGGCTAACCGGCCTACTCACCTCTGGGTCACAGTTTGTTGGCAAGCTTTTTCCAGTGATTATTAACCCTTCCTGTGCCAGGGGCGGCTACACTGAGGTTGCAAGTTGAGTCTGGAATAGTAACAACTTGGAAGGAAACAGCCAAAATCATTTCTGATGCAGGTACAGAAAATACACTGAGCATATTGAAGGGTCTCCAAAATGTAAGGGTTTTCCTGTGGCCAAGGAGGACACAAGAAAGCAGGTCTGCTCTGAGAAGAGGCTCTGGAAATAAGGAGTGGAAAGGCCCGTGTGGCCTTTCCCATAATAAAGGAAAGCCAACCTTTCATTAAATTAGAATGTTACACATTTCATATCCCATATTTTCAATCTTCTTCTGCTTTCATACTTCCCTGCCTCCTCCTCCTTTTCCTTCCCTTCTTTCCTAGTATAAACGGCTACAGAAATGAGTATATTTCACAAAACAAGGATCACAAGAACCCAAAGATCACATAAGCAAATAACGATAGTTGACTTTTGATAACGCATTTACAGGTGTTCCTATTTCTTTGAAAATTTTTCCATTGTAGCTTGACAAGAACTTGGTAACCAATGATACTAAAATCTGAATTATAAATGCTTCAGTTATATCATTCTTTTATTGATGTTTCTAACTCTATAGAAAAAGCATCTTTGGCTGGATGTTGGGCCAGTGCTCTGAGCATCAGCTGGAGACCCCTGGTCAAACATGAGGCAGTACCCTTCTCCTGGACGTTCAATCAAATCCGCATCACAGGGCCACGTGGGTGGGCACCGACCTCTTTGGTTCTGGTACTTACCCAAGCTTGCTGCATCTTGGCCTCTGTCGTCCCTTCACACAGCTCAGCTTCTCTAACACCTCCTGCAGCAGGGGCTCTCCGCCCGCATCGTAAACCTGCACTCCACATGCTGTATTTTATGGGCAATCGCTTTTTACCTTTCACCTTATGCCCCAACACCAAAGCTCATAATTTTCTGATTAAATATAGGTGTTCAAATGATCAGGTATCCCAAAGAAATAAATACGTAATTCAGGGACTGGTAGTAGTTTTGTAGCAGATGCTAAAAAAGTTAAAACTAAAATTTTCCCTGCCTTTACGAACATTCATGTTTCAGTTTTCTTACCTGCTGGGAAAAGTTCAAGGAGGAAGAGGTGTTACTATATACGGAATATGGAATCACTTTAAAAATTTATCCAAATTAGAGTTTCATGGGGCAGAAATGCTCCCATATCTACTGCTTTTAAGCTAAGAACTTATTTTGAGAAACACAAGTGATGATGAGATGACAGAAAGGAAAAACATAAGGATGTTTCAAATGGTTTTGAATGCCGCTGAGCCCTCTGCATATGCTCGTCTGCTCCTGCAGGTGAACTTAGCACAGCGAATTTCAATCAGCAGAGAGCAGGCAGGCACTTCCCAGCATTGTGCGGGTGTGACCTGAATGCACTGTTGAGCACGCTGCACCCAGAGGGAGAGGAGGCAGGAGCTCAACGGTTGTGAGCATCCACAGGGCTCTCCCTCCTCCACGTTCCCTCTGAGGCTAAGCTCTGTCACACGCCCACTTCAGTTTTACGTACTTGGAAAATTGACACTTTTCTCCCTCAGGCAACAATCTTGAGTCCCAACCCCCTCTACCTCCCAACCCCCTTTCTCCCAAGACGGACTTATGTCTCAAGTCCTTATAAATCAAATCCCTCACTCTGTTCACTGCCGCCAGGCTTTTAAAAGTAGAAAGCCAACCTTTGGACTATTTCTGGAAATGTGACATTTGTGCCCTTCTGACATAACCCAGTTTTTATGGCACACAATTTTGGAGGGAAGAATCCTCCACTACGTCTATATTTACAGTACCTTTCAACATTGAGTATGTACTTACTGTGCTCTCTGAGTGCTAATGCACATGTCTGCTGTTATTAGTTATGGTGCTGGTAATATTTTAATTATATATCCTGCATAAATACTTCTGTTCAAATTAGCTTAATCTAGTATTGCTAAAACCCATTTTAAGCTTTTGCTGTAAAAATCTTTTGTGTATTTAAACTGTTTCAAAGAAAAATTGTCTGGGATTTCTTTCCCCTCTATCTCCCCAGCCACTATTGGAGGAGTTCCCAGTATAACAGGGAAAAAAAATCAAGAAGCGTTAGTGCGATAATGAATCGCATCTGAACTGCCTTGCCTTTTTGCAATATGTAATTACAGGTTGCTACACAATTGGAACCACTTTGTTTTAATAATGCCTCCATGTACCTACGTACCTAGTGCCTCTCGTGAGGTTAGGACAAAAGTACTTTTTCTAAACTCCTATTATTAATAAATGGGTAGGAAAACCCTCACAACAGCAGTGATGGTTAAACCACAATCTTCAGTGCACCATCAGGTGTGTGACTGTCCTTGCTCTGTGCTTCAGATACGCCAGCATCTGCTTCTGATCCCACATCATATGGCATCAGGTCCTCTCTGTTTAGGTCCAAGAGAAGTGATGAGCAGATGTTACAAGGCAGACTGCCTGCTCAGAGAAAATTATTACCAGCAGGGCAAGCCGCTCTCCTGGGGACGGAGCACAGCAGTTGGCTGGTGGGCACACCCGTCCTCTGGGACTCTATCTTAGGAAAGACTTCTCAGAACTAAGGACCTCTAAAGCAGCACTATGCATTGTCATAACCAAATTCACTGCTAGTTAGGGCTTGAGTTGACGTAAAACGTTTCATTTCCCCTCCAAACACTGCCGTTTCTGCACAACTCTCGCAGTATCTTTCTGAATATTTTCCCAACTGTTATTTTATCCAGATCAACCTACTTATGATTTTTAAAAATCTTAATCCTTGAATGAAAGCAAAAATGCATAACGGCTGTTTAAAAACAAAACTAGCTTGGGCGGGGCTCAAGCTTTTGCCTCAGGGGTAGATGATTCAACAAGGGGAAGTATTCAGTCTTGTAGGACGTAATTTAACTGCGAACACGCCTCGCTAACTGGAACATGAAAGACAAGAAGTGTGAGCATTTGTGATTTCAGTTCTTAGGTACTGTGCCCTCTTGTGAGCGAACAATTAGTTTCCGCTAAGAGAGTAGAAAGAGAAATGGTATCCACAGTGACGATTTCAACAATAGTCAAAAGAACCCACAAATATCACCTTAAAACAGGAGAGAGTTGAGATAAGCCACAAACTATGGTCAGGAAACTAATTTTCAAGTAAACAAATTTAGAAATATTTTACCTCCAAAGATGCAAACACGAAATATCTATAGATGCTAAGTTGTAGCTCTTGGATTTTTAATTACGTTTTAGATATTTGAATGAAATGGAATCTGATATCACATTCAGAATTTTAGTTATTTTGTCCCAATTTGGCCCTTCTTGCATTTGTGAGGAAGTCTTGACTCTTTCTAGAATATTCCAGCATCTTCCATCAAATTGATTTAAGCCCCCTTCCCTGTAAAACGTGAGGTACACACAGGAAATTTGGGTGTCCCTTATGGGTCACCTTCAATCCCTAGTAAGTCCACACTATCAGCAGGCCTAGGGTCTAGGAAGTGTGAGGCAGTGATGTGCTCTTTAAAGTTATCAGCTACTCTGATCAGCCTAATCAGTTAAGGTCACAGACCCAAAACTGTGCTATTCAAAATCTAGACGTCATAGATGCCTTTGGTTTTAGATAGATGAATAACTACTGTGTGTGTGTGTGTGAGGGAGAGAGAGAAAGAGAGAGAGAGAAATGGGTGGAGGGGGGAATTTGCTTCAAATATCCTGATAAACTTCTAAGAAGCTTTGGTCACAACTCAGAAAAAAGGGGATATATAGTGACCAGGTGGAATTTTCACACAGGGCAGCCAAATTTGTAGGAGAGGAGCAGAGCTGAGTATATGCTGTGTTGAAAACCTTAGAAAACTTATTAAATAGCTATTTTCATCCTGGACTCTCCAAAAGGACAAATTAGCAATGTATCACAAAGCTTGGTCATGCAAACTGTGTGATGGATGACCGCACCGGGGTCTGGAACATCTTGACAAGCTAAACTCACAGCCAGAACCACCAAGATTACATTTAATAGAATTAAATATACGTTTTGAGCTTCCGGTTAAACACGGTAGTTTAAACAGCTGCATTTATTTTCACTTTCTCCCAAAACTCCACCAGAATGACAGTTTAGGAATTTTAAAAAGACATAAATCTACAAGATCAAAGAGAATGGGACACAAGACCCATACAGGTGAGAAATGAGAACCCAGCTTTGGAAGCAGAGACACCAGAGACAGTAGCAGAAGCTGACTTCGCACAGCCAAAAACAGAAAGTGAAACCAGCAACCAGCAAGTTAATTCATATCACCGGCCTCCTCCGCCCCTCCCCAGAGGATGTGGATTTCCAGTTTAAAAGGAAACAAAGAATTTTACAAGTCACTTTACCATAAAGTCTCTAAGTAATAGGGATAATGGAGAGGTCTTAAGAGCTTCCATAGCAGAGTTAAAATAAAAAGGTTACGTGATGCATTAATTATAAGAACAGCACCAGATTTCCTAAGGGCAAATCTGAAGGTCGGAAGGAACTGGAGCCAAGCCTTCACAACTCTGAAGGAAACCTTTCCAGTAGAGAATTCTACATCCAGGCAAAATGTTAAATTCAGAGAAGAACGAAGGCAGTCCCAGACACACAGCATCCCAAAGTTTATCTTCCTTTCTAAGAAGCAGCCAGAGGATATATCAAAATGGAGGAGTAAACTAAAAGACAGACAGACGTGAGATTCAGGAAACAGGCGATCTAACACGGGAGAGGGGTGAGAATTCCCGGGGTGGAGGCGGAGGGAGCGTTCCGGGGACAGTGGTGTGGCAGGTCCACTGATCTATCCATCCACCTGGGAGCAGAGGAGCAGACAACTCTAGGATGAGAGGGAGCACAAGAGATCACATGACGTCTGAATCTTCCAGAATCATACTTCCAGTACTAACAGAAAGTTACGATTTGAGTATCAGGTAGTTAGAAAGCTAAACAACCAACCCAAATCAATGGCAATTACTAACTCCAGAGAAAACAGAAACTGGACACGAGAGAAGCGTTACCGCAGCAGATACGTGGTTCAGCTGGGGATAGTATTTATAAAGCCGTAATAATGTAAATGTTGATTTTTAAAAAGCAATTGATAAAAAGTTGTCTTCAGTAGAAGGAGCCTCGAAAGTCGTGTTTCTTTTTCCCACCGCAGATGCGGTATGACGGTAATAAGGAGACTTGTCTAGAAATTGTAATCTAGGTCACCGTCCCAGCAGCCAGGACTGGAGAGGATCAACAACCAGTGAGCAGCCCAAAGCCCCAGGTGGGCCTGGATGCCTTTCCTTCCTACATAGGGACACAGAGGCCCAGACCCCGCTGCTGGCACAGCTCTCCCATTTCTCTCACAGACAGTGAGAAATCAGGAGCAGGGTCTGTGCAGATAAGTTGGTAAGTCTAAACCCAAAGCTGTCTGCCTCAGCTCATGGAGGGTGTGTTCTGTGTGGGGGAAATCAGACAGCGGGCTGAGAGTCTGGCTAATGTTGCTTATGTAGGCGGTTCTTTCGACTCATAGCCACATATTGAACGTGTTCCCAATCACCTATATAACTTGATGTTCTGAAAGTGATCACAGGCCACTGCTGGACTCTCACTGTTTTGTTAGGCCCCGCTGTCCTTGATTTTAATGTACAACTAGATGTTTTTGCAGGAAATGATGTGTTCCTATAAGGCTCAGAAACTGAAGAACTACTAAAAACGTAAGTAATGGTTAAAAACAGGAAATAGTCAAATCGTTTGAAGTACACTTTTCCACAAGTTTTATCATCAGAAGACCATGACTGGCATTTCAGTCTCACAGAGCGGAAAACAGAACCCACCTGGGATCTCCTCCAGGGCGGCTCCCGCCTCCGCTGAGGTCAGGGCTGCTGACAACCAGCGTAAAAGGACGTCGTGAAGTCCGAGGTCTTCCCTTTGGGCTTGTGTCAGCCCCGACAGTTACCTGCTAAGTATGCAGATGAGAAAACTACAGCTGGGCTCTCACTGCAGCCACTGCGAGGAGTTTGATCTTCAGAGGTGCCAGGAGATGAGAGACCCCTCATCCCCACTGTTTCATTCCCACGACTGGCCATGTGCGGAGGGGCCCCATGGATGGGCCTTCATAAGATGCAGTGTGAGCTCCTTACTTAAAGAAAGTGTGGCGGAACTTGGTGGTGAAGAAGGTCGTATTGATCTGAATCCAATTTCTCTGTTTTATTCCCTCGGAATAGCAGTGCTGTGACTACTGAGAAGAGCTTCCATGAACTCCGGCCCTTGGAGGAAAGACAGACAGCCTAACGTGGTTAGCGTTAGAAGCACAAGGCGAGAGCTCCCTGGAGACGTTATGGTTTTGAAGTCTCCCCCCAACACTGAAAGTTATTCAGACACGAAATAAACTGAGTCAGAAATCTGGTCCCGGATCTTGCTGTCCTGCCCAGACCTCAGCGTTTGCGTATGTTTTCACAAATAGCATGTGTTGTCTTGAAGCCTCTGGCAGCGTTATCCCGATTTGCCTTTTGAAACAGGGCAAATTCCCACAATGCCTGGAAAGAATTTTTAAGAGTGTCAGACTTTTTTTTAAGAGCTCTATTGAGACTTAATTCGTACGCCGTATAACTCACCCCTCTAAAGTGTGAGTTCAGTGGTTTTAGTACATAACCAGATTTGGGCAACCATCACCACAATCTAACCTTAGAACATTTTCTTCACCCTCAAGAAACCTCGAATTCAATAACAGTCAAGAGTCGGAGACTTTCGCAGTTTCCTTTCTGCTCTTAAAAAACAGAGAAAAGTTTGAAAGATGGCTTGGTTGTTTAGACACAGCAGCCTAACGCACTTTTGGGGGTAGCCTGAGACTGCCCTCTGGCGCCTGAGGGAGGCCCCTGTAGGAGAGGTTTGTCCACAGCAAGGGTTTGTGGGCCGTCCGCTGCTGCTGATGGCGATGCACCCTCACATAGGGCTTGCTGGCGCTCCGAGTGGTGCACGGTCATTACCTCATTTGATCTGTGAGGTGAGTACTATCATTATCTCCATTTTACCGATAGGGAAACTGAGGCATGAGGTTAAATGGCTAAGAAGTATTATTATTATTATTATTATTATTATTATTATTATTTTTACTAGGTGCATCATTTGGTATTCTCTGTAACCATTGGACTGCAAAGTCCTTTTCTTTAGTTCCTTCTAAAATCAGCCAGTATTCACTATCCAAAGACTGATTACCATCCGTCACCACACACATGTGCCCAGTCACTCCTTTCATTCCCCGCCTCCCCCGGTAACCACTAATCTAACCTCTGTATCTATGTGTTTGCTTGTTTGTTGTTGTTTTTATCTTCCACATATGAGTGACATGATACAGTATTTGACTTTCTCCATCTAACTGATTTTGCCTAGCACAGTGCCCTCAAGGTCCATCCATGTTGTCACAAATGGTAAGATTTTATGTTTTTTATGGCTGAGTAATATTCCATTCTGTATCTGAAAATGAAACTCAGTGTTCACTCGCGTTCCTTTGATTGTGAAGATCTTTGTAAAATGAGCTTGGGTGCCTAACTTGTACCTATACTTAACTAATACGTGTATTCTAGATACAGGCTGTTTCCAGAGCTTTGTGTGAAGGTCACTCGTTTGAACTTGAAACACATTTACCACAGGAATAATGTCTTCAGTAGTTGCAAAGCCTTCGAGCTCATCTACAGAGGGCAGAACGTACTTGCAAGTATAGCCTTCTAGGCCCAGGGTTGTAGATCTGGTGCGGGTCAAGGGTACCCAGCACCTGCAGAGTGAGGTTCACTCACCCTTGGGGAGACTCTGGACCCAGCAGGAGCCCCCTTCTCTGGGCTCTGCTGCTTTCTGCCCCCTCTGAAGGGGAAGAGAGTTGCAGATGGTGTGTTCTGCACGTGAAGGATTTAGGGGGAAACCAGGCCACTCCTCTTGACTCAATCTCTGGACTTCGAGTGAAGGAGGGACTCAAAGGAGGGGAGACGGTCGAATGCTGCCTGCGATTCCAGCGTGGGGCTGCGAGAGTCAGGTGGCGGGCGCCGGGGCGTGTGTCTCCATGGGAAAGACGGGAAAGGCCCAGGCTATATGCAGACTCCATCATCTCTCCTCGAGGACAGACGTAGTCTACATTTATAAAAGAATAATAACCAGGAGAAACACGAGGTGAACTTCTCCAAAAGAGAAATTGTTTGCTTTTTATATAAAGTATCCCAGGAATTTACTGAGAGGCACAGAGGGTTTCTGGATTGGTGGGACTAAGACCCGTGAATGAGAACCACCTAAACATCAAGGAGCACATTTAGAGACGACCACGTGAGAGCTGGCATGTCAGGGGTGAGGAGCACAGACGCCGGGCGAGATGCCCAGACTCAGCACCCAGCGCTGCTACGCGGGAGTGCCTGCTAACATTTTGCTCCTCACATGCACACATTCTGTTCTGTGCATGCGCACGCACAGACACACTCACACACAAATTATGAGTGGTGAAAAGCCCAGGAGGATATGCAAACTGTTGGCAGTTACCCTGAAAAGTAGTGTGAGAATAAAATAACTTTCACCTTCTGCCTTAAGTCGTTTTACAATAAACACTTGTTACTTTTTGTAGTAATCAAAGATATGTCATAATTTTTTTAAAAAGTTCCCTTTTTGACCCAAAGAATCACTTGATCTAAACAGATGAACAAATTCCCTGCTGGGCAAAGGTGGGGATGCCCTGAGATCTACACAATGCCATTCGATTCCCGCTTAGTCACTCCAGGCCCACCGTCAGGGGGACCTTATACATATGTGCACGCATGCACGCGTGTGCGTGTCTGTAACTCCAGTCCCTCAGTCCCGATTAAGCAGAATACAGATGTCAAACCGGGATCCGCATTGTGTCATGATTATGCTGTGCACACCTTGTTTCCTCTCCTAATTCTGGAGAGTGGGCATTTCCTTATTTTCGCAACCCTCACAGGACACAGAGCAGTGCCTTGTAAAATACAGCCTCTCAACAAGCAATTTCGGAATTAAGTGTACTAAATAAAATAATAGAGGCTCAGCCGAAGGAGCAGAAGATGACCTGTCCTAGAGGTGATGGTGCGTCTTCAAGCAGGGGGCTGCACTTGAGCTGGTCAGTCCTGGAAGGACGGGAAGGACTTTGAGAGGTGGAGAAGGAGAAAGACGTTGCAGGGAGAGGATGCAGCGTGGGCAAAGGCACACACACCGGAGAGCAGAGCCTGTCAGGGAAGACGGGGAAGTTCACCCAGCTGGACATGGAGTCCAAACGGAGAATAGGTACAGAAGAGCTGCACGTCAGCGGAAACTTACGGCTTAATTTTTTAACGTAGCTGGGAAGAAATCGGTGTGAACTTTGTGTAAGACTCAAAGGCGTGTATCTACAGTCACATTTAAATGGACATCGCACTCTCCGCGTTTGTGGAAAAGTACCCTTCCTCGTTGACAACTATTAGGTAAAGATTTGTGATTTTCCTCATTATACGCAGCTTGGGGTCAAAGGCCAGGACCTATGTGTCGCTGCCTGACAAGAGGAGATATAGTATAACTCATTCTTTCAACGTGAAACTTACGCTGCTTTATTTACAATGTCGTGGATTTAGAGATGGCCAACATGAAACCTCAAAGAATATTCAAGTTTAGACACTCAAAATTACACACACTTCTTTAAACACAGAAGAAAAATGCTTCCTCCTAAGTATGTGGGTGACATTTAAATTAACAGGGCCCTGCAAATTACTGGGACTGAAAGAAACAAGACAGAATGTGATGCTAAAGGATTTTCCTTATCTCCAGACAGAGCCCTGAATAATTTATATTCACATATAATACTGACATGTGTACGTGTGTGTAAACCTGAAAATACCGCACGTATTTCTGATAACTCCAGGATTATTCTTACAGTCCCGCCTTCAGGCTTTAGAAAGGCCAATAGCCATATCATTGGAAAAATATGGTTAATTTTTTTGATGTTCACTAATTTTTCTCTTTGTTAGTGCTTTCAACTTTATCATAGTCAAAACTTTTTCCACAACAAAATTCTGGTTTAGAGGAATGAAATGTCATTTCTATTAAAATTGCCCGCAGATGTAATAATTTGCAGAAGAGATTATAGCATTTGGACTTAATAGACACAGGCACATATATTTTTCTTTAAATATTTCCTGCAAAGGAGAGGAGTACATGAAAATGTTTGGTTTCTGGCTGTTAGATCTTCCTAAGGATAACAATTTTAAACCTCTATAACTTTAGAAAATATACTGTTTTAGAGAATTACAATTCTATATGCAGTTAAGCAGTTTTACTTTTTGATTTTATGTCTTTTTCCAGTGTTACGATAAGATGCTTAAGCTTCCTGTCTGAAGTCATCATGGTCAAAACTACGTTTCAGGAAGTCAATCTATTATCGGCCTTTCCAGATGTTTCTCCAACTTGTCTGAGGCTGCCTGCAACTAATTGCTTCCTTTAAAGACACAAGCCCTTTCCGCTCCTTTTATGACCCTTCTTGACTCTAGAGCACAGCATTTGCCCCAACGTCTCATTCATTTCTCCAAAATTATTGGTGTGCACATGTGTTTGTGCTTTCTCTCATCTCCGGAAAAGTGTATCACTGCAGCTTCCTTGGTCAGAAATGTCCCGCTTGCAGAAAGGAAACATATTGTTCCTATTAAAATACTGAACATTCTGAAAATCCCCAAGTAAACCTGGAAGTACCCTGCAGTAATTTCTAACAAGGTCGCCACCTAAGAGAATTTATTACGGATTTTAACGACCTCCCATCCAAGGCCCTACCTGATTTTTCTTGCACTTCCTATGGTTGCAGATGTCCAGGGGGAAATACCTGGTTTGTCTGTTGAACCTGCCAAGTCCTTCATGGCTTGGAGGGGTAGTGCATGAAGGATGGAGACCACAGGAGCAGGTCAGGAGACCCGGGAGCTCAGCCTTCTCTGCAATCCTCGAAACCAAGATTAGGACTCTCAAGAGTTACATGTGGAAGCACTTGCTAGATACTTCCCATCTGTGTCCGGTGTAACATTTTTTGCTTTCAACCAGCATGTCTTATTGGGGTGGGTTCTCACTTGGGTGGCGGAAGCAATCCCAGTAAATTGTGGACTGGGTTCCCTCTGCACGCAGAGCCCCTGTCCCATGTAGTCTGCCTACTAATCTCGTCCCCCACAGATGCCTCTCCTCCACTCTCCTCCGCCTGGCTTTCACACTCAATCGCTTTATTTAAGTACCAAATCAATTCCCACCAGCCTTTAACAGCTTTCACAGGATGCGAGGTAGGGGGATATTTTCTACATATTGAAGGGGAGATGATATTCCATATTTGATCAATTTATAAGGAAATATCTCATATAATGGAGAAGAATACAGTTTAGGAGTCAGACATATACGTCAGTTCAAATGCTACTCCTGTGAAAAAAATTCCTTTTAACCTCAGTTTTCTTATCTGCAAAACAGCAGTATCTTGGCCCCTCAGAGGACTGTGGTGGGAAGGAGAGAGCATATGTGAAGGAGCCAGAGGAATGCCTGGAGTCCCAAATGCATTGATAACTTCCTGCCACATGCCTGGAGTCGCAGTCGGTTCTAATGTCACAAAGGAGAGTGAGGTGACGTCCCTGCTCTGCGTGAGACCAGGGTCCATGAAGTTAAGAGATTGAACAGGATGCGATGGACAGCAGCTGCCGTCACTAAACTACTCTGTTCTGCTGACAAGCCATGCTGTCACAAGGTTAAAAAGCGGAGGTATCATAGCTGTAGCTCTAATAGATGTCTACGCAAACCGCCGTGGGGCAGGGCTGGGGGAAACACATCATCTCCTTTGGGAAGAGGGACGATAGAGGAGAGACTAGGACAGCTGCAGACGGGAAGTTATCTTCAAGCTGAACTCCAGAGAGAAGTGGGGAGTGGGAATCCCAGGAGGCAGGACCACCACAGGAAGGCCCGAGGGAGGAGATGGCCCAGGATGCTCAGACAGCACCAGAATCGTCTAGGGTGAGAGGGTAGTATTAACAGGAGTGGAGGTGGAATGGCAAGGGACCCAGTTGTCAAGGGCTTTGGATGGTGTATTGAAGAGTTTGGACTTAGGCGATAAGCAGAGGGGAGCCACTGCTTGCTAGCGAGGAGAAAAGCCATAGAGTCAGCTCTGTGCTGTAGAACAGAACTTCTATTTGCAGCATAGATGGTTCGCAGTGCAGATGGTGCAGTGGACGGGGCGAGGCTGAAGGAGACACCTCAGGAGGGTATTGGAAAACAACAGGAAGAGATTGCGGTAACTGAAACCAGCGTAGGACAGGAGGGAATGGAGCAGAAGAGAGCTGTTTGAGAGGACGTGCCTCACTGGCAGATCTGGTATCTTTATCTTGTCACTGTTTCACCGTCACCTGTTAAAATATCATTATGGAGTGGTACTCTGAAGTGAGGGCTCTTGGAGACACGCTCTCTCTGCTTTTGGGAGGGAGGCGTGTACAGGAAAGGGGCACTCAGGAGAGACAGGAAGGAGGCAGAGAAATCTGTGTTTGCTCATCTCTTTTCCCTACAAGAACCCCTCTATTCCCACTCTGTTTGAAGCTCTCAGTGTGTCATAGTGCTGACTTTCAGGAAATACTCAAGGAGGATAAAAGGGTGGTCGGGGTAGGGAAGATGAGCCTTGGGACAACAGATTGTGCTCTGGGAACAGAAGATGGTGGCCAAGAGGCCTCCACCACTCCCCAGCTGTGTGACCTGGGATAAGCCGCGGAAGGAGGGTAAGGAGCTCAAGTGTCTGAGAACTCCTTGCAGCATTGCTATATGAACGTAAAGAATCACAATGAAAAGATCACAAATGTTGACATGATAGACACTGTCTGTGCTCCAAAAGATGTCCATTTCACTAAGACGTATTCACACCCACAAGCGCACGCACGATTCGCTGGAGACCCAAAGCTCAGGGCTGAATGTGGCTGCTTAATTGAAGCAGGCTGCATGCAATTTCTACATGCCATAGTGGAAGAACATAAAATGGGGATCCATCATATAATGAACTCATTCTCTAACGATATAGACGGGCATTCCTTAAGGACTTATGCTGCATTATAAGACCTAAGTTCCCACTCTTCTGATCAGTGAGATGGAGAAAATAACACATCTCATAATAGCTATGTAACCTAACAAGTAACATTTAGCACAACACTTGGCATAAAAGTGAGGCTCATTAATATTAGCTTCCATTCCCTACATTTACTCATTCACTTAGTAAGCAAGTAGTATGTGTGCAGCATGGCAGCCACCACTCTAGGGTTTGATACATAGAAATTAAGGATGACAAGGCACCTGCCCTCGTGGAGCCCACAGTGTAGCTGGGAAACAAGACAAACAAGAAAACAAGACAAGAGCAGACTGTGCCACGGTCTATGGAGGAAGCAGAAGGATGCTGTGGTAGAACCAATGCGGATGAGGTGGGGGTGGAAGGGAAAGCTATTTAAGAAGGAGAATCAGGGAAGGTCTCTCTGAAAATGTGACATTAGGCTGAGATTTGAAGAGTGTGAAGGAGGCACCCACAAAAGAGCCAGACTGGAAGCCGGTATTTCAGGCGGCAGAGACAGCACATGGAAAGGACCTAAAGTGGCAAAAGGCTTCGAGCGTTCAAGACACTTGGAGAAGGCCAGGGCAGCTGGAAAGCAGCGAGCAAGGGAGAGAGTCGTACAGTGAAGCTGGAGAGAAGTGGAAGCCAGATCACACACACGGCGTCGGTGTGAGAGTGTGGATTTCATTCTAAGTTCAATGGGAAGACACAGAAAGACTTGAAGGAGTTACAGCAATGGGCACTGGCCCCGTGGCCTAGTGGTTAAAGTTCCACGTGCTCTGAGTCAGTGGCCCAGGTTCACAGGTTCAGTTCTGGGGCACGGATCTCCTCCACTCACCAGCCACGCTGTGGAGGTGTCAGACGTACAAGAAAATAGAGGGAAGATTGGCACGGATGTTAGCTCAGGGCTAATCTTCCTCAAGAAAAATTAAAAAGTTACAGCAATCTGAGTTAATCTGAGTTACAGCACTTAAGCCTGTGACTGATGTATAATAAGCAGTGAAGAAAGGAGTACCATATTTGAGTTCTATACATTTTATATTCAAGATGTCCTTTATCTTCAAGATGTGGCAGTAAAGAAAGAATATCTACCATGTTTAAATAATTTACAACTTTGCTGAATGCTTTCTCATTACTTATGAGGTCCATTTAAGAGCCAGTGATCCCTGGATTGGATGTACTGAACTATTTTCATCAATTAGGTAATGAACAAACGAAAAGCAATAGGATATATACATGAGGAAGGAATTTGGTTTAAAACTAACTTGGCCTGACCTTGTTTTCCCAAAAAGGCCCGATATGGCCTATTGAGCATGCATTGTACTTCTGCGTTAAACATTTACTATGGCCCAAAGACAGGAATGATGCCCTTAAAGATAGGAATGTAACTTCCCCTCATATCGGCATTTCTTTAAGGATAAGCATCTCTTCCCGGAAGCTAAGGATTAATTACCGACCTGCTGTGCTCACCTTCTGACCACTGACCTGCTGACCACTGACCTGCTGTGCCAGCTAAGCATCTTGTGACAGCAGTAAAGAGATATCCCTGTCATGTGTGATGTATGCTCTTTGTTCCAAGATGGTATATAACCACTCTGTACACCCCACTTGTTTGGTCTGCTTCCTTCCTGGGGGAATGAAGGCCCCGGGCTATTGTCCTCAGACATGGCTCAAAATAAACTCGCCCCAATTTTGATTTATAGATTGATTACAGATTATTTGCATCAACACAGGTATAACTCTTCTGAAGCAATTCCTAGACTGCTTAATAGCATAAAACCAGCCTCAAAAGAAATCTCTTTGCTGCTGGTTTCTCCTTTTCCCTAATATCTATTTTCCTTCCTCAAAATACGAGAAAGAAGATGAAGGGGAGGGGGACCTGTCATCACTGCTTGGACCAATATTAACAAGCAATTTTCTTTGCCTGCGCAATGTAGTTATGGAGCCATTTGGGAAGGAGAATGAGTGCATGTCCCAGTTTTCTCCCTGTCACACTGGCTCATTCTTTCACGATGTGTGGTGCTTGTCTTCAGGCCCAGCTCCTCTGATTCTCAGTCCTGTGACGGGCTTTTGTCTGACTGGTAGGAACCGCTCTCTGTGTTTCTGCACAGCAACCTGCTGCTCAGCTGGGTTCCTCCCCATATCCATTCCTATTCTCTCAATTGTTTCTATTTCCTTTCTTTTGCTCCCCTAGAGAGTCAAAGCATAGAAAACTTAAGATGAAATAGTGTTAGGACACAGTTTTCACATCCTGCAATAGCTTTCCTGTGGTTTTAACTGACTGAGTGTTTTGGATATAGGCTCAGCAGTGGGCCAGGATGTTTTATTTTAAAAGCCTATGGGAAAAAAATGTTCACTATTTAGAAGGAAAGTTCTCCAGCGTTGGGCTCATGGAACAGTGGTAAAATAACCATTCAGTGGACAGAAGCCTCGGGTGGGCTGCACCTCTTCTCGTCTTCATCTCCAGCTGGTCCCAGAGGGAGACCATGTAATTAGGTTAGAGTGGGCACAGAAAGATGCAACCAGTGACCAGAACAGAGGTGACAGGGCGAGACATCCTGCCTTTTGAATGGAGGCAGCAAGAGTCTATTAGCAGGAGAATTTCATATGAGCAATAATTGAGAAAAATAATAGTGATGGCCATCAAGTGATGTCACCTAGCAAGGTCACTGGAACCCAGGAGGTGCTTGGTGAATGTCAATTAAACCAGCAATTGTCCTACAGTTTATAAAACATTTGGTTTACATATTTATAAAACATTTGTTGGGTATCAATGAAAATAACTAGTAACCATTCTATAGAGGAGAGATAAGGTGACCTTGACTTGAGCCTGGCTTGAGGACTACAGTCTGGGAAGGGAGTCTCCGCAAAGGAAGAAAGCGTTCTGAGAAGCACACCTTTCAATACAGTTTTATACCTTTTTAGAACAAAGAGCATCCATCAAACATGCCCAGGATACATAATCAAAATTTCAAAGGGGTATTCATTTGCAAATTAGAATTAGCAGTCAACATGCCTCTGATGTCTGGGAAAGGGAACTCATCTTCAGAAGTACTCATACCTTACAGATACTGGTGGGCATAGGAGGGAAAGTATGCATTCTTATCTTAAAAGAGTGCATTCCTTACTCTGAGGTAATGTTTAATGCGTTCTTTACTTTAATGGTTGAAGCAAATGTACAATAGTTTGACAAGCCATGTCAGACTTCTTTACTTCAGGCTGAAACAGTTTGAACCAGAATAGCGACCCCATTCCTCAGCACATGAAAACCCCATGTCGTGGCTACATCACCGCTTTTGATTTTAACAACAACTCGCCCTCTAGGAAAGTTAGAAAGTTGTCATGGTCAAATCAATGGAGAAAGTCTGCAGGTGGAGCTCACAGTGAGACCAGCCTGACTCCAGGACACGACACCAGCACTTCCTCAGACACGAGAGCTTGGGCATGTCACTTGAGCCATCAAAGCCCTCATATCCTGGAGTAACGAATGTGGGACAATATTAATAACACCTGCTTTAGGGGTCTCATGAGGAATAATTGAGATGATGCATGGAGAAAATTCACTGTGCTTTCTAGTACATAGTAACCACATAAATACTACAGCCAGAACACAAAATTAGGATTGAAACCCCAAACCTTAATTCACGTCATGTATCTAAACATTTGGAAGCTTGGAAGATTTTGTAAACTGACTTTTTCTCACATATGTGAATGTTAAATGACATGCATTTGATAATTTTTTTTAAATTTCACTTTGGGATTAGTTGTCACATAGAAGTTCTCGTAGCCACTTTCCTTTGACCTTGCACCAAAAGGCTCATCATGTCTTTACTGTAAACCCAGACTCCTGGCCCTCACCCCCAGCCACAATATTTTGATTTATAGAAAACATATATTTGGTCATTCAGATGACCAAAATACATTTCTCATGTATATTTACTGTTTATGCGAGGTTCTTGGTTCAGAGCTTCCAAAACTCTTGGAATTTCCTGAGGATAAGAGCATTGAAGCATCTTTTGTCATAACATCTGGTTTCTTGTCCTCAATTCTTAAAATACTTCAAAGCTGTAAAGGTGAAATGTTTGTCTTGTTATTCATAACAAATCTCTTTCCACTGCATCTGGGTGTACGTTGAGTCAATCAGCTAATAAAGTGACTGTTGGAAAGCACCCAAGGGTGGAGCTGGTTGCCAGGAGAACCCACCACCAATAGAAGGTTGGAATTTTCAGTCGCACCCCAGACCTCCAGGGAGGGAAGAGGGGCTGGAGGTTGAATCGATCTCCAATGGGCAATGATTTTATCAGCCAAGCCTATGCAATGAAGCCTCCATGAAAACCCAAAAGGACAGGGTTCAGAGAGCTTCTAAGTTGATGAATACATGGAGATTTGGGGAGAGTGGTATGCTCGGCGAGCACAGAAGCTCTGCATCCTCTCCCCATACCTGGCCCTATGTGTCTCTTCCAGCTGGCTCTCCCTGAGTTATATCCCTTTATAACAAACCAGTAATCGGTGAGTAAAACGTTTCTCTGAGCTCTGTGAGCTCCTCTAGCAAGTTAAACAAACCTAAGGAGGGGCCGGTCTGGTGGCGCGGTGGTTAAGTGCGCACGTTCTGCTTCTGCAGCCCAGGGTTCACAGGTTCGGATCCCGGGTGTGGACATGGCACTACTTGGCAAGCCATGCTGTGGCAGGCGTCCCACATATAAAGTAGAGGAAGATGGGCACGGATGTTAGCTCAGGGCCAGTCTTCCTCAGCAAGAAGAGGAGGATTGGCAGCAGTTAGCTCAGGGCTAATCTTCCTCAAAAAAATAATAAATAAAAAAATAAATAAACAAATCCAAGGAGGAGGTCACAGGAACCTCTGATTTATAGCCACTTGGTCAGAAACACAGGTACCAACATGGGCTTGTGATTGGTGCCTGAAGTTGGGCGCAGTCTTGTAGGACTGAACCCTTAACCTGTGGGATCTGAAGTTATCTCCTGGTAGCGTCAGAATCGAATTGAATTGGAGCACACACAACTGGTATTAGGAGAATTTGTTGCTGGTGTGGGGAACCCCACCCCGCGCCCTGTGCACATGCACGCATGCTCACACACACACACATGTCGGAAATTGGATTCAGAATACCTTTTACCCACCATAGCCTCAGCTCTACGTTGACTGGGGAGTAGCCTCTGCTGAAATATTCCCAGAGTTCACATAGGGTCTACTACAGAGGCGAGCCCCCACACCACCCTTCTGAGCCTACCGACCAGAGACAGTATTTGACTCCCACATCTGGCTGTCCCTCATCCTGTGACATAAGCGCTGTCTTTCCCCTCAATTTTCTCAGCCGGCCTCTTCCGTGTCAGTAACAGTATGTATTGCACATCCCCAGAGAGATAGGGCTCATTCCGTTTCCAGAGACCACACAGCAATGGCTCACAGGTTTAATGCAGTCACGGAAGTGTCCTGTTTGCTCTTTATGTTGCATTACAAAATTCGGCCAATATTTAGAAAACCCTGTTTCAATAAAAATCTAATTTTCTGGCTTCTCTCGGTGAGTCAGTATCTGGGAGTACGGTGCTCATTCCTCCACAGAGGCAAGCTGGGCCGGTCAGAAGCTGCCCTTTTGGCAGATCAAGTGCTGTCCAGTTGGCCGCAGTCCCCACTCTCTCGTCTTACACCTCACCCACTTCACCCATTCAGTGATCCTCCTGGACCCTATAGGCATTTGGGTTTGCAAACTCTTGTGTTATATCCTCCAGGATTTGGTAATTGTACATTTCTCTGTTTGCTAATCTTTCAGTGTGTTATATTTTCCTTAAGCTTTGAAGACCCAGAGTCCTCACTAGTTAGTAAGTCCTGACGCCCAGCGCATCACCGTGTCCCCAGGTAGTTGCTGCTCGGTGGTAACAATGAGGACATCCACACACGGTGAATTGCCTGGGAGCTCTGATCCTACCACCCTCCTTTCTCCTCCATCTACCAGCCTTGAAAGGAACAGAGTATTACCAAGACTCTCAGGCCATTATCCTGTTTCCATCGCTGATCTTCAAAGTGGCTGTGGAAACACAGCACACTCTTAGAGTTCAACAAGGATTTCTGAACCTCAGCCCCAGCTTCTTGTCATTTGAAGCTTGGAAGTTACTATGTTCTTAGTAACTTCTTGGGTTAAGTATCTTAACCTTGTTCTTTAACTCCCAAGCACAGCATCACCACCAGCATTCATCTGCTAGGTGACGTCTCTTAACCTAGTACTTTGTAAAATCCTAGCCTTGTTATAAAAACTTCATGTCAAATAAGTGTCATTCATCTCTGGTTTTGCCATTATGACCAATAAACTCTTTTTCATTCATGCATTTCTTTTGTTTATTGCCTACTTACTTCTAAAAAGTAAGATGTAGTGGCTTATAAGGACTATCAAGTAAAATAAAACCCGAAGACTAACAAGGCAAAGGAGGCATAGACACGACTTGAAAAGAGAAGATGAAAAATAATCATTTCTCAATCTGGATAAAAGACAGCTACTACAAGTCAGCACAAAACTTAAATGAGTTTCCCGGCAGGCATGGACAGCGGGAAATGTGCTCATCCTCCACGCCTAGATTATTCCAATAATTTCCCAGCTGATCTTCCTGCTTGCTCTAGTCTAAATCATACTGCACACCTCTGTCAGGTTATCATAAACTTCAGCATTTAACTATTTTAGTCCCTGCTTACTTCTCACTTTGAGATGGTTCTATCCATATAGGCATATGCCGAGAATGAGTAAAATGATGCCCAGCAAAGGTAATCGACTCGTGTCTGCAGAATCCATCCAGATCGTCTCTCCCCTTGTCCATCCCAACACATAGTAAGTTTCCCTCTTGTGGTCTCTGGTCCTGTCCCTATCTGGGCTACACAACTCCCTCCCAGTGTGGCGTCCCTTGTTCAGACGTGAGCACGGCACAACTGTGGTCTCGGCTTCATTCCCAGTTGTGTTCTGCACCAGGAGTTTAGAAATGCCTGAGAACATCAGATCAACCCACCAGAAGTCTACATGAGGGACTACAGAGTCCCTGACTGAAGAGAGGATCAGAAACGACACACTTGATAGAGCGGTACAGCCTTAGCGGCGAGGAGGAGGAAAATATGAACAGAGCAGTGTGTCTGTCACCAAGACTTTTCTTCAGGCCCACCTCCCTCCTCTGTTCCACTTGCCCCTGGCGGGACTCATGATTGAGCCCTGGGAAGAAGGAGGTGTGGGTAGGGTAAGTAAGTAAAATTGAAGTAAGTAAAAGCTGTAAGTAAAAATTGAAATAATTTTTTTTCTCTTTCAGTCTGTAACACACCAGGGCAGTATACATCTGTGACTCAGGGAACTTGACTGTGATGATTATGACAAAGATGGCCAGAAACTTGGGTGCCGTGAGCTCCAGATGTAGGAGGGACAGGCCACCTGCCACAAGCCTCCTTAATGCCCTGAATGTTTAAGAACATTTGAGATGGACCCGCTGGATTGGGTTAAGGTGATACCAGAAGCATGAAAGCTTGTTCAAAGGTAGTTACACCAAGGGGTGAGCTCTTGCTTGGTAATTCTTTTTTTCCCCTTCAACAAATATTTATTTTGCTTCTATCTTTCAAAGTTCTTTTGAGTATCAAAGAAACATGATGTGGAACTTACTTTTAAGTATATATAAATAAGGTATCCTATTCAATGGTTGTAAGATATCTTGCATGTGTCAAAAGGTGCCCTGGAAAGAGCCTTAAAAACAGCAGAAACAGTCAAGGTCAAGGACAAAGACTGAGACACGGTTATAGATAGGAGACTAAGGAGACGTGAGGACTAAATACCACACAGCATCCTGGCTTTGATCCTGGATTAGATAAAGAGATGTTAGTGGAAAAACGGGGAAAACCAAACAAAATGTGGATGTTAGCTAAGAGTCCTAGACCAGCGCTAATTTCTTAGTTTTAGTAAAACTAAGGTTAATGTTATATAAAGCCGAGTGAAGCACATATAGAAAACCTCTACCATCTTTGCAACTCTTCTGTAAACCTGAATTTATTTCAAAATATAGCATTTTTATTAAAGGAAAACAGCATATAACATTTCGATGCATAGCTGACAATTGCAGAAGAAACTTGGATGTGACTGCTGTTAGAAATCACTGGTCTCGTTAGATTGAAGAAAACAACTTAAAATCAAGCTCTGTGGGTGGTAGATGGTGGAAACGTGCCAGACTCCAGGCTGTGGTATCTCAGTTGGGTTTCATGTTGACAAAAATAAGTTAGGCAAAGGCACTTTGGGAAAAATCTGAAGTTCTGTATTAATCTAATAGCATTTTTATGATTTTTGTCCAAGAATCCGTAGTTCGTATGTAAAGTGAAATCAGGGCCCCATTACGTGATGAACTATGTGCTGGAACACGATGAGAAAGCCTGTGTTTCTCCTTCTGAAACATATCAGCAGGTAGAAAGAGAAATTTATGTTCTTTAGAGAACAGAGGAAGGTCTCTTTGCAGACCTGTTTTTTCTTTCCATATGGCGTGGTTTGGTTCATATGCCCCAAAACACCTCCCCAATTATCTGCCTCCTAATCAAATGGGGATTCTAACTGGATTTCCTGAAAGAGTTATTCCAGCTGGTTATCAGTGTAGCAGGGTGAGTCTGGCACATAGGGTTTGCTCGTTAAATGTTGTTCTTTAATTGTTTTAGCTGTTGAGCGCTTTACCAGGCACAGGGCGAGATCCTGAGTGAGGGAGGCACAGGACGGAGGAATTATTTTAGATTAAAAATCAACAACACTCAATTTGTGTGCTTTAAATGTCGGCTCTGAAAGCAGATCTTAAAGGCAGCCAGGCTGCAATCCCGGCCTTCTGAACTAGGCAGCTTCAGGGTCTGAGTGCCGGGCCTTGAGCACCATGAATCACAAGACGAGTGAACGCTTGATGGACACAGCAGAAACTTAAGAGACAATGTGTGCAAACTTACAGAAAGCCTTCAATGTTTTAAAAATTGATGCTCGTCTCCTAGGAATAGGATGTGGATATCAGTTAACCAGGAAATGTAACTGATGACCTGCTCCGTGCTTAGCATCACAAAGCTCAGTGGGAATGAACAAGTGCTTATCCTAAAATGACTGCTACGGAGTGAACTGTGCCCCCCAAATTAGTATGTGGAAGACCTGATCCCCAATATGTTGGCATTTGGAGAGGGGCCTTTGGGAGGGAATTAAATGAGGTTATGAGGGTGGGGCCCTCATGACAGGATTAGTGCCCTTACAAGAGGGGGCACCAGAGAGCTTGCTTTTTCTCTCAGTCTCCACCAAGTGAAGACACAGAGAAGGCGGGCATCTGCCCGCCAGGAAGAGAGGCCTCACCGGGGGAGCAAGTCAGACTGCATCCTGATCTTGGACTTCCCAGCCTTCAGAACTGTAAGAAATAAATTTCTGTCCTTTAAGCCATCTGGTCTGTGGTATTTTGTTACAGCAACCTGAGCTGACTAATGCAAGGACAGTCTAAGAAAACCAAGCCAGCAGCCAAGTCAATCCTAAATTGTGAGGTATAACATGCTTTGGTCAAAAACAATGGAAGTGGGGCTGACCGAGGAATGGGTTTCAGAGCATTTGGGACTGGATCTGATCTTTGCAGGCCTTTCCAGTCTATCAGCTGGACTCATGGTGTCTTCAACCTGTAGGGTTGGTCTCTGCCAGTCCCAAGTCCATCCTGATCATGCCTAGCCCTCGCCAGCTCTCAGGGACTACTTTTAGCACTTGCATCTTCCAGAGTAACCATAGTCCTTGGAGCCCACCAGGTTGCTGCCTGGCCACATTCCCTCACCCAGTTGGCCTGTCCTCATGCGTAGGCCTTTGCTTTAGTTACCCTTCTTAGACTTGGTTTCCTCATTGAGATGGGAACTGTACACTGAGCTCCCACCACAGATGGAGAAATCAGATGAGTGATGGGGGAGGGGAACAAAGGACTTCGGGTAAATCCGGAAGGACAGGAATGGAGACATCATACTCATTCAATGGAGAAATGACTACAATATTGATATGAAGTAATCTAACCCCTCCCCTTCACACACTCCCCAACTGGTGAGACTGGATGAGCAAGGCTGGGAAATAAAACCAAGAGAGCCAAATCACGTGGCACTGGGTGAGAGCGTGGGACAGTTCATTTTACATGTCGGCTTGACCGGGCTCAGGGGTGCCCAGACAGCTGGTGAACATTCTGTCTGGGTATCTCTGTGAGGGCATCTCAGGGGGAGATCAGCATTTGAGTCAGTAGACTGAGTAAAGAAGTTGCCCTCACCAATGCGGGTGGGCCTCATCCAGTCTGTCCAGGGCCTGGCCAGAACGAGAAGGCTAAGGAAGGCGAATTCGCTCAGCTTGAGCAGAGGCATCCACCTTCTGCTTCCCTCAGCCGTCAGCACTCCTGGTTCTCAGGAGGCTCAAACTGAAGCGGGTCTTACACCATCAGCCTCTTGATTGTCAGGCCTCTGGACTCACACTGAATTACACACAGCTTTCCTGGTTCTCCAGCTTGCAGAGGGCAGATCATGGACTTCTTGGCCTCTGTAACTGTGTAAGCCAGTTCCCATAATAAATCTCCTCTTATATATCCTATGGGCTCTGTTGCTCTGGAACACCGACTAATACAGACTGTCTCAAGTTTACAGCAGCAAGCAGAAGAAAGGAAACAGCAAAGGAACAGATCTTGTTTTTGCTCCTGGCGACACTCCACCAGCATAACTGCTAGCGAGAGCTGGCTGCTGCCACACCAGAAACCACAAACATATGGGTGATGCACTGGCCAAATAAACCACTCTTCTAATAATGGAAAATTGTCTGTGCAGCAATGTATTCCAGCACAGACAGGATAAGTTTACCGGGAAGAGAGAAGTGCTCTCCAAGTATTTTGTTTTGCTTTGCAGTCTTAGACATGAAGAAGTGAAAGAAACGACAGTTGTTGTCGCCCCTCCGTCCTCCTAGGCAGCAGTCCTCAGACTGTGGTGTGCATCTGGTCTGGACATGGAATTTCTGACTCTGCTGGGGGAGGTGGGTTTGGAGTGAGCAGACCATGAATTCACATTTCTAACCAGCTCCCCAATGATGCTAAAGCTGCTGCTCCCAGGACCACACTGAGAAATGCTGGTCTAAGGAAAGAACCCTTGATCACCTCTGCCTGAGAAAAATCTGTGCTATGAATGGTGTCTACTCACCTCGTATTACTCAAGAGAGTTTGACAGACCACTATCTGCCCTCTGTGCCGTGAGCAGTCTTTCCCTTGAAAAACGAAGAAATTCCTTATCGTTAAAATGCGATGTTGCCCAACAAAGATAAGTCAAGAAGTGGGAAACATGAAACATTCTTTCCACTTGATTATTTTAATACACTAGGCATGTCATAAGATAACAGTCAACATCAAAAAGAAAAGTGAAGAAAAAAAGAAAATTCTTTTAATTCAAATGCTTTGCCTCACATAACCCTGACTTGAATTAGAATTGAGTGGGTTTTGCATACAGATTGTTAAAGTGGTCAGACGTTTTTATAAAGAGTAATTCTATAGTATATGTTTATATATTGGGTAACCCAATGAACAGTTTAATAATGCCATGAGTGTAGAACTGCTACATTCATTTAAAATAAAAAAGCATAATTAGCAACTTTGAGAGGCACTACGTAATCAGGCTGCACGTGTACTGTCTTCCAAAGCCTGGAGACTGCAAAAGGAAATATTTGTTCTGTCCTTTGAAGTTTCTTCACAAACTTTCAGACATATGCTGCTGGAAGTAAAAAATTCCTGCCCTACTTGGAAATGAGTGTTCTTTGGCTACAGCGGTAAGTCACCAGCAGAACCAGTTACGAGTCCCAATCCAGGACTGACAGACTTTAGGACCACACCTCTGCAAAGAAGTCAGTCAACAGTCCTGAAAATAATATATTCCCATCACGAAGGAACAACTAACTGATCTTTAAATATTTTCTGCTTCTGAAATCTGCCAATTCTGGAACTCCATGGTTTCGCAAACCCTATGTAAGTTTAGCTCTCTGCTTTGCTCAGGGACACTGTGGCTTACAAATACAGCTCTCCCTTAGTAAGCAATAAATCCAGTTTAATGAGCAAAAACTTCAGCTTTTTGTGTCAAATACTTCCTCCGGGACTACACATTGAGGATTACCAGTCGTCCGGGCCTATGACCCATTCTTCCTAATACCTACTTGCTCAGTGGGACCCACACTCGTGGTTCTCCGTGAGGCGGGGGGGGGGGGCGAGAACTTGCCCCAGGGGACATTTGACAAAGTCTGGAGACTGGTTGTCATGACTGAGGGGAGAATGGGGCTACTGGCATCTAGAAGGTAGAGGCCAGGGATGTGGCCACGGATGTGACAATGCACAGGACAGCCCCCGCAATGAGGAGCTGACTGGCCCAAAATGTCAATACTCCAGCTGCTGAGAAACCATGACTTATAGCGAGAGAATGTGAAGAATACCAGGAAACGAGGCTTCTAAAATCACGGAGGACCTGGGAAGATTTGAATCACTTTTTTGCCTCCTCTCTAACCAATCCACATTTTCATTGAATTTCAAATACTACGTTAGTTCTTCCAAAAAAATATTTCAGCAAAATACCCTTCAAGGAGAAGGAGGGACATTATTAAACTCTCCAGAGGGTAATATTTTTTCTTTCATGTCCCCCCGCCCCCCATCAGAGACGCCTCTGCCCCAAAAGGTAAAGAAATAGACATATTGATGGGAGAATCAAATCTCTCCGGAATTGGCTTACTGTGGTTTTTCAATCGTGTCTCCTATGACTCTCCTTGACGCACTTTCCTTTTCAGCAGATTAAGGTATTTAGTGCTCTTTCCCCATCCTTTTAGCCTCTCAGTCTTTCGGGCACTGAGAGCTTGGAAGATATCTACCCTCGCTGAATTCTTTCCTCCTTCTCACTCTTCGTTCCACTGAAAATGGGCTTATAACCCCTCCATTTTTTCAAGTATTTCTGTTATTGTCAATCAGGACCCTGATTCCCAAATCCAGCAGCAACTCATGAGTCTTCTTTCACTTCAGACACTCTTCCATATGCCACACGGGGGCGGCTCCTCCTCTCACCTGTGTAATCCACTCCCTCTCACCTGAGTAATCCACTGGCTCTCACCTGTGTAGTCCACTCCCCGGTCTACTCATCACTAAGTCTGGCATTTCTGTCTTTCCTACTCCTCATCCACTTCCCCCTAAATTTAGGCATTTCCTAAAGCTCTATTCTCAGGGCTTTTCTTTCTTTCTTAGTTGCCATCCACAGGAGCATCTATGCCCCAAATCCACATTTCCAGTCCTAACACTGTCTCCATCACCTCATGTTTACTTTGGTAAAACACACAGGGTTGACTCTGGTGACCCATACACATATTTTCTGCCAACTTCATTGTTGAAATTCATACACACTATTGGTATGAGTGTAAATTAACACAAATCCTTTGGAAAATATTTGTCGGTATCTATAAAAGTTGAACATATACTTACCTTCAGGCTCAAGATTCCTCTTCTGGACATATATCCAATAGAAGTGCATATACATGTGCACCAAAAGACATGTACAAGAATATTCACAGCAACATTAGTCATTATAGCAACAAACTGGAAACCCAAATACCTTTCAACACAAGTGATCAATAAGTTTGTGGTATATCCCTCCAATGGGATACGAAGTAGTCATGAAAAAGAAATGCAAGCATCAACATGGTTGCATCTCACACATAAAATGCCGAGCAAAGGAAGTGAAGACAAACAGTAACATCCAGCATGATTTCATTCATAGAAAATTCCCAAATAGGCAAATTGAATCTCAGTAACGGAAGTCAAAATAGCAATTACCTCTAGTGGGTAATGGGTGATACATCCGGGATGCTGGTAGTGTTCCATATCTTAATCTGGGTGGTGGTTACACTGGCGTGTCCACTTCATAAAATATCATCAAGCTATATACATGTATGATTTGTTCACCTTTATATATGTGTTGTATTTTAACGAAAACAAAAAAATTCTGGGACACATCCCTGTATAGTTCAACCACCCAAGTGCGTTCCCACAGTCTCTTCCAGTTCTCGTGAGCGACAGAACTATAACTTTCTAACAACACTGTGAAGTCCTCTGATTGTTACTCAGGCTGTGTGGGATTTGTCCTTCTAGAAGAATGAATTCTTAGACACATAATCGTCACATGATTGTCAGCTTCACTAAATAACTTTATGAGTCATAACTATTCATATTCAACATGAATTCAAGCATAGAGACCAAAAGAAACCTGCACTATTAAAGCTACCTGCCATGTCATTTTCAAAACATGTCCCCTGCATCTTTCATATTCTTCATGAGGCGGTTTGAAAACCATGATCTGTAAGATGTAGAAATACTCCCGTGGTCTTTCTGAAAACTGCTCTCTGGACTCTTTTCTCTGTGATTGAATTTCAACACGACTTTCCAATTTCTTACTAGAAATCTACTTAATGTTAGAAACCAAAAAGCTAAATTGACTTTAACCCTTCTAATATGTACGAAATTAACATAATTGCACTAAAATATATTTGCTTTCATAATTAAGTAATATGGTGAGAATCTTTTTTGCCAGTTAAGTGGCTTTCTCCCATATATAGGGATAAAATGAAAACTAAGGTCATCTTTAGAGAAAGCATATAAAATGAAAGTTCAAACTACTCTTGATACTTGAATTAAGATCTTATGTAAATTAAATTCATGTCATCATGTAAGATTTTTTAAAAACTAGAATGCTTTTGTAAAGAAGTGAGTTTAAACATTTCTATGGCTTTTCAAAGAAATATGATTAACCGGCAAAGCCACCTCTTATTTCAGCGTTTGTCATCTGGTCCAGATTTCTATAATATTATTCTGACTTTTCACTTTTTTCCTTTCAAAATCTATCATTTTTATGTGATAATTTACCATCTTCAGACTGTAATCTCATCACTGTGTCATATCAAGAATCGGAAATTCATGGTTAATAAATCTCTGAGAAGGAAGTCAGCAAAAACAGGAAAATTGTTTTGAATGTAGTGCTGACTCATTCGGCCTGTTAGGCAGCCTGTGAAGAGGACCGGGGCCCAAAAATATTTCTGAAAGAGTTTTATGTTTGTTTTAAAAAGGGAGTCAACACATTTTGGAAAAAGTCACAACTTCTTTGAATTTCCTCATACTTATTTTAAAGCTTAGTTTTTGGTTTTTTAAATTTAAGCGTATTGGAGGTGGGAACACCTTCTTTTTTTTTTCCCCTCCACTACTTAGGGCCACACGAGGGGTAATCAGGGCCTCCCTTGATACACGTCTAGATTTGGACTGTGTGTTTTGCAACATAACTAGAGAAGAAAAGTTACAGATAAAAACTTTGCAACAAGGAAAACGCAAATCTGGACATGACTACTTCAGTCTCCAGACAGCAATCTCTCTAGATGAAAGCGTGTCACAGAGATAGATGGGAAATAACCAGGACATGCTTTCAGAGAACTTCTGCTCCCTCTTGGGATTTATTTCTACAGGCAACAAGAAAAGTAAATTTGCTTCACAACTGACTTTCCAAGTTTCTAGTTGCTCCCCAGTGTTTTTACATAAATGCCTTTACCGCAACTTCACGATGTGCTGGCCATAAATAGTACACGATTGAAAACATGCAAGAGCAGCGAAAATTAAATTCAGACCACTTACAGTTGTCTCCGAGGAAATGCCAACACTTCAGAAAACCAGCGCGTGTCCTGCCTTGAACACATAGGAGGGAAGATTCCGGAGCCCCAAACTCCACACAGCAGCTTCCAATCCTGGGTGTGCATTGTGTGGACACAAATAATCCATGACCAATCTATCAGTGAACATTGGGGTGAGTTTATTCTGAGCCCGATCAGAGGACTAGCTTAGCCCAGGGCCTTCCTTCCCCATATAAGGAAAGGCACCAAAGAAGTGGGGTGTACAGAGTGGTTATATACTGTCAAAGAGCATGTATCACATATGATAGGAATGTGCCTTGTATAGTAGTCACGAGACTGCTCTGTCGGCACAGCAACTGACGGACATAGCAGGAAGCAAGTCTATTGTCTTGAGCTGGGTGGTCACAGGTGAGCTGGGTGGTCACGGGTGGGTGCAGCAATCAATTCCTAGCCTAAGGAGAGATGCTTATCCTTAAGGAAATGCATATATGGGGGAAGTTGCACCTTTATCTTAAGGCCATTTGTTCTTGTCTTTGGGACAGAGCAAATGCTTAAAGCAGATGTACAATGCATGCTCAATGGCCACGTCAGGCCCTTTTGGTAAGACAAGGTCAGGTCAAATTAGGTTTACACCAAATGGCTTCCTCTTATACAGTATATCCTATTGCTTGCCATTTGTTTATCAGTTGGAATCCCCTGGAGAACTTGAAGATGAGGCAGCCAGTGACCCACCTCCAGAATCTGGGTTAGCTGATCTGGAGTGCCCCTGCCGTTGGGATGCTGTCTAAGCACCCGGGTGATTCTAATCTGCAGACAGGATACGGACCACCACTCTAAGCCCAAAATGGATTTGAACCAAAGCAAAACGTCTTAGGTTCTTAATTTCTCTATCGCATGTTAATTTTTACTTAGAAAACAAGCTTTTAAAGGTTTAACTCACTGAAATCACTGCAATGATAATAAAACATCCCTCATTTCAGATTTTGTGCCAACAGCCATGTTAAACGAATCAGAAACATTCACCTGAGTTCTTACCCAGTAAGGACCCGCGTGGAAAGACAGCCCAGACTCCCTAGAACGAACTGCAGCTCCTCAGAGCTTCCTCAGCTGCATTGATGAGTGGGGGACTCTCTTTATTCGTCCTACTTTCAACATTCCTCTTTACTAAGAGCCTGCCCCCAACTTCTACTGGCACTCGGTAACAGAGATGGGAAGCAGCGGTGCACGGGGAAATGTTCCATGAGCAGCTCTCTGGGGGAGGATAGGGAAGGTGGAGGACTCACTGACTGGTAGCATTTGCCGATTTCCGTTTGTGTACACTTCACCATGGCTGATTTCAAGCTAGCAACTGGCTTGCAAAATTTTGGAAAATTTAACGATCTCCTGAGCCACTATGAACCAGTTCCAGGCCTCCACTGTGAAATTATTAACTTGTTTGTGTATCAGAGTCCTGGATTGGTAAGAAGTGAGAACGAGTTACATCTGCCATATTACTTGACATGTCTCCCTACAAAGATCAATTTGAAAATTTTGATTTATAGTGGATTTGAGAAACTTTCCCCAGATGGGGATATTCTTGAACTATGTCTTATCTACGATTGGGGTTCAGGAATATACAGGTATGTTTGTGGAACTCAGAAAGAAAGGGGTAAAAGAAATAAGGTTTTAGTGATGTTAAAAGAGAAGCCATCAGAAGGAAAGGATTCTATGCTAAGCTGGATGCAGCAATAAACCCTAAGAGTCAGAGAGGAGCTGATATCGTTAGCTAAGTTCAGAACGACAGTGGATATGGAAAGTCATTAGATCCAGCTAATTTGTGCCAGGGGAAAGAAAGAATCATGTCAGCAAGTCAGATGGTTTACATCACTAAACTCAGGACTGAGTACACTGCAGGCTCCACTCACCATGTGAGTCCTTGCTTTTGAGAGAGGTACTGAGAAAATAGTTGATTATCGGAATGGTCATCTGGAAACAGCTGAGAGAAGGTGGAGAAGTCTTGAGTAGAGACTAGAGTTCCAGAGTAAGTAGTTGGAGATTGAGGGCTATCAGGATCCTGGTTTAACCATAATATGTGAATATTAGACACCTGGGATCAAAGGTATTTAATTCCTCCTCTCCCTCCTGCTCATCTAGGCGGAACAGCACAGTCTAAGGTACACCCAGAATCTGACTGAGATCCCAACCTCACCACTGAATGACCAGGCAACCTTGTGACATTTCTGTGTGTCAGTTTTCTCCTCTGTAAATGGAGACAGTGATAGTGCCCACTTAGCTTAGGGTTATTACAAGAAATATATGAAAAAAAATACATGCAAAACATTCAGCATAATGCCTGCAGGAAACATGCCACTGCTTTGGCTGGGGACAGTGAGAAAATATGGACAAACGATAGTGCAGTGAGGTACAAGTACTACCCACACTTGAGGGAAAAATGTGGGTCAAAATTGGAACAGTTATTTGAGCAATAAAGTGCCCTCTGATTACAAATTTCTGCAACAGGTTCAAATCCGTTTCTTTAGTTCCAATCTCTCCCCCCGGGCATTGCATTTCTCCATCCAGGATGTGAGCAAAGGTCAAGCAATGTAGCTTGAACAGCCGGCTGTTTTCTGTTCTGCCCAGAGCATAGCTCTCTGTTCATCACTCTCATTCAGGCCTCGGGAGCTGTGCTCCAGCCCACCTATGTGGTTAGTCTGTCAGCAGCCAGCTGCTTTCCTCTGCTTCCATCTGGCCACCCTCCTCATTATTATTGATTCTCAGAAATGACAACATATATTCTTCCCCAAATATATGTGGAGGAAACATAAGGTCCTGGATATTTTATAAGCGCATGGTGAAAAGAAAGCATTATGTGGCCAAGCAAATTTTGGGGAATTTCTAGGCTAAGGCAAGTTTAATATCAGAGCCTTTGATATTCTAATGCATATTAGGAATCTTCAAGAGGGAAATGCAACATGCGACACTTGCAAATACAGTCTTAGAAATGTAGAGTGCCCCTTGCTCACCCGCACCGTTTTCATTAGCTTTCGTTATTTTCTGAAAGTGATAGCTTCCACTCACTTGCCCTTCTCCTCACTTGCTGGTCCTGTAAAGCAGATCCACTAACAAAAGTGTTCCATTAATAGCTGCAAGGTTAGTTCTTGCCCAATAACTTATGAAATACAACTGCAAGAATCTGCTACAAAACCCTTAGAACAGGTCTCTGTCTGGGGCGGAACCAGTGATTCAGCTTCCACTCCAACAGAAAACTCTCATGAAGCAAGAGGCAGACCTTTCCAAGCATTTCTGAAATTCGTGGATAGCCGGTTAATTGGACAATAAACTCTTGGGATAGTTGAAATAATGAACAGCACTTTTTATCTGGATTAGCACATAAATCATTACATTGAAGACGACATAAACTGACGATGCAGAATGAAGAAATGATAACACGTGATAAAGGCTAGCTGGAGAGCGCCTACCTGGCTGGACGTTCGTCCGCTGGAAAACACAGTTCCAGTCCCAACTGCACACTCATTTTTCATTGGGCAAGTTTTCATCCATTTTTCCTCTCTCTTATCATCATTTGCTTTTTTAAAGACAGGCTGGAATAGTTCCAGTTGAACTTTATTCCATTTTGAATGGCCCAATTTTACTCTTATACCGCTGTATTATGGATGATATGGTGCTCTTTCATCTGTTGAATCCTCTCATTTGACCTTTTGCACCACGTTGTCCACGCTTAATTGGAATAGAAGGTGCATCTCTCCAACCCTGAAGGGTGAGACTACTGGAACTTCTTTCAGCTGAAAGTGTTCTTTCCCTCTGTTTAGAAAAGGCAAAGAGTGATGCAAATATTAAGCGACTCTGTCCTCTCAGCTATAGTCTTATCAGATAATGCCTTACTTAACTGCACTGGTGAATACCAGTTAATACCAGTTATGCATACTATTATGTTAACCTCCTTGGGGAGAAATTACTTTGCTAGAAATATCAAATATTTCAGGAAAGATGTGGATGATGGTTGGATTTTCTCATTTTGGAAGTGCCAGCATTGTGCTATTATTTAGGAATAAAGAAGCCTGAAAAAAATGTTCTCTCTGATCTTATACAAATTATTGCCTTTACTACTCGGTTAAGGACCTGCTAATGTAATGTTTGGTTAAAGGGCTGTGGGTACCTGAGAGGAGATGTAGCACATCCACACTAAATAGTAGGTACCATTCTAATAAAATGAACGTGCTGTAGGCTGTCTCTACTGGTTGCATTCAAGAAAGCCATAAAGGAAAGCAAACGTGGATTAGAATGGTTGCAAGGTAAAGTTTACACAGTAAGCTGCTACTAATGTAATGTGTTTTAAGAGCTTGCTAACAGATGGGGAAGAGAAGAAGTATAGGTGAAAGTGAGATTGACAATGAAGGCAAAGATAGCATCCTTGCTTTATTATGCACAGGAAGCTAGGAATCAAAAGAAACCGTGGATTCCTGATTCAAAAATTCAGTTTATTTAAATGACAATTGTACTGCTAAAGAGTCCAGGGAAGATAAGGGACCGAACCTGTCTTCATGAAAAACGAATGAGGAGAAATTAGACACTGAATATAAATCTATAGGTAAAGCTTGTATATACCTTTTAATGTGATATTAAAATATAGGGGTTTTTTTCTTGTTTTGATGTCATTTAAAACAATAGTTTAATTTTTCACTAAAGACTGCAAAGAACTACATTTTCATTTAATTAACCTGCAGTCCAGTAAATCAACATTGGAACAGGATATTGCAAACAATAAACTGAAACTAAAATGTGCTAAATGCGAAATAATTATGCCTGCTGTTTTCAGAGACGCTCTTTGAAAAGGCTGGATTAAACAGCATCTACTGCTCCGCGTCAGTCGCCTCCCTGTCTTTCCCGTGCCTAGCAACAATGTAACACAGAAATCCTTCGCTCCTCTGGAACACATAGTGCCTTAATAGTTGTAGCCTATCTTTATGATCTGCAGTGTGATTGTTAAAATGATTGTGCAAATGCTTTGCTTTAGTGCAGATGGAAGGGGCAGACATTAATTGAACATTCGATGTAAGTGTCAGCCAGAATAACGACTGTGCTAGGAGGGATGGCAAGAGTCACCAGACCAGTGTGGACAAAACAAAATGTGTGAGTGAGTCACTGGCTGGGTGGCGTGAAATGTCAACCTCCTCAGCAGGGTTCAGTAGAAAATGAAAATAACTGGAAGGAAAAAATATACGCTGTGCTGAAAAGACAGGCTTCTCTACATGTGCTGAGTATTAACAATGAGGCATCTCAGGAACACTAACAAGGAGCACAGGTGCCACGTATATTTCTACACTGACCCGGCACCAAACCATCCTGCGTGGATTGCAATTTAACACTTTCGATGACCACCGTTCTGCTGGGCATCCTACAGGTTCACGGAAAACACATTATTAACTACTATTTATCACTCTGCTCCTTTAGCCTCCCTTCATAAAACCCCAAAGGTTCACTCTAATATTCAAGTGTTCTAAAAGAAGCTAATCACTTAAAATTATTAATTGTTAACTAATAAAATTGTTTATTACCCCATAGAGTTTGTTATATAACTATTACTCACATAGTTTGTGTTTGTGTGGGGTGTGGTTGTTGTTATGTTGATGGAAAAACTCTACTGTAAGCAAAGTGAGAAGAATGTTTCTCTGTGCACCTACTCAGTAATAGATATAATAAAGGATGATTGATGTGTATCAGACTTACATTTACTTTTCATGTTTTTTTTTTTCATTTGTAGGAGAAAAAATACTCTTTTTATCTCCTAGATAGTAAAACTAAGATCCTACATCTTTAATCTGTCAAAAGTCTGATTTATATTTCCCACAATGCATTCTTACTTCCTAAAGGTATATGTTTAAAAACACATGAATAGCTCTTTTAAAGGACCCCGCAAAGACACAGTGTTCTCTGTCCATTCTGTCAGGTGCCAAACTCCTCAGCTCTAATGTAACGTGGATTTTGTCTTTCTTCACCGTGGGCAGTCTTCACTGTAGTAACAGAAAAACCACCTGCTTGTAGACACTTACGAATCAGCTTCTTGGTGTGTCAGAACCCACAGCTCGCGTCCACTTTTGTATTTTGCACTGTATTTTGCACTTGCTGTTCACCATGTAAACACACACAGATAATGTGAAGCGATGGGAGTGGGAAATTCACTTTATTGTTCTGAAGTCTCATCACCTTTAACATTCCTGGGTGTTGTGTTCCTCAGAGTTGAACACTGAAAATACATCCGCAGAAAACAAGTCGGAAGGAAGGGAGGAGAGAAGGTGTGAGGAGAGGAAGAGATAAGGAGAAGGAGGGTGAAAATTACACTGAATAGAGACCAAAGTCATTGTTCACCCCATTATGAATCTTGGTAACCATTTGGACTCTGATATATAAGGAAGGACAGGAAACTTTAAAAGCAAACTCTTGAGGGGCTGGCCCCGTGGCCGAGTGGTTGGGTTCGCGCGCTCCGCTGCAGGCGGCCCAGTGTTTCGTTGGTTCGGATCCTGGGCGCGGACATGGCGCTGCTCATCGAGCCACGCTGGGGCGGCGTCCCACATGCCACAGCTAGGGGAATCCACAACGAAGAATATACAACTATGTACCGGGGGGTGTTGGGGAGAAAAAGGAAATAATAAAATCTTTAAAAAAAAAAAAAAAAAGCAAACTCTTGACACATAATATTAAAGTTAAAACATGTCAAGTGGAAATTCAGGTACCCAACTAAGGAGATGTTATTGAACAAATAACCATGCCCAGGTCCAAATTTACCCTTGTCTGCATATTTTATGTCCATTTATATGGGAAATAGCTTAATTTCCATCTCAGCTGCCCATGGTCACTCAGCTAATAAGGGACTCAAAACTGAACTGAGGGGCTAGCCAGCCCCGTGGCCGAGTGGTTAAGTTTGTGCGCTCCGCTTCAGCGGCCCAGGGTTTTGCAGGGGATCCTGGGCACGGACACGGGACCTCTCATCAAGCCATGCTGAGGCGGCGTCGCACATGCCACAACTAGAAGGACCCACAAGTAAAATATACAACTATGTATTGGGGAGATTTGGGGAGAAGAAGAAGAAAGAAAAAGAAAAAGAAGATTGGCCACAGTTGTTAGCTCAGATGGCAATCTTTAAAAAAAAAAAACTGAACAGAGCCAGAACTATGATCACTGTTGAAGCTGGCTGATGGGTACATGGGAATTTGCTACACAATTCTCTACACTTTACTGTCTGTTTAAAATTTTCCATACAATTAGTTTAAATGCCAAGTCCATACATTTTTTTATTTCACACAGTTTTCCACACTTTCACCCTTAATTGGGATTTGGATGGGAGATAGGACAGGGAGAATATTGCAATTACTATTATTAAAAATGGAATATCATGATCAAAAGAGAAGTGGAATATAGCATAGGGTTTCAGAGAAAGAAGAGGCATGCTGAGATGGAAGGATCAGGAAAATTGTGAGCGGGAACTGGCATTTGGGATGGGACTTGAAAAATGGCTGGCGACAGTTTGGAGGTTGTTTGAAGGACGGGGGTGGGAAATGAGCAAAGGCAGAGAAGCGGAAAAATTCTGTGTGAGTTCAAGGAAGAGAGGTTAACCAGGATGGCTGGAGTGTAAAGGACAATGAGAGAAGCGCTGAAAAGCAGGGGCACATCGTTAGAAATCAAGCTTGAGGACCAAGGGTGGGAAAGAGGAGGAATAAGGACAAGACATAACCAGTTATTTAAAAAAAAGACTCTTTTTTGAAGAATGAAATAGCTCCATAAAACTGGATAAGTTATAAGGGACAGCTTGATGGACTATTGCCATGTGCATAATGTAACTGCCACCAGATTAAAGAATATAACAGGACCACCCCCCCTTCCAGAAGCCTTTCTTGTGCCTCCTCTCAATTCTCACCTCTCCCACTTCTCAGCACCATCAGTTACTGCTGCCTTTTTTGAACTTTCTGGGAAAGTCATATTCTTTTGTATAAGTCTCCTTTCACTAATCATCGTGTTTGTGAGTTTCATCTGTGTTGTTTCCCCTGGCTATAATTGCTTCATTTTTATTGATGTTTAGTATTCCATTGTATGAAAATATGCAATTTATTTACTTCACTATTGATGAACATTTGGGTTTTTCAAATGTGGGCCTATTACAAATAATGCTGATATGAACAATTTTTACATAACTTTTGGTGCATATTTGCCCATATTTCTGTTGGATATGCATCTAGCAGTAAAGCTTCTGTGTCATAGGGTGTGCACATGTTCAATGTTATTGGATAATGGCAAACAGTTTTTCAAAGTGGTTGTAAAAAGTTGTACTCTGATTAACAGTATATTAGAGTTCTCATTGTTCGATATCTTTACCAACATTTAACGTAGCTGTTAATTTTTAATTTTTGTTATTCTGGTGGGTATTAGAAGTTTTTCCTTGTGGTTTTAATTGTCAATGACATTGGGCATATTTTAATATTTTCATTTGTCATTAGATATCCTATTTTATGGAGCGCCCATTTCAGACTTGTGCTGTTTTATACTGATTTGTCCATCTTTTACTTACTGACTGGTAAGAATTATTATATCATTGTGAGACATACTGTTTATTAAGTATGTTTATTACAGACATCTCAGTCTGCTCTGTGACTTATCTCTTTATCCCTTAAATAGCATCTTTTAATGAATAGAAAGATCTTTACTAAATACCTACAATCTTTTTCCATTATAATTAAGACTTTTTGTATTCTGTTAAAGAAATGATTCTTTACCCAAATGTCATGAAGATATTCTCTTGTATTACTTACAGAAGTGTTTTCGTATTTGCCTCTCACTTTTAGATCTATAGTCTGCTTGGAATTTGATTTTTGTGTATGTAAACTCCCCCTCAAAAGTAAAAAGATTGAACAAATATTGAACTTTAGTAATGGTATGCATGCTGGAGTACTTAGGAAAAAGTACTGGTGTCTGCAATTTACTTTGAAATGTATCTGAAAAGATAGATTGACAAAAGATGGAGGGATAGGTAGTCAGGTGTACATAAGAGAAAAATATTCATGATGTATGCATCTGACAAAGGACTATTATCCAGAAAGAATTTTTACAACTTAATAATAAGAAGACAAGTAACTCAATTTAAAAAATGGCCAAATGATTCTAAGAAATACTTAACAAACTAAGATGCCGCAGTGGCTAACAAGGGCCAAAAATGTATTTAGTGTCAGTGATCACTTGGGAAACAAAAAAGTAAAACCACCACATTCTCACTAGAATGACTAAAATTTTAAAAACTGACAAAATCAAGTGTTGGTGAAGGTGTGTAACAACCAGAATTCTCGTGTTGCTGATGGGAATGTAAAACCACTTTGTTTCACACTTAGGAAAGCAGTTTGGCAGCTTCCTATAAAATTAAACATGTATTTACCATATGATACAGCAACCCCACTCCTAGACATTCCCCAAGAGAAATGGAAATATATGCATACAAAAGCATTTGAATATGAAAGAGGAGAGTGCCAGGTGGCTAAGGGAATATGCACGTATTGGGTGAGGAGAGAGCACAGTGAGTGTGTTTTTAGGAAGTATGGGCAAAACTGCACACTGGAGCTAGCATCATCAGACAGCAGAGTCGTTGCTACGGTGATGCCGGAGGACAGAAAGCAGATCCGTTCTCCCTCCGCCAACCTTCAGTCTCCGTCTGGCGCTCCCTACTTCAGAGTCTAGCAGACAGCCACTGAGAAGGAAGACACAGGTTGTCACGGTCCCATCCCCACATCACAAGACTCCGTCTGAAGGATGGGTTTGGCAGTGAGATACAACCACATAACAACAGCAGGGGCCACCCCTCTGACCACTCAGTGTCCCTGCGCGCCCTTCTACACATATGTAAACAACTGTTCAATAACAAAACGACTCATTTTGACCTGACAAAATGCAACGATCCTGCATACGAAGACACTCCCGCCCGCTCCCCAAAGTGCAGACACGTCAAGTCCTAACAGCCACTGCGTCCATGTCCTGAAGTCACGGTATCTGTCTCTGGGTGCTGTTACTTTCCCCTCAAATTTAGTCACAGTTCTTTTTGCATATTCTGTTACCTAACAGCTAGATTTTAAAGCTAACCACCTTTAATAATCTTATCTAAAATAGTCACAGGTGAGAGAGACAAAAAAGAAAACAGTTAATACATACAAACATGCACACACAGAGTCAAGACCTCAGGTGGCAGATGTTCACACCTGGGTAGACTGGCCCACATCTTCATGCCTGAAGGGTCTAAAGGGTCTGAATCAGTGATTCTCCATTTCTTCTGTTCTGTAACGGTCCTTTGCAGTGGAGATAGAAATACTAGGAGCATCCCACAGAACCCTCTGGGATCCAGACCTGGTCTCCCCATTGTGTAGATGCATACCCACGAGTGCTGGTCACACGAGTGTGTTCACTTCCTAAAATTAATGGTGCCACACACTTATGATATGTGTGTGTGCACGTGTTTGTGTACGTACATTAGATTTCAAAGAAAAGGTATTATAATATTCACGTAAGAGCACTGTAGACATGGAAGAAATACAGCAAAAGTTAAATTGGTGAGATATATGTATACACACACACACACACATTACAAAATGTATATATGTATGTATATGCACAAATACGTGGGATAAATGGAAGCAAAGAGTATCCATAACACTAAGATAACACTAAGACTTCTGGCTTCAGTGATTTGATAAGTTAAATGAGACAGAGAATATAGCAGGAAGAGTAGATGACAAAGAAGTAGAATGCATTTGTTTTAGGACATGCTAAATTGGAAGTGGCTATGAGATTTGCAAGTAGAAACAGCTGGCGTCCTAAGGTCTGCTAGTACCTGGAAGCCTGAAGATTAGCGGGCAGATCGGGGCTGAAGATCCAGATCGCAGATTCTTGAGTTTATAGCTGGCAATTGAAACTGTCCAGAAGAGCAGTGGAGGTGGACGAGCAGAGTGGTGGGCGGAATTCTAAGATGTCCAACGACTCTCCCATTGGACGCAGCCAAGCCTATGCATACGATGAGATGCCGCTCTGGTGGTTGTTATACAGCACAAGGATTCCACAGTTGCAGTTAAGATCTCAAGTTAACTGATTTTAAAGTAGGGAGATTATTCTAACACGACATAACCTAAAAATCATCTGGGCTCTTCCTGGTGCACGATATTTAAAGTTTGAGAGGAATCCAATGGAAAAGAAATTCTCTGTTCCCAGCTTTGCGGCAGAAGTGGCCAAGGAATGCTGGCGACATCGGGGAGCTGAGAGCGACCCCGGCTGAGAGCCGGCAGGGAAACAGGCACCTCCACCCATGACCACAGGGACTGAAATGGCCACGACCTGAATGAGCCTGGGGGCAGATTCTTCCCCAGAACCTGCAGAAAAGAACACAGCCCAGCCAGCTCCAGATTTCAACCTGTGAGAACCAGAGAGAGGACCCAGCTAAACCACGCCTGGACTTCTGACCCACAAAACTGTGAGATAAGAAACGAATAAATGGGAGTTGTTTTAAACCAACTTCGTGGTCATCGACTAGGTAGGAGGAGAAAACTAAGACAAGTAGCAAATGCAGAGGCTCAAAGGGTTAGTAGAATGAATCCCACAAAGAAACCAAAAAAGAACAGACAGAGCAGTTGACAAAGTTAGAGAAGAAGTGAATTTCAAGGAGAAGGCTTCCAACAGTCTGAATTGCAACAGAGAAGGCCACAAGGCAGTGTCTAATGAAGTGATATAATTGAGTTCGACGACAGGTTGGTCACTAAGAAGTGGTCTGTGTGGCTAGGGTAGAGGGAGCCCAACTCGCAGCAACTTGAGGAAAAACTGGAAAACGGAGGGGGAAGGTGAGTACAGATTTTTCTTTCAGGAAGAGTGTTTGAACAGAAGAGAGAGAGAAACAGGAAAGAAAACAATCAAGGAAAGACTTCCAGCTGGGAGAGAAGGGCAAAGTGGGAGGAGAAGGGGAAGCTGCAGGTACGACAGCAGAGAGGAGAAACATGGATGGAGTGAGGTTTTTGAGGAGATGAGAGAAAATGATATGGAGCAAAATGAGATGGAGCAGTTGACCTCCAGGGGAAGAAGGACAGTTCACCACCTGATATTTATGGGGCAGTGGCAAGGGCGAGACAGAACAAATTTTGAAAGGGTGAAAGGGGCATTGGAGGAAGTGAGTCCCTCAGGCCTGGGCCAGTGGAAGTACCACCTGGGCCTCTGCCTGTCCAGGCTTCAGCATGCCTTTCCCAAATTTTCCAAGTCCTCCTCTAATACTTAGAATTGGTCAGGGACAGCACTGCCATCAGCAGGGCATCCCAGGTTGGGACCATGTTCCTCACTATTCCTGGTCAACGGAAGTACCTTCCTCAAAATTGTCTAAATCCCCTTGGATGCCTGGGACTGGGAATGGCAGTGCCATCTAAGAGGATGTGGGCCCTGTGTCCTATTTCTCCCCTTCGGGACACTCTCTGACTCTGTTCCTTGCATAGGGTTCACCAAAAGCCCCAAAAACTTTGGAACTTATGCCTCTGGGGTTGCCCTGGTCTCTGTCACTAGTCCCAGTTCAGGAAGGTGGCTGGGTGAGTAGATTGCTCTGGCTGGCTGGCATAGTATTTTTTTTTCAGACGACTGTGTGAGAATGGGCTGCCAGAATGGCACTGGCATAGTGATTTTCGTTGACACTCACATCAGACACAGGACAAGTTCAGGGCTCTGGACTACTCATGGGGATGATCGACACGTGAGCTTGAACCATGGACCCATCCATGTTCTTCTTGTGGTTTCACCTGTAGTCTTTGGCAACCAAGGGCTCTGGGGTTGGCAGCACAGATCCTTTACCTTCTGTGCCTTCCCCCAATGGCACTTGGAGCAGTCAACCCACCCTTTGCACAGGCTCCGTGCCGTGCTTCAGGCAGTCCTTGGGAGATGGCTGGACCTGTCTCCTCTAAAGGCTCCCAGGACCGTTGCTCATAACGCAAAAGGGTACATCCAATCAATGCCTCTCTTGCTTCTCATTGACATGGTGATGCTGTGCCCTCCTTGGTTGGTCTTAAGTTGTATTGGAAGAGGGATGGATAGTCCCTATGTGAAATGGACTTCTCCATTTGCTTTACTCAAGAGTTATTCACTTATTCTCCTTACTTGTGGTGATATGTGGAAGATAGGGATGTGTCAACACAGGAGATCACATTCTTGGAATGCATTGAATATAACCTGAAGAGTTCAAGAAAAGACATGCTTGGAAGATGTCTTGTTTTATTTTCATGTTATAAGATTCTGAACAGTAAATTTAACATAACCAGAAAACTAATTATGGTAAGATTTGGATTTGTGGTCATCGTCAACAAAGCACAGAAATAACCTTCAAGAAAGTCATCAGAAGCTTGTATTCATGGGTGGCACAGTGGATGATGTAGCATCATGAGTAATCGTGTAACCAGAATTAAATAAACGGTATCCAGGAACTGCAGAGGCAAGAAGATATCTATTGTTTTAAGATCAATATTGTGAGTAATAACAGTACTGCTACCTTTTACTAATGGTGGTAGATATGAAATTAACCAGAAATGGCTCATCTAATAATAAAGAATATGAAGCCATGGTTCCTGGACCTGAACAGGAAGAGATGGTGCCAGACAGTATGAAGAATCTTCTCATGAACTGATTGGACAATAAGCAAATACACAGATGCCTCTTCTCTGCCCACTATTCTAAATCTTCATCAATCATCACTAACCCTCACATGGCTCCATTAATTTTGTAACACTTTAAAAAAAATCAAACTGTTTCTACCTATAGAGATCCTGCAAAAAATTATTTTCCCTGGGCCCTATGTACCCTATAGGCAGCCCTGAGTAGAGATAACTCACATTTGCTCATCTTAGGTTTATCTATAAGGTAAAAGTTAAGGTCACCTGCACAAGTGAAAAGGGTAAAGTTTTTGTAGAGTCTTGAGAAGAGTTGTAAAGATTTAACACAGTCTTTAATGGCAACGAGAGTCACAGCTGTTTGCAGCCACATAAAATGAGTCGTGACCGGTTTAAAGGACTGGGTTACCTGTGGAGACCATGAATTTGCATTGAGTAGTCTATATATTTGAGGAATTTTACTCTAGCAATTCTCACAGCTCAGATATAACAGGAAGACAATGAGATTAATTCTAGGTTGAGGACTTACGAGAGAGATGTAGCAGCATGATGAAGATCCCATGGAATTAAGAGAGGTTCAGGTGATCAACCATGGGTTCCAGGATGAACAGTGAGGCAAGGTAAGAGAGAAGTGAAACAGCAGTTCTTGGAGACAAAATCCAGAGCAGAACACAGGGAGTGGGTTTCTGGGCAATGGGAAAGTAAAACATGGAGAAGAGCCAGGGGCCAGCATCTTCTAGGACTATGACAAGAAATTAGGAGTTTAAGGATGCGTATTCAGGTGTTGTAAACCTCACAGGGGGAAGGTTTTTGCCACAGAAGTCGATTGATAATGGTGTTTTAGTTTTCTATTGATGATATAACAAATCACAGAAACTTAGAATCTTAATCCAACACAAACTTACTATCTTACATTTCTTGAGGTGAGAAATTTGAAATCAGTTCCACTGGGCTAAAATCAAGATGTTGGCAGGCCTGCAATCCTTCTTGAAGATCTAGGGAATAATCTGGTCTCTTGCTTCTTCCAGTTTATAGAAGCCACCTTCCTGTCTTGACTCACGGCCCCATCCTCCATTTCAAAGCCAGAAGCACAGCATCTTCTCTCCTCTCTGACGTCTACTTCCTTCCTTGTAACTTCTTTCTCTCTGACTCTTATCTTCCTGCTCCCTCATAAGAACCCTTGTGATATATTAGACCCACATAGATAATCTGCGATAATCCCCCCAGCTCAAGATCCATGATTTAACACCTGTTCAAAGTCTCTTTTATCATGTAAGGTAACACATTCGCAGAGGCTGGGTATTAGGATGTGGACGTTTGTGAGGGGTGGGGTGGGGAGGGCATCATTCAACCTGCCACTTCGTGAATCTAGTGGATAAATACTTCTATCTGGAGAGCTCCAGACGCATTTGTATTCACAAGGAAGGGTACGGCTTAGCTAGGGCAACAAAAATTAAAATTGTATTGGGGGAAAAATGTTGAGCAACTAGGGTACTTTGTTTAGTGTGGAATAAGGGTTCCAGAAGCTAGAACTGGAAGGTTCAGTAGAGAAAGGAGTAAGTAATGAGAAGGTGGATTAAGCAAGAGCCTCACGAGGTTGAGGGCGTGGCAGAGAACAGAACAGAAGACAGGAGAGGAATCCTAATTAAACGGTGACCATGAGCGGCAGTAATACAGAACTACTCAGGCTTAAGGCTGCAACAGAGGGATCCCTGGTGTCAAGGCTGAACCCCATCACAGTACAGAGTTCCAGGAGATTCAGCGTGAGAAGTCCCTGATGGCAGCTTCCTGTTAAAGTGACTGGGCTTTATCGTATTTATTTAAATCAATAAAATAAAACTGCAATGCCTCGGAAGGATTCGTGTGATTTTTTTCTCATGTTTGCGTTGTTTTCACATTTATGAGAAAGGACATTCCATTTCATGGCAAGCTTTACAAAATTGAAACATTGAAAGCTCCCATTTTCTTAAAAATGTATAAATTTAGAATCAATTCAGAAACTCTGAAAACTTCCATTATAGTGGAAGGAAAATTGTCTGTATTTCATATGTTGCATGATATAGTTATTCCATAGGCCCAAGCTGAATAGAATGAGAAAGTCAATATCAATTATGTCAACCTTAAATGGTACTTTCTCAAGAAAGTCCAAAAAAAGAAAACCCTTTTGTATAAATATCCTAGAAAAATCTTGGGTATTCTGGTTCCTAACCAAATACTGCCCATAATTTGCAAGCTATTCCAGTGAAGTTTAAGCATTCTTCTTCTTCTTTATGTTTCCACACTCTCAAAATTGAATTTCTTCAGACAAATGGATCCTGGGTGTAACTACTGAGGAGGTGATGTTGGTTATTATTGGGAGTGGAAGAGCAAAGACTCCATGAGGCATCCTTCTTTCCCTTCTCACTTCTGGTCAAGGGCAATTTTTCAACCTTTTCCTTTGATTTTCATCCAAAATGGTACAGGGCCATTTGTTGTGTGAACCTACCTAATATAATGCTGGTTTTAAGCTTCTAGTCTCTTAGGCATTTAAATCAGCTTTTTCTTTTTTGCTGAAAAAGTTAAAACCAAAAGGAGAAAAAGGAGAGAGAATTCTAGAAGTGCTTGGAGGAGCCCTGAGACAGGATGTCATATCTGGTCTCCTGCTCTCTTCTGCTGCCCTGTGACCCACCTGTGAGAAGCACTTCCCACACCTGGGGTCAATTTCATCTCCTCTAGTAGCAAAATTTGAATGAAACAGCCAATAACTGAGTCTGACTGGTTCAATAAGAGCCCCTTCAGCGTCGTCAGACCATCAGTAACTTCTCTTCCCAAAATACATAAGAGATGGATTGGTATTTTCACTTTCATTTCAACCCAAAAAAGTGATACATACAATATGAATGTGAGGAGTTTGTCTTTTTCTTTATGACTCTTCCTCTGCAGACTTCTTTTCTCCATGTGTGCCTTGTAGCTGGACGTCAGAAACTGTTCACACAAGGCATACAAAGCTATAAGTAAACTATAAATGTTGGGTGAATATATTTTTTCCAACTATAAGGAGACCCGTGAGTCCTTCACCCACAACCGACAGGAAGATAGTTAAAAACCTGGGGTCCGGAGAGAAAGTATTGGTCAATGAGATGATTTACTATTTCACAGAACATAACAGAAATGAAAATGAGAGTTTTCTTTGTTTTGGAATGAGTTTTATCACCTTAATGTGATAATACTCATTATCTTATGCTCTGATTGGCAATGATATATTTTAATTAATTAAGAAAAGGAAAACAAATTAGTACTTAAATATATATTTTTCTTGGGGCCAGCCCAGTGGCACAGTGGTTAAGATCACGTGCTCCACTTTGGCGGCCCAGGGTTCAAGGGTTCAGATCCCGGCCACGGACCTGCACACCGCTCATCAAGCCATGCTGTGTCAGCGTCCCATGTACAAAATAGAGGAAGATTGGCACAAATGTTAGCTTAGGGACAATCTTCCTCATCAAATATATCTATATATTTTTTCTTATGTAAACATCTTTTAGAATAGCATTTTTCAAACTATGGGTCATCAAATTAATTTAGTGTGTCCCAACCAGCATTTTTTAATGAAAATAAAATAGAAGTACTAGACATTTTTAAATAGTGAAAGTGTGTCTTGTTTCTTGACATTTTGTTTCAGTTGCGTAGGTGACTGCACATATATGTGTGTACACAGTTAAGAAATAAAATGTATTTCTTACTGCAGATTGCAGTAAATATTTAAAAAACACTCCTTTCCCACATTGGGGTACCTTGGGAAGTAATTACCACGGCCTGCTCTTTGTACAGGTCAGCCCTGAGGTGGATGGCAGGAGACATGAGGGCCATGGACTGACACTGGATAAATTGGACCAGTCTTGGTAAAATTCTTATTTCAGCATGGGGTGAAAACTGAAGGAACTCCTCAGAGAGGTCCCTGGAATACACCGTGATCAGTACCCATCACGAAATCACTCTGATAAATTTCCTCGTCCTATTGCCAGTCTGTTTTCTCAAGTAACTCTTTCTCAATCTCAAGATCAACCTGTGATGCAAATATTTATCTTAATAAAGAATAATGAGTTTAGTCGAAAATTCACCTTCTCTAATCCTCTTTTCACAAACAAAACATCTTTAGAAAATTTTTATTTTGCATGTCTCTTTGCAATGTGTGCAACAGGCATGAGTTTAGTACAAACCAGAATGTTAAGCTTAAAAACTGGAAATTTGAGTAGATTCTTAAGGATCTGCAGAGATTTTTTCCTTTAAAAAAAGGATTTAAATATTGTTCAGCTGAGTCATTAACAGTAATAAAACTAAGTAAAAGTAATTCAATGTGCTAAATGCCTCACCTTGGCTAATTAGTCAATTCAGAATAATATTACACTGAGAGGACTGACTCAAGGTGTTAATGATTATTTTAATGTAGCAGTTTATGATAATCCCTAAGAACATTACCAGCTGGGCTGAGGCTGAAAGGAAGTGGGACTGTGGAAATCTTGTTGCTTCAGTGAGGACCTACGGCTTCAAACACGATGGGAATAAGGACAGCAGCTCAGCAGGGTCCAACAAGGAGATGTCAGGAGAGAGATACTGTTAGAAACAAAAAGGTTTTTTTAAATTACAGTTTCAAGTTTAACTCCATCTAAAATTTAAATTTAGGCTAAGGAAAACAATGGACATTTCTCATTACATTTAAACCATACCCTTGCTCTCCCAATCTGCTGAACAAACTAACCTCAGACTGGGGCTCAAGCTTCCAAAAGACTTCCTTCTGGATCTGTCACTGGAAATGCTTCTGTAAATTTATCTCCGTGGAGCTTAAGGGAGGAAAAGATGATGACGACGATTCGTCTGTTCTTCTGAGATTGAATTTAAGGGTAAAATACAGCAGAAATTACCATAACAACGTATGTACTTTCCAGAGGCCTTAGTGATTGTCCCTGATGAATTCCACTGCTCAGCACTCAGACCCGCTGGGAACGACGAAGAGAATCATCAGGTGAGGCAGCCATCACACACCAGCGCACCTCTGCTGCCTTCCCGTGGCCTCCCTTGTCTGTGCCCTGTGAGTATACTGGACCTTTCCCCCATCAGCACTTCATCTTCACTTTCTGGAGAGGGTTACAGGTACCACTAGTGCAACAGTCAGACATGCAGCACCTGTCAATCAATCCGTGCCCTTGTTGATATCAAGTATGTGAAAGACTCAGCACTGGGGCTTAAAGGAGGAACAGCAGAGCTAATGATAATGAATACCCATTCCGTCATTACAGCACTAGGCACCACACATCCTGTCCATGAGGAGCAGCAGCGCTAATGATAATGAATACCCATTCCATCATTACAGCACTAGGCACCACACATCCTGTCCATGAGGAGCAGCAGCGCTGATGAGAAGAACTACTCACCGAGTTGTTACCAGGCGCTAGGCACCATGCATTCTTTACGTGCATCCACCACGCTTTGCGTGCATTCGCTCATTCGGTACTAACAACAGCCCAGTATACCACTGACCCAAATTTACACTAACATGATGTAAGAAACTGAGGCACACGTAAGAGCTAATAAGTGGTAAAGTCCAGATTTGAATCCAGCTAGTATGATAATAGAGTCTATAGTCTTAACCGCTGCTCTGCAGTGTCTCACAGCAAAGAAGAGAGAAAAACAACATACCTAATGGTGTATAATTTTGAAGTTATTTTGGCACATAGAAATTTGAACAAAGAATGACCAAACATCCAAAACAAAACCTAGAAAACACACCAAGAAATCTTAGCCTAGGAGCTGAGGAGTTGCAGAGAATCAGTACAATGTCTCGTTTCCCCAACTTTGTGCTGGACGCAATTGTGGCCCGTCCTGAATCCGTGCAACGCACAGTAAGGAAAGAAATGAACATGAAGATGAACCTGTGGAGACAGAGGATCAGATCTACAGAGACTTCAGATGATAGAATCAACCAAACGACAGACGTACATTTAATATATTTAAAGAGATAAAAGAATAACTCTAAGTATGAATTAGGAACAAGAGACTATCAAACACGACAGGACAGATCTGAAAAACAGTCAAATAGAACTTCTATAAGTAAAAATATATTAGGAGGAAACTTGATAAGTAGATTCTAAAATGCGTCCCAAAAAAGCAAACGTCCAAAATTTGCTAAGATACTTCTCAAATCCTTTGAGGGGCCTAGAAAATATCAAGACATATTAAAAAAGAAAAAAAAACTAGTATTTAAAATGTGTGTCATTGTTCCAGAGCTGGACAGACAAATGCAGTTGAACAGAAAGCAGAAACATAGCTCTACTCATGTGTAATACCCGGACATGACAGTGATGAATTGCCCATCAGAGGGGAAACAATGATCTTCAGCTAATGGTGAGGGGACAGTTGATTATTTTGTACCATGCACAAAAATCTGTTCTTGATGGAGTCACAATTTAAATAGGAAAGCCAACATTTTTAAACTTTAATAAAAATTTGAGGAAGAATTTATCACCTTGCAGAAGAGAATGATTTCTTAAATAAGGCACAAGCATTGCAATCATTTTTAAAGTTTGATCAATTTTACTAAATAAAATTGAAATTTCTGTCCATCAAAAAAAATCATAAAGCAAATGAAAAGACAAGCCAAAAACTGGGAGAAGATTTTGCAACACATGCAAAAAAACAAAGGAAGCGTATCCAGAACATAACAGAATGCAAAAGCAGTAAGAAAACCAAAAGAAAAACAAGTGACATACAATCAGGCATTTCACTAAAGGTCAAAAGTCAGATAGACCACTTCTGACAGACTCCTGGGCTGTAACCAGGGGGATAATTTTGACACTACAGCTTCAAACGCTGCTCCAGAAGATCACTTTCGACTGTGGTCGCCCTTCGTTTCCCTGCTTTGACCGTCTGTAATTTTCCTTGGCCTGTCGTCCCTACTGGTCTTTTGGCCTCTCCCTTCCCTTATATTAGTAAGTCTGGTCTGCAATTACTTACCCAAACTTTAGGCTTTGTTTATTTATATAATTAGAGCACTCACCCTTAACCCTGACCCCATAAGGAATGGCTTTTGATCTTACGTATCCTATATCAAGACAAATTTATTGTAAAGATATAAGAAGAAATATAACTGCTTCATGAGATCTCGAATACACCTGTGCCCAAACATTTACAGATTGAAGCACATTTTGTTTTATTATGTTTTTCTCTCTTTTTATTTCTCTTTTATATTCCAGTTATTCCATTACTTTGATTTTTTAAAATTGTGTGTAAGTAAGTTTGTTATAAATCTTATTGCTAGATAATGAACATTTATTATCAAAATCTGTGTGGCTTGTAGACAGGTGGTCATTTCACTATGATTTATTATACCTCTCAGACATGCCATCACATCTGCATGAAATAAGAAAAAGAACCCTTTTCTTCAAACAGTGTGAGTCACGTCTTGATACCTGCTTGCACTGAGGGTCGGTCAGGACCCTGCGGGTGGGGGAGCCCACAAATCGTGCGTAAGACGTAGGACTAGAAGCACACCCCCAAGGAGCACGGGACCCTCCACATCCTGCTCTGTCAGAAGCCTCCCCCCCACATACAGGCGCCCTGCAGGGGGAGGAGGTGCAGTTTCTAGGAGTCCTTGAAGTCCTACCTCTTCTTAGTCCTCCACGGAAACAGCACAAAGAGCAATGCACGAGTTGCTTTCACCACAGCTTTCACTGTGGGAAGTCAGCAGTTCACACATCTGAAGTCCCACCCTGCCAAGATCTTGGCACAGCTTACAGCAGGGTGACGTTGGGGTGACCTAGGAGGAACCCAGAGGCATCACAGCTGAAGGCATGCAGCTGCAGACCCATTCTGTGGGGCGGGCATCTGGTGTGAGAAGAGATGGGGGACAACCTGACAGCCCGGCGAGCCGTGACACCATCAGGGACCTTGATCTGAGACCTGAGGCTCAGAGCAAGAACATTTGCTAGGACTAGAAATAGTTAAGACTTCAGTCCCTAAGTGACAGAAATAAGGATCTTGGAACACAGAGGAAACAAGACAAAGTCACGTTTCCTAGAGCCGAGTCTAAAGAAGAGGCTTAACCACAATAAATATATCAGATTCCTAGCTTCGTGATAGGACCAGAGCAAATGAGGCAGGGAGGTGATAATGTTTAGCAGAACTCGAGAGCATGGTTTGCAATCAAGAAAACACAGAGCATAATCTCATACACATAATCGACTCCACATTTATCAGCTTGTCTGACATTTTGTTATATATGCTTTTCCAGATTATGCTGGGTGGAGTGGTAAATGGAAGTGAAAAGACAATGAAGAAGAAAAATATTTTATTACAAAAGGATCCACAGGGCGAGAAAAACAATCTTTCGTTTTACTGTACGTACTATTCCTGTTTGAGATAGTCACAGTACATTATCAGACTTAAATAAAACTTCCACTGCCCACATTGAATTCGTCTATGTAGCTTTCTTTATCACCAAAGAACATCTGATTTTTTGTTTAATATTATGAAATGTTTTATTTGAGAGAGAGAAGCTTTTTAAATATTTTAAAATATAAAATAAGGGTTGCTTATTTGTTTTTTACAACCTATTAGGAAAGTAACACATCTCATGTTGTAAATATAGATTCAGTTCCGCTTGCAAGTAAGAACTTTGCCTCCTACCAGGAATGTTTCCCAGGTGTTCAGAATCTACTTTGACAGCACAGCTTTGCATAACAGAAAAACAGAACTGCAAGTGGTCTTGAGATCTGAGGTCCAAATTAGCATCTTGTAAAATTTGTCAAATGTTAGACACAAACTCTCTGCAAGATGCATTCAGTCTTGAGAAACTTTTGAATATTCAAGCCATTTTTCTTGGCAGGTAAGAAGGATATGGAATCGGTTGGTTGAACAAGACACTTTTTCTGTAATCAGTGAATTGTACACAAAGTTTTACATGAAGCAAATTAGGAGTCTTCTGTCATTGGTTTGACCCAAACGGCGTTACAAAAACCACTGCTATTGAGGTTGCCCAATACGAAATTTCTTGCTGAGTTCAACTGAGAGTGTACAAAATCAGAGATCTCCCTGGATGTTAAAAAGGATGACTTAAGAGCATATATTTACCATCCACGTTCTTCAGTATTCCTGACCAAGATCTCCATGTAAGGCAGAGCATGTCACATGTGAGGGAGACCGTGATATCACATTTACCGCCTATGCAGACACTTGAGTGCTTATGATCAGTCCCAATCAACTCAATCTTTTTCTTGTTCTCCTCCAGCCTTACTGAGATATTATTGGCATATAGTATATGTAACTTTAGCTGTACAATGTGATGATTTGATACACATATATATTGCAAAATGAGTACCACAATACGGTTAGTTAACACTTCCATGCCATCACTTGTTGTCTATAGAAATGCAACTGATTTTTGGATGTTAATTTTGTATGCTGCAACTTTACTGATTTTGTTGATTAGTTCTAATATTTTTTTTTGAAGAGTCCTTAGGGTTCTTGCTATATAGAATCATTTCATCTGCAAACAGTTTTTGTTTCTTTCTCCAAAAGTAAAGATAGTTCGAACCTTAACTTTGCCCCTCGTTGGCTTCTGGTCTTTGGATATGATCATGATCTGTGTCTCAATTTCACGGTGTGAGAAAAAATTGTTGGAGTAGATGAACTCCGAGGTCCCCAGATGTCCACAGATTTCACAACCGCAGCGTCGTCTGTATTGTTTGACAAGAGCTTTGCTTTCTATTTATAAAGAAAGAGCTCTATTAAAGAATTACAGTGTATTGGGAGGAAGAGTTTGAGGTCAGCCAAAGAGGGTGTGTGATTAGGCTGGAGGCCACAGAGGAGACAAGAGACACAAATTACAACTCTTCTTTATGAATTAACATAACCCTGTGATCTCTCTCTGCAATGTGGCATTTTACGTTAAAGAGCTTTTCAATCTCACCTCTGCCATGGAGACTATAGGAAACAAAACTAAAACAAGTTTTCACAAGAACAGATGTAGGGGCAACAGACGGAAGAAAGAGGCAGGAAGAATCCTAGACGAAGAAATAAAAATTTCCCTTCCAGTGAAAATTATAATGTCATTACAATATATGTAGCCTTCAAACATCCTTAGAGCTTGAAACAAAATGCCACTGAATTCTTTTACCTAATGTGTTGTTACTGAAAGTAGATGGCTTCGGTCAAAAAAATAATGCTTTTCCTTCCACAACCCAGCATTGTGCCTAAAGTAAGCAGTTATGGAAATGTAGCTTCACGAATGGGAGGTGTCTAGCTTGTGTCTCCGGAACGTCAATGCGGCAAGGAAGGAATCGGACCTTTGGGGATTCTTTACATGGACATCCTGAGTCCGTAATTAATATTTTTAAACAAAGACATTTGTGGCGACAATTTCTAAAGCATCTTTGCAGACACACTGTTACTTTCCAATCAGGCGTTTGTCTTAATCCTCAGTAAATTGAAAATGATTCCTTTTGGTTCAGAGGCTCTACATCAGATACGAGAAGAGTGAGAAAACCTGGTGGACCCCCAAAACAGTGCAATTCATTAAATAAATAGTTCACGTGCACATTCTGATCAGTATCAACTGCGAGTTACCTAGAGGCTATAAGGACAGTATCAGCTTCGGTGCTTTCGCACCCTCAGAAGTAAATGCGTTAGTTCTCTTGATGGAGTAAATGGCAATTAAAGGAAGAAATGCTCCATTTACAATATGCCTCCAGTGGGTCGGTCACTGCGTGAAATGCTTTTCCTACGTCGCCATCGATGCCACATGCCTCCTTTTGAGATATGACTGCTCCTATTTGCACGGAAGTCGATGTGTCCAAAGCCACCCTGGGAATGAGCGGAGCAGGTCAAGCTTCTCCAAGCTGGTCAGCATGCATATCTTCTGTGCTGTAAGTATTTGTAGTCACAGTTGTAAGACCCTAGTGGGTCTAATTTATAGAAATCAAAAGCCTATTCATCTTACTAGTAAATTAACTATCTTCATGTGAACTAGTTATTACTCACTGCCTTTTCCTGGCCTAAAAAATGGGGACAAATAGTTTTTTCCTAGTTCATAGGCATGTTCTGATATTCAGTTAATTAATTTTTCTGGCCTGCTTTGAAGGCTTCTTTAGGTATTAATGGAAATTTTATCTTACGACTATGATGGATGTTTTGAGGGCCCTTTTTGCTTCCATGAAGAAGGTTTTTAACTGCTTACAATTGAAGTTCAAGTCCACTGACAGTTCAATGTGCTTGTCTTAGATGTGTCTCCCCCTGAGTTCACATCACTTTGCTCTGGAATTTCATCTGAAGATAAGCAGTGAATTGAGTACTTGACCAAGTGCTAGGCGAGCTCAAAATATAATCATGATAAGTTTAGCCATCAGCCTGCTCTGTCAGAGTTAGTGTGTGTGTCATTGCTGTGCTCATAGGCTCTCCTGATCGTACCCCTCCTTTTCACTGACCTTGAGCGTGTTAATGCTGTGTGAAAGCTGTACACAGGATGACACGCAACACCTATTCTATAATTTTGTTAATCTGGAAATCCCAGTGCACTTCATTCTAATTCTTAACAAAAATCCACTAATTAAATTTAACAATTCAAAAGGGAAAATACATTTGAAAATGTGGCCACTCTAAACCAGGTTATCGCTCATAATGGGCTACTTTATGCCCTTGTAATAAATTAAGCCCTAAATCCTAATAGATTAAGAAAACACAGGCTTATTCCCTGCTCACACTACACGTTCCTTGCAGTTTGCTGGGCGCCTCTACTTCACACGGTCAGGCAGCGACTCAGGCTGAGGGAGGCTCCCCCACTGCATAACTGCACTGTCCTAAACCCAGTGATCTTGGTTATTCTTGCATAGCAAAGAGGAGCTGGGAAATCTTGAGTCTTCTTTGGTTTTCTCACAGCTTCAGCCCCTAAAGTCACACAGGTCACCCAACTAACACTTCACTGGCCAGAAGCAAGCACAAGGTTCTGCCTGCCTGCAAAGATGCCAGGAACGTGTGGACATAAGTGGGATGCTCGTGAGGTTTATTGTTGCCACAAACGGGAACCATTTAAGTCTCCACTGTGTCTAACTAGCCAGCTTTTAAGAGTCCAGTAAAACGACATTTGTTCTTTAGAGTCGCTGCCAGCAGCACAGGTCATTCTTGGATGTGTTCACTAAATTCACTTGTGAACGGCACGTCCTCGTTTCTGCCTTATTTGGGGCACTTAACAGGGCTATCACCTACATCATTTTCCTAAGACACAGCTTGTAATAATCCACATTACACTGTGGGAAACAAGACTTTCAGAGATCAACATCCTAGAGCAACAGAGCTAGTAAGTGGTGAAATCATGATTTTTAAGTGGGCCTCTCAGAAATACAAAAAGTGGAGCCTATTGCTTCTATAGGTTTCATCTCCCCTTTCAAAATTCCTCCTTCCATCTTACCAAATTGGTAAATCCCATTACTGACGATGGTAAAATTATGTCTAAAACATGAACAAAGAGGCTCTGAGTGTGTTCCAGATGAGATCCTTCTTGAGTAATTTATATGTCTTGTGGTTGCCACACACATAATTGCAGTCAGAGTAAGAGTCAAGGCCGAAGGTCGAGACTTGCTTCTGACATAGAGTACAAGTATTCCAGGATGTACTTTGATACCAGTGTCGTGCTAGGGGAAGGGTAGAGGTGAGGAGACCCCGGACCAGGCACGTATTCAACGCTGGGGCTTACGGGATGCACTTGGCCAAAGGAGGGAGTAGGCAGACAGGGGATGAAATAGAAATCATAGGGAGCACACTGATGTCAGAACACCAAACTCACAGTTGTGTTTTCCTAGACTATCTGTGCACATGTGTTTGCACAACAGAGAACAAAACCTTCCAGTCATTGACAGTTCACAGCAAAGTTCAGAAAAGAACCTGGTACGGCCTCATCACGACGTTCTACACCAAGGCAGGAAGCACCCCTCACCCCGGCATTACAGTGAAAGAGCTGCATTCAGCCACTGTGCTTGCCTTTGCCTTTCTTCCTTTCCACACAAATATTATCAGGATGGGTCCTGTCCCTTCAGATAAGCCAGAAATCACACTTTTTTTATGGACAGGAAAATGGTAGAAAGCTGATAAGAAAAAAGAAAATATGAAACCTTAAGCTTCCTTGTAACTCAAAAACAGTAATTTGAGATTTTAAAAAATTAGGTTTTAGTAACGATGTCTGAGGTGTTCTAACGTTGAAAAATATGTCCAGAATGTATATATATATACACACACATATATATATTCCTGCACTCTGGGATTGGTAGAATGTGACCAATCCTTCCGTTGATGACTAGAAACACTGGCATGGATAGATACACTGAGATGTTTGAAGTTATCAGTGAGTAGTCAAGATAGCAAAGAATTAAGGCAATCTTTACTAGTAAAGAAGAGTCAAGATATTTCAATGCACAAATATTCAGTAAGGAATAACCAAAACATTCTTAGAAAAAAACGCTGAAAAGTATTCCTATGCTGATTGTCAAGATTTGTTATGAAGCTATAGTAACTAAGAGATTACAGTTTTTGTGAAAGAATTGATAGACCAGTAGAACAGAATAGGAAATTCAGAGATACATTACATCTGTGATGAATACTTGGTTTAAGACAAAGACATCACTGCAGAGCAGTATGGAAACATTGTATCCAATAGATGATACTTAGTCGATTGATATCCACATAGAAAAAAATGAAACTTGATTGGTACTTTATATTGTGTATACACTATAAATACGCTATCTACAAACCCAGAGAACTGAAGATTGCAGCGTGAAGGAGAAAACAACAAAACTGACGTCACCTTCTGGTAACCTTTCACTTTGTTTCACTTCAAAGCAGAACTCTGAAAAGATCTGACTAAACTTGCTGCCTCCGCTTCTCCCATTCTCTCCTGAGCTCATTCCAGTAAGGCTTTCATCACTTCTCCACTACAAGTGCTCTTGTCGATTCACCATGGACTTCCATATTGTTAAATACCATTTCTCAGTTTTCAGTCCTCTCTTGTTCAACCTACCAAGCGCGTTAAACACAGCTGCTCGGTCACACTTGTTCCGTGAAATATTCTCCACTTGGTCTCTCAGACACCACTCACTCCTGGTTCCCCTGCCTAACAAGGTCTTCATCTGGACTGTCCTCATCTTCTGAACGCTTACACATGCTCACGTTAGTGAGTAAGTTCTACAAAAATAGAAGAATATCTTTTTTCTTCACTACTGTATCTCTAGCACTTAGAACAATGCCTGGCATATTGGATGAATGAATGAATGGACCAAACACAAACCATTGCACCAGTGTCTTCACCCTTTTATTGGTTCTTTAGACTGGATTTATCAACATTAGAAATTATAATTTCTATTTTAATCTAACTCTATATTATACTGCCATGATGAATCAAGGTCAAAATTCAAAGAAATCCTTCCATAATAAGTTTAAATAATGAAACCATTTTATGACCTCCCCATTTCCACCATTTATCCCACATTTCTTACTGCCTTTAAAGTGTTTGTTTTCATTGCCTTTAAAATTTCCCTTGAAGCCAGAGGACATTTATTGCCCTTAACTGGGCTCAATCATATTTCTCAGCAGGAATCTAAAAAGGAGGGAGAAGAATGAGGATGAGATTGTCCATTTTGAGAAATTAGTTTCTCCTTTTCCCATAAAAAATTATTACCATCAACTTACCAAACATTTATGGAGCACCTACAGAGTCCCAGGTACTTGCTGAAGGATAAAGAAACAAGGACTAAAAAAGATTTCCTACTCGCAAGTACCCCATAGCCTAGTCAGGGAAGTTATATTTTTAAATTGAGTCAGAGGAACACTATTTCATTATAGATTTAACAATTAGTCAGAAAATACTATCCATTACTTGGAAAAGACAAAATAAATATTAAGTATTCTTTCACTGAAGCACTGGGCTTGGCTCTAACGACTGTGCTATTTTACAACTCTATAAGGGCAGAGGTGAACGCATAAATTTTGTTCAGCACAGATGCAAATAATTGCTGAAAATAGCTCTAAAAGTTCGTTTCTCCGTGAGACCTTAACCAATTTCACAACCTATGTGCCTTATCTTAACATTCCTTTATGAAACTGCATGCATTTCTATAACTGCGGTATGCTGGAGCCAGCATACACGGACCCATGAGAACGAATTGTTTTTGTTTGTTTTTTGTTTTTTTGTTGAGAAAGATTGGCCCTGAGCTAACACCCGTGCCAATCTTCTTCTATTTTGTATGTGGGACACCACCACAGCATGGCTTGATGAGTGGTGTTTAGGTCTGTGCCTGGGATGCAAACCCACGAACCCTAGTCTACCAAAGTGGAGCATTTGAACTTAACCACTATGCTACTGGGCCAGCCCCAGAACCAATTGTTTAGTTTGCAGGACTATGAGAGCCCACTGACCTCATCTCAAAAGCTTAAAATCAGCCATGGTAGGCATATTGGACTACAGAAACTGGCAGGCACTACACATCAGAGCTGTGGTTGGTTTGTTGGCTGGAAGGCAATTGAACTATTATTGTTTCCCTCATTAAATGATGAGAAATAAAATTGATGACAAACAAAATTTTTGACATACGTTTATTTCACGTCTTTGTAAAGCGATGGTTTTTAACCTTTTGAAAATTACACTTTAACAGCTGCCAGTTGCCTTTCTCAGGAATAGTTTAGCCATCATCCTATTATGTGAATGAAGAACTTGATTTTCACAGTCACTGGAACAAAGGCAGAGAGCTAGCTCAATGTGCCCTGCTTTAGGGTGACATTCTGAAAGGTCACAACTGGAACAATTCATCTCACTCAAAGGGAAAGAACAGACAAAATAATATGCACTTCTCACACTGATAAATACTTGAATGTCCTAGATTTAAATTTACCAACTGACCACAAAGTAAGGTCTCCGTCCCTTTTCACATATGGGTTGATTGCTAGGAAATTTCCATTTCAATGTGTTCCCGCTATTTTTGAGGGTTTCATTTACTAGTTCAATTGAGTCTCTGAAGATGTAAATTCAAATCTGCACTTCTCAAAGGAGAGATAACTACTTAAAATTTAAACAACTTTGTCGGTCTCTTATAAAAAGGTTAAAGAAACTCTTCAAGTCCAGGCTTAGACGGGATGACTCACTTTTCCTTTTTACACAGCAGTTTAAAGAATATCGCTTCAGAGAACTAAGAGTCTGGTGCAATAATCAGATAGAGGTATCATCATCCTCATTTTACAAATAAGAAAGCAAAGTCCAGCCCCTTAACTCGGGAAAATCCACCTGCTCTACTGGGCATTTCTGAAGTGACTCAGCTGTGGGATTCCCCACAAAATGTAGAAAACAGAACAGAGACTGCTTTAAATCGAGAGAAAATGGTTTTATGGCACTAAGTTAAAAAGTGTGCGAACAGTATATACGTGAGCACTATGATCACAAGGCCAAGACTGAGGGTAAATTCAGCCTCTTAAATTGTTTCATTTTATGTGCATGTTCAGCTAACAGCTTGCAACTGCCAAATCTGGCAAACAGAGGAAACATTGGGTGTGTTTAGAGTTTTAATTTGTGGATTTGCCACCAAGCAAGTTCTTGGCTCCTGACAAAAGGATCAATGTTCAGCCACAGGCTAAATTAGGTGCGTGGATTTCTCTATAGTTTGGCCATTTGGCAGCAACTCTTTTCTTTCGTTGTGAGGTTTTGCTGACGTTTTCACATCACCAGTTGAATTTTGTTTTAAGACACTATTGTGTTTTTCACAGTTGGTTGTTATTTGTGGCTTTTGAAGGAACTGTCTGCTGAAGCCGAGTCATTTCAAAGCTTCTCATTGAGTGAAAATGCGTTTGGCAGCTGAGGTAATTTCAGGAAATCTCTTTGGTGAGGACTTTGCTGTTTGGATTATACAACATTTCTGAGGAAAAAAGCCTCAGTGAAGGTGAGTTTGGCTAAAACCCTCGTTTCTGCTTCACTTTGCACGTGGAAAAGACGCTTGTCACAAGGAAGCTTCATAGCTAACCCTGAAAAAAATAGTTGTTATTAGAGTGAATTTGTATGAACTTGAACATCAAATCAAAACACAGAGTGTAATGAATCATAAGGACCATCATTCTCTTTATTTTCTCATGAAATTGCAAATACTATTTTAATTAGATTAAAGATTTTAGATTTTAGATGCTTAGATTTTGTCACTTTCTTGATTGGCTTCAGGGAAGAAATGAATGAAACAGGACCTGAAACTCGGGTCTCATGGTGTCTATCAGAAATGAAAGCCTCCAGAGAAGGCTCTACTTTATTTGAGGATAGTCGTAAAAAACTCCAAGGACCCGTTTGTACCTTTGTCCACGTGGCTAGGCTGGACTCCATTTCCCAGAATTCCCTTGCTCGTAAGTTTCCAGTTAGGGGGGTCGAGAAGAGATTCTCGGGAGATTCAGGGGGAAGAAGGGAAGCAGCAGACATTTTGCATCTCACACAAATCGTTGCTGATTTGCTGGCTCCTCCCTCATTGGAGGGAAGCACAGCTGAGCCCGCAACGCTTCATCTTCCCCGCTTCCCCCTCAGTTTCCGTGCATGTGCGTGTGCATGTGTGGCTGTGTGTGTTTAGTTCTGTGAAGAAGGGCCCGGCTCCTGCAGAACACACACCCCACCAAGACCAGAGGCAACAAGAACTGATGTGGGCTCACTGCTCTCTTGGGTATTTCAGCTCGTGCTCCAGGTGGCTCTTGGTGTCCCCGACTTTACATTCATCTTCTCTTCCAACTGCTTGTTCCGACCTCCAGCATCAGATGTGAAGAAAACGGTCTTGCAGGTACTGCTAACCAGCTACATAAGAACAAATCCCGAATACACATAAACATATATATGTATACCTCATAGCGTTTGTGCTTCTCTGGTTGAACCCTGAATGGCACGGCACCCCTTCCAAAACGTGAGAGGCACTTGCACAGTGGCATAAATGCTGAGACAAGATCTTTAACATAATTATCAACAATATCAGGGACATGGTCCAGCAACAGCAGGTGCCCACATTGCTGGCTGAGTCCTATTCCCCGAGCTCTCGTGTAGCAGACAAGCTGGGAGAACACACAACAGCAGGTGCTCCAACGGGAGTATCAGTAGACACAGGTAAGGAAAAGGGAGTCTAGAACAACTTACCCACTGCGTACCCGGGCAAAGAGGAGGTTTGGATAGAGTGGACCCTATTATATGTCGAGATGAAAAAAAATAGAATAAAAATTATGTGAAAATTCAGGTGAAGAAAAAAGGGAGGAAAGAAACTCAATTATATAAGACAGATAAGCACTCCAATATGAAGAAAAGAGGAAAACACTCCACAACGATTGTTTTGTACATAGAAAAAATTAAAAAGAAAATAAAATCCATGAAACAACACAAGACACTTCACCAACAGAATATGATGAATAATGCGGAATTAAGTCAGTCAGTTAAGGACAAAACAATACTCGACTACAAAACTAACATACAAATTAGAAGAAGCAAGACACAACATAAGTCATAGCTGAAACCTGATGGAAACATGGACGGAGGCTCAAGACAGAGTCAGGGCAGAAGAAAGTAACAGTGATTCCGCTTCAGAAAGACAACAGATACGGTGAAATGAGAAACAGTAATAGACCTTAGAAGTATTTAATCAGCATGAAGTGTCAGCAAGTGTTTCGGGGAGAAGGTGGTTTAACAGGGAGATTGCTGCACAGCAGCACGCGTGCCGGGAGTCGCTAGAATGACATCTACAGAGGGGAAGTCTGAGGGGAAGGAAGAGCGACCCCAGAAATTGTCTAAAGTATGACAAACAAAAGAAAACATACGACATGAACAAAGGGTTTAATAGAAAAAGTTTATGAAAGGATCATTTACAGAAGTGTGAGGAGACTTAAAGTAGCCCCCCACGAATAAGAAATCACCCAAGGACCAGCAACAAGGGGAAGCCATTACGATCTCTCGATTGACACCCAAAAAGGCAAGCGTGTGACTTACCCCAAGGAGAAGGGCCACCTGCCGGGAGCCATGACACAGAAGAGCACAGCCACTTCAAAGCCATGTCTTAGCCGAGAGGTAGCAGGGGGCAGGGGGCAGATACCCCAGCTCCTCTCCCTTTCTGCCCTCCAGCCTTCTGCAGGCGCCTCTCATTGGACGAACCCAACCCAAAGCAAGAAGCTCAGGTGTTGCAGTCGGTAGGGCTCACATATCAGGGTAGAGAAAGGCAGAGAATGGATATTGGGAATGGGAACAAAGGAGAATCAGCAGGACAACCGGGAAGCGTATAGCTAGCCAAAGTGTCTTTCAAGTGGAAAGGTAATGGACACAGTTGCAAAAACTCCAGAGCTAAGGAACCACAGCACCAAATGAGCCCGTCTGCTACATAGTGATAACAACAGCTAGTACTTGGAGAGAAAATCCAACCAAACAAGGGATAAATCCAAAGAAAGAATTCCGGAAGAGAGAAGCTATGGCGAACACTTGTGGTGGTTGTTAACTCCTCCACGGCAGGAAGTCCCCACTGTTTCCCCTTCTAGTTTCTGAAACCTGTGTTTGTCCCTCACTTCTACAGTCCCTCCAGGACTGATCTGGAGTAAGCAAACCTGCAGCCTGGAATTAATTCCTTGTTTTCACAAGACCTGGAAGTTTAAAACTTGTTGCTTAAATATTTCCAATGAGCGTGCATTGGTTTAAAAAGAAATAGAAATGAATACATATGATAGAAGTATGAAGAAATGTTATGATAAATAGTGCATTCCCTGATAGAAACAGATGCTGCTAAATTTCTACACTTTAATATAATCGCCATCTTTTAATATGGAAAAATATCTGATCCTGAAATGACTTCTCTCGCACGATGACCTAGGCTGCATTTGAACCAGAGGATCACCGGGGGATCTGCTCTCTGGCCTCAGTCTGTAGCTTACTTGCCAACCTGAAGTGTAGGTAGCGTCTGAGATTAGGAAATCTCTATGGGAGGCTAAAGCCTCAGTTTCAGTAATTTATTTACTTTCCAGAATTGATTTAGGCATTTGTGGATAGGAATTAACTCAGGATGCTAGATCTGAAGTCTCCTTTTGTAAATAGCATTTTAGGCCCTGGGGTAGTTCATAAAGTTGCACGGCACATTTGAATGCATTTATTCACCAGGAGAATTTCAGTTATTCTCAGAATTTAACAAATCTAAAAATGCGGGTTTTAAAAACATCTTTTACCCAGTATTTTTAGGCGCTTTCACTGTGAAGGTCTCCAGACACCTAGGCGGGCAAATCATCAGAACTAGAAGGATCCAGCTATTTTGTTTTTCCACCAAGAGGTCTCAGATGAACATGAAAACTGTTCAATCTCCCTAGCAACAAATAAGCTCAATTTTAAGCAGAAATAAGACACTAATTTTTATGCACAAAATTAGGATGTTAAAAATAAGTTTCTTTGAAGTGAGTTGGGAATTCTCAAATAATCTTGGAAACTTAATTTGTTATATTTCTAGGAATCAATTTGAAAATTGAGCTATCTTAAGAACTTCCTAAAATTAGAAATGACTTCCCTCTATGAGCTCTGCTTTACTTTTATAACAGAAAATTTAATGTAACTGCAAGTTAAATTATTATTTTCAAATGTGATACCAAATGAGTTATGAGATAACCCAAAACGTAGATTTTCAAAGGGACCGTCAAGGAACTTATATGACTCTGGAAATTCCTTACCCTCAAGAAGGTATAAAAAAAAGGTCAGGAATTGGTTAGTTGGGAGGATCTGTAAAGAGATTTTTTGGGGGAGAACTGATGCCACATATGTGTTCCCCACTGGCCCCACACGCACCATCATGCACACATGGGGGTGGGGATGGGTAGAGCTCTCCTTCCCTCGAGGCTTACCAGGCAAGAGTGAGCAGATGGACCTCCAAGCAGAGCGCAGAAGGAAGGGGAGGTGCTATTTGGGATTTGCCTGTGCTTCCAGGATGGATTTGAACAAAATACACGCCAGTCTTTGACGTGGACCATATGCAGGCCGAGTTGGGGAGAAAGCCAGTCTGGGGTTGTTTTTGCTTCTTTCCAGAAAGAAGACTATAGAGGTGTGGTGTAGGGCTCCCGCCGAGGAAGTCTACATGGAATAGACAAAGCGAGAACCAGGGGGTGAAGGGGAAGCATCTGCAAAGAGGTAGAGTACACCGAGATCATCTGAGCTGCAGTTGGAGCACCCGGCCAGGAGAGTTTTAAAGACCCCATGAGAGGCACGTATGAGAGGGAAGATCCATTTTTCTGACTCTTCCATAAAGCCAAAAAACAGACTCCAACAATACTAGTCAAACCAGAACTTTCTGTTCCCTTTATCTCTTCCCTCAACATCAACCCAAATGGTTCTTAAGAATTCCTGGCAAGTCGGGAGAAGAAAAGTAAATAAAGGAAAGAAAGTAGAGACTCTGTGCCTGAAATTGGGTTGAGATTCTCTGCAGATACTTGGGAGCAGGACAAGAGAGGCGAGCATTTGAACAAAGATGGATGACGATTAATATATCATAATTTCTAAATCAAAGCTATAATTTGAACAGGACCATCTATTACCCAAGAACGACTAGAAAATCACAGGCCCCATTGGAGTTTTTATGCAGTGAAAGAAGAAAACATTCCCAGAGGAAAAAATTTACAGTGACAGCGGGAAGTTAAAAATTATAAGCATTTTTGAACTTTTATTAAAGTATAATAAACATCACGCAAATCATAAAGCACAGTTCAATAAATTTTTACAAAGTGATCACACCTTTGTAATTGAGACCCACACCAAGACACACCAAGAGCACCCCAAAGCCCGCAGACCACCTTTAATCAACTCTGCCAAATGTGACCACTAACCTAACCTCTGACGTCATAAATTAGTTTTACCCATTTTCGACCTCTGTGTAGGTGCAATCGTACAGGCATGCACTCTTCTCTGTCCAGCTTCCTTCACCCAGCATGGTGTGTATGGGAGGTTTCCATGGTGTTTCATGTAGGTGCACTTTCCTTCATCCTCATTTCTATACACTGTGGTGTTCTTCCACATGGAGGGTTGGCATCACACAGCCCATGAGCCGAATCCGGCTTAGCACCTGTGTTTGTATGACCCACAGGATAAAAATGGTTTTTATATTGTTAAATGATTGAAAAAAAATCAAAAGAAGAAAACTATTTCAGGATACAAGAAAATTTTATGAAATGCAATTTTAGTGCCAGTTAACGTTTTATTGGAAAATAGTATGCTCGTCTGTGGTGTGTTGCCTATGGCTCTTTTCACGCTGCAAGGGCAGAGGTGGGGAGTTGCAACAGAGACTATATTGCTTACAAAAACTAAAATATTTTCTATCTGGCTCTTTTATAAAAAAGTTTGCCAACCCCTGCTCTGTGTGAATGTGCTACAATTTACTGATTTGACTATTGGGAAGCACCTGGGTCGTTTCCACTTTGGGGCGTTGCAGATGATGCTGCTATGAACATTCCAAAGTGTTTTGTGAACACATGTGTGCGCTTCTACTGCATATGTTCCACTTAGGGATGGAATCCCTGGGCCTTAGGGAGACACTGCCAAACAGCATTCCACAGGAATTATACAAATTTATGCTCCAGCTGGCCATGTTGGGGAGTTCTGGTGGTTTTATACCCTTTCCAACACTTTGGAAATATATCTTAATTTTAGTCATTCTGGTGAGTCTTAAGTAGCTCATTTAGTTTTTTTTTTTCTTCAAGGATGCTCCCAGATAGTTACTTTTTAAAAATGAGACTGTCAGTGGCATAATTTTTAAATCTTTATTTTCTGTTTGTTTGCTGTTGATATATAGAAATACAATATATTTCTGTACATTAACTTTGTGACCAGCGATCTTGCTAAATTCGTTTATTAATTCTAATTGTTTGTAACTTCTGCTGGACTTTCTGCCAATACTCTCATGTCTTCTGCAAATAACGACACCCTTATTTATTTTTTTCCAATCCTTGTGCCTTTTATTTTTTATTTTTCCTTCCTTTTTTTTTTTTTGTTTGATTGCATCTGCCAGGATCTTCGGTACAATGGTAAGCAGAATTGATGACAGAAGCCTTGTCTCATTACAATCTTTACACTATTTCACCATTAAGTATAATTTTTCCCCTTAAGGTTTTCACAGATACTCATTCTCAAATTAAGGAGGTTTTCTTCTATTTAGAGTTTACTAAGAGGTGTTTTGTATTCGTATGTTTTTAAAATCACAAGGAAGTGTTGAATTTCATCCAATGCTTTCCTGTATCTGGCACGATGCTCGTGTGTTCTTTCTGCTTTTCTCCTTTAACGTGATGAAGGGCATGGATTGAATTTTGAATGGCAATCCATCCTCACATTCCCATAACATGCTCCACTTGCCTGTAATCTATTGTGCCTTTAATATGTCGCTGGATTGGATTTGCTAATTGCCAACAACTGTGATGGGTTGGAGAGTTGATCTTCCTAATCTTACTGTGCTGACACGCTGGCCTGGCACTGCCTCGTGGGTGCTGGTACAGTAGGAGATGCCCGATTCAGGGAAAACGAGCAGTTATTGACGCACAGCAATAACACTAGTCAGAGTGACATCATTCACGTTCGAACCCTGAGCCCCAATTCCCCCAGGGCAATTCCGGGAGGGTCAAACAACACACAAGAACCTGCACCTGTGGTGGGTTGCTTGAGAGAAGAAGGGCCCTGAATTTAGAACCCAAATCTCCTGTGATGGCAAGTAAGTATGTTGTCCTTTGCTCTGAAAAGAGAGATTCTCTCTGTCTTCCAAGGCTGTTTGCTGTACAAACATCCTGGAAAATAGAGTCTGTATTATTCTGCTTGGGCTGCCGTAACAAAATACCGCAGGCTGGGTGACTCAAGCAACAGAAATCTATTTTCTCACAGTCCCGGAGGCTGGAAGCCCGAGCTCAAGGTGCCAGCAGGATCAGTGTCTGGTGAGACCTCTCTTCTTGGCTTCCAGATGGCCGTCGTTTTGCTGTGTCCTCACATGAGCTTTTCTCTGTATGTGCAGGAAAAGAGACAAATCTCTGGTAAATCTTCCTCTTCTTGTAGGGACACCAGTCCTTTCAGATTAGGGTCCCACCCTGGTGACCTAGTTTAACCTTCATTACTCCCTTAAAGGCCTCAACTCCAAGTGCAGTCATAATGAGGGTTAGGGCTTCAAAACATGGATTTTGCAGGACACAATCCAGACTATAACAGAGTCAAAAAAAAAAAAAAAAGGCGGTTGCTGCTTCATGCATGAGACATGCAGAAATGCAAGAGACCCGTGGAGAATTCTCTCCCTACACCATTCAACCCTTGTTTCTACACCTTTTAGGCTTTTGGTGAATTTTTCTGTGAGTACTCACCCTGATTTATCTGACTGGCAGAGGCTGCTGGGATCAAATCTTCTCAATTTATCTCATTTAGCATTTAATTAAGGGTACCACCAGCAGGACTTTAAGAAGCAGAATGAGGCCAACCTGAAGTATGCACCTCAATCATGCTCCCAGCGTTCCCGAACCCAGCCAGGTGCACACATTTTCCGGACCATCAGGGTCTATCTTAGAAAGCCAGACGGCTTTCTCCTTAAGTATCTGAACTGCACTTTCCCTTGACCACAGGCCACAATCCAGGCACAAGAGGATGCATTAGCTATTACTCAGGCTCTGCCTTGGCCTGCAAGGAGGATGCCTATGGCAATTCTATCATCCATACAACTCCAGGCCGGTGAGTTGAGGTCCCAGGGCTGAGGGGGTGGCATTAACCACTTCAGATAAAGTCAGGAGCAAATTCATGTCACATGTTTTAAAAACTTCATTGTCCTCCAAGGGATACCAGCCCAGAAGGTTACACATAAATAATGAGCCACACATCTCTCAGGGAAGCTCCCCCAATTAGCTAAGTCTTGCCTCATTAGAGAAATCGCTGCAGTCTCCACAGGGTCTCCACAGGGGTACAGAGTCTGCTGGTGGTGTTCCCTCAAATATTTGAAAGCTTCTTATGGCCGTTCCTAAAGTATAAATCATTGTGTTTGTGGAAAGGGGACAAATTCATGCCTGGCTTCTGTATGAGAAGGACAGCTCCTGGGGCCGGCCGGGTGGCATAGTGGTTGAGTTTACGCTCTCCACTTCGGTGGCCTGAGGTTCACAGGTTTGGATCCTCGGTGCAGACCTAGCACCACTCATCAAGCCCTGTTGTGGTGGCGTTCCACATAAAATAAAGGGAGATTGGCACAGATATGAGCTCAGTGACAATCTTCCTTACAAAAAAAAAGAAAAAGCAGCACAGCTCTGGGAGTACAGTGCATGCCTCAGGAAATAAAATGTTGTTTACAATCATTGGTGCACCCCAAGTGGACCCATATTCCCACTTCAGTGTGAATAACTGAGCCTAGTCCTCGTTTTTGGAGGACTGACAGGACAGTTGGTTCATCTCATCCTGTTTGTCCACCCTGCCAATTGGGTAGGTTAGTCTGCCCCACAAGATGACTGAGCAATGACTGCGAGAGGGGATGGGGAAGACATCCGAGTGTCGACCAGCTTTACGCGTAAGAGGTGCAGGAGCTGACTGTCCCCTGCTGTTCCCGACAGGCTTCTCAATAAGGTTAAGCAGAATGGTGATCAAGTTGTGGTCAAGCTACCTGGCAGGAGACGGCAGACCCAACTGCCGGTTAAATTTAAGAGGCTTGCAAAGGTTAAGAGAGCCACACCAGGGCATTTTCCTACAAGAGAAAAGCTCCAGGGCTGTCTCTGAAAGAAAAGATCGTTAATGTCCCTTCCTCTCCCATACCTCGCAGAATCTCAGGTGTTCTTGGCGCAGGTATTAGCGTTGTCATTCTCCCGCCACGTCCAAAATTGATGTGCTCCATTCCAGTATTTACAAGTTCATCTTTTCTCCAATTATCCCCTATTCGCATGCCCTATTCCTTCCATCTAAAAGGGTCAAAAGCAAGAGAAACAGGAGCCTGTTTTCATAAAACTTTGACACACTATATCTCTGTCTTCCCAAGCGGGACGGAAACCTGCCCCTTGGTCAAGATACTGCATCTGTCTTCCAAGTCTATTTGGCAAGCAGCCGTCTTTAAAAAGACAGTTCAGAACAAAACTGCCCAGTTAGTACCTCACTCATATGATATGCAGAAACGTGAGCGACCCGTGCAGGACAGCCCCCAACACCGACGTTTTATTTAGAACTGTTGCATCTATGCTTATGAGAAAGGTTGGCCTGCAATTTTCTATTACATGTTGGACAGGACCAAATATCAATGACCTTTTGGTGTGGACCAAACGTCTTGCAAGGTAATTTTCTTTTCTTGCAAAATCTTTGTCAGATTTTGATCTCAAGGCTTTTCCAGCCTCGTAAAATGAGTAGAGAAATATTCTTTCTGTTTACATTTCCTGGAAGAAGTTGGAAAGATTTGTGCTGTTTCTTTCTGCAACGTTTGGATGAATTTGCGCATAAAATCATCTAGAGCCTGGTATTTTCTTTGTGGGTTGATTTTTTTTTTAAAGATTGGCAGCTGAGCTAACATCTGTTACAGATTTTCTTTTTTTCTTCTTCTTCTTCTACTCCCCAAAGCCCCCCAGTATATGGTTGTAAATTCTAGTTGTGGGTCCTTCTAGTCATGGCATGTGGGACGCCTCCTCAGTGTGGCCTGATGAGCGGTGCCATGTTGGCGCCCAGGATCTGAACCAGTGAAACCCTGGGCCACCAAAGTGGAGTGTGGGAACTTAACCACTTGGCCGTGGGGAAGGCCCCATGGGTCGATTATTAATAATAGCTTTAATTTCTTTAGTAAATATGACTATTCAGATTTTCTATTCTTTTTTTGGTCTGTTTCGATAAGATTTGTTTTTCAAGAAATTTGTTTATTTCATCCAAATTGTCAAATCTATTCTTTCAAAGGCATTTATAATATCTTCTTGCTTTCTTTTAATGTCTGTAGAAGCTGTAGTTTTATTCTTCTTTTATTCCTAATACTGCTAAATTTTTTCTCTTCTTTTTCTTAATCAGTCTTACTGAGGATTTATCAAGGACTAATTTTGGCCTCATTGAATTTTCACAGCACATTTGCTTTCTGTCGTTTTGGTTTTTGTATTTTATTGTTTCTGTCCTTCAACTTCCTCTAAGTTTCATTCTCTATTCTTCTTCTAGGGACACATAAAGGAAACTGAGGCCACGAATCTTCAGTCGTTCTTATTCTCTAATATTCTTATTTCAGGTTTTTTTTGTTTTTTTTTTTTTTAAAGATTGGCACCTAGGCTAACAACTGTTGCCAATCTTTTTTTTTTTTTTTTCCTGCTTTATCTCCCCAAACCCCCCCGTACACAGTTGTATATCTTAGTTGCAGGTCCTTCTACTTGTGGGATTATTTCAGGTTTTAACGTTTCCTCAGAACATCACTTTAGGTACATCCCCCAAATTCTGATTCCATATCTTCAATATAATTCAGTTCAAAATGTTTTTTAATATTCATCATAACTTCTTGACCCATGGAATACTTACTAGTATGTTGTTTGTTTAAGAGCAATTGAAGATTTTAAGTTATCTCTTCGGTATTGATTTCTAACCTAATTCTGCTTTACTCTGAGGATAAGCTGACTACAGTCCTCGGTAATTCTGAGGTTTTCTTTACGGTCCTGCATATGTCCACCTTTGGAAATCAGGAGGCCACCACTGAAATGATTGTCATCAAGACATACTCTGTGGCTGCAGGATCCTCATCGAGCATCTCCTGCTGCCACAAAGTCTTGTAGGTGAACAGGCAGTTAGTGAGGGGGATTGGAATGCTCCTGATTAAATGCTCAAGAGCCCCAAGACCATGCAGGCCACACCAACAGCAGGACAAGAGGAAGGTAGCATTTGTCTCATTTCCACCTTGCAAAATTCTGCTCAAGAGCATTTAATTAGTGAAATATATTTTACATCCACAAGCCTAGATACAAGAGAATCTCGTAAATAAAGAATAATTTTTAGCTTCCCAGCCTCTGTAGTGTAGAAAATCACACTACAAAAGGGTTTATGTGTATGGCTTGCATCAGCTCACCAGTCTCCACCCAGTGCCATCTCCAAAGGTGGTTTTGATCTCTTATTGGGTGAAATTCATATTCTAAAAAAAGGGTACATGGATCCCAAGGTAACCTAAGAATAGCAGGTGTAAACTTCTCTGTTAATTTTCCTCTGCTTCCTGAGAATATATATATATATACACATATATATACTACATGCATATCTATCTATATATATATAGTTTTTTCTCTTTTTTGCTGAGGAAGATTCACCATGAGCTAAAATCTACGCCAATCTTCCCCTGTTTTGTATGTGGTTCACCGCCTCAGCATGGCTGATGAGCAGTGTGGGTCCACACCCAGGATGTGAACCACAGATGCGGGCCACTGAAGCAAGGCATACTGAACTCAACCACTGTGCCAGGGGGCCAGCCCTCTGAGAAGCTATTTTAAAAAATCGTTCCACAAATGTTACCAACAAGTTTTTAGTACTATAAGAAGAATTTGACTAAAGCAAATGGTAATATACATCAAGAATCTTAAAAGTCATATACTTTTTGACCCATTAATTGCACTGCTAAAATCTAGAATAAAGAAATAATCATGAGTTATTTATGTAGAAAAGTGTTTCTAATTGCATTATTTGTAATAGTGAAAAAAATTTAAATGTCTAATTGTCTTAAATTAAGAAAATGGCTAAGTAAATTGGAAGAAAAGCATATGATATTATACAAACATTTAAGCGTTTATTATAAAATTCTAAATAAAAAATAAAGCTACAAAATTTTATGCACTGCTTGATTTTAACTATGTAAAACATGCATGGAAGAAAGATAAGAAGGAAATCAGCCAAAATACTAGACCGTAGATTATGGGTAGCTTTTAAAAAATTCTTTTGCTTCTTCATACTTTTTATTACTTCCTAAATTTACTACAAAAAGCATGCATTTTTTTTTTGTAATAAAAAATAAGATAGAGAGGGATTTTATTCTCTCTAATAGGAGAGTCTGGTATTTGGGGGGGAAACGGCTTTTTGAATTGTCAAAATTACGTAATTTAAAGGCATTTGGGAGGCATCGGGCCTTGTTTCTGCTCCCTGCCCGCCTCTAAAGGGATGTTGTTACAATGTAACCATCTGTTTCAGAGGGAAACGGGAACTGTAGGATGCAGTGTATCTGGTTCAGCTGACGTTCTGCTTGATTTTCGAGGACTCATTTAAATTCTTACTTTTGAAATATAGAAACTGTCTAGTTGCTTCTGTTGAAAACAAGGAGAAACTCAGCAAAATTACCTAAATTTGTTTTGTTTTGTTTGTTTTTAATTAAACGCTTTATTTTGAGGAAATTGTAGACTTACATGCAGTGTAAGAAATAATGCAGAGAGAGAATGCTGAATAATCTTTTATCCCGTTTTCCCCCAGTGATAACATCTTACCAAAGTGTAGTCAAAGATCATAACCAGGTGCTGACACTCATACAGCCAATGGAGACCAGTGCTGCCCCCTTCTGTTGTCATCAGCACAAGGATCTCTCCTGCCACCCTTTTGCGGCTGTGCCCAATTCCCTCCCACCCTCAGCCTCTTCTTAACAACTGCCAACCTCTAATCTGCTTTCAGTTTTTAAACTTTACCATTTCAAAAATTAGATAAATGGAACCATACAGTAGATAACCTTTGAGATTGTGTTTTTCCCCCCACTGGGCATAATTCTCTGGAAACTCATCTAGGTGGTTGTGTGTACCAACAGTTTTTCCTTTTTTATCGCTGAGTAATATTCCATGGTATGGATATACCACAGTTTGTTTAACCATTTACCCACTGAAGGACATCAGGTTGTATCTAGGTCTTGACTATTATGAATAAAGCTGTGGTAAATATTTGTGTATAGGTTTTTGTATAAACATATTTTAATATCTCTGAGATAAATGCCCAGGAGTGCAATTACTGAATTATAAGGTATTTGCATGTTTAATCTTTTAAGAAACTGTCAAAGAGTTTTCCAGAGGGGCTGTGTCATCTGACATTCCCAGCAGCAATGTATGAGATCCACTTTCTTTGCATTCTCAATAGCATTTGGTGTTCTCTATTTTTTATTGTAGCCATCTGATAGGTATGTAGTGGTATCTCACTGTGATTTTCATTTTTATTTCCCTCATTGCTAATGAGGTTGAACAACTTTTCATATAGTTTCGCCCACTGTTTTTTTCGTTCGTGAAATGTCTCTTGCTGTCTTTAGTGCATGGTCTAATTGAATTGCCTGCTTTTTTATTGTTGAATTTTGAGTTCTTTATATATAGATTCCAAATGCTAATCCTTTGTCAAATATGTGGTTTGCAAATATTTTCTCCAAGCTGGTAGCTTGTCATTTTATTCTCTTAACAGGGTCTTTCATAAAGTAATTAAAAAATTTTTTTCAATGAAGCCAAATTTATCAAGTTTCCCTTTTAGGGGTCATATTTTTGTTGTCAGGTCTAAGAACTCTTTGCCTAACCCTGACCTTGAAGATTCTCTCCTCTTTTTTCTGAAAGTTTTATGGTTTTGCATTTAAGCCCATGATCCGTTTTGAGTTAATTTTTGCAGAAGGTGCGAGGTTTAGACCCAGGTTCACCTGGGGCCTGTGTACACCCAGTTGCCTCAGGACCACCTGTTGACAAAGCTCCCTCTTCCACCGATGGCCTTTGTACCTTTGTCAAAAATCATATGGGTGTATTTCTGTGCGTTTGTTTCTGGGATCTCTGTTCTGTTCTGTTGGTCTCCTCGTCTATACTCCAACCACACCACACGGGCTGGATTACTGTGGCGGCACAGTCAGCCTCAAGGTTGTGTAGACTGCCTCCTCTTACTTTACTCCCTCCTTTTCAAAACCATTTCAGCTTTTCTAGTTACTTCGCCTTTCTGTATAGATTTTACAATAATCTTGTCTATATCTACAAAAGATCTTTCTGATTTTGATAGACATCGTGTTAAACCTGTATGTCAATTTGGGAAAAAGTGACATCTCCACTATATTGAGTCTTCTAATCCATGAACGTGGTACACCTGCCTCTTCATTTCTTTACTCCCTTCTGATTTCCTTCACCAGCATCATGTAGTTTCCATCTTGTGAGGCTTGCACGTGTTTTGTTAGATTTACACCTAAATATTACATTTTTTTTTACAAATGGTACTGTAATTTCAATGTCAGGGTCTATCTTTCATTGCTAATGTATAGAAATGCAGCTGATTTTTGTTTATTTATCAGGTACCCTACAACATCATTGAACTAATTTATTAGTTCTAGGAGTTTTTTGTAGATTCCTTAGGATTTTCCACATAGATAATTATGTCATCTGCAAATAGGAATAGTTTTTATTCCTTCATTTCTGATCTATATGCCTTTTGTTTCATTATATTGCTGAATGACTCTGGCTGGAATCTCTAGGACTGTTGAACAAGAGTGGTGAGAGTAGACGTTATTTCACTCCTGATCTTAAGGAGAAAGCATTCAGTCTTTTATCATTAAATATAAAGTAACTGTAGGTTTTTTATAGATGTTCTTTATCAAGCTGAGTAAGTTCCCCTCTATTCCTAGTTTTCTGAGTTTTTACCATGAATGAATGTTGTATTTTGTCATATGCATTTTCTGCATTGGTAGATGTGATCATGCGATTTTTTTCTTCTTTGGCCTGTTAATATGATAGATTACATTAATTGATTTTCAAATATTGTAACAACCTTCCCTCCCTGGAATTAACTCCACCTGGTCTTTATGAGTACTTCTTTTTTTATACATTGCTGAATTCTATTTGCTAACACTTTGTTAAAGATTTTTGCATCTATGTTCATAAGAATATTCAGTCTATAGTTTTCTTTTTCTGTACTGTCTTCATCTGCTTTTGGTATCAGGGTAATATTAGTTTCTTAAAAGGATTTGAAAATAATTCCAACTTATTCTATTTTTTGGAAGAGATTGTGTAGAATTGGTGTTAATTATTCATTAACCATTTGGTACAGTTCTCCACAGAAACCATCTGGGCCTGGAGATTTTGTGAGAAGAGGTTTTTAAATTACGAACCCCATTTTCCCTATCAATTCTGCATTTATCCACATTATGTTTTCTACTGAGTGAGTTGTGGCAGTTTGTGTTTGTGAGGATTCAGTCCATTTTCATCTAAGTTGCCGTCACGTGTGTAGGGTTGCTCATAGGACCCTCTTAACATGCCGATATTCCATAGTTCATCCCTGAATTAGTGAGTTATGTCTTCTCTCCCTCTGCTCCTTTTTCTTTTGCCTCTCTTACTGTTTCCACTTCCTGTGCTCTCCTCTAAAAGGATGTTGCTGCAGAAAATTTAACAATTAGTTTCAGAGGAAAGCAGAACAACTACAGAATGTACACTATCTCATTCAGCTTATCCGCTTAATTTCCCAGGAGTGTAGTTTAATATTCCTACTTTTAAAATATATAAACAATAGGAACTGGACAGTTGCTCTTGTTGAAAACAAGGATAAGCTTATCAAAAATGCTCTAAGTTTTTTTTTTTATTTTAACTACCTAATTTGATTTTCTTCAGTCTCAGTTGGGCCTTTAGAGGACCTAGAGAAAAGGGCCCAGAACATATGATGAGATTTTCACTATGACTCAACTTCTGTCATCTAATCCTATTTGAAGGGAGAAAAGTTCTGTGGGGACACACAGTGGCTCGACTTAATCCTACATCATTTGGGAGGCCGATCTGACCTTTCCTAAGAGCTCACAAGGCAACCGAGCTGTCCCAGCCCTCTGACCAATCCCTTCACTCGCCTCCCCGTAAACCGAGGTTGGCAGACTAGACCACTCCCCGGGTTCCAGTCTGTGTTTTAACTCTAGTGGATTTCCCAGAAGCGCAACACTATTTTACACAGAAAAACGCAATGGGAAGGAACCCCTCCGACTCACTTAAAAGACGGATTTTAAAGACGGCAGAGTATGTACATATGAGTGGGGAAATAGAAATAGATTGGGAAGCTAGAGACCTAATTATAGACACTATCCTATCATTTGGAATTTAAGTAAATCCTTACCATGTCCCAGTTTCCCGTTTGCTGGATGCACATATTTATTCGCAGCCCTCGACCTCAGGGAGAGGAATTACCAAAAGAACACATACCAAACGTTGAGTCGTACAGCAGCAAATTGAAAGAGATATACGTCATTAATTAACCTAGTTTTTCCCAGTAGTCAGTTGTTGTGTGATTTTTGGACACTTACACATAGCCAAGCATAGCCAAATTTACGTTTATGAAATGTTTGTTAAATAAAATCAAAGCATTTTAGAAATCTTGCCAAATTTTCTCATTTGGAAGATAAGAAAATGGGATTGGAGTCATTTAATTAACTCAGCGATGGAGTTGGGACAAGAAAACATGTCTCCTATACTTTTTCCAATCCTCCTTCTACTTTACACCATTTTTCTTTAATTTAGCAACCTGCAAATTACAGCTTATGTATTACTGAGAGGAACAATTTTATCGTACATCCATGCACGACATATATTCCCCTTGTTTTGCAGCAATACTTACTGGAGCATCAAATTTTAAGGCAAGAGGATCAAATTAATGGAAATTTGCAAATGAGTATAAGCCACTCAAATAGGATGGATTGAACCTCAGTCATTGTGAGTGGAGAGTCGGCACTTAAATAATGAGATTGTGCTCCTTCCACATAGCTAGCTGCACAAGTCCGAATGAAATTAGTAGAATTTTCTCCCTCACCACCACTTGAAAGATGAAATGCAATTTGCCTTCTTTATTTTGATTATTTTGACCATGAGAACATGTGTCTTTGTGGGAACAACTAAACGAGGCTCAGGGACATATCCCACCTGAGAGCTGAGAAAGAGTTTAGAATTTGCTGAGACTAACTTGACTACTCATGGAAATGATCTTCATTTAACCAACTTCATTAAGGAGTGACGTATCTGACATATACAGAAAAACAGACAAGGAATCAAGCTGGCAGTCCAGCGTCTTTGTAAAAGAGGCAGCAGGAGTTGGGTACAGGTGCAGGTGCCTGGAGACAAATCCAAGCAGATGGCAGGTTGAGGAGATCATCTATGGCTAAGGCAGTGCTGGAGTCAAGAGCAGGTAAGTCAGGAGGGCAAGAGGGAGATCCCGCAGAGTGAGCAAAGCTTCTGGTTCAGTAGGCTGGAGAGATTTAGGGTTGGGTCAATGTCCTCCAATCAAAGACCACCAGGAATAGGCCTGTAGGTAAACAAGTTGAGTATATTACTTGTTGCAGCAAAGGAGAATGAGTGAACACCGTGAAAAACAGCGGGCATCTCAGGAAGAGACTGTTAGAAAGAATTTATAGGATTTGGGCTTTAGTTGGGTAATTTTAGGGATAATCCAAGGGAGTGGGGATTCACTGTTGATTGGGTTTTGTCAAGGGCCGCACCAGCCTGAACGTGCCCGATACCGTCTGTCTCGCAAGCTAAGTAGGGTCCGGCCTGGTTAGTACTTGGATGGGTTAGTACTTTGGTGGGAAACCACCTGGGAATCCCAGGTGCTATAGACTTTGGGGAGGGGGGTTGAGGGGTGAGCAAAATGGATGAAGGGGATCAAGAGGTACAAACTTCTAGTTATAAAATAAATAATTCATGGGGATGTAATGTAAAAAAATAGTGGGAACAATTTTACAATTAGATATCTCAATAAATCTTACCTGTAATACAGAGAGGGCAAACTACAGTGAACTTAATGTTGTGATTGGTAAAGAAGCTGCGATCACTCACATTAGCCAGAAGAAGGGGGTGTTTGGTCATTTTTCTGGTTAGGACAGTGTTCACATTTTGCCTGTGTTTAAACACGATTTCAGATTACTTTTGTCTTTTGTCTTCACCCGTCATCATCACAGAAGGGCCTGATCCCATGTTGATTTCTCTGGAAGTGCTTACGTCCAGCAAGAGACACCAAGACCCGGCTGTGAGCCCTAGGTCGCCTCATAGCATCACTAAGCCTGGTGGATGCATCCAGGCGGCTCCTGAATGTAGGGGCTGCTTTTCTCTTTGGAAATGGCCCGGGAAACCAGGGCACTCTATAGGAAAGTGGGTCTAATAAACAGAAATCTCACTGAAGTCTTCATTCCCTTTAAGCCCAGCTAGTTATACTGAATTAAGCTTGATTTTAGAAGCCAGATATTGTGAGTAAAATTAATAAAAAGTTAGCCACTTGGCTTACCCTGTTACCAGTGTGTCTTATCTCGTTGGAGGGACTTCAATACCGTGAGTCACGTGAGTATGTGACTGAGAACCAGACTCATGACACGGTCACAAAGGAGCTTCTGAAATTGAGCCAAGCACCAAACTAAATGGAAGCAAGTTTGGGCTTGAATGAAGAATATCCAAGATGTTCATCAAGCCAGTGCCAGCATGAGTGTATGCGTGGAACTTAGTCACACAGAAGCACGACGCAACATATGAAAGAAAAAATCACTAAAGTAGTTAAAAAGAAAAGCCCCCAAAACACAGATTTAGAGGGAATGTCCCTCTCAAATGAACTCTGAGCCCATGCTGCCAGCCTCTCTTGTCACCTGGCACCTGCGTAGTGAAAAAGACCAAGGAGAGCATCCACTTTGGGGCAGGAAATGGACTCAAATTTAGGGGAAAATAAAGAACAGATATCTGAGTGCTTGCAATGTGCAAGCACTGTGAGGAGCGTTGTATGGTTGTTTTTCTATTCGAAGAGCTCATTGTTTGTTTCTGCCTCCAATAGGGCTGGATGGTATATCTGACATACAGAGAGTGTTTTCCAAACTGACCTATATAAAGGCAGCTCAGGACTGCCACATGCTTGTGGTCCAGAATTATTTTTATTTTTAGTTTATAGCATTACTGAAAAAAAGGGGGATACATACACTTAGTGAATTGTCTACTAAATTGTAATAGTGAAGAACAACGAAGACGATCAACTTGTTGCCTTGTGACAGAAATCTAATTCTTATCCCTGAAGATCTCAGAATGAACAGGGATCTGTGTAGGTAAAATGAGTGCATCGCCACTCTGGGCTGTGCTGGGCTCCATTAGTGACCAGGGGAGAGTTAGTGTCAAGTGCCAATGCACGTCCCCCAGCTGTGTGATAACAGCACGTTAGAGATGTTTCAGACACTTAGCTTGAGTATTAGATTTGGGAGTGTCTCTCTGTTTATGACTTCCATCTCTCCTGTTGTGCTGGGTAGCTGTGTGAGTGTGTTGCCAAGGAGGTTGTGTGAGATGGAGGTGACATCTATATTTATCACAGAGAGCCCTTTTGGAAGGGCGTGGACCACACAGAGCCACGGGGCTCTTCGCTCCAATGCCGGCGGACCCCGGACGGCTGGCTGGGTGTTCGCGACCCTGTGCTCCTGATGGTGAGTTCTCCTCTCTGGGTGCAGACAGATGCGTGTCCCTTACGACAGCCTGTTGGCTGCTTCTAGCTAGTTCTTCCTGGGCTTCTCATCTTTTTAATCCAACAGAGTTTCCTGAACTTGGTTGCATTTCAAATTCAGCCAAGGCCCTTGGTAAGAATACAGATTTCTAGGCTGCTTCCTGATGACATCATTGTGATTTACTGGCTCTGAGGCGAAGCCTGATAATCTGTATTTTTAATAAATAGCCTGAGTAATGGAAAATACTGCACAGTGAGGTAACCTTGCCATACAAGCAAGTAATCTAACTATATAACCAAGCTTCTTAAATGTATTAATATTAGAAATAAATAGAATCCAAGTGAAGACATATTTTTCTTTGAGAACGTTTTAACTTTTCAAAGTAATCTTTTAGAAAATGCTGCATTTTCCTTTGGTAATTATTTTTAATATGGAAAACCACAAAAGTAATGTAATAGACATTTAAGCATCCACCACCCAGCATTTGAAAAGGTTAAAATCTGTCACATTTGTTTCAGAATTTCTAAAGTGAGAAAAGTACTAATAGTAAATATTATTTTTATTCACTTACTGTTATATTGAGTCCTTCAAAATCCTATTCCCTGTTCTATTCCCAGACAAGTATGGATCTTCATGCAATTTGCTTTTTTAACTCAGCATGATTTTGGAGATCTCTCCATGTGATCTCCGGAGATCCAGTCCATTCATCTCACGCTGCTGGATAGTATATGAATGTGCGGGTCCTTCACCGTTTATTCTCCTGGTCCCCTCTGTTGGACATCTGCTTGGTTCCAATATTTTGCTCATATAGTCAATGCTGCTATGTACGTCTTAAGACCTGTCTCTTGTGTGTACGCCCGAGCATCTCTAGTGTTTATACCTAGGAGTGGTCACCTACTTTGTATATTTTAAACGTTGTTAGAAGTTGCCCAAATGCTCTCCCGAGGGACTGCTTATATCTCCGTTCACGGCAGAGTGGGACTTGCCTTCTACACACACTCACTCACTGCAATGAAACAAGGAAACAGTTTGAGGGTATGAAATGGTATCACAGTGTTTTACTTTCCATTTCTTTGATGATTAGTGAGGATAAGCATTTCTCAAATGTTCTGTGGTTATCTGGATTCTTGTTGGATGAACTGGTTTTTCTGGCTCTTTGCCTATTTTCTATTGGTTTGATTGCTTTTTTCATATCGATTTTCTGTTGATTAGGATTCTTTACAAATTCTGGGTACTACCCCCATTATACATATTGCAGGCAATGCACTTTGCTATTATAATTTTTACTGCTGTTTAGTCTTATTTTTTCTGGTATATTCCTGATGGTTTTGTCTGAAAAGTTACTGCAGGTAAGTGTTCCTATAATTAGTTCTTTTCCCTGTTTATAAGCAAAAACATTCAATCTGAGAGGATTTAAAGCCTAAGGCAGAATTTTCATCCTTTGTTATATAAAAGTGGGACAAACATAAGTAAAAAAATAAATAAATACAGCAATAAACTTGCACTTGATCAGCTTTAATTTGCTTTTTGCTAAAGCAATCATCCTGGAGTTGATGTAATGGTACCCTTCACATCTCTTCCTAAATTAGCTAATTTGGGAAAATTATTTCAGAGAGATTTCAAGCTATGCTAAGTTTCTTTCTAAAACAAAGGTATTCCTCTGTCAATGAAAATTGGAAAGAATTAAAGGGCACGTTAACATACAAAATATAAAAAATACAAAACAGTGCTGAAAAGTCAAACCTTGTGTTGCTATTTCTGGTAGCAGAAGCGACTCCATGCAGGTGGCATGCTGTGTATGTTTTCTAGCAGACTGAAGGTTAACCAAATTTAAACTGTGGGACCGAAACTAGTCCCCCTGCTACCTCAGCTTAATTCCTCTGGAGAATCAAAGGAGAGCAGTGCTCAGAAGATCTGTCTTTCAATATAGACTTGAATTTTTCTAGATGTTGATTCCTAAATATTTGTTATTTATTCTTTTTTTCTTTTTTTGCTATCCTTTAGTATCCTGAAAATGTCAAAGCCTGTTCATTTTATAAGATCACTGTTATTTGAAATAGGAAGAGATTCAGAATTCAAAAAAAAGGAGGTTTTTATAAATTTGTGTTCCTAGAATTCTAGAGACAGGGTTTCAAAATTTTTAAATGGAGACACTTGTTTTTAGAACTGTGTGTTCTTTTTCCTTACCAAGCACATTTTTATATTCTCTTTTTTTATTAAATTGGCACAAAAGGCACCTTCCATTTTATCAGTACAAACTGTCCATTGACCTAATTAATTAAAAGTGCTGTTTTCTGAATTTGTGCTTATTTGTCCCATATGCCTCATAGAAAATTTCGGATAGCATGCTAAGAGGATGGAGCATTGCCCCCAAAACCAAACTCTGTTTAAAACTTGGTAGAAGAATGGATCTGCCATATTGAAGAGGAATTAAGTGTGTCTCAGCAAACTTGTCTCCCTTATCTCCACTCTTCCTTCTTTTAAATATTCCTCCCCACCCTTCCCCACGTACATCCCTGTCTATACTCTCCTCCACATACTAATACCACACACATATCACATGTGCAAATGTCCTGTGACTTCTCCAGTCATCTCCCCTCTTGACTCCTATTGTGTTCACCACCAACAGAGAGCAACACATTGACCTCATGCCAAGTGGAATATTAAGTAATAATATGATATCCCTCCCTGAAATATTTACATAGTGATGGAGATGCTGGGAATACCATTGTCTTGCTTGGGTCCTTGCTCCAGCATCAATTTAGTCCTATGTTGGGATTAAACTTTGATCTGAGCCATAGGCACAAAAAGTAAATTCTCTCTAGATCAGGGGGTCATCAAACTTTGTCTGTAAAGGTCACACAGTAAATATTTTAGGCTTTGTGAGCCATGCAGTCTCTGTTATAACTACTCAGCTCTGCCATTGTAGCACAAAAGCAGCCATAGACAATATGTAAATGAATGAGAATGGCTGTGTTCCAATAAAACTTTATTTACAAAAACAAACAGTGGGCCAGATGTGATCCACGAACCATAGTTTTCCAACCCCTTCCCTAGATCCTTGGTGATAGAGCATCCAATCAGCTGTGCTCATTCATTCGTTCACTGACTCACTCGTTTATTCAATAAATAAATACTGAGTACCTGCTATGTGTCAGTTATCTCACAAGGCTCATTACATATTGATACAAAGAAGACTGAGGCAATCTTTCCCTGGATGAGCTCAGGGGTCCAAGGGGAAGATCGATTTGTAAAAGAAATGAGTTGATAAAGTGTGTGTCATCTTAGATTTGTCATTGTTGCAAGTGACAGTGAACTTTTCCCAAATTGGCTTAAGTGAAAGATAGCGTTCTGGCTCATGTAAACTAAAGTGTTCAGGAGACACTTGATTCAGTGACCTATGTAGGATCCATTTCTTATCTCTGCTTTTTCGGGTGGTCTCCATCTCCAGGCTCCATGTGGGAGTCTCAAGGTGATTCTGGGTCCTGTCGGCACCACACTTGACGCCACGAGAGACCCCCTGGCTCCGTGAGGGCACAGAGTTCTGGGTTGAAGTCTTCTTGGCGCTCAAGCTGGTTTGGGTGATGTGCCGTCCTGAGTCAGTCACTGTGGCCAGGGGGACGGAATGTGCTGATTCATTTCGTTTAGGCCCCTTCCTCCAGCCCTGGAAACCGAGGAAAGCTTCACCCGAGGCACACGGGCTGAGCGGAGAGAGATGGCTCCCTAAGGTACAACTGAGCGCCCTTATCTAGTACATAGATGGTGTGCGGCCAGAACCACCAGTGGTCACTACAAAGTGGAAATGTTATCGTGGGAAGACAGCCAGGAGCAGTTTCCCGTCCTTCTGCTCAGCTGGATTATTGCCTCCTTCTGTGTGACCAGGATGCTGATTTGTTCATGGCCCATCAGTCATGAGACGCTGGCCCCGTCTTTTATGCCGTTATCCGTTACAGGGGTTTTGCCTTCCCAGGTTCTCCAGGAGTGGGGCTGTGGCCCTTGACCCTTAGTCTCCATGACCAGACTGCTGATATCCGCTGCCAAACCTCCCTGACCGGAGTTATGTGCTTTCCAGGACCTACCACTGACCAAATCCCCTCAGCCCACAGTCTGTCCACCTGCTGGGTGAGTGACCACCAGGCTGGATGGCCTTGATTGTCTGATCTAACGACACTGTACAATTGGCATAACTCTTGGCCAGGCAAGTCCCTCTATGGCCCTGCTCCATCTCCATAGTCCTAAGAGGAACAAGTTGCTCATGTGTAATTAGAGAGATCCATAAGAGGAGTGTAACTGGGCAGGGAAAAGGTGATCTTAGTAACCAGGAAATCGCATCATAGACACAACTCCCGTTATTCTACGTACAAAGCCCAGTCCCAATCATAGAAACAAAACTACAACAACAACAACACAATGATCATAGTAGCAGCACACTGCTAATTAAATGCTACTATGTACCAGGTTCAGTGGATTAACTGTTACTCCTCACCATTAACACTATGTGCAGCTATGATGTTACCCTCGTTTCATAGATAAGGATCTCGGAGCAGAGAGAGTTTAGATACCTTGCTCATCCAGAATGGGGCACAGTCAGGACTTGACCCAGGCAGTCTGGGTCCACCTGTCTTAGGATCATGGCACTCTGACTAATGTCGGGCTCTGTTTCCCATCTGCCAAGAAACCACAGCTTCGGCATCAGGTACATTTTCAGAGGCTCAGGATCACCAGCTACAGAGTAAGAAGCGAGCTCCCTTTCATTCAAAGATCAGGGCCATATCTAGTTGTCCTAAATTCTAGCAGAACATTTAATAAAACATGTTGCATCATGTCAGGACATTCCAATTCTCTCTCACGTCTTTCTGGGCATCTGCTAAATGGGAATAACTATTCATCTAGCCTGAAGGGGACTTCGGACTGAAAACCTGAATATGATATCTATCTGAAATACAACAATTTGACTAAAAAACTCTCCATAGAGAGATAACTATATTAAATATCTACATATGTAAACCAAGTGCCTAAAAAGGAGCAGAGTGGCTCTAAAGTAGCTAAAATTCTAACTAGAATTACCAAATCCAGCTTTTCCTCTATCTTACTTGTGTGGATTTTTCTTATAAAAAAGATCAAGTTGTTTTTTCTTGGGTTTTAACAAAGTAATACAATATAAAGCGCTATTTACAAACTTTTTTACAAAATAATTATTCCTATGAATGTATAGTTGAGAGTAATTTGTGGCATGGTGTTTAAAAGTGTGTGTGTGTGTGTGTACATGCACACATGTGTGATGTGTTCTGTGGTTTGGAAACAGCGAGGGATTTTTTTTGTTTTTCTAAAATTAAAATAACAACTTAGCAAGACTGAAATATCCTTAATTTCTCCCCTTTGGATCATAAAACAAGACTATTGAGTAATAATTCTACCACGCACACTTGGAAATTATTGCTAATGAATGAACTCATGTTGTTTTTCATATTACTTTGCTACAACACGCGTGTCTTTTCACTCTGAATTTAAATGCTAGAATTGCTTGATTGTATTTTACAGTTCTCTCACTGTCTTCCTCTTCCAAGAGCATCCATATGAATATCAAGTAACCGTGGAACAGGACTGAATGCGCCTTTCATCTCTAAATGCATATAATTTTGGAAGATTCATGGCAGAATGAAAGAGCAGTATATTGGCAAGGAGAATGGAGTTGTTTCAGTCTCAGGAATGAATTGCTTTTTATGTTTATTGTTTTCTGTGTTCATAAGAAAAGAGATGCTCATAAAAAAAGGTGAAACAGTACAAAACAGGTAATTATTTTTTAAAAGTAGATTATCATTTCCAGAAATGATGGAAAGATGAGTCAATGCACCTTTTATCCAATTTTCGGTTGTGTATGTTATGAACACCTCTCCCTTCCTCCATTAATGTAGACTAATTGAGAATTACATTATCTCATATGTTACATTCAAAAATATTTGTTAACATGAAACGGCTGCGACAAGTTTTTTACTCACAATACTAGCTAGTGTTTCTTAGGTTTTTAATACGTGTCAGGCACTGTTCGAATTGGCTAACAATAACTATCTTATTTAATGCTCACAATTCTCTCAGGAAGTTACATTCTAATTCCTGGTGTGTGGAAGTGGAATTTGAGACAGACAGCTAGTAACCTGCCCAGGGTCACACAGCTGGTTAGTGGTAAAGCTGGGCCAAGAACCCAGGCAATCTGACTCCAGAGACCACGCGCTTAATTAGGCATTGTCTTGGATGTATCAGAATGAGTTCTGCTGAAAAATTCATGGAAATACTCTTATTTCTGGAGAGTGTTTACAATTTCACCGTTTGGGGTTCAGGTGGCTGCATTATTCCTGTGCAGTTGCTCTCATTCTCATCAAGTGGTAATATCTATTAAGCTTTAGTCTTTCCTGGTCCTTCCAGTAGAGCGCTCATGCCCTTTCTCATACATGCCTCCCAGGATTTGTGCCTGCTCGATTAAAGATGACAGCAGTACAATACCTGTCTGAAGTCCACGGCTTTTATTAATAAAAACACTCTTGGAACGCACTCTACGTGCATTGCTGCTGAGCTGGAGAGGTCCCTGGCATGGGACTCAAACCCAGACAAGCTCATTACACCAGATGTGGTCAAATAATAGGGGAAGTCCTAGGTCGTGAGCTATCCCGGGAAAATAGCTCTGCCCAAAGAGGAAAAAGAGAAACTAAATGAACCAAATAGATTTCACTCCATGCCTTTGAATTGAAGGGACATCGGTATATTTAGTCTGAGAAATGGGGAGGCTATTGAAGTCACACCATATATAGCTCCTTATCCAATGGTTTCAAAGCTTTTTTCCTAGAAGCCCTAAAATGATTTTGCAAAACTTTGTATCCTATTGCCCATTTTAAGTTGTAATCTGTAATTATTACCATAAATTTAAGCAGATACAAAGGGTATATTTTCTTCTATTTTTAAATATTAAAATTTTTAAATAAATATGACCTTTTACATGAAGTAGAATCCTTAGACATGAGCAAGAGAAATTCTGCATATCATGAAGGCACAATACATAAATTCGTTAAACAAGACCTAGGACCCTCCATTACTCAGGAACTGGCATTTAACATTCACACAGAAAGACCTGTATCTCTGAACATCTGCTCTCAACATGACACCCTTCAGGGCCCCAGGAACTGTGTTCGCCCATCTCATGGCCCAGTGTCCACACACACCGGGGCTGCATCGCAGCGTCCTCCAAGCTTGTAGGATGTGCTGCTGCTGCTGCGTGACTCAGACACTGCTTCAAAAAGCAGGTCACATTTGTGTAGACAAAGTGCTTAAGGAAAACAAGGACAAAGTAATTAACTCATCGAGGGACCAGCCAGGTGGCGTAGTGGTTAAGTTTGCAAGCTCCCTTTGGGAGGACCGGGGTTTGCAGGTTCCGATCCTGGGGCAAACCTACACCCGACTCATCAAACTGCACTGTTGTGGCGTCCCATATACCAAATAGAGGAAGACTGGTGCAGACGTCAGCTCAGGGCCAATCTTCCTCAAGCAAAAAGAGGAAGATTGGCAACGGATGTTAGTTCAGTGCCAATCTTCCTCACAAACAAAAAAAAAATAGAAAAGAAAGGAGAATTTAATTAACACATCAAATCCCTATGCCAGATAACAAGAATGCAACATGTTCTTAGAATAACAAAATGACATTTCCTATAGGGTCAAACACCCATTCTCTGCCGCCCTTTGATTTCTGATTAAAACAGTATATGCCAGAGTTGCACATAGTAGCTGAAGATTATTCATCAATAATAATTCATATTACCCTTATATTTGTATATATGAATATTGTTAGGCCATTTTTTTTGCACTGACAGCTAGACAGAAATCCAAGAGTAGAATTGCAAATAACTTTTTATATCAATATATTTAATAATGTTTAATTTAGTGTTCAAAAAATAATTTTGATGTAAAAGTTTAATGTTCATTGCTTATAATTTATATTATACCTTCTAATTTTTATTTTTCCTTTTTCTCCCCAAAGCCCCCCAGTACATAGTTGTATATTCTTAGTTGTAGGTCCTTCTAGTTGTGGCATGTGGGATGCCACCTCAGCATGGCCTGATGAGCGGTGCCATGTCCATGCCTAGGATTTGAACCGACAAAACCCTGGGCCGCCACAGCGGAGCTCACAAACTTAACCACTCAGCCACAGGGTCGGCCCCTATACTTTCTAATTTTAATGAACAATTTTGAATATTTTAGTAAAAATAACTCTTTTCAAAAACATGAAAAAATATTCATACTGTTTTTACATTTATGTAATTCTTTATAAACATATTTTCAAGTTTTGTGCACTTTGATTATGATTACATTTTATTTTTAATCTGTTAGGTTATTACTGTCAATAAAATGAAAATTATGTGAAAACTTTGACTATAATAATATAACATTATTCACTAAATAGGGACAGAAATGAAATTTATGAAAAAACATGTAACAATTTATATGTTATGTATGCCCTTATTTTTTATGTCTCCAACCCAGCTGGCCCCCCAAGAGGACACCCAAACATACACAATAATAAATAAATACAGTCCTCATTCATATTTTGCTGACCTTGAAACATATAGAAACCAAAACTTAACACATTTGTTTTTCTGTCACATTGAGATGACATTTTTCAAGGTAAAATAGAGCATATTTTACTAACAATTTGTTAACCTGACTTGTAAGTCCTCAATATGTAAGCACAGAGTCGGTGGGCCTCCCGGGCACCCGGCCCCCAGGCCCATGTGTGTTCGGGGCCAGGCGGGTTGAATGCAACTGATAGAATCTAAGGCCACAACGACTGGACGCTCGCCCTTACCAACCAAAACAATTAATCATCACATTTTTCTCGAAGAATCAAGAACCTTCGCTGTTTTTTCTTTGTCCTCAAAATTCCACTCCGCCTCCCCACAGACGTTCGTCTTATGTAACATTCCTAGTGAATATGTTCACACCTGAGGCCTGTTGTTAACCGCTCTATCAATCTTTTCTGCAAAAAAAGTGTACAAATTGAAATTATTTTTTTAATTCTTGTGACCATAAAGCTTCACATGTTAACAAAAATTTTTATGGGCTGAATTTTATTACTGCTATTATTAATACACAAGTGGTAAAAACATGTTGAAAGTTTTGATGAAAGTATTAAACACAAAATTGTGTCTCTTAATGAGGTAGCTGGGCGAGTTTTAATTAGTGCCTGTGTCCATGGGTACATATGACTTGTTGCTAGAACAGGGTTAGGTTTTAGCATCAATTCTATGGTCCCTGTTCAGGTAATTAGTTCCCATTTTGAAGAGCTGAGTGTAAAGAATGGTGGCTGCCTCCCACGCTGATCAGGCTTACCAAACACGTCCTGTTCTGTTCTGCTTCATAAACCCGCCCTCCTGGGAAAAAGCTTGTTTGCCTGGATTTAGTTGGAAATGAACGTGAGCCCACTAGATGAGTGGTTCTCAACTCTGGCTAGACATTAGAGCCACGGAGGCCCCACCCTACACCAGTGAAACCAGAATCCTGGGTGGGGCTGGGAACAGCTTTTAGCGTCTGCTCAACCTCTGCCGTCAGTCAGTGTGCAGCCCGGATGTAGAACCTTTACACTGGGTTGTGAGCTTCTTACACCCGGACATGTCTCATTGGCCTTTTAGTCCCAAGGCTCAGCACAGTATCCGTACACGGGGTCAGCTCAAAGTCACAGCGCAGTTTTAAGCTTTAATAACCTCAGGTGTGTAAATGATACTGACCTGCAACAAGCATCATTTGAAAGTTTAACTATATTTCAATTTCACATATACTTATTTATTTCTAGGACTTTTGATCAATAGACTTCGATTTTAATTTCTTGCCTTAGTCCTGAATAAAGGTGGCAAGTATTGTCTGAAAAATAATTAAAATTAAAGATATATTTATTCAGAATTTAATTTGATAAAAATCAAGTGCAGATGAAATGAAAGCAATGAATCTTTGGAGTTTTCTTATTTGTAGGTTTGTGGCATTTATATATGTGAAAATATTAAAATTTAAAAATGCACTAAAACTTTTGGAATATGCCGAAGAGTAAGGGATCAACAATTGTATAGTTGAATCTGCGTCAGAACGTTGAAATCCACTTTGTATTAAAGGTCTTGTTTCAGCTCTATTCTCATGTAAGGTAGGAATGCTTTTGGCTACATGTAAAAGAAAACAATTACTTAAAATAATAGAATTTATTTTCACCTAAGGGGAGTCTGGAGTCTCACAGCTGCTGACACTGATTTAGCAGCTCGACAATGTCAGAGCAGAGCCTTCCTCAGGACTGCAAAATGGCTGCCAGAGCTCCAGGCTACATATTCAACATTCCTGGCAGAAAGAGTGGGGTTAGGATACTGCCTGGGGCTCCTATTGACTGATATTTTTATCAGAGAAAATTTATCCTTTTCCTAAATCCCCACAGCAGATTTCCACTTAGGTTTTATCAGCTAAAACTCTAATGTGCAGCCATCCCTAGTGACAAGGGTTATTGGGATATTAAGCATCTAACTTTTCCATCTCCTATTTTGTTGGCAAGCAAGACAGGAGAGTTGTATATGGGTTAGCTAGCCAAAAGTTTCTCTCACCCCCGCATCCTGTTACGTATTTCTCACCCTCTTTCCTCTATTAAGTGTGAAGTCTTCTGCTTCTAAAGCTGATGGATCTGTCAATTGTTAGGTAACATTCTCTTCATTACCTCACAAGAGAACCAGAACTCTTCTTTTAAGACTCCCTTTCCCAATAGTAAATGTTGCAGTCACAAATCTGCTTTCTGAATTCAAGGAGAAAACTTTATTCTCCTCTAATGACGGAACTGATGTGGTCCAAAGCCGGTGATGTGGGCAGCTGGCTGTCTCTGCAGAGAGCCATCAGGGAGAAGCGTTCACTGGGGACATGACAAGTCTAGCTGAGGCCTTGTGGGGACGTTTCATTTCTCTGTAGAATAAACTACATAATACGCTATTGTACTTTTTAAGTCTCATAGATGCTTTATTTTGAATTTGCCCGCATTCTCTGGTGTCTGTTGGTTAAACCTTATATTTTACTCTTTTCTCCTGAACGAGATTTCAGACACAATCCTAGATTCCAGTTGTCATACTTTTTCTTTTACTTTTTGTTTTTTTCTGACGATACTATGGTTTTTACCCTCACGCATTAATTGTTGTATGGAATTGGATGGGTTTTTCTTTTCATCTTGTTTCTAAAGAATGACACTTAAGAATGAACCAGCTTTATATGGACATTTTCTGAAAAGCATCAAAAATAAAACAAAAACAAACTCTTAAATATATAGTGCATTTTGTACTAAAAAATGAGGAAAGTTTAGCCTCCTGGCATAATGATATATATATATTCAGATAAGGACTGGCTGCATTCATTAAATTTATCATTGCTGACGGGAGTTAAACGTATTCCAAGACATTTTCAGCAGTTTACATCACTGTCGCTTACTGTATACAGCTAATATTAATAAGTAGGAGTAGGAAGGAGAGCCTTCCAAATTCGGAACCTGCTAAAACTTTCAGAGTTTGGGTTTCATAAATACTGATGATTAGCAAATATAGGTTTGCTGTTTTAAGAAAGGATTTCCTAGCTACATTTGCTTGAGTTAAGCTTCAGTTAATCAGAATTCTTGTATTACATATCCCTTGTTGATTTGGGGGTCTAAAAATGTACTTTCTAGGGCATAACTGGGGTTTTGTTAACACTGTAGCTATACCCAGTCCTGTGTTTACTCATTCCATAAGTATTTACTGGGCATTGTCGGATGGGCCTGAGACTCTGCTGAGCTCTGGGGTCCCAGGCACACCGACAAGCCAGACAGACATGGTTTCTGTCACCATGGCACATACAGGCTCATGAGAAAGATGACAGAGAGATGACAACAGACAAGTAAGCAGACAAAGAGAGACAACTGCAGGTTGTCGTGAGTAAGCATGGCGGACAGCGAGAGCCTACTGCTGAGTAACAAGTGAAGGCGTCTTTGGGGTGGCGGTGTTTAAGAGGAGCTCTGACGAACCAGGAGTAAAAAGTGATGCAAACTTTAGTCAGAAAGTGTATTCCTGGCAGATGGAGCAGGTTCCAGAAGTGTGAATGGGGTTGGTACATTTAAGAAGCAGAGAAGGCCAGTGTGCCTGGAGCATTTTGAGGAAAAACAGTACGTATAAATGACATGAAGTTAACGAATAAGGCTGGGGGTCAGATCGTGTAACTTCATACGAAGTCATGCTAGGATTCAACATTTTATTCCACATGGAATGGGAAACTATTGAAGGACTTTGGACAAGGTAGACAATATGATCAGGTTTTATATTTTTTTAAAAGTTGTTTGTCTTGAAGGTATGGGTGGAGAATAAGACAAAGAGAAATTTCTAGCAAGAATTTTGCAGCTATTACGTATTCTCTTTCCTTCTTGGGCATAGGGAAATCAGTTGAGATTACTGCAGCTCCCTGGGCGAAAAGTGACAGCAGCCTGGACCAGAGTGATACCTTGAATGTGTGGAGAAGACACGATTGACAGCACTTGTTGAAAGATTGGAAGTCGCCACAAGGAAGAGAGAGGAAGGAGAGCCGACCTCAGGATCCTGAGGAAAAGGTCAGGAGACCTGCCCTGCAAAGAGAGATCATGAATTTAATTTTCAGAAAGGGAACTAAAACACACTTGATCCATGCAACCTCTCGCGGCTTATAGATCAAAATGGGAAGAATGCAAAGATTAGCACGGCCCCTTCACGTGGCTAGTTCACACATTTGTGATGTGTAATCAATAAAAAAAGCTGATCGCACTCCAAAAAGAAAAGTATAAAGAAAAAACAAACTAAAATAAATATTGTCACTAAGAAAGATTAAAGGGGTAACATCAAGTATATTCCTTTATACACTGAACACAAATTAATTCAAGTCTCTTACAGAAACACAAGATGTCAAATTAGGTTTAAAAAAACCCCCAGTAATCTGTTATCTACAACAAGCACTTAATGTGATAAGAAGAGTTAGAAAGTAGAGGCATGGTCAAAGAGATTCTAAGAAATTCAAATAAAAATCAGGAGTGGCAAATAATAACATGTCAAGGTGAAATATAGGATGAGGAACTGACTAGTGCAGAGACAGCAGGTTGTGATAGAAGGCGCAATTGTGAAGCAGACACAGGAGTTTTGAACCGTTGCATCAGACAACATGGCAACTACGCATATAAAAAACTATGAGAAATATCTGTCAAGAGAATATGATGAAATACCTTTAAGCTGGGAGATTTTAATACGTCTCCATCAGCATCTATCATATCTGGAAGAGAAATGAGGAATGTCAATCATTAATTAATAATACTATCAAAAATCTTTGTGTTATCTACGTTAACATTGAGATGTCTCCACACGGAGACGCTTGGGGCACAGTACCTTTGTGCCACCTGTCTGTGCGTGGACTTCCACCTGAACATTTACACGGTGAGTCGAGGAGCCCTTTTAGAGTCTGGACCTACACAAATGAGAGGTCAACATTTCTTTGGCCAGGCCTTGCTTTGTGTAGTTCCATTACAACAGGACAAAAGTTTTAGAAAATTCAGACATGGAGACCATTCAAAAGTGTTTTACTATTCCTTTATCATCAGTGAAGAAAATCCTAAGCACTAATCAGACATCACACACTGTTCACAATCCTTCAGCAAGGAGGCATTTCTTCCAAGTCCAGCAGCCTGGACACCTGAGCTCGTCCAGCTTGCTCGGTCGTTGGGCAAACACGGAGAAGGCTTTGCCTACAACCCACAGACAGGCTCGAAGGGCATCACCAGGCAATTATTTCAAAGAGCAAATATGTTCTAACTTGTTTTATTACCTTCCCTGGAGCAGAAGCCAAGGACCCCGAGTGACTCCAATTACAGCATTTGAGGCAGGTTCAATGGTGACATCAAATCACGACATCCTTAACCTCATCTGGGGGTCAAAAGACAAGATTTTTTTCTATTCTCTAAAACAAACTTCAAGTAGCAAATGTATGTAATTGGCCAGACAGAGGGAGTTCTCACAGGAATTTGCAATACGCATAATTTGTCTTCTATCCTTGTTTCAGTATGTGTAATTTGTCTTCTGGGAAACGAATGGGAAAAGGCCACAGGGGTCTTTTTTGCAACTTGGTTATTAGTCACACTTATTAATACCATATTCTTCCCAAGAGAGATGAGTAATGCCATCACATGGTGATATCAGAGTCTCTGGAGGGACTACCCCACACCAAGTACTGCAGGAGAATAAGACGAGGTTGCTCGTCACAGATGTGAAGGGACAGAGACTAATTAAAAATAATTCTAAGGTTTTGAGCATGAGTTTCTGAGAAAGCCCAGAATAAGGATCAAATTTTGAAAGAGAAGTGAATTCTGTTTAAAACAAATGAAATATTTGCTAGCAATGGGATCCCCAACTGCTACTGTCCAGCAAGCAGCTGGGGGTGCAGGAGAGGTCAAGAGATGGACCGGAGGAGGAGAGCTGTCACTCTGGTTTCATCCACATACAGGCAATGAAATTTAGGAGTGTTAACTAAGCGCCTTCACAGACTACGTATTTTCTAGTTGTTGACATTATTTAACTGAGTTGTCTAAATTTGTGTCTTAGAAAGAAAATGTTTACATAAGTTGTAGCAATCTTAGTAAATACTTAAAAGAGAAAGTTTAGGTAATCATTCCTGTTAGATGCTAGGTCTCTCAAGTTGGTGAAAGGATCCTGGAAAAGAAAACAGATTTTAAACTTTTATTTTTAGAGTATACATGTGTGAAATAATGTGTGCGCACACACACAAACATTTAGGTAGAAATAGCAGAAAAGCCTTTGCAAATATTTCCTAGGTTAAAGAAGATAAGATGGTGAATTTTATGCAAAAGTGATGGTTTGTTCATTTCTGCTTTTATTCAAGGAGTCTTGCTCAACTTTGCTGCCTCCCTTCCCACACAGCATCCAACCCTCCCTCTGCTCAGGAGCAGAGCCGGTGGCTGGCACTGCTGAGGGCGGCCTTTCCATGGGGAGCGCACTTCTCCTTGCCCCTCCGCTCCATCCTCTTGCCCCTTCCTGCAGTGCCTCTCCTGCTCCTCTGTCCACATCTCCAGGCTCAGTCCCGCCCAGTCCTTGCAAGAAGAAAAGCTGATTCTTCAAGGTCTCACACATGGCTCTTCTTCCACTTTGCAAGACATGCTCTTGTTTGGGGCTGGGGAAGGGTGTTGCAGGGGGAGGCTCCGTGCCCTGTGTACCAATGTTGGAGAGAACGGGGAGGGAGGAGTCATCCTCCTATGGGCCACACTCAGAGCAGGTTTTCTTTTTCTCTCACAACAAAAGATGTCACCAGGGTTTGTTTTTTTCCCTCTTGAAAGATCTTTACAAGTAGGAATCGTGTCTTACTCAAGTCAGTGTTTAGTGAGGAGTATGAGTGAATGAAGAACAAGTGAATGAACTTCTATTTTGGGGTAAAGAGGTTTACAGTTTACAAGTTTTACAAGTTTTCATATATATGTTTTGTCACTTAATTCTTGATAGATTACATGAAGTAATTTTAGAGATCAAAAACTAAGATAATCGTAAAGTCAAAACATGAATCCAGGTCTCCTGACTCCAATTAGTTGCCATTTTCACTCTATTGTTCTGTGTCTTTGGAAGAATGAGAGAAATTAGAATGGTGATGTCCTGGGCTGGAGAAGGATGTTGATTAAACAATCCATGTAGATTAGACTAACAAAGGCGGCTAAGCCTGCGGAAGCAGCCGCTCATCCAGCTAAGCCGGCACTGGTGCTTCCTTCCTCTACTGGATTCTGCCTCTGGTGTTCTGAGACTTCACGGCTCAGGCGCCCAGCATCTTGACAACCGTGTCCTGCTCTTCACTCCATGCCGTGGTAAGGACTTTGGTTTTCTGATCGCCTGCCCCTTCAACCCATAAAAACTCTTCGCAAGACCTTATGTAAACTCCTCTGATAGACCTTACATGTTTAGAGCCACCCCCAGTCCCACCTCAGAGGAAGAATAAGACCTGATCCCATGCCCCTAGGCTATTTCTTGCTATTAATGCGTTGTGATAGTAACTGCCAATTCTAAGGACCTACTACAGTTGTCCTTCCGTATCCACAGACGATTGGTTCCAGGACGCCCAGCGGACGGGAAAATCTGCGAATGCTCAAGTCCCTTAGTTCGGCCCTCTGTATCCACAGGCATCTTTACGATCCGCAGTTGGCTGAATCCGCAGATGTGGAAACCACGGATAGGGAGGGCAAACTGTATGTGCTAAATATTGCACTGATCCATTTGAATATTTAACTGTTAATCCCCCAATATGGCTATGGCATTTATACTATATTTCCAAATTTACTATCCAAGGGCCCAAGAGCAGAAGGGTAAGGTAACTTAGCTAATTAGTTCCAGAGCGGCATGTCCACCTCGGTTCTCACTGATGTCAACGCCCAGGTTCTTCCATAGCTTTAGACACCTGGTGCAAATACTCCGCCTTCAGCGAGTCCTTCTTGACCTAAAACAGCCCCTGCTCCCGGTCACCGTGTCTCCTTTACCTGACCTGTTTTTCTTCCAACCACTGGTCACTGATAAGCTGACTTGCTTATTGTTTGTCTCTCCTGACTAGAACTTCAGCTCCAAGAGAGCAGGGACTTACCATTTTGGTTCACTGCTGTTTGCCCTGATGAACAGCAGACCCCGGCCATGGTCGTCCTTCAATAAATATTTTTTGACTATATGAATGTACAATTCTAGAACACTCATGCTTTCACTTTCTAAGTGTGCTTTCCTCAATATTTTCCCTGTGAGAATGAAGGCAAAGTTGTATAGAAAAGTTAAGAAACAACACCAGAGGGAATCTAGGCAAGGCTGAACAGCAGGCGAATAATTACTGTTTTTGACATCACGCATCCGTTTTCATATTAAGATGTCCCAGCTTCAGATTGCTAACAGATTTCCTAGTCAGCTTAGGATGCCGCAACAAACATCCCCCAGATCTCAGTGGCTGACCATTGCAAACATTTATTCCTGCTCACTTTACGTGAAGGCTGCAGGCTGGCTGCATCTCTGCTGGGTTTGACTGAGCTCTCTGCGTCTTCACAGTCTAGGTCCCAGGCGGAAGCACCACCCCTATCTGGAGCATGCTGTTCTCGCAACAGAAAGCAGATGCTCCAAGAGGGACTCAGCCAGTCCACACAAACACATTCAATACTACGTCTATTTTCATTCCTCCCGCCAAAGCTGGTGACATGGTCAAGCCCTATGTCAGTGGGAAATACAACGCCTATAGGAATTCAGGGCAAGGTCAGGGGGAGAACGAGTAATGCAACACACTACAGAGGTATTGAATTTCTAGATTACTTCAGTGTAGGTCAGATCTTTTCCTTTACTGTTTACACAAATCTATAAACGGCCCATCTTATCTTTTTTATCACATTTTTTTCTTCCCTAAGCAAAGTATACCCCACTTGTTTCTTCTGAATATTCTCTCAATTTTAATTAAGTTTTTTTTTCAATTTAGTGCAGACATTGTGATTTTTAATATGTTTCTAAGTTAGTCTATAATTTGATATCATTGAGAAATGAAATCTAATTCAGTTAAATATGACCTGAGTCAATGAGAACCAAGGTCATTGGAAAGACCCTTTTCTGATGAACACAGAAATCTCATGGGTGATTTTTCCACAACAAAATCAAGAGTATTCGAATCTTCAGCTGTAAAATACCTTTTCTGTTTAATCAGAGAAAATACAGTTTTCGTTTCAAAGACTTCCTCAAGGATCGTGACGATTTTGTGTTATGAGAAAAACTTTATCAGTGTTTCATCATGACGTTCTTCCCTGCAGGAGAACTCAAGAAAAATATTCTATTAATCATGGCAATATTAAAACTATCTGTCACTGGTAGCTTGCATATGTAATAAAGTAATCAGATAAAATTGATACCAGAGACAAATGGCCCGCATTAAAAGTGTCTGCTCTAAGTTCTAAAATTGCTCCTCTTTATGATGATCTCAATAACTAAACCTCTCAATTTGCAAACGAAGATAAATGCTAAGATAATCTTTTAGACTCTGCATTGTAGACCAGCATAAAGAGAGGCCTAAACTGGCTAACAGCATAACAGCTGAAAGAAATGCTTCCAAACTTTTCAAGACAAATATTTTTATCTACTGGCTCTTTTCTTGGACATTTACTTCAAATTCTCCATAATTTTATTAAAAAGAAAACTAATAGAAGCATGTGAACTTGAGCAAAGCTTAATTTATATATGGGTTTTGGTTTAAAAGTGTCTATCTGAAGAGTTAGAGTCAGTATGCCCATCTGTCCTGTCAGATGGTCCATTAAAAAAAGAGAGGAGTCAGAATGAAACGGAAGACAATGGAAAACGTTAGAAAATGCTACCTGACAATCATTGTTATTTGCTTCCCAGTATGCGCTCTTCCCAACTTCCTCAGCAGGGCAATCCTGCTGGGTTCAGAGCGACAGTGTTCCTGGTTTAAAATCTTACTTCCACGGACTTCAGATTCTTGAGAGCGTGTACCCAGCTCTGGCCATGAAATTTAGCTGAAAACCCATTGGATGAGACACCCAGGAAAGCAGTTGTAACCCAACGCCTTGTAGATGTGGGATTTTTCAGGAGAGCTTTAGGTGGAAACTCACCCAATCACATTAGCTGAGCAGAAAGACTGAAGGAACTCAGATCATCATGACTTCATGAAGCCACTGAACAAGCCCTGGGCTGCCCATCCCTGGACTTTTCACGTGAAAAAAAAAATCTCTTTAGTTAAACCAGTGTAACTGGGTTTCTGTTACATGTGGCTGACCCAATTTCTGACTCATAAAATCCCTTTTTTTGTCATTCATATGTTCATTAGCATAACACAAACTCTGAAAAGCCCTATGATAAGGAAACCCACTTAACTTTGTCTAACACGGAATTTCTCAAATTTATTCATCAGAAGATACTTGATAATTTCTCTATGAACTAGCACCTTAATGTCTGCACTTTAGTAAACATTTAACTAGGGATCTCAAAAGGCATAGAAATATGACATTCTATAACCACATAATTAAAAATCTAGAAGGCTATGTATGTCCATATCTGTAACGGCCCCTGAATCACGCATTTCTTCAGAAGCATTGTTACCAGTGACAGTTACCGACGTCTGCCATTACTCAAGGAGCTAGCTTCCTCAGTCTCCATAGGCGTTGAGTGTGCCAGTGACCTTCGAGAGCTTAGGCAAAAACCTTCTGAAAATCGCCTTTCTTCTTTACTTTGATTTGTCCAGGGGTCGCTGTTCGTTGAAACTTCAGGCAGAGGATGATCTATCTGACCCCTAAAGAAATGCAGACGAGAGAGAATCACATAGCCTTTCTTTGGGTTTTGGTTTACGTGCCCCAACTTCTAGCGTCATGACCACTTGGTCAGAATTCTGACTGGTATTTGAGCCTCCTCTCCTTTTCCTCTACCTTGCAATCCGTGGAGAAAAGTTACTCAGCTTTCTCTTTCCTATGAATGAAGGCTTTTGCATCACTCCATTAGCCATGATTGTGTCCAACTAACAGAGGAAGGTACTAGACACGTGGAAATGCTTTGTCTATACTAACGTTTTTTCAAATAAGCATCTACCTCTAAGAGTGAGGGTCCTCGTCACCATATATAACGCAGTCCCTATTTTCAGATTTCTATGTTAAGCACAGATGAGCCTCAAAGGAGGTAAATGATTTGATGCTTACCCTTTATCCTAAATGAAGAGGACGTGCATATAGAAAAGTGGGAAAAATGGTGCTTTATCATTTGCGTTTGGAACTGAATGGTAAATTTCTAATGTTTATAACGTCGTGTTGTCACAACAGTAGTTTTTTAACAGAGAAAATGACATTTCAGCCATTGGTCTTTCAGTGCATTTACACTCTGACATGGAATTACACTGGAAACAGGACAATTATCAGGGTGGTTCTGATTGTAGCATCGTGGTATTATTCAGTCTGTCCTTCAAGCCAGACCAGACCGTACTGGCTGTTACCTGGCTCCTAGGGCAGAGGAGTTGCAATAAAGAGAAAGTAAACCCACAGGGAAGCGCAGGGCCGTCACCGTAGTGGCCCTTTGTGCAGCGATGACGGGTGGGGCGCGCGATAGGAGGCTGCCCCTGCGCCACGTCAGGGATGTGGGGATACGGGGTCGGAGGGATGCGGGGACGGGGGATACTGGGACTGGCGGGTTCTTGATATGGAGCTTCCGTAACCGCAGGATCGACCCACAGCAGCAGGATCTTTGCTGGGTGTGGTGGGCAAAGCCCCTGCCCTCGAGTTTGCAACAGGAGGAGCCACCGTCACCACCAGCAGAGGAAGAAGGGGAGAAGGAGATGGAGGCATGGGTCGTTCAGGACACCCGCTGAGCGCATTCCGGGGGCCCGAAGGGGCCTGGAGTTCCTGGAGGAATATGGATTTGTGAACCTATTTTTACTCTAAGACCACCATGGTGTTAAAAAACAAGGGCGGGGGGGGGGGGTGAGTGGAGAGAGAGAGGAACATACCAGAAAAAAAGCAACAGCTATGCAAACGTGATTTCTAAGCAGAATAGACTTTGGTGTCGTCAGGACCTTGTGGAAGAAGATAGTACGAGGCTGTGTGTGGTCAGACTGTGTAAAGGAGTTGGGCAGACCACAGAAAACTATAAGTGGAGAGGGATAAAAAAAGAGGAGATAATCCTACGTCTAATAAAGCCGGGGAAATAACACAGAAGAAAACATAGCAAAGGCAGAACCCCTTGAGGGTTTTCCATGGCTGGACAGGCTGTGATCAAATGATTGACAGCACACACATTAGTAGGGACTTTCTACTGAGCCGAGAGGGAACAAATGAGTGACAGGTGCTCTCCCCTCTAGTCTTGGGGCTGAGGCTGTCATAGAGCTCTGGGAGCGACAGACAAGAACACGGGAAAGTAGGGCAGATGACAAAGAGGGAGTAAAAATAGAATACAAACCCTTGTCACAGTCAGGTCAGGAAACAGGAACTTCAAAGGTGGGAAAGATGAAGTGTTCTTGGGTATAGAGACCCACGCATTGATGATGGCAGGCTTTTGCGTTATTAAATAGGCATTCTCTGTAAGTTCTTTTTAATCCTTACCTGGTCAAAAGCATTACTGAGCCACTGTGTAGCCTAAAAAATGTATTTTTAGAAGGAAGAGGTATCTGACAACTGGAGAAAAGTTATATTAGTCAACTTTCTAAAAAACAAAAAGTAACATACTGAAACTGAAAAATGTAGACTGGTAAAATTTCATATGGCACAAAAGCTGTAAGGGACGAAGAATAAAATCACAAAACATTGTTAATATCCACGCAGATGACAGAATGCTGGGTTAAAACTAACAAAGAGCTATTCTGAAAATCTTGTCAGCTTAATTGAATCTCCTATACAAGTCTTTGATTTTTTTTTTCTTTTTTTACAAATTTAATCATTTATTTTAGCTTGAACAAATATATATTTTTAGTCTCTGTAAAGCTAGACTGGTCATCTACCACCAGGCTCGTGTGGTAATCTGGTTGTCCCTGATCATAGGACGTGGAACCAAAGAGTAACTTCAAGCATAATTATGGTATCTGTCAATGTCACCGTGCACATTTCAGATGCATGACCTCCTTTGAACGTGCAGCAGCGTTGAGGTGGGCAGCTCCAAGTTCCCACAAGGAGGAGCAGACTTTTGAACCAAACCGGAACTCCAAGCCACAGGAGCCCGGAAGGCGCTGCCTCTGTTCCTCACACAGGTGCACCCTCCCAGGGGGCTCCCAGTTACTCATGATGCAGACAAGTCCTTCGTCTGGAAACACAGCTTTATCTCCAAGAACCTCTCCACTTTTCTCTTTATATATTTCTGCTGCAAATACTTTTAATAGGATTTTCTTCATGGACGTGTGCCTGATGATGGGATCCGGGGGTGGGGGTGGGGGTGGAATCCACTCTATTTCTGTCTCTGAAAAAATTGAGTATTTGTCATCATCCCATCAAAAAAGATTTGTGGGACTCTTTGGGATATCAGAATAAAGCCCTTTGTAACTAAGAATCTTTATAAGCCCTGTGGGAGTCTTAAGTCCAGCATGGTTAATTACTGAGAAGACTCTCCTGTTATTAGCCATTTTAGTCAAGGCTACATTAGCTTCTTAATTTGTTTCAATTTCATAATCTTTTCAAAGTTTTCAAGATGTAATTCTTCTTTATTAAATGAACAAATGGATTTGGGTTATTATGTGGGAGCTTATGTTTTACAAATATACTTTGTGACATTTCCTATCACAGAAGGCTTATGTTTTCAAGATTAGAAATAATGTTATTTACACTGAAAAATTAATTCAAATTTATAAGGTTTTCCCAATGCTTTTGGATAATGCCTTTAAAATTGTTTTTAAAAATCACATTTTTTTATGCCCCTGGTATAAAAGATAGTACTATTCTAGGAAATAAAGAGAACAAGAAACATAAAGAGAAACTACTTTTAATAAACCTAGGAGATGCATCTGTGGATCAGAATAACAATGATCGGAGTAAGGACTTCCATGCTCAGAGAAGGTGAGCTAGTGGGCAGGGGACAGGGCTGGACAGGTGCCTGTGGCCACAGACCTCAGACCAACCTGTGCAATTTGCACCTTGGGCACCACAAGCCAGCCTCTCTTGACTGAGACATCAGGGGTGTGGGCTCACGACGGGAGCTTCCATGAACGAGTCTGGCAACAAAACTTGGGGTAAGTAGGGCTGACCAAGAATCTGCGGACATGCTGTATTTTTACGAAGCCTGCCGTCGGGGAGGCAGAGCGAAAGGCAGTGATGTTGATGCAGGCAGACCACAGCTGGTCACCACTGCGGGACGGAGAATGCAACAGCCAGCACCGCGAACTGCTCAGGCCTGTAATGAGCCTCCTGTAAATGACTGGTCAGGACGAGAACCTCCCTCAAAGACGGCACATGGTTCTTGTCAAATATAGTAGCACACGGAGGAAGAAAAAAATAGGAAAACAAACAGCAAAGCACACTCACCAGACTAACCTTGCCACAGAGCAGATGCCCAGAACCGCTGTCATAAATTCAGGACATGTAATGAAGTGACGAGCTGCACAAGAGCCCCTCACAGGAAAGGTCGGATCCTAGAACATGAGACCACGTAACAAAGGAGTGAAATACAAACCCGAAGAGCTTAGGGAAGAAGTGGAATGGAAAGGAAGACCATCCCAGAAATGAAGAGTACATCAGTAGACTCAGAGAGGACAAGGTACTGTGAGGAACATGGATATAATATTGAGAACAGCAAGCACAATGAAATGGAGCTAAAGAGCTGAAGAGGACACAGGAAAGATTATTACTATAACAGACAAACAAACATATACAGAAATAGCTCCCCTAAAGGGGAGAATCAAAATAATGAAACTTCACAAATATTTTAAAAGATGATACATCCCAGAAATTTAAAAAAATAGTGATAAATCTAGAAAGAGCACGGTATGTCCCAGGAGAAGATAGATATAGAATGACCAGTGCCAATAATAATGACATCACTGGACTTCAAAGTGATGGAAGAGTCTTTTAAATGCACGTGAAGATCAAGATACTTCTAAATGGTGACACAGGAGGCTAGTCTCCAACAGTTCCACGGGAACATGAGAAGACAGTGGAGAAACGCTTCAGTGTTCTAAAGATAGAGTGGGACTCAATAATTGTGTCCCCACCCAAGCTCTCGTGCAGGAGTAAAAGCAACAAACCTTAAACATGAAGAACTCAGGGTATGTGGCACCTGTGAGCTCTTCTTGGTGAAACTACTCAAGACTAAATTTCAGCCACCCAAGAAATAAACAGAGACACAGAGGCACAAAAGACTGGTGATGAATGTTAGTTCTCTTTAACTCTAGGACTAAAACGAAACAATTACAGAGATCATAGGTACAGAACAAAGTGTGCAAGTTCCCAATCCTGACAGGATTCTTTCTCTGCTTGTTCCCTTTCTATATTAAGTGGAGGCATGTCTTCCGTCTGTAGAAAATCCTTGAGTGTACAGGTGCATATCAAAAATGCAGAAGCAGTGACACAACTTCAGAGAGAGCTATAAAGAGGCCGGGTCCTCCTTGGATCACCAGAAACGAAAAGCCCGTAGGGCTCAGAGTGGAGGCTCTTACGAAAAGGAAGCCTGTGTATTTGTCGGTGTGTCCCACACATTCTGTCTCAGAGAATGAGCTGGTGACAGGTGCACAGGAGGGTGAGGTGCCCCACGTAAAGGGGTCTTCTAGGGCACAAGTTACTTAGGCATCAAACACACTGTCCTTTAAATTGTCTCCAGGGCTTAAGAGAAGAGAAATTCTAGTTTACTAGGGCTCCAAAATTGAATGGTTCACTGGTTTCATAGAATGCCTAACACGGTTAAATACGACTGAATCTCACAGTAAACCCGCAGGATTTTAGACATCAGTTATTGGCAATCTTTAAAGTGATATTCATATAGAAGTCACAAAGATAAGCACTTGCCGATTCTAGACAAACTGGGAATTTTCCTGGTTTTTAAAATCAATTCAGGGGCCAGCCCCGTGGCTGAGTGGTTGAGTTCCTGTGCTCTGCTTTGCTGGCCCAGGGTTTCACCGGTTCAGATCCTGGGCGCGGACATGGCACCGCTCATCAGGCCACGCTGAGGCGGCGTCCCACATGCCACAACTAGAAGGACCTACAACTACAATATACAACTATGTACTGGAGAGCTTAGGGGAGAAGAGAAGAGAAAAAGAAGAAAGAGATGGGCAACAGTTGCTAGCTCAGGTGCCAATCTTTAAAAAAAATAATAAAAATAAAAATAAATAACTAAAATGAATCCACTCTCAGCACTTTTTTTACGCATCAAGTTTGTGTTCAGTCAGCCAGTGCCGTTTGCGTTCTGATTACATCTGCGTTTGTTACAATGATAGTGACTTACATTTATTGCACATTTGCTGTACCCCATGCACTATTCTAAGTGCTTTATACGTGTCTCAGCGAATTCTCTTCACTTCTTTGTGAGGCAGGATAAGTACTAGTCCCTGAAGCAGAAGACCCAGATTCACATTCCACCTCTGTCATTTGGTGCTATTTTGAAGAAATTGTTCAAACCGAGATTTCAGTAGTTTTAATCATAAAATAGCAATAGTAATAATAATAGTCATGTCTATTTTACAGTGTTGTTTTGAGGATCAACTGACATAATGTACATAAATATGCTTTCATTATAAAACACGATACCAATTTATCAATAATGTTATTGTTATTCTTATTAAGTGATGAAAATTCTCCATTTGGCCATCTGTTGTATAATTAGCAAGACTATGAGTGGCTTTTATATCTTTAAACTCAACAAGGTTATACTACTTTTCAGTAGAACTAAAAATTGTTAATTCCTTTCTACAAAGTGGATCTAAAATTCTGGTCTCTGAATGTTTCACGGGAGGAGAGTTCAAATTAGCCTCTCAAGGGATCTTTATCTCAAAAACGTTAAGGACACTGAGAGTGCAATGAATTGCCTAACCAGTTGTTGGAGATCGTTTTTAAGTCATACACACTATGGATTTTAAAAGCATGTGTTAGCAAATCCAGATTCATGTTATCTCTGTTATCTGCTGGTCCTTTGAACTTTCTCTCTCCTCAAATAACTGCGTAGACCTAGGAACAACCCCAAGCATAAATGATTCAGACCAATTAATGAGAAACTGTTTCTCATGGTTACAATTTGAATACAAAATATTACAGCAGTCAAGAGCTTTTCAAATATTCTACATGTTTACAATTTATAAGAGATTTGTAAGTTTTCTCCTTTGTTTTTAATAATAATTTATTTTTTCTCATCTCCCAGAACACCTTTTTTTAAAATGAAGTCATATTCCAGATAAACCTTGAACATTTCATCTTTCTGTCCTTTATTTCTGCTTATCTTTATTCTTTCTTAAGCTGGCATTAAGGAGAAAAGCATGCTTTTCCAGGGGAAGCAACTTCAGCCCATGAGGTTCCCAAAAGCATGACTAATGCAGAGTGGATTTCGCAACTGGGAGGGATAATTGTAGCATTGCCTGTCAACCCTACAAATACTTAGGAACAACAAGCAGGAGAGGGTGCAACTCAAGCTCCTGTGCTCTGAGAAGCTAGGCCCACATCGCTAACGTGACGCAAGCTTCACTTTGTCATATCTCATTTCTGCGATTTCATGACTTGGATTATCCAGCTTTGATCTAGTCATTTCTTTCCCTCCCACTCTGGTATGTTTTGTGTGGACACAAAGTCCCCAGGCAAACGCCCTTTGAATGGCTGACTGCCAGGACCTGTTTCTAAACCCTTGGACTCTTTTCTTAGTCTCATGCTCTGAGTTTGGAAGCGAGATTCATTTGTTTTAGCTTGTTCATTTGCTTTCTTTGGCTTAATGTGGCTTAAGTGCCATTTAAGTGTTTCTATGATGTCTGAACATGAGGGAAGAAAAGTTCAAGGTCCATTACAAGTGAAGAAGGAATGGCTATTGCACAGAATTCCAGAAAGACGCCACACTCGTCATGCTCAATACTTCCTCACCAGTTCTTACTGTTTACCTGCAAAGCCGTTTAGGACATATTCAATTCCACCATCGTTAATCAAGTTTTACTTATTTATAATTAAAAGAAAAATGTAACATTAGAATATCTGTCCAAAAAACCCTGTTACTTCACTTAATATGAGGGAACATTTCAAGACCTTTCTTTTTGATTATTATAGAAATTCTATCTAGATTATAGATAGTCATTGTCTAAGTTCTAGCCCATAAAAATTCCTAATTCTGTTAAGGTGAGTCTTATTTAAAAATCTGAATACAGAAGTTTCCGTAGATTGAGTGCATCAATGCTTCCAATTTTCACCTCTCCCTTCATTCACAGTTTGCCACATGACTTGCATGTCTTCCCTCAATAGAAGATGGAACAGATTTCCCTAGCCTTGGTTTTAGATTCAGCCACATGATTTTGCTTTCCACAGTGGGGTGTTAGCGGTGATGGTGCATTCAGGGCTCGAAAGAAAGGCACTAGGTGTCTGCCATTGCTCTTGCACATCTGCCAGCTTTGAGCACAACCAGCCTAGTCTGCTGTTGGTTGAAGACATGTGGAGCAGGGCCACATCGCCCTCATTCCCACTGAGACCGTCCTACATCAGCCAGCACCCATCCATCCTCAATGTGTGGGCGAGGCGGCCATGAGGGGCAGAGCTGCCTCGTCACTCCAGCTGACTGCAGGTGCACAAGCAATCAAGGCCAAGAGCATCTGAGTACACTACTGTGAGATAAAGAAACGCGTGTTGTTTAATGCCTTTTGGGCATTGTGGCTGTTTTTTATGCAATATTATTGTGACAATAGATAACTGATACATATGTGTGTAAACACAATATATACACATACATAAACATATGCATACATTATAGTCTAACTACTTAGAAATGTTTTGGAGGGTATAAATATTTGTTTATGAATAGTTATGTCCAACCTTGACATATATGTGAATACATTTTATGTTAGATTTAGAAACTTTAAGGTTACAGTCACAGAAATAGACCATTTTTCTTAAAGTCACTTTATGCAAAATCCCTTTGCCTAAAAGGAGTTTTCCAAATATTCAACCCCCCTTTCAGTGTGTTTGTGCATATTTGAATGATTTATTTTTAGTTTTATACATTTTTGACAAAATATAGTATTTTAATTACTTAGTTTTTAGCATATTTTATCTTAATTTTGCCTACCTATTACATATTAGATTTGCAACACTTGGGAAAGATGGAAATATTTTGTTTCTTTGTAGGTTTTATATATCTTATTCACTTTTTGAATATGTTAACCCACTTTGTCAGAAAAACAAAAGAACCTCTTTCTGCAATTAAAAAAAAATAAAGTTAGCAATCAATTCCTACCAAAAGCACAAAGTCCTTAGGTACAATCAATCATGGGATGTGCGATCTTGATACAGTCCAATTATGGGATTCCCGTGAATGGTGTTGTAGTTCTTGACCCAGTGTTTCTCCATGGAATAAATATATTGAAACGTTTAACCTCTTGTGACATGCTGTGAATCTGGAACATCTTTAATCTTTCCAAAGTGAAATAGTTCAAGTTAGCTAGTGTTTTAGGTGTTCAAAAACAGATGTAATGGGGAAACAAATAAATAATGATGTAAAACAATTCCATCTTCATAAAAATTCTGTAAATTTGACAAACATTTGCTATAAATACTTTTAAATATGTTCAGTATAGTGGAGGTGAACTGAAACTTGTTTCTCCTTGTCTCGTCCTGCCACCATCCACGTGGTCAAGGGAACAGTTTGGGAATTAGAAAGAAATAATCATGGGCATGGCACCAATTATGTTCAGTTAGTGCCAGGAAATGCTAAAATGTGATGCAAAACAGAAGGGCAACAAAAGGGTCCTTAACTTAACTCCACAGAGATTATTCCTACACACTTTCCTCATTCACACATGCACAGAATCAGAGCACAGCCACCCCTGGAGAGAGCACAAACTCTCCATGTAAACCAGACAAGGAATTATATAAATTTCTCCTTGTTTGTCCAAGTGTGTTTTATTTTAGATGCTGAGAAGATAGCCAACAGATGCCCACATTCAGAGCCTCCAGCCTTTCTTCCTCGCTGCTTCCGTTCATGGGGCCAGATTGCTTCCACGGTGGAAAAGCTCTCTAGAAACTCTACAATGCTGTACAAATACAAACTTTTCAACTTGCTTTGGGATTATAGATTACAAAATCCAGCTCTGAGGTATGTTGAGTTTTGCTTATTCTAAAGGAATGTTGCTATGTTGAAAACAATAGCAAAAGCATCAATAAGTGTTGAAAAACAATTCCAGTTAGGCCCATTTTACATGGCAGTATGGTCTGAAACACTCTCGTCATCTGATTTGAAAGACTCATGAAATACATACTCAATGGAAAAAATGTCCAAAAATTACAAAAAATAAAGCTTAGAGAAGATGGTATTGAGAGGAGGGGTGGGGAATTCCACCGTATCAGTAGGGTTAGATTGAAAAACATAATTGAGCCGCTAGCCAGGAGGCTACCTGAGACCACACCAATAGAGACTGCAAAGTTCCAATGCAGTAAGTCAGGTATTGGGCCAATTTATTGGGCTTTTCTGGTGGAATTCCTCATACAACTGCCAGAATGTAGTTTGGTCATACTCCTGATGAAGTAGACAGTGCCCTCAAGTGGACTGGCTTCAGAATACTCCGCCCTGGCACCACCCTATCTTGCTTGAGTGGTTCTGCAGTTCAGACAGCAAGTCTGCTGTGCAAATTGCAACTGCTGGCAAGTCCACCCTCAACTCAGCAGCTGAGAGCCAGCCCCACCGAGCAGTCACCGTCAGCAGAAATTTCCAACCAAAGTCATGCGCACACAGTGCATGACCAGGAGCGAGTGGCAGGTTTTATCATCCCAGTTTTAAACGTTTAATGTCCCTTCTAGAAAGGCAACTGGTTCAGGAACTTTCAAAAGAAAATTGGGGAGATATTGTTTAAGAGTACAAACTTGCAACTACTAGGTAGATAAGTCCTGGAGATTTACGCACGGCATAGTGATTACTGTCAACAATACTGTATATAAACTTCAATGTTGCTAAGAGACTGGATCTTAATTGTTCTCACCACAAAGAAAAAAATAATTGTGTGACCTGATAGAGGTGTTAGCTAACGCTAGGATGGTAATCATATTGCAATATATAAATATAACAAATTGATACGTTGTACCCCTTAAACTTATACAATGTTATATGTCAATTATATCAATAAAAAAAGAAGAAAACTGAGAACAATGTCTAGAGAGAAGTAGGGAACTTTTTTTCACCATGAAAGTAAATGAAAAGGACTTTTGTATGTATTTTGAACAAGACTGTTATTATATACTTTACCTCTATCCTCGGTGACTGAGAGTGACTAACACTCTATAAGCTACGGGTAACAGAAAGATTGTAAAACAAAAGATAATTCCAAATAAAATGAAACACTAGATAATATTCAGCACATAAAATAAACTACATAGTTTAAACATAAATAAATAGGTAGACAGTTCGTTAATACAAAAGTTAGGCCCCTTCCTATCTCCACTAAATAAATATTAAACAAACATTTAAAGAATATCCTTTCGAAACAGCAATAAATCCTTAGCCTGTGCAATGAGGCGCCGCATTCCAGGCAGACTCTGTGTAATCCTTGACTAAGCATGTCCAAACCCTCCAGCTGGGATAACAGCTGTGGCTGGAAGTCAGGTATATATATTTAAAATCAATAAAACACTAAGACCTTGCCTTCCTTTCAATATCTGCCTCTAGGTCTGGGATTCTGTGGTGGTTCTTGTCACAAAATCCAATAAAACATCCTCTTTCCTACATGACAAGTATTTTTTAAACTTATTCAAAGCCTATAAGTACCTGGGTACATAAATGATAAAGGTGTTTGCAAATTTTATCTTGAGAAATGGAGTCACGTCCAAAAAACGAAAACAGTGGATACATAAAGGTGGGCAGAAAGGGAGCCCTGGGAGCTTCCCTTGACAGTGGGGGTGGATGGACAGAGCAATTATACAAAAACAGAAACAAGAACAGCAAGGCAAAACAAGGCAAATTGAATCTAGGCTCCAGAATCAAGAAAAAACTCTGCTGTGCACAGCAGGGGCCCTCTCAAATCTAAACCTGACAAAGGAGGTGCTCAAGGGGCCAGGGAAAGTCATCTTAAATGTTGACAAAAGTGATAAAATAAGCCCAGATGACGTCTCATTGTTCACCAAGTAGAAGCAGAAGATCTTCAACAGCCTGAGGGAAAGTAACATTAGATAGAAGTGGGAAAGGAAAGGCATGCTTCTGAATAGGATTTATCATGTTAAATTAAAAAATTATGTTACACTCTTGGGGAATCAGTGTATTGTTGTTGCTTGTATGGTGAACAATTGCTTAAATTTGCTTACATTGTTACCATTTCATTGCTCTCCATTCCTTTCTGCATTTCTGTGTTTCTATCTGGCATCGTTTCCCTCTGCTTGAAGAATTCCCTTTAGCATTTCTTGCAGTGCTGGCCGCCCAGTGAAGAATTCTCAGAATCTTTGACTGCAAATATTTTTATTTCACCTCTACTTTTGAAGAAACTTTTCATTAAGTAAAGCATAAGTTGACAATTACTTTCTTTCAACACATTAAAGATGTCCTTCCCTTTTCTGACTTGGGCTGATTCTCTTGAGAAGTCAGTCATTAGTTTTATTGCTAATTTTCTGATGGTTAGTATCTTTTTGTCTCAGACTTTTCTGTTCTTTATGTTTTTTCCCTATCTTTGATTTGAAAGAGTTTCACTACAGTGCAGTAGCATAGTTTCTTGCTTGTTTGTTTCTTTGTCCCTGCTTGGGTTCACAGCTCTCAATCAATTTTTGGCTTGATTTCTCTCATCACTTTTGAAATATTGTCAATCCTTTGGTCTTCAAATACTGCTTCTGCTCCATTTACTCTCTCCTTCTGTTATAAAAATTACCTATATAGGACCTTTTCATTATGTCCATGTGTCTTTTATGATCGTTTTGCATTTCCCATTCTTTTACTTTCTGTGCTTCAGTCTTTCTTGTCTTTCCTAACATATATCCTTTTTTTCAGATGTGTCAATCTACAGTTAAACACATTTATTGAGTTTTTATTTTAAATTATTTGTTTAATTCTACAATTTCCTTTTATAGATTGCAGATTTCTGGTTAAATTGCCCATCTCACCCTCTATTATCTTGAACATATTAATTAATGTAAATTTAAAGTCTTGGTTTGCATTGCAATAGCCTGCGTCAGCCACAGGGCTAATTTTACTGTCTATCTTTCTCTCTTGAACATGTTTCTTTGTATGCTTGGAAATTTTTTAGGAAATACAGTCATCATGCATGAAAAATTTGAGAGACACTGTGTGATGCTATCCATTTCCAGAGTTCCCCTCATTGTCCGGCACACAGTCAGCATGCTGGTGGATTGTCTCCATCTAGGTGACCTGAGGCTGGGTTTCGGACACTATGAGGCTCGAGCTCTATCTCTTAGTGTATAAAACAACCACCCCATGCCCCAGGGATTCCTTACTCAGAGCTTGGCACGTCTACCAAGACATCTCCATTTGGGACATTCTTTACTCTAATTTTTGTCTCCCCAGCAAAGAACTGAGACTACCAAAATCTTACCTTGATTTTTATATTTTGCTTAGTTTTGGGTCCCTTGTCCTGTGGAGCTTACAAATCAACAAATATCTAGAGGTGAAATAGCCCACTTCTCCTTTACTATTTCTAAAACACTTCCCTGTACCTCATTTATCTCCATAATCTTCGACCCTCAAGTCCTGGCACCCTCACAGGTCTACACTTCTGTTTTTCTTTCCTAAACCATAAGGGATTGCTGAAAGCTCTGCTGGTTTTGTTGCCCCTTAGCAGTTGCCCTCAGCCTCTTGCTCTATCAAGCTTAAAAACTGGCACATGCCCCAAGAGTGTCACAACATGTGGGATGGTGGGCTCACATCAATGAAATTTTCATCTCTGAAGATCTTGGGTGAAGTCCTGGCTTCTGAGAAACCCTACAATACCTTTAAACAGATTATGTTTGTAGGTATGTGTGTGTGCATTGTATCTATTTTCTGATTCTTCTCAGTGGGTGCTCATCTGCTGTAAGTTCCTCCATCAGAGCCAAAAGCTGAAGTTCCAAGTTCCTTTTGGGAGGTACTTTTAACACAAGTCAGAAACAAGAGAGAGAGTTGATGGCTCCAGAAACTGCAGCAGAGCCTGGGACCTCCCAGAAGCACCCCCTTTCTGGACATGGAAGCCATTGCAACCCCAGCTCCTTCCATCCCTCTGCCCCTCCCCCATCGCAGTCATGGAGTTTGTGACCCAGGCGACCTCAGAAGCAGCAAAGGTAGTCACCAGCCTGGTGACCCCAGTGGCAATGCTCATGACCACACAAGCACAGCAGCAGCAAGCCAGTGACCTTAGAGGCACAGCAGCATGTGGGGGGCATTGATGGGGCCTCTGGCAGAGGCAGTGAAGGCAGAAAGCAGAGGCTCTCAGATACAGTCGGAAGCAGCTCAGAATCAAAGGAAACAAAGTCTTACCCAAATAAGAAGGGTGTTTACAATCACAAATGTGCAGGCAGAGGAAAAACTCATCAAACACCATGAAAAATCATGATAATATGGTATCACAAAAAGAAAATGTCAATTCTCCAGAAACCAAACTTGAAGTCATGGATGATTGCAATCTAACGGACAGAGAATTGAAATAGTTGTTATGAAGCAACTCAACAAGCTACAAGAAACTTAGAAAGACAGTTCAATGAGCTCAGGAATAAAATATTGAACAGAAGGCATACTTAACCAAAGAGATTGAAATTCTACAAAAAGAACCAATCAACAATTCTGGAACTGAAGAGCTCCTTAAATGAGATGAAGAATAAAGTAGTAAGTGTTGGAAATATAGCTGACCACATGGAAGAGAGCATTACTGAGCTTGAAGATAGAAATTTAGAAATGATTCATGTGGAAGAGGAGAGAGAATTAAGATTTGAAGAACATAAAGAAACTCTATGAGAAATATCTGATGCTGTAAGAAAAAGCAGCATAAGGATAATGGGTATCCCAGAAGTAGAATAATGGGAGAAGGGAACAGAGAGTTTCTTTAAAGAAATAATAGCTGAGAACTTCCCAAATCTGGGGAAGGAATTACATATGTAACTACATGAAGAAATTAGAACACCTGTCTCATTGCAAAAAGACCTTCAAGACACATTATGTTAAAACTGTAAAAAGTCAATGACAAAGAAAGAATTTTAAAGGCAGCCAGGGAAAAAAGACAGTAACCTACAGAGGAACCCCATTAGACTATCAGCAGACTTCTCAGCAGAAACTCTACAGGCCAGGAGGGAGTGGAACGACATACTCAAAATATTGAAAGATAAAAACTGCCAACCAAGAATACTCTATCCAGCAGTTATCTTTCAGATATGAAGGAGAAATAAAGGTTTTCCCAGACAAACAAAAGCTGAGGGTTCACCACCATGAGACCTGCCTTACAAGAAATGTTGAAAGGAGCTCTTCTACCTGAAACAAAAAGGCAAAAGTACACAAAACTTTGAGTAAAATGATAAGTAGACAGAACCAGAAAACTGCAAAGCTATTACACAAGAAGGCATTGAACATTTAATTATAGCAAAAAGGTTAAAGGGAAAAAACATTAGAAATAACTAAAGCTACTTCAATATGGTAACTAACTCATAACATAAAAAGGGATAATTTGTGACAACAAAAACACAAGAGAGAAGGAGGAAAAGGACAGAACCTGTACAGGCAAATGAAGATAAGATGGTATTAGCAGAAAAAGGACTATTTTATCTTTGAGACATTGTATATAAACCTCATGGTAATCACACACAAAAAACATCTAGAACAGAGACACAAAACATAAAAAGAGGAAACTGAGAAAAACATCACAGAAAACCACCAAACTAAAATGGCAGACAGAAACACAAAGAAAAAGAAACAATGAAGATGTAGGGCAACCAGAAAACAAAAGATAAAATGAAAGTATTAAGTCCTCATATATCAATATCACCCTAAATGTAAGTGGATCAAACTTGCCAATCAAAAGGCACAGAGTGGATTACAAAAAGGTCCAACAACATGTTGCCTTCAAGAGACTCATCTCAGCTCTAAAGATAAAGACAGGCTTAAAGTGAAGGGGTGGAAGATGACATTTCAAACAAATGGTAGCCAAAGAAAGCAGGTGTAGCCATACCTACGTCATAAAAAATAGACTTCAAGCCAGAAAAGGTAACAAATGACAAAGATGGACATTATATACTGATAAACGGGACAATCCATCAAGAAGACATAGCATTTATTAATATATATGCACCTAACATAAGAGCCCTCTATATATACCAAAGTATATAAAGCAACTATTAACAGACCTAAAGGGAGAAATTGACAGCAATACTATAATGGTAGGAGACTTTAACACCCCACTTACATCAATGGATAGATGATCCAGACAGAAAAATCAATAAGGAAACATTTGCTTTAAATGACACATTAGACCAGACGGACCTAACAGATATGTACAGAATATTTTATCCCAAAGCAGCAGAATATGCATTCCTCTCAAGTGCACATGGAACATTCTCATGGAAAGACCATATTTTGGGACACAAAACAAGTCTCAATAAATTTAGAAAGATTGAAATCATTTCTAGCAACCTTTCTGACCAAAACAGTATAAAACTAGAAATCAACTACAAGAAGAAAACTGGAAAAATCACAAATATGTGGAGATTAAGTTACACGCTACAGAACAACTATTGGGTCAGCAAAGAGGTCAAAGGAGAAATTAAATATACAGAGATAAATGAAAATGAAAATACAACATACCAAAACCTATGGGATGCAGCAAAAGCAGTACAAAGAGGGAAGTTTAAAGTAATGTAGGACTACCTCAAGAAACAAGAAAAATCTCAAATAAACAATCTAACCCTACGTCTAAAGGAACTAGAAAAAGAAGAATAAATGAAGCCCAAAGGCAATAGAAGGAAGGAAATCATATAAATCAGAGTGGAAATAAATGAAATAGAGACTAAAAAGACAAAAGAAAAAACTGATGAAACTAAGAGCTGGTTCTTTGAAAAAATAAGCAAATTGAGGGTCTGGTTAAGTTCACGTGCTCCACTTCAGCGACCCAGGGTTCACCAGTTTGGATCCTGGTGCAGACATGGCACCACTCATCAAGCCATGCTGTAGTGGCGTACCACATACAAAATGGAGGAAGATGGTCACAGATCTTAGCTCATGGCCAATCTTCCTCACCAAAAAAATAATAAAATAAAAATAAATAAAAATAAGCAAATTGACAAAGGCTTAGCCAGACTCACTAACAAAAACAAAGAGAGAAGTCTCAAATAAATAAAACCAGAAACAAAAGAGCAGAAATTACAATGGACACCACGAAAATACAAAGGATCACAAGACTACTACAAACAGCTATATGCCAACAAATTAGAAAATCTAGAGGAAGTAGATAAATTCTTAAAACCATACAACCTTCCAAGACTGAACCGGAAGAAATAGAAAATCTAAATGGAATGATCACTAGTAAGGAGATTGAAACAACAATCAAAAACCTCCCTAAAAACAAAAGTCCAGGGCCAGATGGCTTCACTGATGAATTCTACCAAGCATTCAAAAAAGATTTAATACCTAGCCTTTTCAAATTCTTCCAAAAAGTGGAAGAGGAAGGAACCCTTCCTAACTCATTTTATGAGGTCAACATCACCCTCATACCAAAACCAGACAAGCACAACACAAAAATAAAACTACAGGTCAATATCCCTGATGAACATAAATGCAAAATTCTCCACAGAATATTAGCATACTAAATACAACAATACATTAAAAGTATCACACACCACAATCAAGTGGGATTTATTCCAGGGATGCAGGGATGATTCAACATCTGCAAATCAATCAACATGATTCACCACATTAACAAAATGAGGAATAAAAATCACACGTTTGGGGCCAGCCTGGTGGTGCAATGGTTAAGTTGGCGTGTTCTGCTTTGGTGGCCTGGGGATAACCAGTTGGGATCCCGGGTGTGGACCTATGCACAACTTGTCAAGCCATGCTGTGGCAGGAGTCCCACATATAAAGTAGAGGAAGATAGGCACAGATGTTAGCTCAGGGCCAGTCTTCCTCAGCAAAAAGAGGAAGATTGGTGGCAGATGTTAGCTCAGGGCTAATCTTCCTCAAAAAAAAAATTATTTAAAAAAAATCACATGATCATTTCAATAGATGCAGAGAAAGCATTTGACAACATTCAACATCCATTTGTGATAAAAATTCTCAATAAAATGCATGTAGAAGAAAAGTACCTCAACATAATAAAGGCCATATATGACAAACCCACAGCTAACATCATACTCAATGGTGAAAAATTGAAAGCTGTTCTTCTAAGGTCAGGAACAAGACAAGGATGCCCACTCTCACTACTTTTATACGATATAGCACTGGAAGTCCTGGCCAGAGCAATTAGGCAAGAAAAGAAATAAAAGTCATCCAAATCGGAAAGGAAGAATAAAGCTGTCACTATTTGTGGCCGACATGATTTCATATGTGGAAAACCCTAAAGAATCCACCCAAAAACTAATAGAAATAATAAACAAATATAGTAAAGTTGCAGGATACAAAATCAATATACAAAAATAGGTTGCATTTCTATACACTAACAACAAACTATCAGAAAGAGAAATTAAGAAAACAATCCCATTTACAATTGCAACAAAATGAATAAAATATCTAGGAAAAATTTACCAAGAAGATGAAAGATCCAGACACTGAAAACTATAAGACATTACTGAAAGAAATTGAAGAAGACACAAAGAAATGGAAAGATATTGCACACTCATGGATTGGAAGAATTACCATTGTTAAAATGTCCATACTACTTAAAGCAATCTACAGATTCAGTACAATCCCAATCAAAATCCCAATTGGTCTCTTCACAGAACTAGAACAAAAAAATCCTAAAATTTGTATGAAACCACAAAAGACCCCAAATAACCAAAGTAATCCTGAGAAAAATGATGAATGCTGGAGGTATCACAGTCCCTGATTTCAAACTACTACAAAGCTATAGTGATCAAAACAGTATGATATTGGCCAAAAAACAGACACACAGATCAATGAAACAGAATTGATTAAATGGTTTAAAGACTTGAATGTAAGAGCTGAAACCATAAAACTACTAGCAGAAAACATAGGCAGTACAGTCTTTGACACTGGTCTTAGCAATATCTTTTTGGAAATATCTCCTCAAGCAAGGGAAACAAAAGTAAAAACAAACAAATGTACTGCATCAAACTAAAAAGCTTCTACACAACAAAGGAAGCCACCAACAAAATGAAAAGACAACCTATCAAATGGGAGAAGATATTTGCAAGTCATATATATATCCAATAAGGGGTTAAGATCCAAAATATATAAAGAACACATACAACTAAACAACAACAAAATAACCTGATTTAAAAATAGGAAGAGGATATGAACACACATTTTTCCAAAGAAGATATACAGATAGCCAACAGGCCCATGAAAAGATGTTCAATGCCACTAATTATTAGGGAAAAGCAAATCAAAACCAAAATAAGATATCACTGGCTTTCTGGATTTTGGTTTTTGATTTTTCCTGGGAACTGGACTCAAAGAATGAGACATATCAGAGTGGAGTCCAAGTGCACTGTCATGTGGACTCAAGGGCAGAGGTCGCCGATTAGGGTTGCAAAATTGGACCACATGTGAGACAAGCAATGGCAGAAAACTACGTAGCCTTAGGAAGAGAAAAGTCTCCACTTCTCTAGATCTGACGGCTTTCTGACGCCAGGCCCAGGCTGGTCTGCACAAAGCCCACCTCTGTTCCCGTCCTGGATTTCTAGGCTTTGAACAGCTCTCACCTCTTTCTTGTTGCCGAGCCGTTTCAGTGTGTTTTTATTCCTTGCAAGTAATGACTCAACAGCAAGGTAGGAAAAGGGGTAAGAGATTCTATCTTAATTGTAGGAAAATGAGGGGAGGTCCAAGAAAACATCTCCAGGAATTGGTGGCAGGTGAGGTGTCTGCGGGGAGACAAAAAAGAGAAAGAAAGAGGACTTTAGGCAAGGGAGACGCCCTACACGGACGAACTTTGTCCTAGACTGAAAAGTTCAGTACAGAAATACCTGCAAGTCCTTCTCTAGCTTTCTCCTTTTCTGGTATTTTCCTCCTCATATTCCAGTGGCTGTAGCTGCACTCCGAACCCTGTCTTCTGGTTCTTCAAGGAAGTAAGATTGTGCATTTCCATCAGTTCTGGCTGTTCCTGGTGGTGTAGACTGGATCTGCCCCCAGATAAGTGTTTCCAAACAGGAAACTCACCAGGTTTCTTTCCTTTCTTCCAAGCATCATCCCTCCTCTAGTTTCTGCCTGCTTTTCTTCACACTCCAGTGTCATCAAGTAGTTGTTTTATTTGTGTTTCTCAGGAATTGAACGTTTTTATTGATCCCAGGAGGGCTGGTCTGATGAGAGCTACTTGGACCCAGTGGAAGCAGAACACTTCTGAAAGTCTTCTTATGGTCTAACTTTCCCAGTGTCACGTCCTTGTCTTTGTTTTAACCTCTCGGTCCAATCAAGCGCCTCTTCAGGCAATCACTTTCATGATGTAGAGAGAGAGAGAATCTTCTCTGAATTCATGTGTGCCAGAAAGCAGCATTCTACTGCCTTCCCACATAAAAATCAACCTGAGTGGCTAAATGTGTGTGTCACAGCTGGCCCTGAGTACTGCACAGAAGAAAACTGGAGAGGTGGCCAATGGGAAAGGAGAAATTCCTGTTTGATTCTCACAAAGCCATTCAATATGAAAGCAATAAATTCGAGCTATAAATATAAAAATCAGAACCGACCAACACATTTTATGACTACGGCCAAGGAAACTCCACAGACTGTTTGGCTGCTCTAGATGGATTATCTCCCTATAAAGAATGAGGAAAAATAGCAAAAAGTAAAATTCCAAGTGAAATCTTTATTAATCAGGACTCAAAAAAACAAAACAAAAGAAACAAACAAAAGTGGAATATAAGGAAAGAATTTACTAAAGGGGTTGTTTTAGCAAGATGTAGGCAGGGCGTAAGGAAAGCAAAGAAGGAAGGTGCAGATCCCCAGGGTGAGCAACCACAGGGAGCCATTTCTACCCCGAGTCTGAAGGGGCAAGGCCAGGGACCAGTTCTTGGAATCTAGAGGGGGGCTCCAGGCAGAGGGTCCCTCGCAGGTGCTGGGCCGAGTCTCAAATACCTGGAAGGAATGAAGGTAGGGAAATAGATACTCCAATCTCATTCTCATCTTGTTCCCCAACCCCCTGCAGGCACTACCACTGGCTGAACTCAACTGGAAACCAGAATGTCCTCCAGCCTGTTGATGCGCTCCATACGGATTATGTTCACGGGGCACACAGCGTGAAGGAGGGTGAATGGTGGGTTTAGAGAGTCAACCAGGAAAAGACCTCAGTGTAGAATTTATAAAAAAAATTTACTGTGGATGAAGGGGGAAAGAATTACATCCTAAGGCAAAAATGAAGTGCAGACATCCGAAAAGTATTTACTACATGAGCTAGCAGAGCATTTTCAAACAGGTTTGGTATTCTCAGTAGAAGATGAGAAGAAACAATCCCCATGAAACAGAAGCAGAAAGCTGAGGAGGAGAGGACAGATTAAGATCTAAATAGAGCTGCATAAAGTAATGATTTTTTAAAAAATTAAAGATATAGAAGCAAAAGCAGTAACAAGAAAAATTGATGTTAGAAAATCAAATGAGTTCTAGTCAATACAGAAAGCTCAGCTGAAGTGGAAAATTTCAAACATAGAAATTATATGTTAACATTATATTGATGAAATATAACCAATAAAACTTAAAGTCAAGACCTAGCTTAAAAGTAAAAATGAGAAAACCCTGAAGCCAGAAAATGAGAAAACTTAAACAAACAGTGAGTGAGAGCTAAACAAATATCCCACAGAGATCTGGGTTTAATGCACGGCTCCATGGATGGATTCTTAACATCTTCACCAAGATGCTGTGGTGGCCACGGGCCTGGGTCTGGGAGATGGCGCTGAGCTTCCTAAATAAAGAGATGAATCTGCACAAGTCGTCATGTCCATTCCAAAGGACCAGAGAGACTGCCCACTGGCCTTGGGATATGGGAGAGTGCAACTAATCCCCACAGGCCACTGGAAGAACATTTATAACCTGAAGGAAATAGGAAACACAAGCGTGTGGATGTGATGCCTGAATCTGCACATTCACCCAGTACCGAGGGAGGCACAGAGCCAAGACATTTGCCTGAGAACTGGAAGGACACCCCACAGCTTGGGCCACTCAGTCCTCCACTAGGAAAACAACCCCCGCTGACAATGAGCTCATTTGGACAAATTTCAGCAGACACAAAGGAAATAAATTGCCAACATCAGAATTGGCAGCTACGAAAATTCACATCCCGTCAATCCTTTTTCACAAATCTAAAAGAGATATTATAAAACAGGTTTAAAATATTCAGAGATGAAAGGAATACAACCAAAATTCACAAACAAACATAATGCAAAAAAAGGGGAGTCAGATTTGAAGAAGGAAATGTAAATTGTAGATTAAATAATGTAGTTCACTAACATTAAAAACCCAAGTGTTTAAGCAGTTATGTCAGACAGTGCTAAAGAGAAAAGTGATAAAATAATAGACAAATATAAAGAAATCCGTGAGACTGAAGCATGGCCACATAGAGGATGGAGATGTGAAAGCTGAGATACAAAGAAAGAAGGAGATATTCCAACTTGTTTGGAATAACTACCGTTCTAGGAGAGATTCCAGAAAATAAGGGAAAAGCAATGTTTGAAAAGATGATGTTGGAGGATTTTCCAGAGTTGAAGAAAACATGCATACTCAGATTAAAAACACTTGTCAAATCTTGAGTAGAATAATTTAAAAACAAATCCACATATAGGATAAATATCGTAAGGAAGCTCAGAACATCAAAGATGATGATGAGAAAATAATAAAAACTTAGAGAATGCAGATCACTTCCCAGGAATGATCACCAGCCTGTCAGCAGACTTCTCATGAGCAATGACACATCCCAAACCCAAATGGAGCAATATCTCCCAATTGCTAAGGAAGACTGATATCATCTTTCTAATCCGACCTCAATTATCATTTAAGAGTCAGGGTAGAGTAAACATATTTTCAGATACACTCACCCAGTAAGAGACCTTATTCTTATAGAAAACACCTTTTCAGAAGGAAGTACTTTACTAGAAAAGAAATTGAATCCACAAGAAAGGAGTTCAGGCATAGTATTTCGAGGTCCTCATCTTCTCTGAGCAGAAAGCATCACGTTCTTAATGTTAAGCTTTGTTAAGATATATGTGCACATAAAGATTACGGATAATCTTTAAAACAGTGGTTCTCAACTATGAGTGACTCTTCCCCTTCGGGACACTTAGCAATACTGGAGACACTTTTGGCTGTCATCACTCGAGGTGGGAGCATGCTACTGTCATTTGTGGGTAGAGGTCAGGCTACTGCTGAGAAGTCAGGCCCTCACAACAAAGAATTATCCAACCCAAAACGTCGTTTGCTTCTCTGTTGAGAAACCCCTCTTCAAATAAATAGAACAAAAAGTCAAACTTTGAAACCACTAGAGGAAAAGGTGAAACAAGGATGGTATCCAAAGATGGAATGAGACCAAAGAAGAAAAGGACTTACGTGATAAGGAAATGTAATCGTTATCAATACAAGTAAAGCAAGCTTACTTAAAAGGCAATTATTCTCAACTTGAGCAAAAAGAAATAAAATTCAGCTATTTACAAATTCTTTTTTTTTTCCTGAGGAAGATTAGCTCTGAGCTAACTCTGCCAATCCTCCTCTTTTTGCTGAGGAAGACTGGCCCTGAGCTAACATCCATGCCCATCTTCCTCTACTTTATATGTGGGACGCCTACCACAGCATGGCTTGCCACACAGTGCCAAGTCCGCACCCGGTATCTGAACCAGTGAACCCCGGGCCACTGAAGCAGAACGTGTGAACTTAACCTCTGCGCCACCACGCCGGCCCCTACAAATTCTTAATTAGAACTTAACGGCATTGGAAGTTTTAAAATAGAGGAATGAGAAATGATACTATCCAAGAGAAAGACAATATAGCAAACACTATTATCATGAGCGCAAACAGAATTTACAGTTGAAAGCATTATTGTGTATAAATAAGGACATCACTCAATGATATAATAATTGTGAACCTGTGTACCGAACAGTATAAACTCAATACATAACGAGAGGAAAGTATCAAATAGTTTTCACAAGAACCGATAAATTCAGCAGATAAAACAAAAGTAAAATGGGATAATTTGTAAATGTGGTTAAAAAGCTTGATAATATATAAAGAGAAAGGAGTAAAAACAAGGCTGCCTTCTAGCTCCATTGACATGACGGCAAGATTAAATAGTTTACAAACACGCCTGGCTCTGGGTTAGGTAGGAAAGACCTCTATCTTTCTGCTTTGAACTACCAAAATTTTCCGTTTTTGACTGCGTATCAGAACACTGCCTAGAGCTAACCCTTAAACCTAGGACATGTTTGTGTCTGTTTGTTTTTTTTAACTCTAAACACAGTTGTTTTTCCACTGTATATTACATGATGGGTAGGAGAAAGGTGCACGAATTTATCACAATTTTAAGGGCCTCCATAATAGCTGCCTGTTTCTCCAGCACAAATAGATGCTGTAGTCTGTCCTCCTTCCCTCTCTCTCTAACTCTCCTCAAAAGTTGTAACCTTTTCCTCCTTAAATATAAAGTTAGTAAAAGAAAGTTGGAGGAAAATTTTGTCTGTATCACTTACAGACGTTGTAAAAAGTTGATTGTGATCAGGGGAATTTTCTCTGGAGCCCCAAGCCGATCACCTTTTAATTATTTCCTGAGGCAAACTGCACAGTTCCCGCAGCCATTCTCATACTTTTCCCAACTTCACGTGTCCTAGAGAATGAGAATAAATAAAGTCACGCCAAACTTCTCTCAGGGTTATGTGTAAATTTTGCATGATTTATATACGGGTGTAAGACTGTATGTCCATCTGCCCGCAAACGTTTTACAAGTTATGTCAGCACCACCATAAGCTATTAAAAACTCAGGGAAAACAAAATAATTGAACTATAAATTGCCATGTGAGGTGATAAAAGTAGACTAGATTTGAAATGAAAATTGTGTAAAAGAGTCATGCAAGAAAAAAACCATTCTGAAAAAATTATTTTCCAAATGGTGTATTTATAATAGCCAAACTCAGTGGAATTGGAAGCTATAGACGTTTGAAGAGGGAGATGATACTAAATACCCTAAAAAGTAAAGGAAAGTACAATAACGTGTAGTGTTCTTCCTTTATCAACCGTGTGATGGTTTAAAGAACGCGGTGTGTGTCTGAACTTGAAGGACGGAAGATCATGCTGAGCATTTTTCCAGTGCTGCTTGCTGACACATCAACACCGCCTCCTCCAGCTGCAATCATGGTGTTAGGACACTGCTCATTACAGATGGGCGTGGCTTCTGATAGCAAAGATATACTTAAAATTGTGGTGGTTGTATCCAACTGAAAGAAATTCTTTGGTCTGTACGGAAACTATAACCCTCAAAAAAAAGAAAACTATACGAAGGAGTAAGAAAAAGGGAGAAAATGCTAAGAAACTGTACAGAAATAATGTTTCAGACGAGGTCTTTCCAAGTGATGTAGTACTCTAAAAATATTGACTCTATGTTCACATGATTTCGATATCATTGATTTATCCTTACTTATGTGATAAGAAGCCTCATGAATTGATATTTTTTTACTTTACTGGAAATCTACATATAATATACTACGTGGTCTTCTTTTAAAATTATTTCGTATTCTGCTTAAATTTCTTCAATAAAATGGTAAGAGATATTTTATGTATTTCTGAACCATTGACATTCTCAAGGCATATATGCCAACGCCTTGATGGATCCTTCGAATTTTAAAAACAAAAGTATAACTGACTTGCTCCTTCCCTGGCACTTTGTCTTTCCCTTGCATATCCTAACACTAAGAGTTAACTACATTTTTATTAGCATCTTTCTGTTATTTACTGGCTATTTCCCAGAAAGAATATCCTTTTATATCATGGAGGGTACTATAAAGGCTATGGAATGACTAGTAAAGCATAAAATTGTGAGTGTTTGCTGGCTAGCTAAACAACTTGCTAATATAAATCAGAAATGAAATGTGCAAATAAAATGCATGAATTGGCAAAACTATAAATTTCCACATGCCTTGGACTTCTTATGTCTTAGTGCAAACTGTGAGTGTCGAATCTTCAAATTTCAAAAATCTACTCTGTATATGTGTGTGTGTTGTGTGTGTATCATGGGTTGGCAAATGATTTTTGTAAATGTCCAAATGGTAATATTTTAGGCTTATTTATATATACGCAAATATATGTACACTGCAATATTTATAAATATATGTACTCCATAGACATACACAAGTATAATATACATTTATTGATTTGTCTACCAATTCCCAAACATTTCAAAATGCTATTTTCTCATATTGTATCACACTATTTTAAACTAAACTGTCTATTTTGAGATGATTGTAGATTCACACGAAGTTGTGAGATTAATAGAGAGAGATTTCTGTATCTTTGACCCAGTTTTACCCAACAGTAACGTCTGTAGTACAATACCGCAATTGGAATACTGACGTTGATGAATTCAAGATACAGAACATTTCCATCCCCAAAGGCTCTTTCACGTTGTACTTTCATAGCCATACACTTTCCTCCCACCACCAACCCCTCCTTACTCTCTGGGAACCCTTAATCTTTTCTCCATCTCCATGGTTTTATAATTTTAAGAGTGTTATATGAATGGAAACACATACCACATAAACTTTGGGGATTGGGTTTTCTCATTCAGCATAATATTCTGAGATTCATCCTGTTGTTTCACACACCATAATTCATTCCTTTTTATTGTTGAGCAATATTCCATGGTGTGAGTGTCTGGCAGTTTGTGTAATCATCCACTGAAGGATGTCTGGGTTGTTTCCATGTTGGGGCTACAGATATTTGTGTAAACTTTTGCATAAACATCAGTCTGAATTTCTCTATGATGAATACCCATGAGTGCAATTGCTGGGTCATATGTTAGTTGCAAGTTTAGTTTTTCAAGAAGCTACCGGAATGTTTCCAGAGTGACTGTAACATTTTACACCCCCACCAGCGACTTATGAGTGATGTGGTTTTTCCACAGCCTCACCAGCATTTGGTGACGTCACTAATGTTTATTTTAACCATTCTCATAGGCTAAGGGTGTTGCACATCGTTTTAGGGGCTGATCTGCCATCTGAATATCCTCGACATTAAACTGTCTGTCCTCGCCTCTGCTCACGTTCTGATTGGATCGTTTCTGTTTCCACACTTGAGTTTTGAGACCTACTTTATATGGTGGAGATGTCAGTTCTTTCTCATTTAGGAGGTTTGTAAACATTTTCTTCCAGTCAGTAGCTGCTTTTCTTATTCTCTTATCAGGAACTTTCAAAAAGCAAAATTTTTTTTTATTTTTATGAAGTCCAATTTATCAATTTTTCCTTTCGTGGATTAATCTGTTGGGGTTAAGGCAAGAATACTTTGCTTAGCCCTAGATCCAGAAGATTTTCCTTCATGTTTTTTTCTTCAAGTTTTATAGTTTTACAATTTGCAATTTAGTCTGCGATCCATTTTGAGTTAATTTTTGTACAAGGTGTGAGAATTAGGTTGAGTTTCTTTTTCTGGTTTTTTCCCCCAGAGGTCTCGTGGCTCCACGACTATTTGTTGAAATGGCTGTTTCCTCCACCGAATTGCTTTTGCACCTTTGTCAAAAAATCAGTTGGGCATATGTGTTCTATTTCTGGGTTCTCTGTTCTGTTCCACTGATCTGTGTGTCTATCCCAGTGCCAGCACCACACCAATAGCTATATGGTGACTTTCATAAAATGTTTTGGAAAGTATTCCGTCCTCTTCTGTTTTCTGGAAGAGATTGTTTAAACACTTGATAGAATTCTCCAGTGAAACCATCGGGTTTTGAGATTTCTGTGAGAAGTGTTTAAATTACAAATTAAATTTCTGTAATAGCTACAGGGCTATTCAGATTATCTATTTCATATTGGGTAAGTTATGATGGTTTGGATTTTTCAAGAAATTGTCCCATTTTATCTAAGTTGTCAAATTTATGTGTGTAAAGTTGTGTGTAGCATTCCTCCATTATCCTTTCAATGTCCGCAAGGTCTCTGAACTGATATTCTATTTTATTCTTGATAGTGGTCAATTGTATCCTCTGCTTTTTTTCTTTGTCAGTTTTCCTAGAGGTTTGTCAACCATATTGATCTTTTCAAAGGACCAGCTCTTTGCCTCATTGGTTTTGTCTATTACTTTTCTGTTTTCAATTTCAGTGATTTCAGTTTAAAGAATTCCCTATAGTCATTATTTTAGCTTAGTTCCACTGGAAATGGGTGATCTTAGTTTTCTTTCACCTGAGAATGTCTTCATTTCCTCTTCATTAATGATCTACGCATAGAATTCTGGGTTGATAGCTCTTTTCTTTCAGCAGTGAAAAAAGACTGTGCCAATTCCTTCTGGCCTCTGTTTTCTGATGAGAAATTCACTGTCACTGAAATCACTTTTTCCTTATAAATAAGGTGTCATTTTTCTCTCCCTGCCTTCAATTTTTTCTTTGTCTTTAGTTTTCAGGTGTTTAATTACGATGTGTGTTTGCATAGATTTCTTTGGATTTATCCTGTTTGGGTACTACTCATCTTCTTAAATCTGAAGGTTTATGTCTTTTGCCAAATTTAGGAAGTTTTCAGTCATTATTTCTTTGAATACTCTTTCAGGCTTTCCTTTTTTTTCCTTTCCTTCAAGGAATCTCATGACATGAATGTTAGATCTTTTATTGTCATCCCACAGGTGCCTGAGGCAGGCTCTGTTCATAATTTTTTGCTCAATTTTTTCTCTGTTATTTGGATTGGGTAATTTCTTATTCTATCTTTTAGTTGACTGATTCTTTCCTCTGTCCCTCCATTCTGCTTGTCAATCCATCTACTGAGCTTTTTATTTTGGTTGCTACATTTTTACCCTCTAAAATTTTTGTTTGCTTCTTTATGTCACCTGTTTCTTTGGTGAGAGCTTCTGTTTCCTTGCTGAAGCTTCCAACTTTCATTCATTTCAGGCATGTCCATAGCTGCAGAGAATACACACAGATTAGTGGTCATGGGAGACTGCACTTTGACAGCTAGACAGCAGGGTGAGGGAGCAAACAGTCTTAATAATTTTAGGAGAATGGAGGACTCCAGGTGAAATGTACCAAGGAAAAAAAAGATGAAACCAATGTGTTTGAATATATTGCAGCAGTTTTTCAATCTTACAGTTCTGTTGGAGAATTGGGTATGAATTACACACAAGTACAAAGAAAACCAAACTAATGATAAAATGGGAGATAATTATAACCTCCAGAGAAATTTAAAATTATACACAAAATAAAATGTCTCATGATATACTACATGGCTCAGTTGTGAATATTTGTAGTCACAGCATTATCAAGGAATATTGATTTCACCAAAATTATGATATTTAAAAGGTAGGGGAGGGTAGTGCATTTAAGAGGATGACATTTGGGGCAACAAGAATTTAATGCAGCTAAATTCTCATACACAAGTCAATATATAATATCTAAAGTGAAAATGGAAAAAGAGAACTATAAGCAGTTATCAGGATTTTGAAGGTAAATATTATAGAAAGCTGTTAATTGAGTTAAATGTGCTCGACCCTTGGAAGCAGACATTAGAGGGAAAGGCAGCGCGAAATGTATGGCTGTGGTTTTGTTGTTGTTGTAAACCTGTAGGACTAATAAAAATAGAGATTAAATTTTTTAAACTTTATAGATTTTAACTCACTTTTTAAGTGTGCTCTCCTGCTACAGGAGCTGGTGACTAATAAAGCTTTGAGCGGTCCTAGATGTGTGCTGTTTAAACTTGGAAAGACTTCTGAATTATGACCCACTTTTCAATAGCTGAAATTTGAACACTGATATTTATGTTAGAAATCCCACAATATTCTATAAACTGTAGGAAAGTTTTTATAAACTTTTGTGAGACTTTCAAATAAATCTTCAAGATTTCTCTGCTATCAATTTTTTTAAAAGCAAGCAAGAAATATATATATATATATATATATGATGTTATAAAAATACTTTTAATAAACTACATCAATGAAATGTTATCACAGGACAAACCTGGAAAGGTTTTTTTTTTAATAACATTTATTTTTAAAATTATTTTATTGACGTCACATTGGTTTATAACATTGTATAAATTTCAGGTGTACATAATTCTGAATAGACGGGATTGTGTTCACCACCAAAAGTCGAGTTTCCTGTAAAGATTTTGAACATCTTGTCCTGCCTACGAAGTTCTCCTTTCCCTTGACCAAGTGTCCTCATAAACACCTTCCTGGCTCCTCTCTGCCATCCCTTTCTGCCAAAATCTGCCGAAAGGAAAGGAGATGATCTGAGCCTACATTTCAGTCTTCATTTCTCTTAGTGAATTAAGCTGTTTTGCCAGGGTAACAAAGTCAAAATCTCAGTGGCTTGACACTGAGTTTCTCACTCAGTCTCACGAATTCTGTGGCAGGGTCTGGGCAGCCCTGCAGGGCAGCCAGCCTCCAGGTGGTGGCTCTGCACGCCAGGCCTCTTGGAACTGTTGGCACCTCTGCATCAATGCGTTCTTCCACAACTGCTGCAACAGAGGAAGAGACCAGAGAAAATCGTGCACTGGCTTGTAAATGCTTTTGCCTGGAAATGATCATTGCACTCAAATTTCATTGACCAAATCAAGTCATAAGTCACATCCTACTTCAAAGCATGCCTACAAGGAGAGGATTTCTAAAACTCATGGTCAGCAATAATAATGTCCACTACATAATGTTACTGTTCATAAGGTCATTTAAGTTTGAGCATTAACACTAATGATGAGATGCAAGATTTTGTTCCCATTAAAAGAATTTCAAACACTAGTGAGGGAGGAGGAAAAAGTACTTTTACGAAAGAAATTTGCCTGATGTTCTTTAAAAGTGAAAGTCCACAGTTGGTTCTTCCTCTGAGGAAGGCAGACACCTCAGAATCTGTAAGGTAGAAATTTCCTTAAGATTATCTAATGCTTTTATTTGTGGCCTGTGCATTGCAAATCCCAGAGCAGGAATCCCTCACGTTCATATTTCACCAAGAAATGTCCATAGTTTGGAGCAATAATACACGTTGAGTTCATTTGTGCTAGTATTTTACAAATTATGAGTCCATTTAAAGATGTTAAATCGTTAGCTACTTCATGATATTGTCTTAATTGGTAAGAGCTTTGGCATCATATCCCCCAGCTAGTGTTAAGAAAAATTTTAAACGAAGCAAAAATGGCTGCACATCCTTAATTACTATATAAGCCCATTAGGACTCTCTAGCACCTAGGAAATTATAACTTTGCTGGACTTGCTATTTACTACTGATTTTGACCCAGACGTTGAACAACACCCCAAAGTTAGATTTCAGTGTGTAGAAAAGTGATCAGATGCAGATTATTTTTATTTGTGGTGGACACTGTGATGTATTGTCCACATCTCCATTCAGAAATAAAGACCCCATTCCCACAGCTGCTGAGAACACTACCGGAAGACAGCCCCCAGTGGTCAGTCCTCTTTGGGAATTGCTTCGCTGGAGAAAACTGGCTTGCCCAAGGGCATGGCTCCTCCCAAGGGTGACCAGCTTCCCAGGACTGGTCAACTCAAGTATACAAAGGGATATAAAGGTCCAAGTCCCTCCTCCAAGCTCAAGAAAACAGAAGGATCAGCTGATCCTCCTTGGGACAGGATCACAAGTCAGCTTCTCCTTCTGCTCAGTCTTGCTTTCTTCCCAAAAGCATTTTCTAATAAATATTCTACACATCAATTTTGGTATCAGAGGCAGCTCCTTGGAGAAACCAACAGTGACTTTGTCCAATAATGATGAAAGGGACTTCTGTCTAGGAGAGAAGATAACTCCAAAGATTACATTTTTAGTTCCCTTATGGGATTAGCCAGTTTTATATCTGACTTACCAGTTTTATCCCAGTATTCCTTCTTTCACTGACTTTCTATATCCTTCAGTTTCTCACTTCTTCCATTGAACCAACTCTGTCATCCTTTTGATTTCCTCATTGATAAGCTAAATGACAGTTTGACATATTTTCTATTTATTTTGTATGAGAAGTAGAGTTTTTAATATTTTAAAATTTATACTGTCCTCCACAAATCCTGTAACCTTAGTCCAATGTTTTTAAGTCCTAGAAGCCTCAGATTGCTCATCTACCACATAGAGTTTATGGCAAAGAATTTATTGTGATAAAGTTTATCACGGAGTTATTGTAAACTGCTTAGCACACAGTAAGAATTCCATATGTTGTAGCTGTCACTAGTATTTTCCATAGGAGTTTTTGTTGTGCTTGTTTCAATCAATGAGTAATAAAAATACAAAAACTATCATGTGAAAAATTATGAGAAAGATTTGATGCTCAATATAGATTCTCATACTGGGAACTAATGGTCATTCTAGAAGAACATCTTACATGATGTAAAACCCTTCCCCAAATCTGGCTGGACATCCCAGTGAAGGAGAGCACATCACCACTAAAGACGTGTTATTGGGAAGTTCCAAACAGATCACAGACTTCTCATTTTAGGAAGCCAAAAACTGACTTAATTTAACCTTCAAATACTAATCCTAGCTTTCCATTGCTTTGCAGAAAAAGAAGAAAGACAAGCTAATATCAATTGATCACATAAGTGTGCATCTCTGTGTGCACGCCTCATCTATTTTCACTCTTAGATCAACTCTCTGAATTAGATACTATTATTATTCCCAATTCACAGGTGATAAGACTGAACCTAGAAAGGTTGGACAACTTTCCCAAGATCCCACAGTTAAGTCAAAGGCAGGACTTGAATCCAGATGTATCTGATCTCAAAAACTTTGCTCTACCACAGGAGACAGACTCTACCCTTCCTATTTATCATACTGGTCTTCCTTCAGGTAAACCCCTTCTACCACCTGTCTCCATTCACTTCAGATCCCCAAAACCCGACACGGCAAACAAGGCCTCTTAGTCCCTTTGTGCATCCCAAGGCTCTGAAGGCCGTGAACTAACACACTTTAAATACCTCTTCCACATTGTAGCCCTTCAACACTTGAAGATAATTATTATATCTCCTTCAGGGTTTTCTTTCCTCTATGCTGATATCCTATAGTTATTTCAGTTGACTTTCTATGACAAGGTTGCCAAAACGTACTCTATGCTGTGTGCCTTCAACTTGGCACGTTGGTAAGTGTAGAATGCCCCTCTTAAAATGTGGGACCCAAGACTGAACACACGTGACAGAAATGGTCTCACAGGTGTCGGGGAGAGCCCCTGTTCTGGACTCTTCTTCTGACTGGACGCCTCTGACAGGTAGTTCAAATTCTGCTAGCTTTTTGGTAGAGAGGTCACACCTAATAAATCATAGTGACCGTCCAGTGAAATACAATGGCTAAGATGTCTTCGTATGAGCATCTGTCTTGATGAAGACTCTCTTTTACCTGTGCAGTTCCAAGCTATTTTGTCATTTCCAATTAATTTTGCCTTATCTGTTTTGGCCCATTACTTAAGCCTGTCAAGATATCTCTCAGGGGGCCAGCCTGGTGGCTGAGTGGTTAAGTTCAGGCATTCCACTTCCGTGGCCCAGGGTTCTCGGGTTCAGATCCTGGGCACGGACCCACACACTGCTCATCAAGCCATGCTGTGGAGGTGTCCCACATGCAAAATAGAGGAATATTGCCACAGAAATTAGCTCAGCAACAATCTTCCTCAAGCAAAAAGAGGAAGATTGACAACAGATGTTAGCTCAGGACCAGTCTTCCTCACCAAAAAAAAAAAAAAGATATCTCTTAGCCTCAATTCTATTTTCAAATATGTCACTTAAACTCAAGCAACTCTAAGTAGTTAACATTCTTCATAAAAAAGGAGGGCCGCCAGGACTCTTAGGATCTTACTGGCTTCCACTGCTAGCCTTCCTTCAAGTGATAACACACATTTTGGAAGCACAGATTTTAGGAAGCTTTCAATCTACGAGCTGTTCCACCATCCAGCCTACATTCTCCTATCTTGTATAGTGCTAGTATAATGGTTGGCATATAATATGGGTTTAATAAATATATCTTGAATAAGTTAATGAATTGCCTAAAGCATATGAAGAGATATTTTGGCAAATCCTGTTCTGAAATTAACATATACTATTTCTAAAGCATTTTGTTGCCCCGTTCAGTTAAAAATCCTTGTCAGGAAAGGAAACTTGATTGTTCCAACATGATTTGATCATACAGAACTTGTGCTGATCTCCAGGGAGCCTTGCTTCCTTTGTAAGAACTTACAAACCACCTTTAATAATCCGATTATTTTTTTCGAGATTGCGGTGAAACTTCTGTTCTACACTTTGTGAATCCGCCTTCTTCATTGTTTCAAAAACTGGATCTCCTGTCACTGGTTTCGATGATTTTTCAAAATGGTTTTGTGATCCTCCACTGACTTCTTCCAGCTTTCCATGAAAAAATTGACCTGTGTGTGGGATCTGAATTTGCTCAACACAGATATTTGCTCAACTTCTAACTCTTTGTATATCTTGAGGCTCCATCCCTTCTTAACTATGTTTTTTCTATGATTTGCAGGTTTAAATTATTCTAATTAGTAAGGAAAATGAAAACAGAACCAATGAGTTTTGTCTTCTTCAAGGAGCTCTTCTTTCTCTCAGGAATTTGTTGATGTTTGTTCCCTGGCATGTGGTAGAGTTTAAGGGATGGGATCAGCTTGGGGAGTATAGGGCAAAGAATGGGTAGAGGAGATGGTTTATGAAGTTGGCATTTTGGATAGAATAGAAGATGAAGAGTCATTTGGTCAAGAGGTTGGCAGACAGTTGCACTTATTGCCACATGGAAGAGAGCAGAAAGTAGAACACTGGTGACGGTGAGCTTATCATGACACCATCTCAGCTGCATGGGCTATTCCGGTTGGCCTTGGCTCACTGTGAAGAAGGCAGATGAATCCAGTTCATGTAAACACGCTGGGTGCTCTCAGGATGTTCACTTGGTTCCAGGAACCGAGTCTACACAGAATATTTAACTCTAAGGTTATATCACTTCCTGAGGCAAGTAGCAAATTGGCAACAAATAAGAAGTCATGGCAATGGGACAAAAATATTTATTTAAACAACAAAAAAGTTCTGGCTAATCTCCACAGTAGTGATCCTCAGGCTTTGAGAAATTCAGAATTAATGTGCTTATGGAATATTTTATATGATTTTAAAGTAGCATTTATTTGTGGTTTTTAAAGCTTGTAGAGAAATATACTTTTTTGTGGAATTTAATAAATAACTAAACAGAAAGCAGTTTGGGTGTGTCTGTGGAGAATTAGGGAGAGATAAGAACACGAAAACAACAGTGAAAAAGATCTGTCACCTCTATAGTTTCTTGGGGAAAAGGATTGTTTGACACCTGACAGTATATTGTCATTTGTTTCTGTTTCTTGCGTTATATTCTTGCTTCTTCAGCCACACTGTACGTTCTTTGAGGAAGGACCAGATGTTACATTTCCTTCTTGGATATCAGACACCTAGTAGAGTGCAGGACACATCTGTCACCCTATTAGAGATTGATGTCCTTGATCTCTCTAGGGGACACAGTGCTGGCACACTGGGGAAATTGTCCTGAGGTGATGAGTTCTTTGTACCTATGTTTCTGATTGTGACATGGTACTGGTTACTGATGCGTTACAGCCCAGTTTCACATCCACTCATTGTGCATGCTCTGTGACAACACAATTGGGCCCTGTAAATATTTCTCCTTTGCCACCCAGTAGGACATTAAGCCTTGTCTGTGGAGGGTGCTAGAGGGAGATGAGAGTTTCTCCTGTGCTGAGTTCCAGAAGGTGCTCCTTTCTCCAATGCTGGCTGCAGTATATTCTTTCAGCTCTCAGCTCACGCAGCAGTGGCATAGCAGGAGCCCAGACAGTTCAGGCTGGGGCCCCAGCCTAGGACTCCATTCCCAGCCTCGTGTAGACATAGGCCCAGGACCCTGCAAGCCTGATCTTCTAGCAAGCCAGCCACCTGACCTTCATCCCAGGCATACGACCTAGAGGTTCCATGGTCCAAGCCACACACAGAAGCAGCCTGGCCTCCTGCAGAGGGTAGCCTCCTCAGCTCCCGGTTCCATGAGCACCTAGCGGCCAGCAGCTACCCCAGCTCCTAGCGAGTTCTGAGGCTTGACAATTCCCTTTGAAAAGCCCTCCCTACCGACGCACAGGGACAATCTGGTACATTCTACCAACACAACACCACAGTGGCTTTTCTGCCATCCAGGGAGCCATGCTAGTCCCCTCCAGGATCTCAGTCCAGGGAGGTCAAGGCCCTTCCTTGGACACCGTGCCTCACCCAGGGCAGTGTCTGCTCCTTATATCTGATTGTCCTTATATCCCTCTTATTGCTCCTCATATCCCTCTATTCTTTACAGTTCTCTTTAACTCTCGCAGTCAAATTCTCTGTTACTTCATTCTCCTATTGATAACTCTTTCTATCAAACTTACCTTGTTCAAAACGCTCTGTGGCATCCGTGTCCTGACTTGATCCTGAGTAATACAGACACCTTGGTCAGGAGACCGCTCTTGACTTGGGCCTTTCTTTACCAACTCAAAGAGATGGAGAGGATAAGTGGAACTCGTTAATAACAACAAAGCTAACTGAGCACTTATTACACAGGGGCATGATGCCAGACACCTGACGGTCCCCAACAATACCCCACGTTATCAAAGCTCTGTCACCAGTGAGGAAACTTGCTCAGATTCCCACAGCCAAAGTGGCAGCAAAGTGTTTCCAACTACAAGGCTCTGATTTTGAAGAGACACTATGCAGCCCTCCAAATTACGTGATATCTTAGTCTAGAACATAAAGTGCTCTCTTTAAACATAAAGTGTTCCTTGCCATTTTGTAATTTCCTGGGTCCTAAAGTATCCCAACTTTTAATAAATGGATTATTGTATTAGCATGCTTAGGCTGCTGTCACAAAATACCATAGACAGGGTGGTTTAAACAACAAAAATGTATTTCTCACAGCTCTGGAGGCTGGAAAGGCCAAGATCAATGTGCCAGCCGATTCAGTTCCTGGGGAGAACCCTCTTCCTGGCTTGTAGGCATCCACCTTCTCTCAGCATCCTAACGTGGAGGAGAGAGCCAGCTCTGGTGTCTCTTCCTCTTCTTGTAAGGACACTAATCGCCTCATGGGGGCTCCACCCTCATGACTTTGTCTAAACCTAATTACTTCCCAGTTACCATCACATTGGGGATTGGGGCTTCAACACATGAATTTTGAGGGGGCGTAACAGTTTTGGAGGAATTAGACACTGGTCTATCATTTTTACACTAGTCCCCCATTTTTAGATGAAGTGATTTTTAACATGTTAAGTCTAAAGGAGACAACTAAAGGTCATCGAGGTCATTGCCTAAACTTCAAGTTAAATAGTCAAATAATTCTATAAAGAATTGGGAGTGACGAATTGTTTCTCTAACAAGAACTCTAGTCAGTATTTCTAAGACAAGTTGTCTAATTTCTCAGTTAGCAGTTACAAATCCTAATAGTCCTATGGATATTTGTACTATGCCCATGAAAGAATCTTAAGTATCTAAATCCACAGTTATATGGTATATTATAGTCAAACTCAATTTGCTGTATCTGTGAAATGTCTCCATTGATTATCATCTTTTAATAGTCAAGCTGATACTCTAATTACAGAAGATGACATTTTTATCTACAATTATTATTCAAAAGGAGTGATGAATTAATTTGCTAAGCAAAACTAGAAAGAGAAACAAGATTAGATGAAGGAAAGAAAAATTTATACTAAGTCTCAGATTAATTCTCTAAAATTTGTTTCTGTGGAAATAAAATGAATTAATAATAAATGGTACTACCCAATTCTACATTTTTTATGTGAGCGTATGTGTGCATGTGTGTATATATATATATGTATATATTTGCACTATGCCAATTCCTTTCTTAGTTACACTTCACAACAGCAATGTGAGCTTGGGTAGATCTTTTTAAACCTCAGTTTTCTTGTCAATAAAATGAGTTTAATAGAAACTATCTCTCAGATTGTTGTGACTACAAGTGATGATAGACACGTACATGTGGAAAGCCTCAAAAATACTGCGTCTCCTCTGTCCTCTTTCTCAGGAAACTAGTGGCTCTGTTTGGCCAAGAAAAGGAAGATGTAGGATTTAAGAATCAAGAAGTCCAACAAAGGAGGGAAGCGGAGGGCATCCCACCCCGCCTGCTGGTGGTGAGAAGAGCCCCAGGGTAACTACTGGTTAGGGCAGGAGGGTGGAGGCCAGAGCAGAGAAAGTACTTCAAAACCAAGCCTGGCAAGTTATCCGCTGTGCTTGACGCTATCAAGAGGGCATGAATGAGTGAATGATGCATAGAAAATAATAGCAATTAACTCCAAGGATACTCAACAGCTTACAACAAAAGAAATCGAAATAAAAATAGCCACGTGGCTCAGCTGTGGACAGTATTCACAGCCAGCATGCTGTCTGGATGCAGTAGTGAACTAGCCAAAACTCCTTGGGATGGTGGAAGGAGGGCTGTGAGAGAGCTTAGTCCGCCCCTCCCAGTGACAGGAAACCACGAGAAAATATAGAAAACTGAAAAAAAAATCAAGAATCAGAAGTATAAGCATGTTTTTGATAATGATGATAAATACCATAAGAAATAGCTAAAAGTCAAATCATTCTACAAAGTGTCCAACGACAGGAAAGCTGTGGTCCTCTGCCCCATCCATTCCCATCTCCATCTCTCCTTCCCAGAGGAAACCACTTCCACTCGTACAGTGGTTTCATCTGGTATTTGCCACCAAGAATATACTGTTTTTATCCCCCATTTTACAGATGTGGAAACTGAGACACAGAGATTAAGTTAATTTGTCTGAGATGGCACAAGTAGTAAATGAAGAACGAGGTCTGGGACCCGCATGGCCTGCTTCTGAGATCTCACTCTTCGTCACCGCTCCAGGTCCTGGGGTCAATGGAGGCCCCTGCTTGGGTCTGTGCCTCCTGGACACTGATGGAAAGCTGGGTCGGGGAAGAGCGGCACGCAGCTCTGGGTAGCAGGGTGGCCTGTCTGCATTGTAGGTGTTTCTGGTGGAGGCAGGGAGGGAGGGAGAATGAGCTGGGTGATACCAGTTGTGCATTTGAGGTCACTGCTGTGCCAAGAGCCTGCTCTGGACCCAAAGTTACACAGGAATAGATATGCCACACCTTATAGTCTGACTCCCCTGTAGCCCAAATACAGCCTCGAGGAATGGGGACCCCCTGTGCTCAAGGGGGAGAGGAACCAACACTGTGGCAGGGCTGGGAAGTGACTTATTTTCTGCTCACGAGCAGGAAAACTGAATCGGAGTGGCTGCAAAGGCGGAGTGTTCTGGGGCCAACCAGGAATGACCGTGCCGAATGCGCTCTGCTCGGCAAAGTTAGACGGAGAGACGGAGAAAACACAGAACCCCAGACCAAGAGTGCTCTGAAGAAGATAGTTCTCAATGCCAGGGAGCTTTCACGGTGTCTGAAAAGAACAAAGAATTTACCGGAACTGAAAAGATCTATTTCCAATAAGTTGATGACTGGGACCCAGAGCAGGGCCGGCCTTCGGCAAGTGTGTTCAGATTTTGTACACTATCAGTAAAGCTGTTCCAAAGCTTGAATGCATCCTAATGGTCACCTGAGGCGGCTGGAGCGTGTGCTGAGAGGCCCTGCAGAGTGACCCGCGAGTCGTGACAGACTCCTCTGGATCCAGACAGGACTGTGGAGTGGGCATCTCACGGCACAGCCCCTCCAGGCTGCCAGCAGGGAGAACAAAAGCAGAGCCCCTGAGACCACAGCGTCGCCTTCTTTGCTGAAGGGAGTTCAGCTTTCAAGGAAGAGGTAACAATTAACCCTTGGCTTAGTGAACAAACTCATCTGATTTTTGCAAAACAAAACATAAATCACACAAGAGCTTGCTTTTCCTAGTTACTGAACCTAACGCCATCTAGGAATGCTGATTCCATCACAGACACATGTGGACCCTGCTTCTGGGACTCTGTGGGTCAGCCATGGTCGCTTCTCTGCTGAGAAGCTTGGTCTGGGCGCTGCCAGCCTTGGAAGCCTGTGGTGCATGATGTTGGAGGCAGCCAGACCCTGCCTCTGCTGGGTGCATGCCCTCACCCACGTGTCCTTCCAGAGAGGAAAACCCTTCACGTTCTGGAACGGCCTCTCGTTACTGACATGTAGGGCTACGGCTCCATAGGAACTCGTTATCCTGGAGGGAACTAGGGAATCCTGTGTGCACTGTGTCTCAAGCACGGATAACACAGGGACCAGAGATAGTTTATACATCTTGCCAGGTCTCTCTAAAGACAGACGTCGAAGGAACTTAGGGCCTAGCGTGATCAAAGGAACAACAGGCTGTGACGGCATCTTCATGCGAGAGCTTGAAGCTGTGAGATGTTTTAAATTCCATCACTAAGTTATGAAACACAGTTTGGGCTGCTTTGAGTAATTAGGAGGGTGTTTTTCCTGAAATTTCCCATGTGTCTATAGTAAAAACATCTGTCCAACATCTGCCAAGAGTAAGAATGCACACTGGGAGGAAAATTGCTTTTGTTCATGAACAACAAAACTTCAGTGACGGTAGACAAAAAAAAAAACAATCTAAGCTTTTATTTTGTTGAAATTATGTTTTTGATTTATGACAGTACAAAAAGAGTGTCTACAATGCAATGGATTCTCTGTGGTCCTGCTAACCGAGGCCAGCTGTGCAGACGAGGACCAGGCATTGAGGGCTCTCATACTGCTCGTCTGCTTCCCCAGCTCCCTCCGCAGGCACCTCCCCAGCAGGAAAACACACTCGACTCTCTACTCAGTGTCATTAAGAGGCAAACAGTTGAGACCACGTGTGGATGGCCACAATTTACAGATCCCTGGTCAAAAATGCTCCAGCATTTCATAGAAAAGTTTCAAACTTTTAATCTATTAAAGTTAAAAAAGAAAATGTCCAAATCCTATGGCCCGGCAAATTTGTTTCTTGCTACCTACCTGCATCAGTCAGCATTTCACCGCAGAAGCAGAACCACTAGGAAATTACATATATGTTTCTATGGGAAATAAGTACATATATTTGGGGTTTGACCTTATTCAATTGTGGGAGCTGTTTGCACACTCTGTGTAGCTGTCGTTTCTGTGTCTGGTTCTGATTTCAGCTGGAGGCTGGAACCCACAGGGTAGGCAGTCTGAAAAGGAAGATGGAAGTAATGTGGGGAAAGGAAGAGGAGCCAGAAGCTGGGAGGCTGAGCCTGAAGCAACCAGGAGGGAGGGAATCGGTTCATCTCTCATGAGTCAGAGGAGTTGGCCTAGCCCCGGCCGGCTGCACTTCTGCCCCAGGGTGATGGCAGGAGCCAGTAGGGCGCGTGAGCTGCGACAGCACCAGGTCCAGCACCGCCCTGCCAGGAGTGAACAGAGTATGGCTCCCACTAACTCCCACCTGCCAGATCTCACCAAAAATTTCTCCTAGAGCCCACACTGTGGAGGAACACTGCAGCAAAGGGGAGTCCAGGGAACTGTTCCAGCTCGTCAAAGCTGACAAAAACCAATCTGTCACCCTTCCTTAAAGCGGTCGACCCTCACCTGCCCAAGGAAGTCGGGACCGAACGTGTGCACCACACTGTACTTGTTAAACATTAGAGAAAATGAAGGTCCCTCAGTGCTGAGCTATATGCACATAGGATACACTGCACACCCAACAGATGAGGCTGAGATCACACTAACGTGGAACGTGCAGAGCCTGGTTGTTGACTATAAAAAGCAAGAGCTATGTGGACAGGATGGCACGTGCTTTTAAAACACAGAATACTCCTAAATAGCCATGTGGGTACATTTATTCACGCATTCAACACGTGTCTACCATCTACTCTGGGTCACGTACTCTTCTAAGCACAAGGGAAGCAGCATAAATAACCCTCTGCCCTCAGGAAGCTTACGTTCTAGTTGAGGAGACCGACAATCAAAAGTAAAACAATAAGTAAAACCAGTCGTGGCTTAGGTGGCGGTAAGTGCTACAGAGGTGAAGGAAGCTGGGAAAAGGATACGAACATTGGGGTGATTGTAATCTAACTGAGGAGGCCAGGGGAGACCTCACTAAGACGATGATACTTAAGTCAAGGATGGAAGGAGGTGAGAGAGCTAGCTGTGTGGACCTCTGGGGGAAGAACGTTCTAGGCGGAGACTAACAAGTGAGCAGCCCTGGGGCCTGGGTGTGTCTGGGTGCTGGAGAATAACAAGGGCTGAGTGGAGAGAAATGAACACGGGGAGTGGAGGAAGCTGCCAATCAGGTCAGGTGGAATCTCACGGGCCGCACACAGACTCCGGATTTTACTCAGAGACAGAAGTCTGTGGAGGGTTTCAAGCAGGGAATCTATAGATTAAAACAGATCTTCTCAGCTGCTGTGTTGAGACAAGACTGTAGGGAGACCAGAGTGAAGTAGGCACCAATCAGGCGGCTTCTACAAGAACCCAGGTGGCAGGTGGGTGGCCTGGGTGGGGTGGCGATGGTGAAGTGGTTGGGTTCTGAATAGGTTTGAAAAGCAGAGCCTGCAGGATTCTCTGACCCACCGGAAGTGGCTGTTAGAGAAAGCTGAGCCAAGGAGACTCTGAGCAGAGCCTTTTAGCCTGGGCACTTGAGGTAGGGAAGCCAGGAGAGGAGCACATCTAAAGGAGATAGTAAGTCTGAGCCACCCATTAGACATCCTGATGGAAATGTCAAGTGGCTTCTTGTCTTTTTGAAGCCAAAATCTTCTTGCACCCACATGAAGATGGGCCTGGCTCCTTGTAGCTGTAACTTCTGATGGACAAGCCTGCAGAATTAACTGGTTTACTTGTAACCCCAGAAGTTGAAAACATGTACTTGGAAATGAGGGAAGATGGCTGAACTGTCGTTTCTCAGTCGTCTTGCTTATTCTGCTCACACCAGCAAGCAAATCCTACTTACCCTCCATTTAACCACAAACACAAACATTGGGGAAAACTGAGACGGAATTTAGCTAAAAATCTACTTGAACTAAATCTTTTTTTCTTTTTTATTAAAGATAACCAGTTGTTTGGCTAAATTTTTTCAAACACTTAAATGTGTTGATGCAGGTTATTTTTTTTTCCTTTGTTTTATTAGATTTGTGTGGGGAAAAATGACCCTCAGGGCCTGTGCTATCACTATCCTTTTATTTCACAACAATCTTCTGGTTTCGTGACTATTACTTTCCTGAGACAAATTCACTGAACTTTACCATGGAGACTGAGCAAACACTAAGGTTTAACACTCCGATTGGGTGAATCTAACCTCATGGAAACAGTGCAAGGCTAAATATCCTACCTTGAAGCACCTAAAATGCCGAGTTTTCAAATATGGATGGATGATATGAATAGCAAAAACACTTTGAAAATCAGATACTTATGTTACTATTTTTAGTTTCATACTGTCAATTGCTTAAAATTAATTCATAGGCGATTGTTTCCATTAATATGAAAGAATCAACCTGTCTTCTTTCTCTTTTCTTTGGTTCCCAGATACTAGGACTGGGAGACTGAATAAATCATTATGTATTCTAGATGCAATTCTCCTGCGACAGCCTTTCAGAAAAGAATTAGGAAGCTTGAATATTAAATGCCAACAATCCATGACAAGGATAAGGTCAGTTTCAAGGATAAAGACATGTTGGAATTGAACAGTTTGTTACACTCGCATAAAAACATTTTCTATGATAAGTCTTTGTTACTGTGTCTAATTTATGAAGACAGTCATTGCCCTCCAGTAACTTCAGTTAAAAAGAGAGAGGGTGTGTACATTCTCTCTCTCCATCTCTGTCTCTCTCTGTCTCTCTGTCTCTCTCTCTCTCACACACACACACACACACGCACACGTTGGAAAGTGGGTCTCAGAACGCCTCCTCCCACAGGGTCACAGCTGGAGAGAAATTCTGCCTCACGGTGAATCACACCTTGGGTCTCACCCTCGCCTGCTTTAGATGATATTTAAATGAGACTTTGGACCTTAGACTTTAGAGTTGAGGCTGGAATGAGTTAGGAATTTTGGGGCTGTCGATATGGAATGAGCGCATTTTGCACATGAGAAGGATGCGGATTTTAGGGGCTGGGGCAGAGTGCTGTGGACTAAACTGTGTCCCTCTAGGATTCATGTGCTGAAGCCCTAATTGTGTGATGGTATTTGGAGACGGGGCCTTTGGGAGGTAACTGGGTTTGGATGATGTCACGAGGGTGGTGCCCTCATGATGGGTTGAGGCCCTAGTCAGAAGAGAAGGAGACTCCAGGACTCTCTCTCCCTCCCCTCCACCAAACGTGAGAAGGCAGCCCTCTGCAAGCCAGAACATGACCCTGCTGGCATCCTAGGGTCAGACTCCAGCCTCCAGCACCGGGAGGATAGATTTCCGTTGTCTGAGCCACCATCTGTGGTGTTTGTGGTGGCAGCTGGGGTAGATGAGACACCCACCCACCTTTCGACCATGTGCTGTGTTCCTTTTGCCACGTCATCCCTCCACTTCCAATGTCCTGATCCTCGGAGAAATGCTCACTCATCCTTCGAGATTCAGTTCAAATACCACATCCTCTGGGAAGTTTCCTAAACCTCCCAGGAAAGGGTACATGCTCCTGCCACCATGCTAGCATCAGCCTGTAGTACAGTGGGCAGAGTCCTTGTTGTATTCTGCTGTAAGGATGATTCATGTATGGGTGTTTTTCTACTTGCCACAATTCTTAAGATTCTTTCAGTCCAGGGTCTGCGCTGTCACCGCTGAGGAGGCAGCAGTCCAGGCAAGACGCAGTGGCGGCCCTGACTATGGCACGGCAGAAGCCACCACCGAAGGGACGCACGCAGGCCACTGTGGAGTCACAAACAGCAGGACTCGGCCACTGTCTTGGGTGGGGCGGGCAATGGGCGCTGGGCCTTTGGTCGCTCCCTCTTGCCCTCTGCCTTCATGCCCCCTTCCTCCACGCGTTCCTCTTTGCAGGGCGTTAAACGTTCTCAAATATCTCCCATTTAGACAAGCAAACCAAACTCCGGAAGCCTCCCCGAGCCCACAGCCATACAGCAGCTCACCTCTCAGTCTCATTCCACTGTCCTGACAGAATGGTCTTTCTTTCTCCGCTAACGGTCAGCCTGCTGCCAGCTGCTTGCTGCCCCCACCACTCCACTGACACGTTTACAGGTGACCTCCTGACGGCCAAATCTCAAAAATAATTCTAGTCTTTATCAAACCATAGGGAAAAATTCAAATGTTTTAGGATAATGTGTGATGCTCTCCATGATATTGTCCAGTGTATAACAAGGAGCATGTATGTTATGACCCAGCACATATATACGTTTAAATAACTGAAACCATGCTCACCTTTGCTATGTGTGATGCTGACATCTGTTCTGTTCTATTTCCTTCTTAATTGTCAGCCCATCCTGATTTGCAAAGCATGAGTCTGGTGTCAGCCAGCTTCTGAAGTCTCATTTCACTGCTTCCTAATACAAACATGACACTCAAGCAGCACCATCCTGAGTGAAGGAAGGAAGGAAGGACCCTTTAGAGCTGCATAACAGTCAAAGATGCTGAAATTTTATTGTTTTGAAAAACCGGAGAAGTTGGAAAGTGTAAATAAATAATTGACTTGCCATGTCGAGTAAGTAAATGTGAAACTCACAAGCAGGCTGTGCATCGGCTATTTTCAGCCCTGTGACAAATCACCCCAGAGCTTAGTGGCCAAGAACAATGTGGTTTACTGTTTTTCCCGGATCCTTGAGCTGGCAGGCTGCTCCTCTGCTGGTTTCTCCTGCGCTCCCCACACGACTGCACTCGGTGGTTCGGCAGAAATGGAAGGTCCCAGATGCCTCCCTCACGTTGGCAGTGGGTGCTGACTCCTGGCTCAGGAGCCTTGGTTCTTCTCCATGTGGCCTCCCACCTTCCTGTAAGCTAGACTGGCTCCTCTGTGGGAATTTCAGGGCAGCATCCAAGAGGGCACAGGCAGATCCCGCAAGACCTTTGAGGCCTGGGCTCTGAATGCATACAATGTCACTTCCATCAAAGCAAATCGCAAAACCAGTGCAGATTCAAGAAGGGGAAAGTGAGTCTCCCCACGGCTCTTAGTAATCAGCTTTGTGGTCAGTCCTCTGATCCCACTGATCATTGATCACCCCTTTCTAGAATAGGGGACCTTCTCTTCTCCCTTTGCTCTTTCCTCTGTGGCATCTGTAACTTGAGAGTGAAGGCCAGGCAAGTTCTCAAACATGAAGAGACACAGAGAAAGGTAAGGAGACTTTTTTTAACAACCATCAGTTGAAATCTGGAGTTTTTGGTGCTGGACTTTGACGCCCTTATCTGGGGATCACGTACGTGGGCTCTGGTACCATAAGCTTCTGCAGACAGCCTTCAGCTTGTGCCTTCCTGGAGATGAGTAGGGCTGTGAGCATTGAGGCAAAATTTCCTCCTTGGAGCTTTCCTTCCTGCTTTCTCTTCCCCCGTTAGATCTACCTCCCTCACTCTTACCCCCAAGTTCCGTAACTGAGCTTACTCGTGTCTGGTATCCTCTCCTGGGTTGGCCTGCAATAAACGCTGCGCATGTGGGCACGGACCAGGACCATGTGTGCACAGCTCTCAGCATCTGCCAATTTTGTCTGCAGCTGTGATAAAAAGAAGAACAGAACTGGCACAGGTTCTGAAAACCAGAGGCAGGGCAATGTCTGTGCTTGTCCAGCACCTTCACGACGGTCCGCCGGCTGTGCAATACTCCCTGGGTCAGCCACAGTCAGTCCTGAGAAGCCTCTGAAAATGCTAGATTCTCTGTCCCAGGACCGTATCAGAGACACCCAGTTGTGAATGCCCAGCCTAGTACTGATTTCCCCTTTAAATTAGCTCAACAGCCAACTCTACCTTGAGACACCAAACTCTCAAGAAAACGTGCATTTCCCTTTTATTTAAGCAATGCCTAAGAAGCAATTTAAGGATATAATACAAGTTTGAATCAGACAGCCTCTATGAATTTAGCTTTCATTTATTCAACACATATTCATCTATTATTTATTTACAGAATGGTATACAGTGAGCACCAGTTCTGTGCCAGGCACTGCTCCAAGTGTTAAGGGAATAACAGTGTGTGAAATGAGGTTCTCAACCTCCTGGCACAGACACCTCTGAGGAAGACAGTGTGGAAGACAGAAAAATCAGTGGGTCTCTTGGATTCTGGTCTCCAGGCCCTTGCAGACATGGCTAGAGAACAAGTGGTCTAAGAGGAAACAAAATATGCTCAGGGGCTTGAGAAGAAGCAAGAATCTCTTCCAAGAGGTGGAACCAGAAAAAGTTTCACGCGTTGGAACTGGACTTGAAGACGGATAAGACTCATACACAGCAAATAGGTGGGAAAGGCTTCCAGGACCAGAGCTGGGCAGGAGCGGAGGTCACGGCAGAGAGCTGACCATGGTTCTCGTGGCTCAGGGCTGCTTCCAAAGACAAGAGTGGAAAATAAGGGGAGAAAGGTAAGTTGGAGCCCAGGCCAGTCACAACGCTGAGGCCTTAAATGCTGAGAAGGAAGTGATCCCCACCCACCATGAAACAGATCATTAGCAACAGTACAAAGATGACAGTGTACATTCTTCCCCACGAATTCTGATTTTTCCTATGATAGTTTCTGTAATAAAAAACCTGACTCTATTTCTGACAACTGGCTGCAGATGTCTTTCAAGTCTCCTCCTCCCTGTTCCCTTCTGCCCCATCTGGGCACATGGGTAGGAGTGCCCACACGCTCCTTTCTTCGGCACCATTGGGAAGGTTCAAAGCACGCAGGAGTCCTCACCCGGCCAGCTCCTAAGGGCCAGAAAGACCCCACGAAAGTCTCCTCTCCTGCTCTCCCGAGTCGTCAGGGACCAACTTGGGAGGCTGGTAACAAATCTTTTCATGCACTTTGGGTGATTGAGTGACGTCATCAGTCTTGATGTGGGAACCACATATTGGATGGGGGCCCATCCCGCGTCCATGGAGTGGCCGCAATAACTACGTTGATATTCTTTTTTAAAAAGGTGATATTCTTTCAAAACGATCCAAGATCTCTGCTCTCTTCTGCTCACTGGAAGACACAGAAATTTGAGGCCAAATCATGGAGGATTTTAGACACTAAGGCCGTCAGGATTTTAAAGCTGTTTTCTCTGTAGCTGAAGGATCCACATTTCTCGCAGTTAGTGAAACACTTGACTGTACTTTCTACTCTAAATACACAATAGATGCTTAATTCAAGAACATGTTAGCAATAGTTGTTGCAATTCCAGCAGTACTTCGATAGCATGAAAGTAAATCTGAAAAAAATAGAGTAGAGATATGTGCTTTACCTAAGTGAGAATTTGGGCAAACTTTCATTTATTCAGTAACTGTGTATCAAGCATTTAACACGTGCAGTGCACTCTGCTCGTCCCTGTAGAGGTAGAAACAGAGTTTTCTTCCCTGTAGCTACTTTACATGCAGACCTATCACATGCATTCAAACAGGTGCGCCTCAGGTGGTTAATTTGCCTAACCAAAGTGGAAATGAATCCATGAATGATGAAAATGAATTAATTGTCACTTAGCCCGTAATAAGTCAATTATATTCCAGCCGTTCAAGGGTATTAGGCTCCATTCTGGAATGCATTTCATGGACAAGTCTTTCCTTGCAGAAAACAAACTACATTGAAATTTCTAAAAGGTGATAACTCTAGAAGATAAATTGCATTTTTCTAAACTACCAGATAAAAGCTATTATGAACTATGAACATGATTCTCATAATTGAATATACTTGACAATCATACTCAAGAGTATTTTATCATTGGTGGTAACTTACATCTTTTTGATAATTTCCTGGTTCTGTGGAATGAACCAATATCACCTTTGAAAATATGAAATATTTTTGGAATTCTCTTCTGATGATGCAATCTGGAAAATAAAGCGCTATCATTTATAAACATATTGTCAAAGGAAGGTTCTCAGTTACTATTAGAAGGAAGGGACACAAACCAGCTGAACAAAGGAGCAGGAAGAAGGCAGGAATTGATCAAGATCTCAGGGCTATTCACACAGATGCTCCCAGAGTAAAGCGAGCGGATTTTCTCTCTGTGAATCCAGTTATTAAATCATTATCAAGAAGAGAATTACTAAAAGACTTTGCTAATCTCAATGCCAAAATGAAATAAAATATATTTCATGAAATATAATGAAAATGAAAAATATAAGCATTAGAAGAGAAGCCTACAGAACATTACAAGAATATGTGATGATACAAGAATATTTACTAAGAACTGAAAGTTGAGTTGCTTAAACTCATCGAAAACATTGATAAAAATGAATATTGGCAAATTACTTATCAGGTTTCCACCAGAAGCAGCAGAACTTGTTAAACCAGACTCAAGCCATTTAGTACATAGTCAGTAAAGACTGAGCTGATGCAGAGGAAGCCTCTAAGATGCGTTCCATCACCCCTTCCAGGGCAATGCTTCTTCTAAACATGGAACGCTTGCCTCCCGTTTCATGACAGATCTCTTCCTAATGTGGACAAATTTCTTAAAAAGAAGTGATAATCCTTTGACAAAAGCTTCCTAAGTATGGATGTGTCCTTGACAAAGATGCCTTATTGGAAAGGAGAAATTGTCTGAAACAAGACAAGGACTTCCAGAAATCGACTGACTTTCTAAAGGAACTAGGGTGCAAATGTGTGTGATGCTAATGGACGTAAATTGTAATACGAAGTTAGCTACAGTTCTTCACATCACTTCAAATCCCTGAATGCTGTAGTCCCTTTCGAAGTCTGCCAAGAACTGTCCTTAGCATGTGTCCCGGAGCTCAAGGTCAAAGACGAACAGAGAACTCTGCCCGTGCTTTGACTCACAGCCTCAGATTCGTAAACTATTTGTTCACAAATATGTTAGTGTTGACTAGGCACCAGGCTCTGTCCCGATGTTTGAAACACACCTGGAAAACAAAACGACCAAGCTCTCGGGACCCACGTGCTTTCTCCTTGGATTTCTGCAGCAACCTCCCCCCTCTCTCCGATGACTAGTTCGGTCTCCTCAAACTGCCAGGCCCCTCTTCCTCTCGCTTGGGGCAAATTACCTCACCTCCTGTCCATCAAAACAATTGGAAGCCGTGAAGCATAAACTCCCTCAACTTCCTGCCACCGAATCTGCTTCGCTTCTTCCGCTCCTCCCTGCCTGTTATGAATCCCATCACTGTAAACCTCCCAGAATCCTGGGCTGTCAATGTCCCCACTTTATCTTGTGCCCAAAATAACCCTCACTCTCTCTCTGTTGAATCCTAACTATGAGTATTTATGTTTGTTCTAAACTAAAATCCCCTATTTAAAACATACACACACACACTCCAAGATTGCACATCACTTCAGCCACTGCCCTATGTTCTCCTAGAGCCAAACTTCCTTGAGAAGGTAGGAAATTCTACCCTTCAGTTTCCCTATTTCACCAGCCCGCTCATTCCAATATGCTGGGTACCGTCATCACTAACACTACTTTGGATAAGGTCTTCAATGACTTTTTTGCTACGACGTCTACTTAACACTTTTCACGTCTCATCTTACTAGGAAGTACTGGACATGTTTACCTCCTTGAAATCCTCTCCTCCCTCAGTTTCTGTCATATCAGTCATGTCTTCTAATCTACCTCCTCCTACCTCTCAGCCACTCTTCCCAGCTCCCTCCTCTTTGTCTTTTCCCAGTCTGAAGTCCTATCCTGCTCCTGTCTTCTCTCTCCATCTGGTCAAGCTCAGTTCCATGGTTTGAAACGCTATCACTACAATGACCTCAGAAATTATAGCTCCATCCTGACACTCTCTCTGGACTGTAGAACTGTGTCTCCTATTGCCAGCTTGGTAGAGCCTCTTGGATGTCACATAGTCCCTCAAACTCAATGTGTCCAAATCGAAGCCACAGTCTTCCCTCTAAGACCTGCTCTTCATCCCATACTCCTCTATTGCAGTAAATGGCACCACCACCTGCCCAGATGATCATGACAATACACTAGGCGCTGGCCCTGTCCTCTCAGTGCCACCGCAAATGTGTCCCTGTCTGTCCATCTCCATCATCACAAGTTAGTCCAAGTTCCCATTATCTTCTTCCTAAAGCTTCTCAGTAACTTTCCTGGAGACCCTTATCTTCCTCCAATCCTTTCTTCACATTGCAACTAAACTTTATTTCCTTTTAAAATACGAATTTCTTTAAGACATTGTCCTATGTAGACCCATCAATAGCTTCACGTTACTTTTAGGATGAAAACAAATGTCTTAATCCGGCCTACCATGCCATCGGGATCTGACCCTTGACTGCCCTATCCCCTTTGTGCACCCCTCTCCCCCTTGCTGACCCCACTCCGGCCAAAGGAGCCCACTGGCTTCAGAGTCTTCACACGTGCTGCTGATTCCATGCGGGGCTCTCTGCCCCCGCTTCCTACCTCTCTCATTCGTAATCAGGTCTCAGCAGAACTCTCACCTCTTATACGACCTCCAGCAGTTTACCCAACCTCTCTTTGCCTCAGTTTCCTCACCTATAAAGTTGGGTAGCTGAGAAGATAAGGAGAGTTGATACAAGTAAAACAGTTACAGTGGCGCCTGGAATACAGGAAGTGCTCAGTGGATGTTAGCATCATTATTTTTATTGTTGTTCTTATCAGTGACATAATTATCTTGCTTTTCAAGAAGGCCTTCCCTGATTCCCTGCACTGGATCAAATCTGCTCAGTCTATGCTCTCATAACATCCCAAACTTTTCCTTCTCTAGACTAAATTCAACTAAAATTAATTGAATATTTGTGTAATCCCCTACTAAACTCCAAGCTCCATGAGGATAGTACCACCACTGTACAGGCAAGTCCAGTGCATGTCTGTCACATAGTAGGTCTATAACATATAATGCTAAATGAATGAATCGCACTCCATTTTTTTTTGTCTCAAACATCTTGGAGCACTCATAGCCTATTCCTCTAATTGACTATAATTGCTATAATTTGTCTCCTTGAGTCCTGTGACGGATTGAATTGTGTTCCCTCAGAAGATGTGTTAAAGTCCCAACCCCTGGCACCCGTGGATGAGACTTTATTTGGAAACATGGTCTTTGCAGATATAATCGAGTTTAAGATGAGACTTTTAGAATGGGCCTAATCCAATACAACGTATTAGAGGGAACTCTGGGCACACACACACACACACACACATGACAACATCCTGTGAAGACACAGACATAGAGGGGAGATGGCAAGGTCAAGACAGAGGCAGAAACTGGAGTTTTGTTGCCACAAGCCAAGGAACACCGGGGGTTACTGGAAGCAGGAAGAGGCCGAGACTTTGGAGGAAGGGTGGCCAGCCAACACCTTGACTTCTGCCTCCAGAACTGAGAGAACAAATTTCTGTTCTTTGAGCCCCCAGCTTCTACTGCTTTCTTACTGCAGCCCTAGGGAATTAATACCTTACAGATCCTTTCCAGCAAAAAAGGAATTCAGAGGCAGATGAACTGAGAGCGTGGGTGAGCAAACAGACACAGAATCATCTCTGTTTGCCCCTCAGCGATCTTTCTTGCCCATTAGTTCCATCATACATGAGAGTCACTCTACCAGCAGCCCACGCTCTCTGATAAATGAGCCAGAGATGGGGGCCTCCAGGTCCTGCACCTGGCTGTCAAGAGTCAGGGCTTTCCAGGCAGGGCAGCAGGCCTGCTGGCTCCTTGGATGACGTCCAATCAAGGGATAACATTAGACTGACTCTAAAAAGGCCATTTCCAGTAGGATATTCCAGCCATTGTTTGCTCGTTAGCTGAAAAAGAAATGTGTCCTTATAATGCAAGCAACACAGCTGATTACGGAATAACTAATTCAATATCAAACAGCATTGTTTCTTTCTGCAAGGCAGCAAGCCATAATGAGTCTGAAAACGCTTAAAAGGCCAGCTCAGAGTCGTGTGCCTTCACCTGTGTTTTTTAAAGCATGCAGCAATAATATACGTTTAGTCCATTGGTGGAGAGAAAGTATTTGTCCTGTCAGCTTTTGTATGCTCAGTGATTACAGAACTGCCAACGTTATTATTCTCGCCAGTTCATGCGGCTGCTTGACGACCTCTTATCCATTTGCATTTTTCAGTGATTTTCCAGTGGTCTAACTGGAAGCTTTAAGATTACACAGAGGGGAAGGCGAGATAAATCTGTGGATGCTGTCTATATGATTTTGCATTATCGTAGCTGCAGTCTTAATACCACTGATAGGCCTGAATTCAAATATAATCAGAGCTATTTGTTAAGTATGAATAACATTGTAGTATATGTATTTTGATAGGCTTGGCACAATAGCAAAAAAAAAAAAATGATGATCTTGTTTTTTCTACCAAAAAAAGAGCATTAGAAATATTCTCATGCTACCTCTTGAAATATTTTCTTATAAAATTTTCATTATTAAAAGAACAAACCATTAGCTGTTTAGAGTTAGAGTTAAAAATTCAGAGAATTCTCTTGATTAAACTCTATATGAACAAAATAAGGATAATAAAATTGAGTGAATGTGAAATCTCAAAAACTCTAGAAGATTTTGACAAAAAGACATTTATTTCCATCTTAAGAAAACCGTGACATGAGCCACTTTTATCAGTATTTTCTTCACAGGTGAAAATATATTGATATTTTCCTCAAAAGAATAGGATTCTGAAAAATAGAAGTAACAGTACTTACTCTTCATGAAAACAAAAACACAATCTCAGAAAAATGAAATCAGCTCCACCCAAGTTACATAAAATTTGGTCTTGCTTGAAATTCCGTGATCAAGTCCATTCAAGGGCTTGGAAGTTTGGATTGAATAACTGCATTTACGAAAGCAGGAGGGACTCCAAGGTTTTCATCAATTTGTTTGTTTACGCATCTCTGTAGGCAGTGACTGACCCCTCTCACCCAGCTTTCCCCTACAAAATTGTCAGTATGGTGGTTCCAAACCTACAGATCGTTGACTGTTGGGAGGCCATTAACTTATTAAAACATATTTAAAAATCCATACACATCCAAGCATCGTCTGTAGTGGGAATAAAGAAGTGGTCATACAGATAACTTTTAAATGAAGATAGAACCTGCTGTGATGAAAATAAAATATTTTCCAAAAAATTACAGAATTCATAGTAGTTTTAAAATCTATTTTCTTAATCCTCAGATTTAAAAAGCAGTTACTCGCATGTAACTGAACTAGAATATCTCAGAACCACTTATAGTCAATAATAGCTGCCAATTATCGAATGCTTATTCTGTTTCAGGATTTGCGTTATGCATTCAATCATTATCTCATTCAGTTTTCACAGCAACCCTCTGTAGCATTAATAAATCACAAATTATTGGATACAGCCAGAAAGGTTATTCTCCCAAAGTCATACTTCATAAAAAGTGTGGCCAGAATTCTAAACTAAGACCATCCCAATGCCCTTCCTGCACTGGAGACTATCATGCAACCATTGCTGCCCCTGTGGGCCCACACCAACTCAGATATACAGCAATCTTGCAAAGCCAGTTGTTAAAATCTGGTAATTTGCACTTGGCCACGGTGGGAATATTTGCACCATGGAAATCAACAAGCACTACAAACAAGGGCTTCCTTCCCCACTCCAGAGAGCTGGTTTACCAACAGGCCACTGGATACAAAAGACTTCAAGTACTGTTCCACTTCACTTTAGTTCAAAAGGTTCAGAATAATCTTTCTCCTCAAGAGGCTGTTAAAATGAGGATTTGAAAGGGGACATAGGCACATACGAAAAGTTAAGAAAGTTCACCAGTGATATGAATTCCAATACCCCACCTCTGTTTTCTGGGTTCTATGCAGAAGGCTTTAAAAGCACATAAATGCCTTTTTGTAAGGTCCACCGTTCAATCTCCAAAGCTGAAAGAGGAAGACCAACACTTTTTCCTCCCTAAGGCTTCTCATCTCCAAGTGACTTCAGGCCATAAAACCTCATATATTATATTTGCAAAACTTTTACTACTCTGTATTTTTCCCTGGAGTCAAAAAGATTTTGGGGGGGCTGGCCCTGTGGCCTAGTGGTTAAGTTCACGTGCTCCGCTGTGGTGGCCTAGGGCCTCACCAGTTCGGATCCTGGACGCCGACCCAGTACCGCGCATCAAGCCATGGCTTGATGGGATGGGGCAGGTGGCGTCCCACACAGCAGAACCAAGAGGACCTACAACTAGAATACACAGCTATGTACCGGGGGGCTTTGGGGAGAAGAAGAAAAAAACAAGATTGGCAACAGATATTAGTGCAGGTGCCAATCTTTAAAAAAAAAAGAAAAAAAGATTTTTTGCCTCAATCGTAAAATACTTGGTAAGGGTTTGAGTCTAGAGTGGGTATTACAAGTTGTTCATTTTCTCTGCACATATTTGGTTGCATGACTCAGTTCTTTACAAGAAGCAGAAAAGTTAAAAATAACCTGCTGACTGGGACCAATGTCATTGCAACATCAGCATTTTAAAATCTTCCCCAAAGGTCCTCCCTTAGTCAGCTCAAACCCTTTCCTATAGCCATGCTTATTGTCAAAGGATATTATTAAACTATGGCTTCGCGTTACTATAAATTTCTGAGAACTATTCTTGTTCTTAAATGAGACACACCACGTGCTAGCTCATCCAGATGAAGGCAGATGCTCATCACAGGTCAGTGGGCTGGATGAGTTTAGCAAGATGCCTCTTGTCCATCAACATCCCCCAAATCTACTCTGTCTGGTAGCTTTTATGCACAAGCTATTTTTTTCATGATTAATGAATCGCTTTAGCAGAAATAAAACCTGCAGAAAACCACCCACTCACCAATGCACAACATTCTTCAGGAGCTTTGTTGTTAAATGATAACTCACTTATAAGAGCAAAAGAAAGATATTGCAGAAGTTGAGGTGTTTATTTAATGGAAGTAAAGAAAAAATAACTACTGTAGAAGTTCCTTTAATAAGAATGAAGAAGTGATCAATACATCCTTAAAACGTGCGTTAATAAATAATACTCTGATTCCCTAACCCACCACAAATTTCTATTTACCCCATAAGTTTATAACATTAGCAGCTACTTTTTATTATGCATTTTATCATTATATATTATGAAATATAGACGGTCTAATTTTAATGACTCCCAATTTCAGCCACGATGGAGTTAATTGATCCTGGATTATCCCTTCGGCCATAACAACTAGCAAACTGGCCCAAGTATATAAAAACTCTTTTTCAGATGCTAAACAACAGGCATCCGCAGACTTTGGTCCACAAGTGAAGGGAAACAAAGGAGAGCTAGCCCGCAGTTTGCCCACATGGCTTCAGGTGGGCACTTTTAGAACCAAAGAGTGGGAGGCACAAATGGAGCGGAGCCCCGTGGTCCCCTGAGACTAGGAGACAGGTCAGGGATGAGGGAGGTGAAGGCACTCAAATTCGCGGGGCAAGGAGATAGACACACGGAGAAAGAGCTCCAGAAATCAGCCTCCGAGTCCCCAGATCTTTGGGTGGACACTAGTTTCATTCGTGTAGGGTGAGGTCACATGGCACCAGGCAAAGAGGAGTGAGGGAGAAAGCAACCACCTGGAGCCACAACCAGAACACTCGCGGAACGGGCACAGGCTGAGACGGCAGTTCTGAGCGAGCGAGGGGAGTCTTTCTGAAACCCCTCGGGCATCCAGAAGGGACTCCGGGAAGACAACTGCTCAAGAGTCGGGCTAGTTCAGCAACGTCTACTTTAAACTTGTCCTAACACAGCTTGAAGAAGCCTCAGTCGGTTCAAGCTGATCTTCAAATATGTTAAGCATCTGACATAAAACTCAGTACTCTTCAAGGAAGGAAACAAAGCACAGACCTTCACAAGCACAGTGTTGTCCGCTATCTGAGATCCCATGACAACTTCGTAGACGTGCAAAGAAGCAGAGCAGCAGGACCCACAGTCAGGTGAAAAATCAGTGAATAAAAATGGAGCTAGAAATTACAAAGGTGATTCAATTAACAGACAAGGCTCCCGAAAAACAGCGTTATAAGTATGTTCAAAGGTTTAAAATAAAACATGAGCATAATGAGGAACCAGAGAGAGACTTTCGACAAATCCGTGGAACCATACCAAGGAACCAAATGGAAATGCTATGGCTAAAAACAGAATCAAGTGAAGAACTCACTGCTTGGGCCTAAGAGAAGCTTAGATACAGCAGAAGAAACAGCGGTGAATGTCAAGATCAGGCAATAGAAGCAACACAAGCTGAAGCATAGAAAGAAAAAACAGGCTTCAAACAATGAACAGACCCTCAGTGATCTGAGACAACATCAACTGTTCTAACAAGTATGTAATCACGGTCCCAGAAAAGGACAAGAGACAGGGTGGGGCACAAAAATAGCGGAAGGACTAATGGCCAAGAATTTCAAAATTTGATTTGAAAGATAAACACAGATCCAAGGAGCTCATGAACCAAAAGTAGAATAAACATTAAAAATCGCACCAAGACACATCATAATCAAATTGCCGACAATGAATAATAAAGAGAAAATCCTTAAAGCAGCCAAGGGGGAGAAGGCCATCCAGAATAGGGGAAAATGATAAAATGACCTTTAACTTTTCATCAGAAACAGAGCCAGAAAACAAAGAAATGATAAAGTGCTGGGAGAAATGTCAACTTAGCGTTCTATGTCCAGAGAAAATGTTCAGAAAAAGTGAAAGTGAAATAGACATTGTCTTACAAATAAAAGCTGAGATAATTTGTTGCCAGTAACCTCCACTCAAGAAATGTTAAAGGAAGTTCTTCAGATGGAAAGAGAATGACACCAAAGGCAAACTCAGATCTTTACATGGAAATGAAGAACATTAAAAATAGTAAATACATGGATCAGTATAATTTATTGTTCCTTGCATTTAAAATCCCTTGAAAAGATAACTGACTCCTTAAAGTATAATCCGTAATGAAGTATCGTGGAGTAGACGGCATATGTGGAAGTAAAACATGACAGAGAAGAAAGCAAAGGAGGCAGTGAATGAGGCACTGCTACCAGGTTCTTCAATTAGACATGAAGAAACATAGCAGGATTGTTCGAAGGTGGATTGTAATAAGCTACAGATGCTTAATAAAAATCCTAGATTACCACTTGAAAAATTCATAGAGAGTTGTGGTTAAAGTCCAATGGAGGATATAAAATAAAATATTAGAAAATAATAAATCCAAAATAAGGTTTAAAAAAGAAACCAAGATTATGTGAGAGAAAACGAGAACTAATAATAAGATGGTAGGCTTAAATGCAAATAGATCAATAATTACATAAAAAGGGACTAACTGCGCAAATTAAAATGCAGAGACTGTCAAACTGGATTAAAAACAACAACAACAAGATCCAATTTACTTGAAATATAAAAACACAGGTAGGATAAAAGTAAAAGGTTGGAAAATGTATGTTGTTGTTGTTAGTGCCCTCGAATCAATTCTGACTCCTAGGGACCCTGTGTACAGCTGAGCAGAACCCTGGCCCGTCTTTCTGCGCCATCCTCTCCACTTCCAGCACTGTATCAGACAAGGCTCTGCTGCTATTCACAGAGTTTTCATGGCCAGTTTTTTCAGAAGTGGGTGGCCAGGTCCTTCTTCCTATCTGTCTTAGTCTGGAAGCTCCACTGAAACCTGTCCACCATGAGGGACCGTGCTGGTATTTAAAACACCAGTGGCATAGCTTTCAACATCACAACTGAAAGACAGTGGTGTGGTTCCCTGACCAGGAAATGAACCTGGGCCACTCACCGATCTTCCCCACCAGACCGCCATGGCTGGCTGCATACATCTTATATCAGCACCGTCATAAAAAAACTGGAATAACCTTATTAACATGAGAGAAAGCAGACGTCAGGACTTCACCAAAAATAAAATAGAGAGGAATATGCCATGTGATAAGAGGGTCAATCCATCAAAAAGATATAACAATCCTAATTGCGATTGCAAATAAATATAGTTTTAAATGAAACAAAAGCTAACAGAACCGAATAGAGAAATTGGCAAATCTACCATCAAACTTGAAGACTTCATAGCTCCTCTCTCAGTAATTGATAAAAGGTATAGACAGAAAATCAGTAAGAATGCAGAAGATTCAAACGTCCCTATGTACCAACTTGAGCTAATCGACATATATGTGCACCACATCACCACAACCAACAGCACTCTTTTCAACTGTACATGCGACATTCACCAAAATGAGTCATATTCCAGGCCAAAAAAACTTAATATATTTAAGCGAATGAAGTTATTCAAAGTATGTTCTCTGACCACAATGGTATTAAATTATAAATCAATAACAAAAAATCTGGCAAATCAAAATATTTGGAAATTCAGCAAAAATGCTTTTATAAGCTACAGGTCAAAGAAGAAATCACAAGAGTAATTAGAAAATATTGCAAATTAAATGATAATTAAAAAGATAACTTAAAAGATAGCATACCAGAATTCACGGAATTAAGCAGAGGGAACTGTATAGTTTTAAAATTTATTAGAAGAGAAGAAAGGTGTAAATTAATAGTTTAAGCACCCCCTATAAGAAGTAGAGCAAAGTGAACTCACAGTAAGTCTAGGTAAGAAACTCACAAAGATAAAAGTAGAATCAATGAAACAGAAAACTGAAAAAAAATAGAGCTGACTAGAAACAAATATTGATTCTCTAAAAAAGATCAATATAATTGAAAAACCTCTAGCTACACTGATCAAAAAAAAAGATAAAATGCAAATTACCAGTATCAGAAATGAAAGAGAAGGCACAACTAGAGATCTTGCAGAATTTAAAATATGATATGAACAATGTTATGCCAATAAATTCAACCATTTAGATGAAATGAACATAATCCTTAAAAACACAAATTAAGAAGAAATAGAAAATCTAAATAGCCCCAGATATATTTTAAAAATTGGCTTTGTAGTTTGTTACCATCCAACAAAGAGAACTCCAGACCCAAATAGATTTACTGGCGGATCCCATTAAAAGCCTAAGGAAGAAATAATGTCAGTATTACAAGAATTCTTTCAAAGAAGAGAGAAGTAGAGAACAATCCCCAACTCATCAGTCTAGCACAACCATGATATTACAAAAAAGAGAAAAATACAACTATAGACCAATATTTCTTGTTAACATAGACACAAGAATCCTTAACAAAATAACAAATTAAATCCAGCAAAATATAATAAATATATCAAGAATAGAGGAATCCCAGGAATAAAAGGTTGATTTAATATTAAAAAATCAATCAATATAATTTGCCACATTAATAGACTAAAGGCCGAAAAATAATATAATCATTTCAATAAGTGCAAAAAAATAGTATTTTACAAATTCAACTTCCATTCATGATAAAAAAAACTCTCAGTAAACTAAAAATAAATGGAAACATCCTCAATCTAATAAGGGGCATGTATGAAACCCTACAGCAAACATCATACTTAACAGCAGAGACATAACACTCCCCATAAGATTAGGAACAGTGCTCCTGCCGCTGTCATTCAACATGGTAGGAGAGGTGTTAGCTAATGTGAAAAGGAGAAACAGGCATATAGATCGGAAAGGAAAAAGTAAAACTGTCTTTCTTTGCTTATGTTAAATTTGTGTAGATAATTCTAAGGAATCTACAAGAAATTTACTAGAGCTCATTAGTGGATTTAGCAAAACCATACAAGTTCAACATGAAAACAAACTTTATGTAAACACACATATACCTATAATTAGCAATAGGAAACTGAAAAATAAAATTTTGAATTACGGTATTTACAACAGCATCAAAAAAAATAAAAACAGAAATAAATTTAACATGTATATGCAAGGTTGCTGCATTTAAAACTACAAAACATTCATAGTTTTCTGAGAGCAATTTATGTTTTAAATAAACAGAGAGCTCTACCACGTTCATGAATTTGAAGACTGAATATTGTTTTAAGAGATTAATTCTCCCCAAGCTGATCTTAGATTCGATGCTATCTTAATGAAAATCCCAGAAGGCTTTTTTGTAGAAACTGGTGAGCTGAGTCTAAAATTTCTAAGGAAACACAAAGGACCTAAAATATCAAAGAAACTTGAAAAAGAACAAATTGGGGGAACATCACTACGTGATTTCAAGATTTACTTAGGCTACAGTAATCAAAACAGCATAAAATTGGAACAAAATCAGACAAATATATCAATGGAACAGGTGAAGTGTTCAAAATAGACCCTATTTTATGTAATCAATTGATTTTTTTTTACATAGGGGCCAAAGGGATTCAATGGATAAAGGATCTTTTTACCTAATCCTATGAGGACAACTGGATATTCATATGGAAAATAATAATCTTCAGTGCCTACCTCCATCCATACACAAATATAACTTAAGATAGATCATAGCCCTAAACATAAAGGCTAAGAGTATGAAGTATCTAGAAGCAAAAGCAGGAAAATACCATGAGCTTGAGCTAGGCAAGATTTCTTACAAAGGATCCGGAAAGCAATAATTGTAAAAGAAAAAATACCTAAATTGGACTTCAGCAAAATTGAAATTTTCTATGTCTCACAAAACACAGCTAAAGAGATAAAGCTACAGCTTGGGAGAAAATATTTGCAGTACATATAATGACCAAGGACCTATATCTAGAATATATAAAGAATAATTATACCTCCATAATAAAAAGAGAAACAGCCCAATAAACAATGTGCAAGATACTTCAGCAGACACTTACAAAGCAAAATATACAAGTCATCATAAGCTCATAAAAACACATTCGACGTCATTAGTTATTAGGAAATGCAAATTAAAGCTACAATGAGATACCCCAAAACACCCACTGGAGTGAATAAAATTAAAAAGACCAAGAGTATGAAATGCTGGCAAGGCTGTGAAGCTGCTGGAATTCTCAGGCTTTGGTGGTGGGAGGATAAAACATAGAACCAATTTGGAAATTGGCCTGGCAGTTTCTCATAAAATTAAACATATACCTACTCACTGACAGAGCTGCCCACCTCTACACATTTACCCCAGAGAAATAAAAACGCATGTACACAAGAAATGTTGTGTTAAAATGTTCATAGCAGCTTTGTTTCTAATAGCCCCAAACTGGAAATAAAAATGTCCATAACAAGAGAATGGATAAACAATATGCGGTATACTTGTAAAATGGAATGCTATTCAGCAATGAAAAAATACATACTATTGGCACACACACATATGGATAAACCTTAAAATCATTAAGGTGAGTGAAAGAAGCCAGCCACAAAAGAATACAAACTGTCTGATTGTATTTACATGAAGTTCTAGAAGAGACAGAATTAATCCATCACAAAAAAAATCAGAATAGTTGTGAAACTATTGTAAATCATTTAGGAGAGAAATTACCTATTCAGTTATTTCAGAAATAAAACTCTCACCTTTATGTGAAAGAAAGAATGGAGACAGAAGAAATGCTGGACCAGAGTTTGGGAAGCAATTGCGAACCGTGGGACTGAGAGGGAGAGCCCGCATTAGAGGCGGGAGGAGTGAAAAGGACTCCTCCCCAGGAAGAGTAGGAGGGAGCCGGCTGTTACCAGTGACTCAGGTGGGAAACGCCTTAGAAGGAGCTGGTTTAGGGAGGAGAGAACTGAGACCATCTATGTCCACTGACTTAGATAAGTCTATAGAACACCTATGTCAATGTAACATAGTTCTTTGTTCCCGGAAAGCTTCCAGAAATAATTCCACCAATTGTCTTAGGAAATTCCTACCGATAAATTTACTAAAGATAAGAGTCTGTTCACCTGAGCAAATAGGCCACTCACTAAACGAAAGTCTGCTTATCAAGACTTTCTTCAGGAGATTTTGTGCAATTAGCTCCCATCTTGAGGGACCAGTTTAAAGCTTAAGCCTAGATGCCAAAATTCTGTAAATATTTCACTTCTGAGACACTGCTAAGACTCTGTCAAGGTCATGTTCTCCCTTACTGAGAGAAGTTCGAGGAAGTTTTGCTTTACTAACAGATTCTCTGGTGATCATCTGGGGAGCTGAACGGAAGGAATGTGATGAGTACAATGGAGGACGTATGTGAGTGGAAAGATCTGTGGGACATCAGCAGGCACTTAAAAATGTGCACAGAGAGCTCAAGAGTTGATAGAGATAAAGGTGATATTTGATAAGGCTTTCAATAAATCAAGAACATCTCATTCAGATGAACAAAATATAGGCTCAGGTCAAAATGGTGTAAATTAATAATGATGACATTTCTTGTAACCTTCCCCATCCGACTTCACGACCACCTTTTCCTCTGTTCGTCTTGCACTTTATGAAGCCCTGCCACACCACGCTCATTACCAATTCCATGCCTTGTCAGTTGCTTCCTGTGCCTGGAAGAGTTCCCCCTCCTTCCCACAGTGTAAATCTCTCAGAGCTGGCAGCCTCTGTGGAGCCTTGAAGGCTTCTCAGAGGCATCCAAGTCCACAGGTTTGTCCGTCCCTTCTCCTCGACTGCACCAATGGCTCTTCAATCCGTTCACGTCTTTGTTTGTATCCCTGAGCACTCTGGAATCTCCTTAAAGAGAGAGGAATTCTTACACTTTGTTATTGCTCCCAGCCCCTAATTTAATTCTGGCTTTGAAAGCCTTCAATGTATATATTTAAATATATTAAATATATTCATTTGAACTCAGGAAGGTTAAGAGGAAATTGAAATATCTTACTTTCCAAAAAAAGAAGTTTAGCATTTAGGTAATTAATAAGCATTAGCTTAATTGCACATTTATTTGAGGCAAGCTTAAATAATGAGAGATTAGGAAAGAATGAAAACGAAATCAGAAATTTTATTAGAGGTAAAGAAATAAAAGACGCAGCTTTTTTAATTTGTTTCTGAAACGTAGCTGTTGAATATTTTGCATCAGAAATATATGTATCTATCCAGAAACATTATACACCTCTGCATGCGCCTGGGGACAGAGGTCCAAATGTTAACAGTGGTATTTAGGTGTAGTGAAGGCAAGAGAAAGGATTATAGGCAGCATTTTCTCTTTATTTTGATACTATTTACTTAATTTATTCTAAAGCAAACTAGTATTTGTTGGACAATAAAACAAAGCTGAACAAAATTTAAAAATATCAGTGTTCATTGTTTTCATATGACATGCAAGAAAGATGCTAGCACAAAAATTCATCCCCAAAAGCAAACAGTGAGACATATACTTACTCTTTTGAACAGGATGGAGTAGTTGATGCTTTGTTCTAACTGTTAAACCAGAATTTTTATTGCTGAAGCTATTGCTCCAGATGCTGATTGTAGCGAAGAACTGAACCTATCGAATCTCCTCAAATGCCTCAAATTGTACTGATACAAAGCAGGGAATCACTTTTATTGGGGGTCTTGCTGATCAAATAAGGATGAGGTTTGAGTTAAACCTGAGAAGTTCAGATTTACAATTTAATATTCTTACACTTTATTTCATGTCCTGCATTATCTGATACCCACGGTAGGCTGGTGAAACAGAAGTCTCTTCGGACCTGACATGGATGTGCACAGGCTTCCCGTGGGCTGCTTGTCTGACTGGCAGGTCTTTCCAAGTCTTTATCTGTCTGAAACCAACATGAGCAGCAATTACCAGATATGAACTTGGACACACAATTAAAATGTGGACTTTTGCCCCTGAATATAAATATCTCCCTTGCCGTCTCCCTTCCCCAGCCAATCTCTTTTTTATTCTGAGCTCTTTTCAAGCTAAAAATGTATTCTCTAACTAATGGGAAACGTCGTGGATGAGGCTGACTAATTCCAAAGCAGAATCTATAATCCTTTAATCACTTTAAGAAGCAAACAAATAGAGAGGCTTCTGGAAAAAAGGAAAAGAAAAAAGCTCTGGTGACAGAATATATTAGACTAGTGTCTTGTAGTTGGAAAAGTTCTTTCCATCCGTACGCCCCATGGTAGGCAAGAGCAAAATCGCTATTCGGAAGCAGCCACATCAGATGGCACGTTGGTTTGTCTATTTTTTGATCGACTTGACCATTTATGTCAAGTCAACAGAGTTAAGTTAATGTGTACATACAGAAGTTGTCATATTGCATACCGGTTCTGTATTTCTTATGATCTATTTCTTCATCTTTATCAATTCTCCTGAATTTTTTATTTTAGGAACACAATTGTACTTATAAAAGTGTGTACTTATAAAAGTGTGTTTCTAAAGCCATAAATAAAATAGAAAAGTAATTAGCAGGAAATTAGAAATAGATATTTCTACGGTACTGTAAATTTTCACTCTCTGTTTTATGTCAGTCTAGTTTGCCTCATGGCAAAATAATCCATAATTAAACTTTACTGCAATATAAATGTTAGCAAAATGGACTGTCTTAGTCAATCAGTGTTTAGAAAAGATTAATCAAATCCAATTCCTTTCTCTAATGAACTTCTTCACGCACCGCTGGCTAGTGCCTCCAGCCCTAAGTGAGGCCAAGCCAGTAAGCTGGAGAAGCCCGAAGACAGCTGTAGCAGACTTCTCACTTCATGCTGGAAAGACTCAGAGTTAAGAAGCATGTGAAATACTAGCTACGGGAGAAAGCCACACACTTGGTAACTTCAGGAAAATTTCACATATGAAGCGTCTGATTTTAAGTGCATTGTGACGTATACTTCCGTGTCAGTGAAAAATTAGCCGACTAAAAAATACATTTCAGGACATTTTGGTAGCTCCACATAAACACTTTGTACACCAAACTACGCTTGGTCAGCCCAATCCCTTCAGCCGTCTATATGGGGAAGTGTTCAGAAATAAGCCTTAGATTCTAAGCCTGGCTCTGCTGCTTACAAATACATGACCTTGGGAAAGCATTGACACCTCTGTGCCTCAGTTTCCTCGTCTCTGAAAGGGGAGGAGCAGTTCACTCTATAGGTTTCTTTGAGAAGATCAAACAGATATTGACACAGACATACAGAGACAATGCACATTCACAAACGTATGCTACGGTTCTATAATAAATAAAATTCATGTTTGATGATCACTGGACTCAAGAACTCATCCCTGAGTTCGAAGTTGTTGTCAGGGAACCCCGTGGGCCCTCCCTCTGTCCATCTTCTGGGACCAATTTCCCGCATTCTTCTTCCTCCCTGTTGCAGACTCCAGGCCTTCAGCTTGTTTTCCTCTCCTTTTCTGAAAGCCTTTCCTCTTTGAAGCTGCCACCTCCTGTCAGCCTGGGACTCTCTCCACTGCCAAGGCTCTAAGTCATGCAAGAAAAGTCATCCCCCTTAGTTCCCCCAAGGACCCTGCACTTTTTTCTTTTTCTCACTGCTTCACAGTTTGGAGGAAACAGACTGAGAATAATAAAGGGAGATAAAGTGAGAGACATTGCAAAGCGTGAGACCTCTCTCAAAATCCATTCAGGTAGCCACCCATCAAAAGAAGGCAGTCTGCATTTCTGAAACCAGTTGACCTAGAATCAGCCATTGACCCACATCATTGGTCCCCAAGACACACGCGCGTGCACACACACACACACATACACCATTACATGTTGATTTTCACAAAGCTCTAAGTGAGATTTGACATTTCATTTATTTATTACCACAATAGTAACAGCAGTATCCATTCTTTTGTCACCTTATAATGTTGCAAATATCATTTAATGCTCATTAGTACTTATAAATTAAGGTAGCTACTAGATCTTATTATTTAATGTTTTAGAGGAAGTGTATGCATGTTGCAATTCTAGTTGTTTGATGTCTGTATTCCCGTATAAATGGCTTCCTTTGTAATTGTACTCATTTGCCTTATGCATATAAAACGTTAATATATTTGGTCATTGTTTCACTTAAATCTACACTGCTTTGTGTAGTTGGCTGTACCACTTTGTTTCCTGCATCCTCGATGTGAAATGCTGACATGTTGGCTATGATATGACAGTGACAGTGCCTTCCACATGTCACAATGATACCGAAGCTCCTCTTTAAGAATGGGGTTTGAAGCTAAGAATAAAAAAATAAATAGTAAGAAACATAACTTCTTTAAAGCCTCACCATTTAATCTTAGGAAACTATTTTTCTAGGGGAAAAGAGAGGAAGACGCAAATCTGAGAAACAACGAGCTAGCTCAGTTGGTTCCTGGAGTTTACGAGGCCAAGTACACAATCTGTGCCTGGACACAAGGCACAGCCTGTGGAGTTTGCTAACTGAATTCCCCACTGTCGGCGGCATCCTGCTTCATTAACGACAAGAACCACCATGAACTGTGTCGTGTGGCCACCTGGGCAGGACCGGCCCAACCATGTGTGTGCTTAGGTGCCGCTTGCAAAGTCCACACAGAGGAGTGATTTCCCTTTGTTTTGAGCACAGTGACGTCTTTGTCATGCTTTTTAGAAACAAATCACTAAGCTTTTTCAAAAATCAGAGCATCCCCAAATGATGATTTCCTATTATGTTGCAAAATTGCCTCAAAGCATTATTAATATTATTTACGTCTAAATTGTGGCTGCTAAGTAAGCTTTAGAAGGAATTCACTCACAGTCACTGTGGCAAGATGGAAATTTACTGTTTCTCTCTTAAAAGACCTTCCTAATGTATGACCAACATCATGTGCCATCTCGAAGAGTCAAAAATGTTTATTCATGGGGAAGCTTTTACCTGTGGGTCTTGTCTAAATGTTAGTCCGGCCAACTCTAAATTTGGCTGAAGTGTAGAGTGTTTTAAAAAGACAAAGCCAACAATCAAGCTGTCAGTGAACGGCGAGAAGTGCCAAGGACGTCCACAGCTCCAGACCTCATGCCAGGTGAAACGCCGAAGATCAGCTGTTTGCTGGGCTGGAACTGTCTGCCCCAGGAAGTGTCCTTCAAATCCACAAGGATTTAGAGTCTTCTTAGAAATGTTGGGATAATCAAAGATCGAGAAATGATACTTTGGGATTGTGTAGTAAAGAATTAACCTGACTCAAATGGTCTGCCCTTTGCCTTGGGCTCCTGGGAGGGGTTCTCTGGACCCCTGGCATGTCCTGCCTGGTAGGAGGGTCTCTGTTTGGTGGGGGTCTTTGACCACCAGAAGGTCACAATGTGACTTATGATGGGGGCTTTGAGCCATGCCATGTCAGTTTTGACCACCAGAGTAACTAGGGCCTAAAGGCAATAGCTTGACCTACAGGAGGGGCTGGAGCCAAAAGATCAGCCATGTGGGCAGTATGTGGTTGAGCCCCATGAAAACTCTGGACCCCAAAGGCTTGACTGAGCCTCCCTGGTTGGTAATTCTCTGTGCATTGCCACACATTATGGCCAGGAGGTGGTGATGCTGTGCATGCCCCCACAGGACAAGGATGACCAGAAGCTCTGTGTGTGGACTGCTCCCAGACTCCGCCATATTTTAACCTGTATCCTGTCCCTGTGTGCTCTGCTTGAGCATAACAGCTGTCAGTGACTTCTGTGAGTTCTTGTAGCAAATTATCAAACCCGAGGGTGGTCATGGGAATCCCTCAATTTTTAGCTAGCTGGTCTGAAGTAAGGGTGGTCCTGGAGGCCCCGAGCTTGCAGCTGTGTCTGAAATGAGGGCTGTCTTGTGTGGACTGTTCCCTCTGACTTTACAGGTTGGCTAACTCTGGATAGGGATTAAGAAAGAATCTGTGCAAATTGAGGATTTTATACATTTGTAATATTTGGCTTATTTCTCCAATTTCAAAGGAATAATTGAGTTGACTTTTGATTTAAGGTAACATCTTAGTAAGTTTATTAGTTATCAATTACTTAAAACATTAAATTTGGTGTATTTTTAACTTTAATATATTGGTTTTATAATAGTTATTTAAATACTAAGTAGATTCTCATATTAATGTACTTAAAAATGAAAGAAAATGATTATGTTTATAAATACAATTAAAATTGTTTCAAGATATTAAGTATACCTGTTATAAATGGGACCAAAAATTATTTAAACATACCTTAAAATTGACTCCAAAACTTCTTAGAAGTATAAGTAGAATAAATTTATGAACTGAACTTAAAATCTGAAGGAAGATGTAGGCTTTTGAATTTGAAAATCTTAAAATTGATTAGTCATTTAAAAGACATTGAGCATTTCCTGCCTTTTGCAATCTATTAGTGGAGATTATAATGCAATTACTAAATTTAGGGAAGATGAACTAGGAAAGGGCTAAGTGATTATTGAACACTAATAAAAGAGGGACAGGATTAACACAGGAAATTCAGAACGTTATTCAGTCCTAATGTCTGATCCATTGTTTTCCCCTTAAAGCTTCACCCAGATTTGGGAAAACAATATTTGGAGTTCTTCCATACAAAAACAAGGTCACTAAGTTTTGAAAGCAAATTATAGATTCAGCAGTACCATTCTATTGGATTATGTATAACTGGTGACGCCCAAGAAAGTTAGACGGGCATAAAGTATGCACAAGACTCTTTTGGTTCCAAGGGACAAAGTATGCAGTCCAACTGGCTTAAGCATAGAAGAGAATTTCCGGGCTTTAGAGGCTGGTGTGGCTGAGACCTGCAGGTATGGCTAGATCCGAGGGCCCACATGATGGTATCAAGACCCATCTCTCAGCTCTTGTCTCCTCTGGTTGACTTTACCCATAGGTTGTGAAGATAATATGGCTGCCAGAAGTCTGGATGTTCATCCTTCCGTGTTTAAAACCAGCGAAAAATCACATGCCTGTCTAAGGGGAGGCAGAATTATCCAAGCGCCACCTCATTGCATCATGTGCTTGCTCTTCCCTCAGCTAATGCCTGAGGCCAGGGGCCGGGCAGGATCCACCTCCCCCTCATTCCTGGGGCCAGGAGGAGAGTCAGGTCAGGAGCTGTGTAGGGCCAGGTAATTCCCCCAGAGGAAATTCACCTGGGAGAAAGGTGAATGGATGCTGGGTGCAAGCCACTCGTAACACAGAATGTTCACATATCCCATAATCCTACTTTCAAAATGTCTCTCTGGTGCAATCTTTTCTAGTAACCATGTAAGAAGTCAAGGAGCTTAATTAAACAAGGGTTAGGGAAAAATCTCGTTTCCTTGTGAGACTGAATAATGGTGAAGTCACTAAATCAAAGCAAAAACAATGTTGGTTTTTACTCCTCCCCCCCCAGCTGGCTCTGTGACAGGACAAGTCACAGTCTGGCTGGTCCACAGCTCCCTCATACGTCAAAGGAAAACTACAGATACTGCCATACCCCAAGTTTTAAAGTTGATATGAGAATTGAAAGAGATCACTTGAAAAACAAGCCTTGAAAGATATCATTTTAAAGTTACAAACGTTCTATGAAAATATAAAGCCTTAGTAGGAGCATTATTTTCTGTTATGTGCTAATCGGAGTTGTGAGTTGCAAGCAACAGAATCATTCCCGACAGCGTAAGTAGAAAAGGAAGTTGATAAAGGGGGTCCCACAGTTCACAGACGTCTGAGCAACCAGGCACAAAGGCTGCACAACTAGGAACAAATAGGACGAGGCTGCTTCAGGGACTCCAAGGCCTGCCTTCTGGGCACAGGCTCTGCACCTCGCCTTTCCAATATCAGGTGCCAGTTAGGCCATCTCCCACTGCTGCTTCTGAAAGTGAATCTCTCCCTGCCATTCTGCAAATGCTCATCGCCAGAACTGAATCCCCATTGCATGGCCTTCTTCACACATCTGTCTACAATCAGAGCCCTCCTGTCTTAACCTGTGCCTGGCAGAATCAAAGGTCACAGAACTGTACCTTAGCTGCAAGGGAGCCTGGAAAAGCAAGTTTCTGGCTTTTATCTTAGGAAACTGGGAGTCATAAGGTAAGAAATTCACCAAACATAGGAAAGGTGCTCAGTACATCCCCACAGGCACATAAAATATCTACCATATGCACACCACTGTTGTTAGTCTTAAAACGTTTCATATCAATGTGCAAATGCAAACTCAAGAATTATACTCAAAGCAGAACACATACGTCCTGCAGCTGCTAGGCTTGCAACTTAGTCTTTTCCAAAATTTAGCCTTTTCCATCTTTTTTGAAATCATTGATAATTAAACCAATTTTAAAGCCAAAATTTTTGCCTTTTTGTGTTTTGTAAACTATTTTTTTTTGCTCAGATGAGAATCTCTAGAGTTTATAAACATATCAGTCAACTTAAGTGTTTTTCAGAAACTCACACTCAGCTGTCAACTGATGGGAAGCAGGCACTCACTCATCTATATTCAAGATGGAGACCTGTCTTGTAGACCAAATAGCAGAGGTGGTTTGTGTTGTTGGTTTGTTTTCCAGGAATGTACGAGAAAATCATTATGTGGAAATCCTGCCAGAAATGCTTTGGAGCTTGAATGATATTTGACTTAAAGTTCTATGCTAAGTAGAAATACTCCTTTTCCTTCCAAACTGTGTTCTTCTAAACCTTCTTTAAATCTGGTCTTTTCTACCCCCAATAGATGTGTGAAATACAGAATGGGAATGGGCATTTTGAAGATTCATTATCTCTTCTATAATAAAATGTGATACCTTTCCTTCTTGTTGGGGAGTTTTCTTACATAGGCGACAATGAGGAACAGGTTAAAAAAGGTCAATAATGTAACCTTTGTGGTCCATTCCCCAGAGACACTGAGGGGAGGTAGGAAAACAAGGAATTTTAAATCAAATCAAAAATACTTGTAGAATGCCTTACTTTAAATTTTCTTGATCCTATTGGGTGGCAATGTGAGTTTTATAACTCAATTTTGCATCAGATACTACTTTCTGACCCTTATACTCAGAGAGCACACTAACTTTTTTGTACATAATCTAGGTATTACATAAAATTTAGAATTTTTGCACCTGGGTGTGAGTGTGTGTGTGAGCAAAAGGGAGTGAGGGAATTGCGAGGGGAGTAGAGTTTGCTCAGAATGAGCTTCAGGGAGCATGTGCCCTCGCAGAGAGGAGGGCAACGTATAAAATTTGCACTTCAAATTTGCCACTTTATTGCGGCTTCCATTTATTATCTGCCATTGTTAATGCCAAAACAGAGGCTTGCAACAACACTTAAAGAAAAGTTGGTTTATATCTAAAAATTATTTAAAAGTTTTTTGACATACTGTAAATATAAAAAGTGAAAATACTAACAATATATTGTTTTTTTTTTAAAGATTGGCACCTGAGCTAACATCTGTTGCCAATCTTTTTTTTTCTTCTTCTTCTTCTCCCAAAAGCCCCCCAGTACATAGTTGTATATTTTAGTTGTAGGTCCTTCTGTTTGTGCTATGTGGGATGCCACCTCAGCATGGCTTGATGAATGGTGCTAGGTCTGTGCCCAGGATCCAAACCAGTGAAACCCTGGGCCGCGACAGCAGAGCACATGAACTTAACCACTCTGCCACTGGGCCGGCCCCTATATTGCTTTTTAAGTAATATGATTTATGATTATGTTTTTAGTAGAATTATAAAGCTTCTCCATTTCTTATTTCATAATCATTTTATTTTACTAGTTAAATTACTACAGTTGACTTGTTATTTGATGACCTGTTTAAAAGAGAGAAATAAATGCAAAAACTCTGCCGTCCAGCATACTCTGTTACCCAGCATTTCCACCATGGCTTTGTGGCAGATGCTGGAAGAGAGATCATAGAACTAGAATCACAGCCATGGGGATTTGGGCAGAAAAGGGTAAAAAAACACAAAAAAATAAAGTTCTGGTTCTAAGATTGATCTACTATTTATCAATAAGTCAAGGAAAAGATGGGTGGGGCTGAAAGCAAGAGCAAGAGTGACGGAAGAAGCATATAAGACAGTCGCAATCCCAACACAGAGCTGGGAAGGAGGTCTAGAGGAGAGGGGACCCGGAGTGCAGCGCTAAAGGAGCTGCCGTGGATCTCAGCCACATTTACTGAGCACTGGAAGTACCGGGATGCTCTGGTTTGCTCTCAGCAACAGTGGGAGGGTGGTGCTGCTCCTGGTGTACAGAGGAGGAAACTGGGAGGAGGGCAGGGGCACAGGCGCCCATCTGGTAAACAAAACCACACAGCGAGACCGCAACAGGATCTGGACCAGGTCTCTAATTCGTGCTCAGAACTCGTCCCAGACTCCCTGCCCTGCTTGGACTCTTTGAACATTGATTCCTCACTACGTGTTTGGAGAATTCTTTATTAGCTTGAATATGTGTTTAGCAATACTCGGCAACAAGTCAAGCTTTAATATTTTAGCTCTAAAAGAAAAAGCAAGTGGCAGCAAGCAGGAAGTATAGCACCAGCTCATATTCCATCCATCTTCCCTTGACTTAAGTTGCTTTCCAAATTCAGACACATGCCATGGAGCAAAAACCACACAACGTCAAGTGACTGCTGTCTGTTAAATCAGGGACCCCCTTAGGTTAATGTCTAAAGCTAAGTAGGAATTACATGAGTCGGGTTACATTTAAATTGGTCTACTTCAGGGCATTTCCAAGAAGTGCTTTCCTAGGCCAAAGGGATTTCTTCCCCTTAGCGTGAACCCATGACACATGAAAAACTGAATCTATTTTAGTATTGTTAACCTAGTATGAAAAAGTTGGGTACTGGTTCATTGGCTAGGCCCAATGTAGGTGCTGAACGTGAAGCATTTTAAAGTGTCAAGAATATACATCTGTGACTTTAGTTAAACATGGCTACTTGACTCATTGCATATACTTCTCTTCCCTTCCAAAATCGACTTGAAATAAAAATAGACAGATATTAGTTAGAAAACAGTGGAGACCACCTTGATGGGCAAAATTCTTGTGAAATTTCTAGAAGTTGGAATCAATAAGAGAGAGAGCGTTTAAAACAAACATGTGCACACACACCCCCCCAAAACCAGGCAGAGAGAGAGGATTAGTGCAAAGATATAAGCTGTGCATTCCAACAATCCCCAGAGAGACCGAGAAGACATACATCGCACATCACATAGGAATAACTTAATAACTGTAACCTCCAAAAACCCCCCTTCATTTCCTTCCCCTCTCTTCTAGTTGCAAAAATATCCAGTTTTCTCTTCCTCTTTATGATGTCTGCGCCTCGAGAGTTCTGGCTTATTCCAGTATGTTCTTCTTACTTTCTGTTTAATTGTATTAGTTTAATAAGTTTTAGTTCAAGGAACCAAGCACACAAAATGTCCCCAAGTTTGCACAACCCTGTAATTAATTATATCTCTTTACCTGCAAATCCTTTTGCGGTACTTATTATCCTATACATTCTTTAATTGAACCACGTACCTCCCTGCAGATCACTACTAACCACCACTCTTATACTGTTGTGTGTTTTCCCATTATTTCTTTATTTCCCTATAAAATGAGTCCACATTTGCCTTTCCAACATCTGCCTCTCCTCTGCAGTATTTCCCATTATCACACAGGCTCATTTCTTCAAATACATTTAACCATGAACTCTGTATCTGATAAAACTCATGCAAAAAAGGAGATTTAATGCAAATTGGGTCCATGTATGAAAAGGATACAGTGGATCTTGGGGGGTTTTATGACTGGTCCCTGAAAATCTTCTTTCCCTATGGTCCAATGACATGTACCCAGTCCTGAGATGCCTTCCATCTCACTTGTCATGCAGGTGGACATTAGGAAAAAAAAAATTGAAGGATTTTCTAGAATTCCAAGACAGTAGCCTACACGGCATCCATTATAAGCCAATTGTATCAATATGGCTTAATTAGAGCTTTTCAGAATGGCAGTTGGAAAAGTTAATTTCCTTGAGAGGTCAAATGGCATCTTCCAGACCAGCCTCTGCAATTCCACTATCCTGATAGAAGTGTGAAAACTAATTTATTTGTCTTGGCTAATTAAATTCTACCTGTGACAATAAGTGCCACCACTGCTTGCCTATAAATTAGAAATGTTAATTATATGAGAATATTCAGTGTTACCATGCTTGGGAAGTCGATTACCACAGCTGTGTTTTTAAAGGCTTGGACCAAAGTCACTTTGAACTGACAAGTTCTAGCTATTCTGCTGGAATGTCAATGAACCCTGTGCGCCCAAACCCAGAGCAGCTACCGGCTCACTTCCTATTCCCTAGTTTGTCCCTGATACGTTAACTATAGTTATTATATATTATACATCATTTTGAAAAACGTGTAAAGTATCCAACATCAGAAATACACGCCAAAAATGTTATATGAAAGAATCACGAGCAGGAGAAAATAAATTTAAATTTGACACCAAGACTAAGAGAAAAAAATGGAACATATAGAGAAAGGCCATAAAGATACATGCATAACTTACAAATTTAATTATAAGCTTTCTATTTTGGAATAAAAGAAAAATCCTGTAAGTGTTTCCAGTTGACACTGTTGCTTCCTGCTCAAGATCTATTCCTTTCTCTTCCTTATTAACAAAACTCTGTTTTATTCAGACAGCTAAACAGAATGGGGGTAAATTCTGATTAATCAAAGGCAGTCATGTAATCTCATCCCCTCTGCTGGTGGTAGCTCTGCTGGTAGTTGTTGTAGATGGGCGTGCAACCGTCTAACAACCATGACTGAGGTCAGCCTGACGGCAAGCTTGACACTGAGGGGACAGAGCTGGAAAAATCGGGAAGTTGTGAATGCTGTGAAGATCACTGAGCCGCTACATTAATTGTACTCTGAACCAAGCCGTCCCCTGACACATTGTTAATTGAGATTATGCACTTACTGATGCTGTAATAATTGCAGATGGTGTTGCAGATAACACTCATTGTCTTGAGGGGAAAATATCTGTTCTTTGGGAGAAGCAAAGTTTATCTAGTAATTAATAGAAGATTTTCTTTAAAACGTCTTCATGTGAAACTTCACAGGGAAGGCAATGAGCACTTGGATCGACAATTCCTGTAGCAACTAGAGAGAGAGAGGTTTTATAGGAATTTTATGAGGACATGGTACCAAAAAGCAGCTCCATGAGAGCAAACCATCAGGGCTGTACAACATAGACAGTGCTAGAGTCTCCTGCTAGTCTGACTATTTCAAAATAAACTCTAACCTACGCAGAGGATTTTCCCGAAGAATGCATCAGAGGTTAAAATGCTGTGCTAGGAGCGTATGTTCTGCCAAAAAAGGAGGAAGAGGGGGAGTGACAGGGAAGGGAGTAAGAAGGAGGACATGGAAGAACGGCCAGATAAGTTTAGGAAATGCCGGGATAACGACGTTAATTTCTCAAAGGTGCTTGCTATACTAAAGCGCGTTTAGAATGTCCAAGAGACGCACACGGCATGTAGCATTTCCTCCATTAATCCGACCCCACAGCCCCTTTGTTCTCAGAGCATGTAGAGGAAATATTTTCCTATATTCTTATCATGTAGAATATAAAGGGAATCATGGTCTATATATTCTTCTATATAGATCATATTACAGAAAACTCTGAGCAATCAATATGCTGTCATAAAAATCGCCACAGACATCATCGCTGCACACTAGGCTTTGACCACCACACAGCCAGCCATCCTAGACTTGGACTCCCACCCGCCCGCTCGGGCTGCCTGGGGGGCCGCCTGCAGTTTACAGCTTGTTTAGGTGGACAGCAGCTGACCTCCGTCTTATGGGAAAGGAGAAGCCTGGTGAAAACTCTGCTGAACAGACAGACATCCCACCTACACACGGCCTTGGACCTGGAGGACCAGCAGGAAAAGAAAATAGTCAACGCTTATTGCTACTGACCTCACTCAAAGTCCTAACTCCAGAGACAAACGTCTGTTCAAATTTTATTGAGGCAACTTAGGGTTCTCTTTTTCTTCCTGCAATGAGAAGAGAAGCAACGCTGCTTCATTATTTGCTTTATTGGTATCTAGTGGGGACTCTTAAGAATGAATGTTATAAACTGGAAAATATTTACTGAAAAAAACTTATAATAAACTTTTATCATATCATTAAATGGAAAAATAATCACATGTTAGAAAGAGGGAAAAAATAATTATAAACTTTTTTTCATCAACACCCCAAACAAATCTGAAAATGAGACAAAGAACTTAGTAGTCAAACAGATGATTCCATGTAGAATGCTAATATGATTCCCTTCATATCCCACTGTGTCACACTCTCCTTTAGTATATTAAAAAGTAATATATTGTTGAATTGAGACTAGAGACCAGATACTATGAAAATATTGCAAATATTATGGTTCACAGACAGCTGCAATCCCTTATCTATTTTCTTGGAAGTCTATTCTCTTCTGAACTCACCCAATAGACTAACTTTTTGTTTTCTCTGCACAGGTGCCCACCTAATCCTAACCTTGCCCATAGCTGAGGATTGTTCCATTCTGGAAACACTGGTGGAACTCATGGTGCCAGACACCAGGCCTAGTGCTAGAAGCACAAAGCTGGACAAGACATGGTCCCTACTTTCAGAAGCTCAGAGTCGTGTAAATCTTACCATTTGTCTGCCAGAGATTGATGGGTACTTAACTGTTTACAACCGTGATGAGAACAGAGAGTGGAAAATACATATCAGTAATTATTAACCAATGGCAATTGCAGCAAAGAGAAGCTGATTCTTACAATTGGTGTGGGATGTGTACTTTGAGTAATGAGGCTAATACTCAGAGATGGCGTCCACAGAACACCAAGACACCTGGCCGATTTGATCATTTGAATCAAGAAAATATTCAGACTCAATGATTTTGATGCTCTGTCATGTATATTCACATTTGTCAACTGAAATAAAGTTCAACTTGAGAAATAAATCCTGATTGCGTGCGTCTTTAAACCATGTGGTCGGAGAGTCGGGGTGAGAGAAGATAAAGAGGAAAAATAAACACAAAAGTGAAAGAAGTGTCTGAGGGCTCAAGCAACTCACACAACAGCGGGCGGGATTAACACGCAAATAGTTAATTTTAATAGAAGACCAGATCAAAGAACAAAGTCTTAGGGAAACAGTGGAGGAGGGGTGATGGGAAGGTTTTATGGGATAAGATGCATTAAAAGAAGAGTATGATTTTATTGCAGTTTAAATAGGAGAAATTCATCCATCACCACGGACATTCTTTCAGCTTTAAGCTTTAATCTTACACTCTTCTAAAACTCTGCTTTGCCATCATTCTTGGCAGACGTCATCCTTGTTCCACTGACTGGGTCTTGAATTTATAACACTTAAGTATTTATAAGGTTATCAGGAAGGAAGTTGCTTTTAATAACAAATTTTCTAGGTTATAATGGGATTTGGGGAAAATCCACCTGTCATGGGGGTTATTTGACTCTAAATTTATATCAGTTCATAGATGCTTAGGTAACAAACTCATTCTACACAGCTCAAAAAATAGAATCCATATATCAAACGTTAAAGCTGAAAGGTACACAAGCCAGCATATGACCTAAATATCTTGAATTTAGAAATGAGAAAACAGAGGCCGAAGGATGTTAAAGGAATTGCTGAAGGTCAAATTTTGGGTTTTGTAGAAGAAATGGTGCCAGAAATCAGGACCACGGCTGACCACATTGTTTTCCCTCCATCACATTCACCTTGCTTGGTTAGCCTGGATTAAAAAAATTCCCAGTTGCCATGCCTCCCACTCTGCAGGAAGGGTTGTTTGGGTCCCTCTACTGACACTTCACATCTAGGAATTTTTGTTGATGTGATAATGCAGGAGCTCATGTCTTTCACTGGAAACTTTCCACATAAATCCAAAAATGGTTTTAACAGTATCCCTGTTGTCTTTTTCCAACCACAACTTATGTGTATTTTCCTATCAAAAGGAATATGCTTTATGCACAAATTAGCATCTGTCTTGTTCATGCTGAATTTGTGTAATCAGTATAATAATGAGAGAAATGACTCAAAATTTTTGCCTTACGTTTTTTTCAATTTGATAAATTAGAAAGCAATGCCCAATTGCAGTCACGAAGGTGCAGCTGTGAAGTCTGCTTCACGGCTGCAGCCTCACGGTCTCTACGGAAGAAAAGCCACAGCTGTCTCTTCTGTAAGCTTGTTTGGGCGATGATGTCCCTCATGGGAGAAACACCCATTCAGGAATTCACGTGATTTTATGAACCAGACCAACCAAACAAAAAATCCAATCAGCATGTCCTTGAAAAGAAGTGATTTTTACTTTCTCCAGTTTGTGCCGCATTCTTTGAAAAAAAAGAAGTGGACCAGATGATCCTAATTTCAAACCATTTAGCCCATTTTCTGAGTAATTAATATGCTTAAATATTAACAGTACCTCAAGGGTTTTCTACGCAGAAACCTCGCCCATTCTTTCCCCTTAAATAAGACATCTCGATGGACTAATGACTAATCAGCCCATGCTCACACATAACTGTGGTTTCATGCATTTGGTATCTTTTTATATTTGGGGATGCTGTGACTCAGCTATGGCCGTCAAAGGCCCCGACGCAGTCAATTAAATTGAAGCTGGACTTAAATTGAACGTTATTCCTCCGCATCAGCAACCATAGGGTGTTATTCAGTCCATGGTAGCAGGACATAGAAAACAAGTACACCTGTGCACCTGTGCACCTGTACACCTGTGCACCTGTGCACCTGTGCACCTACCCGCGCAGCAAGCAAGTAATATAGCTTTCTTAATCAAACCCCCCCTACCCCCCATATGAAGTTGCAATATCATATCATCTGATTCCTGTGTTTAGTGTTTATATTTTCATTTAATTTTAGCATGCAGTAAAAACATTTCTATCTTATCTTAACATACAGTACTGATGTGGAGAAAATTCGCTGGCAGATGACTTTGTAGCTATGTGTAGAATTACTCTCGTTTCCGTAAATATCATGTAATCATTTTTATTGCTAGACAAGTCTCTGCAGTCCGGTGACAGAAAGTAGATGAACCTCTAACAGGAAGTATAATAAGAGGCCAGGAAAATACATTAAGTCAATAGAGACCCTTGACAACAGAAAAACTAGATATCAGGATGCAAAAGAAACAACAATGTCCCCTATGAATTATATGAACATTTCTAATTAATTATTGCACTTTAATGCTGTAATACATCAGGAATGTTTTACAATTCTACATGTTCAAATGGAACTACAATTTGTTCTTTGAATGAGCAAACTGTGTGACCTGACTGAAAAATAATTTACTGCAATCTTAGCCTGCCTTACTGAGAGTATTAATATCCAGATCAAAGGAGGTCAAAAGTACTCAAAGCACAGGAGGAAGGCAAAGTTCTTCTTTGAGAACGCCAGCTAGCAAAGGTTAAAGGAATAAAATTAGAAATGTTGCAACTGCCGATGTAACAACTGGTGAAGGTAAGGACCATGAGTGGATGCTACATTGGTGTAAATTGTTAGAGAACAGGATATTGATACGGTCTTAACTTATTACCCCAAACACTGTGGATTAATCACAAAGGAGAAGACAGACCTTTATCACGGAGAGTCTGGGAACACCATCTTAATCAAACAATTCAAATGTTTGCCACTAATAATGGGATCGACTGATACATGCACCTCCTAATGTGCTCGAGTGGTGGGACACAACATTACCTATGTAGAATTCTTGTAAAAATGTTTAACCTGAATCTAAAAATGGAAAATCAATCAGACCAATCCAGGTTGTGGAACATTCTACAAGACACCAGTCCCAGATTCTTCAAAATGTCAATATGATCAAAGAAAAAGAAAAGTGAAGGGACTGTAAGAAGACTAGAGAGCCATAACCACCAAATGCAAAGCACGATCCTTGATTGGATCCTGGCGCAGAGAAAAAAGAAGCGTTCATAAAGAACAATTAGGGGACAGAGTGGGTGTTTGAATGTCAACTGACTGTTAGCACAGCAATGTTAAGTTCTTGGACATCTTGATGATGTCGTGGTTATGTGGGAGAAAGTCTTTGTTCTTATGAAACATGCTAATACATCTGGGGGCAATGTGTTATAATGCCAACAACTTAATGTCAAAGTTCCAGGTAAAAATTCATACATTTATTTATAGAGACAGATAAAGCAAATGCAACAAAATATTAAATATTTGTGAATATAGGTGAAGAGCACACAGGTGTCCCATGTAGTGTTCCTTCAACTTTTCTCTAGGACTAAAATTTTTTTAAAAACCGGGGTAAAAAGTGTGCATCAGGAGTACTGAGTTTGGTTCTGGATACCACATTTCAAAGGAGATGATGGAATCCCAAAGGTGGAAAGATCAAATACCAAGACAGAGAGGGATGAAGAAGCAACGTTGTATAAAAATTAGGGATGATTGACACACAGTAGAGAGAACTGTTCTCCTGGATCTGGAAATGACAGTCACACAGAAGATGGAGTGAATTTTTTCTCTTTCTTCTGAAAGAATGCTTTAGACAAATAATTGAATGTAATAAGCACCCTAAGGCGAAAAATAGCAGAGATCGAATGGCATTTTTCCTGAAGTGAGTGAAGACCCCTCCACTCACCTTCAATTCCAGAGTCCGTGGTCGAAATCAGAAACTGGTCTCAACAGTCCTCTGGGAGCACATGACGTTCACTAGATAACAGCACCCCACAGTTTGCTTCAGTTCTTTCAGACCGTTAGCGACAGATCAGAAGCAAAATGCAGACTTCTCATTCCAAAAATACGTGTTTACGGAGCAGCACACCTGTTACAGTCAGGCATTTTGTTAAGGACTCGGATTCCAGAAGTGACAAGAATGATGAGGCTCCTGCCCTCGTGGCTTTTCAGTCCAGCCCATGGTTTCAGGAAACAATGAGGACCAAGAGAACAAATTTCTGTCCATTTAACAGGAATGTTCTCTTGTGCTTAAGTAAGAACTACAAAGGTTATCCTGAAAAGCCAGATCTTCTTTATGAAATTATAGTTGTGTGCTGCATAAGGACGTTTTGGGCAACGCTGGACAGCATATATGCTGGTGGTCCCATGAGATTAGTACCATACAGCCTAGGTGTGCAGTAGGCTATACCATCGAGGTTTGTGTAAGTACACTCTATGATATTCACACAATGATGAAATCCCCTAATGACACATTTCTCAGAATGGATCCCCATCGTTAAGCAACGCATGACTGCATTTATGAAACAATGTTTTGTCCTATTGATATCTAAGCACATTTCTAAGGAACATTCCCCAATGTACTACATTTTAGGAACAGAAACACCATTACTATTTACTTTTAATTTATTGCACTTATTTTTCATTATTTGGTATTTTTATATCTTCTAAATTCATGTCACTATGAATTAATGTGTATTCAATAACTCCTTTATAATTTTGCATCATAGATATTGAGATAACTGAATGTTTCCTCCAAAAGTTAGGCTGATAATTACTTTCTGCAATTATATGTTCAAAAACCAAGTACTTGTTGACTATTGGTAAATTAAAAGAATAAGCTTTTTTTCAATGGCTTTGTTGATTTTCTGGCTCTATAAGAAGGGTTTTTGGTGGATCTTGTCCAGTATCTGAACAAGGACGGAGCAAATCTGTTGATCAGAGGGGTTTGCGCCAGAGGAGGTGGTCCCTAGTGGACCAAAGAGGTAGGAAATTTTTTGAGGAAGCCTCAGATATTGATAGAGGAAGTTTCAAATTGTGTGTAGGGGAAGAGTGGAAGGAAAAAGCGTGAAGGAGCCCTGATCATGGTGGATCAGGTGGATTGGATCACAGACCCAAAGGTCATGGTGAAACTGTAAACTGAAAATGATTCACAAGGAACAAAATCAGTACAAATGGCTCAGGATTCAAGCTTTGGAGGTTTAGGGACAGGCTTTTATGTGAATGAATCTGCTTGGTGAGCCAATGGTTTAAAGGAAGCAAAGTCAGGGAGAACGAATTGTCTTTTCTGCACGCTTCCAGGGAGGCCCAAATACATAACCATAAACTTAGCAAAATTTTTCTTTGGCATTCATATTTAGACCAGGGCACCTTGCATTTTCCCACAAAATCAAATTAGTAATTTCTTTAAGCTCTTATTGGCATCTCATGCTTATAAGAGTTGGACCTGCTCCTCCATCCTAAACCTCATGAAAATTGTTTCTTATTCACCCTTAACTACTCCGTTCAATACAATAGGGACCCCAGAAAACACTGGCCGGGCTCTCAACATAAGCATGAGGAATGTGGAAGTAGGATAATTTATGCCCCTAAGACTTTGTTTTGTTATTGTTTATCAGTTAGGATGATTTCACAACTCAAAACTGCTTACAAAATAAAGTGATTTATCATCAGACACAACAAGAAGTCAGAGTGAATTAGTTGCTAGGCAGTGGTTCCAAAATTGTTTTATGACCCAATGCCATTCTCGGAGACATGGCTTCTTTTCCTCAAATTTGTCTCCTGTGGTGGCAAATGTCTCTATTCATTTCAAACTCCATGTCCTGACATAGCAGCATGCCAAGCTCAGAAGAGGCCACCCCATCCTCACGTGGGGTGTGAGGCAGGGGCTGTCGAGTCGGGAAGCAACGAGGGTTGCATTATACACAAACCACATTTATGTCTTTGGAGATAGAAGACAAAAACAGCACTAATTTTCAAAAACAATTATACCTATTCTCATTACCTGGGTGCAGGTGAAAGACATTTGGGGACCCATGAGCACAGGGCCAGTGGAAACGTTCGCCAGCTGACACTGCTGGGAGCCCATCCATTCCAAGGGTCGTTTCCTAACTCTCAAATAAGGCTTCCCTGGACATGCACAGCAGATGGGGTCATGAGCTCTGACCCACTGCCCAGGACACATCTGGGAAGGAAAAGGGGAGACAAACGCAGGAAGAAATAAGGAGCGAGAAAAGAAAACAAGCAGATAGACGGAGCAGGCCCACCTGGCCCTATGGAAAGTGGTATTTGGATCAACTGAGTGTGAGATTAAACCCACTGCGTGTCTCTATCCAGATGGATATCCGGAGAGTCTCTAACTGACGGCTTCATGAAGACCACAAAGGAACCCGCTGAAATGCGTAAACTGCAGTTCTTAATGTGATGGCTGCACGTGGAGGATCTAAAATTGCAACTGCTCCTGGGCCACTTTACACGTGGCGTCTGCCAACTCTGTTGCTCTGAAAACTCTGCTGAGTGACCACTGCCAGTCACTTTGGGACCAACTTCTCTTCTGATACCGATGGCCCTGAGGCTGTTTCCACACCACGTTCATGACCAGATCCTTCCACGAGCCCATGCTCAGCTAGTCTCTTTGGCTGGAAGCGTAACTGAGACCACGTCCAGCCTGAGGATCCGTCCCTTCCTTAAAAATAGACTCCATCACTCTCCACTGACTATTCTACCAAACACCTCCTCTGGCTGCCTCTTCCCTCTTCAACACGCCCATCACCACACAGACAACAGGACAACCCAGAATGGATCTCCAAACTTGGTGAGTGATGAACAGGGACAAAGAAGGAATTTGGGAGTGAGGGACCCGAAAGTGCAGAGGCCAGGGAACAAGGCAGGCAGATTCTATACTCGCTAATAACAGAATTTGCAAAATAATAAGAATTTTCATCTCATGTTACTGGAAAGCCATTTCAACCAAAATTTTCATCTTCACTTAGTTGATTTAATATTTTATTCAATGAAGGTGTATTGAATGAAATATTTTAACAAATAGCATGTCGGTGGAATAAAAATTCAGTAGCTTTTTGCCACGGGTAAAGATATGAACTTTAATAGTCTGCCTAATATTTTTAGCTGGAATTTAAGGCAGTAAAGCGCGACAGATCAAAAAGTGAAAGCAGTGCCATCCACTGAGGGCCTACAGTGTGTCAGGCCCTAAACTAAAATATTAATACATGACCTCACGTTTCCTTGTGTGTTCACAACAATGACCTTCATTTTATAGATGCAGAAGCTGAGGACTAAAAGGGTGAAGTAAAATGCCCATGGTAACAAATCTCTCAAGGGAAAGAGCTGGGCTTTGCCCTTCGCTGTCTGATTCCAAGACCATGCTGCAATCACAGGCTTGTCAAAGATGGAACTGGGAGTCCAGGGCTGGCTTCACCTGGAGCAAAACCCCACATGCAGACTTCAGCTCGTCTGTGAACCAGCACGGTGACGTCCTCAGGCGAACATGGGGTGCCCCCTGTGACGCCAGCACGGTGAAGCCCTCAGGTGAACGTGGGGTGCTCCCTGTTTACCATACGTCTCCCTTTGCATCAACCTGTTGGTCAGTAGAACCATCCCACGGGAGTGAAGTCCTTCCGTTCGGGCCCTGGTGTTGCCAAGCACTCCGTGGACACAGACGAAGCTGGAGGAGGTTGAACTGTGCACCCACCTCCCGTCTGTGGACTCTGTGATAAAGGGTGTTTGCCAGGAGAGCTCGGTGTTCAGCCTTTGTTTGCTCATGCCGGAACCATGGGGTGCCCCACACTGCAGGCTGCAAAACAACAGATGATGCTGCGCTGGTCACCATGGAAACCAGACTCCGGGAGGAGCGGGTCTACCCTTGGCACTGCTCTACGAGTGAACTTCCAACAATTAGATCTCTTTCCCTTAGAGAGCTCTGGGTCCCCAAATTACTGCAGAATCCCAAATTTAAAATGCCAGTTTTCCAGCATGCGCTAATCTGCACAGTTTTAAAGGACGTTTAACATATTTTCGAATGGTCTGTGGTAGGTAGAACAGTGGGCCCCTAAAGATGTTTGCATCCTCATTCCTGGAACCTGTGAATATGTTACCTTACCTTGCAAAGGGGAATTAAGGTTGTTAATCAGCTGACCTTAAAAGAGGGGAATTATTCTGGATTATCCAGTGGACCCTATGTAATCGCAGGGTCCTTAAAGGTAGAAAGAAGAGGCAGAAGAAAAGGCAGAGAGACGAGTGGGAGGAGGAGTCAGCTAGCTGTCGCTGGCTTTGAAGATGGAGGGGAAAGGCCCCCAGGCATGGCGCATTGTGGCCTCTAGAAGTTAGAACGGACAAGGAAACAGGGTCTCCCCTACAGCCTCCAGGAGCAGCACGGCCCTAGCGACACCTTGTGTGATCCCAGGGGAATCCTAGGAGACAATGAAGTTGTGTTGTTTTAAGTCACTGAGTTTGTGGTCATTTGTACAGTAGACAAAGGAAAATAATGCACTGCTAAAAAATTTAAAAAATAATACTAATCTTTTGAGTGAAGAGTTGGAGACCTGTGACTTTGTGAATTTAGAAGTGGAGCCTGGGCCAAGACAGCTCCCCAGGGAGATGCGGGCCCGTGTGAACAGGCTGACGGTGCAGACACAGCCCTGGTCAAACCGTGCTTTGGGAGTGGTGCAGGCCTGAGAAGAGAGCTTTCTCATTAATGTCGGCAGTTTCAGTTGCCTGAGGAAATGTCTAGAATTAATATGGATTAGTTATATTTGAAGAATGGAAATAATAGATCTGGGTTCTAAGGGATTGTGAGCTGATGAGGGAAAAAATATGATGACAAATCACCAAAGGGAAAATATAACTTTTCAGTATTTTTGCAAACTTTTGCTCTGTTTCCCATATCAACGTGATTTAGAAAATACTACTATGTTGATTTCCCAGTTTCTTGGAGAATACTTTATAATTTGCAATGTAAAACTAAGAAGATGCACACAGAACTTAGCATACCCTAAAGTACTAAAATTAAAAGTTAATCTAATATTAAATTTTTTTTCACTTAGCTAATAAACAATTTTTGAGTGCCTATCACATTTAAGGTACTGATCTACGTGCCATGGAGTATAAACATGTGTTTCTTCCATTTCTCAAGGAATTAATAGTCTAGAACATATGTATGTATATATATACACACACACACATATATACACACATACAAACAATTATATCCTAGGTAGAAAGTGGGAGGAGAGATATGAAAGACACACAGAGCCAAGAGAGGTTACAAAGAGATGAACAGCTCTATTCGCTACGTATTCACCTTGTTTCAAAGACAGTCTCCAGTCCTCACTGTGCAGCTAGGCAACGAATAGTCCCTATTTTAAGGTTAAGAAAATCAGACTCAGAAAACTGAGTTACTCAATGCCAAATGGCTAGCGGTGACTCCCACCAACTTCCTATACTAAGCAAAGCTCAGTTCAGATGGCCCCAGCTGTGTTCCTGGTACCGTTCCCAATGTTTTACATCCTCAACAATGTACGAAGCAGGTCTTTCTTGTTAGTCCCATTCTACAGGCAAGGAAACAAAGGCACTGGGAGGTGATTATCTTCCCAAAAGTCGCACACTTAGTAAGTGGCAGGGCTCTGACGGAACCCCAGGATCCCGGCTCTCCAGTCCCCTGCTCAACCACTGTCACACAAACTCTTTGTAGTCGTTCTTCACTACGTGGACACTGAGGGTTTCCTTCTAAACCTGCTTACAACTGGAGCTAATACACTGCTTGATAAGAAACCATAGAACTTGACATTTTTATGGATGAGAATTAATATTATAATATTCGGGAGGAGCGCTCAAACCCCAAAGAATCTCTCGTGCAGCCGTGGAAAGCAATCGCTGTGTTTGTGACAAGCACCCGAGGCTCGCTGTGCCTCCTGCTGTGACTTCACTGGAAGATCTCAAGGCGGAAGTCATTCCTTCTCAACTTCCTACAGGTGAGAGAACCCCGCATTAATTTTCCTGGGGCTGCATAAATATTACATGAAACTGCAGTTGCTTGTTTTATTCATAACTCACAAAAACAAAGCCCTATTGCACGTGCTTTTTTCTCCTTTTGCTTTGTTCTGCAGATTTCTTTGAGTTGCCCTCCAAACGCATCTCCAGATTCTGAGAATTGGACAGTTGACAAAACAACCAAATATGTGAAAAAATGTCTGAAGTGAGAAATTCTCTAGGTGTCTGTTTCTCCACTTCAGTATTATTTTCATTTGTTTGCATTTTCCAGCCTTGTTACAGACCATGTGGCAGTGTTTTGGCAAAGTGATAATAGAATTTTTCTGGAGGAAATGGAGGAAAAGAACAAGTCCTTCTTCATATGGCAATCTGTGATTAACTGTTTTTCAGTGGAGTAGGACAGACAGGGAGCCCAGCATTTCTGTAAGCCTGGGCTCATTTATTTTATAATTATTTCCTCTCTCAGAATGGGTAAAATTCCAAAGGTTTTATTCTCAACTTAACCTGAAGTTTTGGACTAGAAGCTATGGGTTTTACCCTCAGCTTCTGATTTGCTGTGAAACAAGGATATGGCGATGGTCAGCATTACAACTCAGCATGAATGAAGATGGGGAGCAGTCATTAAGACGCCCTGTTGGGTAGGCTCTTGGCACCACGTTCTTCTTTAATCCTCAAATAAACTAGATTGAGAAATTTGCCCAAGTTCACACTGACAGTGACGAACGTCTATCAACCCTTAAAGTTACTGTCTATTGCAGGCCTTGTTAAACAATATTCACTTAAAGCAGATCAAAAATAGAGTTAGTGTTGCACTTTAAACTACTGAATTCACATCTGAATTAAAATTTAGATTCTACTCATTACTCATTGTATGATAGTAGATTTAAGAATCTCAGCCTCAATTTCCTTACTTGTAAGATGGGAACAATATTACCTACTTTGCAGTTTTTGTGAGAATATTAGATGTAAGAGATTTGAAGTGCCCAACGTAGTGCCTGATGTACAGCAGCTACCAATGGGTAGTAGTTATAATTAATTCATAAACGTATTAAGTCATAAATAAATTTTTGTTATGTGATAAATATGCATAAAACACTCAACAAGAAAAAAATATCTGCTCCCTTTGCAAGTGTACCTGTATGAGGGAGAGCTATTAGTGAGTTGCCAAATCTGGCAAGCTGCAGAGATAGACTGATCAGTGACCTTTGCGGAAAGTAGTGCATGCGAAGTGATTTAAGGACCCTGCAGAGAAGGACTCGTGTGAGCCACGGCGGTACCCAGGGGCTCAGGCCAGGAACAGAGACAGTAGGTAACAAGACACACCCACTGGTAAGGATGGTCTGTCTGGGTTCACATTGGCTCAGGCACGTTAGTGGAGGGAAATCTGGAGATGGAAGTTTCCCCAAATCTACAGGATGGTGGGGTAGGGGCGGGGGAGGGGAAGCAAGGCTGACCCCCAGGAACCCAGCCGCCTGCCCCAGAAGCTCAGTGTGATCTTCCTAGGTTTCCCAAGATGAAAGGGCCAACTTCCAAAAACATTGCACCAATCTACACCCCAACAAGTAGTCCACGGGACTCCCTGTTTTGCTAAATTCTAACAAACCTTGCAAAAATTTTTCTCAAAGAATTAACGGTCTAGATTTCTTACCAAGCTAATGCCAAAATTAAAAGATGAGAGTGGCACTTCCCTCTGATGAGTTAAGAAATTAGCTGGTCCGGGATCTCAAAGCCTTGAGCAAGCAGGAGGATCAAGAATAAACAAGCACATAACTGAACAAAGCTTGAGAGCAAGCCTGTCCCCACAGACCGAGGGAAGGCTGCAGCTGCCAGGACCACTGCTGGGCTTGAGAAGGCTCTGACTGTAAGAAAGGAAAAGCAATCAGGACCTTACGACATTTCTACTTAGCCTTGAAGTAAACCTGAGTGTGGAGGATGTGCCTTCTTGCAAACCTGGATTTCAAGGCCCAACTCCACGGGCCCAGGGCGGAGGCCAGGAACCTGCATTTTTACCAAGATCCCAGGCGGTTTTGAGGCAGGTAGTTTGAGAAACACTGACCCCTGGCCTCAACTCTGGCTGCACATTGACCCAACAGGGGGCTTTTAAAATCTCAGGTGGCCAAGAGCCACCAGTAGAGGGCTTGCAAAGGGATGGAAACACTGTGGTTATTAAGCATATTTTAAACCCTTATGAAATGCCGTAGGAGCACTCAAGACCGGTCAGTGGATTCCACAGTATTTATATTTCAGTTATTAGAAAAGTGTGCTAAATGTGGAATTCTCGATAACCAGACTTTATGACATTCTCTACTTCTTATTTTACTCGAAGGAACAGAATAAACTCCACAGACTATTCTTGAAGACGATAATTATCAGGTATTATGAGAAATTCCTTGCTAAAATATTTAAAAATAAATAGTAATTTTTTTATCACTTTTCTGAGAGTCTCTGTACAATTAGGATGAAATTTCATTCTTGTTATTATTGAGTTATGTGTCCCTGAGTTTTCACCCAGGAAAAGGTTTTGAATTCTAAGTATTTATGTCTCTTTCCTACTATTAGAATCAGCGATTGTTCACTTAATTATTTTAGCAACTTGCTTGCAGAAGGCTTAACTCTTCAAGGTTCAAACCTACTTCATTAATAGTTATCTGTGAGATAAATGGCCCATAAAACATGGACCAGTAATTTTTATAAATGATGAGTGTAGCTTCTACCACTATCAGTTGCTCTGAAGGTTAATGGCAGGCTTGTCATTCCCTCAGTTTCATTAGGCAGATATTGTCAGAAAGGTATTTACCAGCACTGACATGTTTACAGAATCAATAGTGGCAATGAGGAGCTGCTCTCTTCTGGGAATGGAAGTAAAATATGGGTGTCATTTTGCTTGTCACACGCCTTGAATCAATGATCTGGGTCTTCTTGAAAATAACCAGCAATGTTATTGGTCACCCACAGGAAGGCAGAGAATTTGGTAAATGAGAGCAAACTACACTGATTAAGGTGATGGACAAGTAGGTAAGACTTCCAGCGTGTTTCTGGAAAATAACGTCTCTGGCCACAGGCTAGGATGAGGGTTAGTTTAAGTTGGGCATGATGAATGGTAAGACAAGTTTGGCAGCCACATGTTACCTCCTCTTTATTTTCAAAAATGAATCAAAAAGACAAAGCACTTGATTGTACGGGACGGTGATTTCGCTAAGAGGATTTGAGATTGAAACTGGTTGTTCCATATTTAATTGCACTGGAAAGCCCCAAATGTTTTTGTCTTGGCTTTGGTTTGCGCTGATTTATGACTCTCTAGTTCTGTTCAGTGATTTTAAGAATGTGACTCATTAAACAAAACCTGGTAACTGAAAGGAGATGCTAAACCTCAGCTGGGTGAGCATTTTACCTGCATATTTATGAGCCCAATAGAGAGAAGCATATGCTTCCGCATGAGGTGATATTGAGTCAGTTTCTCATTTAAAAGCAAAAACACAACAGAACTGTTGCATTTACAGGCATTTGTCTTGGCTGGGCTGGAAACTTGCAGTATCTGAGACCCCCTAGAATGCAGGATGGGACTTTCTTTTATCCAAAGTTGTCCCCAGAGCCTGGAACAGTCCTGCCTCGGATCTGACACTCCACAAACACAGCTGAACAATGAACAATTATCCACAGATAAAGAGACTCTCATACCAAGAATTTACCACTTTTTAACAATATGCTAACTTTTGTGTCAAAATGGGGGAAATAATAACACATATTTGCAAAACAAGGGGAAGTGGGAAGACAAGTGTTGCAGGCAGAGGGAAAAGCATATGTAAAAAGGACCTGGGAAAAAGTTGTAAATCTCTCCAGGGAAGCCAAAAGCGGGGTGGAAAAGGAGATGCCATCCTAGTTTACAGTGTAGCATAGCAGTTAATAGTCATGACAGTGCACACACCACGCCCTGGTGCAACGACGACTACAACATGACAAGTGGAAGAATGGTTCATGAGAGTAGTGTCTGTCCACGGTGCAAGAAGACGTCACTTTCATCTCCCAGGACAGAAAATCCATCGACAATGTCTAAAATTCACAGTCAAGAAATAGCTACAGAAGCATGAAATTTAAAAACATGGAAGTAAATCCCAAAATAATCAGCTAAAAGAAATGAAAGCATTAGCTTGTGAAGAGGAGAGAATAGTGGAACTGGCGGTTTTGTATGCGTGTGCACACATGCATGTGTGTGCATGTCCCTATATGTGCATGTATGCATGTGAGTGTGTCTGTTTTTGTAATAAAAGTTCTTCAGAAAGGCTGAATTACAAGGAATGTCACATCAAGCCTCGTGGACTGGCTGCATCGCAGGGCCTTGTTGTTGATGACCTCGCATTCGTATGACCTGTGGATGCGCCCAGGGATCTTCGTGTCAGATCTAGAGCAGACCCGTAGCCACGGCCCTATTACGCCCAGTTCACTTCGTAGGGCAACGTCAAATAGGTGTTAAAAGTGAAGAAACCATACACTAGAAGATGCCCGCTTCGCTCAGCCTCCAGAGAAATGCTTTTGAAACAAAAATCCAGTTATGTTGGTTCCTTATTTAAAAGTCTCCCAGTGCCTCTCATGCACACAGGATCTGTCCCTGACCTTTCTTTTCTGCCTCTTCTCGTGTTGTCACCTTCCTTACCAGTTATTACTCTCCAGCTACATTGGTTTCTGTACAATTTCTCAAACAGCATCATTTCTTCTTTGGGGTACATTGTAAGAAATATCCCCGAAAAACCTTATCAATGTATCTACTGCAAGGATGTTGTTGAGTATTGGGATTTTTTGGCCCAATAAATAACATTCCTCTTCAGACTCAAGGCCTGACCAATTCTGGGAGAGGCAGAGGTGTCTGATGGATGAGGGTCAATATTTCACTTCCTGCTAAGAGAGCTGGTGAGAGGGGGAGCTTGGCTCTGTGGCAAAATGGACCTCCTGAGGCTCCACCCAAGATTGAGATTTACTGGTGAAGTCACAGCCTAAAGAGGACGACAACAGCCTAACCCCATCCCTCTGAGGCTAAGCTGCACCCTGAAATTTGCCCTGAGGGTGCAGAGAATTCAGACACCCTGAAGGCAGATTGGTTCCAAGAATTATAAACGAGGAAGGGGCTGAGCTACACACACTCTTGCTCCCAAACTCCTCCACCAGATGAGTCATTCCTTCCACTTGGGGCGGTAAGAAGGGTGAGAGAGAAGGCTCTGTTGCAGGTCCCGCTTTCCCTACTGGAGTGGGGAGTGGGCATTCCTGTTCCCCACGGAAACACGGGAGAAGGGAGGAAGGTTCTCTACCCCTAAAATGTGGGACCCTGTTCTCTACATTCACAAGATGTCTTCTTTGCAGAGACTCACCAGCAAGAACCTCTCCTGGATTTCATACTAAAAATAGCTATTTAACCGCTAGTTTGTTCTTATGGTTTTTTTAGACAACGTTGATTATTTTCAAATTAGCTGTTGACCAAAAAGTATAAAACATTGGTGAAAGAAATGGAAGAAGACACAAAGAAATGGAAAGATATTCCGTGCTTTTGGATTGGAAGAAGTAACATCGTTAAAATGTCCATACTTCCTAAAGCCATCTATAAACTCAATGCAATCCCTATCAAAGTTCCAACAACATTTTTCACAGAAATAGAACAAAGAATCCTAAAATTTATATGGAACAACAAAAGACCCCCCAAATAGCCAAAGGATTCCTGAGAAAAAAGAACAAAGCTGGAGATATCATGCTCCCTGATTTCAAAATATACTACAAACCAATAGTAACCAAAACAGCATGGTACTGGCATAAAAACAGACACACAGATCAATGGAACAGAATCGGGAGTCCAGAAGTAAACCCACACATTTAGGGACAGCTAATATTTGACAAGGGAGCCAAGAGCATACAATGGAGAAAGGAGAGTGTCTTCAATTAGTGGTGCTGGGAAAACTGGACAGCCACATGCAGAAGAATGAAAGTAGACCATTCCCTTACACCATGCACAAAAATCAACTCAAAATGGATTAAAGACTTGAATGTAAGACACAAAACCATGAAAGTTCTAGAGGAAAACATAGGCAGTACGCTCTTTGATATCAGTCTTAGCAGCATATTTTCAAGTACCATATCTGACCGGGCAAGGGAAACAAAAGAAAAAATGAACAAATGGAACTACATCAAACTAAAAAGCTTCTGCACAGCAAAGGAAACAACCAACAAAACAAAAAGACAACCTAACAATTGGGAGAAGATATTTGCAAACCATATATCTGATAAGGGGTTAATGTCCAAAATATACAAAGAACTAATACAGCTCAACAACAAGAAAACCAACAACCCAATTAAAAGATGGGCAAAAGATCTTAAAGAGATTTCTCCAAAGAAGATATACGGATGGCCAACAGGCATATGAAAAGATGCTCAACATCATTAGCTATCAGGGAAATGCAAATCAAAACTACAATGAGGTATCACCTCACTCTGGTCAGAATGGCTATAATTAACAAGACAGGAAACAACAAATGTTGGAGAGGATGTGGAGAGATAGGAACCCTCATACACTGCTGGTGGGAATGCAAACTGGTGCATCTACTATGGAAAGCAGTATGGAGTATCCTCAGAAAATTCAGAATAGATCCACCATATGATCCAGCCATTCCACTGCTGGGCATTTATCCAAAGAACTTGAAAACACAAAGGCATAAAGATACCTGCACCCCTATGTTCATGGCAGCATTATTCACAATACCCAAGACTTGGAAGCAACCCAGGTGCCCATCAAGGGACGAACGGATAAAGAAGATGTGGTATTTATACACGATGGACTACTACTCAGCCATAAGAAATGACAAAATCCGTCCATTTGTGACAACATGGATGGTCTTTGAGGGTATTATGCTGAGTGAAATAAGTCGGAAGGAGAAAGTCAAATACTGCATGATCTCACTCATCAATAGAAGGTAAAAACAACGACAAACAAACACATAGCAGTGGAGACTGGATTGGTGGTTACCATGGCGGGGGGGGGGGGGGGGGGGTGGCGCCGGCAAAAGGAGTGATTAGGCTCACATGTGAGGGGATGGATTATAATTAGTTTTTGGGTGGTGAACATGATGTAATCTACACAGAATTCTAAATATATTATGATGTACATCTGAAAGCTATATATTGTTATAATCCAACATTACCGCAATTAAGAAAAATAATAAAAATTTTTTAAAAAAGAATTGCAATAGAAAAAAAGAAAAGAAAAGCAGAGCTAAGTCTGTGGCCATCTCTAATACAGCAGATGGGACGAGAGGGTAGCCCCGATCCCTGACTGCAGCCCCAGATCTTCTTTTTCTTCCCTTAATCTCTGCTTCCCCTGGTGCTCACACATTTTTCACTGACTGTTCTTACAGTGCTGTATGTATCTCTGTTTGCACCTCAAATTCTGTCCTGAAAAGCTCGGTTATACGGAATATTTTTTACGTTATCTTAATTATCATTTTAGTGGATACAGAATATTCATTTTACTAGGTTCTTAAGCTATTTCTGCATTAGTTATTTCTTAGGTTGCATCCAGTGTTTCGCTGTCATATATGAAACTGCAATCTTCTTTATGCAGACTTTTTTTTTTCTCTTTAGCATTATTTCCCTAAGAATTCCTCTGTGTTTGATGACTGGAGTCAAGAGATATGCACAGTTTTCTGGATTTTGTATATTTTTCCACATTGCTATCATAAGGAGCTGTAACAAATTATTACTACCAGCAATGGATTATATTAATAGTTTCAACAAAAGTCTCTCAGGCTAGGGTACAGATGTTAAAAAATTTTGAGCCAGCTGATCACCTACTGGTTAAAGTTTGGTGCTTTCACCACTTTGGCAGCAAGGGTTCAGTTCCCGGGTGCAGAACCACACCACCCGTCTGTCAGCAGTCATGCTGTGGCCATGACTCACAGAGAAGAACAAGAAGGATTTGCACCTAGGACATACAACCATGCCCTGGGGCTTTGGGGAGGAAAAAAAATTTTTTTTTACTAGTTTAGTAAGTATAAAATAACACTTGTTTGTTGGCTAATAAGATCAGTACTCCAAAATTTTGCTCATTAATTGTATTTCCAGTTATATGAAATGAATGTTCAGATCATTGACTTCATTATCTATTGTAATCTATGAGTTCTTTACCTAGCATAGTGTATTAGTGAGGGTTCTCCAAAGAAAGAGAACCAAAAGGAGATGTGTGTGTATGTATATATTTGTTTGTTTCTTTATTATAATGAATTGGCTCATACAATCATGGAGGCTGACAAGTTGGGAGGCTGGAAATCCAGAAGAACCAAAGGTGTCATTCCAGCCCCAAGACCCATAGGCTCGCGATGCAGGAAGAGCCAATGTTTCTGTTCAAGTTCAAAGGCAGGAAAAAACTGATGTTCCAGCTTGCAGGCAGTCAGGCAGGAGTTCCCTCTTGCTCATGGTGGGGTCTGCCTTTTCGTTCTGTTCAGGCCTGGAGCGGATGGGACGGAGGACCATGCGCTTTACTCAGTCTACTGATTCAAATGTTCATCTCATCCAGAGACACCCTCACAAATACACCCAGAATAGCGTTCCACCAAATGTCTGGGAACCTCATGACCCAGTCAAATTGACACATAAAGTTAACCATCACAAGTAGATATTAATCTCTTACCTTTTATGCTTGCTTAAAAAGAGAGAATTTTTAATAAAATATATTAATTTTTCTCTTCCAATATTTCTTACATGTGAAAATGTATTAAAACTTCATTCCTTACAAGAATTTACCTTTAATAAGTCATGTTTTGGTGGGCTCCTAATTACACACACATACACATGTGTGTGGCTATTTGTATGTATATACATATACACACACATTTAACTCTTTCATATAAACTACAGCATAAGATATGACTTCTTATTCTGAGAATCCTGTTGGTAGTAGAACCAAATATCACAGAATTAGTTAATTTCTGGGTTCTGATTGGAGAAGCAAGAAAGGACAAGGCAGGAAGGATGAGGGCAGGAAGGCCCTCAAGGCCTTTGAAAGAACACCCCCTCAGCAGCTGCTAAGTCAGACCCTCAGCGTTTAGGGTGGGGGATTTACCCACTTACTCGGTGAGGTTTATGTGCATACAAGTGAGAAAATACATTCCCTGTGGCCATCAGCCATCTTTATTTCATGATTGGACTCTTTTTTTTTATTATTGACTTATTGATAGGTTACAATCTTGTGAAATTTCAGTTGTACATTAATGTTTGTCAGTCATGTTGTAGGTGCACCACTTCACCCTTTGTGCCCACCCCCCACCCCACCTTTTCCCTGGTATCCACTAAACTGTTCTTGGTCCATAGTTTTAAATTCCTCATATGAGTGGAGTCATACACAGATTATCCTTCTCTTGCTGGCTTATTTCACTTAACATAATTCCCTCAAGGTCCATCCATGTTATTGCAAATGGAATGATTTTGTTCTGTTTTGCAGCTGAGTAGTATTCCATTGTATATATGTACCACATCTTCTTTATCCATTCGTCTGTTGCTGGACACTTAGGTTGCTTCCACGTCTTGGCTATTGTAAACAGTGCTGCAATAAACATTGGGGTGCATAGGACTTTTGGGATTGCTGACTTCAAGCTCTTTGGATAAATACCCAGTAGTGGGATGGCTGGATCGTATGGTAGTTCTATTTTTAACTTTTTGAGGAATCTCCATACTGTTTTCCATAGTGGCTGCACCAGTTTGCATTCCTACCAGCAGTGTATGAGGGTTCCTTTTTCTCCGCAACCTCTCCAACATTTGTTGCTATTAGTTTTAGATATTTTTGTCATTCTAATGGGTGTAAGGTGATATCTTAGTGTAGTTTTGATTTGCATTTCCCTGATGATCAGCGATGATGAGCATCTTTTCATGTGCCTATTGGCCATCAGTATATCTTCTTTGGAGAAATGTCTGTTCATGTCTCCAGCCCATTTTTTGATCGGGTTGTTTGATGTTTTGTTGTTGAGTTGCGAGAGTTCTCTATATATTATGGATATTAAGCCTTTGTCAGATATATGACTTGCAAATATTTTTTCCCAGTTAGTGGGTTGTTTTTTTGTTTCAATCCTGTTTTCATTTGCCTTGAAGAAGCTCTTTAATCTGATGAAGTCCCATTTGTTTATTCTTTCTATTGTTTCCCTTCTCTGAGAAGGCATGGTGTCCAAAAAGATCCTTTTAATACTGATGTCAAAGAGCGTACTGCCTACGTTTTCTTCCAGAAGCCTTATGGTTTCAGGTCTCACCTTTAGGTCTTTGATCCATTTTGAGTTTATTTTGGTGAATGGTGAAAAAGAATGGTCAATTTTCATTCTTTTGCATGTGGCTTTCCAGTTTTCCCAGCACCATTTGTTGAAAAGACTTTCTTTTCTCCATTGTATGCCCTCAGCTCCTTTGTCAAAGATAAGCTATCCATAGATGTGTGGTTTTATTTCTGGGCTTTCAATTCTGTTCCATTGATCTGTGCACCTGTTTTTGTACCAGTACCATTCTGTTTTGATTACTGTAGCTTTGTAGTATGTTTTGAAGTCAGGGATTGTGATGCCTCCCGTTTTGTTCTTTTTTCTCAGGATTGCTTTAGAAATTCGGGGTCTTTTGTTGCCCCATATGAATTTTAGGATTCTTTGTTCTAATTCTGTAAAGAATGTCATTGGGATTCTGATTGGGATGGCGTTGAATCTGTAGATTGCTTTAGGTTGAACGGACATTTTAACTATGTTTATTCTTCCAATCCATGTACATGGCATGTCTTTCCATCTCCTTATGTCATCATCATGATTGGACTCTTGATAAAACAGTTTTGATTAATAATTTGTAACTAGGAATAGTTAATGTGGCCATGCCACCAGGCCTCACTCACTTGCTCAAGATTAATAATTTTTTCACTAGGTGACCCAGGAAATATAGACTTCATATATTTTATAGATGTATTTGTGAAGAGAGACACAAGTTATTGGTAAGTTGGTAAATTTTTATGCTTGTTTGAAGGTCTTTATTAACAGAAAAACATCACTGTCTTATTGAATCCAATATAGAATTAAATGTGGTCCGTTTGTATTCCCTTAGGATTCACAATATGCTTGGAACAGTGGAGCAGAACCCAAGGAAGTGTTTATGAATTAAACTCTAGGGCCCCTGATAGCTCTAACCTTCTATAAGATTCCAATGTGTACCATTCATTTATCACGTGGAAGCTTACATGCTGAACCCGGGACACATAACTGAAACATTCATAGGCACATCAATCTTTTTATATCAGGAAGATCTCACAGGAGAATGATTCACCTGGTTCCTCTCACTGATACTAGAGCATCACAAGGCTCTTCAATCTATTTTGAAATACTTATTGAACACCTATAACTGTACTCAGAACCAGCACTAAAGAGTTTGAGTAATGGGTAATCTGAAGTTAAGTATCACTCCAGTTTTTTCCCCATTACAATTGTTGCTCACCTACAATATGCAAGGGAAGGCAGGGGGAGAAAGGATAAATTTCACAGTTGAGATAACTAAAATAGAAAAATAATAACGCAAAACAGATGCAGATACTTGGAAATATTTGATTCTTAAATAATATTTAATTTAAAAAAAGACGAAACTTAGGAATATTTCTAACACCATGCTAATGGTTTCTCATGAAATGAGGTTGCTGAGCTGATGAAACATTACCAGGAGAGCATATACTTGGAGTTTACTGATTTGCTCCAACCCTTGTCCAGCCCTGCCTATCACCACAGTGTTCAATCACTGAGCGAAACAAAACCATGCAACAGCATGCAAACCAAACCTGTGTCCTTGGCAGTGACCTACAGGCAAGACTTCCAGGCAACAGGACCCACCCGTGTGAAAGACTAGATAACAGAAAATATTTTCAAATGCTTTTCTAGATTCTTATGCAAACCAATTAGTTGAGAGCTATAAATATCACTCGACTCTAACCAAACAGTTTTTTCTTTAATTTTTTGTTTGTAACAGAAAAGTTTTACTTGAGGGATATGCAAAGTATTTCAGGAACACGTATGGATGTCACAATCTGAAATGCAAGAGCATTTTCAATACTTATTCATTGATACGTATTGGTTTGCACTAAATTCCAATTATTTCAGAATATTTGGTAGAAACTTCAGCCTAAAACATAACCATAGTGTCTTCCTATGCTTTGCCTTTCAGTCAAACGACCACCACCAGTGTTCATGGTGAAACACCAAACGCCCTCCCATCGGGAGCAAGAAAAGAACTCTGCTCTCCTCTCTTCTGTTGAACGCTGTACTGGAGGTTCTGGCCAATGCAATAAGGTAAAAAAAAAGTAAACAAAAGGCATCCACATCAGAAAGGAAAAAGGCAAACTGACATTATTCATAGAAAAGCCAATGGATTCTAGGACAAAACTACTAGAACTAATAAATTAGTTTAGTAAGATTACATGATACAAGGTCAACATATTTCAATACATTTTATTTGTATAAATTAACAAAGAGCAAGTAGAAATTAAAATTTTATAAAATACCATTTATAATAGCAACAAAAAAATATGAAACACTTAGGGATTTATCTGACTAAAAAGGTGCAAGACCTGTACACCAAAAACTACAAATCATTCCTGAGAGAAATTAAAGAAGCCCAGAAAAAAATAGAGAGATACACCTTCTTCATAGCTTGGAAAACTCAATATTAAGATGTCAATTCTCCCTGAATTGATCTATTTGAATGCAATCCTTATCAAAGTCCCAGCATACTTTTTTTGTGGCAATAGAAAAACTTATTTTAAAATTTATATGGAAGTTAAAGGCTCTAGAACAGCCTGAAACAACTTGAAAAAGAAGAAAGTTGGAGGGTTATTATGATTCCAAACCTTATTATGAAGCTACAGTAATCAAGACGTTATCGTGTTGGAATCAACACGTGTGAAAAATAAGTCAATGGAACACAACAGAAATGCCAGAAACAGACCCATACCTGTTGGACAACTGGTTTTTAACAAAGTGCAAAGGCAATTCAGTTGAGAAAGAATAAACTTTACAATAAATGTTACTAGAACAATTATATGTTCATATGCAAAAGAGTAAACTTCACCCCATTTCTCATACATGCTATATACAAAAAATAACTTGAAATGCTGTAGACTAAAGGGTAAAATCTAAAAGCATGAAACTTCTAGAAGGAAATCTTCACTATCTTGAGTTAGGCAAAGATTTCTTAGACACGATACCAAAAGCCTGCCTGATAATAGAAAAAAATTAATAAACTAAAAGACTTCAGCACAATTAAAACTTCTGTTTTCCAAATACACTGTTAGAAGAATGAAAAGGCAAGAAATATATTGGGAGCAAAATTTGCAAAGCATCTGTCTGACAGAGGGCTCACATCCAGAATATATAGAATTTCAAAAATCTGTCAAAAGAAAACAAACAACTCAATAAAGAAAATGTGCAAATTTGAACACATTTCACCAAAGAAGACATATGGATGGCAAATATCACATGAAAAGATATTCAGCATCATTAGTGGATAGGGAAAAGCATACTAAAATCACAGTGAGATATCACTATACATCTGTAAGAATGTCTAATCTTAAAACAAGCGTTAGTAAGGCTATGAAGGAACTAGAATTCTCATACACTGCTAGGAGGAATGTGAAATGGCACAGCTACTTTGGAAAACAGTGTAGCCATTTATTAAAAAGTTAAACATACACTCTACCATACAATCCTGCCATTTCACCCCGAGGTATTGACCCAAGAGGAAAGAAGGAAATGTCCGTATAACAAGATTCACAGCAGCTTCACTTGGAACAGTCAAAAATGGAAAACAATCCTAATGGCCATAAACAGGTGAATGAATATGCAAATTTTGCTACGTCCATACAACAGAACCAAAAGGAGCAAAGTATTAATACATGTACAACATGGATGAATCTCACACGAATGCCCTGTGAAAGAGGTCAGATTTTTTTAAAGGAGTAAATATCTATGATTCTATTTGAATAAAACTCTAAAAAGTGCCTACCAATTTAAAAAACAGAAGGCAGATCCATGATTGCCAGAGCACAGGGGTGGAGGTGGTGGAGCAGGGGCTAGAGGGAAAAGCTACAGCCGTGCACAAGGTAGCTTGGGGACAATGGATATCTTCATTATTTTGATGGAGGTGATTATTTCATCATTCCATTCATATCTCAAAAATGACCGAACCATACACTCTTAAATATGTGCAGTATATTGTATTTGTATTCCAATTATAGCTCAATAAAGCTTTCTTTTTAATCCACGAAGTTCACAGCAGGGGTGCAGTTACCCACCACTGTCAATGGATCCCACCCTGGTATTTGCCTTTCGGCTTTGGTTTTCTTCTCACCTCTACTGCTGATTTATTTCAAAAGATGGTTAAAGTCCAAATTCATAAGAAAGTGTTTTATTATCCACTCAAACTTGGAGAATGTGTTCTCAGGAAAATAAATATTCAGCAATTTGCCTCACTGTCTGCAGCTTTGCCTGCGGAGGTCAGTCAGCCTCTGTATGATCCAGGTCAAATCACATGCATATAAAAGATATATTTTGCCTTTTGCTGTTAAAATGGCTCAAATATGACACTCAGAATATGAAACACTTGGTTTGACCAAGTCAAGAGAAACCAACCAAACTGGACGATGATGCCCAATTCTAAGGTCAAATCTATAAAATTAAAATCACATTAACTGTTATTTTATGGGGATAAATGGGACTCTTTTTTTTTTTTTTTTTTTTGCATTAACTTTATGAAGATAAGGATTTTCTAACCTATAGAAACTCCCTCTGGCAACCAATGCGTTACTGAGCTCTCAGGAATAACAAACGTAATTATGAAGCGATGCTAATTACGGTTTTACAGTCTTACAATTTACAACATGCTTTCCTAAGTTCTATCGTGTTAGAAAGTGAGATGCCTCTCTAGAGTGCTTTGAGCCTTGTGGCGGAGGGCAGCGTGATCTGAAGCACAGTTATTTCTCTGTGTGGTACTCACATAAACTGTTGCTGCCATGTAAGCCTCTTATTCCACTATCTATGTAAACGAGGGCGAATCCCAAAACAACATGCCCATCAAAACACGCAGCACACCTTATGAAACTGTAGAGAACAAAATCATCAAATTCCTTTATTTTTAAATAAACCTTTTATTTAAGAGTAGTTTTAGATTTACAGAAAAGTTACAAAGATAATATGGAAAGTTACCATCTACCTCATACCCAGTTTCTCTGGTGTTGGTATATTAGCGTCATACGCTTGTCACAACTAATAAACCAATACTGACACATTCGTATGAATTGAACTCCACACTTGATTCAGATTTCATTCATTTTCCCATACTAGCCCGTTCCTTCTTCTGTTATAGGTTCCAATCCAGGGTACATATTACACTTAGTCCTCATGTCTCCTTAGTCTCTGGTCTTGAAAGTTCCTCATATTTCCCTTGTGTTTTGTAGAATGTCCCTCAGTTTGGATCTGTATCATTTTCTCTCTTAGGCTGACATTATTAAGACCACAGAGGAGAAGGGCCCTGCTTTTCACACCATATCAAGGGTGCGTGCTATCAGCATGGTGTATCATCGATGATGTTGGCATTGGTTACCCAACTGAGGAGCATTTGCCAGGTTTCTTCACTGTGAAGGCAGACTCTTTTCTTTGCCACCTGCTCCTACTCTTTGGAAGCAAGTCACCAAGCACGGCTCACACTCACGGGCTGGGGATTAGGACCCACCTCCTTGAGGGTGAGTCGCTACATCAGTTACCTGGAATTCTTCCGTATAAGACATCCGTCTCTGCTTCATTTACTTTCAATCATTTCTTTATATCAATATGGACATTTATTTGATACCTTGAGTTATAATAATACTAAAGTATTTATTTTGTTGCTCAACTGGCTCCAACTTTGGCCCCGGGAGGTCTCTCACTTTGGCTCCTGTGTCCTTTTAACACGTGACACCCCCTCTTTGGTTTTGGGCTTTTGAGCACCTTTTTTTTCCTTCTGGGACTAGAAGATGCTCTAGGCTCTTCTTGTATGTTCTTTGCCCCAGCCCTAGAATCAACCATTTTTCCAAAGAGCTCTGATTCCTTTTATTGGAGAATGATATTAGAGAACAAGAATCCTTTATTTTTATGATACAGAATCTTTGCATATATTGCCAGTGGTATTTCCAAATGTGCACTGGAATAAATGGAACAGTTATCCTACCATGCTCTAGAGGCCTTGACAGAAATTGAAATCAGTAATGACTTTTCTGGAATTTAATGGTGTATTTTTATCATAATTCACTTGGTCTTTAATAATCATTTCTCTTTATCCTTTGGAGTCCTCAAGTAGTTTACAATCAAATCAAAACTAATTAACAAAAGCAGTTTTCAATAAATCGGTTAAATGAGCTGTAATTGTAAGCTTCTAAGCTCAGTTTTTCACTCTGTTCTGTAACTACAAGTTCTGTTACCCACACTGTCCCACACTTTCGTGCCCTGGCTTCCTGACGCTCGATATCCGGGATTGGTTCCAATCATGGAGCTTAAAAATGAACATAGAGAGATGAAAGACTAATGCAATGTCAACAGTAAGTACAGTTTAACTTTAAATGCTTTAAAAATACATTGCCACTCACATACAAAAATATGAAAAATCCTGCACAGATGCAAATAATCTCACGGGCCTCCTATTTTATACGTTTAAGTGTGAGTTACAGAAAAACTCGAGTGGATAATGTTGCCATCACTAGTAGGCAGAAGTTTCTTAACATTTATCTCGAGAAGGATGTTCTGAAATATCTAGCTAGAATCTGAAGTTATAAAACTATCTTTAACAAAAAAAGTCATTTTAACCAGCACTGTAGTGCCGCCTTTCTAAATCAGCCGAAGTTAAATCCTGCAGGATGTTGCAGTCAAATGATCTCGGCTTCAGAGGCACACTTCGCTGTGAACAGGTGCTTTAGAATGGTAATCTGCTGGAGCTGAGAGGCACCTGGGAATTCACAAGGACCGCCCCCCCCGCCCCCCCCCCCCCCCCCCCCCCCCCGCCTCCACAGAGGAAGGTATCACTCATCAGATTGTGTGAAGTACGCTACTCTCAGTTTGTGGATGGAGGAAGATTTGTGGAATGACTATGAAATCAACACCAAAAAGTTGTGATGCATGGCGTGGTTGGGACAGCCAATTGATTCAATTAACAAATAACATCATATTAAAGTAATATTCAACTTTCCCTCGAAAGATATTTTGCATTTGTTAGAAAGTCATTGTTTTAATTACGAAGTCCTGGGTCTGCTTAGCTATTGTGCAACAAAACACTCTCTCCACCAACCATCGTATTTAATTCTGTGAAATCTTGTTATTTTTAGCTCTATCAACATATGACACAGATTTTTAAAAAGCACTAGAATGGAAACCTGTAGGGAAAAATTATAGACTCATTTCTGTCAGTAAGTCCCATGTGCTCTAAGTGATTGAATAGCTCTGCCTCAGTTTCCTTTTCTGTAAAGCAAATGGGTGAGTCAGAAGGGCTCTGAGATCATTTCCAGTTTAGCATTCTGTGATTCCTTTATCTTTATCTCTGTTTCAAGTGAGCACTTCACCTTGTGTATGTCCGTCTGTGTGCATAAATACGAAAAGCTTGTCATCTCTTTCATGTTTCCCTTCCAGAATCTACTGTTTCTATGACGAGAGTAGCTATCACTTAAGGAAGGAAATCATCTGAAGTAAAGAACTTAAGAGTCTAGGACTTGTAGTTCTGTAATCATGCTCTTTGCTTGTTCCTCATTCACATTACACAGCTGAGATGCAGCCAGCAGCAATGCCAGGACCGGAAAAAGAATTTAAAGGAATTAAGGAAATGTGCAATGGATTGCATGTCTTAAGCTATCAAAGTATGTTAAGTCTCGAGAAAATTTTTATTTTTTTAAATGTGATATTACCTTGTTCCAGGTGATTTGTATCCGACACTTAGTGAGAGCAGGCAGCCCGCTTTCCATCATCATTGTTGTGAACAACAGGGTGTAAATGCCCTGACCTAAGCCGGCTGGGTACGAAGGTGTTAACTCCCTGCGGCCTCCCCAGAATCTACACCACATGCACGTGCACATGCACACTTAGCCTTATGCTTTTTGTGTCCTGACCTAGAGTCTTTCTCTTCTTTTTGAAAGACGTTATAATTTAGTTTTCTGTTTAATAATGATGCCATTTTTTTCCAGTTGAGACCCGTTAGTTACTTTTTTTTCAATAGTCACCCTCTTATCTGAGTTCATCACTAGGAAAGAGAAATTGCTCCCCATTATCTTGAGTAACATTTGGATAAGCCATCAGTCATCAACAGAAATGAACCTGAACACGTCTCCGATGAGGTGAAGAACATTCAGGCACGCCAGCTGGAAGGCATTTACGGTTTCATTTTTCCAGCTTCCTCAGAAAATCCTTCCAGTGCACATCTGTGACGGTTTCGTAATGATTACAGTGCTGTGGGCCTCGTGTGCCCTTAGGGCACTCAGAGCCATTTAAACCACCCTGAAGTGTCAGAAATGCACCCAAAAATGAGGAGCAAGAAGCTTCTCAGCTCATCCTTCAGCCCTGCCCTCTGGCTTATGATTGATCTTAAGGGTCCTGCCAACTTTCTAAAAGGCAGCTCAGCACGTGCAAGCTCTGTAGTGTTGTCTGTTCTCTAGGACTCCCTCAGTGGGAGGATCATTAACCTCAAAACTGGAAGGACCCTGCAGACCACCTGGTCCAACCCTATTATTTTATAACTGAAGAGACTGAGCTCCAGAGTGATGGAGGTGATTACCCAAACCCGTACCCCCACCTTACGACAATGTGAGGACAACGTCCAGGGATCCCCCTCCAACTACAGTGCTGTTTGTGCTACATCAGGGCGCTTTCCTTGTTCTTTTAAAATTATAAATATGTGAATTATCTTGATAGATTTTATTCACACATCAAGACTTTCATGAGTCATGATATAGACCAATGGTAGTGTGCAATGCATTGCAAATATGCTTTTAACAACACAGGAAACCACTGCGAAGACTGATTTATCCTGCAGGAGACAGGCTTTACAGGACGCACATAGTAGATTATGGGAAGGAGTGATCCCAAATTTTTAATATCTTGTAAAGAAAATTATTTGATAGCTTTAATTACGTCCATATTCTAAATTAGGTCTTTTTTGAAATTAGCTTCTGTTTAGCAAAAAGAAGAATTCAGCATCATTAGCTAAAATCAGATTGCGAAGATTGCAAAGAGCCTCAAGATTTACGTGTCCTTTCCCCTGCTTCTAGGAATTCCCGTATTTAAACTATTCCAGATGTGTAAGAATCTACGTGCTTTTTAAAGGGCTTTTCTACATAGTTTTTATTTTGAATCTTTAAGACCTATTGAAGCTTTATAACATGACAGAATCAGATCTGGTCTCAAATTCCGCCTATGTCATTTGCTGGCCATGTGATTTGGGGGAAAGCTCTCTAGGCTTCAATTTCCCCCAAAGGATGAGGAAAGATAAATAGCCAGATCACAGAGTTATGATGAGGATTAACTGGTAACCCCTGAGCTTAGACCCTAGCACTTAAGAGGTGCTCAAAAAATGGTAGTTCCCTGTAACTGCTCGAGAATCCTTTTTTAAACAAAAATGATATGATTTATTTCCTGAGCATATAGTAATCACAACACCAGAATATACACCTTGGGAAAGCAACAGAAATCTTACATGTAGTGCTGTCCCCAGAGTCAGGAAGACAAAGTGTCTACACTCAGGAACAAAACAGTCAATATTAGGCAGCACAATTAAGATCAAATGGATAGACCAGGCACTGGGCAGAAAGAGTGATGTCTAACCAGAAGTGGGATTAGTCAGGAAAGACTTTGAAGACGTCTAGGTTGACCCCTATAGAATGAAAAGAATGAAAAAATATTCACAGAAATAGAGAGAAGAGGACAGCGCTGGGGCACAGCAAGGATGGACCCAGTGAGCTAAGCCGTGGAATGAGAACCATGCTGGAGAGGAAGATAATATACTACACCTAGAGTTGGGCATCATCACTGTGAAAAGGCCAAAAGGTGGTGATGGGGAGTGATGTCCCAGATATTACTAGATCATCTGGATTTCAAATAATTTCCCATTTTTACCCATGAATTAGAAGATTTTAAAAATTTGTCCCTGGCTACATTCCTCTCTCCCCCGAATTGTTCACCCTCAATATACATCCTCACCTGTCACAGCAGGAATGCAGACACTGCAGCCACACGGAAAAGAGTTGGATAATTCCTGAGACAGTTCAACAGAATTTCCATACAACCCAGCACTTCTGCTCCCAGGTATGTACCCAAGAGAATTGAAGACTTACGTTCATCTATGTGTGTTCATGGCCGCAGCATTTCTAATAGCCAAAAAGTGGAAACAGCCTAAATGGCCATCACCTGATGATAAATGAAGGGCAGTACAGCCACACAACAGAGCATTCTGCCATAAAAAGGAATGAAGCACTGATCCACACTGCGAAGTGCGCCAACCTTGGAAACATCGTACTAAGTGAAAGAAGCCAGACACAAAAGGCCACAATTTGTCTGATTCTGTTTGTATGAAATGTCTAGAACAAGCAAATCCATAAAGACAGAAAGTAGAGTAGTGCTTGCCGGGAGCTGGTGGGGGTGGGAAAATGGGAAGTGACAGTGAATGGGCACAAGGCTTCTTTTGGGGATGACAAAAATGTTCTGCAATAAGGTAATAGTGATCATAGCACAACCTTGTGAATATGCTAAAGACCACTGAATTTCACACTTTAAAGTGGTGAATCTATGTTACATGAATTATATCTCAATTTAAAAAAATAAGATCCCAATACGCAGAACAAATAAATACCCATCTATTCCCACTGAAGACAGAAGGCCAAAAGCCCCCACCCCTTGGCAAGTCAACACTCCCCTCCTTGTGGTCCTGCCTTGGAGCCCTGTCACCCCCAAAATAAACCTGGAAGCCACTCCCATAAACCTTGAGGACATTTCAAGTGTCCAACAGGTCACCTAGGAGACTGCTGATTACGCCCGGGAGCAAAACCTTTATTCAGTCCTAATTACTAATTTTATTTGGATAATGTAGTCACTCTCTCTGGAGAAAAAGAGGCTATTAAGGTCATATTTTTTAGAGCCTTTCAAAAGTGATTTCTCCAAACAGTAACTGAGAAAAAGATCAAATCAGGAGATGGACAGCGACAGTCTCTTAAAGAACTTAATCTTTAATGTCTACACTGCCTGGCATCTAGTTTGTTTTTAGACCTGAAAATTGGCTCATGGATTTTTGGGTGCAGGTAATGAAACAAGCCTATAAATCCAGGCACACTCATGAGCTCGCTAAAGCAAAATGGAACAGATTTTTGAGGAAAGCCTGGGGTAGGGAAGGGCAGGTGGCACCTGCAAGTTTAGCTGCCTGTCACCCTCCAAGAAGAACAAGGGGAAGATGTGCCCGCTGCCAAGCCACTTCCCTCATCCAAATAAAATCGTTGCTCACCTTTATAATTTAACCGTAGCATGAGGAGTTCCCAAGTAAATGTATGCTTCCAGTCACAAAGATAGAATTTTATACAAGTATTTACAAGTAGAATTATAAAGGCAGGCATTTCATGAGGCAAGTGGAACTGAAGGCATGGATCAAACCCAAGTACACAATGATTGTGAAGATCTTAGTCCCCAAAATATAATATAGTAGAATTTTTATATTGTTTTTCTTTGTGTTCTTGTTGCACTTTTGACTGTCGAAATAACGACTTTTCTTCTATTTCGTGTGTGTGCACGTGTGCACGCATCCCACTGAGCAGGCCGTCTGGGGCCACTAACTCTGATTCACACAGCTGCAAAACTCCTAGAGATCTGTCTTTCCAGCAAGCATTCTTTTTATTACAGTGGGGAGATCTCAGCCTCACTTCTGGACCCTACAATTCCCATTTGGGAGACCTGAAAAGATTTGCTCTCTGTATCAACCAGTATGAAAGGTGTAAGTAAGAAATTAGGACACCGGCTAGCGATAGCAGGCACTGGGTTGGGCTCTCCTCATGCATTGTTTCATTTAATGCTCACAGTCCCAGGAGACAAGATCTATTACCAGCACCATTTTATAGGTAAAGAAACTAAGGTGTGGAACAGTTAAGCTACTTGTCATAGGTCACATGGTGATTATCAGAACCAGAATTCTAATCGAAGTTTAATCTGACTACAAAGTCAATGACACCGAAACTCTTCATTAAACATAGCCTTTCGCAGAAATTTTGATGAAATTCTTTTGCACCTATTTTCTCCTAAAACAGGAGAAGGCAGGCATAAAAACATATTTGGAAGTGTGGTGAGCGCATTTTTAGCCGTGTTAATATCAGGACGGAAAAGACTCAGAGGCGTGAAAGAACACACACCTATTAAAAATTGGTCCAAATCAAAATATATCTATGGAAATATATGCATATGTATACATATACAAATGTACGCACCAGTGATAGCGAGTGGGTAAAGAACAGAGGAATAAAAGAGACCCATCAAGATGCAGGTTGATACGACATGTGGGAAGGTTTCCATGTAAATGTTCTCATTTGGGAAAAAGTGCTTTTCAAAGCGCCTTGGAAAAAGGCCTTGTCAGGGTAGAATGTGTGGGCCCATCAGCCCTGAGCAGCCAGTCACAAGTCGTTTGCTTCCCCACGGAGGAAAGAGAACCCTTTGCTCGTGAGGGTGTGAAAGGGGCTTGTCTGACCTGCGGTGAGACAGGGATGCTCCATAAGGACCCCAAACTGTTCCCAGAAACGTGGCCTAAATCCATCTGGAGAGCCAGTTGCTTTAGCAACCGCCAGAAAGACCCAGTCACTGTAATGAAGACATTTGTGTATATTCTAACATGATCGTGACAAGTCTGACAAATCAATATGTTTCAATAATTCTGGCGATTTAACATTTCTATAAATTGTTAAGAAATGAGCACCAAGTGTCAATGTGGTCCTGTGACCCTGGGTGGAATTTCTGCCACTTACTATGAGAACTTTGTGGAGGTCTTCAACTCTCTGGGCCTCGTTTTCATCAATAAGGTGAGGATAATTCAGAAGGTCCTTGTTGAGCGATTACTCAGCACTTGGTTCTCTAGCTAGCATTGTAGGGTTTTAAAGAAGCAGGAGACAGAGCCCACACCTCTCCTGGAATTTAGAATAAGCTATATTCTTACTCCAGGAGATAAAAACATTGGCTAATAATAAAGTTAGCACTTCACTATTCTTAATCAAGATGTCAGAGCTCATCTGCTATGGAGAAGTACAATGGAGAAATCTTTCTTTATTCCTCTTATTTTGTGAAGAAGATAAGGACTGAGTTCAGGGGTTACATTGCCTCAGGAAAACCCATGGGAAGATTTTAGGAAGGCAGGATACAGTTTTAGGGACTAACCTAAGCATCATTCCCATCTTTCCATTATTAATGGTTATTGGCAACAGTCTCTGGAATCAGACTAGTGGGGATCATTCTCCAGCTCTGCCGCTTACTAACTGTTGATCCTGGGCAAGTAGACTGTGATTTTTTCATCTCTACAATGAAAATTATGAACACGTTGTGAGAATTAAATAGTCCATGTAAAACACTTTAGGAGCACGGCTGACGTGTGTTAGCTATTATTATTAACATTAACCTCTCCACATAGATCACTTAAGATGCAGGGTCCAGCAGGTGCCAAAATGGCGGCAGACAGTCTATGGATTTGTCTTTGCAACATGTCTAAACACAGATTAGATTAAATATCCAAGTTACAATTTATCGTTGATGCTAAACCCTGGAAATCTTTCTGAGACAAGACAAAACAAAGAACAGAAGGCGTTGTTATACATGATTCGGTGTTTCCTGATAAAATTAATACAAACATATGTACGTGTGTGTGTGTCTTTAGGCAAAGACAGATGCACATATACCTACACCAAGTATCAGTGTGCAGCAAAATGTAGCAGTGCATTCCTTCGATACTTAGTAGCAATGACTTCCAAAAATAATCACAAAATATACCAAAACACTGATTAAAAGCAATGATATTCATCTGAAATATTCGTATTTAAGAGCAGAAGGAGAAATAAGCGGCAGTCCAAGAGGAAAAAGAAGCAAGGTTATTATTTGGCCTTGTCTTTTGAAGATTCTATTTGAAGCATTGAATTCCATTTAAAGTTTAGTTTTATCTTCTCATTGAACTTTCCCAGGGAGCAGGAAGGAGTTCTGTTGTATTTTATGGCTTCTAAACCTTGACATGTTACTTCTTTTTAATGTGTGACCTTTCAGAAATGTAACCCTTTACTTCTAAAGGAAAAACCTATTCTCCACCTAATTTCCTGAAGATCTGTACACTTGCTATTAGTTTCAGAGGACTGTCCCCAATGCGTAAGGATATTAATTTTATCCCCATCATAAATCGCTTCACCATATTTCATCCTTTTCTCCTCTAAGTTTTTAGAATGGAACTTACATCATGCTTAAGACGTTTTTATCTCTGCACACACCTCCCGCGTTAGCCTGGCAACTGTAAGTCATGACAAGATGCCACAATGTGTCCACCGAAGGGATTGCAGGGGGGCTAAAATCGAAACTTGCTCTAAACCAGGTTAAAAACCCTGGGCTTCACAGTCCCCATTAGCATATGAAAATCCCTCTAAAGGCAGCTTTAAATTTTTACAGGTGTAAATTATTTAGCCCACTGTCTCTCAAACTCTTCAATAATAGAAGTTTTTCTTGAAGGACCTCTTAACATTTTGTAGAACTTGCGTCCCATGGAACACATCTTGGGAAGCATAATGACAAGCGCGGAGCGGCCTTTCAAGCACCTGACGAAGCTCGCCCACAAGAACACGCGCAGACCTAGAAGAGCTGGCAGGCCTCCGAAGCGGCCGCAGGAGAAGCAGCTGGCTCAAAGCAGGTGCACTTGAGCCCGTGGGTGAGCTTCCCCCCGTTCTTCACCCACACAACTGAGCTTAAATTCAGGCTACTACTCAGAGCTGAGGCCACTGGTAGTGATGAGACGGGTCTGAGGGAGGCGTGCAGACAGGAGGGCAAACAGCCGCAGGCAGACATCACCAGAGCGCAGCACAGCGAGGCGCGTGCAGCCGGGAAAAGGAGCTGCATACACACGGGTAGACTTTGGGGGCATATTACTGCACTAAAGGCCAAAAGAATTTATACCAATAATGATAACAATGATTCTTCCAGAGAAAGTCATGTTCAATATACTACCCTCAAGTAGATACAGTAATGTCAAATACACTTCAGAAAGATTTCTATGAAAAATTAAAATGTAAAAGTTTTGGTGCTTAAGAAATCCATCTTTATAAGACCTTAATCACAAATGATACGGGAAACATCCTAAAAACTATTATGGTGATTATCTTGCTCTGGGAAAATGAACTGTGGGAATCATACTAAATATGTTTAATTTAGACCTGGAATATAATTATTTTAGAATGTCCAGTTTTAAATAAATGAGTCAGAGAAAGCTTTGTGTGCATCCACAGATGTTTTGGCTTCTATGGCCTTTGAACTAACCTACACTAAGCAAGACGGTTCACCCAGTGAGGAGTAGCTCGCCCCCTCCCCTCACCTCTAGTGAGTTCCCTACAGAACACGGCTGATGGCTAGCATACAAAAGCATGTGATGCCCAGGTAAACTGGAATTTCTCCGAAATTCTCTGCAAGCTAAATTTAACTAGGTGTTGTGGGTTTCATGTGTGTGTGTGTGTGTGTGTGAGGGAGGTGGTCCCTGAGCTAACATCTGTGCCCATCTTTCTCTACTTTGTATATGGGACGCCACCACAGCGTGGCTGATGATTGGTGTGAGGTCCGTGACCAGGATCCAAACCTGCAAACCCCCAGCCGCCGAGGCGGAGCCTTAACTACTGCGCCACCAGGCTGGCCCCGTCATGGGTTTTTATCTGTTAACTCTACTCTTTATATAAAATATACTACAGATATAGAAAATCATAGGTAAGAGAGCCTCCAAGCTCAAAGACACCTTGGGCAAGATGGACAACTGAGTAGGGAAATGTTTAAAACGGAAATAAGGGGAACAGATTCTAAAATTGCTAAACCCTGGTCCCTGGTGAAGGCTCAGCAAAAATTTTTCGGGTGACACCCTAAAACCAAACTTCGCTCTAATGTGTCCTCAGAACAGGAATCTTTGCCAGAGACCAGCAATGGTCAAGCTGTGGTCCAGAGAAACTGCTACCCCAGCTTCAATTTCCACTGACCACCAACTTGGGAGAGCGTGTTCCATTGGGAGAATCCCTATCCTGGGGGCGCGGTGCGGATGAGGCTCTGCTGTCCTCATCACAATAAATACGCTTCTGCTCTGAGAGCCTGGGTGTGTGGCTGGGGCATGTAGAGGCCGGTGGAAACAGTTAGGTGTTCCCGTGAGTCTGGACAGGGGCCAGGACTCAAGCTGAAATAGCCTGGAGGGACCAAAGCCGCAGGGTCTGGAGTTCAGGTGAAAACAAGCGAGCACAGTGGATCCCTGTGACACCCCAGATACCAAGATTCAGGGTCAAGACAAGGAGATGTTTGAATAGAACTGTGTTCTTGGGTAAATTGCGTTCCCTCTCGTGCTTCAGCATCCTCATCTGTAACACGGATATAATAATGGCACTTACTCGTAAAGTTGTCATGAAAATTTGATATGGACTTAGAACAGCACCTTTGATGAATGCCGTTCGTTCCACAAATAAGATTTCCCTCTGTCTCATTCTCTGTTCGATCTGGAGCTTTCTCAGAAAAAGTGGCAGGCTGTCTGAAGGCAAAGCAACTTTCCTAAAGCAATACCGTCATTTGCAGTGTTGGCCTCACTGAAATGTTTTCTATCCTCATGACCTGAGGTATTTAATAGCTTCAGAAGACTCTTCACAGACAATGACTTAGGTTCTCAAACATTTTAAAAACCTCAGAGATTTGTAATTCAGTGCCCTGACTAAATGGAGGTGGGGTCTCTCCTTCAAGCCGTGTTGGTTCGCAAACTGGCCCCCAGATACGGAGGGCAAGGAGAGACTGAAGAAAGGCAGACCCCTCTAGATGGAGGTGGCAGGTGTAGTGAGCAGGGGGCTCACACATGAGGCTTGTCCTGGGCGCTGCAGGATGAGTAGATGTCCACACCCGCCCACCAGAATCTTGAAAGTTCGTATAGAGGCCTCAACGGGGGTCAGTCGCATGTAGTGTCTAGCTGGTCTCAACAGCACACAGCTCTCTCAAGGCTGCGTCCTTGAAATGGCTCCCACTGTGGGAACGGCGGACAGAACATACGTTCCAAGCACAGGGGAGGGTGAGGAGACTGCCTGAGTCCAGCTCTCCCATCAACCAGCCGTCACATCCTTTCGGTGACCTCCTCCAAGAAGTCAGGACAACCCCATAGCCCAGAAGGATTTCCCGGCTTAGGTGTCAAGTTAGAATCAGGAGTAGAAGCTCCTGATCAAAGGTTTCTGATTTGGATGGCCCTGAACTCTCAGGTAACTGAGATGCACAGGCCCTCTGCATGCCGTGGATGTGTCAGAGGCGGTCGTCTTTGGACTGACCGTGGCTATCTCCTTGCTGAGTGGAGGCCTCTGCTCCCTGCTTCCCCATCCCAGCCTCCCCTGGGCTGAGCGGTCTGAGCTCACTTGGCCCTGGTGAATGTCAGGAAGAGAGTGGCCACTTTTTCATGCTGCTGCTTAAAGCAGGCTCTTTAAGAAGGGCGCTCACAAAGAATCTACTCTCAGTCAATGTTTAACGGGCACCCTTTTGGGTGGAAGAATTAGTATGTATTGTGACCTTTACTCATTTCCTATTCCTGAAAAGGCTTTCATTAAACATTGCCTGGCAGTCTTTTAAAACTGATTAGGAGTGGCTGAATGAGTTCATGGAGGCCCGCTATCCTTGCCTTCCCTCCCACGTCCTCATTAGTCGGCAGTCATAGTTATAAAGTTTAGACTTCAACGTTGGGGCACCTCTTGGACACAGAAGCCAAGCCTTTGCTCCTGCTCTTTTCAGCCCCAGTTATCCATTTGGATTGGCAGCTCTCTTAATTAACACGTTGTCTGTATTTACCATGAAAGTTCACAGTTGGGAGCTAATGCCTAGGACGTGGTGTCTTCAGCGTGAATTTGCCACATTTAGAATAGAAATGATTTTGTCTGAGACATCAGCCCAATAAGGTTTCAAAATGGAAATTTACATTTTCCAATGATTAATTATTGGTCATCCACATCCACATTATACGAGGCAGAATGAGTTCGTCAGTTCTAATTGCTAGCAATGTACATAGAGAAAAAGGTGAGGAAACCAACAGACATTCTTCCTTATTAAAATGAGAAGTTACAAACGAAAGGTAGGTGCTGGTGGTGTTTGTAATGAAAGCTCCCTAAACGAAGATTCGAAGATTTGTGAAAGCAGAAAGAGACTGTGTATTTAACAAATCCTTCTAGTGGAAAAGATACAATATTTCTATACTATACTTTCCTTGAGCCACTAACAGGATAAAATCTGAATAGCACTCTATTTGAAAGAGGTGCGAATAGCACCAGGGAGGAAACTATGCAAGCAGCATTTTCTTCTTTGCTGTTGGTTTCTGCCCTCAGGTTACTCATGCCTCGGGGCTGCCCCTTTAACTCCACAGTGTTCATAACCTGCCCCACAGGCACTGAGAGATTCACGTCTGTCTGATCCTCCTAATTAGCTTGACTAATTGGCGGGGGTCCCAGCAACATCAGGAGTCTGGCAAGGTTACTTGCAGACTGACATTTCCTCGTTTTGTTTATCACTTATTAATTACTGTTAATTGTCATGTCAGAGCGATCTATTTCAAGAAAGTGGAACCATGATAGTGTACTTTGCCTGTACACATGATTTTTGTTTTCTTTTGTATTATTTTTTATTTCCTCATATCTAACACAACAGATTTTCAAACCCAGTGACAAGCGTGTAGCACTGGGGACATTTTTAAATTGAGGCATAAATATATTTCTGGTTTGCAAAAAATATATTGGTAACGTTGAGTCAAAGCAAAATGATGAAAGTGCTGTGGGATGGCCTTTGCTTGGTTCCATTCACTGGAAGAGAAATTTCCCTGTAAGGAATTCAAGGCAAGCTGTGTTTCCAAACCTGGAAACAGAACAGAGGGGGTGTCATCTTCATCCTTTCTCAGAAACAAGGGACACTCTTTTGTGATTAAGTTGTTTTACTGGTCTATGATTTTACTGAATCCAAATTGGATTTCCACTCTATAATTACTTGCAATAGTTGTCAAGGATCCTCCTTAACCAGAAAAAAAAGGGAGCAAATCAGCCATGTTTTACTTCACTGATACGAAGAATAAAAATACCAAAACAGTATGATGATTGGCAAATTACTCTGAATTTTAAGTTAGTTCTTGTGAATCATTGGTAATTTTTCATACGATGACAGATATTTCTGATTTCTTGTGAGAGATGGAATATATAGCCAGACGATAGCCAGACAATGACCCACAACCTACAGCAAACCACAACCTCTGAAGCAGTCAGCCCAAACCAGTCAGGACTTGATCAATAACTGACAGCTTCCCTAGTTTTTGCAAGCCACCACCCCCCCCCCCCGTTCTAATTTAGACCAATGGGAGAAAGCCAAATACACTCCCCTAAATGCTCTGCTCTCCTGAGCTGGCCTCCAGCTTCCAGACACCAACAGCCTCCAGTGGGGCACACCTGGAGCTTCCCTTTTCCCCACTAGAAAGCTTTCCCACCCCTCTGCCTGCCTTTGAATTTCTGCTAAAACGCAAGTGATGGTGGCTGCCCCCCTTGTCATATAGCAAGCCCTGAATAAACAGCCCTCACCTGTTCTCATTTGAGAGGTCTTCATTTGTTTCCACACTTGGGGGTAGGCTACATATTTTTAAGCCTTATTCTTAAAATTTCTGACTTTTTAAATCAACATATTTTAATATGACTCTTTGGACAGCCCTCATAAGTCAATAGCACTTTCCTAAAAAAAAGGATCTAATTTTATCTATAGTTTGGCAAATATGAGAGTGATTTTTCACCTAAAAGGAATTAAAACAATTTTTTACTTTTTATTTTTTGAGGAAGATTAGCCCTGAGCTAACATCTGCCACCAATCCCCCTTTTTTTGCTGAGGAAGACTGGCCCTGAGCTCACATCTGCACCCATCTTCCCCTACTTAATATGTGGGACGCCTGCCACAGCATGGCTTGCCAAGCAGTGCCATGTCTGCACTCCGGATCGGAACCAGCAAACCCCGGGCTGCCGAAGCAGAACGTGCAAACTTAACCACTGGACCACCAGGTCAGGCCCAAAACTATTTTTTTTTAAAAAGAATAATTCTAATTTACTGGGTATGTTGTTTTCAATAACATTCTAAAATAGAGTCAAAGAGTTTTATTAGTTACATCTAAAAGGAAGAAGAGATTTAAAACAATCTTTCCAGAGAAGTTTTTCAAAGATAGAATCACAAAAGTGGAAAGACATATTCTGAACATTGAGGCTTTCGTGAGCCTCATAGCTTTCTGACCACGAAGGGTAAAGGGATGGATGTTAAGCCCAGATTCAAACCATATAGAAATGCATAAATTAAAAATAGATCGGCCAAAATCCCTAGAGAGATGGGTCTAGCTTACATGCACAACTGCTTTGGGGTTTGGTAATTGCTGTTATGCTGCGCGATTACCATGGTAAAGCCACAACTACAGGACACAGCCACACCCGTGCTGCACCCAAAGTTAAAGGATACAACAATAGCAGTGAGGGTATTATGTTAAGTGAAATAAGCCAGATAGAGAAAGACGAACTCTGCATGACTCCACTCACAGGTGGAAGTTAAACATATAGACAATGAGAACTGATTGGTGGTTACCAGGGGAAAGGGGCAGTGGGGGGAGAGCACAAAGGGTGAAGTGGTGCACCCACAACATGACTAACAATGATGTACAACTGAAATTTCACAAGGTTGTAAACTATCATAATCTTAGTAAAAAGTTAAAAAATAAAATAACAGTGAGGAAAAGGAACCTACCAAGGCCATGCGAGTCAAAGTGGAAGCCGCCTACCAGCCTCAGGAGCTCCATGCTCCTACCTGGGTCTGGGTCTAAATAAACCAGCGAGGACGCTAGCAGAGAAGAGCAGAGCTCAGGAATAGACCTAGCTCCCGTCTGATCCATTCGTTCTGCGAACTTCGTTCTTAAAAGATCTACTGGGAGAACGAATGCTCTCTTAAAAACACGTTACAACTAGGCTTTGTTGGCATCAAGAATACCATATGTTCCCCTGTTGATTTTCCTATGTGATTACCACAAAATCATTTTTTAATTTAATATATTTAGCTTAATATATTTTAATCATTTAATTTTCTTATTTGTATGAAGCATGAACATTAATTCCATGAAGCTTCATCACACAATCATACTGTGGACCATTTAGTGTGCCATCATAATGGGAATCACAGTGAGGGTCTTTCTGGAGACATCAGAGAGTGAAGAGAAGAACGACTCTTTGTTAACCTCCTTCCATCCCCCTTTTTGTACGCTGCCAGCCCCACATTCCTTTCCAGCCTTTCCTTTCCACCTCCTGGATGGTTTTACTTGAAGACGAAAACTATAATGAGTCAGGAGAGTGTTGTAATTACAAGTTCTAGACATATATTTGACTCTTGGTTTCCTGACCTTATTTAAAAATAAGCAAAATAAAATAAAATATGTTACCTAAGATCCATTTAGCTTTTCTTAGTGAAATTCTGAAAAGTCCAATGGAAACTGTGGCTAAAAGCAAACACAACATTCAACGTAGTGAATTCTTGAAGATCTGTGTTAAGAAAGAACTTGCATATTCTCCCATGCAACCTTTCTCTAAAAGCTTCTGGAAGTGGTTGTCCACTAAAATAAAGAGTTAGCCAAGAAACAGAAAAGACATGGGATCAGGTAACAGGAGATCCACGAAAGGAAAGAGGCAGAGACAAAGGAAATCCCCAGATTGACGGTGAGGGAGCCACCAGGATGGCACCTATGACACAGGTGCAGAGAGCAGCCCAGGAGCCCCAGTGAGAAAGTTCTCTGCTGAAAAGGAGAAAATTGATGGAATATCTGAGACAACGGAACACCTTAAGGGATGGTTTAGACCAGAGGTCGGTGAACCACAGCCCGTGGGTCAGATCTGCCGCAGCAGAGTTGAGGAGGTGTGACACAGCCCATCGGCCAAAAGGACTGCAAGACTAAAAGACTTACAGCACTTTACAGGAAAAGCTTGCCAAAAAGGTTTGGGGTTGAATTCGCCACGAGCACGTTAGGAAATGAAGAAAATGAAGGTAAGGGATGATAATTGACTCCACTGAAAGCAAATAGTTATGTAGAAAAGGAAAAAATAATAGTTTCTTACATGGCTCAGCTGTGAATAGCATTTTATTGTTATAATAATATAAATGCTGAATATTTATCTAAGCAAAATTACATTCTTTGGGGAGCATGGTGAAGACTGGCGCGCGTGGAAAAGAGAGCTCAACCCTTGTCATACATAAGGGAAATTCAACAGATAACGGCTCAAACTGAAAAAATGGAGGAAAGCATGTTGTTTAGACACGTGGCACCAAGAGAGTCAAAGAAGGTCGAAATGGCTGCATTTGGGGAAGAGGAAGGAAAGGAAAAGAGCTGACTCTGCTGTTTTGGTAACAAACCTTATACAATTCTTTGATTCTCAGATTGTGTGCACATATAATTTTGAAAAAAATAAAATTAAAACTAAAACCAAAATAACTTGGGCCTGGCGTAATATAAAAACCACTCATAAAACAACAGTCCTTTCAGGAAGTTTTCAGCCCTGGACGATGCTCTGCCCATGTGCATTCAATTCTCCCACTAATCCTCAGTATGAGCAATTATCCAAATGACTCAGTCACGTGATCCTCGAACCCTAATGAGAAACATTTATTGTTATATAATAATGGTTAAGTCCTACTGATTCTGTGGGGCTTTCAATATGTTAGATTTCCTAGGAACGATTTTTCCAGGAAGTCTCATACTGCTGGAAGTTATTTATTTGTGTTGCGCTATAAGCTAACATTTCTGTTCAACTTCTCTCACTGTTTCTGTTTAGAAAATGAAAAAGAAAAAAGACAGAAGTATCCTAAGATTATTGAGATAAAAGATAAATAAGAATTCCTTGGTGCTAGGTAAATAAAAAATTTTAAGATACTATGTAAAAAGAGTATGTTCATTATAGACCAAGAAAAGTATTTGCTGGAGCTCTTCTCATTCTCTTCTGACATTTAACAGATTCATACGATATTCTACACAACTGCACTGAATGCCAAGCTTTAACCAAAGCTTTCTTGTCTCCCGAAAAATACTTTGCAATTTAGAATACTTTTCCCAATAATCACTGCAGCTTTTTGGCTTATACTTAATGCTTTTAATTTTTACTTTGAGAAGCAAATAATATGTATGCTACTAAGACTGCCTTCAAGGAAAAGGAAAGACATTCCTATGTATGATCATGGATATCGTAAAAAATTAAGCCTCTCTTTTGTTTGTGCATGTATAATTCAAAATACCACTGCATTTCGTGTTCCCTAATTCTTCTAGCAATAATCTGTCCTTTTCATATCACATCTAAGACTTGATTCAACAACTCTGAGTTCATTACTATTCCTGTGCTGGCATTCTAGAATGTGAGAGCAATGGAGTACAATGAGCCTTGTGTTGAGGAACTTTTACAAGCACCAAGGAATGCATATAATATGAAAGAAGGGATGAGCTCATGCATAAAATGCATTAGTGTGAACTGAGGTATTGAAAATTGGTATGCCTTGATGTCAAATAAAGATCTTTATCTCCCGTGACTCTTTGAATGCAGGGACCACGAGATTGAATGATGTGGCTACAGTCCTCTGAGGTCCAAACTTTCAAACTTTTAATACCTTTCGTCCAAAGTGACTACTGTAATCAAAAGAAAACATGGAAGAATCAGTCAGTGCTTTTTAAAGATATATTTTGTATTGTTTTCAGCAGATTTTTTAACCGTGCCTACGTAATATCAGAACATCGGGATGAAAATTGAATTCAGTCAACCAGAAATTTTGACATTACACCAAACATACAGATGGCAGATAATAAAACCCAAATCCTAGAGCTCCACAGAGAACTTTTACATTCTACTTTTCTTGTTGTCACTACCCTTTCTGCCTCTCCAGGCTGCCGCTTAATACCACTCCACTGAATCTCTTTACTTTGTACCTTCTCTTTCGTTGGGACTTCAGAGCGTCTGAGTGAGATGCTGCATTTCCATTTATCCTTGAGAAGTTTGACAAAATTCTTACCTGCCTTTGTTTCCTCTTTTCCGTCTGTTGTTCCACTTCTCAAGATTGCTTTCATCGCTGAAATGTTTCCTTGGATCTTCCCAATCAAGGGACAGGCCATTTTCCTCCTCTAACTTTAGATTGGGGAAGGAAAACCATCTAAAACAGGATAATAATTCAAACCAACCAGCACCCTTCATTCAGGAAGGGAGGTTTCATGAGTCAATACATGAGTCACCTACCTTGCCCCTGATTTTGGAATTCCTGCAATCTCAGCTATTTCAGCTGAATCATCTAATGTTGAGCTTTAGTCTCAGGATCTCCTGTTCTTGGAGAGTTGGCTCTTTTCTCTTCCTCTTGGCTCCTTTATTTGGCTTTTCATCCATCGCCTTACTTTGCTTATTTATTTACTTTATCTCTGGCTCCTGTGCAGTTCCTGGTTCCTCCTTGGTCACCAAAATCTTTTGTTCATTAATTTGAAATATTTGTTCAACAAATATTGATTGACTGCCTTCTTTGAGCAAGACACTGCCAGGTGCAGTGAGGAATTTTACAAAATCAAATGTAGATAGTTCCAAGGATCTCACAGTATAATAAAGATAAAGCTTACACACATAAGACTAAAATAGAAAAAACGTCAATTGAACACACCACGAGAGGCGAAGAAAATGTGAGTTCTGAGAGAAGAGGGATTATGGGAATCGGAGCAAGCTCTGCATAGAGAATGAGAAAAATTTTCCAAGGGAAAAGTAAAGATGGATTTGAAAACCTAAGATACATGCAAGTTGGGGTGGGTGGGTGCACAGAGGGAAGGGGTTGAGAAAGGAGAGCATTCCAGGCAGAGGAAACAAGAATCATATCAGGCACAGAAATATGATATGAAACATTTATCTTTGACTAGAGCTCAGTCTGAAGGAAGAGTAGTAAAAATAAAGAGTATCCACTCCCATTTCATTCCAGTTCTCTTGCTTTAAAAGAGTTAATGAGACATTTATCCACATAAGAGTCAGGGACTTTGTCATGTGAAATAAATATTAGTGAGAACTAGTATTTGTAATCCACAAGATAGTAATTTAACAGCAATGCCCACTCCTAGTCTCCTGCAGATGCTCGAGGGTGTCGCCCAAGCAAGAGCCAGGACTCTTCACAGATGAGGGATCCAATTTCAGTTGATTCCAAATAGGAAGAGATCCTTCACGCCTAAAGTCCTTCCCAGCCTCTTCTATCAATTCACTCAAGGAGAGCATTTCCATGAAGTAGTGATGTTTGTACTGACTTGTAAAATATGACTAACAACCAAGTGAAGTGGTCATGGGTGGGGACACGGGTTCCAAGGAGAGAGACCAGAATGCACAAGGCTTAGTAGTAGGTGGGAGAATCGTACTTTCAAGGAACTGAAAGTCTGAGGCTGACACAGAGGAAGCAAGGCAGCAAGACAAAACAGATCACCTCAGGGCCTTGGCCAGGTTGAGGCTTTTGATCAATATCTGAAGATCCACAAGAAGCATAGAAGAGTTTCAAGTAAGACAACAACATAATCAGAATTGAGGTTTCTGAAGACCCCCCACCTGCTGTGGAGCAAAGTGACTGAAATGGAGCAAGAGTGGAAACAGACCAGTTAAGAGGCGACAGCAGGAATCTATCAGAGAGACAATGGCACTAAGACCAGGGTGTTTGTGGTGATGAAGATGAAAGAAAGTAGATGAATTTAAGAAATAGTTGAAAGACAAAATTGGCAGAACTCAGAAGTCGGTAAAATGAGGGTAATGAAGGAGAGGATTTATCCAGAATATCTCCCATGTTTCTGAGTTTCTGGGTTTCAGAATTGGATAGATGGTAGAGTCATTCATACAGTTATGGACTGATGAAAGAACGTCAGGTTTGGAGGGGGAGATAAGTTTATTCTTGGATATGATTAAGGTTAAACTATCCGTGGGACATCAGAATGAGCTGGCTATATGGCAGAGAGAACAGACAGAGAACCGAAGGCATGGGCATGAATGGAATGCTTAGGGAGAGAGTGTAAGACAATAAGAGAAGGGAACGCAGGACCAAGCCAGAAGGACCCCAGCATTTCAAGTATGGTTAGGAGGATAATCAAGTATGACATCTCAGAAATCAATCAAAAGAAGGCTTTGACCATCCATAGAAAATCTCCCCTGAGGTGTAGTGGTGGACACAGCGTACCACCCAGATCTCCCTTTCAGGAAGGAGGCCCTCCCTATGAACAGCCCATATATAATTATGTCTTAAAGCTGAGGGACACTTGCCTCAATTATGAACAACTTGGAAGGGCCATCCCAGCTCCAGAGTTCCCACTGGATCAGCTGCAACTTCTCGTACAATCTCATCACTGTTCAACCTCTTCCTCTGACCAGTTCTTCTTCCCTCATCCCCTTGCAGGTGTTGCTGGTCATGAGAACTCACCCCAGTAAACTTCTTCCATCGAAATCTGTTTCAGGGTGTGTTTCCAATCCAACCTAAGACAAATAGTGCTAAGGGTGGTCCTAGAAATTTGATTCTTAAATTTGGCAATAAGGATTCTGAAAAATGGCAACAAGGATCTGTCACTGGCGGTAGGAGGAACACAAGATAGTCTACAGCATGCTATAGCTTGGCAACTATTAAGACAGTTAGCTATGGTAGACTGGGATGGGCCACTGTGGAAGAAAATGCACTGTTGGTTGCAACAATTCAGGTATTTGAGAAGCTAGAGTAAAGTAGCAACCTAAGGACTACAGAAGTAGATAGTCATTGCTGGGCGCTATCAATTCATTGAAGAAAGACAATGAAAGTCTGAGGACAAAAGGCTGAAATAGCTAATTTAAGGCAAAGTGTGAAGGCCCAAGGGCCTTCTTGGTAGCAGATAAGGAGATGCCTATCCCCTGCAGCTGGTGAGCAGGATGAGCTGAGGATCAGACCCAGGACTCAATTATGTGGAGAAACTGCAGAGAAACTTGAATTCTCCAACCCCTCAAGCATGCTATACCAAGGTCAGGGCCATCTTTGGAAAAGAGTGGGGTCCTGAGACTTGGAGTGAGGGCATCTGGGTACATGCACTGGAAAATCTGCAATCCCTAGAGTCTTTGAACACTCAAGACCTGGAGAACCGATGAATTGTTCCCATTTAAGGCTACCAATGCTTATTTTCTTGAAGATGATGCAAGGTCTCTGCCTTGAAAAATGTAGCAGTCAGAGTTCCACTGGAGAAACAAAACCAGTAGGAAATATATATTAAGAGATTTATTGCAAGGAATTAGCTTATGCAACTGCGGGGCTTGGCTAGGCAAGTCCAAAATCCATAGGGCAGGCCATCAGGAAGGGCAGGCAGGAACGGTCAGGCCATGGCTGAAGCTGTAGTACACAGATGGAAATTCTTTTGCTGAGAAGTCTCAGTTTGCTTGAATAACTGGGGACGGTAGCCTAGCCAAGTTGATACATAAAACTGACCATCACACAGGACAATATGTATGCCCACCAGGAGTTAGCCCCACCTCTCCACCCCCAGGACAATAACTAGGGCTAATCCACAGCATATCCAGCAGGAGAGTGCTGTAAAAGATGAAAGAGGTTATATACCTACAGAGCTCTAGGACCCAACTGACTTGAACTGGCAAGAGTCAGAAGGGTATGTATGGGATCCTGAGGGTGATGGATTAAGGTCGGGTGAGAGAATGGAACATAAACTCAGATAAGGGAGAATTTACTGATGTTGGATCAGCTCTCTCCTGTGACACAAAATTTGGCACACTGGCAAACACCCCAAGAGAGAGTGCTAAAACAGTGAAGAATTAATGCCAGCACTGCTGTACCAGCCAGGAGTAGAAGAGACCAGAAGGCTCAGAGAAGTGGTCATGCCCAAATGTATGTATAATTTAATCCAGAAAACCCATCAGCTGAGTATGATCCATGGAAGGACCCAGAGGACACTCAATTGACCAAAGCCATAAAGAGCATGCTGGTGAGAGAGGTACTTGTATGATTGAGAAGCTCAGGGGTTGCTGTCCTGTGGAACCCAGGGCTGAAGGTATAAGATGCTGTTATAAAAACTGAGGATGCTGGGACCCCAAAATAACAGCAGCCAGGTGTCAGAGCTTGACCCTCCAAAACAGGAACACTTATTGGAATAAACAAGATGAGAGACTCATTCAGGAGTTCCTGACCTGCAGAGAACTATGGAGATGTTTAATGGAATGTGATGTTCTAGGGAAAAGACAGATGGAAAGCCCACAAAAATATTGCTTAATTTATTTAACCCAAAGAAACTGAATATGGTAATTGGAGGAGTTGAGGGCAAATGACCCAAAAAAGTCATGATTCCTTACTAGTTTTCAGATCTCGGCCAGATCTTAGGCTTGGAGTCTACTGACTGAAAAAAGAGGTTGGTTTCTCATGATGAAGAACCTTTTAACACCACAGCAAGGACATAAGGTCAGGATTCTTCCCAGTCCTTCTTCAAAGGGATATGAGCCATTTATTTGGGTAACCACACATCAGGGAAAGGTAATACTCAGATCTTTCAAGAATTTGGTAAGAAGCTAAACTGATATTGATATCCAGGGACCCGAAGTATTGTCTTGACTCCCATATTAGAATGAGTGTACATGGGAGCTATCAGTAAATGGAGACCCGGCCTACATACGGATTAGAGTAGGTCTACCCTGTCCATGATAATTTCCCCAGCATCTGAATGTATAAGCAAAATGGACACACTTGGAGGTGGCCAAAACTCCAAACTGATTCCTTGACATGTAGGGAAAGAGCTCTCAGAGTTGTCAAGACCATGTGGAAATCCCTGAAATTGATCTCCTATCCCAGACCAAGATTGTTAATCGACAATCTCACAGCAGATAATGAGGGAGATAAAGAGTTAAAGGAGGCAGAGTGGTAGTCCTCATCTACCCCAGTTGTTCTGAGATCTAGCTGTCAACTCTAAACCCGGCCATCTCTATTGGCTTTGTGATGCTGGGGCTGGTCCTCTTCACACCACACTTTGGGTTTGCTACGCGACTCTTCCACCTGTTGAGGGAGGTAGAAGAACCTGCAAGGCTGTTTTCTTCCTGTGGTTTCTCTTTGTCACGTACCAATGCCCAACTGAGAGCCGTGGAAGAGGCACTAGACAACCAGGTAGACAGAATGTCTCAGCCAGTTGATGTCAGAGACCCCTCCACCCCCAGTGCTGGCACAATGGTTCATGAAGGGAGTAGCCAGGGAACAGGGATAGAGACTACATGTGGGTCCAATAGCATGGGCTTCGACTCACCAAGGATAATCTAGCTTATCCTACTGCTGAGTGTTCAACCCACCAGCAACCGACATCAACACTGAGCCCCCAGTACAGACCACTCCTTGGTGGCAACTTAGTTTGGACTCCATCTACTCTGAAAGGGGTAGAAATTTCCTTGACTGGACTTGGTACATATTTTGGGTGTGGATTTGCCTTTTCTGCCCACAAGGCTTTGGCCAACACCGCTGTCTAAGAGCTTACAGAGCACTAATCCACTGACAATAAATGCCATATAACTCCACCTCAAACCAAGAGACACACTTTCTAGGAAAGGAGATGTGGCAGTGACAACAGCATCCACTGATCTTATACCACACTGTTCCAACCAGAAGCTTCCAGCCAAATAGAAGACTGGAACAACCTTTTTAAGGTGTACATCAGGCACCAAATGGAGAGGAGACCCCGTGAGGATGGGACACCGTCCACTAGGACAGAACATACATCCTACTGCAATGAGCATCCTATGGTGCTGCATCCTCAGGAGGTAGAATACATGGGTCTAGGAACCAAGGAGTGAGAAGGTAGATGTGGTCTCACTTACCATCTCTCCCAGGGCCTCATCTGGGGAATGTGCTGCCACAATTTTAGACATTGTGAGTCTAGAGGCCCTAACACCTACGGAGGAAAATTTTCCATACCTCCTTAACTTTGAGGTATGGCTACTACCTGGTCAGTTCAGGTCTGTTGTCCCAAGAGACAGCAGGTAAGGAGAGGAGTGACCGTCTGACAAGGTCATTGAGCCTGATCACCAGGAGGAGGGAGGGCTTCTGTCACAGAGCACGGATGGAAAGGAGCATGTTAGGCACCCAGGTGGTCCACTGGAACATCTCTTGGTCCTCACTGTCCTGTCCAACTTTGGATGGACAATGCAGATGGACAAATGCAGCAACCACAGCCTGAGAAGGGCGAGGTGACTTTCGTGAGGGAAATGAGTACTAAGGAGGAAAGAGTGAGAATCAGTGGTGGTCTCAAGAACAGCTACAGCAGTCGAAGCCATAATTCATCCTACTAACACTCATCTTGTGAGTTTTCCTGAGAAAGGAAACCAGCGAGAACCTGGAGCAACTGTTCCTCAATGTGATGAACTTGCCATACGAAGCACATGGATCTGAGCAGCATAAAGGACACAGGTCCATCCAGATCCCTTTCTAGAGGACACTCATTCCCCCAGCTGACTGACCGGTTTGTGAGCTGCTGGGCCTCACAGCCCTATTACCCTCTAGCTGCCAAAGGGAGCGTCCTGGTCCAACGTTTCTCCTGTCCGGTTCAATGACGAGTTAATACAGTAAACAAAGGGCCTGTCCCTCTCACCTCAGTTCAGAGGTGCCCCCTCCACATCTCGGTTCCAGAGTCCCCGCTGCCTCGGTCAGGTCTCCGGTGCAGATGCACCACAGTTTGGCAAGCTCTCCCTCTTCCCAGTCGTGCCTCCCCCAGTCCTGGAGTCATTCCCGAAAGCACTCTCCCATTAACTTCCTACCCACGAATCTTTCTCTATGAGTCTGTGCCCAGAAAACCCAACCTGATACAGGAGGATATTCTTAACAGCCACAGCTGATGGCACAGTGGGTTCAGGTGCCAGATGGAACACATCAAAGACCAGGTGGGAGAGGAAGAGGTGGAATACAATTCCGCTAAATAAAAGGAAAGAAGCAGAGCAGCAGCTGGAGGACAAAGTTCTTCCACGTCCTCATTTGTAAAGCAGGGTTAATAATGGTGCTCTGCCTCGACGATATTCTATCCTTTTGCTATGGATCAGGAGGATAACGTCGCTCTACCTCATAGGGTATGTTTTGATTAATCATCGTCTTACCAATATAGAAAACTGGAGTACAGAAACATTATGACTTGTCCCAAACCGTAGACATATTAGCGATTAAAACCAGGATACAAACTCAGGCAGATCCAACTCTAGAGTCTGCGCTGACCCGCCACTCTGCACCATGGCTTCAGACAGGACTGACCCAATGACGTGCTGGAGCTGACTCGCAAGAGCCCATGAGCACATCTCTTTCCAACCGTTGTTCTGTGATGTCATACAGGTAGCTTGAAATGAGCCATGGTGGAAGTCTTTACATCACAGAAATCAACCAATATTACGAATCAGGATTTTTTTTTTCTTTTACAGAAAGCTGTTTGTTAAACATTTATCAGAATATTATTGGATTTGCCTCAAAAGGAGGGACATTGTCTCAACTGTAATAGGAAGGAATAAAGAAAAGATGCATCCAAGTTCACAAAAGATGTGTAGATACAGTGGTAGGACACCAAGGAGACTCCTGGTTTGTCTGCAAGGAAGATGGCAAGGTCGTCTACAGAGAGTGAGGGGACAGGTGCAGAGTCAGGTGTTTGTGGGGAAGACCGTCACCACTCTGTGTAATTCCTGCAGTAATAAGGATTTCTTGCCTCGTGGATATTACTATCATAGGTACCCTTGACCGTTCATAGTCTGACCGTAACTATTAAACAGCCTACAATTCTTGTTAAAGAGTGTGAGGTAGTTATTCTCAACAAGTTCTTTTTTTTCTTTTTACAAGTACAGAATTAAAGAACTCCTTCAATTTAATATAAACTCTCTAATCAAATGGATCCTATTAGATTTAAAATTTTCATACCCTAAATGGCACAATATAAATAGCCTTCCTCTGGAATTTTACCAAGCCTTGTTTCAGTCCAGGGGCCCTGCAAGTTACTCTGTATAATATTTTAACATCAATGACTCTGAGAAGTGTGTGTGTCTGTATACTTTTGTTGCCCTGTATTTCTTTCCTTTTAATAATTAGCCGTAAGATCCTTAAAATGAAGGAGGTGCTCTGCGTTTCACAGTGTGGTGAAAAAGGAAACAGAAGAGAGGGTGGGATATGGGGAGACCACGACTCCCTGACAAGCACAGGGTGAGGGAAGAGAAGCCGCAGGGCAGATGGAAGAAAGAATTCAGCAGAAGTTTAACCCCTGCGATCGGACATCAGAAAGAGTAAAGAGATGCCACAGCTGACCGAGTAGTGGCCTGGGGGCTCGGCAGGCAGTGGCCAAAGAATGGAGGCTTCTAAGGGCTGAGGTGGCATGTCGTCAACGTAGGAAATAATTGTACGACTCACATGGCTTGTCAGAGAGAGTAAAAAGAAAACGAAACTTTGCAAGTCTATGATGTCATCTATGATCACTTTTGAAAAGAACTCAGTGTTTAAAGGTTGTATTTTAGACACATGAGGGTGAAAAATAGTTTGTACTTACGTATGCTGTTCCTACTAGCTTGAGGGAGCGAGCGGCAATTCTCAGGAAAGGAGAATCTTTATGTAGTTCTTAATCTTGGAACACTTTATCAACGCTTTCTATAACCTCGTAAGCTAAGAAGGGCTTATTGGCTTAGCATCAGCTTCATAATTATAATTCAGAGCAGAATTTAGCACAGAGGGGAGAAAAAATAAGCTTTGTCGTCATAGGACTGAGTTATTCCTAAGGTCTCCTCCACCTACAAGTGTAGCACATATCTGAGGGTTTAAAATTCTTTTTTCCAGACAGTTCTTTTAGGAGAAGGAAAGACTGTGCTTTAATGATTATAGTAGCTGTTTTTATGGTTTGTTAAATAACTAGTCAGATTCACAAACAGGATGCATTCTGAAAAGGCAGCTTCCATCCCCACAGTATTACTCCTGCGTTTTATAACTGTTCACAGTACCAAGTCTACAGACATTTGCTGGTGAAACGACGTGGCAAAAGGCAGGGCACAAATCTGGTGGAAAGAAATGTCAAGTATGTAAGTAAAATTGAGAGATGAGAGGGAGCTTAAAAGAAAACAATCCTAACAGAACAACGGCACAAATTTAACCAGACAACTGGCGGGTCAAGTCAAGAGCATTGCTGAACATTTCATTCTGCTGCACCTCACATTCACTTTCTATGCAGCGCCTTTTCAACGTAGGGTATTCACTCCTTCGGTGAGGATTGACCAGGCCCTTTCCTTGGGCCAGTCACAAGTGTGCTGAGCTCTGTGGCTGCAGCACACAAATGGGAGACACGGTCAGATAAAGAGAGAACTTCAACACAAGTAGAAACACGGTGTTCCATTCCAGTGCAATTGAGCTCCCATCACAGATAGGGTGTGAAGTCAGCGAACCAGCCTGGGTGTGCCCCATAATCACCTCCACAAACGGGGATAATGACACACACTGGCCCATCTCATTCAGCTCAAATGCGTAACTTCTAAGTCTTCAACCAGAGCGTTAGGAGTCAGTGTGCAGCTTGATGCTTAATGCTGTGACAACATGGCCAAACTGCATGGAGAAAAGGAGAATTCCTTTGACCTGACGCACAGCTGCAGCCCAGAGGAGCACAGCTTTTCGCATGGGCCTGCTCCTCCCTTCCTCCCCCGCCTCTCAGCCTTCTTCTCCCCTCACCCTGTGAACTCACCTGGTCTTGTTAGGGGTGGCTGGGACAAGCTTGCATCCATTGGCCTCTGCTCTAGATTGCTTCCGGCTGATTGCCTGCATGCTGTGTCCGATGTGAGTCCTCAGGAGGAGCTGTCTGCACAGCATAAGGACTGAATCCTCAGCCGCTGAGGTTTGGCCTCAGAGAGTCTGTGGTGGACCGTTTTTTAGCTGACTTTAGTCAATCAATTGCTTCACCCAACTCACAGCCTGTTAATTCTCCAGAAGTTCAAAACAATGTGCTTTCCTCCAATCTCACCCACTGTACCTACAAACCTCTATTGTACCCACAAGCCTCTACTGCACCTGCCAGCCTCTTCCCTGAGGTCCCGCCTCCCTGTCCGGCCTCACTCTCCTCACCTTCTTGCACATGCTTCCCCAGTTTCATCCATTCATTCAGCTTCCCTTCTTATCCTGACATACCACAGGTGTTCCTGCATCCCTATGGTTGTTTAGGAATGAAGCATGACTCAGCACACCTTCAAGATCCTTCCACGCCAAGCTGAAGCCACCTCACCTGAGAAGTCCACCCTGATGATCCCCAGACCTATTACTCTCTTCCAGAGCTTACTAGTTAGGGAGAACAGGTTCCATCTGGCTTCAAATCCTGACTTGGCCTCTATATGACCTTAAGAAGATTGCCAACCAGTTTGTCTCCATTTGCTTATCTGAAAAACAGAGATGTTTTCACTTACCTTATGGGGTCGCTCTAAGTATTAAATGAGATCAATTAAGCAAAGTGCTGTGAGCAGTGCCTGGGGTCCTGCATGCACGGTGAGTGTTCTCTCTCATTAGCAGAAATAACGCCGACAACAGTCACAACTTACCGTCTGCCAGATGCTGTGCCCCATACACCTTGCAAGGCAGGTATTGCCATGATCACTTTACTTGTGAGGAAAATAAAGCTCTGATGGTGGGAAACGTACCAAAGGCCACACACTGAGTCATGGGTGGAGCTGAGGCTCGAAGGGAGTTCAGCCTAATACCAAAGCTGGTGCTTTTAGTTTGTTTTTAATTTCAGCATATTCCCCTCATTTGTTAAAGCAAAAGAGGAGACAAATGAAATCTATAGAATGCTTTATTTTATGCCTGCTCTAACCTGGTCTCATTATTTCCCAATTAATTGAGTGCTGTTATGTACAACCCAGACGGCAGCTGAGGGGTCTCTACCCTTTGAGAAGTAAATACAGTTTTCCAGAGCTCTTTATCTTGCATCTTATTTGGGGCCAGTGTGGTCCCAAGACTGTATTACTCCTCGGGCAGTTCTGGCTCGGAGTCCCAACGCCATGCCTTGGCTTCGACTTCTGGCTGTTGATGAAATCTCCCACCTGATTCTTGTCTCTCCATCCTTACCTGTCGCTTCTGTTCCATATTCTCCCACTCATGGGACTCCTTGGTTCCCCGTAAAACATACACATAAAGAGACTGTCCTTGAGATTGGGAGAGGTGGAGGGTATTCAAATCGCAGACACATGAACAACTTAGCACTGAAAGCTCAATTTCCTTGGTCTCAATGCACATTTGGGCTTCCTGCCATTGGGAACCAGTCACTTTCCCATTTTTTCCCCATGGGCCGTCATCTGGCCACGTTGCTTGACTCCCTTTTTTCCCCTCAAAACTCTCCTAACATCTCCTTTTCTCTGGAAGACTGTTAGAATTTCTTTCCTTTTATCCCTAAGAAGTTTAGAGACAATTCATTGTCTCACTGATAAAAATTTCACCATCATTTATCGACACTCCAAAAGGACAGATATTGCTACAGTCCACTGGATTGCATATGTCAAGGTTTTCCCTCTCTTACCTGGACATTTAAGAGTACTGTCCGTTCACACTTTTCACCTGTAAACAGTGCGTGTGCCCACCTCAATTATAAACTCTTTGAGAGAGACTTGTCTTACTACTCTCTCGTTCCCCTGCAGTATATAGAGGACAGAGTTGCAGATTATAGATGACGACAAGAACGTAGTGCTGGCTAATCTATTACATAACACCAAAATATGTTGTAGAGCCATAGAAAAGAATTATTCTTCTCTCTGGAACTCTTTTCATAGATGAGAAACTTCATCAAACCTAGATGTCACCAGAGGTGCACTATCAAGAACAGACCAAAGTAAAATGAGAAGAAAGAGAAAGCAATGGAGATGGTAGAGAAAGGAGGAGGGTAAGGAGGAGCAGAGAAAGGAAAGGAGTGAGGCAGAGGTTTCCTATCTAGCATCCATTACACTCTTCTTCCTTGTAACAAAACTCCGTTTGTACAAGGATGCATCTCATAGGAATCTGAGGATAAACCCTGATTGTTCTAAACCAGTTGGCTGCTAACTATCTCTGTAGGCAGCCGTGTTGGAGGCCATCCTAGCCAGTAAAACGTGAGAAGAATTGTGCTGGGGGTGAATCTTAGAAAGGGTTCATTGCGCTTTAATAAAAGACAGGCACAGAGAAAGGTTTAGCTCCTCTACGAGATGTTGTGATATCCAGACAGTGTGACTGGACTGAGACAGCCATCTATTCCAGGACCATTAGGGGATCAACCTGAGGACAGCAGAGTGACAGATAAAAGGGATATACGTTCTCGAATCCATCACTGAACAACTAAATCAGCCAGCCTTGGAAGTACTCTGTCTCCTAACTCCTCATTATTGGAGAGAAACAGCATTATTTAAAGCAGCTGTGTCAAGGTTTCTACTACATAAGCAGTAAGTATGGTAACTGAAACATAGGAGTTTTCAGCAAGGTAAAGGGAAGTTCCTATGTGTGTTTTAATGCAGTAAAGCTGGCTGAGCTGTCTAGAATTCATCTGTTGGAGGAGGCAAGAAAGCCAGTTAAGAAACATATCCACGTATTGAAGTAAAATCAATGAGGGTGAACCCGAGAGCTCAGTAGGGATAGAAAGAAGGAAATGACAGTCAGTGACGTTGGACTGTAAAATCCACAGGACCTCGACAACTGGTTAAACAGGAAAGGTAAGAAAGAGTGAGGAGGCATAGGATAGAAAGATTGACATGACACTCGAGTGGAGAGGGCCATCAGACCGCTGGAAAACACTAAAATGGAGATCCCAAGAGAGATCACAGCTGATGTTGATGTTCACACAGTTGTAATGGTTGAAGAAAAAAATGTGAAGTGTGGCTAAATTTACGAAGGATGGAGGTAGGGACAGGGAGCAGAGGACATAAGAGAGGTGACACAGGATTTGGAGAAACACTTATATTTAAGAGAAAATACAAGGAGAAAAATTTCCATTAAAGATGGAGAAAAAGAGGGAAACTAGGATGCAAAAATGTAGTGGAAAATGAGAGAAGAGAGATTTTCACACAGAGAGAGAGGATAACCCTCCCGAAAGGTAAAGGGATCAACACTGTGGAGATGGCAATGGATCCAGAAGGAGGGGCCGTCCGTTCACTGGTGAAAGTGCTTCAAGTGAAGTGGTCGGAGCCGAAAAGCGAATTCCAAGGAGTGAAGGAGCCAGGGATATGGAAATTGAGAACAAACTTCTATTTTGAGATGTTTGAATTTTACAAGGAGAAAGACATAAGAATCAAGGTTGATGGGAAGTTTATTTACATCTAAAGAGAATCTGAGCATTTTTAGAGCAAAAGGAAAGTAGCCAGTGGAGAGGAAAAGAGGACATGTAATTCCTGCCTTCTCTATTCCACAGAGCCCAAGGTTACAACGAAACAATTTACTTAAAAGTTATATACATACATGTGTGTATATGTGCTCGTGTAGCTCATGCACGTGCACACACAACTGATTACAGAAGAATGGAAAACACAGAGCTTTCCATGTTCTGAGAGTTATTGCAGACTTCTAGCCAGTGAGCTCTAATGCTTCAAAACCTAAGTGGTTGCAGCTACCACTCCATTCTGAGTTGTGGCTTATGTCTACTGCCACCTCCCTCTCTGGCATTTATTTTACATTACAGAGGACAACAAATGGCTGACCTTCAGTGTTGACTAATAATGGCTGACAAAAGTGTGCTGGGCTAGAACCACCACAACGAAAGAAAGAAAACCATGCTACGTGTGAACATAAAAGTTCTGCAGGGTCAGCCCTGATGGCCTAGCGGTTAAAGTTTGGCCCATTCTGCTTCAGTAGCCCAGGTTCAGTTCCCAGGCGTGGAACCACACCACTTGTCTGTCAGTAGCCATGCTGTGGTGGCAGCTCACATAAAAAGAGGAAGATTGGCAACCGATGTTAGTGCAGGGCGAATCTTTCGCAGTGAAAAAATAAAAAGTTCTGTAACGGTTCCAGATGCCATCAAGGGAACGGTCAAATTAACAGAGGGTAACGATCAAAGATGAGTCAGTGTTGGAAGCAGACCACTGATGATTAAGAAGGGCTTCACGAACTCCATTGCAGCCTGAGAGGATTGACCACTGATTATGTGAATTGTGGCTGGAAGAAAATGGTCTGAAGGCCATTTATGACTTCAAGGAACTTGAGGAAACAGAAGACAGTCTGCCAAAGGACCAGTCTGGGAACAACGTTCAAAGAGACAGTACCCCAAGTCATCCACATGGCACTGATTCAGGGGTCTGCCATCTCCAAGAATGCATATTCCAGGCTAAGAGAGCTATATGTGAGATGAACAAGAGCCCAAAGGAAGATACAGGTACAAACAAAAGAATTAGTATTGAAAAGGACAGATTATTCCTCCTAATGCCCCACATCCTAAAATTGATAACAGTACAGAGAAGTTGGACCCCTAAGCACGAAAGCACCCAATTGTTTCAGGCTTTGGAAGGTGGGGCCAATCCTCTTTGTGGCTGTTATGAAGCACAGGTCTTCTGCCTCTGATAAGCTCCACCCCCGACAGGTGCACACACACTGTCAACACAGCCCTGGTCCATGCACACTTCCCGGCCCCATAGAGTGTACCCAGTTGCCCCACTGCCGAGGCCCCCACCTCTCCAACGCCCCCCACAGTTCACCTGGTCCTCACACAGGCCCTGCTCCACAGAGGTGGACACACTCACCTGCCTGTAGAGGATCAAGACACTCAGTCTAGGCATGCTGACAAGTAGTCTGAGGGCTTGCTGTCGGGTGGAGCTGGTCTCTAGGGCAGGCTGCCTGCCCTGGCTGAAGTGGATTAAATCTGCACTCTAGTGGGTGGGGCAGACCCCTGGGCTAACAGGCCAGGGGAAGAACTTAATTGGCAACTGCCAGCATCCGTGTCAGCACGCCTGGACTAGGTCACAACAATGGCCACCACCAGTGTCTCAGTCTCTGGAGAGATCTCACCTCTCACCGAGATGCACCCAAAGCCTACGAGGTGAGTCTCTTTTCACCAAAGCACTGTGCAGCTTTCTTTTTGGAGATTTTAGGTTGCTCCTTGAGACGGGTGAATTTGTGTGTGGGCCCTTTGAGAGCTGGGTTTTTCAGCTTTCTTCCAATGGCTTTTCTGGTGGTACCCCCACTGCAGTTAATAGCCCACGAAGCCATCTCAGCTGTGCTGAGTCTGAAGGATGCTTATAGCGGTAACATAGCCGCCCTCAGGTCCCCACTCCTCCAGGGAGGGCTGCGTACCTTAGGGTGGCTCCCACCTGGCTGGCTGTGAAGGTCTGTGGCTCATGAAGGTGGTTTTATTCTCCAGAAGGAATTTCTGCCTCTTCCACTTCAGTCAGGACTGTCCCTTGTTGTGGGGGTTCTTTTTATCCAGCTTTCAGCTCTCTCTCCACGGTAACTTTTCCAAGAGTAGTTGTAACCTGGTTGTGTTCGTGGGAGGAGGTGAGTTCAGAGTCTACGTACACCACCATCTTGCTGAGATCTGAGATGAAGGAGAGGTAAACCGAGCTGTCAGAAGTGGAGACCACCTGTTAGACTTGGGTTGGGGGCAGACTAGGTAGAGATTTGGAAAGAGTAGGACAAGTTTGGAGCAGCATTTTGAGAAATGTAATAAGAAGACTTCGGCTTAAAAATAGTGAGCTGTACGCAGAGAATTCTCATCCTGAATCCTGCCCAGATGACAGTAAAGGAATGAAGCAAAGGCCAAAATCTACGAGAGTAAAGCTGAGTAGAAAGGAAGACAAAGAGGAGATAAGAGACTTCAGCAAAACTTTGAAAGCTACCAAGCAGATGGGTGGATGGTAACTGACTTAGAAATCCTGAGAAAACTGAAGCAGAAGCTTGTGCTGGTAGAAATAAGAGACACCATATTGTTGCTTTGCCCTAAGTCTCAGGACTATGAAACCCCAGGTACTTCTGAAGCAGGAGATGCGAGGCAAGGCTAGAAAGGGATGATTTGCTGAAGGTCCTTTTCTGAAGAAGTTGGCCTCTCAGATCCCCTCCACCACACGGTGCAGCAAGGTGATCCTCCGCTTCAGCCCAGAGGGGCCTTTCCAGGGCTGGTGGCAATGACGGAAGCTTTCTGTTGCATCAGGGACAACATGTTTCCAGGTCAGCTGGAGCAGACAAGTCCTTCCCAGGCCGACTCTGCAGTGTGGCTCTGGAAACTCAGCCTTAGAGACTGTCTGTCCGTTGAATCCATGAACTATCTGATAACCCGCAATAAATTCCTTCCTGGTTAAACCAGCTCAGGTGTGAGTGTCTGCTAAAGCTTAAACTCCACCTACACTGTGATCCAGCAATTTCACTCTTCGGTACACACACAGCAGAAATGAGTGCACACGGACCTACCAAAGACTTGTAAAAAATATTTATAGTAGCTCAATTCGTAATAACCGAAACCAAGATGTCCATCTAAAATAGAATAGATAAGTCCCACATATAAAGTAGAGGAAGATGGGCATGGATGTTAGCTCTGAGCCGGTCTTCCCCAGCAAAAAGAGGAGGATTGTTGGCAGATTTTAGCTCAGACCTAATCTTCCTCAAAAAAAAAAAAAAAATAGAATGGATAAATTATACTATATTCATACAGTGGGATACCACACACCACTAATAATAAGAAAAGAACAAACTACCACCCCACATAAAAACATAACAACACAGAAGAATCTTACTGACATTGCTGAGCAAAAGAAACCAGAAACAGCAGAATACTTGCCACACGGTTCCATGTATGTGAAGTTCAAGAACAGGCAAAACTAAAAGGAATCTCTGGTGATAGAAGTCAGAACAGCGGTTATCTCTGCAGCGGACTGTGTAAGGGGAAGAGCCACAGGAACAGGCTTCTGGGCTCTGAAGATGTTCTGTGTCTTGACTGGGGTCTGGGATGCAGAGTGTGTACATGTGTAAAACTTCACTGGGCTAAATTTACATTACACTCTAATTTAGCAAGAAGGAAAGGAAGGGAGGCGGGGACAAGGAGGGAGAGAAAGAGAGGAAGGAAGGAAGGCGGAGAGAAGGAGAGGGGGAGGGAGGAAGACCATCAGGACTGGATTCTTTGCTGGCAGCCAGGAACCCTGACTAAAACAAGAATAAATAAGAAATAAATAACAATCTAATGTATGAGTAGATGGCAAGAATTTGTAGTGGGCTTAAACCTGTACTTCCTCCAGCGGCATCCACCAGATCTGGACTAACCTTAGAAGGGAAGGCCAAACACTGAGTGTGGACAGTTGCTTGTCTGAGGACACTTTTAACATGCCTTCTCATTTAAACCACATAACCACTGAGGAGGGTCCTACCATCTCCACATTTTAGAGTAGCTGATAGGTTCTGAAAAGCTAAATCACCTGTCTGAGTGAAGAGCTATGAGCAGTAGAGCTGAAATTTGATGCGTGTCTACATGACTTCAGTAAATGCTTGCATCCTATGACCCTCTGCTGGGAGAAGAAGGCAGCCTGGGCTGGGAGGATGGAAAAGCAGATGTGACAAAGGGCAGAGGACCGTGGGATCTCAGTGCAAACTCTCTACTGGGTCCGGTGGAGGTAGAAGTGAAAATGTCATCAGGAGATAAGTTGGAAAATAAACTGACATTAAAGGACCAAAGGCCATACTCGGTGTGAAAAGCAGATGCAGTCTGAGAGAAGTCAGGTGAAAGCATGAAATCTCAGAAATGGAAAAACCTAGAGTCATGAAAATGTTCAAGCAGTGGAGAATAATCGAATATATGAATACTCAAAACATACGGAATTTTGCAAGCTTTTAAAACCAGATGTCGGAAATGTAGCACAGGCCTACCCTTAGTCACAGATCATTGGCAATAAATCAAGAGCAATATGCCAGAAACTACAGAGCATCTCTTAACGTCACGGCAATGAGGAACAGGCCTGGCTCAGAGAGCTGGCGGTTCACACGTAAGAAAACAGTGTGAAATGTGAGAAGGTCTTCCCAGCGGTGTGGACAAGCAGGCCTGCCCTTCAAACTCAATTCCCCTCCTTTTTAATTTGTAGAACCACGTACCTGTTTGATTCCTGTGTTTTGTTGTGTTCTAGTCCTTGCATAATTGACACGTCCTCTGAATGTACTGTTTGGGAAGCGCCTGGTAACTGGCGGGTTTGGCAAATACTGGCCATTTCATTCTCTTTAGTTGTGTAACGACAAGCAGAGATAAAGCCCGTTTTAGAAGCTGAGAAAAGGTTATTCTGAATTTTCCTCTCTCAATTCCTTCCTCATCTTTCTCTCTGTTCTATTTCCTTTTTGTATAAATATAAACATGAGGGCAAACAGTAAAAGGGAGGTTGAGAATTCCTTTGCGATGAAGGTAATGGGGTCAGGAAAGGGATGTGAGACTACATACGACTGTTGATGAGTCTGAATTTGGGGTTTAAGTCTTCCCTAAGTCAGAATCAGCACACAGCATGTTCATAGCTGCTGTCATTCCAGGTTTAGTCAGAGGGCCGATGAGCTGACTTCCACGTGCTGCCTAGGTGGAGAAGCGGGTTGGCCCTGTCCAGCCTCTTATAGTTAATTCTCCTGAAAAGGCCTGATGGATGATCTCAAGCCTGTAGTCATGAAGAGGCCACTACTTTGAGCCTGCAGACCCTGTCAAGAAACCTAGTCATCTGGTGAGGATGCATCAAAATCCTAGAGTAAAATCGCTGTATTTTCCTGTATTTGAAATAAATGTCCTTCTCTCTGTGTGCTTTAACATCTTCCATGAACAAAATGGGTTACTCCATACCACACCTCTATATTCACTTACTTATTAATTTTTAGGTTTGTTTCCATGGTCATTACAGTAAGATTTTAATTTTTCCTATTCCTGACTGCCTTCAAGAAAGAAACAGAAAAGACAGTGATTAAGAAATCAAGCAAATGCATTTTGTTTTTGCTCTTGTGTTTTAAGCAGAGCACAGGGAAAGATCGTTGCAAGTGAAGCCCACGTACTTAATTATCTAGACCCTCCATGACTTCATAAGTGGTGACCTTGGAGAATGACTCACATTTTCAGGCAGAGATTCTTGCTAGGAGTCCAATATTTGGAAGGCATCTCCATTAACTAGAAACATTTAGAGATACAGAAATTACTAGAGTGCCACGTTGTGGTGAATTCAAAAACAAATGCTGTAAACCCTGCCTGTTAGTACAAATAAGCAAATAAAGAGATCCCTTTTATCAGATCAACCAGGTCTTTGACGCTTAACATATATTTGTGGATATAAACCAAAGTGATCAAATATGTTATTCTTTTTGCAAATGCTGCAGTGTTATTTTTGAAAACTACATAAGAATGACATCATCAAGTAGACACCTAGAACCCCATACAGGCTCACTGACGGGCACAATGGATGTGAGAGAGAACATTTAGCTGTTTGACTTTTTGATACAATTGACCAGGAGAGCTTTCCAATTAGTCATTTCAGTAATATAATATTCCATACCAAGTTTCCCCTCCCCTTGAAAACTGATGAAAGGCTGTCGGTGTCTGCCTTTCTTGACTGATGTCACAGCAGGTGAAGGCAGGAAAAAGCCAGAGGCGTGATTCAATTGACCATCCTTGAGTTGATGGTTACACAAACTCCCTGAGGCCCCCTGAAGTCCTTCCCAGGGCCAGGCTGGTTCCACATCTGACCTCAGGCTTTATTTCCAGGGGCTGTGGAGGAGGCAGTGCTGGGAGTCTGCACGGGTGACCATACACAGAGAAACGCCTGGCTCATCCCAGTCGGATTTAGCTCAGCTGTCGAAGTTCAGTGCTGGGACCATGCCCTTCCACGGCCCAGATCCACTGCTTCTTGGGCCCCTCTGTACCCAGCCCTGTGGGAGCAGTCTCCTTGGGGCACGCAGAAGCCAAGTGGGGGGATCAAATTGGTCAAATTCATATGAAAACTTCAGATTTTCAGAAAACCATCCTTAACTAGGCCAAAAGAAGTTTCTCATGTATTTTAATATTAGCACTTATTCAGATTCCTTAAGGGCAGAAAGTTTGTCTCCTTCATTTTGTATCCTCAGTACCAAGCGCAGGGTCTAGCACAAAATAGGCGGCCCACCGCCGTCGTTGTTGATAGAGTGGTTAGTGAAGGCATTTGACCAGATTCCTAAATACTTCGATATTCTGCCTGATACCACTGGACTGTTTTTTTACGAACATATTAATGCATATATAGTTCAGCTAAAATATAATATTTGGTTTTATAGACTCAAAAACCTTATTTATAGAATTGCTTCTATCTGACCTTTGTCACCTGTAAAAATGGCAGTTCCACGTGGTTCAACTTCGTAACTTAATTTGGTTTTATAGTATTTATATTTTTCAAGGCATATTCTTTCTAGAGGAGGAGAAAATTCTCCTCTCCCCTCTTGGGGTCTCCAGCTGAGCCTAAGCACTAAACTGACATAAGGCGGACTAACAGCAGAAAAGCATCCAAATTTTATTAAATTTTTATATGTACACGGGAGAGTTCACAAGCTGATGAGATCCGAAGACGCAACCAGAACAGGAAGCCTTTCTACCTTTTAGACAAAGAAACAATAAATTTGTGAACAATTGACAAGACAGACGGGTTTGGACTAGGGGTAGTAAATGGTGAGGTAAGAAGTAAGATGAGGGTGAGTCCAACAGGGTTGTTTGCCCCAAATCCCCCATCTCTGGTGATAAGAATTTCTTCCCTCCTCCCAGCACAGAGCGGGCACCTTTCCCTTGAGAGTTTTATCTCCTGCTTAGAGGAAGAAAAGGAGTGTCCTTCTTGCACCTGCTGTTTCTTAACTTATTTAATTCAAAATAATCAATATGCTGAAAGGGCACATTTTGGATTTCCTTCACCATGTGTAATGCCTAGTTTTTCTGTGAGCTGGGTGAGGAAGAGCATGTCCATTTCACAGATGAAGCCCAGAGAGGTCAAGAGCCTTCTCAAGGTCTCCCAGCACTGCTGACAGGGCCAAGGTTAAAATGAGCTCTCTTGCCCCTGTGAGCTCATTCCACCATCCTTGCCAACAGTCTAGAAGGGATAAAAAACTTATTTTTTCATACTTTTTCATATATGGTTCTCCTCTAAACATCATCAGATTCTGTGTGCTCATCACGTTGGAAAGCACACGTCATTTTAAGAGCTGATGGACCAAGATGCAGTTTGAACACTGGAAATGCATATTTTAACACAGAGCAATAGGGAATGAAGCATTATAACCAAATCATTATTCAAACCATTTAACAGGCTAAAAGCCCCCAATCCCGACAAACTCGACAATCCCCCTCCTAAAAGTGGGAGGCATTTTTAAAGAGGTTACCGAGACGTGTGTTTTATTATCCATCCACACACTTGTCAGGTTTCAAAAGTGATATTATAAAAGATTTTCCACACTTATCCTCTGGGACGTTTTCAACTGCCCGATTTTATTTCTTGCCCATAGGCAACTTGAGTTAATTTACATAAAACATTCCTTCAAGCCAGAAACCATTTAAGCATTTTTTTCCAGAAGTAATCTTGCTGTTACTGTTTTCTGTTTAAACAATATATATTAACATGGAACAATTAATCTCAATGACATTTTTCTTTCAGGAAGAAATTTAGTTCTTGAATAAGGATAAAAATTATTTTCATCTAAAAATCTGATTAAAAGCTCTGAGTAAAAACCATCATCTGACATAGAGAAAAATGAAAACCTAAACAAAATCTTTTAGGATGAAAAATTCAGATAAATCTAGAACTAATAAGTATTTCCTCACATTTTACTTAAATTCTAAGTTATTTTTACCCCTCAAAGATTTAAATCAGTAGTTACTTGAACTAAGTTCCCCCAAACCTCAAGTTCGATTTTAACTTGGATCTAAATACTGCCAAATTCTAACCTGATTAAAGTTTTCAAAATTGGCTTGTCCTGTGGATTTTTGAAATCAAATTTTGTGTTGTATTTTTAGGAACAAACGAAGTATACATAGCAGTTCCTAAAAATACCCTAAAGCTCATTATAGTTTTCCTACCCAAAGTCCAAATGCACAACACGTCTGCTGCGGAGGCTCTCTGCCTGGCAACACCATCTCCAGAGCACAATCTGGAGGTGACCCTTCCTGGAGAGTGGAAGGTATTCTGGGGCTGTGGGTGGAGGAGAGAGCGGGAGAAACAAGACCCTTCTGAGCAGCCTGGAGGCTGATCCAGTGGACGTCCTTGAAGAAAGATTTGGCTCAGAATATGCACCTGAAAGGGACTTCAGCTCTGGAGATCAGCGGCATAAAAGGGCCACGGCTCGCTCCTTTCCCCAGAAGCAAAGATGACACTTGAGAAAGCAGAGAGGTTGCTGTCTGGGCAGAGGGCAGGCACACAGCAAGGCACTACCGTGTGGGCTGTGACAACATCCTGGAGGTCAGCCACCTCCTGGGGTCTGCGCTCTTGCTGCAGAAGTGACTGTTTTCCTTGTTAACAAACAGACAGTGTTCCGACTGCATGTGCCTCACGGTTCTCTCAGCCTGTTCTATGCTGAAATCCTGCTGCTCAGGCACCTCCAGGAGTGGACCCATTTCCAGACAATCTTCATGGCAGCACCAACTTGTCAGAATCACCCCAGATGGTACAACATGCTAGTAGCTATGTGCATGTGGAAGAGAGCTGGTGACTGTCACTCGGTCTCCTGCCCCTTCGTGATGCACATATTCTTATAGGGGGACACAGATAACAAGCAAGAAAACAATCAGGATGATTTCACAGATTGTAATTAAGTCGTTTAATTTATAAAGAGCTATGATTTCTAAGAAATCATTTTACATACTAAGAAAAAATCTAACCCATAATTTGTTTTCATATGTAGTGAAATTTTTATGAACGCTAAATTTAAACATTAACAAGGCTGACCTGTTACAGTGTGTAGACACTTACTTAAACTTCTTCTTTTCCATTTTGCAACTTCCCTTTCATATTTGGGGGCCATTAGTTGCTTTTTCCAGTCACAAACATGTTTGTAAGCTCTTAAAAAGAGCCTGGAGCCTTGGCACTGTGTGCAGAGACCCCAGTGAAGAAGCAGACTCTCCTTGTGGGCTCTGTAAAGGTCTGTATTTCATGCCGAGGGTGATGGGAAGATTCACTAGGTACCAGGGGTGCGCAACCTTCTGCTGCCCCAGTACACGAGGATGTTCCCTCCCAGTGCCAGGGGGCTCAGCCCAGAGGATGGTTCTAGCTCAGGGACTTCTCAGAAGTCTTAGCAAACCAAAGAAAAACACACTACAAAAGCCCAAAGTGGCACCTGCCCCACTTTGAAAATGAATGCAATGTACATTTGTAGCAACTTTTGCTAAAGTGCTTTTCGGCTTTTGTGTTAATTGGTGTTGAAAGGTTAAATAGTAGCATCCTGAGCTGTTGCTTCAGGAAGGAAGGACAATCAACGTGTTGCACAGGAAATGTCCTGGGAGCGCCAGTGGGGGAATTTATTTTCAGTCGTTCCCCTAACCAGGAAGTTATACTTCTCACAAAAAGTAGTTTTAACTCATTACTTATCAAAACAGCACTCAGAAAGCAGAGGGCAGCTCCCCAGGGAAGAAACACAGAAAGCTTAAAAGGCCACAGGTTAGGTCAGGAGGACAGCTCAGCTTTTTGTTCTAGAGTCAGACCTGTGAGTTGCATCCTGGCTGGGAGACCCTGGACAAGTTGGCCGATATCCCTGAGCCTCATCTGCATATCTGGAAAGTGGAATAATTATCACATCTAATTCGTGGAGCTGTGATGATTAAGTGAAGTGACACAGGGTCACACCAGCAGCTCCGTAAATGTTGGCTGTTATCCAAGAGACCCATGGCTCTCCCCCTTTGGGGACTCAAGAATAAGCAGGTAGTCAGCATTTTGCAGAGTATATTATTCAGAAATTCCCATATCAAAACTTGGTATTTGGAGGGAATTTTGAGTAATAATGTAGGGCCTGACAACTTTTTTCATAATTAGTAATTGGAATTGTAAAAAAAGAAAGTAAACTTCCAAACGTGTTACCTCATTTCAGAACAGCTTTGAATAACACTTAGGTTGGAAACTCAAAAGTGGGTTAAGTTTGAGAAAAACAAGAAAAAGTGGATTCAGTTTCTTTTGCATCAATTCTTTATGGAGGAGAAACTGAAAATGGTTATCCAGACCATCAGCTGTCAGGAACCGCATGTGTATATGGTAATTGACAGAATTCTAACAGCATGTGGTTCTCATTCATTCTCAACTAATCCTTAGGACACTGGATTCTTAAAGTCTGGATTGACAGATTCCTTCAGGTTATTGGCTCTGATGGAAACTTGGCCTGAATCAAGACTTCCTGGTGCCCAGGTGGCTCCAGCGTCAACTAGGCAGGTTTCTAGCTGGCTGTGCTGCAACCACGTTACACTTCCACACCTGCCGTCCTGTTGTGTCTGTTCATTTTACGCTGAGGAACCTGACATCTAGTAAGAGACAAACATTAAACATCAACCTAGTAGCAGAGCCGTGAGAGACTCTGGACTCATGATGGCTTCTGAGGACTCTACCCCCTTCCCTGACTAACTCCAGCAGACAGGTCAGTGATGGATTTTCCTGTGGACATGGCTGACTCCAGGTACGCAGTCAGGCTGGAACACAGCTTCAAGCTACCTGGGAAAATCATGACTCTGGGAAACAGGGGAAAGCATCAGAGACCAAAGCTACCTGAAAACGGCTGTGAGTTTTCAGAGAGTTTCCGGGGGGCCGTCCAGACGTTCGTGTACAATTTTTTATGTGCCAGCTGCTGCACGGCTATTTTGAGAAGCACTTTGGGAAGTCACAGTAGGAACCAGGCTTTCGTGTTTTGAAAGCACCAGCTTTACTGTAGCTCAAACAGAAATAAAGGGAAAAAGCATCACTATCTGGCAGGTTCCACATTGTGGTTCCCGCAGGGTTCTCACTTGTCTGGCTCCAATGTGCCTGCCTCCCCAACCTTGTGAAAAATAACGCTATCTTGGCAAAACCAGATATGGAACATGGTTTCAACACTGGCTGCCATTTTAACCAGGAAGCACTTTCATTGGAACATTTTGGTTTACTGAGAACACATGTACCTCTTCTTTTGAGAGACAGAACATTCTTTAATTTGATGACCTCAAGAGCCTTTTTACCTTCAACTGGATGGGGGAGGAGGGAAGTGGAACTCCAGTGGGAAGGCAATTGTGTGCCTCTGTCGTGCACTTCCTTGCTGAGCTGCACAATGGTTCCCAAGTTCTTAACTGAGTCTTACAACAGTGCTCCCAATTGTTAGCTCAGGGTCTGTAGCCAGCTTGGAAATTGTTGAAATGTACAAAATAAATGAGAAAAAGAAACAACAGGGAAAGAAATTCTAGGTCATGCTTTTAAGAGCTGCTTGACCAAAAAAAAAAAGTTTCTTTCAGAGGATGGGAACAATTTCAGAGTTCAGTTTTCTATGCCATCGTTTTGTTGGGCACAATATGTACATCTCTGGTGCAAATGATTCAGTGAATAAGGAGGGTTTAATTCTAGATCCTACAAAATGCCAATACATTGAATGGTATGGAATCTGCGAAACACCAGTAATCCTAGATCGCGCAGCCAGGTAAACCTCCATTGCGCTCTCTCTCATAACGGTGTTGAAAAAGAAGAAAAATAATCTTGACTTGAGGTAAGAGACAGGAGACAAAATGATGGCACAGCAAGAGCGCATTAAACTTTCAAGACAGTCCTAAAATATCTGAAAGAAACCCGAGGGAAAATGCAGCGGTGCCCGTAGGAAATGATAAGCGTGAGTGAGCATGGTACCAGGTCAGGGCATTTTGCTGTGCAAGAGTATGGGGTCATTATCAGCATTGTGCAGTGTGCACTGTGGTTTTCCCAGTAAGCAATGCAGGGCCTAAAGTTTGCCCAACCTGAGGTGTCCCTGCCCCTCCGCACCTCTTCCCACCATTCCCTCTTATTGCCCAACTTTGATTAATTTCTAGCACCTCTCAGATCTCAGCCCAAACATCACTTCCTCAGAGAAGCCTTCCCTGACTTGGCCTCCGTGGAGCTGAGTCTCCCCGTTATACACTCTTTCTGGCCCCATATAGTGCACGTCACAGTTGATTTTGTATTCGTGTGAGTCCATGGTCTCCTTAGAGCTCAGCCCAGGCCCCGGCTTGGTAGCAGTTAGTAAAGATCCATTTTCATTTTTTTCCAATTTTCGTAACACAATTTATTGAGCAATCCATCATTTCCCCTTATTTAAAATGCGTACTTCATTATAGACTAAATCGTCATACATATACCCATGGCTATTTCAAAATTAGGTTTGTTCCATCCATCTCTATGTCTATTCTTGTGCTCATAACAAACTGTTTTCCTTCCTGCAGCATAGTGCACTGGTTAAGTGTACTGGTTAGTGCACTGGTTAGGAGCATGTGCTCTGGAGCCGGATTACCTGGGGTTGAAGCCTGGTTCTTCCACTGACAAGCTGTGAGATCTTGAGCAAATTTCTTGACCTCTCTGTGCCTCAGTTTTCTTTCTTTTTTTTTATTCTTAAAGATTGGCACCTGAGCTAACAACTGTTGCCAATCTTTTTTTCTTTTTTTTTGCTTTTTCTCCCCAAAACCCCCAGTACATAGTTGTACATTCTAGTTGTGGGGCCTTCTAGTTGTGGCATGTGGGACGCCAACTCAACATGGCCTGATGAGCGGTACCATGTCCACGCCCAGGATCTGAACTGTCAAAACACCGGGCAGCTGAAGCGGAGCACGCAAACTTAATCACTCGGCCATGGGCCGGCCCCTCAGTTTTCTTATCTGTAAAACGGGGGTGATAATAACAGCCTCTTAGTAGATTTGTTATGACTACTACGTGATAATATTTAATTCATATAAGCACACAGTAAACACTATCAAATGTTTGCTAAATACAATAAACACATTTTGATGTCTGGTGTAACTAATGCTTTTTTGTTATTAATGATTTTCTGAATTTTCCCAGCTATCCTTCCATGTTTATTTTCCGTGTGAATTTTAAAATAAGTTAGATCAAAGATCAATATATTGCATTTTTATTGGGATGATATAAAACTTATGCATTAATTTATGTAGTATTGTTATTTTTACAATAATGTTTTTCTCTCCAAGAACAAGGAATATATCATAACCTTTGGTCACATTGTCTTGGCTCCTCAGAAGCAATCTAAAGTTATTTTCACATGGATTTTACAGAGTTTTGTAAGGTTTCTTCATAGATATTTTATATTGCTAGTTATTGTTCTAAATGTGAGCCTCCATTATGTCTTGTGTTTTTTGTGTTGTGCAACTACTGCTCTTCGCAAATTAACATTGCAGCCAACTGCTTCAAAGAGCTCTTGCCTATGGCTTCTATTGTTTTCTCAGCTGATTATCTGGGGTTTCCATATGTATCATTGTTACGGACTGAATTGTATTCTCCCCAAATCCATATGTTGAAACTGGAACTGCCAATGAGACATAATTGGAGGTGGGGCCTTTGGGAGGTGACAGAGATTGGGCCCATGATGAGATCAGAGCCCTGGTCAGCTGGCTCTCTCTCTCTCCACCATGCGAGGACGCAGCAAGAAGGTGGCCATCTGCGAGCCAGGAAGAGAGTTCTCGCGGGAACCAGACCACGCTGGCACCCTCATCGCACGCTTCCAGCCTCCAGGACTGTGAGAAAATAAATTTCTGTTGTTTGGGCCACTTAATTTCTGATATTTTGTTATTGCAGCCCAAACAAGTGAAGACAATAGTTAAATAATCTGCAAATAATTGTCATTTGCCTCTTTCCTTCCAATTTTTAAATTTTTTCTCATTTAATGGTATTAGCAAAGCTTCCAGAAAAATGTTAAATACTAGGGATGATAGACTGGCTCTAATATTTCACCATTAAACAATGTTTAAGGCTTGGTTTTCAGTTTCTGTATAATGTAACTGATAATATTAATGATGATAGCTAATCATTATTGATTGTTTAGTGTGTTCTGTGCCCTTTGTATATACTGATTGAATTAATCCTCACAGCAGCTCTCTGAGGAGATCCTGTTGTCTCCGTTTTACAGATAGAGGAACTGAGGCACAGAGAGGTCATGCAAATTCTCCGAGGTCACACACCTGCCTCCTGTGCCTGGCCTTCCCGTATCTGTCTCCTCGCCATTCCGTGCTTCTGGAGGGTGGAGTTCTTGAGACAAAGCCTGGAACACATTAAACATTCAGAAAGTGTTTCCTTGGAGAAGCAGTGAAGGAGCCGGTTTCTGAGAAAACAGTGGATTCTGTTTTGGATTTGACAAAGTGAGCTGCCTGCAGAAATTCTGGGGCAACAGTGTCCTACAGAGAGTCGAGTGAACCCATCTTGAGCGGGGCACATCTTGGCTAAAGCTAACATTTAGAGTCGCAAATTCTAGTTTAATTATGATTTTGTGCACGATTCCTAATATTGGTTTTACATTTTATTATTGAAGAGGCAGAAATACTAGTCATAGAGAGTTTTATTTAATAGGGGCTCTGGAGTCATGGGTGTGGTCGAGAGTACACCTGGAGGACAGGGAGAGAAAGCAGAAAAGGTGAGGAAGGGCCACGTTGTATATTCCTGCCGGTACTGAGGCTACGGCTCGGCCAGGTGCCTCGGAAACTCACCTCATACCTACTCATTTTCTTAATAGACCTCCTCAAGAAAACCGTCCACGTCTTAGACTACCTGGTCTGAACAAGAACAAACTGTCTGGAAAGGAGGCACCTGCTGACCCTGCAGGTGCGCACCATCCGATTCCTCGTGTCGGTGATTCTGACCGACTGCTGGCTGTTGGGTCCCCTGAATCCACAGCAAACACACTCACTCATGGCTTAATCTCCTCCTGCACCATCTAACTTGCCCACGGGGTCTTTAGTTCTCCTTCTGACAGAGAACCATTTCACATCTTAAAACCACTGAGTCATCAAAATAAAGTAAAACAGGAAGAACCTGGCAGGCCACAGAGTTGTGTGTCACGGATGGGACCAGTTTCAATAACAGTGGTCAACTCAAGGGGCAAGCCCGATGTCGGGACCCAGACGTGACAGGGAGTAGTGACACCAGGAAGCCGGGCGAAATGACAGAGGGAACCTGGCAGGAGCCACCAGGAGCCTGTGTCAGCCTGCGCTTCTCCCTGTCAACGCCCACCTCCAGCACCACGGCCTCCCTGCAAGTCCCAGAAAACACGTTTGTCTAGAGCTGAGTTCAGACACAGAATAGGGTGAAGAAAATTCCAATGTAAAACCTAGGATTGAAAAGAAAAAACACCAGGCGGACTGCGTTCTATAGTTATACCCGTGACGCCATCTTGTTTGTCTTCGGTGGTGTCTTTTTTTGCAGGGGGGAGGTTGCTTTTGGGGATTTTTGCTGAAAATAACAGAAACTCCAATTAAGACTGGGTTAAACAGTAAGAAATGTTTTATGTTACCAAAGGAAAAGTCTAGAAATTGATTCAGCAGCCTGGTGTTGTCAACAAGATACTAGCTCTTTCCATTTCTCTGCTCTCTGGCCTTGCTCTCCCTTCTCTCCAAGGCGAGTCCACCTCAAGGTCTTGGCTGGTAGCAGTGGGGCAGTGGCCTCCTCAACCACACCACCATAGGAGACAAAGAGGACGTCTCCCCCACTGGAGAAGAGAAGATGCTCATTCTGTGGAGTTGAGCAAACCTGAGACACACGCGTCAAGAAGGCCATTAGGTGGATTCTGTGTGCGCATCCTCATCCAGACTCGTCAGGACCTGGGCTGAGGGTTTGGGATGGAGAAGATATGTGAAAAAAGATACATGAAAAACAGAAGAGGGGGAAAGGGGAAAACAGAAGCTACATGGGAAGATCTGGCCCTCCACATCCCATCAGAAAATCTGTAGTGAGAGTAACAGGCACAGATTTGCACTGACTTTCCAATCCAGTGCATCCTATCCATTCATTTCTATATAAAGTATTGTAATTGTGCATTGAAATAGCCCAGTTCATTTGAATATTTTTATGAAAATACTGATTTTCCTGTAAAATAGAGTGTGATTGCATTACATTTTAGAGCATTTTTGACCAGAAAAAAGTACCCTAATTTTCTAATGAGGCTTAGTGTGAAATCCAACAAGCAAATAACATGAGATACACACACTTCTGCATTAGGGAAGCTAGAGAGAAAATCTTTAAAATAGTTGCTATTTTCTGAGTCAACCAATGGCATATTTTGTTTATTTAAATATTTCTCGTAGCACCTATACCCTTTTCACTGGTTTTCAAAGTGATGTTGGCACTGGCACATTTTTTGCAAATGAAAGTGCTTTTCATTTCATTTTGCAAATCAAAGTGCTTTTGCTTGAAGTGCCGGTGTACAAAACAGGTAAAAAGTGGAATTACCCTGAGTGCAGCAGGAGTCCCGCCTGTGTTGTCTGTTCCTTGATTTGTCACCAGTCCTCCCCGTGGTGAAATGCGGGGGCGGGGGTCTGCGAAGCAGTTTGGAAACAATTGCCCTGTATTATTGCCAAATATCATGGAAGGAGCAAAAAGCAGAGGGCTCTTGGGATTAAAATGACATTGCCAGTAATGCTGATTTTTCTGTGAAGACTCAGATTCACATCCTTCTTAACATTAATTTTACATTTATTATTAAAGATGTGGAAATGCTAGTCAACAGAGAATTCCATTTAATAGAACATCCTATGGTTATCAAGAGGATGCTTCAATGCAGACCAAATATAACATAGCAAACAACGGTCGTGTTAGAATATATGGTAAAGAAATAAGAATAAACTTAGTGCTGAAAAATAGAGATTCCTTTGCAAATGCATGATTATACACTCTTTTATACGTAAGGGTATTTTCTTCTTACTTCATCTTATCAGTTATGTACTGCAGATCAATTTCTTTCCAGTTTAATTATGATTTTGCTCACACGCTTGATATTATCAAATCAATACAGCAGAGTCTAATGCATTGTAAGTAAACATGCCATTGTGTGGTTACTGCTATAGGAAATTCCAAATAAGCCATTTGTTGGAATCACCATAACTCTTGTTTAACACGATAAAGACTTTAGTTTATCCTTGATTTTAGATATTACATATGTAGGAGCTGGGATGGCCTTTCAGATTTGTCACGATTTAAGGAGGTCAGGTCAAGACTTTGCTGTTCCCCCATGCTAGTGACCAGTCATTGGGCCTAGCTGCCCCCAGGGAGGAGGGTAGGGCATAGCCCATCCTTTTGCTGAGGACATGCCTAGGGAGGCGGCAGCACCCAACCCTCCCCAGAGCTGGGGTAAGAAGCGTCTTGGTCCTGAAGGGCATCAGTGATGCACCACACAATCAACTTCGGACTCCAACTCTTTCCTCTGAAAACTGGCATCAAAGAGAAATAATTAGGCCCTTCTCCTGCTTTTTTGAAATGAACTGGCAGAGTAACCACATTGCACTAATGGATGAGGGTGAGTTCTTCTGGAAAGAAGACCCCCAGCTAACAGATGCAAGAGGAACGAGAGTTGGAAGTTCAAGCTCGTAACCTCTGCCTCAAAACCGGAATCAGACAGTGGCCATTAGTAGATGCCAATGTTTTTAGCATACATGCTGCAGCAAATTTTATAGTGAAAGGATCAGAGAGTCATCGCCCGAACTCATGAATTAATCTTAGTTTCACAAGAGTGGGGCATTAGCTTCTTCCTGAATTGGGCAAAATGAAGCACATATGCCATTTATGAAGTATTTTGGTCCAAAACAAATTAGAATCTGCCTTTAGATCTAACTTTCAGTCTGTACGGTTAAAGAAAGAAGTTAAATGGCACCACGAAGAAGCGACAGCCGGGTCTGGGAAGAGGACCCTTGTGCAGATCACCACCCCAATTTCTCCCACACGCCAATGGTTGAAAAATAAGGCGGGGTGTTGGTGGTGGAGGCAGACTTAAGAGAAATAACAACTGGAAACATTGTGCCGACTATCTCGTTTAGATCCTGCTGTAAACGAATGGTGAAAAGACATGCTTAAGAAAAGCAACGGAAGTTGAATATGGAGAAGGTATTAAATAATATTAGACTTATTTATTAATTTTATGAAGGGTGATGTTGACAATATTAGAAAATGTCCTTACTTTTCTAGAAATGAATGTTAAAGTACTCAGAAGTGAAACAACATGATGTTTTGTATTTATTTTAAATTATTCTAGCCAAAAAGGAAGAAAAGGTGAGGTTAGGTGACAGGGATGGGGATTAGACAAAGCAAATGTCACTGGATGTTGAACACCGTGACAGCTGTGTGCCAGCACAGCAGATGCAGGGCTATTGCCTCTAATTTTTGTACATTTGGAGATTTTCATAATAAATTAAAAAAATTGTTTTCCAAGTTTCGTGATGTTTTTCTTTCTTATTTTGGGAAAGAATGGGAATATTGGAGGCTTTAGTTTATAGTGCGTTTTAGGACATGCATGCAGAATGGTTCAATTATAAATATAACACACACCTGTGAATTTATTCCTAATTAAATAAGAAAGATGCAGCAATTTGGAACTTTCATTATGTGAAAAGAAAGGAATGCTCATTAGTCCTTCCTTGGGGTATACGTTGACTATTCAGCGATGCTAATATTGTATAAACACAGAGCACATGATGGAAGAATATATTCCCTTTAAATAAAATGCCATTATTCTGTTTGTGAAGAAGGGATTGTTTCTCAGACTTCTAGCACCAAGATGAAACTGTCCAGCATCGTTAAAATTCTAGCCCAATTTGCTTTATAACTGAAACTCTCTTTAAAATAAACAGGGGAAAATGGTACTTTCATAATCCCCTTACTGTATATCAATTTCCAAGAATGAACCCCCTGACTATATGTCTGCACTAACTTCTACAAATCTAGAGGCACGGTCAAGTTGGAGACTGAGGTTAATATATGTTGGAATACTTTGATTGAATTTTTAGATGAGGTGTCATAGTATTGACTAGAAACATCACTGACATCAAATTCGGGGAGAGAACAGAAGACGGAGGGTACCGATGGTCATTGGATTCATATTTGGGTGGAAGGAAAGCACGGACTCCTGGCATCATGGGCCTTTAGACAGAATGGACTCTTCCATTACTAAGGTGTGCTCAACCACCAAGGTAACTGGAATCTTGACATTCTTCTCACCCCTTTCTTTGCATCCACATGTTAGTGCAGTTTATGTTCTTGAACAGATGCTAGCTGTCACTTGAAGCACACACCTTTTCTCCAGCTCTGGATTTTTGTGTGTCTGTCTTAATTACACACTTGTGATGCTCCTAATGCGTGAGCTTTTATGAGACAGTCCTTAACATTTTGAGGCTACAGACCCTTCTGAATATCTATATCAATCAGGGTTCTAGCTGCAAGCAACAGAAGCCACTTCTGCCAGGTTTAGGGGAGCGTTGATTCATTCAAGGGGTACTGAGCAGTTCACAGGTTTGCTGGGCCTGGGGAAGCATCCGCTTTGGGGCTCAGCAAAAAGGAACCTTATCCAAAATCTTTCTGCAGAGTTGGCGCCAGTGGGGACAGCACTGCTGCCATCTGTGACATCCTCCATGGACCGTGGACTCATGCCTGCTGTGACTGCCGCCACCAGAGTGTGCCCCATGCCCCACGTTTTACCTCACTGGTTCCCAGTTCCAACCCAGGAGCAGTGTAAGAGACAGGTGCTCACAGCCCATCTGCAGGGAGCATGGGAAGCATTGGCCCGGATTCCCGGGTTCAGCAATGGGAGGGGAACAAGGCCGTCAGCTCCCGGGCAGACAAGGGAAAAGCAAAAGCATAAAAACTCATACGAAATCTCTAATGAATGGAGATTCTTCCCAGAAAAAAATACACGTACACAAAACTTTTTATTCATCTGTGAAGGTGCTTAAGACTTCAAGACCTACTCATTGGGCTGCTGGAGAGAAAATGGGTCCTGGTGGTGGTTTTAGTCACTGTCATCTGAGAAAACGTGCTCTGCCACACAGGATGAAGCCTGCAGAGAATTAGCTCCAATTTCCTAAATCAAATATTTAGACTTATTTATACATCAGGTAGGGTTCTAGATGAGAAGTGTTGTTATGGCTGTGTGTTTAAAATGAAAAGAATTTATGTAAACAACTACTTTCCTTATAAGTTTTATGTCCATAAAAATTCTCAATTATCATCATGTTAATGAAAGTAAGTTTTTGTTATTACCCATGTAACCATAATATTAATCAGCGCCCCAAGTGTCCTGTCCTCAGCTGTGAGTTATATATATAGAGAGAAACACACACATATATTTATATACAATCAAGCTATCAAAACTAATTTCAAATGAATTTCAATTTTTTAGTTGCATCTGTCAGGAAATATGAGATGATCTAGCTCACAATTCATGACAACACTTGTTAAAATCTCCTCTCCTTCCTTCCTGCCCTCAGGCTCTCATACCCCCTAGATTCTCAGAGTTCTACTGTCCAATAGCTATTTACTGTCCAATGTGGCTATTTAAATTAAATATATTAAAATTAAGTGAAATGAAAAAGTTCCTCAGTCACACTAGCCACATTCAAGTGCTCAACAGCCACGAGTAGCTCATGGCTGCCCTTATGGGACAGTTCAGACACAGAGAGCTCCAAACTTGCAGAAAGTCCTGTGAGGCACGCTGCCCTAGGGCCCCCACGTCAGCAAGTGACCCAGATCTTCCAGACGCCCCCACCAGGGAGCCCTCTGCCCCCAGCCCCACCCTGTGAAATGAAGTAGCAGGCCCTCAGTTTCAACCTCTCTCCTTTTCACCACTTCTCAGATCACCTCCTTCTCTACTCTCTTTTTCTAATTTTACATCACAAATAGACCCAGGGACTGAGCCTGTAAAGACAGAGAGCTCCCATGAGAGGTAGGATGGAGTCAGCCAGGAAATACACATTCAGATGCCTTTTCACAATCACATCAACCTAATACTTACTAGCATTTGCTAGATGTCTTCTGATGCACTCACCACTTCTCATGCTCAGAATAACCCTTCAGAATGAAAATTAATTCAATTCCCTGTGAAAAACAAAAAACTGAGGCTTGGAGGACTTGTGCCCCTGACCCACAGTGGCACATCTGGTAAGGAGTTAAAGCCAGAGGGAGATGTGTGGTTTTCCAGCTGGAAGGCTCGTGTCCTCTCTGCTCCATACGCTGGAAAACGGTATCTTGCTGAAGATATAAAAACGGACATTCCCATGGCAACACGAGCAGACGGGAGAAATTCCCAAAGACCTCCCTCAGATACACTAAGTGAGAAGCCTCTGACACAAACATTTTTTTGAATAAACTCTTCGAGGAAAGAAAAACCCACTTGATCGTGTCCCAGCATCGTCGGCCATGGGCATTTAAAGATTCAGAGTTCATTATAAAGATGACTAAGGAATGCTTTCCATTTTGGACTTCAACAACACTTTCTAACTCTTCTACTTTGGCCTTAAAAATAAGTACAAAATGTATAATCAAATAAGCAGATGGAAAAATGCCAGCTGTATCCTCATTACTGACAGTCTATGCAAAACCATCTGATTTTAATCTTCTCACTTGATTTACCTCATGTTTAAAAAATTCATCCAACCAGTGAAGAATAAATACAAAATGAGAATAGTGTTACGTTCTAGGGCTTGCCAGAAATTCAAATGTAGGCATTATCAGTTTGCCATAAAAATCAAGGTAAGAAATGTTTTAATTCCCAAGCAGAAGCAGAAATGAGCTTATAATTCCCCCTTGAAAATCACATTAAGAAAAAACATTTTCCTCCTCTGGAATTTAAAGGGAGCTTTGTTTAGAAAAAGAAAATAATACATTAGAAGAGAAAAGGGGAAAATGGCCCTTGGTAATCTCTCCATTTTCCTTTTCCCAATTCTTCAGCACATTTCCATTTTGCCAACAACAAAACTGTGTTTTTAGAGCACAAATTGGACCAAATTCTAGCCCAGAATATTGGTATTTATCTCTTACTGGCTCAGGAAGTGTGTATCTCCAGACAGAATTTAACACACATTATTTAATCAAGGAATACAACTGTTTTGCATGTAAAGTGAATTTGGGGAATTATATGCGCTAGTGTCTGCAAGCTCTTTACAAGGACCATATGTAGTTTCAATTATTAACAAGAACCACGGAATGGGGATAATATGATTTCTAAATACTTTATCTTGTTTAGTGAAGAAAGTATAGATTAGATTTTACTGAATCTTGATAGATTGAAGACTGAATTTATCCTATTATGACACGAGGGTTATCAGAGAGCCAAGATAAGGTAAGGAGACTTCAAACACAGTGAGAAAAGACGCAGTGTAGACAGCACCTCGTCTCAGCTGGAGCCACATCTGTGGCCCTGTCTTTTCAGTCTTTTCTATTTTTTAACCTAAGTAAACACCTGAAATATTTTCCAACGCTGTTGCCCTGCTCTTGCACTTCAGCAAAGCGTTAAATCCTCAGGATTTGTGAACAAGCTCTCTAATTAGTTTACAAACTATAGAAATGGTTCTAACAGTCTTGCAGAATTAGAAATAATAGGGTGTCACCAAACTGAAGGTCCTTCCACTCTGCTCACCCTCATCCCCTTTCCAGGTCCCACTCCAATGTCACCTCCTGTCTTCCCTAACACCCACACTCAAAGTGGCACCTCCCTCCCTTCTGTCTGCCTCGACCATGAACACCAAGTCTGACGAACTCAGGAAAAGGAGGCTCTCTCCAGCTAATGGCAAGGGAACTGACCGAAGGCTAGAGACTCCTGTCTCAGCTAAGCCAGCAACTAAGTCAGTCATCAACAACTTCCCCGCCAGCTTCAATCCTGAGCCCTTCTGGCCGGCAGTCCCGCAGGCGTGACGTGGCTCACAGGGTTGCTCCGTGGCTGGGAAATGCAGAGCTTCCTGTAGTACCCCCGAGACCGGGAGGCAAGGACAGTTCCAAAACCAGAGTCAGACGCTGTCCTGAAAGGGCGGATGGCTATGGGCAACCGTGCACTGCCATTCCTTTAACTCATCAGGCTCTGCCCTCCAACACCTTCCAGTTTTCATCCTCAAATGGCATTTAAGCTGCATTTTAACATGTAACTACTGCTTAATTTATGTACATTTCATCTTTCCTACTAGATTGTTAGCACCTCAAAGGTTATTTTGCAGGTGTCTTTGAATCACCTACAGTGTCTTGTACAAAGCAAGTGCTCGATAAAATTTTATTGATTTAAGACTAGAAGTTACAAGTTCTAAAAGGTTTGTTTCACATCACAGTAAAATCACTCTCTAGGTTTTTTAATCATTTACATTGGAAACCTCTTAAAAAGCCAGGCTTTTAATATTTGCAGCTATTTTTTCTTTCAACAATATTTGGTGTTTCCTCAGCAAGAGAAGCTGCTGGAGTGGTCACTGAGCGTGGAAAGAATGTGTCAACAGATGAGGAGCGTAGCATTCACACAGGGCTTGTTTAAATCTTAGGTACTCACTTCACACGCTGAAGATGTCAGTTATTGCCAAGTAATGAAGCTGTGCCCAAGAAACAGAGTCAAATTCTATCTGACCGCCTTTGATTCTCCACTGAAAATACTGCAAATTAGAACAGGTTCTAAGCCCCCTCAGTGAAGAAAAGGCTCTGTACAACTACCACCAACCAGACCCCCAGAAGCCATTCCCCACACTGCCCTTCATGGGCACACGCTGCTGCAAGGCCAGCGTGGAAACTCAAGCCCTGCCATCTCCACTAACCGGCCACTCCCTCCGGGCACTCTTTGCCCTCTTTGGCTTCAGTTTCCTCTCCTGTAACACAAAGATGCTAGACGAGAGCATCTATGGTCCGTTTCAGCTCGACTGTTCTCTGAATCTATGTATCTATCTCTCATCTTCAAACGAGCACCAAAGCATACTTTGTACCTAATAATAATAACAACGTCCAGCATTTACCGAGTTCACACCATGAGCTAGACTAAAAGTTTTACATAGCTGTTACTATTTACCACAATCTTATCAGGTAGCTATTAATTAACTCCATGTTATATGTGAAAAATAGTGAAGCTAAGATCTATATATGAAAAAAGCTGAGGTTGCAACTAAGTAGCAACTAAGATCACAAAACTGAGAAGTTTTAGGGTCAGGACTCACATCCAGTTCCATCTCAGCTCAAGCCCAGAGCTTGAGCTATTGATGGCTACAGTCTACAGACTTGCCAGCCTCCACTGTCACCACATCCAGCCATGTCAACTCCACAGAAGAGAGAAGCTCTGCCTCGCTGCTGACTGGCGGCCGTGTTTCAGAGCTCCGAGCATAGGTCAATCAAATATCTGTAACTACTTTAATGCCGGAACACGGTGCCACAGTGCTGCACTACCCTCTCCCCACGGAAACCCCTTCACTCATCCCCACCGTGTTCAGATGCCAGATGGTTGAAGCAAGTAGGCGAGAAACCATCGCGCAGCCCACCGCCATCCGTGGTGTCCGTTTCCATGGGTCGTGACTATGTGGGCTGAGGAAGGAGACTTCAGTCTCATTGCCTAAAGCGGGTGGTGTTCACAGGTGATGTCTCCTGAAGGGAAGACCAAATGTGCATTGGATTTTTCTTTGGCTGAAGCAGGAGCCTTTCCTCAAACGAAATTGCACAAAAGTTAGTTTATTTCTGTCACCTTCGTTTTCTCAGTGCTGCCCACCGTCCCCTTAGCAGAGCATCTTCTCCCTTCCCAGCTCCACGCCCTCATCCTGTCATCTCTCCAAAGCCTGTTCTTGGAAATCACTGAGACACTTGAAAGTCTGGAGGTCTTCAAGAATGAAAACGGTTAGGGTCTGGCCCAGTGGCGCAGCGGTTAAGTGTGCACGTTCCACTTTTTGGCGGCCTGGGGTTCACCGTTCGGATCCCGGTGTGGACGTGGCACCGCTTGGCAAGCCATGCTGTGGTAAGTGTCCCACATACAAAGTAGAGGAAGATGGGCACGGATGTTAGCTCAGGGCCAGTCTTCCTCATCAAAAAGAGAAGGATTGGCAGTAGTTAGCTCAGGGCTAATCTTCTTCTTCTTCAAAAGAAAGAAAACAGTAAAGGTAGAGCACGGAGACCATCTGTGCTAACAGCTTAATTAAGAGTATAGACCAGCCGTGTCAGTAGGACTTGTTTGCTCCAGGAAACTCTGCCTGGAAAAGACAGACCCATAAACCAATTAAAACGAGAGCCTTCCCTCTTTGCTTCAGGAGATCCCACACACCCACTGTCAGAGGGAGAAGGCTGCTGGCCTGGGCAAGCCCCTGCTGTCACCCCGAGTTCATTCATCAAGGCCAGCTGCAGGGCCCTCACGTCGCAGTGCCACCAACTCTGAGCTGTTACAGCACCACTGCCCCATCCAGAGGAATCCCTCATCTTGAAGGACCTGCTCACACAGCGTGAGCTCAGACCCTGAAACCCTAAATTATACCACTTCTGACTCCACCTTCAGAGACGCTGCTGAGACAGGAGAGGCGGAGTCCCAGAGCCTGCAGCTAGTCCTAATAAATTCAGCTCCACTTTGTTAATAGGTTGTCTGGCAACGTGGGGAGGAGCCAAGGCCACTACCGTCGGATGATGTAACCCGCGTTTCTCTAGGCCACGGTAGCCCAGGAATAAAACCTTCAGGTAACAATATTTCTCTGACTAGTCAGTCGCAAAGACAAGAATCGAATATGCCCATCTAGTCACAACTGAGGAATCCCAAGTTCTCCAAAGCTACCCCCCTATTTCTAGGGGAACTGAGGGGTCTCAAATGCACTTGTGGACAAATCTACTCAGGATCCACTCGCTGCTGGGGCTTCTGCGGCCTTCGGACTTAAATAACGGCATTGGCGCCGGGACTGGACCCCACCATCGAGTGTCTTTCTCCTTTGGCTTGGAAACCATCGGCCTCCCCTGAAGTCACTAACTCAGCAGCCCACAACTCGGGTCGTCGCTATTCTAGTCTTCTGAAGCTGATCTTGTGGCCACAATCTGTGCTGCTCATATCGCTGCCTCCAGGGCTGAGGCTGGGGATGATTCATGGTGCGGATGCTTCCAGACCCAGGAGGTTACACTCTGCAAGCCATTACCTGCCCCACATGTGTATACGACCAGTGGGAGGCCACACACCACCATTATTGATGAGCGTTTTTACAATCGGGGAAATGAGCAGGATACAAAGGATCAAAAGAATGTTTTATTCATTGATTTCCTCTTTCATGCAGACAACAAATATTTGAGTGTCTCCTGGCTGTGACAAAAAGGAATTCAGTAACGGCCTTAAAGTGCTGCTGTCCAAGTAGTTTGGCATCCATTCACCATTCACCCATATTCACTGAGCACCTTCTGTGCGTCACAGACAGTGCAGCACCAGGGATAAAATGAACAAGACAGATGGTCCTCACCAGGCTGAGGGGGGGATGGGGAAATAGATAATGAGAAATCGGAATACAGTATGACAAGGTCAGTGCAGGGGGAGGAGAGGGTGGTATAAGAGCGAAAAGAAGGTAGACCAACTCAGATTTAAAAATTAGGGAAGGCGTCCAGGAGCAAACGACCTGTGAAGGTTCAGAAGCAAACGAGAACATCACGTATGCCAGGAACAAAAGTTCAGTGTGGCCAGAGCGAATCCTGTGCCGTAGGAGGACGGGGGTCCTGAAAGCGGAGATCAGATCAGGAGCGGACCGTGGAAAGTCGTGTTGAGGAGTTTGGAATTTACTTTGAGGGGAAAAAGAAGGCTATTGATGGATTTGACCAGGGGTGTAAATGTATCAAATTTTTAGAGTTGTAACTCCGGAGACGTTGTGGAGAATGAATTAGAGGGAACCCCACAGGACGCACTTCTAGGAAGACCTCCTAAGGAGCCAGTGAAATGACTCAAGTAAGAAATCAAGGTTTCCTGAGCTAGTGTGGTGGTAGTGATCATGGGGAGAAAAGATGAGAAGACTTGAGAGATAAAGCGGAAATAGAATTGAGGGCCCATGGTGATTGGCTGAGGGGGTGAAGAAGCTGGGGAGCCATCATTCCCAACAGATGAGTCAGGTCAGACCATTCCTCAGCTCAAAACCCCACATCTCACTCAAAATGAGAGCTGAAGTCTTTACAATGGGCTACAAGGCTGACAAAGTCTACACCACAACCCCCACCAAGCCCCATTGCCTCACTGACTTCATCTCCTGCCCTCTCCCAACCCTGAGCTCACTCGCCTCCCCCACACCCAGTTCCTGCTGCTGTTCACACATCCCAGGCATGACTTTGCCTCACGATCTTTGATCAGCCCAGACACCAGTGTGGCTCACACACCTGCCTTCTTCAAGTCTTTTTTTAAATATCACCTTTTTAGTGAGGCCTCCCCTAATCATCATACTAAAAACGTCAAGCTCCACGACGGAACTCTCAAGTTTTCTCCTAATACCTATCACTGTTTGATTCACAATGTCAGTAATTTGCTTTATTTAATTTGGTTATTGTCCATCTCCCACTACTGGAATGTAAGCTCCTTGAAGGCAGGATTTTTGTCTTGTTTTCTTCTCTGCTGTCTCCCCAGTTCCTAGAACAGTGGGGATGCAGTAAGCACTCAACTTTTGTTGAATAAATGAATGAGCAGACCCCATGTCTGTGGCCTGACCAGCTGGTCAAGGTGGTTCTAGTCACCAAGAGAAGATGAGAAGTGGGGAGAGTTTGCAAAAAGAAAGTTACAAGTTCAGTTTTGGATCATTTGGAGGGTCCTCTTGCCCAGTGCCACAACTGTAATAGTATAAGCATGATACTCATATGTAAGTCAAAATCGTTAGCAAAATTTCAACTTTTCTTAGAACAGGAGCCACGCTCTTCCCTAAGAGATCAGCATACAGAATGATGGAGTTGTCCTCACTCATGGAGCACCTGTGTGGGTTTCCTGCAAGTCAACCAAGGCTGCAGGCACAAGACTGTAAGACAGTGCATCCATCTACATCAAGAAGATGCCAGCAACCCCGCACTATTCTGCAAGGCAGAGGACATCTGGTGATGTGGATACTCAGAATAAAGCAAATATGTTTGGGGATTCTATTTGAGGTCTTGTATATCTTGTATATCCAGACAAAAGACTGGCAAATAATCATCAGATACTGTTGAGGTAATGTACTCAACATTTTATCTACCAAGGGTTAACACTCTTCCCCAAAACTGTAAATCAGACGTCAAATAAGAGATCTGCTGATGGAGAATAACATGGGTTATATAGAAGAGAAAATGCTAGTAAGGTGCAATCAAATTCTTGGCACCTAAGTTCATTTACTTATTTTTCTTTAACAGTTTAGAAACCCCACTCAACTCTGAACACTGTGTTGCAGCCCCAGCTGGGAACAAGTTTTCATAAATTTGTATTTCTCAAACTTCAGCATGCATCAGAATCCCCTGGAAGGTTTGTTATTGCTGGACACCAAACCCAGAGTTTGTGATTCAATAAGTCTTGGATGGGCCCCAAGAATTTGCAATTCTAACAAGTTTCCAGATAACGTAAATGCTACTGGTCCAGGGACCACACTTTGAGAACCACTGCAGGTCAACCCGACTTCCCTGGGCCAGTGTGTGACCAGTTTGACCATTTCAACTGGTTTCTTTGCTGACTCCCAACTGAAGTTGTTTGTATTCGATATCTGAATACAGAACTACCAAATGGTATAAAATTAATTCAAATTATTTTTTGAACTTCCTTTTACTTAATCTGGTTTAATTCTGACATTTTTCACAATATAGTCTGTCGGCCATCTTTGTTCATTGTTGCAATTTTTGGTTAAGATGGAAGTGAGCGTTTCTGTTTGTAGGATGGGATCAGTGTTGTCCATTGCAGGGCTAAGCGGTGTTCTACGTACATTATGTTTTCTCTCTCACATAACTCTTTGTTTTCTCCTAAAGTCAATAATTGCCTCCTTTTTAATCTGCTTAGTTTTCTATGACCTATCACTAATGTGACAGAACTTTCAAATGCTTCTTGATAATATTTTCCGAATGATCGACACACTGGATGATCCAACAGTACCATTTTTTTCCTAGCGACCCCACTCCGTCTTCTGCTCCGATCCAGCAGGTCGTTTTCCGGGCTTGTGGCACAATGGTTATCCTACAACTTCCTTTGTCATTTTCCTCTGCTGGATCCACTACTTCCCAATCCCACGGCTTCCGATTTCTAGCTTCAGTACTTTGCTGAAGGCTACACTTTGGTTGCGTGGTGAGAAAGGAGACAGGAGAGGAAAGTTCTTGAGTTGTTGCATGCCTTGCTTAGTGGGGTACAGTATTTTAGACTAAAAATTTATTTTCACTTAAGCTTTTGAAGTTTTTGCTCTATTGTTTTTTAACCTCCAGTGTTGGGAGTGGGAATACAGATGCCATTCTGATTTTCTTTTTCCCTTTTTTGTGACTTTTCTCTCTTAAACTCTTCGGATCTTCTCTTTTGCCAGGTGTTCTGAACCTTCACATTAATGTGCTTGTTGGGGGGTCTTCTCTCAGGGGCTGGGCCCTGAGTGGCCATTCCAGCCAAGAGACTCACAGCTCCAACACTGAGAGACGTTCGCATATGGTTTATTTGACGTTGTCCTCTCTGTGCCTGTGGGCCTGCGGTTACTTGAATTTTGAAGGTCTTGGTATCCTTTAAATTTCTTATTTACAGTTTCCAATTTCCAATCTCTTTATCTTTTTTTTTTTTTTTGAAGCTTCATAGGTGCTTTTTACAACTTTATCTTCAAACTCTTCCATTGAATTTTTGTTTTAATTAAATTCTATTTTATGTAAAATTTATTTTAATTAATTTAATTATTAATTAGTTAAATATTTGTTGTAGATTTAATTTCCAGGAGCTCTTTCTTATACTCTTCAGAGTACTCTCTTATGTCCTTGAAATCATTAATTATAGCTCCTTGGATGCTCTCTGCTGCTCTGTATATTGTTTCTTTTTCATGCAGCTTCTTTTTCTCGTAACTTGATTTTTCTCTTTCATTTGGGAGCTTTTCCTGGACATCAGCAGATCTCGCACACTAGCCTGCCTCAGAATCACGGGGAAGGTTCAGGACAGCACAGATCCAGGGTCCATCCTTCAGTCTCTGACTCAAGAGGTCTGGGGTGCGGCCAGAGAATTTGCATTTCTCACAAGTCCCCGGGGGCTGCTCATGCTGCTGTCCAGGGACCAAGCGTGGAGAACTCCTGTGTGGGGCAGTAACGGGCTGGATACCTTAAAGAGCAAAGACGACTCGTGTGCATAAACATGAAGGACGTGCTTGCTTCTGGGTTCTCTGCCCAGACCCTTCCTCAGCAGAACCCGGAGGCCACAGTTTTAACCAAACCCCAGAATTCACTGCTTTGTGAACTGGGCTGAGGATGGACTCAGTGCAGATGGTATTGATTTAAAATTTTTCAACATAGTCCACATGTTGGCAGAAAATTGTTGTGCAGATAAAACATATAACATATACAATAATGTAACACTATTATAATTCTAAAATTGATGCTTGTGAAATAGATAGCTTTCATAGAAAAGAGCAAATAATAAATTACCAAGAAGTTTCCAGAGACATTTCAAGATTCAGGATGTCACTCTGACTTTAGCTTCTGTAATATAAAAGTGATCAAACTGATGACCCGTCCTGACTCTTCATTAGCTATTGAGGTCTTCCAGGCGACTGGAACTTTGAGCGCTGGGCTGCAGCCTCCCAGGGGTAATGACACTGGCCCATCTGGAAATCAGGTGTTGTTAGCAGAAGGGCACTAAGTGTGCACACTGAGTGTCTATCTCCTAAAAGAGTTTATCGTTTATAGTTTGCTCTTTTCATTGGCTCCAGTTCTCTTGCAAATCCTGAACTCCGCAATGGTCAGAAATAAGACAAACAGCTCTGTCTAGTGGCAAATTTGATCACTGCAGCCAAAGCCAAGAGAAGCAGTCAAGTCAGGCCCTTTTAAGTCTGTCTGAAACTTGGCCAGCAGCCTTGACAGGGTGCATGCTTCACGCCCGCCCAGGAGGCACGATGGATGGACACTCAGCGGTCAGCCGTGTCGTCTTCACTGGGACTTTCTCAGCAGTTCAGGGAGACAGGTGCAAAACCCAGCTCAGGAGTTTAATGGAAAAGGAAAATATTTTTATTTGTGAAGTTGTGCTTTTTAGATAACTTTTCCCAAACCTAAGGACACCACTGCACCTACTCTTATCTTCGCTCTCCTTCTCCTCTCCTGCCTTTAAGAGAAATCTAGAATCAAACGTCAGAATTTCGTCACTCTTCAGATGGCCACCACTGGGCTCTTCTGCCTTTGACACTGTTCCCACCCAGCGCTCCAGACGTGGTGTGGAGAGAGCAGCACGCGGGAAATGAAGAACAGCAGTGAGCTGCTCCTGCGTCCACCACGAAGCTTTCAGAAAACCATGGTCTTTTTCTCGCAAGAAAAAGGTAGGTCAGGCAGAACCTTACGATTTTCCATACCTCCCCACAACCAAAAATAATGCGAAGCATCCTACAATAAACAAAAAGGAGTAAACAAAACCCAGCTATAAACCAGGAGATGAGGAATCCAGCTGTGGCTCACTGGGGCCCCAGTACTTCTGGGTGTGGGATGGAGAGGATGTTTGCTGCATTGAATTAAAATTGAATGGACACAGAGGGTGAGAATTTGGTTGCTTTTTAATATGTAATAGTTACAAGACATTAAGCCTATGGTTGTTCCCCCAAAGGAAAATGACCAGAGTTACAATAGTCCACGTGTTTGCTAAAGATGATATTCCAGAGGGTGACAGTGAAGAAGTCAGTTAGAAAATGACAGTTTAGCATACATTCAAGAAACAGCCCAGTGTCAAAAGAATATTTACTTTCCTGCATAACACTTATTTAAAAAAAATTTAGGAGCTGGCCTGGTTGCATAGAAGTTAGTTCGTTTGCTCTGCTTCAGCAGCCCCAGGGTTCACAGGTTCAGATCCCAGGTTCAGACCTACACACGGCTCATCAAGCCATGCTGTGACAGCAGCCCACATACCAAACAGAGGAAGATTGGCACAAATGTTAGCTCAGAGCCACTTCCCCACCAAAAAAAAAAAAAAAAAAAGGAAAAAAAATTTACAGGGCTAGCCTGATGGCACAGTGGCTGAATACATGTGCCCTGCCTGGGGCTCATGGGTTCGGATCCTGGGCACACTGATCATCCACCCATGCTGTGGCAGTGTCCCACATATGAAACAGAGGAAGATTGGCACAGACGTTAGCTCAGGGACAGTCTTCCTTACAAAAAAAAAAAAATTTGTGGTACCAAAAATATATAAAGAAGGAAAAAACACCTATAGTACAAGATGTACAGACAAGTGCTATTAATATTTAGGGTAAACTGCTGAAGACTATATTCCTGTGGAAAGAGAAGCTGGCTGCATTTGGAGGAGAGCAACTCCACTTTGCAGCGTTAATATCCTGCCGATGGGCAAAGACTCATGGTCAACATGAAAGGAAAAAGCAGATCCAACAGGAAAAGGTGAGCCTCTTTTTGAAGCACAGTTTAAAACAGATTATTTTTGAAATGTCTCAAAAGGATGAATTCACATTGTGAACTCAAAAATGTAAATGTAGAGGCCGTAATCCAAAATGACAGTGATGTGCATGTGGTCCATCGCGACACCGTCCTGTTACTGGAAGGAGAGACTACGTTCTGTCAAACTTTCCCTCAGCGCAGTCTTCCGAGTTTTTAAGTTACGACATGGTCACGACATCGTGTCAGCGACAGACCACGCAGCCTAAGACCTGAGTGTGATTTAGTGCCGTAATCCAGCAAAACCCACCACAGGCGGTGTGACGCGTATTTCGTGACATGCACAATCACTTCGGTATTACACCGAAATTTGGCACAAACAGCAAAGGATTACGCAAATGATTGAAATTAGCATGACTTTCACCAGCTGAATTAGGCATTTCTGGGGTCAGCTGGGGAGATGGATGACAAGACGGACTGAAAAGCTGTTTCAAGACCCTGCCGAAGAAGAGCAGGCACTGGGTCCCCTCGTTCCCTGGTGACAGCACAGGGCTGAGGAGGAAAAACAAGAAGAAAGGCAAGGGGCTGCTCCAGGGGATCCGGGGAAGTACAGCCAGTGGCTCCCAGCTACCTCCTCATGTGTGTTCTCATCTGGGGGTTTCTAGAAAATTCAAGGCGATTTGATCTTCCCTGGCAGGTCAGTGGGAAGACCCTCAGACTTCTGGATTTGTAAACAAAGAGGTCTTCAAGGCCAGTATCTGCATTTACTGCTGCTGTCACCCCCTCGTCACCACCAGCAGAGCCCCACACACTTCCTGCAGCATCATCCCTTTCTCCCAGGAGACAGATAAGCAGTCCTGGGATGGCTGACCAGCCCTGCAGGGTGTTCATACTTGGATGGAGCAAGAGCACTGGGAGTTTGGGTTTCTGGGAGGGGGCTACAGGGGAGAGAATAAAGGCAGCGCAGAAATGAGAGCAAGAAAGAAAAGGTAAAATTTCACCATCCTCAAAAATGTGCCAGGAGCTAACTCTACCTACTAAAGCATCAGAAAATAATAAAAAGAACAAAAAATTTTAAGTAAGACTTTCAAAAGCCCAGATCGTGGTTAGATAATAGCTATGTGCGCTTGGATAAATTTCTTAACCTCTCTGAGCCTCAGTTTCTTTATCTAAGAAAAATAAATAAGAGGAGTATACCTAATTCACAGAGACGCTCAAAGGATTAAGCTGGTCGGCACACGTCATGCTTCTCATACCCAGCCACCTAAGCACCTGTCTCAGCTCGGGCTATGCGACAGAACACGCAGACCACTGGCTTAAACACAAATATTGCTGTGGTACTGGAAGCTGGGATGTCCCCGATGAAGGTGCAGTAGGTTCCATGCGGGGACAGTCCCCTCCTGGTTTACAGACGGCCACTCTCTCACTGCGTCCTCACAGCGGAAAACAGGGAGAGAGGAAGCGTCCCTTCTCAGAAGGGCCGACGGAACCCATCACGGGCCACCGCAGGACCCACAGCAGCCAGTGGGTGTCTGTGCCCGTGGGGTCCTGGGGGAGCAACCCAGGCGCAAAAGTTATTTGAAATTGCGAACTTTAACTTTGCTCTTTACCCACACTTGATATTCTCCTCGTTTGCATGTGGCTTAATATAAAATAAGTGTTTTACATGTGCACACCAAGTCGATTGACGCTATAGGATTTGAGCAGCCTGGCCCCAGCCCGGCCCAGACCTCAGACTTGGGGACAGCGGGGAGCGTGTGCAGCAGCACCAGCCACAGTCAGCACTGCCCCTCCCTCACCTCCAGTCTCAGAAGAGAGCAGCTGCTCCTCGGCCCCCACAGCTCTCTTGGCTTCCTGCCTAAGGGCACAGACGAGAGTAGACAATGGGTAGTTCTCCATCAGGAGGACTGTGACCTCCAGGGGACATTCAGCAGTGTCTGGAGGCACTTTCGGTTGTCCCCACTGGGGAAAGGGGCCTGGGATAACAGCACCAATGGCAGAGGCCAGGGATGCTGCCAAACATCCCACAACACACAGTGTCCTGTGCCCCACGACAAAGATGATTTGGCCTAAACCGTGCACATGCTGAGGCTGAGAAACGCTGAGTCCAGGCCGGTGACCGGCTCCAGCAGGGCCCCAGGCTGGCACGTCTACGCAGGTGAGTTGTGGGCTTTGCAGGGCTGCAGGCGGCCCACGCTTCAGAGGACCCAAATCTGATGCTGAGCTGTTGAAGACTGGTTCAGAGTCTTTAGTAGATTCTGATTTTGTTCAGAAATGAAAGCTCACGTATCCACGAAATTTAAGATGGAACCCTGACAAACGGTCAGCGGGATAACTTCCTTCATCCTGTATGTGGCTCCCCTGCAGAGACAAGGAACCCTGTGAGCGAATCCATTTCCATACTCAGGGCGCCTGGTGCTCCAACCTTAAGCTTTCTGCAGAAAGTGTGAAAGATCAAACCCTCTGTCTGAAGCCATTTCTTGATTCAGGAAGACACACCCACCCTCGGCTCCCCAGGGAGTTTAAATAACGCTCCCGCCCTCAGAGGCGCAGTGGGAAGTGACATTTCACAGTGTGGTCGCTGAAGAATAAACTTCGAGTGTGTCTGCCCCTGCACCGCCCTGTTCCTGAGCGGGGCCCCGCCACAGGCCGCCGGATGTAATTCCCGGGCTCCGGGTGAGCAGAAGGCCCCCGCGTCCACCAGGCCTGAGCCGAGAAGCGTTTCAGAAGTGAGGATATCCTCAAGGGGAAAGGGATGTGAAAACTAATAAGAGTGCGAATAGTCCTAATGGAAAGTAAGCAAATAGGCATTTACCTTATGGAAATGACAAACGTGTGTTCAGTTGTATAAATTACCTCTTTCTGGACTGAAGAAGGCTGCAGCCCGGGCTCCACGTGTCTGAGGACACAGATAATTTCCCTTTTTAATGGCCAGGTCGGTTGTCTCTGTTTGGCTCCTTCTCGTCTCTGGGCACAGCTAACACTCCACCTGACGGTCAGCAGCTGGGAACCGGGAAAGGGCCTTTGGAACCCAGTGTAAGCCAAAAATGGCCGGGAAAGTTGAGTTCACGCATGAAATACCCGTGCTCCCACAGAAGAGCTTTGCTCTGACAGAAACTGTTTCTTCCTCTCGGTGGTAAGAATTCTTGGTTTCATTTTACAGGGTTTGGAGACAAGAAGGGCCCTTAGACCTGGTTGGGAGTGCCCCCCTGGCCTGCTCTGGTCGTCCCCTCTCTGAGGCTGAGGAGGCAACAGGGCCACCTGGCCACCTGCCCACAGGCCATGCTCTGGATGCTCAGCACCTGGAAGTCCTTGCCTGAACAGCCGCAAACACACTCCCAAGGACTACGGAAGCCTATCCCCAGGCCTGTGCTTTCTTCCCCAGGAGCATGAGGGCTGAGGCGTGCGAAAAGGGCACTGTTTGTATGCAGTGCTGTGAGCCGGATGGGGATCCGGTTGGGCCATATACGCAAGGGCACCCACCCTGAGCAAGCCCGGTCCCCCCGGTGCAGGACAGAGCAAGGGATGGGAGAGAAGGGCTGGGTCCCAGGGTATGGGCCAAGGCCCTGGGGTCAGAGCTCTAAATACTGCCACCTTCTGGCTAACTCCGAGACATCCAAGAATTCTAAGTGTGAAGCTGGCCTCCAGTGTCATTATGAAGGTGACATTTTATCTGACAGATTGGTAGCTTGACTTGTAACTCTGGAACGTTTATCCGTGTAGAGTGCGGGCTTCCCTGGATCTCTCACCCCAACCCCACATTCAGAATCACGTGGGAGCCGTGTCCTGGCTCCTCCCCTGCAGTCCTCGCACCACCTTTGCCTCGCTGGGTCAGCAGAGGTGGTCCTGCTTTCAGCTCCACTCCATCTCGACCTGTCTCCCTCACCTCTTGGAGTCTAGATGGTGGCCCGCATTCCAGCTCAGGCGTCTGTCCTGCACAGTCTGCTCTACGAAAATCTGCCTGGCGGTTGGTCTCTGGGAGACTTTGAACTTGTATTTTGGAAGTAGCTGTGTTTTGCCCCTCCTCACTCCCACCCTCCGCTGCCCCGGGCCCACACACGCTTGCTCCCTGGCCCCGTGGCTCCTCTGTAGAGGCTGACTCCCTGCAGGCCCCCATGTGCCCCTTTCTGGCTTCCTCTGCCGTGACTCCTGCCAGCTTCTTGCAGTTTGGTCTGCTTCCCAGCTCGGCACTTTCTGGCTGCTTCTCCCGCATGTCCTTAGCAATTTCAATTGCTCTTCCCAGTGAGATTTCCCTCCTCCCTTTGCTTCTTGTGTCTTTATGGGAAATAGGGAATTAGTTGTTTTATTCCCAATTTTGGTGTTCCCCCTCCTTCTACCTCTCACATATTCAGTCTCCACCTCACTGGAAGGAAAAATTATGACAATGACAACACTTGCTTTGACTCCCACAGACTAGATGACAGTCAGCTTCTGAAACCGGGATATGGCCATATAGACCAGTGATTTTTCCAATCGTTGCTCTGTTTTTATTTCCTTTCATCTTCATTTTCTTTTTTCCTTTAATGGAAGTTGCCAAACAGCTTTATAAAGTAACTGGAAATATACCAAAACTAAGATCAGTTTTTGCTCAGAGTACTTTCCCTGTGTAAATATGAGTTACTGAGATGACGGAATGGCTCCCTCGTCCTTTGTGCCTCCGCAGATGAGTGATGACAGGCCAGAATTGTTCGTCTAAGACAGGGAAGGAGGAAAATAACATCAGGCCCAGTAGGGATAAAGGCCAAGATTAATTACACCGTCAAAGCGGAAAGAATGAGTGAGAGATTCTCACAACTGAGCCGGACTGTGTTCATCAGTGTGGTGTTCACATACAGCTGTCGTTATGACACGGGTCGGAGCGGCACAAAATCGTGATCCCGTAATCTCCCCGCATGCTGAAGCATACATTTAATCTCAGAATTTACCATTTCCCAGCCTATCTAGAAATCATAGCTTTCAGTAGGGGGTGGGGAATAGCGCATGGTTTTTTAAAAGGAACTTAAATACACAAGACTAAAGACAACTAGAATGCTGCGCCTCTGAGACGTGTCATAGCAACACAGAAAAGCAACAGGCAGCCCCACAACGAGAACTCCTTCCATTATGTAATCTTAAAAATAGATATTTATCATTCTGCCACACAAAAAATAAAAATATGTAGAAAGCTAGGAAACTCTTTAAAGAAACAGCTTATTAATAAAACACAATGAGATCCTCATGTTTCATGTGATTCTAATAGTTAAATGATTTTGGTTCTAAGTCTGTTCAGAATGATCTCTTATTTTCTCTATCACATATGAAAGTCACAGATGACAAAACGGTCAAGATTGCTGATTTTGGAAATTTATGCACCATGAGCCCTGTTGCTGTCAGTAAATTGATTTTCGGAAGTGGTGAATAATTCTCGTCAAAGTTCCAAGCAAAGCAAAGTATAATCTTCACTCGATTAAGATGGTCGTTGTATTCTTGGAAAATTCAGTGTGTAATAAAATTTTGTGGAAAGAAAGTAGTATTAATATGTAAAATAGTTTTTCCACTTACATAATTTTAAACAGGTGTTTCACCCACGTGAATGTCTGCCTGGATATTTGACAGCCCATCAGGATGCAGGACAGTCCTTCACTGTACAGTTCTGTCCACTCTAGGACTTAACCATGGCTGCCTCCCACGTGCTGAGTAGTATCAGAGGCCCCCCTCCTAACTGGGACCACCCAGAATACTGCCATCAATTTCCAGAACACCCCCCAGGGGGCAGTGTAGCTCTGTTGAGACCCACGGCTCCATCTCCACCTGGACACTGCTTCCTGAATCTCCATGATTTCTCTCTCCTCTACTAGTCCCATAACAGGCCACCTTCGTCTTTTGTCCTGGAATCCTTCAGAACGGAACCTCTGTCTCAAGCCTCAGTGCCCTCTGACCCACTGCACAGTTATTTCAGACTCATCTTCCTAAAATATACACCTGGACTTCTGGCCAAGATGTGTGTGATTTCACATGGAAGACCCTTCCAGCTCCCAGCTCCACGCAGTATAGCAAAGGTGTAATATATGAAGACACGCAAACACAGTCATCCTCACAAACAGATTGCTCCACAGGGAGAGAAAACATAGAACAAAAGCACCAGGATGTAAGCAGTGGCTCTGAGAGCTAAGACAGGCAGTGGCTCTGAGAGCTAAGACGGGCAAAGGCTCTGAGAGCTAAGACGGGCAGAGGCTTCTGACCTCTACTGTGGAAGCTGGGCTGGAAGTCCCCAGTCGTTGCGGGGAGACAACAGACAGAGCTACGTGTCAGCCTGATTGTCCCTCATGGGGGCGTCCCGGTGCACTAACCCAAGTCAATGCCTCTACCTCCGGAGAGCCTTCAGGGGGCCATCGCCTAGAAGGGCCACAAAGGAGCCAAATTTCTTACTGCCCAGGAAACTGTTCTGCAATGTCTCTTCAAACAAAAGTCCAGATACACCAATACTTTTTAATGGAGGCCCTGCTGAGAGGAATTGTACATCTGCCAGGACCGAGAGGCAGGAAGATGGCGGGAGGCGGAGAGGTGGAGAGGGAGACACAAGAATTTCCTACACAAGATGAGCTTGCGGACTAAAATTCTAGAGCCCATAGCGATAATAAAATGAAAAATAACCAAAATATTTGAAACCACTCAACAAATAGGAAGACTCAATTCTAAGTAAATGCGAAAATAGAAAAGTCTTCTAGAAAAATAAATGTCCTTAAAGTCCTCAAAAATTTTAAAAAAGGAATAACATCCCCCAAAAAAGCCAGAATAGAATCTACATGACAAAACAATTAGTTATGAATCAAGGACAGTAGAGATTTGGGGAAAGTAGAAGAGAGGAAGAAAAGGAGATGATATGAATGAAGGAGAAACAGCACTTGGAAATCCTAGAAACTGACATTTTAATCATTGTTATTAGAAACTTAACAGGCGATATAAATTGTAGCCAAAGAGAATATTAGTAAATTGGAAGGGAGAGCAGAAAAGTTGAAGCAGTGCCTGCACAAAGATATAAAGAGATTTTTTTCAATATGAAAAGGATTTAAGAGTAAAGGATGAAAGGATAGGCTGAAATGCTCCAACACGAGACGAATCAGAGTTCCAGACATGAAGAGTAAGGATGCATAAGAAGCAGCTGAAAATACAAGGCTGATAATTTTCCTGCATTGCAGAAAAATGTAATCCTCACATAAAATGTGCACAGTGACTCTTGAGGAGTAGAGATAAAGGTCAATCCACACCTGGACACATCTGGCATAAAGACAGACAAAGAGAGCAGTGACACAAAGAGAGGGCCCACCAACAGCCCCGCTCCTACACGGGCGCTTGGTATGCACCCAGAAGGACGGTACAAATCAGCCAAGTATTTTGAGCTTTGATAGTTCAGCAACGTTCTACGAAAAGACGAACTCCCTCCCCCTCCATATTTTAACACATATGTATTCAGAGATTTTTGGAGATTGAAAGAAGTGAAAATAAGTTGCACCATCACTTTCCTGCAGCCCCCTGTAGCACTCATCATGAGAGTCTTTTAAAAACTTTGTGAAATCGCCATGATAAAATTTTTCGCATCAATGAAACCCTTTGAGCCATTTGAGGAAATATCCCCCATTTTTCTGAGTGATGATGAAATAAAGGGCATGATGTCTGGACACACTGGAGAGACTGGCAGAAGAATGTTTTAACTCTATGTGAGAAGAATAAAACCCACTCTGTGTTTTGTTAAAGATTATTATAATTTCCAAAACAGTGAGAAATACAATCTACATAGAGAAAATCTAAGTCCCAATTAAAATAACTAGAGCATCAAACTATCGATGGTTTATTTGTTGTCTGATGAAAGGAATTTCAGCCAGATCCCTTCTTAGGAGAATAGAGACCAGAGCAATCTCCTCGCCTGGGGATGGACACTTGGTTTAGGTCCTGGAAGGCAGAGTAGCAGACTTTCCATAGACAGAGAAAGTTTACAGGGAAGAGGAGAAATTAGCCAAGCTTGTAGATAGATTATAGTATTGGAATTGATAAAGGACTCATATCCATGAAAAAAGAATTTAAAAAATTAAGAAATCTGAACTTGTAAAAATTAACTAAAAGCATAGTATTACTTGAAAAAAGCAATTCAATTTTTAAAAAACATAGAGGTGACAGTGTGTCCAACATAAATCTCACAGGAACACAAGAAAGAGAGAGAAGACACGAGATAGAAGCAATTTTCAGAGAGATAATTATCCAAAATTATAGTAAAACTGTAATATCAAAGAGGAAAAGTTAATCCTAAAACCTAAAACAGACATCAAATTTCCTTTAAATAGAACAAAAGCATAGAGATTGTATTACTAAATTAGATGAGAGCAATACAAAAAAAGAAAACTATTGACCAATTACACTCACGAACACAGACGCAAAAATCCCTTTAAAATATGGCAAACAATTGAACTCAACAGTGCTTTTAAAAAACACCAAGAATAGGCTTCACCCAAGACATGCAAAGATGGTTTGTCCTCAGGAAGTCTATTAAATAAGAGAAATAACATATCAACTTCTCAATAGTTGCTCACATGTAGCAACTCAATACCAAAAAGTATTTGATGAAATATAATGCTCGCTTTGTTATTAAGAAAAACAAACAAAAACATTAGCAAACGAAGAATGAATTGGAACTTTCCTACCTGATGTATTAGTTGGGGTCCAGCCAGAGATGTAGAGTCCAGCCAAATAGTCCTATTGAAGGAGCCTAACTTAGGAAACTAGCCACAAAGATGTAGGGAGAGCTGAAAGCCAAAAAGATGGCGGAAATTAGTGAATTGGGAAGCTATCACATCCCTAGTGGAGGGACAATGGAGGAGGTGGAGTAGATAGAGCCCGAGACCCAAGGCCCTCGGGAAGCTGCATTCATATGGAGACTCTCTGCATAGTGAGGACCAGGAAACAAGGGCCTGTCTTGTGGGAGGTGGATCCTGGAGGAGGTGGAGCCCTGGAGCAACAAGAGTAGGGGAGAAAGTCCTTGGCTCCTCCCTTCCTTCCACTCCAGTTGCCTAGCAGTGCGTTCTATTGGCCAATGCTGGGAGTGCCTGGGAGATGTCGTTTACAGGAAAACGGGCAGAGATCTGAGAGCAAAGACACAATTGACCACCATACCTGACATATCCACAAGCAAACAAACTTTAAAGGCTTTCCCTTAGGTCAGAAACAAGACCAGAGTACACTCAGCACCACCTCTATTCAACATCCTATTGAAAGACCTAGAAAGAAATGAAAAGCTAGTGATAGGAAAGGAGTGTACAAACATACTTATCTACTGACACTATGTCCACATAGAAATCTAAGAGGATTCTCAGACCTATCATTAGAGTTAATAAGAGAATTCGTAAGGGCCACTGAATATAAAATCAATAAACAAAATAGCTTGTCTTCTTTTTTTTTTAAAGATTGGCACCTGAGCTAACAGCTGTTGCCAATCTTTGTGGGTTTGTTTCTTTTTTCACTTTTCTCCCTAAACCCCCCCCCAAGTACGCAGTTGTATATTTTTAGTTGTGGGTCCTTCTAGTTGTGGCATGTGGGACACCGCCTCAACATGGCCTGATGAGCAGTGCTGTGTCTGCACCCGGGATCCGAACCGGGGAAACCCTGGGCCGCCTAAGGGGAGCATGTGAACTTAACCACTCAGCCACGGGGCCTGGCCTCACAAAATAGCTTTTCTATAGTCATTAACAAACAATTAGAAAATGTAATAGAAAAGGATAGCATTCTCTATAGCAACAAAATCTAAACACATCCAAAAATAAAACTAACAAAAACTGTGCAAGATCTTTATGGAGAAATTTGGAAGACATTATTGAGACCTGAATAAAAGAATAGCAATACTATATTCATGATGACAGGCTCAAGACCTGAAGAGGGTGAAATGTCCCCCAAATAATATATAAATTTAATGTAATTCCAATTTAAATATCAACAGGGTTTTTCATGCAACTTAATAAGCTGACCCTAAATCATATGAAAAATCAAAAGGAGAAGAATAACAACGAAAATGTTTAGAGAACAAGGACTCAAGAGTAAATATTAAGTTATTTATGTTAAAGTTTTATCATATAAGCTAGGAGACTATTGACACAGGGAAAAGCTGAACAGGACACTGAATGGAATCCAGAAGCAGACATAGGAATATATGGACATGATATGTGGTAGAGGTGGATTGCAAATGATTCAATAATGGGGCTAAGGTGATTGGTTACCCAGTGGGAAAAAATTGTCACGTGCCTACCCTATACCATACACCTAAATAAGTCCCAAAGCATTAAAACCCCAAAAATCTCAAAAACAAAATTCTAAAACATTTGAAAGAGAATATAGAATCTTTTTATAACTTTGTTTTAAGAAAGAATTCCTTAAACAAGGCACAAATTTCACAAATCTAAAGGAAGTTATTAATAAATTTGACGTTAACAAAAACTTCAACACAGCAAAAGCTAAAGAGTAGGAGAAGATATTTGCAACACATATGACTGAAGAAGAACCGGTACCCAGAATAAATACAAGAATTCCTAAAAATTAATATAAATAATATTAAAAACAAAATTTAAAAATAAGTAGAAGATTGGAATAGATACTAGTCATAGAATAGGAAATCTAAATGGCCAAAAAACTGTGTGAAAAGATGATCAAACTGACCAAAAATCAGTTATATTAATGAAAATTAAGAAAAAGTTAACCTGCCATCAAATTAACAAAAATGTAACAATCTACCGATTCCAAGGTTTGGCAAGTATGTTGAGAAGCCACCATGGGACGATAAAATTGGTACAAACACCTTGAGAGCAATTTGACAACATCTATTGAAGTTGGTGGACATACCTTGTGTATTAGTCAGCTATCGCTCACTAAAGCTGCATGACAAACGCCCCAATAGCCAGTGGTGTAAAGTAACAATTACGCTCATGCTCACAGCCCAGTGGAGAACAGATGGATCTTGCAGTATATTCATATAATGGCCCGCTAGTTGGCAGTTTAAATGAATGAACTAAAGCTGTATGTATCAACATAAATAAATGTCTAACACAGAATGTGGAGGAAAATAAGCAAGTTACAGAAGAATAACGCTTAGTATAGTGTAATTTATATTTAATGAAATTTTAAACTCAAACCAAATATGGCGAAAGCACTTCCATGTCCCTGTGTGTTCATTAAAACAGCCTGTCAGACAAGGAGGTTAGCTGACAGAAACATCACTTCCAGAAAAGCTATTTTGAAGAAACCCATGGTATTCTGATGGTTTCAAATTCCACATGTAGTGCCCTGGACAGTTACTCTGCACCATATTTTATGTCGCTCTTTTAGGCATCTGGACCATAACCGGTAGGCAGCCAACAGTCTCTTCGCTTTTATAAAGACCTAAGTAATAGTTTGAGGTCATGCTGGGAAGTCTCAGAGCCAATAAATTGCAGCCCCACTGTACTTATGTCACGGCCTCCATATGACTGCACTGGCCTGAGGCGCCCGTTTATGGCCCAACTGTACAGCAGACACATGAGAAAACACCACAGACCTAAAAATACCCATCCTGTTGTATGTTTTCTTATGACACAGTCACCACACTCGGTAGAGTCACATATTGCAAAGAGGAGACCGCTTGGGTTGAAACAAGGACCGGGTGTGCCCGGTGGTGCCAGGCTGCTACCCGATGGGAGCCATGCCTGCCTTCAGAAAAAAATCTGTCGGGAATTAGCAGGGCCCCAGCCACAGACCGAGGTTCAGGGGCAGAGCTCAAAGCCCCAGTGACGAAGGAGACAAGAAAAAAGCCAGGACACAGGGAAAGAAGGAACAGAGCACCAGCCAGTTTGTAAAGCAGGGCCTGGAGCGCAGGGACTTAGGTACTCACACGTCAGTGAGTTAGCCTGCACCCTCTACTGAGGGCCCAAGACGCCAGGCTCTGTGCGGGGGGGGGGCTGGGCACAGAGACATGCCCCCTTTTTCCATCCGGGCCTACGAACTCCTGTACTGGTACATGCAGGCAGAGTTGTCGAAAGTCTGCAAGCTACAGTGAGAGAGATTATTACTGTTGGATAGAAACTTAGAACGGCGGGCAGGCTCTGGGGGCCTAGTGGTTACGTTTGGCGTGCTCTGCTTCAGCGGCCCGGTTCCATTCCCAGGCGCACACCTACATCACTCCTGAAAGTAATGATGGAGATTAGAGAACACAAGTGAGTATTTATCTTTGTAATCTGGGGACCACTTTATTACCATGAGCTTGGATTACTTTAATATTGATTTATAATCATGTCATTTCTTAAAAATAAAGCAATAAAATGCTTGTTCCACAATCAGCTTTACTAATGTATGAACAGGCCCAAAGGCATCAAGTGACTTACACAAATTTACATGTCAAATTAGTGCTAGAGCCAAGGGTGGAATTTAGGTCTCCCAGATTCCACCTTCTGATCAAGATATATACTGTAAATACAGACATACTCCATAGGATGTGGCCAGGATTCCAAGACACTTTATCTTAAATTTTGAGAGTTAGTGGAAGAAACTGTTTGATCTACAAGCTTTATAAATTGCTTTTAAGGCATATTTTTATAATGCTTTGTTTTAGAGCCAAAAATCTGCCTTCGTTTTAATAATCACATTTATATCTGAATTCTATAAATACTCCAAAGTAATGGGTAGGCATGGAGCCAGTATTAGAAAGATGTATTATTAAAGATTTCATAGCTTTGATTTTATAAGAAAAACCTAAACAACAACATCAAAGCCTAGTTCACTGAAAATTTTTCTAGTTGCTTCAAAAATTGTCTCTAAAATGACAGAAATAAGCCCAGCTTCCCAAGCCTTGCTATCCAGCTGGGATTTCACATCATTTTTTCCTGTCTTACCCTTCCTGGGCCACATCAACCTTCACGCTCTCCCGCTGTGCTGTCAGCTCCACTTCTGCCGATTTCGGCCAATGACTATCGCGTTCACGGACCCTGCTCACATTGGGCTCTCAGTAACAGCTCTTGTTTGAGATTCTCATTTCTGCTTTTCTCTCAGATCTTCAGTCTTCATCTACCTATTCTTTTATCTTTTATCTAATCTTATTTCTGGAGGGTCACATTTAGTCAGATGAGATTATAATTTTGATCACCTATAGTTAACATCCACAAAAACACCATTACATTTTTCTTTTCCTCAATATTGGTCAAGATTAAATAGGGATACTGGAAATGACTAGAATGTACAGACTCTGATTCAGGGGCAGGTGAACAGGGAACTCCCAGCAGAGAGCAAGAGGTGACATCAGAGGAGCACGGTGGGAGATGACCAGGGGGCGATTTGACAGGAGATAGGCTCACTATTAGGGTTTCAGTAACAGGAAACAGAATAGGTGGAAGTCAGGAAAGGCAGGATGTCAGAGAGATCCAGTAGCAATTACACCCAAGATATAAGAGTGCAATATAGGAATGGTGTTGTCAAAGCTGGCTGCCTACTCAATATCCATTTCCATCCCCCTTTTCCATGAAAAATGAAAAAGAAAGGAGAGAAGAAGAGAAGAAGGAGGGTAAAGAGGAAGAGAAGGAGAAGGAAGAGAGAAAAAAGAAGAAAGAAAAGAAATACAGCTGTCCCCTCTTATCTGCAGGGGAACAAGTTTCCAAGACCCCCAGTAGGTGCCTGAAATCATGTATGGTACCAAACTCCATATAGACTATGTTTTTCCCTGTACATCCATACCTATGATAAATTTTAATTTATAAATTAGGCACAGTAAGAGATTAAGAACAATAATAATAAAAGAGAACAGTTGTAACGATACGCTGTAATAAAAGTTACCATAGATCTTAGCAATCTCAGCATGCGATTTTTTTCTTTCCATAGTAAGTTGAGAAATTTCACCTTTTCACTTAAAGGAAGCACTTTACGGCTTCTCTTTGGCTTATCTGACTAGACAGCATCACTACTCTTGGGCTTTGGGGCCATTATTAAGTACAATAAAGGTGACTTGAACACAAGCACTGCGATACCGCGACAGTGGATCTGATAAATGAGACAGATACTAAGCGACTAAAGAGCGAGCGGCATCTACAGCATCCACCCGCTGGACGAGGGATGAGTCATAACCCCAGCAGGGCAGAGCGGGAGGACCTGAGACGTCACCACGCTACTCAGGACAATTTAGAACTATGAATTGTTTATTTCTGGAATTTTCCATTCAGTATTTTCAGACCATCGTTGACCTTGAGTAACTGAAATCACAGAGAGTGAAACCACAGACGAGGGGGTACTGCTATAGACATTTGGGGTTTTTTCTTATCTAACGGTAGACTTGAATGACTTCAAGTGAAGCAAAGCTACTGAAGAGTCACGTGACTCCCACTCTCGGCTCTCCCACCCGCTGTGTCCCCACCACCTGTGGAAGCAGGGAGTGGGGGGACCCAGGCAAAGGATTTGAATCTCTGCACACCAAAGCGTAGGGGAGAGAGAGAAGCAGTCCTGGACCAGCAGTTGAAGAGAAAGAATTCATTTTTTATTTTTTCTTTGTTTTGTTTTTTCCTTCCCTTGCTTTTGGCAAATGAAAGGTTCTGGTGGGCATGGAATTTGAGAGCACTGGAGAGGAGAGGGGCGGCAGACACATTAATTGTGATGCCTTTGCTGAGTGCGTGGATGGATCCCCTCTCCGGTCTGCACAGAGCTCTGACTGAGGAATGGAATTCCGTTTAAATCTCTTTCCAGTTTGGACTGTGCATCTTCCACAGACACTGTTGTGGGGCTCGGGCTCATGGGCTGCAGCCCGACGGGGTTAGACCTCCTCTCTGCTTCAGTTTATTACATGAAACAACTGTGTTACATAAAAAACGTGAAGACACAAGTGCATTTAATACACGCTTATTTCTTAGCACACCTCCCGTCCCCCAGCAAACCTCTATTGGAAGCTCCTCCCCCCCCAAGGTTGATGTTTTGTCTAAACTCCAAAAGTGTTGTGAACCTGGAACGGTGTCTATTCTCTGAACATTCCTGAAAACAGTCTTCCATTGTAAAAGTCATGTAATCACATTATAGAAAATTTGGGGGGGGGGGAGGGAAGGGAGAGAAAATACCACCTAAACAGTATTACCCTGGTATGAACTGCTACACACAAATGGGATGCTATTTTGGCTATTTTCTCCCCATTTCTTTGCTAAATAAAAGCCCATTCAGTATGACACTGAGCACTTCACCTCGGATAGAGCACTCTGATTCCCCGTTCGCCCCCCACAGTGGCTCCCGGGCACCTGTGATCTAAGGACGAGGATTACAGCAGCTATTATCTATAGTTCAGGAGTTTATATGTCAGAATCAGACTGCCAAACAGGTTCATGTTAGTATCTGTTAAATTCTGAAAGGCCAGGGACAAATCTAAATTCATCCTTAGAAAAAAATGATAATCTCAAAGTGCTAAGTAAAAGAATTTCTTAACGAGATACCATTATAATGTTCATATTTTTCATATATTTAGCATTATGATGCTATCGATTTGCCCTTACATTCTCATCTGGACAGCAAAGATGCGCCAACTTCCTTGTCAAGACATCTCCACATCACGATGTAGTCAAAGATACTGGAGTAGGTGGAGAAATGCTAACACCCTTTTTGAGCCCAATTTCCTCATTTGTGATAATGGAACTGAATGAGATGATCTCTCAGGTTCAGCCCGATTTTAGCTATTATTCTGCAGAATTCAGAACTTGAAGAGTTTCCTTGGTTTAGTGAGAGTTATTTTTAGACAGAAATGCCTTTTATGTTCTCAAGACATATGACACTAGTCTTCTAACCTTTTTTTTCTTAAATATCTGCCAAAAGAATTTCGAAAAACTATCTATCCTCTTGCCTGTATAAATGTACATTTAAAATTTCTCATCATAATGATAAACAGTTATAAAGAATATCATTTCCAGTATAATGTAACTATTGACCTTTTAAAATAAAACTGTTTTAAAAGCACTCAAAATAACCTTAAAACCAAGCAGAGTGTTGCTAACTATAGTCCACTCAAAAATCAGTGAATATGCTTTCCAATCAGAAATCCCCATATTAGTTTGCTTTTGTGTTTGTGTTTCCATTCTACTCCTTCCACAGAATTTTCTCCTAACTTTATATTTTTACGCTTAAAAATCTTTTGTTAATCATCAGATTACTCTATAATAAAAGTATGTGTACCCATTTGGAAACAATTTTTTAAAGATCTCCGCCCATAAGCGTCTAAGAATTCAAAAATTTTTTGAAATGAGTTTTCATTACAGTCATTGGCACACAGTTGAACTAAACAGCACAAATATGTTATAAATTCTGATGCGTAATTATTAAGGAAATGCATTTCTTAGGGAGACAGATGGAAATATTTTACAAATGACCTTATGTCAACATGGATGAATATTGCTTACTGCTAGAATGAGACAGGGTTGAGCATCAGTTCTGCTCTAACTTTCATCTTTATGGGTGGAGAGATTGTCTGTCTAACTGAGCAGGTAGGAATGGAAGCTTTGTTATAGCCATGCCACTCAGGTTTTTGAACTCTTGGGGTATATGCAAAAAGTCATATGTGGTCTTTGTGATGGTTAACTGTGTGTGTCAACTTGGCTAGGCTATGGCGCCCAGTTCTCTAATCGCATGCTAGTCTAGATGTTGCTGTAAGGCATTTGTGAGATGATTAGCATTTATAATCAGTTGACCTTAAGCAAAGCAGATCACTTCCATAATGTCGGTGGGCCTCATCCAATCAGTTGAAGACCTTAAGAGCAAAGATTGAGGTTTTCCAAAGCAAAAGCAATTCTGCCTCGAGACTGCAACATAGAATCTCTGCCTGTGTTTCCAGTCTGCTGGCCCACCCTACAGATTCTGGACTCAGGGCTGCGACATCAACCCTGACCTGAATTTCCATCCTGTCAGCTAGCTTTATAAATTTCAAACTTGCCAGCCCCCACCATGATGTGAGCAAATTCCTTAAAATCTCTCTCTCGCTCGCTGTCTATCTGTCTGTCTGTCTATATCTCCATCTCTCTCTCTATCATCTCTCTCTCTCTTTATATATATGTATCCTATTGGTTCTGTTTCTCTGCAGGACCCTGACTAATGCAATCTCTTATCAAAAATATTTTCAATCTATCATTTGACAATTAGTTTAATTCCTTCTTAAATTTTCTAAGGCGAGGAACTGAATATTCCCTGATTGCAAAAAATGATGTCTTACCCCGTCGTTACGTTCCTCGACACCCAGACCAACATTTCCAATGGTGTCCGTGGTGCTCCAGGGATTTCCCCGCCCTAAGGTGGTGCCCTTTCTTTTGTGAAGCAGAAAGTAGACAGTCATGAAAGAGAACCTTTTTAAACGGATTTATTTCCGTAAAACTATCTATCTTTGTTTCGACACTCTGTGGAAAGTCTTAGGTGGCCTCAGAGTTACTATATCCAGGTCTGAAAACCGCTAATGTGAATCATCTTGCTACCTACATTCTTAAATATTTTTTCTATTGTTATTTATTTATGGACAGCATTTTTGACTATGGTAGAAATAAAGCATACTGAGAATGATTCAGCTCAGAAATGAGAAAATTCAATGACGATCATTGATTTGAAAATGACATTTAATGATATTAATGATGTTATTGATATTTAGTTAAACATATTTCAACAAACTAAAGCATTTTGATCAAATTGTTGATGGTTCATTTGCAACTTCGTCATACACTTTTATATATTTCCAGTCAATCTATCAAGCTCACCTGAGTAACTGTTGCTCATCATTTATTTTACTACTAAGAGGACACGTTAAGTTATGCTTTGGAATTACCATTTGGTGAGGCATCTAAAACTCTCCTCTAGGTCGCACATCGGGAACAGGACACACACCGCATCTCATGACACCTCACCCAAGTGTTCCAGATGCCACAGCCCAGGGTTTCTCCCAGACTTAGCATAGTGTTTGACACGTGGTAGAGTCTTCATAAACATTTGATGAATTGATTGAAAGTACAAAAATAGATTCTCAAGTATTTACTACTCAAAATTACGTTTGGAAGTACTTGAAAGTGAAGCAATCACTTTCATGAAAATAGCTCTCTCTATAGCTTGGCATGAAAAATGTTAGAACACGATGACAAATAGTAGAATCAAAGGGCCTGCTAACAGCAAAAGATTGGCACCCGTTATCTGCAAGAGGTTTCACTTCGTTTAGATAATTACTATTACCAACACTGTGGACATTCTTACTAGTGAAACCTTAATTAATCAACTATAAAATACAATCAAAAACCCTGCAGTGAATTGATGTGTGTAAGTGCTCAATAAGTGTTTGTGATCATTCCTGAGGTTATTGCCAGGCTGGCTTTGCTCTTTTCAGAGGTGGAATGCCACTCTGATTGCCAAACGTCCATGGCTGTGTCAGCTGGACTGGCAGTGTCGATTAATGTGTGACCCATCCTCTGAATTCCTTTCATTCCAAAAATTCTTTACTAAGAAGTGCAATTTCTTGGAGAGTTCATGTGAATTGAAAAATTTCTAAATTGTGTGTGTGTGTGTGTGTTGTTTGGTATAATGCATAAAATTGAATAGAACAAAATTTACTGATGTTTGGAAAATGATGTCTTACTTCAAAAATTTGAACAGCAATTAAGTGGCACAATAACTTAGGGAAAAAAGGAAGCTCCATACCCTCCAGGTTTCCCGATTAAAAGGGGCCCATCTCTAAGTTGAGAGAAGATGTCAGTCATCACTTCTCCCATTTGAAAATCATACGAAGCTTTTCAGAGGCACACAGGCGGGGAGGGAAGCTGAATGACCGCTCCCGTCTATAAAAGCCATTGTCTGCTTCCAGAGGAAAAGCTCTCAGCACGGCTTTGACGTTGCGCTCCTGAAATACAGCTTGAGAAGCTCTTCTCAGGGCTACACAGAGCACAAAGGTAATGCTTATGATTTACCTCGCATTTAAAAAGAGAAACAAACCAACACAAAGACCTGCTTATTGTTTTCAGACTCTGCTTTAAAGAGCCCCTAAAATATTTCTTTAAAATCTGCTTTTATTCTGCAGAGTTTCCTCCTACCACAGCCTTGATTTTTTTCTTGTGCTATCATATTCAACCATCTCACACTCGTGCTGATGGTATAAAAAGATATTTGTGCTGCAGAATCTTTGCCTAAGTAAAAATATAATTGAGTAGAATACCATAGATTACATTTACCATAAATCATACGACCTAAACTACATACTCGGTATAGCAAGATACAGATACAGACGCCAATTTGATTTTGATGGTTCAAGAGCTTTCCCCCCGACTGGTTGCTGGAACTGGCTCCCAGTGGCTTGCAACAGCTGATGGTTAAATTTTCAGGAATGGCGTTGGTAGCTTGAAATCAGTCGTGAAGGGAGTATTTATATCACAGAAACCAGCAAACTTACAAACCAGCCCTTTTGTTCTCCAGAGAGTCCAGTGTGTAAACATTAACCAGCATACCACTACCTATGTGTACATACACACACACGTGCACACATGCACACTCAGTGACGTTTGTATGGTTGGGGGTGAAAAATCCAACGATTAATATTCAATTGGCTGTTAACATGCTCTCTAAAGCTATGAATCAAGTACACTATTTTCTTCAGAGAAGTAGATAAAGGCGGGACAAAAGACGAGTGTCTCGTAGAAAATTTATAAATTGGTTTTAGAACATACAGTTCTAGACTTTCTCTCCAATTGAAAACATGTTCAGTCAAAATGAATAACTGGTTTATTATCTTAAACAAGGGCTCCATTTACAACTGAGCAACTGTCTTCTTTTGGGGGAAATTTCTTCTAAGATCCTTCCTCTTGCGTCAGAAAGGAGCCCAGACTTAGACTCGGTTCCCATTTACTGTGTGACGACATTTCTTGGCAAAGCAAGAGACTCAGCGTGCTGTTCTGCCAGTGCAGACTCAGCCTCAAGGCACTGTAGCTCACGGAGCTCCCGGTCACAAGGCCTTTATTGTGCCTAATGTGACACAAACAGGGAAGCAGAGAGGCAGTATTGGTGGTGGTACCGAGAGTTGCACACACTTGCTGCCTGAGCAGTTGTCTGCGGCAAGACTGGGGAATGCCTGAATTAGCTGACGCTACCATCTGTTGTGCCCAAATAGCCTTTAGCACGTAAGACGGATTCCTCTCTTCTGCCCCGGAGCTCACGGGGTAAAAGGGGTTGAATTTAGAGACATCTAAGATTGATACGAAGACCAGCACAGTCCAAGGTTCTCTCACAAGGCTTCTTATTAAGGAAATTTCTGAGACGTAGGTCATATTTCTATCCATTCACATTATTGCTTTTCACATGGCCAGCCCTGAGCGATAATAACTAGAGCTCATCATGGTCTTGTATAATTTCACTCTTTAATAAATCAGATTGCAGTTACGACACAAAAAGCATGTAATTAATATGGGAGAATCGCACACTCATGATTGATCGACACCTATAATTATATGATAATTTGGCTTCTTATCTTTAGTAAAAGGTTTTGAAATTTCATTTTTACAGGGTTTGAAATAAAATTATGTGGTATGTAAGTACATTTTGTAAACGTTCTGTTTGTTTTTGAGCAGAATACATATTTTCTGTGTGAGAGAGGGCACATGAAGTTCCCTCACATGACCATGGTCTCGACCTTTCTCTAGTGACTGCCGTACTTTGAAGACTTACTGACTGTCTTTCCTTCTAGATGGATTATTTCCTTAATAAATCTGAAATATCTCTCTTTGTCCTTTTTAATGTCTTGAAATCTACTTTTTTTGCTATTAAATATTAATATATCAGATTTCTTTTTGTTAATATTCACCTATTACAGATTTTTTTCACCTACTGTCTTAAACCTTTTGTGTCCTTTTGCTTAAATGGACCTTTTATAAATCATATAGACTAGATCTAAAACTTAACTGGGCCAGCCCGGTAGCACAGTGGTTAAGTTTGCACGTTCTGCTTCAACGGTCTGGGGTTCCCCGGTTTGGATCCCGGGTGCAGACCTATGCACTGCCTGTCAAGCCATGCTGTGGCAGGCGTCCCACATATAAAGTAGAAGACGATGGGCACGGATGTGAGCTCAGGGGCAGTCTTCCTCAGCAAAAAGAGGAGGATTGGCAGCAGGTGTTAGCTCAGGGCTAATCTTCCTCAAAACAAAATTAATTAATTAATTAAAACTGAACTGTATCTGAGAATGTTTGTCTTCTAAGAGGTAAATTAAACCGCTCCCATTTTCGAGATGCCTGAGTTTGGCGATTTCTGCCACGTCCTGTCTGGTGCTCTATTTAACATGCGTTTTATTCCTTGGTGTTTCCTCTTCTACTTATTTTTGTGTTGATCAGTCATTCTGTTTTCACTTCAATCCACAGTTTGGAAGTTTGATATTTTTAAGATTATTTTAGGAGTTCTCTAAATTTTTGAAAATTGATTTCAAGCAAAGAAATCATAAACATACAACTTGATGGTTTTTTTGAAGATTGTATTTTTTAGAGCACTTTTAGATTTACAACAAGATAGAGCAGAAGGTACAGAGAATTTCCCATATACCCTTTGCCCCCTACTCATGCACAGCCTCCCCCATTATCCACAGCACTCACCACGCTCGATGAGCCTGCACGGACACAGCACTATCACCCAGAGTCCGTAGGTTACAGTAGAGTTCACTGCTGGTGTCGTACATTCTATGGGTTTGGACAAATGTTTAATGACATGTGTCCATCATTATGGTCTCATACAGAGTATTTTCACTGCCCTAAAAATCCTCTGCATTCTGCCTATTTATCCACACCCCACCCCTCACTGGCAACCACTGATCTTTTTACTGTGTCCATAGTTTGGCCTTTTCCAGAAGTTCATATAGCTGGAATCACACAGTAGGCAGCCTTTTCAGATTGGCTTATTTCACTTAGTAATATGCATTTGAGTTTCCTCCTTGTTTGTTCAAGGCTTGAGAGCTCATGTCTGTTTAGCACTGAATGATATCCCAAAGTCTGGATGTACCCGTTTGGTTATCCACTTGCCTGCTGAAGGACATCTTGGTTGATTCCAAGTTTTGGCAATTATGAATAAAACTGCTATACACATCTGTGTGCAGGTTTTTCTGTGGACATAAATTTTCAACTCCTTTGAGTAAAAGCTAAGGAGTATGATTGCTGAATCAACGGTAAGAGTGTGTCTAGTTTTGTAAGAAACCTCCAAACTATCTTCCGAAGTGACCGTGGCGCATTGTTTTGGCTTTGGGCCTTTCTAGCAGGTGTGTGGTGGTATCTCAGGGTTGTTTTCATCTGCAATTCCCTGATTACTTATGACGTGGAGCATCTTTCCGCTTGCTTATTTTCTACCTGTGTATCTTCTTTGATGAGGTGTCTGTTAAGGTCTTCAGCCCATTTTTAATCAGGTAGTTTTTTTCTTATTGTTGACGTTTAAGAAGTCTTCAACCTGATGATTTTTCACACCCAGGTTAAGACTGACATTGCTGGCATCCCAAGGTCCCCTGCGCCCCCTTCCAGTTCTAATCCCCTTCCCGAGAATAACCGCTACGCTGACTTCTAACATACAGATTAGTTTGCCTGGTTTTGAACTTGATATAAATGGAATCAGGCAACATCTTTTTTTTTTGCTGACATTATGTTTGTGAGATTCATCTGTATCATTGCATGTAGTGTTTGTTTATTTTCATTATTGTATAGTACTTCGTTGTGTCACTATGTCAAAATTTATCCACTCTACTGTTCATAGACATTTGGATAGTTTCCAGTGTTTGGGAATCACATATAACACAGCCATAAATAGTCTAGCACAGTCTTTTGATGCATGTTAGTACTCATTTCTGTTGGTTGTATTTCTGTAAATGAAACTGTTGGATCATACATGGATCATACATTATACATTCAACTTTGGTAGACGGCAGGTTTCCCAAAGTGGTGATACCAACGCGAACTCTCACCACAGAGCATGAAAGTTCTAATTGCTCCGTATCCTCCCCAACACTTGATATTGCCTATCTTTTTCATTTTTGCACTTATATTTTAAACCTTAAAATTTTAACACATATTTAAATATAGTTTATAAGTAATGCTGGGTCAATCCTATCCATAGCACCCAAATACATTTTTTTCTTCCTCTTCCTATATTGAGATCATTTGGGTTTTTAATTACATATTTTATTATTATTACTCCTTACAAACAATACTTAATAATTACTAATACCTGTTTTTGTTGTCACTACTGATTTTTTTTCTTAAGTAAATTCCGCAGTTAATCTTTCAGAGAGGGTATGTGAGAATTACATTTTAATAACTGAAAATGTCTTTATTTTTGTCTTTTCATGTAAATGACATGAAATTCTAGCTTCAAAATTATTTCTCTCCTTAGGGAAGGGTTGTAAAAGTGTACAAACCTTCAGATATAAGAGCAGTAAAGTTGAGGATCTAAATGTATAACATGGTGACTGTAGTTAACACCATATTGTATAGTTGACGCTTACCAAGAGAGCAGAACTTAAATGTTCTCATACAAAAAAGGGGTAAAAATGTGAGATGACAGACGTGTTAATTAACTAGATGGGGGATCCTTTCACAACATATAGGATGTCAAATCACCATGTTGTATACTTAAATATCTTACAGTTTTGTTAACAATATCTCAATAAAGCTGAAAAGAATTATTTCTCTCTTAAACCATCAGAGATATTTTTCCATTGCTGTGTATTTATCTTACCACTGAGAAGTTAAATGTCATTCCAATTCTTGCTGCATGATACGTAATGTCTTTTCCTCTCTAAAGGATTTTCAGATTTTTTTGATGTCCTGAAATTTCACTATGATGTGTCCGGAAAATAGATCTTTTCATTTATTCTACTTGGCACTATAAAAATTTCTGCCTTCTTAAAGTTCTGAAATTAAAAGAAAAATTGCAAATATTTCCCCTTTCCATTTTCTTTGGTCCCTCCATTTGCATTTCCAGTGAAATTTTTTAAGTCTTTTGATCTATCTTCTTTCTTGGCCCTTTGGTGCTGCATTGTGAGTGAATATTAAAGCTGTGTGTGCATTTTTGCATGTATATAATTAAACCCCACATATATATCCTTAATCTCAAAAACGATTAACACTTTCCACTTTACTGATCTATTTTTACACACATACCATGTACACATATATGGAAAATATAATAATTTTTTTGCTGAAGCATTTTAAAGCAAATTCAAGACATCTTATCACCTCATCAATAAGTACTTAAATATTTCTAATAGGCGAGGACGTTTCTTTTCAACTTAACTACAGTACCATTACCACTCTTAATGATAATTCCTTAATATCATTTAACATGTAGTCCATGAACAATTTTCTCTGATTATCTACACCAGTTGGTTTGTTCAAACGAGAATGAGTCCACATAGTGCATTTGGTTGATTTGTCTCTTAATTCCCTTCATTCCATGACAGTCCCCACTCATTTCTGAAATACTGTTTGTTTATTGAAGAAATGAAGTCATTTGTCCTGTAGAACTTCCCATATTTTGGATTTTGTTGATTGCATCTTTGTGGTATTGTTTAGCATGGTTTTCTTGTCACCTGAATTTCCTTAAACTAACATTTAGATCTGGCTGCTCAGTGAGATTCAGATTCAGCTTTTGGCAAGATTCGTACACGGGTCGTATTAGTGTGCCGTGCGAAGGCAGTTCCTTCTCTCTTAGTGATGTTAAGGCAAATCGGTTGGTTCAGGTATTGTCTGCCCCATCCATCCACTATAAAGATGCTTATCAAGCTGTTATCTTGTATTTTAGTAGCCATTAATAATGTTGTATTAACCATTATTAGAGGAGGAAAATATTGATTTTTCTAACAATAGAGATGATTATTCTACAAAGGAGAACTTTTCCTCATCAACTTTTTGTTATCTTGAAATAGTTTGTACATAAAAGACAAGATAAATGCTAATTATTTCACAGTTTTCAGAAGACAACAATAATGTCTATGCATAGAATTGTGGAGTTTTAGTATGAACTCATGGATTTTTACATGTTTGACGTGTTTCTATCCATTATAGTCGTGATTCCTTTTTGATGTTCAAATTTCTGTTCTTTAGCCAATGTGAGTCAAAACTGGCTTTGCGTCTTTTCGAAATGACGTTAGTCATCCCTGACAGCTTCCCTGCTCTCTAGCACAGCAAGATGTCCCGGCTTATCTAGTGCATTCTCTGCCCAGGCTCATACTGGGCATTCTCCAAAGAAACTTCGCTCCTTTTCCTTTTGGAGAGAAAAGGTGTTTGGAGACCACAGTCGGGTACTAGGGTACTCATCGTTATGGGTTGCCATTGCTCCCATGCCTTTTCAGCAGACAGAGGTAAGAAGTGTGTGCCTATGGATATTTCCAATCCAAAAGGGATTTCTACTGGATATTTTTATCTGAATATTATAGAGTTTTTACTTAACTCCTTTAATTTTATTTTTTATTCCACTAAAATCTTAATTGTTAATAACATTACCATAATTTTTATTTTTCTTTCTTATTATGCATATTTAATTATTCCAAAAAATAGAAATATTATTAAAATATGTATATTTTATTGTTCTTTTCAAATAACTATATTTATAACGATTCTGCTCTTTCTCCATGGAAGTGGCATCATCTTGTCTTCATCTCGGAACGTTGCACTTTATTTAACTTTCTTTCTTTTCTTCCATTAAGTTTATTGCTTCAGATGCTATTTATCCTGCCTTTTTGTTCTTGTTGCCTCACTCTAATAGTGCTGGTTTTCCTTTTAAAAAGCAATTCTTACCTTATTGGAGATTTCTTTTTCCCCTGTGGGTACGGGAGCTGTGCCTCTTGCTTCAGCCGATCTTGAGTAACTGTGGGGTCGAGGCAGCACCTTTACCGCAGGGCGTGACGTGCCAGGAGCTGGAAAGATTCCCCTCTTCCTCCAGAGAAGCCACCTGGGTTTCTGCATCTCCTCTGAGCGCCTCTGCGCACCTTGCTGCCTGTGCGGGTGGCCCATCGTCCCAGGATTGGCGCCAGCCACCCCAGCCGTCTCCATCCATCGCTCTGATCACCGTCCGGAGCGAGATCATCGTTGGAAGGTTCACTCACTCTTAAGCTTTCCTCCTTTGTTTGCATCAGGTCTCTCTTTTGCCTGTTTTGGGTCATGCTTCTGTCTTCACTTGAATCAGAGCTACCTTCTATCTTTCAGAAGCTGATTACTTCTAGTCCTCTGGTGTTTCTCCCTGGTTTTCCTTTGGAAATTTTAAATGTACATTATATATTTACCATATCATATGTACTTAAACATATACGTTATCATATGGAAACACATGTAATTATATAGAAATATATCATATCGTATTACATAGAAATATATTATAAATTATGTGGAAATTTTAAACATATTTTCAACAATTACCAAAATTGTGGTAATCTTGTTTTGCCCCCACCCTTTTTTTTCTGGATTGTTTTACAGCAAGCTGTATGCAGTTCAGCTTTCTTGTCTAAATAGGCCCCTCCAGGCCGTGTAATGGGGTCCCCAGTGATCTTCCCCTAAACGTCCTCCTCTTCTACACAAGACTCAAGCTTGAGAGGTGGTTGGGCTCTGACCCTCCTTGAGAAAGAACACTTTCATCTCAGGCCCACATGCAGGTTTCTATTCTGCATAACACATTACCACCAATTTAGTAGCTTACAGCAGCACTCATTCATTGTTTCGTGTCCTGCGGATCAGCATTCCGGGCAGTCTTGACTGGGCTCTCTGCTGAGGCCTCACGAGGCTGAACCCAAGCGTCGCCTGGACTGGGGCCTCATCTGGAGGCTCTGAGGGAGAATCTGCTTCCAGGTCATTCAGGTGTTGGCAGAGTTTAGCTCCTTGCAACTGCAGGACTGAGGTCCACATTTCCTGGGTGGCTGGCAGCCGGGGGTCCCTCGCTCTCACTCCTGGAGATCTCTCTCCAGACCTTGACATGGTCCCTTCCATCTTCACAGACAGCTTCAAAGTCCTTCAAATCCTTCTTGTGCTTTGAATCTCTCTGGCTTCCTCTTCTGTCACCAGCCAGGCAAACTTCTTGTCTTTAGCGGGTTTACGTGATTCGATTAGGCCCATGCAGACAGCCGCATTGTGGTTAGCTCAAAGCCGGCTGATTAGTGACTCAGCCACTTGTGCGAAATCCCCTTGCCATGGAAGAGAACAATCGTAGACGTGCCTGCTCAGCACACCCACAGGTGCGAGGACTCGGGCAGAACATCTTCAGAAGCAATCTTAGAATCACGCCTACCACGGCTGCGCTCATTTTTACTTGACTTTTGCCTCATTTAATGATGAGTTAGCTTTTAAAAGTCTCCTGAAAAACGGGCTTCTGGTGGAACCTCCCCTCTGGCTTGAAGGTTTGTCCATATATATCAAAATTTCAAATTATGCCGTAGTTGAGACATACATTTAATATGTAAAAAGATAAGTACACATTCAAGAGAGCTTTTGAGTGTTAATATGATTCTCCCACTTGGAGAAATACTTAAATCTTCCTCCACAGAAACATTTAGCTCTTTTTATGACATAGAATTTGAAGAGAAGACTATTGTTGAAAGAAATAAGTTCAGATAGTCACCGAGTGTCTTGAAGTATGCACAGAAAAGTATTTTCTAAATCCTTTCTTTTCAAAATGCCAACAGTTCTTGATAAATGAAAGGTCACGTTAATTCCCTTGGCATTTAAATCGGCACGTTTAACGTGATTAGTTGACATGGTATTTAATCCATGATTGTGCCTGCGTTCTCCTATTATTATGTGAAATACTGATCTGGATCCAGAAGAATATTAAACAATTATTAATTGATTCTGATTATGCTAACCTCTGCAATTAGTTCTCTCCCATTAGTTTAATGAAATGAAATAACAACTTTGCTTTTATAAACTACAACCTACTTTGCCTGTTAGCTTATGCTTATGAAAAATAAAGCTTCAGAAATAGTCTTGTGATATAGATGTAATAATAATACAAACCATTTCCAGTGTGGAAGCTGTATGGCCATCTGTGTCCAAAGGACAAAGTTTTAAAAAATACAGTCGTCCCCTCCTTATCTATGGTTTTGCTTTCCTTCATTTCAGTTACCTGCAGTCAACTGCGGTCTGAAAACATCGAATGGAAAATTCCAGTAATAAACAATTCGTATGTTTTAAATTGTGCACCATTCTGAGTAGCATGATGAAATCTCTCGCTGTCCAGCTCTGTCCGTCCTGGGACGTGACTCATCCCTCTGTCCCGGAGATCCACGCTGTAGACCCACCTGCCCCAGCATCACTTAGTAGCCAAGTTAGTTATCAGATTGACTGTTGCGGTATTGCAGTACTGGTGTTCAAGGAACCCTTATTGTACTTACTAATGACCCCAAAGCCCAAGGATAGTGATGCTGCAATTCAGATATGCCAAAGAGAAGCCATAAAGGGCTTCCATCAAGTGAAAAGGTGGAATTTCTCAACTTAACACGGAAAGAAAAAAAATCGTATGCTGAGATTGCTGGATTTTATGGTAACTTTTATTACAGTGTAGTGATATGATTGTTCTATTTTATTATTAGCTATTGTTGTTAATCTTTACTGTGCCTAATTTATAAGTTAAACTTCATCATAGGTATGGATGTATAGGAAAAACATGGTCTCTATAGGGCTCAGTACTATCCACTGTTTCAGGCGTCCACTGAGGGTCTTGGAATGTGCTTCCCGTGGATAAGAGGGTATGACTGTACTCAAAAACCATAACTAATGCATTTTACTTATCATCCTTGGAACAAAAATCAGAATTTGCAGTGAACACTCACTTCCTAAAAAAGTGGCACCAACGAAAAAATCCCACAGTCACGAAGCTCTATGGAACGTGTACTTTGGCGAAGTTTGTGTTGATGTGCACCTGCAACGTGTCAGAATCACTCACTACAGGTGTACAGATGCAGCGTACACAGCAGCCTGTGGAACCAGGGGACTCCGCTTGGAAAGACCCAGCAGCAGCCACCTGCTCTTCCTCGCGTTTGCTGAGCAAATTCCTCTTTCGGCTTCCATAGCTGGGACGCCTTCCGCTCAGTGCAAAATCACTTTTTTTTTTCATAAAAGGGACTCTTGGAGTCACTTTGATCTATTCACAATGATCTGCTTGATCACGCGCGTGTGTTGATGGTAACAGCGCCCCCTGTGTGGTCCTCAGCTGCCTGGATCACACCGCGCCTGGCACTTCTGCACTGCTGCACAAGAGCAAATAGGAAATCATTCTTGCATTGACTTAAGAAAATAGTGAACACTTTTTAAAATATTTTTAAAACAATATGATTGTTTAGATATTTATCTTCCAGATAAGTGATCTATGTAAATAAACTCCATAATTTCCTTTTTAAAGGAAAGAAGAGAGGATATGAAAGGGGAGGTAGCTCTGGGAGAGATACAGATGAGTTGGGCCCCTTGGCCACAAGACAGTCCCTCCCTCTGCAGAGCTGTGTGATTTAATGAGCCAGACAACCCAAGACTCCACTACTGGAGACGCTTTTGGGTTAACATGTGTATTCCTTTAAAGTACAATCTTGGAGTCTTATATTTCAGTCAGATTATTTTCATACTAAAACGTGATTATGAAGACTTTCAGAAAAGAGAGATCTTATTTGAGAGGTCTGAAGAAGCTGAATGGAGAAGAGATTGGCAATATTGGAGCAAGGTGGCCTCTGTGAGAAAGGTGGGGTGAAGGGCTGTGGTTAGGAACCCAGCGGGGCTGGGGGGTGGTCTGAAGAGGAAGGACACAGAGACACTTGGTGAGCACTGCAGCAGTACCTATGGCCAGCACTCTGCCAGGAAAAGAAGGGGAAATGCCTTCCAGCCCTGAGCATCCCCTTCAGATCCTCTCTGCGCACCAGTCCTCCAACGTTACTGATGGTCCTGTGTTTGTACACCACAAGAAGAGTTGAACAGATTTTGGGGGGCTGGTTGATCAGCTAACCATCATTTACAGCTCCACTCTTTGGGGAAATGCACACCAAGTACCCCAAAATAGGAACTCAACTTGTTCTAAGAAATGCATATTAGGAAAAACTTAAAATCTTTGTAGAAAACACACAGAAAGAGAAAAAAAGTAACACAAATACATAAATAGCTTGCATAAATTTTTTGTCCTACTCATACAGTAACGCAAATTAGTTAAATCTGATTGCTTTCCCCTTAATTCTCATCCAATACCATTGGATACTCCATTGCCAGGAAATGGAGTTTTTCTTTGGGGTTTAGATCTAGGCAAAGGAAAAATAGTATTTCACTGCATGGATATCTTTTCGAGTCTTACAGGCCAAGACATAGAGATGCAAGGAAAAAAAAAAAAAACTTGGAGCAGTGTAAATCTTAAAGGTTTGCTGAAGACCTAGTGGGACCTCAAACACGCTTTTGGACAAATAGGCTCAATGTGATTAACTCAGGGGGTTTCCCCACGGCCGACTGGTTAAGTTCGCGTGCTCCACTTTGGCAGCCCACGGTTTCACCAGTTCGGATCGTGGGTGCAGACATGGCACCGCTCATTAGGCCATGCTGAGGCTGCATCCCACGTAGCAGAGCTAGAAGGACCTCTAGCTAGAATATACAACCATGTCCTGGGGGCTTTGGGGAGAAGAAAAAAGAAAGAAGATTGAGAGCAGATGTGAGCTCAGGTGCCAATCTTTAGGGAAAAAAACGATTCACTCGAGTTAAATGGTAGGTAACAAGGTGCTCCCCTCAACTTTATTTCTTTGGGATTATGCTATAGAAGATGGGGAAAGGACGCTGAAGGGACGGGAGGATTGCTAGTCGGTGAGTTTGAGGAAGAGGTCAACGGAGAGCGTGGAAGAAGGCAGGTTCAGCACGTCTCACCTGACGCATTACCCCAGAAGGAGCTAAAGGAGCAGAGCAGGGAGGGAGGGTTTTTATAGGGTTAGACTTCTTAAAGTAATTCAGTGTTGCTCTTAAGGGCTTAAAGGATCTTGTTCTTAAAGGGAATGAGAAACTGAGTCATAAAATGACTTAAAATACATTTCACACCCTGAACCGGGTCTTCCATTTTAGACAAGTTGTATACTCCTCAGTCTGTCTCCATTTGTAGATAGAACACACTGAATTGGGTCATTTGTAAGAGGCCCACAGCAGTGTCTCCCCATTATATAAAACCATAAAAATTCTTTCTGGGAAAAGCAAGCCTGTCCTTCGACATTTCAGTTGTTGGATGTTGTGCTGGATTAGATTGCAAAGATTACATAATCTCTCTGAGGGCCGCAAGACTTTCATCCTCTCAGCTGGCACAGAAACAGCTAAGCATTGTCAGACAGCACTGGAACAAATATGTGGGTATGTTCTGTCACTTCATTTATACCACAAATCCTTGGCTTCTAAAAAATCAAATTGGTTTATCCTTCCTCCAAGTAATGTTCTGTCACGATCCAAGACTGGGGAAAGTAGGATTTGATTTCAAGAGTTTTTAATCCCTTGAAAGAAGAGCTCTTCAACAGGATCAGGACTGTGGAATATCAGAGTTCAATAGGTCTTAGAGTTTTTCAACTCTAAGCTCCTCTTTTTATAGATGAACCACTGAAGACCAGAAAAGTATTTGTCCAAGTTCACACATGTAGCTAATGGAAGAAGAGAGACCAGATTCTGGCCTTTTGAGTCTCAGGCTTCCAACACTTGAATACTAAAATGAAAATAGTTAAACTCAAGCAGAGGTGCTATCGCCCTCAAACCTGGCTGTGCAGTAAAATCACTGAAGGGATTTTTTTTTTAAGTGAAATTCCCAGATCCCACCCTGGACAATTCAGTCAAAATCTCTGGGTGGGGACACCTGGCTTCTGTATTCGTTTTAAAGTTTCCCAGGTAAATACAATGTGGAACCAGTTTGAAAGCCACTAGTCTAGAAAAAGAGCCAGGCATCTTTAGCTGGGATGACCACACATCCCTCTTTTTCAGCATGTTCTTGGTGTGCATCTCTTGTCCCAGGTCTAATTATTAAAAGGGACCCCTCTCACTCTCAAAAGTGTCCCCGTACGTATGACAAGCTGTGCCCTATCTTTAATCCTTCTGACTTGTAAGCATTGAAGTAACATCTCCAATGGCGAAGGCAAAATTCCCCCTAAAGTGTTAAAAAGCTAGAGCTAGGAATCCTGGTGCCCAAAAGGAATGAACCTGTCCAGCTACTCTGGAATTCTCCCCTTGAGAAAGAGACATTTCCTGCTCCATAATGATTCTTGGCTTCCTAAGCTTAACATGGCAGTATAGCCAGGTTATGAAAGAATTCGAGAAGGCTATGTGTCCAGGATCTGCCTAAACTTAGTACTATGAGTTCTCTATTTCCCTATTCAAGAAATTACAATTTATTAATGTTGGATACATGAGGGGGTAAAGGAATCCTGACACAAAACCAAGGTATGAAGGAAAATGACAAGGCCTATGACATATCCAAAACATTCATGTGTACAATTCAAGGGATTACTAAGTTCCTGCATGGTTTTTTATATTTCCATTTCTGTTTGTTGTTGCTGCTGTTGCTTATTTTAGTCTGGATATTTTCATTTGCAAATAACAGAAACCCAATTCAACTAGCTTAAAGTAAAAAATCTATATATACTGACTTATGTAACTGGGAAGGGAAAGAGTGGCCCCAGCATCAAGAGTAAATACATCCAGACCAGTTTATCCAGACTCTTTCTGTCATGTACCAACTCCGCTTCTGTCTCAGTGTGGGCCTCGTTCTCTCCTCTTGTTGGCAGACTCCACCCACATGATGAGGAGGACCGCTGCCAGTGGTCTAAGATTCATATCCTTCCAGCAAGCAGACCACAGAGGTAAGAGACAACCTTCCACCCTTGTCCCAATAGAAATATCCCAAGGAGTCTGATTGGTTGGCTGATGTCGTTGTTACCTCTGAACCAATTTACGTGGCCAGGGGGATGGGTGCTCCTATTGGACAAGACTGAGTCTCATTCCTATCCCCTAATATTGGGGTGGAGAACAAAAGTTTCCATTATACGGAGTTGTGAAGGGTGCATGGGAAAACTTACTATATGGCTAAAAACAATAACTATCACATAATTTTGCCACCATCCTCATAGACGCTCAAAAAGCAGATGCTTCAATTCAATAGATTAGTAAAGGAAATCTCACAACAGCTTTGGGGAAGACTTGCTTGTTTTAAAATTGAAAGTAAGAGGATATGCTGGGTAGAAAGTGTAAAGCTTATTTTCCTAAACGCATTATTCCAAATTCAAGGTGTATTAAGAATGACCTTTCTTCGCATAAGTATCTGCACCTTTATTGGGAGGTTGCTGTTAGAAACACAGTCACACCCCAATGAAAGAAAGCGACTGAAATCTCTTTTTTATTCTAATAGGACCCTGAGTGCAGATGGAGGAGCGTAAAATTACACAGGAAGTCTAGAAAAGAATGAAATCCAGACCCAGCATGTCCTAACCCTTCTCTGACCCTTAAAAACAAAACCTTTGCAATCAACACTTTAATGCTTTACATTCAAGTATCAGGTGGTAGCAAGAATTTGTGGATTATGGAAACAGAGCCTGAAATAAACAGGTCAACAGACAAGAGGCATGACGTTAAGTAGTGGACTCTCTTCCCCACAAGTTTTAGAATATATTTCTTATCCCTTTGTCTCCAAGTTGGGGCTACATTCAAATGTGAAAGAAATAAATATTGATGGAAGACAGATGGTGAGCATTTTAATATTGCCAGTCCAAGAGAACGAAGTGCGATCCCATAAGCTCCTCTCCAGTGTAATCTCCATTTATTATAGATGTTTTACTGTTTTCAGTTCTCCTCCAGGAATGCAGTTTCAGCACTTTGTAAGTATGAAAGTGTAAATGTAAGTCCACAATTAATTCTCAAAGACAAAAGCTGGAGCACGAGGAAGTTGGTTTTTTTCTTGGAATCCCAGCAAATTATTATGGAGATTAGAGACTGGACGCAGAAGGAGGATATGCCCTCGTCGGTGTAATGACACTGGTCAGAGAAGGACATGTTTTTCCAAACTCAGCTGCTAACTACCCATTCCCGTGCTACAGGGAGCACATTGTGATTCTTTTGAGCAAGGTTTCTCCAAGTTTGAGATGTGAGTGTGAAAGGTTCATTACCCGGTATCACTCCATCCTTCCTGACTTAGACTCTCTGGAGTAATTCTTAAACAAGCTACACTTTAATAACTACTTCTTTACTATTGATCAGTTACTGGTATAATATACACTGGCTCCAATAGATCATTGTTTTTCCCCTTTTCACTTGAATCTTAATAAAAACAATACATGATTAGTCTCATGTTCCTTAAGGAACTTAGAAAAGCATTCCTTAAGCAGAGTTGAGCTTATGCCCAGCCTGCCTCAGGAACACAGACAAACTGCCTCAGGAACACAGACAAAGGTTCCCCCATGGTTCCTTCAACAAATATTTACTGAATACTTATTATGTGACAGCATCTACTTTCTATGTTGGGGGTGAAGCAATGAACAAAACAGAAAAAATTCTGCTTCCATGAACTTTACATTTTAGGTGAAAGAGAGGTATCTAACAAGATATTTAAAAAATGAAAATATATTATAGCAGTTTATATAGTAATACTCACTAAGGAAAGAGATAAAACAGTCTACAGAAATAGGCAGTGAAATTTAGACATAGAGCTGATTCCCCAAGAGCAACAACAGGAGCTTAAGGTAAAATATCTTTAACATACTAAGAGAAACATAGCTGCCAATGTAGGATTTTGTACACAGAAATATCATTCTTTGAAAATGAAGTGAAATAAGTACATTTACTGGTAATAAAAAAGTGAAAGTATTCAAAGTCAAGATCAACTTCCAGTAATGGTGGAGAAAAGAGTGAGTCCATGATCCTGCAACAGATAGTTATAAAACACGGAAAACTCTTTTGGGGGCCAGCCAGGTGGCGCAGTGGTTAAGTTCACATGTTCTGCTTCTCAGCAGCCCAGGGTTCGCTGGTTCAGATCCCGGGTGCGGACATGGCACCACTTGGCATGCCATACTGTGGTAGGTGTCCCACATATAAAGTAGAGGAAGATGGGCACGGATGTTAGCTCAGGGCCAGTCTTCCTCAGCAAAAAGAGGAGGATTGGCAGCAGATGTTAGCTCAGGGCTAATCTTCCTCAAAAAAAAATAAATAAAACATGGAAAACTCTTTAAATAAAACTGTTAAAATTCACTAAGAAATGTCTAAAAGTATAAATAAACTCAAGAAAACTGCACTGGAAGGGCTAAAAATTTTGAACTCACTGCATGAAAACAACAGACTCAAATTGAGAACCTACACTCGCCAAAGCCCTGGCTGATAGCTAAACTACTCACATGTTAGGAGATCCCAGGGGACACCAGAGAGGGGCAGGTAGGGAGCAGAAAGAAATCTATTCTTTAAATGTGGAGTGAGGCCAAGCTGGATATGTGAATTTGATTCTCTTCTTAAATGAGTATATTCTGAATTGAGGGAAGATCAAGGAGCAGAAAATCTAAAGATCAGAAGACAGAACCCAAAGCAAACAAGTAGTAAATTACTCATATCCTTGGAAGCTTCTCTTGCTTTTTTGCCCTGTTCCTATGTCTTTGCACTGCTTTGTAAGCCTGGTCTTCTGTGGTTTCCCCTATGTTTGAAAAACTTATCAGTGAGCCAAGTATTTAGGCATATAAGGGGCTCCCCACAGGGAGGATTATCATGTCTATAAATATGCGCAAAGAACTGAAGGAAAATATGGTATCAATGAATAAACACATAGGCAATCTCAATCAAGAAATAAATACTATTGTTAAATGATAATTCTTAAGCTGAAGAGAACAAATATTAAAGCTATGAAACCTCTAGATGGGCACTAAAGAGACTAGACATGGCAGAAAAACAAGGAGAACTTAAAGACAGCAATTGAAATTACCCAATCTGAAAAACTGAAAAAAATAAGACTGAAGAATAGTGAATAGAATCATAAAAATGTCTGCGACAATAAAAACAGTCTAACATATGAGTAGTTGGAGTCACAGGAGATGACAGAGAAAAAGGAGCAGAAAGAAAATCTGAAGGACTAATGGCTGAAAATGTTTAAAATTTGATGAAAAACTTTAATTTACATATCTAGAAATTCAACAAACCCAAGTAAGAAAAAACACACAAAAAACACCACTCCTAGATACATCACAGTCAAATTGGTGAAATTCAAAGATAAAGTGGAAATCTTGAAAGCAACCATAGAAAAATGAATCTTATATAGGGTAATAATAAGATTAAGAGCTGACTTCTTAGAAACCATGAAAGGTACAAGACATTGAGATGATCTATTCGAAGGACTGAAGGAAAAATGCTATTAACCAAGAATTTTAAGTTCAGTGAAGCTTTCCTTTAAAACTATAGGTTAAAATCATGCAAATATCTCAATTATTACAACAAATTCTTTAATAAAATTAAAAATCCAATTATAATTTTTAAAAAATATTTGCAGCATAGGAATAGAAGGTGATGTCTTTAATTTCATACAGAAAATATTGTACATAATGGTGAGGTAATGTAAGCTTTCCTTTTTTGGAGCAGTTTTAGGTTCACAGAAAAACTGAGAGAAAAGTACAGAGATATCCCATATACCCCACATAACACATAGCTTTCCATACTATCAACATCTTCCACCAGAGTGGTACATTTGTTACAAATGATGAACATATGTTGACACATTGTCATTATCCAAAGTTAATAGTTTACGTTAGGATTCACTCTTGGTGTTTGGTGATTCATTCTACGGGTTTGGACAAATTTATAGTGATATAAATCACTATATATTACTGTATCATACAGAGTATTTCCAGTGCCCTAAAAATCCTCTATGTTCTGCCCATCCATCCTTCCTTCTCCTTTAACCCCTAGTAACCGCTGATCTTTTTAGTTTTTCTATAGTTTTTCCTTTTCCAGAAGGTCATAGAATTGGAATTATAAAGTATGTAGCTTTTCACATTGGCTTCTTTCACTTAGTAATAGGTATTTAAGGTTCCTCCATGTCTTTTCGTGGCTTGATAGCTCATTTCTTTTTAGTGCTGAATATTCCATTGTTTGGATACCAGTTTTTTATCCATTCACCCACTGAAGGACATCGTGTTTGCTTCCACATTTTGGCAATTATGGATAAAGCTGCTATAATCATCCATATGCAGGTTTTTGTGTGGACATAAGTTTTCAGCTCCTTTGGGTAAATGCCAAGGAGCACAACTGCTGAATAGTATGGTAAGAGTATGTTTAGTTTTGCAAGAATTTGCCAAACTGCCTTTCAAAGTGGCTGTACCATTTTGCATTCCCATAATCAATGGATGAGAGTTCTTATCAGTCCACATCCTCACAGCATTTCACGATGTCAGTGTTCCAAATTTTCACCAGTCACATAGGTGAATAGTGGCATCTCCTTGTTGCTTTAATTTGCATTTCCCTGATGATATCTGATGAGGAGAATCTTCCGTATGCTTATTTGCCTTCTGTGTTCTTCTTGGGTGAGGTGTCAGTTCAGGTCTTTGGCCCATTTTTTAATCAGGTTGGTTGTCTGCTTATTGTTGAGTTCTTTCTATATTTTGGATAACACTCCTTTATCAGATGTGTCTTTTGAAGATGTGTGCCTTTTTTCTTCCAACATTTTAAATATTTCATTCCATTCTCATCTTGCTTCCATGGTTTCTCAGAAGTCAGGTGTAATTCTCATCTTTGTTCCTCTATGAGTAAAGTGTATTCTCTCTTTGGCTCTTTCAGGATTTTTTCTTTATCTTTGATTTTCTGTAGTTTAAAAATGATATGCTTAGTGTCGTTTTGGTATTTATCTTGCTTGGTGTTCTCTGAGTTTCCTAGATCTGTGTTTTGGTGTCTGACATTAATTTGGGGGAATTCTAAGTTACTATTGTTTCAAATATTTCTTCCATTCCTTTCTGTTTTTCTTCTTCTAAGTATGTTATACCTTTAGTAGTTGTCCCACAGTATTTGGATATTCTGTTCTATTTTTTTCCTTTGTTCTCTTTGCTTTTCAGGTTTGGAGGTTTCTATTGACATATCCTCAAGCTCAGATAGTCTTTTCTCAGCCACGTCCTGTCTACTAGGAAGCCCATCAGAGGCATTCTTCATTTCTTTTACAGTGTTCTTGATCTCTATCATTTCTTTCTTTCTTAGGATTTCCATCTCTGCTTACATTGCCCATCTGTTCTTGTATGCTGTCTACTTTATCCATCAAAGCCCTTACCATAGTAATTGTAGTTGTTTTTAATTCCCATTCTGATGATGCCAGCATCCCTGATGTGTCTGGTTCCGACACTTGCTCTGTCTCTTCCAATTGTGTTTTCTGCCATTTGGTACACCTTTTTAGTATGACTTTCTTTTCTTGATAGCCCTCTACTGGGTAGAAGGAACTGCTGCAGACAGGCCTTTCGTGACGTGGTGGTGAGAGCCAGGGAGCAGAAGTGTTCCCTGGCCCTGTGATCAGGTCCTAGTCTTGTGGTGAGCCGGTTCCTCTGGACTGTGGAGCTCACAAGTGTTTCTCAGGGATTTTTCTCCCCCCTTAGGTGGGACAGGATGACTAGAAGGACTGGAATTGGGTATTTCCCTTCTCCCAGGTCAATTAGACTCTAATGAAACCCCAGAAGGTTAGGCTCGGGTTAAACAGGTTCTCCTGAGCCCGGGCCTTGTTAAGAAGAATAGAGGGTTCCTTCACCTTCCAAAATGGCTTCTTTCCTCCCCACTCCGTGCTGGAAACATGAGGCGATTTTTCTGGTACTTACTGTGAAAATCTGTTTGAGCTCCTGGACGTAACACTGCAAAAGCATGGTGTCCGCCTGTATGTGGTCCCCCTGGAGTTAACTCTCAGGTTTGTCCACGCTGAGCCTCCAGCAAGTCATCAGTTCTGGTCCAGGTTTTCCTACCACAGCACTGCTGCCCACAGAGATCTCTGTTCCCATCTGTTGTGACTCTCTGTATCCTCCTGTCTCTGCAATTTGAGGAGTAGTGGTTTGCCCTGTGACTTCACTTTTCTTACAGATCTAAGAAGACTCGTCGATTTTTCAGTTCGTTCAGCTTTTTGCTCGTTGTTAGGACAGAGATGACTTCTAAGTGCCTTACATGGGGACTGAATGTATATGATCCTTTCAAGATTGACAACAAGACAAAGATATCTGCGGCCATTGCCTCTATTCAACATCATATTGGTTGACCGAGTCAGTTAAATAAGGAAAGAGGAATAAATTAAAAGGACGAAAGTGATAAATTGGACTATGTTAAAATGAATAACTTTTGTGAATCAAAAAACCATTAAAGAGAGAAAGTGCAAATGGCAGAATGATAGAAAATGCATCCTTCTAACTAAAAGCTCATATCTGGAATATATTAAAAACTTCTGCAAACCAATATGAAAGAGAGATGACCACAGTCCAATTAGAGAAAAATGGGCAATAGACTTGAACAAGAAATTCAAAAAAGAGACATTGCAATGCCAGTAAAGAGAAAAAAAAGGTTCTCAACCTCGTTAGTAATCAGGAAAATGGAAACTAAAGACAAAGTGCATTCTCATTGCATCCCTTGCAGAACGGCTGAAATGAAAACAACGGAGACTGTTACACACTGCCATGGGAATGTAAATTGGTCAACTATTTGGAAAATAATTTGGCATTGACTACCAAAGTGGAACATGCACACATCCTATCGCTGAACTCTTAAGTGGTCCCCGACATGTGCCTCAGGAGACGTGTGCCAGATGCTCACAGTAACATTATTCATGATAGACAAATAGTGAAAACAACTCAAGTGTCCAAAAAGAGTAAATGGATGCATACGTTGTGATATATTCATTCAACAAAATACTGAAACGCAGTGAAAATGAAGAACTGTAGAAACCATGGGGATTAGATGAACGACAATTCCAAAGGCAGAAGAGTCGTCCTCCATGACGTGCTGGCTGTGGTCACTGGCTATTTTCTTCTCTGGGGGCATTTGCCAAACCCTAGGCAGAGCCGAGAACAAAGCCTGATTCAAGCAGAGAAACTGCTCACAAGATGTCAACAGAGAGAAACCAGGAAGGTGTGGTGGTCTTGAGGGGCTCCTGCAACAGATTAAACATCAAAGGAGCCCAATTTTTGAGCACAGATTTTTTTAGGATATATCCAACTTGAATGTTTCTGTATTTTTACACTATGTTTTTCACTTGGCTGGATTCTGTTTGCCAGTATTTTGTTCAGGAGTTTTTGAATATGTGTTCTTGAACAAGATTGTCCTATAATTTTCTTTCTTTATAGTATCCTAGTCTGGCTTTAGTTTCAGAGTTTACTAGCCTCATAAAATGTGTTGAAGAGTGTTCACTCTTTTTCTACTCTCTGGAAAAGTTTTAAAGCATTGTAATTAACTCCTCCGTGAAGGTTTGATAGAACTCACCGTTAAAAGTGTCGGTGTCCAGTATTTTCCTGGTGAGGACATTTTTAACTCCTGCTTTACTGTTTGCATTGCCATGTGAATACTAAGGTTTCTTACTCTTGATTGAGTTTTGCCAAGTTATGTTTTCTAGGGAATTCTTTATTTTGTCTATGATTTTTTATTCATTGGCATAGATTTGTTCACAGAAATCTCTTACTATATTTTACATATCTGTCATTCCTCCAATGATAGCCTTTTTCTTGAACTTGCCTTTTTGTTACATTCATTTTCAAACATACACAAAAGCAGAGAGATTCGTGCAAACCGGAAGACTTAGTGACCTTTGAACTGCTCCTGTCTGTTCATTGTGACCTTTCTGTGTCTTTCTGTTTCTGAGTCTCCTCTTGGAGATCACATACACTAGACCTTTGTTTTAACCCAACCTGAGAACTTCTGCCTCCTAATGGAGAATTTAGCCTCTTTTTCCCCTTTCTTCCTTTGTAAATTAAAATTTTTTTTCTGCTTTATTTCCCAAACCCCCCCCAGTTCATAGTTGTATATCTTAGTTGCAGGTCCTTCTAGTTGCGTAAATTTAATTTTTTAATTCCATTTTTTGTACAGTTTTGAAAATTACATATGCTATTTATACTCATTTATTAACCTTAAGATTTCAACATGCAACTTATTTTAATATCTAAAATTTTTAAATATTTTAAACCTCCTGGAAAACACAAATATTCCATCTTTAACTCCTATCACCTCCCCCTCATCTTACATGTTAATTTTGCTAAATATTTATGGTCTATCTTAATTTAAATACCCACATCAAATATTGATATTTATACCATAATTTTTTTTCCTGATTTACCTCCATATCCCCAAGTTCTTTGTTCAACAGTCCTTCCTCAGGACTGAGGGAATCTCAGAATTCGCTCTTGGACAATTTACTTTCTTCTTCAAGAGTATCATATGTGTCAGCTCTAGTGAGAGAATCCACATCCTGTTTTAGTTTCCTGGAGCTGCAGTAACAAATTCCCACAAACTTGGTGACTTAAGAAAACAGAAATCAATTCTCTCCCAGTTGCAGACGCGGAAAGTCTGAAATCAAGGTGTTGGTGGGGTCACGCTCCCTTCGAAGGCAAAGGAGAGAATCCTTGCTCTCTTCCAGCTCCTGGTGGCTCCCGTCATTCCTTGCTTTGCGGCAAATTAGCTCATTCTCTGACTCCATCTTCACAAGGCCTTCTCTCCATGTGTGTCTTTTCCTCTCCTTATAAGGACACTAGTCATTGGATTTGGAGCCCACCTTAAGTCCAAGATAATTTTGTCTTGAGATCTTTATCTAATTACATCTGTAAAGACTGTTTCCAAATAAGGTCACGTTCTGAGGTTCCAGGTGGACATGAATTTCTGGGGACACTATTCAACCCTCCACACATACACACAAGTCACCCATTTGTACCCAACAAAGTGCACAATACAATGGCTTTTAGGATATTCAGAGCTGTGCAACCATCACCGCAGTCAGTTAAAACATCTTCATCACCCCCAAAAGGAGCACTGCGTTCTTGAGCAAATCCTCTAAATTTCCCTTTAGCGAGTACCTAATGGCTGCAAATGGTTTCAGTTTTTTTATGTCTGAAAATGTCTTTATTTTGTATATATTCTTAAAAATTTAGCAAAAGTTACAATTCCAGATTGACATTTATTTTCCCTGAACAGTTTAAATAAATTGTTCCACCATTTCCTGGATCTGTTATTGTTGTTGAGAAGCCTGCTCTTAGTCTAATTGTCATTTCTTTACTGTAGTGTCTGTCCTTCTCTCTGTTTTTAAAATCTTCTCTTTACTTTTAGATTTCTGTAGTTCCACCATGACGCATCCAAGTGTGACTAGAATTTATTGTATTTATCAAATCTTTATATTTGTGTACGTCATCACATCTAAGAAACGATCAGCCATTATCTTTTCATATGTTGATCTTTTTCCATTCTTTCTCCTCTGCTTGTTGGGAGATGAACTTAGGGGGTGAATTAACTCTGGTCAGCTCAGCTGATTGCATGTTCAGGTCCCCTTCTTGGTGGAGGGCTTTTCTGGGGCAACACCGTGACTGCCAGTCAGCCCATCGCAGACACGCGCAGTGAGCCACAGGGAAGCTGTAGAGAAATGTGACGTCTTCCACACAAGGCCACTTCCGTGCCACTGAGGGGAGACTCAAAGCTTGCCCCACTGGGAGCCGTGGGTACAGTGAAAGCCATCATTTCACATCAAAACCTGTGTTGTTATATCATAAATGAAGAGAACTGTGTTAATTATAAAAGAGACCAGAAACCATTCCTAGGCTGTAGATAAATATTAGTGTTTGGCAACTGATCTCTATTGATTATTTCCCTAAATATCTCAGAGTCCAGGAGCTACAGAAATTGCATCAATCTTACTTTCTGTTTTCAAAGAAAACACACGATATTAGTTGAGCAGTTACTGTAGCCAACATCCCAGGCTATAATGCCAGTTAATTAGGGGTTTTGACAATACTTCTCTTTGAGTGAGCAAAACTCAAGCTTAGAATAGAACATTATCTTATTCATTATGCCAGAAATGAATTCCTAAAATAGATGATTAAACCACTACAAATCCAACTGTCTAGCTGGAAGTTATGTCTTTGTCATAAAGCTTACTCTGGATATTTGGAAACTGTAATTTGAAAAACAGAAATCAAATATGCCCGAGGGCAGCAGTCCATTTATCAGAACATTCCCACATACATACTTTCGTTTGCTCCCTCTACAGACTAAAAGATACTTACATACGCTTGGCAGAAGTTATTGCTGTATCAATGTGTGTTTTTTCTTCTGTATTTTTCCTTCCTCCTTTCCAAGAAGGTAGACAGGCTCTTCTTAATAGCCTTTCCTCGGTGTGGTGGATCTGCCAGGCCTGCCCACAGAAAGTCCCCACGCGGACTTAAACAGGAAACCTGGATAAGGAGAGGAAGTCGCCATGCCGGCGAAGCAGCAATTCCAAGGTCTGGAACGCAGAGTTTTGATCTGGTTCACGTGGAGGCTGAAGTAAGGCCTTTTATGGTAATGTGTTCTCTCCGGGTGCTGACGTGGCTGGAAATATAAGAGGCAGTGGGCCTACCTCCAGCCTGGGGAACATTTCCCTTTTCAGGGGCTGCCAAGACCCCAGAGACTCAGATACAAGGGAGGCAGAGAGGAGCTGACCTGCACACTGTATCCTTGTTGTTGTGTGTTTATGCTCTGCTTTCTCTGCTGCAGGAGTAAACAGGGTCCAGGTGATAGTTCTCACCTATCCTCACGCCCGAGCCAGACGCTGTGGGGATACGTGTAGGGCCAGAAGCAGAAGCTGCTCAAGGTAATCTTTCACGGAAATCTATGCTCATCAGACACACCCTGCTGGTTCTCCTGGAGTGCCTTTGAAGGTACGAGTGAGTCTGTGTTGGGGGGATGGGAGATGGATTTGGGGGCCGCTTGGAAGGAGAGAAAGTCTGGAAGATCCACACCCTGCTCCCTGGCAAAGCCCAGGGTGAGGGGCAACCCCGCACAGGAGTTTCGTTCAGCACATGGCACCCAAGAGCAGAGCTGCTGAAATCGAGGGTCCATGGGGCTCGGGTCATGCAGATCTCAGCAGCACCCGCACAGACCAGAGCTTCGAGACCCTGCATTCATTTTCTAAGCAGCAGGCAAGGTTCCTGATTCCTGTGTCATCCTCGGAGCGAGAGCCGAAATCAGGATCAGGACTGTGTTTCTCAGCCACTTCTCAGTATGGAGAAACCAGATTAGGTTTAAGTTGATCTAAAGATAATAAAGTAATTCATTATTTCCTACAGATCTGACCATGTGGCTTAAGATTAATAATTACTGTATATGGTATATATTTACAATTTATCTTTCAAACTGACAAAATTTCAAAAATATTGTCTATCACTATCTTATAGAACACACACTCACTCCCAAAGGCATCTATATATATACACACACACAAATGCACATACACACATATCATGCGCACGTGCAGTGCACGTATACACATACACATATGCACACGAACACAAGTGAACACACATCCCCACACACGCATGTCCATACCCATGTACATACACACAAATCACATGCACACATGTGCATAAACACCGTAAACACATACCCCCACACATGCACGTGCATCAGCACATGCACACGTGTACATACATGCACATACATGTGTCCATGCATGCACAAGTGGGTGCCTGCATAGACACATGTACATACATGCATGTATCTCGCTTATTCTGCTTCTCTTTCATATGTGTGTATACTACTCTTTGTATATTTTTCATTTTCCACGGTATCAGATTTAGTAGCATCTTCACCCTCGTGATTGTGACTTTCTGGCCTCATTTTATTTCTTTCTTCAAAATAGACGCTTTACAAACTCTCTGCAGATGCATTTCATCCACCCTGTCCTCCATGTCCCCCTCCTTTGCCGACCAATAACCATCGATCACTGGCTCCACCGCCTTCGTCTTTGGCCGAGAGATAGTAAGCCAAAGACGAAGATGCTGTTTCCTCTGCTGCATGATGTTTTTTTCTTTTGAAATGATACACTTTTTCTTTCCTGCTTTAAACTGTAAGTATTTAACCTGCCATTTGAAAAGATACAGACTTCTTTCGCAAGAAGCTCAGCAGAGAAATGAAAGAAATGGAAATGTGTAGTTCATCGTAATAGCAAAAAGAGGGAGAAGATATTTTCAGTACAGGAGAGACATGAAAATTCCTCTCCTTGGACAGAAAGAAGTCAGAAGAGTGGGATGCACTGAATATGTGAGAAAGAAACGGATAATTAAAGAGCCGATTGCTACAGGAGGCAAGAGGGAGCGGCACCAAGGCTATCTTGGAAAAGAAGGGACCTCTTAGAAATAGAATGAAGAGGAAGAGACAGCTACTAAACACACAGACACCCTGATGCAAACTTGGAGGAAGACGATGGAGTTCACATCACTGGCCTCATCTTCTCCACAGGGTAGGAGATACTGCTCCTGGCTGAGAGTAAGACTGCAGCTTAGACAGCGGAAAGGGTTTGAACTAACTGCTGTGGGAAATTGGAAGAAGTAACGATCACAACAACAACAATAACAATGGCACTGTTACATCACAATTGTCCTGTCTTCTGCACCTCCCATTAGCCCAGCCACTGTCCGATCCCTCCACGTCCTTCAGTTGTGTTCCCGCCTAGGGCTCTTGTTCTGTCCGCCCCGGGCCCAGGGGCCTCGTTCATCTTGGTCTTTCCATCCACTGGCTCCTCTATACTTTTTACCCTCTTCCTTTTCTCCTCTATTCACAAAGCCAACCCCACTGTTTCCTTTTGTCTGCAAGAACTCCCTTCTTATTTTCTTGCTACATCTCACATTCAATTCTGCCTTCACTTCCCCCCCACGTCCATTCCAAAATCCACGTTACCTGTATCTACTCCTGAAGTGGAATCTACTGGGGTTCTCCCTTCCTTTCAAGCCCAGTGGCTTCTGTCTGTCCGTTCAGTAGCTGTGACCCTCTCAGTTGCCTCAGTTTACCTTCCACTTCATATTCTTAAGGACGGGCCAAGTCTTTCACCCTGCCTTCTCCTCCCGGGGTGAGCGTGAGCACGTACATAACTCGGCCCCTTTCCTCAAAGGTTACCGCAGTCCCACCCCTAAAGGAGACACTGGCCTAGACCTCTCCTCCCTCCCAAGGGCTCCATACTTGACAACTAGGCAATTTCTTGAGCCACAGTAAAAGAACATTTAATCTTCAACTTTTTCTGCTCTAAAACGACATCTCTGTTGCTCTTCTGCCGTCGCCACAGTTACATTATTCCAACTGGTCTCCCACTTGTCCTGAGTCTAGTGATTTCTTTAAACAGGGCCTAGCAGCTCCTATATCCAACCTTTCCTCCTCAAGACAAAGAGCGCTCTTCACACTTGGCTGACAACGTGAATTGCCTCATCAGTCCTCTGGCACAGTGTAATTCCCTCATCCCTGAAACCAGAGTGGAAACATGAATCCAGGCTGCCGCCCCTGGTGCCTGCTGCCTGTGCTCTGCAGACTGCTCCTCAACGAGTCTGCAGCAGAGCGAAGACGGCTTCAGATTCCCTGACGCTCCTCTCCTCAAAAGGCGAGATCTACGTCTCCGTCCACTGAATCTGGGTAGGCTCTGTGACTGCTTTGACCAATTGCATATGGCGGCAGTGATGCTGCAGCACCTTCTGGGCCCAGCCCTTAGGAGACTGGCAGCTTCCACTTCTCTCTTGGAAGATTCACTCTTGGCACCCTGAGCCACTAGGTAAAAAGGCGATTGGCCTGATGGAGAGATCACATGGAAAGGCCTGAGGCCACACTGAGGAGATGACCCAACTGAACACAGTCTTCCAGCCATAGCTTCTAAGGCCGCAGGCAAGTTAGTAAGGCCCCGAGGCCAGACCAGGCACTGGCTGCGTAACACTGAGTACCCCCAGTCAACGCCAAGTGGAGCAGAGCACCCAGCCGAAGCTTGCCTAAATTCCTGAACCACAAAGTCATGTAATACATAAAGTTATTATTGTCTGAAGCCTCAGAGTGTTAGGGTAATCTGTTATTCAATAATAGACAAGGAAACAAGGTCTTTATCACATGGCACATGATATCTGTCTTTTGGGCACACCCAGAGAAACAGCGCTCACGCAGAACTAGATGAAGCTCCTTTGTTCCTCACTGACCTAGAACATAGAATCGCCCCCATTTTAGAGATGGAATAAAATAGGAATAACATCGTTGGAGTCAGTAGAGTATGAAGGTGAGAGTGTGGGCTTTGGAATCAGACTATCTGGCAGCACAGGCCACCTGTGACACATACCAGTTGTGTAAATGGGGCTTCAGACACCGTCCAAACGAGCACATTTCATCATAGACCATTGAAAGCAGACGGGATCTTGGCATCATCTGGTCCGGTGGCTTTCAAACCACACTCCTGGGCGCCCCTTCAAGGGGGTGGGAGTGGGGTGGGTAGAGCTAGGTCTCACCCCACCCCCTTGACAAGAGCAACCACTGCTTTATGTGGGTCGGGAACTAATCCAGGGAAAGCCCAGACAGACTTTCTCTTAAAAAGAATGCTGCTAAAACAAAATAAAGTACTAACACACATACGTACATTCTAACCTAGTCCCCAAACCCCCAGATTCAAAGATGAGGAAAATGTCATGGAAAGCGACTTCTGCCCGGATCCCTCTTTCCCACTTTCTTCACAGCTGCTGCTCATCCTTCAGTTCCAGACTAGACTTTTCTTCCTTCAGAGACTTTTCCACTCAGATGTCCACGTCCATGACTGTCCTGTGTCTTTCCCAACTTCTTTGTTGTTCTTGTTGTTTTTTATTAAAGTATGATTGACGTACAATATTGTATTAGTTTCAGGTGTACAGCATAGTGATTTGATATTTATATATGTTACAAAATGATCACCACAAGTCTGATAACATCTGTCACTGTACAAAGTGACTACCATATTATTGTCTATATTCCCCATGTTGTACATTACATGCCTGTGACTTATTTATTCTACACCTGGAATCCCCTTCACCTATTTTGCCCATCCCCTCTGGTGACCACCAGTTTGTTCTCTGTATCTATGAGTTTGTTTCTGTTCTGTTTTGTTTATTCATTTGTTTTGTTTTTTAGATTCTAGGTATAAGTGAAATCATATATCTGTCTTTCTCTGTCTGACTTATTTCACTTGGCATAATATCCTCTATGTCCATCCATGTTGTCAAAAATGGCAAGATTTCATTCTTTTTTATGGCTAAGTAATATTCCATTGTATATATGTACCACAATTTCTTTATCTATTCATCTGTCAGTGGGAACTTAAGTTGTCTCCATATCTTGGCTATTGTAAATAATGCTTCAATAAACATGGGGGTGCATGTATCTTTTAGAATTAATGTTTTCATTTTCTTCAGCTAAATACCCAGAAGTGGTGTCGCTGGATCATGTGGTAGTTCTATTTTTAATTTTTTGAGGAAACTGCATACTGTTTTCCATAGTGGCTGCACCAGTTTGCATTCCCACCAACAGTGCACAAGGGTTCCCTTTTCTCCACATTCTCACCAACAGTTGCTATTTGTTGTCATTTTGATAATAGCCACTCTAACAGGTGTGAGGTGATATCTCACTGTGGTTTTGATTTGCATTTCCCTGATGATTAGTGATGTTGATCATCTTTTCATGTGCCTATTGGCCAACTCCATGTCTTCTTTGGAAAAAATATCTATTCAGGTCCTCGGCCCCTTTTTTAATTGAATTGTTTGATTTTTGATATTGAATGTTATGAGTTCTTTACATATTTTGGATATTAACCACTTATTCAATACATTGTGCCAATATCTTCTCCCATTCAGTAGGTTGCTTTTTCATTTTGTTGATGGTTTCCTTTACTGTATAAAAGCTTTTTAGTTTGATGTAGTCTCATTTGTTTATTTTTGCTTTTGTTGCTGTTGCCTGAGGAGACGGATCTAAAGAAATATTGCTAAGAACAACGCCAAAGAGCTTACTGCCTGTTTCTTCTAGGAGTTTTATGGTTTCAGGTCTTGCATTTAAGTCTTTAATCCATTTGGAGTTTATTTTTGCATATGGTGTAGGATAGCGGTTCAGTTTCACTCTTCTGCCTGTAGCTGTCCGGTTTTCCCAGCATTATTTATTGAAGAGACTGTCTTTTCCCCAATGCGTGTTCTTGCCTCCTTTGTCATAGATTAATTGACCCTGTAAGCATGGGTTTATTTCTGGGCTCTCTATTCTGTTCCACTGATCTGTGTGTCTGTTTTTGTACCAGAACCATACAGTTTTGATTACTGTAGTTTTGTAGTGTAGTTTGAAACCAGGGAGTGTGATACCTCCAGCTTTGTTCTTCTTTCTCAAGATTGCTTTGACTATTTGGAGTCTTTTGTGATTTCACATACATTTTAGGATTATTTGTTCTAGTTCTGTGAAAAGTGCCATTGGAATTCTGACAGGGATTGCATTGAATCTGCGGACTGCTTTGGGTAGCAGGGACATTCTAACACTAGTTCTTCCAATCCATGAGCACAAAATGTCTTTCCATTTGTTTGTGTCACCTTCAATTTCTTTCATCAATGTCTTACAGTTTTCAGAGTACAGATCTTTCACCTCCTTGGTTAAATTTATTCCTAGGTATTTTATTCTTTTCAATGCATTTGTAAATGGGATTTTTTTCTTAATTTCTCTTTCTGATTGTTCTTTATCAAAGTGCTCACTGCTGAATTTCATGAATTGCAAGATACACATTTTTTCCTATTTTTGTATTTCTGAAATAAGAATGCACCGTATAATTGATAACATCTTACAGTTGTTACCAGCCAGGTGGCACTCATGATACAGTTGTGTGAAAACTTTCTGCTGGGAGCTTCTGGTATGATCAAAAAAGCAGAAAGCACCTGAAATTCATTGAAATGCAGGTTCTTGGTAATATAATTGCATGTTTAAATGTTTGTCTCCTCTACTAAATTAGAAGCTACAAAGCTAAAAACCATGTCTTTCTCATTCATTGGTATAGCCCCAATCCCTAACACAGAATACATTCTCAGTGAATATTTGTGGAGCGAAGTGGATTCTAATTCTTGTTCTAAGAATGAAGAAACAGATAAAATGTTTAAACAGAAACAAAAACAACAACAACAATTTTATCTTTTTACCATTTAGATTTGCATTTCCAGGGAGTCAAAGTCTTTTTATAGATTAGATATAATCACCTTCATATTTGACAGAGAAAGATGCAATACAGTCCAGAGAAACTAGTATCTAAAAACACTGCTGGTGGTTTTTTAATTTGATGCCAACTTTCAGAAAACAGTTTTGCAAATTTTATTAATAAGCACCATTTGGATGGCAGGTGTTAAAAATGGACTCTGGCTGATGTAAGCAACAAGAAGGAGCAAAGGGATGATTGTTGACGGCACAAGTGAACCTACTGCAGGGCTGGTCCGTGTGGAACACGGGACTGAGGGGGTCTGCCAGGGTCATCGGGAGTCAGATTCTGGAGCACGGCGCTGCTCACAAGGAGCGCAAGGAAGGAAGAGTCCTTCTGTGATGCCTAAGAAAGAATCTTCTGCAGTGAAGGCCCAAGAAGAAATGATCGAGTTGGGAAATCGCCATTTTAAAACCCACAGTTTATAAATTCATTCAGGCAAGGATCATCAGTTGTTACTAAAACCTTTGTTTGTAATTCCGTTGGAGAAGACTTTACTCATAAATCTCAAGTGTCACCTCCACAAATGACTTGATAGCTATAGAAAGAAGAACATGTTTTTACAATGGAGAAATCTGGCAGATGCCACCTTAAGCAGGTAACCAAATTTGGCTTCCCCAATGAGGCACTCGACATTTGCCTCTTCATATGATAGAACAAGAAATATAAAACATCACCTACGTAGTATGCTTGATAAAACATTATTTTGCTTTTGTAGCTAAAATTTTTAAGTAGAAAAAAAACAAAAAATGCATTTCTCTTTTTTACTTAAGTTTCACTAGTCAGTCACAACACCATGAACTATTTCAGCAGTTTTATACAATCCCCCCCTGAAAATACAGTAACATCTGAAAATATTTATCTTTTCCTAGCTCTTTCCCTCTGAATTACTTTATTCGTTATCATCTGCATATATGCTTTGGAAAAGTGTTTGGAAAATAACAAATCCAGTTGGCACTGAATTAGCCAATTTTACTTTAATAAAAACAAATAACCAAATAATTGATCTTAAATATTCCTCTCAAATAACAGTATTTATTTTGGAATGAGTGTGTTCATTGCAGAGTCAATGTCCGAGTAGTTTAATAAAATAGCTTTTTTTTTTTAACGTTCTACATCCAGCAATGACTAACCAAGTTGTTTTGTAAAAATCTACCCACTGAGAATAGCTAGAAAAGCTAAATTAATCCTGAAATATATTTCTGAGGCACTAAATAACTAATGAGACAGTGAGAAATTGAAGGTACAGGGTCTGAATTGGAAGAAAGCCCAGAGAGGTGAGTCTGGCATTTGAGGCTGCTTTTTCCCTACAGGAGGCTGATGATTTTTAAAGTGCCAGCTAAGAGTCTGAGAAGCTGAGCACAGCTCTCAGCAGACTCCAGGGACCATGAGGACAAAACCTGGGATTCAGGGCTTCGCCAGGAGAAGAGGCCTTGACAAACACTCGGGCACTGACAGCGACCGGTGAGGGCTGCAGCCTAGGAGTCAGGCTGGACAAGAAAGAGACCTGCCCTCACGGGGCTGGAGCCCAGATTTGAATCATCGCTGTACCTGATGGAAGAAAAGTTTGTCTGGGACTGCAAATGCTCCTGCCACAGCTGCTTGTCAGAGGCAAGGTGAATCTTCTCTGGAGAAAGACATCATCAACCACAAACCTAAAATGTCTGAAAGTTCTCACATGTACCATTTGGCACACAATAATAAATAACTGGACACATGAGAAAATAAGACATGATCATTAGAAACTAAAAGAAGAAAACACAATAAGAAGATAGACTCCAGATAATGGAGTTATCAGATATAATTTAAAATAAGTATTCATTGGGGCCGGCCCGGTGGCACAGCGGTTAAGTGTGCACATTCCACTTCCAGCAGCCAGGGGTTCGCCAGTTTGGATCCCCAGTGCGGACATGGAACTGCTTGGCAAGCCAGGCTGTGGTAGGCGTCCCACATATAAAGTAGAGGAAGATGGGCACAGATGTTAGCTCAGGGCCAGCCTTCCTCGGCAAAAAGAGGATTGGCAGCAGTTAGCACAGGGCTAATCTACCTCAAAAAAATAAAATAAAATGAAATAAGTATTCATGTTTTCAAGGAATTAGAAGACAAGTTTAAAAATTTTAGTAGAAATTTGAAAACTTTAAAAAAGAATCTAATGGATGGATTTAAGAGCAAATTAGACAAAGGTGAAGAGAGAATTAATGAACTGAAAGGTAAGTAAGATGTTTTTAATTTATATATATATAAGATATATCCTTAGAAAGATAAAAAGTATTCCAAAATAGAGGGTAAAAAAGCATGAGAGACGTATGAGATAGGAAAACCTCAACTTCAAGATTTTCCATCTTAAATTCATAATTATGTTGCTATCCATTCCTATTACACAGGTGACTTGAAAGAAAATAATCCATAATTTGTCAAAATCTCCAAATGGCTGCAAAAATTTTATTTGCTTAATTCTAATGACATCTTCCAAGACATATCTACTCTCTTTTTTCTTAATTTTAAGAACAACCATATGCCTGTAGCCCATGATGTTTAGAATGAGGCATTAGAAAGAGGCCAACCTCATGAATTGAAAGAAAGTGTACCTTGAGTCTCCCACTTGATATTTTTTAAGACTTGGCTGAACATCTTTAGACAATGGCTTATGTTAATTTGCTTACAAGGCTTATGCTCACAAGGATTATGTCATAAGAGAAGATAGAAGAACTACATGTCAACTCTTATCAGCAGTAATCATATTTATTCATCTGTTTTAACGTGCCAATGCACCCTGTAACGTCATCCCAAACCCAGTGCCTTTCCATGATGTCACAGGGTCTGGCTAGTGCCAGACAGGATGTGGCAAGGGTCAAGATTGGCCACAATTCAGGATTCCCAGGTGGGGAACTTTAAAATATCAGAGGGGACAGGATAGAGTTTTGGGTAGACAAATAGAATCCAGGGGGTTCCGCTAATGCTGAGCTGTCAGGAAGCAGACACCTGGGCAGAGTCTGGCCATGGACGGGCAAGAATAGAACTGCTAAGGCAGGACTAGTTTCTAATCCAAACCCACAGACCGTTTCGTTCACATTCTGGAAGGTGGCCTTGGGCCCACAGACTTTCACCATCGTGAAAGGCCCTGACAGCATAAAATTTACTGGGACTATTTGTCCCCAAGTCCTTTCTACTTGGGGAACTGAAGAATTTGCAATTGGAATTTTTCAGAGTGGAATTCTAATCCAGTTTTAAACTCCATTTCTGCCCCCTAACTTGTTAAAACTCCTTTATATATATCTAAATTTTAGTATCTAAATAACCCACATAATATTGGTGCTAAAACAGTTAAACTGCTGAGTATCTGCATCCAGGAAGGATGTTTAACAGACTCAGACAGCAGTTACCTTGGCATTACTGCTTTTGCCCAACAGGGGACCTTTTTCAGCTCAGACTCAAACTGCAAATTACTTTCCCATCACTAAATAAGTGAAATAAATCCCCTCACATTGCAACATGCAGGTAGAACACGGAGGCAACAGAGAGGATTCAAAAAGAAGCTAAAAGCTGCAATCCAGCAGATGAAAAGGGAGGGCATTTCCAGGAGAAGAAGCAGAAGCAGCAGAAAGCCGGGGCCAGAAGCCGCCTCCCTTAAAGGTAGTTAATAGTGTTTCTATATTGAAAGTGAACTCAGAGCAATAATAAACTAAACAATAAAAACCCTCTGTAATTGGTGATTAAGGCACAGACTAAGGATATCGCTTTCCTAGCACAGACAGTGTGTCAGAACAACACAGACAACCCAAGAAAAAGAAACAAGATCGTGTGTAAATGTACAACTTCACTTAAAGAAGTTTCAGTGGTGACTTAAGAAGGAAGCTGTGAATATCAATCCAGCATTAGTCCCTCATTCACGCCTTCTTATTAAATCTACAGAACACTTTATAGCGTTCTCCCTCCAAAATACAGGCCTAGTCTTTTTTAATTAATCTCTCTTTTTGCTGCTAGAACTTTTCAAGGTAAGAAACCTCCAGGCATTGATGTAGACAGTTACTAGGACTAGATGGACTCTCTCCTTTATTTTGGTCAAGACACTGCTGGCCAGAGAGCCAATAGGTGAGCAAGCAGGAACCTGATCATACACATCGGGCCGTCGAGACAGGGAATAGAGAAGAGCAACACGTTTCAGAGTATGCAGAGGGGTGTGCACGGTGCTCCCATCGCACACCAGACGCTGGACCTACTGCCACGAGACGCGGTCGAGCCTCCACCGAACGCTGGTCCTGAAGCTGTGAAGACGCTCCTTGACCTCATCAGGGGTGGTTGGGGTTTTAACTCTCTTCCGAGCCCACATTCACCTCCAGCTACTTTCCTGTGACTCTTCTCCTTCTTGCAAAATGTGGGTAAGTTGCCAGATTGGAGTGTGTGAGAGTAACACGAGAGCCAGAGAGGAGGACAAGGAGGGAGCACAGAGGTGCCTCAGCAGATGCCCGTGCGTGAGGGACCTTAGAGGCAGCCTTTGCAGCGAGCTCCAACGCTGCCTTCTGCTGCTCACGGCTACATGCAACCTCTCCTAAGACTCGACACACCCACACTCTCCGCCTCTCTCTCTTTTCTTCTCATTTACTGCTCAGCTCACTTGATACAGAAACTGTGGAGGTTAGAAGAAGGAAGCCTCTGTAAATCCGCCCTACACCAGGGAGGGAGCCAGGGAAATAGGTCTGACCTCTCTCTTCCCTCGTTGGCCAGGCCCAGCGTCAGGCTGGGGGCAAGTGAGCCCGGGCTACGATGGTAACGGAGCGAGCTTCCCAGGGCACAGAGCTGTGGGGAAGGGCAGAAAGACAAACGCGGAATATCCAGCACGCTGTTCTCTCTGGGTTTTCTCCTTGTTGGTCTGCAACCCTTCTCTGTCTCTGACAATTTCATTGTCTCTGTCTGACCGTTAAATGTTGGAATGTCCTCAGTCCTGGGTCCTCCCTCCACAGTCTCGCCTCAGGAAGGCTCACCCTACTTGCAGATGCACTTACCACCTACACCAATGGTCCACAAATGACTTACTCCGGCCCTTGTCACCGCCCTGCACCTGAGACCCAAACGTCTGAGCGCCTACTGGACGTGGCCAGTCAAAGCTGTCAGACCCGAACTCCCACAGCTGCCTTCCTGATCCTGCCCTCTGAACGGCCGTCTTCCAGCTCCCCTCCAGGGGGTTGATGGCAGGGTCAGAAAGTCCGCCATCCGGGATCCCTCACACCCCACACTGCACGTCACAATGCCCAGTGACTCTGCCTCGGAAAAGCTCTGAAACCCACCAGTGCTGTGGGTCCCCACCAGCACCACGGCCCGGGATCTTCACCCATCTCGCTCCTGCCTCCTCGCGAATCTCTCTCAACACAGCAGCCACAGGGATCTTCAGACATCCTTCTGTCAGCTCTGAAGCCCTCAGTGCCTTCTCTTACCTGCCGACCGGAACCGCTGCCACTGTCCACAGCCTCCTTGGGTCCTCGCCCCCCCGTGCCCTCTCACTGCCCCCGCTCTCATCCCACTGCCCTGACTACAGCTCCGGGGAGACGCTGTGGCTCCTCCCGCCAGAGGGGCTTTGTGGATGAGACGTCCTCCTCCCCCTGCCTCACTCCTTTGGTGACATAACTCTAACTCATCACAAACAAGCCGGAACTTTCTGGGAGAAAGCCTTCCTGCCCGTCCCCCGACAAGTGCCACGGTAGGCTCCTTCACAGCACTACAGACCTCGTCTGCACGGAATTAAAAATCTATGGGGGGCTGGCCTGGTGGCCTAGAGATGAAGTTCTTGAGCTCCACTTCATTGGCCTGGATTTGCAGTTTCGGATCTTGGGCATGGACCTACACCACTTGTCAGCCATGCTGTGGCAGCGTTCCACATAAAATAGAGGAAGACTGGGGCAGATGTTAACTCAGGGACAATCTTCCTCAGCAAAAAAAAAAAAAAAAAAGTATTGAGGATGATTATTCCCTACCCTCAGTAGACTGTAAGACCCCTGTGAACAGGACTGTGTCTACTTTTGCCTATTGCCATATTCACAGCACTGTGCCTCATATACGGTACAAGATGTCTCAGTCCATTCAGGCTGCAGTAACAACACTGTAGGCTGGGGGGCTTGGTCCTCACAGTCTGGAGGCTGGGAGTCCAGGGCTAAGCTTCTAGCAGGTTCGGTGTCTGTGAGAGGCCTCTTCCTGCTTCACAGACAGCCGTCTCCTCACTGTGTCCTCACGTGGTGGAAGGCGCTAAGGAGCTCTCTGGACCTCTTTGACAAGGGCAAATCCCCTTCACGAGGGCTCCATCCCATGACCTGATCACTCCCAAAGGCCCCACCTCCAAGTACCAGTCACCTTGGAGATTAGGATTCAACAAGTGCACTTGGGGGACAAACGCATTCAGTCCTCAGCAGTGATCAACAGACATGTGTAAACGGCGGTGGACAGACAACCGGGCGAGCGAATCCATAAATGAAAAGTGTCAGCCGCCAGCGCTGATCCCACGGCTGGGAAGCACTGTGACTCCAGCTGGGAGGTCTTGGGCGGAGGCTAATGGTACAAGGCTGAGATGCGAAACAGAATGTAAAAGCGAATTTTTAATGATTTCAAGATTTGAGTAAATTAGAAAGTCTGTTCAAGCAATCCCTTGGGTGGGCCCTGCCTCGAGGCATCCTGGGACCTCAGCACCTCAGGCCAGAAGAGGAGGGGGAGCCCCAGGCCTCGCCCACAGCACACATTGGTGTAGGGCCTGCTGGGCGGGGAGGAGCTCGGATGCAGTTCAGGCTGCTACATGCAAGCCTGAGTGCTCAGCGCAGGAGGTTAACACAGAGCTGTTTCTGTTGCAAAGCGCTTCTGTCCTGCAGGGGTTTGCACACCTGTCAGGCGGTCGCAAAGACTTCAATGAGATCACACACAGGAGGGCCTGCAGATTGAGGGCAGAAGAAACTGGTCAGGCCAGCTGCTCCTACGGCTGAGCGCCCGCACTTCAAGGAAACCATTTTGTGCATCTCAGTGTTCCCACATCGGTGCCAGCACTCGTTTTTCCACTTCCAAAGTGCTTTGGAGCTGCCCTGTAGACCCAGCCTATAATTCAAAATAATCAGCAAAATTATTTTTAGAAAGAAAACACACTGTTTGTTGTTCAACCTAAAGTGAATAAAAATAATGAGGAACGTCTTTTGGAAACAGCGATCTCCTCGGTCTCTGAACACAACGCAGGACCGTGTGAGAGCTACCAACTGCGACGCCTAAGGCTGGACTGCTGGCTGAGGAGCCACTGAGGATGTACGGAATTAGGAAGTTTTTAAATGCCATGACAACCAGAATTCTCTAACATCAGAAAAATAGCATTTCCTCTAGCTGCAGAAAATATCCAGTCTCAGACTCCCTGGCAAGTTGGGTGTTGTTTGTTTGTTGTTTAACTTTCAGAGCTTTTCTCCATTCTTTAATGTATGTGGTATTCCCTCCTGGATGCAGCCTTTTCCAGTAATTTGCGGAGCCGACTGGCCCCACGCGGCCCGCATACAAAGAGCGAAGGGAAGAAAGAGCAGACCCAGGAAGCGTCTTCCACTGGAGGCCTGAGAACCAGGCTCAGACTTGACTGTGCAGTTTTCCAAACTCATCTCTGTTGCCAGTGGCAACTGTGAAATACAACTGGCGGAGTGTTTCACATTTAGATTGCATTTGTCAGTAGGTTGCATAATTAGATTGAATGTGCTTAATCTTTCTTAGAGCTAAAACATGGAAAGATTTCATTTGATGAAAGGAAAAAAAAAACAGTGGAAAGTATTTGAAACCAGAGCATCTGTGGATTTCTGACATCCATACATAATGTCCTTTCCTGCTCTAGTTTCAGAGGTTGCAGGCTGGAACTGTGCATTGAAATGGCGAGGTTTATAGAAAAATTGACTGTGGTTGCTTCTTGCAGTCAGAGCCAGAATGAGAAAGGGCTGCACGCTCAGCTCTCAGCAGAGGGCTCGGGAAAGAAAACAGAGCTCTCCCATCCAGCAGACTTTCGCCAGGACACCGATGCCCAGGGCTCGTGTCTGTCCTGATGGGGAGACATGAACCAGACCAAGTGCTGCCTCCCTGAGTTGGAAACCAATTAAGGAGAATTTTACTGTTAAAAATAATAAACAATGAAACAGTGACTATTTTGCGTGTCTTACGATTGTCAAATTCCTCTGTGCTGACAGGATCAGAGAAGACTTCTTGGGAGAAAATGTCAGTTGAGCTTAAAAGAAATGAGCAACTGAATGAAAACAAGAGGCACAAAATGCCATACAGCTCCTGCCCTGGTCGAAAATTCCCTGAGACCGTGATCAAGAACCCAGTGTGAAAACAGCAGGCAGCTTTTCTGAGCATTTTAAACTCTCAGCTTTATCTCCAAGGACAGACTTTCTTCCTTATTTATTATTTTCAAGTAAATTTAAATGCCAGAATTAGTTCTAACAAAAAGAATTCTGGAAAGCAGAGAGAGAGGTTTTGTTTTCTTTTAAATTTCAGTCACAGGGGCCAGCCTGGTGGTATATGGTTAAGTTCATCACTCTGCTCTGTCGGCCCCCGGTTCTCTGGTTCAGATCCCGGACGCAGACCTACACATTGCTCATCAAGCCACACTGTGGTGGCATCCCACATACAAAATAGAGAAAGAATGGCACAGATGTGAGCTTAGCGACAATCTTCCTCACGTAAAAAGAGGAAGATTAGCAACACATGTTAGCCCAGGGCCAGTCTTCAAAAAAAATAATAATAAATAAATTTTAAAAATAAATTTCAGTCACCCACAGGTATATTTTTTTACCCAGGTTAGACTTAGATCAAACTCGAAAATGCTCATTTTAAAAGCCTGGCTTGTCCAATTTTCATGTCTCTACATCTCCAAGGCTTCCTCTCCACGGTCCTCATGAGTTACCTCCTATGAGACACCATTTCTGCCAAGAAACTAAGAGGCCCTTGTTCTCTTCAGATCTGTCCTTCCCCCACACAGGCTTTCTGAGACACACACACACACACACACATGGCCATCGTGGGAGGAAGAATAAAGTTCTACCCCCGGATATCCCCTCATTGTCATGAAACTACCCCTTGAAAGCACAAAGAAAAATGCATTATCAAGAGGGAGGGTGTGCTGACATCACACACTTACGATAAGGTCAGACTCGTGAAATCAACCCCTGATGATGGACCCCAAATATCTGCTAGATGATTGTCTAATCTCTCCGCCATGATGCAGGATTAATCTTCAAAACGTATAAGGAATTCCTACAACTCAAAAGCAAAAACACTAATAACCTGATTTTTAAAATGGGCTAAGGATTTGCATACACATTTCTCCAAGTAAGTCTTTTGCAAGAACCAATTTATTCAATTAGCTGCCATTCAACAAATAACAGTACCCGTTGTGATCTCACACGTTTTATTTTAAAAAGTCATTTATATCGGGGCTGGCCCCGTGGCCGAGTGGTTAAGTTCGCGCGCTCCGCTGCAGGCGGCCCAGTGTTTCGTTAGTTCGAATCCTGGGCGCGGACATGGCACTGCTCATCAAACCACGCTGAGGCAGCGTCCCACATGCCACAACTAGAAGGACCCACAACGAAGAATACACAACTATGTACCGGAGGGCTTTGGGGAGAAAAAGGAAAAAATAAAATCTTTAAAAAAAAAAAAAGTCATTTATATCATTTTTCTTATATTGTATATTTTTAAATTTATTATTTTTATTTATATTATTTTTCACTTTTACTACTTTAGTACAAACTTACTGGAAATTTTAGAGAATACAACTAAACAAAAAGAATAGGGGTCTCCCGCAAACCAGCCGTCACTCTGTTGTGAAACAGGCTGTGAGCGCCTTCTTTCCTTCTAGGTTATAATTCTCCTGAGGCCAAAGAACACATCTTGCTTGTGTTTTTAGCCTTCAAGTATATGGCACATAGTTGGGAGTGTGCAAATATTTACAACATGAATTTCAACCTGGCTGGCAGGAGGGTGCAGAGAACCACGTGGGAAGCTCTTTCCAGAACTCGCGGCCTCCCACAGACCGCCCCCCCCCCCCCACCACCACGCCCTTTCCCGGGAGATTCTAGAACGGTGATGTGCAACCTTCGCTGCACTTTGGAGTCACCAGGCCACGCCCTAGACCTGGTGCTCAGCCTCGGCCACCTTGCCCTGGACAACTCTTTGTCGTGGGGCTGTGCTGTGCGCTGTTTAGCAGCATCCCTGGCCTCTGCCCACTAGATGCCAGAAGAAACTCTTTCCCCAGCTGTGACAACCAGAAATGTCTCCAGACATTTTGCCTCTGGGGTACAAAATCACCCCCATCTCTGTGTGAGAACCAAGACTCTAAACCAACTACAACCGATCCTTTGGGGGTGAGACCTATGGGGAACCAGGAGTTTGAAAGTTCCTGGGAGCTTCTAACGTGCAACCCAGGAAGCTCCAAGAGAAGGGGACCGTATCTGTCATCCCATCTCGTTCACTGCTCTACCACCAGGCCCCACACAGTGCCTGGCCATGGCAGGCTCTTTAAAAAGCAAGTGATTAGCTAATTAATTAGTTTGGGATTAATCAAAATGGTACAAGATTAATTAGTAGTAATTAATGGATTAATGTGACAGAAAAACATCTCAGTATGGTAGGAACAATCCTTTGAAAAGTCCCATAATGTAATTCTGATGACACAATCAACACACACTCACCTTCTGGAGCAGCAAAAATCACTAGGACAGACTTCACGATGTTAGGACCAGAAGGGCCTTACAAGGCGCTTTGTCACTAGCTTTCACACTGTGCTCAGCCAAGCCCTGGAGTTCCTTGGTGGGACCTCAAGCGTGGCTCAGGGAGAGGGGGGGAAGGCCAAGGAAGTGGGGTCCAGACTCCATGTTAGTCCCCCAACAGAGGAGCTCTGCTCTTATTCATTCATTCAGCAACTACTGGCTGAGGACACACATTTTGCCAGACTTGTGGTAGTGCTAAGGATACAGGAATGACAAAAACGATTACCTGTCTTGTAACTCACAGTGGTATGTGTTTTATTTCTTGGAGTTCGACATAGGATTTCTTCTGAAAAAGGGTTCTGCTGCAATGGGTAGGGAGATAAATGAAGACACTGAAGGCACACTTTCTCATTTTATAGATAAACTGAGATTAAGCGATTTACAAATGCACTTAATCAAAAAAGTGTCAGAACCAAGTCTAAAACCTGTCCTCTAACACCGAGCCCAGTGGTCTGTCCTTATGGCATTCTATGTCTTAGAAGTAGTGGTTCATGCAAGAGCTGAGATGACATGCAAGAATGGGTCTCCTAGCCCTTCCAGTTATTCAAGGAGCTGAGAGTCGCGTCCAAATGGAACTACCCGGAGCTCCATGTGTTTGTCAGGATGACTTTGGTTACACGTGACTGAAAATCCAACTGGATTAAACAACACAGGGAATTTGACTCACGTAATTGAAAAGTCCGGAGTAGGTTTGTTTCAGAAGCAGCCGGATCCAGTGATTAAACAATGTGACTGGAATGTAGTTGCTGCCCCTCATTCTTCAGCAGTGTTTCCTTAGTGGTTCCTCCATCTCCAAAAGCATCCCTCTTGACGACATGTTTCCAGCAGGAAAGAGAAAGTCTGCTCCGCTCAGCTGGAATCCCAGAACATAGTCTTATTGGTCCTGATTGGCCCAGCTCATGAGTACCCATCTGGGCTCATATGCTGATTGGCTTAAGGTGACCAAGGGCCACAACAGTCCACACATGGATGGGAAATTGGAAGCATTTTTAGCAAAGAGGAAGGCAGGAATGGATGCAGCAAGGCAACCAACGAGTGAACATATTATAGGACTGGCTATTCTAAGGAACAGTGGAATCTGAATCTCCATAGCCTAGTAAGCCAATGAGAAAGCTAATAAGAGATGTAAGGTTTTAGAGTTTATTAAACACTCAAATCTGAATGCCAAAACGTTAATGCTGGTAGAGTTTCAGGTCATGTCTATCTTTGTTGCAATGTTATACATAGTTGGAATTATTTATAAAGTAATACATGAATAATCAGAGTGAAAAATGTGACAACGCACATTTGAGTCTTGTATATCCAAAGATACTTTGTTCTGGTTATGCAGTAGGTGGCAAATAAAAATTATTGATTTATTCACAACCTTGCCTCAAAAGTAAAATAAACTTGATCGATTTGCTCCTGCATGCTGAAGAACCACAAGCACATATGCTGTTTTTTGCTGTAAAGTATAATTGATACAATGGCATACTGGTATGCATACTCACTTGTTGATTCTAATTACAAATATTCATATTTTAGGTTATACTTTTTCAATGTGTTGATTTGACATAAAAAAGAGTTTTCATAAGGCCAAAATTCAGCCTACATTGACCCCACAAGAGCATCTGCCATCTCTTCTTACTTCTGAAATTATGACATATCTGAAACTGTAGAAATTATGTTACGTGTGTGTGTAATAACACATGCTTATTAAGTGTTATTTTCTCTGTTTTATTTCTTAGATTTAGAAAATTAATACAAAATATTTCTTAAGCCAATGGTTTGAATTTGAAGGAAAATGAATATCTTGGCTGTTCATAATTGTTGTGAAGATATTCGTAACAGTAGAAATTATGGAGAAGATAACCCATCCTCATTTTCCCTTGCCTCCTATCCAACCATTTTTTTTCTCATGAATTTTTTGGTTTGGCATTATCAGATAACGACTAAAAAGTGCCTTTTATGACCTGCACACCTGATGAAAGAGCGAGTGGCTGGCTAAGGTGGAGAATGTGGAAGCCTTTGGGGAAGGTGAGCACAACCCATGAAGAATGAACCCAGGAAAGTCTGTCCACTCTTTGGTTGACGCTACAGGGAAGACACAAAACCAACAGTTAACACTGCAAACACTGCATGCTTTGCATGTCTTAACACATTCAAATCCTTACCACAGCCTTATGAAGTGCTATCCTAATTGTCTGAACGAGGATTACTTAACACAAAGAGGTTAAGTCATTTTCCCACCTGACTACTCTAAACGTCAGCTCCTATCCTTATCTCTCCAGTATAATTTCTCAGATTATAGAAAATGAGTTCTCAATCCTGCTCCTCACGAGATACGCAAGATTTTTTTTTAATATTGATGAAACTAAAATAAGAAAGACACGATACCAACTGTTGGTGAGGATGTGGAGCAGCTGGAATTCCCACACGCTGCAGGTGCGCCTGTAAATCAGTACAACCACTGTGGGAAAAACAATTTAATCTGGCAAGTTACTTGGCACGTTGTAAGTGACTGATCGATTGCCTTCCTCGTTTTGATTTTCAGTTATCTGATTTGTGGATAATGTCTGGTTCTGAATGGCTCCTTTGAGCTATCAGAGTCACTCCCGCTGGCGTACCAGCAAAGCACGCCTTCAATCCTCTTAGCATTTACACAGTTAACATGCACTCTTTTGATCCAACTTCTTCCCAATCCTCCCCACTCTCATCTCAAACTCGTGTCCTGCCTACAGCCCTAGGCTCCTCCAGACCTGCTGCTCAGCCCACTGGGAACTTCCTGTTCCTTCTTAACGATGACAGGTGCTCTCCTCCAGCTCACTGGCCTGTGCTGTTCCTAGTAAACATGCCACCTCGGCACAACCCTCCATGGGCAGTGTTTACACCCGGGATCAACGTACCCCTGGCAGTGGGCCTGAAATATCAGACTGTCAACCCCGTGGCTCCAGCTCTGCCTTCTCAGACCTCAGTTGCAGGAAAGGCAGCTGAGTCTCACAGTAATTTCTTGGTATTACTTCTCCAATAACAAGAATCATCTGCCAGGCTTTATACAAGGCCTGGATATGCAGCCTAGTATTTTGAGTCTAGCAAAACCCCGGCCAAGATAAGTTACTCAAAAGTTTGTAAAACTGTCTTAAATACCATAGTCTCTCATCAGAATCATGCATAAGTCAATTTCCTATGCTTTCTCCAAAACCGATTTGCTGTTTTTGCATGAAATATCCTGGATTGTGCCTATAAATACAAGTAATTTTAAGCTTTTTCTATTTGAATGAGAGTCATGAAAGCGTCAAAAAGAAAATCAAGCAGTAAATAAGCAGGGTTGTATGGGATCCGCCTGAGAGAAGAACAGGGATTTTCTATTTAAGAAAAGAAAATTAATAATAAAAAAGCCTCTTGAAGTAGGTAATGATATTGTCAAGCTATTTACTTCTTAAACTCGTTTCTGGTAGTTGAAGTAAAAAGAAGAGGAAAAAGCAGGTGTGTTTAAGATGTCACTGTGAAGTACCACTTCTTAATTAAGACAATAAATACATAGCAAAACAACTTTTAAAAACATCTCTAGAAGAACACACGAAAACCAAGGATACTGCTGATGCAAAGCTTTTCTTGAGGAACTCCTCCCGCCACGATCCCTGGGCGCTTCAATGTCCTAAATTAAACTTGTGTAGCAAACCCGCCTTTCTATGTGCTGGACTCAAGATCTTCAAGAGACTTGCTCTTCCGGAGACCACACAAGATCCACGTCCTTTTCCTTCTATTCCTAGAGCAGAGAAAAGATTGTTGTTTTCTTCCCAGCTGTTACTTTCCCATTAGTATATCAAGGCATGTGGGCTTCATTTTAGGGTTCTCAGCCCCCCCAGAATGTAATAGCTGCTCTATGTCAGCCAACTATTTGGCACATTGTAGAATAAATATATATATACTCTGAACATATATAGATATATATATCTAGAGAGAGACAAGTATGTATATTTATGTATATTTTGAGCAAGTATATCGGTTAATACTATTTTGGCTGTAAGTGAGAAAAATCCAATTCAGTCTATCATACACAAAGAAAAACATACTCGGGGTGGGGTAGAGTGGAAACTGGGTTAGGTCGGGGTACTTTCCTGCCTTGAGGAATGACTTCACCTAAAGTCTCAGTCTTGCCCCTCCGCTCTCTCCGTGCCTTGGTCTCACTTCTCTGTACGCACTGGCTCCGTTCTCTCCCCCCATGGACAGCAGGCAGGAGAGGCATGTCTGCAGAAAACTCCAGGTTTATGTCATTCAAGTCAACGAACTCAGAGGAGAGAGAGATCTCCTCTTCCTTCCAGCGTCCACATATAAAATTCTAAGGCAGTAAAAAGGAATCCAGCACTTCTTCATTGGCAGACGCCAGAAATGTGTGGAGTGAAGGAGTATCAGTTCACCAAATGCAAGGGAGATGCCATGACCTGAAGAAGTGGGTTAGAGGTATTGACCAGATAAAAACAGATGTCCTGATTTCCAAGGTGGCAGGTGCTGGTGTCCACCCACACCCTCTTGGCCCACCTCCGAGCTCACCTGTAGCTGTGACTGAGGGCTCCTGGTACACTGGCTCTCCCTTTGCCTCTGCCTGAGGGCTTTCTCCACACCGTGGGAACTGGAGCCACCACAGACACAACACACACACACAAGAGGAGACGACCTCAGGGATGCAGTCAATCCTCACCTGGTGGAGAACGGGACTTGGAGGGTAAACCTCTGTCTTTCCCATTGTCCTGGGGAACAATTCTGGAGCATGTCCCATGTGGTTCCTCGGGATGTCCCCAGTGGGGTGAACTCCTGTTATCTCCAACAGCAGGTGGCTTATCAACCCGCCTCGTACTGGATCTGCCCCTTTGCCTGTGTCGCTTCCTACTCCCTTGCTTGGCTGCTTGAGTTCGTTCCCAAATAAACCACCTCCACTCCAGTCCTCATCTCAAGATCAGCTTTGAGGGGAACCCGTAAGAAGACAACCAGGTAATCTATTCAATTTTCCAAACAATAATTGTACTAGACCCTGGGAATATAACCATAAACAAGATAAGCATAGTCTCTCCAGGAGAGGATAGCAAAGACTTTTAACCTCTAATTGGAACTGTCACCATATCATTCTCAGGTGCCTTCTTGGTGCCAATTAAAACAAACAGAACACTTGCAGTGTTCACTTATTGGCATAGATTTTGGCTATAAATTAAATTTATTTTTAAACATTTAGTTAACATACTTATGTACATTTATGTTTTCTTTTGTCCTACATTATAAAATTAGAGTTTAGGTCCCTCTCAAAAACTTTGTCCCCAATTCCAAGAAAAAATGAAATTTAGGAGTGCTGTAAATGGGCTCAGGCAACCCTAGTGGTCTAGTGGTTAAGACCTGGTGCTCACTCCAGGGCCCAGGGACATTTCCTGGTCAGGGAACCACACCACCCATCTGTCAGCTGTCATACTGTGGCGGCTGCCTGTTGCTGTGATGTTGAAAGCTATGCCACCGGTATTTCAAATACCAGCAGGGTCACCCATGGTGGACAGGTTTCAGTGGTGCTTCCAGACTAAGACAGACTCGGAAGAAGGACCTGGCCACCTACTTCTGAAAAAATTGGCCACGAGAACCCAATGAATAGCAGCAGAGCCTTGTCTGACACAGCGCCAGAAGGTGAGAGGATGGGCAGGGTTCTGCTGTGCTGTACACAGGGCCACCGGGAGTTGGAATCCACTCAAAGGCAGTAACAACAAAACGGACTCAGGCCCAGCCTGTTTCTTAGCCCATCTTCCTCCTGTCGAATTTATGTCCATCTGCAGGTTCAACATTCACCTTAAATTCTAGAACAATCCTAATCTTCAACAAAAGAAATTTAAATACTTTTTCCCAGTTCCTTGGGATTCAACAGCAGGTCACCTCTAACCTCAAGTTACCCAAATCATAACAAGACTTCAGTCTTATTCCTGAGACTTGATGCCCACCATGAATCATCCACTAACAACTGGGCTTCCTCGTTATTCCTGGTCAGCATCTAATGGATCAGGTGCTGTCAATCACAAGGGACAGAAAGTCCAACCCAAATGGCTGCAACAAAAAGGGAATGCAAGGGCTGGCCTGGTGGCACAGTGGATGAGTTTGCATGCTCCACTTCAGTGGCCTGGGGTTTGCAGGTTTGGATCCAGGGCATGGACCTACACACCACTCATCAAGCCTTGCTGTAGCAGTGTACCACATACAAAACAGAAGAAAAATTGGTACAGATGTTAGTGCAGCAACCGTCTTCCAGAAGCAAAAAGGGGAAGATTGGCAACAGATGTTAGCTTAGGGCCAATCTTCCTCACCAAGAATAAATAAATAAATAAATAAATAAATAAATAAAAGAAAAAAAGGAACGCATTGGTCCAGGCAACTAAAAGTCCAGGGGAATTGCTGTCTTCAGGCATCACAAGAGGCAAGGTTCTGTATCCTCAGGGCTTTTTCTTCACTCCTCTGCCAACCTCCAGTTCTGCCCACCTCCTTGCATCAGCGTTTTCCTCAGTACGCTTCCCCTCATGATAGTAGAGCTGGCTGCAATAGTGCCAAAGAGAGAGGAGAGTCCTGGGAAAAGTTCTGACGTCTCTAGGCTTCACCCAGCTTAGGACGTGGACAAAACGCCGCTTGGCCTAAGCATTCAGGGCTCACCCCAGGAGCTGGGCGGGGTCAATTCCACGCTCACCCTCTGGCCGGTTTCCCAAAGGAGACTTGTGGAGCTGGACACCGTGGACGGGCGCCCCCTGCGCCTACATCGCAATTCTGTAGCTTGTATGTTCTGCCTTGATTCCCAGACCTCAGTCTGATGCTCTGTCTCCCGCCTCCTTGCTCACGCTGTTTAACACCAGATCCTGCCTTGTTCTTTCCAACACCGCTGCTGGCAGTCCGGGTCCTGGGGTGTACAAACTAACTTCCCTGAGGTCAAACGTCTGGGCTTCGGACCACCAAGCATCACTTGCTTCCTTCTTACTCTGCCCCACGAATCTCCCAGGATGCCCTCTTGAAACCCCAGCAGTTCATTTCTCTTATACCATCCATTTTGGCCCCCTCAACTCTCTTGTTGGACTAGTGCCAACCAGCACCTGTCACCAGGTTTGTTCGGGGGCCAAGTATCAGATCTGTCTCCAACACCATACTCTCCTCCACCCGCCGTAGTTTGTCAAGGCACTGCTGAGCCAGACCCAAGATAAGTCATTTAAAAATAAGTAAATAAATTTTTTAAACCTTATGAGAAAGAAAATCTACTAAAAACATAAATAAGGCTATTCAACATAATTTACAGATATCATTTTGAAAAACACCAATTTAGACTCTTTTCTGAAAAGAACAGTGGTGACTATAGAGTGCTTTAAGTAATTTTATTATTTACTAGTGGTATTTTGAGCAAAACATTTTCAAATAAAGATATTTATAGTGATGAAACTAGAATGCCACCAAATAACCTTTCAGATTCCTTCCAAATATAACAGAGTTTAGAATCGGTTTAAATAATTTGCACGTGGCTTGCCTGTTTATTTAAGTCCATAGTTCGAACGTGTTTTGAGAACAGCTTGTTCTTCTTCTTATCATCTTAAACATCTAGTCTGCAGACTCATTTATAACATTAAGCTGCTTTAAAATCCTTTCGCCCTCTTTTAAATGGTTCAAAAACAAATTTTACCCCATATCTCATCTGGTTTATTATAAATTATTAATTAGCCAAAGCCAGAATCACCAGCATTTTATGGTACCAGGAGCTAGCCCTGGGAACCAGAATTCTGAGTGGCTAAGGCCAGCTGGGCAGTTTCCCAGTTCTGAAGGTCGGAAGGTAAATATTCCTTTCTAAAACGTCACTCTGTTCCATTCTAATCAAAAGAAAGAAAAATAAACAGAATTAAAAATAATAAGCTATAGAGATTTCCTCAAAACTTTGTGATCCTTCCATTTCAGATTCTCCAAGTTGCTCTCGTTAGTGATTGACAAAATGCTAATTAAACTAATCTAGCAGATTTGTGAGCATACATTTATTCAGGTTTCTTTTTTCTTTTTACAGATTGGCACCTGAGCTAATATCTGTTGCTGATCTTTTCCTCCTCCCCCGCCCCCTCTTCCTCCTCCTCTTCCTCTCCCCACAGCGCCCAGTACCTAGTTGTGTATTCCAGGTGTGAGTGCCTCTGGTTGTGACACGTGGGACGCCGCCTCAGCACGACCTGATGAGCGGTGCTATGTCCACGCCCAGGATCTAAACTGGTGAAACCCTGGGCCGCCGAAGCGGAGCATGAGAACTTAACCACTCGGCCACAGGGCGGGTCCTGAGGTTTCTTTTCAATGGGACATATCTATTTCAAGAATGAAATATTGCCTTTTCCATAAAAAAGGAAAAGAAGTATTTTCAGATCTCAAAAGGATCTTGAAGACCTTCAAATGCAATCATATATCTGAACGATTTTCAAAAGACATAATTTTCTCTAAAAGATTTAATTATTTCACTGCTAAAAAATGCACGTAAAAAGTTCTCTGTTGTCTCCTGAAGATAAAATCTGTCTTTTACTAAAGAAAAGGCAGTCTTATCTGATCACCATATTTTCCAAGTCTGAGAAGCAATAAGAAAATAAATATAACGTAAACCCTCTTTAATGTTGGCAGAACAGGTACTCGTAATTTTGAAATAATTTTTCCTATCAGATGACATGGTTATTTTCTAAGGAAATAAAATATTCTGTTGCTTGGCGAACAATCTTTTTCAGCTTCTCCAAACATTTTCACTCCCAAGTGGAAATATTAATGCATTTATTGTTTTCCACAGCATGAAGCTGAAAAAAGTTCAGAATTACTATGTGTTTCTTTAAATTTCAATATTTGCTTTAGCCAGTCTAAATGATAGTTAAAGCAAATAATGAAAAAAATTGTATGACCTTCTTAGCTTTTTAAACTTATGACTTAGCAATGCCATGTCACCTCCTCCAGGAAGTCTTACTGGACGAAGCCTCCCTTAATTAGTTGCCTTACCTCTGTGCCATCATTACACCTTGGACACAACTGTATTATAATTATATGCTCGTGTGTCTGCCTCCCGCCCGGTTTGCTGGGGAAGGATCATGTGACTGATATCTGTGCCGGAAAGGTATATTAATGCTGCCTACACAGGTATCAAGGAGATATGGTTCTGCACTCTGGGAAGTCACAGGCCTATCTGGCTTCTGTGCCCTCCCCACTAGTCACAGACTGCACACTAACAACCATGCCTTTCAAGGGGCCTTTAGATGTTTTCTTTGACTTACATAATATTTTAGAAAAAATTGAACCAACACAGAACGTGAGTGATTTTATACAAATCTCAGGATTTCCCTTGGCCTGATTTCTCACATGGCCTTAGTCAACTGCTCCTGAGCAATGGTTATGCCTTCACACCGGCATGCACTCCCGTGTTTTCCTCACTCCCCACTACTCCGTAATACTCGCTGATACCAAAGCCCAGAATCAGCTGCCATTGATATTTGCACTGATGTTCTTTTGGTATACAACTACTTTTCTACACCTGTGTTTTTTGTCACAAAAAGAAAACCAAAGTCAGATCTAGAGGACCAAGTGATTTCTCAAATTACGCCAATGCGCTTTGTTGATCTGCTCACCTGAATGATTTCAGCTGCCTTCTGACTAATTCACTCGATACCCTCCAACGTGTGCTCCTGGACCCAGCCGGTCTCCCCATCTCCACTCTCCCCGGTTCTAACCCGTCCTGTGGTGGTGTTCGTCTTTCCTGAGACCTTTACTGGAAGTGGAACAAGTAGCAGCGACAGTAGTTAACGTCTGCTGGATGCTAATGCCGACCCGCTGCCCACGCTGTTCTAGGGTCTGCACTTGCGTTGGCATGAATTCCTGCATCAACCGTGGGAAGCAGGTGCCATTAGTACCAGCTCTGCACGGACTCTGACCAAGTCCACTCAGACACGACTCCGCAGCGCCTCACTGCACACCTGCACTACCCCCTTCGCCCGCCCCAGGCTTCCCCGTGGTCGCCGGTACTGCGGACCCCTAAGCAGCGACCTGGTGCAACTCAGAAGAGCAGAGAAGCAGCATCTGTCAGGCAAACCTTTGACCATCAGGAGACAGGAGTCTGCGGGTAAACATCCCCCTCAGAAGTTAGAGAAACCCTTGCTCTTAACATCGGGTGGTGGCCAGCTTGGGAACCCGCCCTCACCCTGTCCTCCTCTCCCCTGTTTCTCCCCCTACCCGGGGCATGCTCACTCTCGTAGAGTAGGGGACAGGGGCATCTGCCTCAGGCTGTGCTCCCCTGAAACCCAGGCCGAGAGATTCTTCTCTACTTCCCCCTTCCTTTTTTTCCTTTATTTTTACTTAAATTATTTATATTGCCCTCAAAGACCTCCTCATCTATTACTCACTTTTTGGTTGTAAGTGATAAACAAACGAGCTAAGTTAATCAAAGGGAATGAAAGGATTCTGGAGTGTTTCCCAGAGCAGGAAGAGGAGAGGGCCTCAGGAAAACTGGACATCTCTCTCTCTCTCTCGTTCTAACTCTCAGTCGTCTCTGTCCTTACTGGCACATCAGCTTCATTTTCCTGACCGTGGTCCAGCTTCTTCCACTCGGGGAGTTCATGTTGGATGAGGGTTCCCAGCACACGTTTCCCACAGCTCCTGCGAACTGAGTGTGACTGCTTCTGTTCCTTAAAATCCAGCTTCGGGGGCCGGCTCCGTGGCCGAGTGGTTAAGTTCGCACACTCCGCTGCGGTGGCCCAGGGTTCAGATCCTGGGCACGGACATGACACTGCTCATCAGGCAACGCTGAGGCGGCGTCCCACATCCCACAACTAGAAGGACATGCAACTAAGATATACAACTGGGGTGGGGGGGGGGGAGCGGTTCGGGAGATAAAGCAGGAAAAAAAAAAAAAAAGATTGGCAACAGTTGTTAGCCCAGGTGCCAATCTTTAAAAGAAAATCCAGCTTGAGAACTCTCAAGAAAGGATTCTAACTGGCCCGGCTTAGGGGGCTCAGCGAGGAGGGGAGGGCAGGAAGGTCACAGCACTGGTATCAAGGGGCACTTCACGGGACCAGACGCCACCTCGAACCAGGCCTGTGCGGCCCAGCCTCGTGCAGCACGCACCTGCTCTGGTCCCCAGGGCGTCGTGCGGTGGTCACAAGAGCCCCCTGCATCCAGCCCAGGAGGCGGCTCTGCATTCTTCGCAGGCTCGCCCTTCTGAGCCTCAGGCTCGCCATCTGGGAGGTGGGTGTAATAATGCCTACCTTCGGGAGAGAAATGATGTTTAACGTGCCTCGGGCGTACGGCTAATTCAATAAACTCCATCAGCCAGAACCGGTACCTCCTCTGAACGCGACAGAGAGGACCCTCACCCCACTCGACGTCGCGGCCCCGCTGCTCGTGTGTGTTCATCCGCCCTCGGACCAACATCCCCCAACGTGTCAGCCCAGCGCGTTACCCAGCGCGTCGGGGTCAAGAATAAACGCTCATTAAAAGAGCAACTTCAACGGCACTCGGTAAAATGATCTGGGTGTTGTTTATGGACTTTTACCGTTTTTTGAAAATGTTTAGTTCTTCCTCAGTTTCAAGCAACAGTAACCATCTTCCCAAGTGTTTTCTGAGGAAAAACTTTTCCCTCCTCTCTCAAAATATTCCCAATGCCTTTTGGGCGGCCGGTGCTGCTGGAAGCACCAAGAACTGAAAAATGAGTAAGACCATCTCTGCCCTGGAAGTCAAATGCTCACATAGTCATTTAGTCTTCAGATGAACGTTTCTATGTAGTTAATTCCACGTGTTCCCCATATGCCGAGGAAATAGGCATCTTTAAAGCTGGCGCCACCACTGTTCCATGCTGCCTTCAGATCCATGCCCACAGTGCAAGTGGAAACTCTTCATGCGTGTTTGAGTACATGAAAATAGCTTATGTATTTCCTTCTACTAGTGACAGTGACTCTAAAGTTTATAAACTGTTTCCTTCTCCACCCCATTTGCCGTATTCTCACGATATTAGTTATACATCCTTGATTTAACACAGCACAGAAATATGTGAGATGTATAAATATGGGGCTTTAGTCACAGCAATTCTCAGGGTTTTATGTATGAGTCTTCTTAGTTCTCAAAATTTAGAAAAAAAACGTTTGTTTATATGAACAACTTAAAGAACTCGTATCTTAAGAATGACGACGTTTAATTCTTTCAGTCAAACTAAAAGAAACAGCTCAGAATGTTACAGCTTATTTCACTCTTTAAGGCTTAAGCCATGTTTTCTTTGACTATTGCAATGGATTCGCTGCAGTTTAGACAGTTTTGTGTAATTGAAGGTGCTGGACAAAATAAAGAACCTCACCCACTTTGAACCCCTTCACCCAAATTAGCCTGGCTTCACTCAGCAAAATGCAGTCAGCTTTAAGCTAGGAGCACCAAGCCAGTCTCTGTTTCCTCCTTCTTTATATCAGAATGGCCCGTTATCGTTTCTGATGAACACAGCAACTCCAAACCTTTGGTCTGGGCATCACTGGCGGCCCTGGGACCTCAGTCAACTGCAAAGGATCCCATCTAGAAACACGTCCCCATGGAGCTGGGAGACGCCGTGGAGATGGAGGGATCCAGGCTGCACTTCGCACATGAGGACAGAGCTGTGGCCAGATGAAGACGGAGCTGCAAGGAGTGACTTGCTCAAGCCTACAGGCAACTTCGTGAAGGAGCCTGGAGGAAAGACCACGTAACCCGCTTTAAGAGAAGGACCAACTGACCTCTAAGAGCCGGCTCCCTCTGGCTCACTATTACTGCCCATCCAAGGCAAAAACTGAAATGAAGAGATGTATCTTGGGGTCTTGGTCCTGCTCTTCCCTGAGCGTCTCCGTGCAGCCCCCGCCCAAGCAGGCCTGCTTCTGCCGCGGGACAAAGATCCACATCCTGTCTTTCCCACCATCAGAACGCCGTCCTCTTGTCTTCCCGGGCGGCCTCACCGTGCATCACTGATTCGGTCCTCACAGCAGGGCTTGTGGTTGGAAGAGGAGCTTTGTTAGCCCTGAGGATCGACTGAGGTGATAGCACCAGGATGAGGTGTGGGTGTGGCTTGGCAGCAGTTTTAAAGCTTCTCAAAAATGAATTTTAGCTGGTGGCTGCCTCAGAAGTTTTATGTAAGAGGCGCTCAGAGGAGTCATTCTGGCTGGAAGAGAGCACTGTGGGCTTTTTGTGAACCTGCATTTGCCTAGCAAACCCACTGTTTTCACATAGATTTTATAGGAAATTTACTTGGAGTGCCTTTGGGGACAATGATGGAAGTCAGGCCAAGCCACTCCTTGGACACATCAACTGATTATAGGACTTTTCAGAAAAACTGGTACTAGAGGGTCATAGGAGCTGATCTAAAACCTTACCTCACTTTCTCACAAATTCTTGCCTTCCCAATCCTGGTCACAGTTGTCTTAACCTCTTCCTGAAGTGAAAAACAGTCAGCATGAGCCACGAATGCCGCCCTGGAAACACCCCGTGTCCTTTCGAAAGCAGTTTTAGCAGACGTGGAGAAGAAGGCCCATTTATGCAGAGCTGGCTCAACCATTTCCCGTTTTATGAACTGATTAGAAAAACAGAAATTGGACATTGTGGCTTACGTATAGTTCGCACATTTTGGGAGGAGGGAGCGAACGGCATCGCTCAGCGTGTCAGACTGGAGGTGTGATATCTGCCCAATCCTGTTCCGACGTGTAGTGTCAGGTAAAAGGAGGAGGGGGGCGGGGGGCTGTTTTGGGGGCAGTGGGTCAGTCCTCACTTTGGAGCAATAATCATCCACCCAAACCAGCTGAACTGAACGTCCACCACTGTCTCCAGGCCTCAGATAATGGGAGCAAATTCTAGATGCCTTGAAGCTGCACTGAATTTTAATCAGATTATCTTCCTCCCTCTGCCTCCCACCCAAGTCCCAGCACCAAATAGGTGTTTAAAAGTGTTTCCTGAGTGGAAAGACAAAATAGAGTCCTGAACCTAGTTTATTATCAACTCTTCCCAAACCGTTAGCAGATGCCACGTCCCCAAACCGTATCTGTCGGCCCATTATTGTCAAAAACTGTCCTGTCCATTTAGATGTGTGCTCCATTTGCCTCTTACCAATTGTAATTTTTAAATAATCTTCCATAACTATTTTTTTCACAAAAGGAATTTAAAAATGAAAGAAAAAAGGAGAAATGAAAATTATGATAATCAAAGACGGAAAATGCTTACGTATACGTTTTAGGAAAAATATGCCACTTGTGGCTTCATATCTAAGCTTTTTCATGGGTCATAAGTTCCTGAAGACTTATGTACATTTTTCCATATTTTGTTAAAGTATAGTATATGTTTTAGATGTCTGTAGTCAATAAACCATCCGTTTGAAATACTCATTTGGCCCTGCCTGCAGCTCCGTTGCCCAGCAGCTCTCTGGACAGTCCTGTGAGAACAGCTTCTCAGCATCGTTTGTGAACTCGATCTGATGGATGTGGGATGATATCTCATCCGCCTCCCCGTCCGCTGCGCAGACCCCAAGCCCCCACACGCTTAGCTGCTGGCAGAAGACAAAGCTGCCGCATGTCTGGCTTTATCGTGCCCCTCCCCACCCGAGCTGTCCCTCTGGCTTCCATTCCCCCGTAATTCTTCACCCCTTTACGAGGCCTTTCTTCCTCCGTCTCTTCATGCTTCATCCACCAGGACCACACCAGCTCTCGCCTTGCACGGTGGGATGGTGGCTGAGGATTCACGAGGGCCCAGGCCTCTCCCTCCTGTCTTGAGGGCAGCAAGAATCTTGACTGTCTTCGTCCCCTTCGTGGCCTCAATGATCACTGACTGTCATCCTCCCAGACTCCTGGAACCCACTAGCCTTTCTCTAGAATTTACTGACCTTCCCATTGCAGGGCTTCATGCTTGGAAGCGTTAGCGCTGGAGTCGACTGTTGGGTTCAAGTTCTGACTCACCACTGAGCCACTGCATGACCTTGGGCAAGTTAGCCTCTCTGGGCTAATTTGCAACATGGGGATAATGATGAAAATTATGCTCATGTCAAGGGTCGTTGAAAGGGTTAAATGAGATAATATAAATAAAGCACTTAGAACATAGCACACAAAATAAGCTCTTAAACCCATTATTGTTACCACTTTCCCCCATTTTTTTAGGATGTGTACATGAGAGTTACAGAATCACAAGATTTACAAATGAAAGAATCTGGAAAATTGACTAGTCCAGGGCTAAAAGTGTCTAAATACCTTCCGGGCCCAGATTGCTAATACGACTCGTAGGATTGAAGCAAAGGTGGGGATGGGGGCCGGGAGGTGGGAGACCCCGCTGGACGGACAGCTGCCTCTCAGGGTGAAGCACATTGCCGTCCTGTGAGATCAGGAGCCTGGTGCTGCCAGATCTTCCAGTTTTTCAAGAAAACCCGGAAATCCAGATTTGTGTGTAATCCCAACATTCAAATGTTGACAGTCCATTCAATTTTTATAAAATGCTTTGCTGGTTTCTTTTTTTAAAAAAAGACTTCTACTTTAGAGCTGTAATCTAATTGCATTTCCTTTGAAAACTGAGAAAGCAGAATTAAGAGGAAAAATGTCCTGCCAAAAGTTACACACGACTAGTTAGTAGCGAGCCTGTGACAAAGCTCCAATCCCCCGCCTCGGTCCAGGGGCTCTGGCATCCTTCCCAACGTGCTGTTGTCCTCTTTACCTCTATTTCTAAGCTGTCGCTGAACGCTGTTGTTTCGTACTTTCTGGTCCATTCTCATGACCACCAGGTTTCCTGGGGCCCCAGTGCCTCGTAATCTCCTCACTACGGGCCCTGTAATCTGGTCCACGCTGCCTGTTGGCTAAAATCAGACTGACTCTCTTCATATGTGGTCACATTCCTGCTCTAGGTCCTTCAAAGATTCTGCATCCGAGCCAAGTGCCCTGGCCAGCCATGCAACCATCTAGCCTCTGACCGACTTCCTGTTGTGCCCCTTCCTGGTCCCCTGTGAACAAGCTGTCTTGCCTCGAGTGACTTAGTCACCTGACCTCAGCGTTCCTCAAAGTGACATAAAAATACCGGGAGATAATAGCACTCACCTCACAGTGTTGTTGCGGATTTTAAACGAGTTAACCCATAAAGTGCTTCACATTCAGCCAGAGCTGTAAAGCTGGCTTTTTATGAATGCACCTGTGTTATTTCTCATACCAAATTCTAAATGTCTTTCGAACAGAATCTATTGGTCTAATTGGCATATGTTCTTCCCAGATATTAAGCACGTATTATGCACTCATTGAATATCTGTTCACAAGAAGAGTGGATGAATACACGAGGAAATTAAGACTCTGTGTAATCAGATAACATGCCCGTGGACAGAAGGGGAGCAGAAATGAACAGTAATGAGTGGATTCAATGTCTGTTGGGCTCCAGGGACAGAAGCAGGCAGAGGCTGTGGGAGGTTGTCACCTGCCAGGTAATGCGACTTGAAAGTTTCATGTAAAGTGATGAGTTGGGGATGCAGCACCCAGAGCCAGGTTCACTGCTTGAATAAGTGCCATGGCTCGTGTTTCCTTACTTATGAAAGGAAGCTTAAAAAAGTTGTCCTGCCGCCTAGATTGCAGCTCAGCTAGGACCAGCGGGACCAGGGGGTTGAGAGAAGACAGGCACAGCCTCATGGCTGGGAACTGACCCGAGCCGCTGGCTATTTCTGTGTCTGGACCTCTGCTATCCTCAACAGCGCTGAAGAGTAGGAACCCAAAGTGCCGCCATAGAACCTAGTTCTGCATCCTGGGCATGGGGGAAGCCGCTGGAGGTTTTAAGCAGGAGAATGCCATCATCTGATGCATATTTGAAGATGTTTTCGTCTTCGCGATTTGTTTCAGAAGTTTAATGGTGATGTGTCTGGGAATGGATTTCTTTGCATTCATCTTCCTGAATTTTTAAGTTTACGTCTTTTGCCAACTCTGCAAAGTTTTCAGCCATTACTTCTTCAAATGCTTTTCAGTGCCACTCCTCTCCTCTGCTTCCGGGCCCCCAGTGGCATCAACGATAGTTCTTTGGTTCCTGTTCCACTCATCTCTGAGACTCTGCTCATTTATTTTTCTCAATCTGTTTTCTCTCTGATGTTCAGATTGTGTAAATTCTGTTAATTTGCCCTCCATCAATTTCACTCATTTTATCCTCTGCCGTCTCCAATCTACTATTGAGCCTACCTAGTCAGTTTTTTTTTCAGTTATTGTATTTTTTTCCATCTATATCTCTTCCAACTGGTTCTTTTTTTACGACTTCTATGTGTTTGTTGATATTCTCTCAAGAGAATTTGTTATTGTTTGTTGAGACATTTTTATGATGGCTGTCAGGTCATCCCAACATCTAATTCTTCTTGGTGTTTACATCTGTGGATTTTCTTTTCATGTTCAAGTTGTGACTTGTTGCTATGAGTGATTTTCATTTGCAATTGCATCCTGAACATTTTGGATATTATATTATGAGACTCTGGATCCTATTTAATCTTATTTGTTTAGCAAGCAGTCACCCTGTTGAGATGTAGTGCAAGGGCTGTGTGGTTACGCATGCTCAGCTGTTTGCTCGCTGGGCCCTGCCCATACCACCCTCCAAAAAAGTGGAGCACCGACTTACACTGCCCTGTTGCAGACGGGGAGGGGGAAGCTCAGCTCCCCCTCAGCCCTGCTCACACCTTCCTGTTGAAAGCAGGGCACCAACCAGCTCTATCTCATTGCATCTGACTGGGGGCGTAACCTCAGCTCCCCGTGAGGCCCTGCTGATACCAAGGACGGGGGAAGCAGAGGGCTGAGTCACACCACTTCATTGCTGCGGGATTCGGGCAGGAGCTCGGCTCCCCACTGAGCCCTGCTCATACCCAGGGGTGGGGGATAATGAAGCATTGACTCAGTCTCCCTGTCAGATGGGAGTGGAGGCTCAGTTTCCACTGGACCCCACCGATACCCCCGCCAGAGAACTGGTGTGCTGCTGCTTCTGGTGGAAAGATCAGCTCCTCGTTCAGCCCCAACATCACTACCCAGGCAGGGCAATCAGAGCACCAACGGCTTCTGCTGAGCGGGAGGTAGAAGATGAGCTCCCCCCCAGTGTCACCAACTTTGCTGCACAGGAGAATCAGAGCACCGCCGCCTGCTCCCATGGGGTGGGGACCAAGGAGGGGTGGAAAATCAGCTTCCAGTTTGGCCCCACGAAAGCTACAGAAGGGAGGCAGTTCTTCTGTTGGTGTTTGGCTGGGGAAGGGCAGGTTTTACCAAAAAGATTTTCTGTTGTTAGGCCATCCTTTGGTCATGGGAACAGGCTTTTCTTGGAGCTTTTTTGTCCATGCCTGTTGGCCGTTCCAGTTTGGAGGGAACGACTGGTCTGGAACCTATAGAGACAATAAAGAAACTCAGGGAGCTCATTGCCATGTCCTTCCAGATTCTTCCTGTGCCATTTGTTGTGGTACCTCCAGGGTTTTTTGGTTGCAAAAGGGAGGACCTGGAAAGAATGGGCTATCCCATCTTGGCTAGAACACGATCCCTATTTTTAAATGATTATTGTAACAAAATGTAAAAGGATATTTTTTAGACAATTAAAGAAATTTGAACATGGAGTGAGGATTAGATGATATTGAGGAATTATTTTTAGTTTGATTTAATTGGTTTGATATGATAATGGTATTGCAGCAATATAAGAAAATACTCTCATGCATTATTCTTTGGAGATGTTTTGGAAGTATTTAGAGGTGAACTTATATGATGTCAGGAATTTCCTGTAGAAATACGTCTATAAAAATAATAAAAAGAAGAGAAAGAAAGAGAGAGAGAGAGAAGTGAGGGAGGCAGGGAGGAAGAAATGAGGTGGAGAAGGAGGGAGGGAGAGAAGAGGGCGCAGTGGGGAGGAAGGGGTGAAGCAGCAAGGAAGCGACTAGGGCGAGGTGCTGGTCATTGTTGAGTCCAGCTGATGGGTAGATGGGGGTCATTATGCTATTTTTTCTACTTTGGGATATGGCTAAAAAAATTACAATGAAAGTTGTTTGTTTGAAGAGTCACCCTGGCTATATTCGGGAGACCAGATTGGAGGGGCACAATAAGAATTGGGGTAAAAGTTCGGGGCAAACGAACCAGGTGGGAGCGAATGGAGGTTTGACCAGGATGGTGGCAGCTGAGACGGAAAGAAGACAGATGGAGTAAGCAGAAGATAGAGAATTTGTGGAGATGCCCTAGAAAAAATATTTGAAGGAAGATTAAGTATCAGGTTTGACTGGCAGGTCTGGCTTGAGCTGCCTGTGATGGAAAAGATGCGAGAAGGTCTGGTTTTGGGTGGAGGTGGGCAAGCGCAGGGAAGTAAAGATTTTGTTTTGAGTCTGTGAAACAACCAAGTGGACGTGTGCAGGTGGCACGTATGTAAATCTAAAGCTGAGGCGAGGTCCAGGGGGGACCTGGAGCAGCGGCGGGGCTGCAGTGGAGACGTTACGTGAAAGTGTGGGAAGGTTGAGAGAGTTGAAGGTGAAGAAGGGGCTCAGGACTGAGCCCCGAGGAGCCTAAGCATCTGCAAATCCCATGGAGGAGACTTTTCTTAAAAGTGGCCAAGCAAGAGGAGTGCCTAGCACCCAGGGCTTGGTTTCCAAATACTATTCATTCATCCGTTCATGTATTAGTTCATTAGATGTAATTAGTTAAGTTAATAAGTAGGGCGGGCCCTTAAGCTAATGTGACTAGTGTCCTTAGAAGAAGAAAAGAGACGCAGACACACAGGAAGAACGCCACGTGACGAGGGAAGCAGACACTGGCGTTACCTGCCTGAGAGGCACCAGCAGGAGCTAAGAAGAGGCAGGAAGGGCCTCCCCGGGGGCCTCTGCAAAGAGCAGGTGGCGACACCTTGCTTCTAGACTCCTGCCTCCAGGGCTGCGAGACAACGAACTCCTGTCTTTTTCACCTGGCCAGCCTGCAGCAACGCGTTAGGACAGCCCTAGGAAACTAATGCATCGTTCATTCATTCATTCAAACACATTTAAAGAAAAAAATGAAAAAGCTCTTCCTTTCCTCCTTCCTTTCTCTCCTCTCCTGAAATTTCGATCCTACAGCTCCGGGGACCACTACCGTCCCCCCACCAACCACTGGGTGTAGGGCCCAAGTGGCCTGAGAGGCACCCCCTTCCTGGGGGAGCTCAGAGCAGCTGTCAGAGCCTGGTCAAGGTGGGCAGGGCTTATGCTGAGGGCAGCTCGAGTGGGAGCGCGAGGGCCAGTAGGTGAAGGGGTCTCCATCAAGGGCAGCCCCATGTGGGTGGGGGAGCTGGGTGAGGAGAGCCAAGGGGACAGGGCCACCGGAGCAGAGAAGGAGCCAACGGAGGGCAGAGAATGCGGGAATTGGTCACATGTGAATAAATTAAGTAAATACATTAAGGAAAACAAGGGCCAGTTTCTTACTCTTGGAGTGGAGAATCACCCTAAAGGGAAAAAGAAGAATGACTCTGTGACGGGCTGGCATCCGTGGGATCAGTGTGAACTCCTGCTCTGAATAAACACAGGTGGAGAGGGAAATAACTGTGGTGTGAGTGTGTGTGTGCGCGTGTGTGCACATACGTCTAGCCCTCAGCTCACTCTTCTGGGACTACAGGAGCGCCCAGCACCCAGACGCTGGTTCTTCAGTACTATTCTCTGCTAAAGAGGATCCAGAACTCCTTGGAAGAACGATGGATTCCAGAGCCTGGGAGAGAAAGTATAAGGTGATCAACACCCAAAAAAACCCTTCAGAAACCAATAGAAATGTGTCAAAAGGACACAGAAGTAACCTGCAGGGGTTCCCATTGGCCAAATTGGGGAAACTTTGAACAGAATGAATAATGATATTAGTGGATCACTGAGTAAAATGAATTCAGTTGAATAAAATTGAAACCATGAGACTAAAGAGATATAAGTGAATGAATAAATTGGGAGTTTGACGAAAAGGAGAATATTTACAGAGTCTGAAAGGACTCCCAACAAAGCACTTATAAACCGCAGAGTGAAAAGAGTAGCTTTACGGTGGAGAAACCTGGCAGATGCCACTTTAATCAAGTGACAAAAGTGAAAATTTTAATATTGTGGCAAATTGAAACCATGTGTCACACGACAGGATCCAGTGAGAGAACAGGCACCACTCCCCAGTCGTAGCCCCTCAACCATACACAGCCCGAATCTAGTCACCAGGAAACATCAGACACACCCACATTCAAGACGCTCTGCAAAATAACCTGCTGGTAACCTTCAAACGTTATCAAGGTCATGAAGGTGAAAACAGACTGGAAAACGGAAATAACAACCAAATGCAACACGTGATCCTGAAATTGATCCTTTTGCTATAAAGAACGTTATTGGGCCACTTGGAAAAACTTGAATGAGGTCTGAGGTTTAGGTTTAATCACACATCAATGCTGGTCTTCTGATCTTGATGGCATCGTGGTTATGTGGGAGAACGTCTTTATTTGTAGAAAATGCACATTAAAACATTCAGCAGAGACTGGGCGTGGTACTGCAACATTCTCTTACGCGTCCAGAAAAAAACAGACTTTTCTGTAAGTTTGTGATCATTTCAAAAAGTTGTTTTAAACCTTCTGTATCCAAGGCACATTGGAATACACTGCGAAATACCAAGTTCTAGAAGATGCAAGACCCACATACAAGGAATCTACAACCAAGCAGAGAAGTCGAGACATACACATGTATTTCTCGTAAAATTAAATTGAGCCGTGAGTCAAATTTGACTGAAAGTTCCTCCACCCTGACAGAGTTCTCGCCACATCAAATATCACAACACGTCTTACGGAAGGTTAATACCCTCTAAAAACTGATTGCCTGACTTGATCCGACTTATTTGCAATATTGGATCTGTGAAGGATTCTTCACGTTAGGTCCAATCGCCTGGTAACTGACTGGTGTGAAGTTGAAGCTCTCACTTTCACCAAAGGCCCAGACTTGTACAGGAATTGACAAGTGAAGAAAAACGGAGCTGCAGAGAACAAAACAAAGGGACATTCCGTGTCACTCACTATGCCTGTCTCCAGAGCAGCATTTGCTTTCCAGAGCGGCAATCGTCCCACAGAAAGCTCACTTCTGAGATGAAGAGGCACCGGGGAGATCGTCTCATTGCTTCTCAAGTCTCCTGAATAAGCAGCAGCCCGCGGGCTCCCCAGAGGCACAGCGGGCTGTTCTCAGTTCTTGCACATGAGGGAATTTCTCCAACTTTTGTCTCTAAAAGGAGTTTCTACCATCTCTTCACCTGTGAAGCATAATAGATAAATGAGTTCATTTCCAAGGAGGAGCCTTGCCTGATACAGATGATTTCGTGGCTGGGAAAAAACGCATTCAGCAGATTCAGACTCTCTCTCATTTCTGGACTCCAACGCCATTTAAGTGTTTTCCTCGTTCTCATGTCCGTGGTGCTGTGGCATTTGGAATGGGACGACATGCCCATCGCCTTTGATTTCTGTCTGCTGTGAAGAAGCCCTCCTGACTTCTCGACTGCTGAATAATGGAGTTTTGAAGCCCTGGGACCTAACATTCTGTGGAAGTTTCTCTTTTCAGTCAGATTCTCCTCTTCTGTTAATCAGGAGGTGGGGTCAGCCGTCTTCCCCGGGGCTGCACCAGGCTCAGCAGCCTCTGGTGTGCGGGGTGTGGTGAGTGGGCTGAGGGCAGGCCCGCTGTCAGCGCACCAGCTGGCCTCACCCGCCCACCCCTCCACCGCACGTCCACACCCCTCACTCCCGGGCACATCTTCTCCTGGTCCTGCTCGAAAGTGACCCGGCAGAACTATTTGTTAAGCATCTGAGCAACATAATAAGGCATAGACAAAAGTGAAAAAACGTCATGTACACATAGGAACTTTACATTCTAGTTAAAAAGACAAAGCATAAAACGAGGAAAAATGTCAATAATACAAGGCTATCAAATCATCGAATTACTATCTAATAGCTGTGTATTCTAAATTCTCCAGAACAGCATCAATTTAAAACATTCTGATTCATCGTCACTTTAGGTGTCAACATAGATCTTAGCACAGTGTTCAGTCGCAACATCGTGGAGGGATCCGATGACCCAGATTAGACTGTGAATTTTGCCGCTTTTGTGTGACATCAGGCACTCTTCACCTCCCTGAACTTCAGCCTGCTCATCCGTGAAATGGGAAAAGCTGTGCCTGCCTTTCAGAGCTCACACGAGGACTACGTTTTGTGGAAGCACATCCAGCAAGCGCCTAGCGTAATGGACAGTTACATCATTATCATGTGCGAGGACGTGTGTTCAGAACTTCTTACTGACACCCTGTCCCCCGAGCATGGGTCAGGTGCCACAGGAGGCTCTGCATAGGGATGACCCACGGCCACTGCTCTCAGGGCTCACCGCCTAGTGTGACGCTAACGTCAGTAGTCTTATGAACATGTACAAGTATATTATAAACACACATAAGTATAAATAAACAAAAATTCATACAGAGGAGGCTGCCCCTTTGGCCAATAAGAGTGCATCAGCCACAAAGTTTAGACCATTGACAGGTATATCAATAACAAATTACAGACCATGTTAAAAATTCGGCAGTGCTGCTGTGAATTAAGTATGACAGCGCCCAGAGAAGTGTGATAAATCTTGACAATCTTCGGTGTGGTTGGGAAAATGGAGAAAGGAAATTTCAGGCGGAGGAAAGAGTGTGGGCTTTGGGTAAGACAGAGAGTGTTGGAAACTGACCCCATCACCTTCCAGCTGTGAGACCTGGCATTCTTCAGGTGTGTGTGTATGGAAATACTACTGCCCACCTGGGGTGCAGTTTTTTGTTTATTGAATGAGATAATTCTCAGTAGTCCGCTGCAGCTCCCTTGCTCTAGGTGTCTTTTTTCCTCCTTGTCTCAGGAGCATCTCCTGACGGGCGGAACACGGGCTTACTGGAATCCAGAATTCTTTAGTCTTCACTGCTCAAACATTCGTCTGTGGTTTGTGTCTGGATTTCAGCCCCTTGTGACCACTGACTTGATGTGTGTTTCTGGGTCCTGCTGTCTGCCTGCATGGTCTTCTGACCCTCCGTCTGGCCCTGAACTGTTACTAACTATGGTGGCATGTCTGTCTTTTGTACACCCACGTCTGTTCTCTCTGCACTGGTTTCCTTTGGAAAACCACCTATTTCTCATTCAGTCCATGTGATTCTGGGGTTCTGGCCGGTCACAGCAACTTATCCCCCTGGCTGGAGCAATCGGGTCCAAGATGGAATACGCTGTGAGTCCCTGAGAGCCAGGCCCAGGGCTTTCACTGGAACTGGGCAGGAGAGACATTCTCTTTCTTCCAGATGTGGAGCTTCTGTTGCCGGAGGCCACCGTTAAAGAAATACCTGGCTGAGGGTGAAGCCAATGTAGTAAAGTAGAACCAAAACACAGAAAAAAAGCAGTCTTCCTAGGACTCTGTGGAGCACCTGGATCCAACACCACCTGAAACCAGTACATCTACTACTGAATCTTTCTGTACATGAGCCAGTAAATTCTCTTTCCTTTAGGCTGGTTTTGAATTTCTGTCCACTGTAACTGGGTCTTAATTCCTCTGAAGGTTTTCAGCCAATGCAGCCTTCTGACTCACTTTGTGTAGTTCTGGCTGCCTCCCTAGACCAACTTTCCAGTTTACTGCCCCCACTGACAGCTGAGCTTATTATGAAGCATGGAACAAACCCACCCGCTTTCTTAGATCTGTTGCAAGTTTGCCTTGTGTTTTGGACTACTTCCACACTCTGAAGCACAGGGTAAGGTCCGAATAAGTGGAGTCTCCCACTTCCCCACCGTTTCTGAAGACACTGGCTTTAACTACCTCCTTGCACAATCCCAATGCTGCTGCTGCTGCCAACAGTAATAATGAATAATAATAACAACAACTGCCATCTACTGAGTACCACTAGGGCGTTGTGTTTGGTAGGCTGTAGCCATCATTTAAAAAAATAAAATGGAATAGAATAAAGCAGATCAGAAAGGAATGGAATGGAAAGGTATAGAAAGGAAAACATCAGAATGTATCCAAGGTGGTAAGAATGAGCATTGGCTTGCGAAGTTTTCTTTCCATTTATATCGTGCGTCTGTGTGTGCATATGACTACTGATGGGCTTCAGAAGCCATATTTTTTTAATGTGGGTTGTGATGAAAACAATAACTGTCCAAAGTCACATAGCCAGTAAGTCACAGAGCCAGCCCTGAATCCAGGCATGTGGCTGCCAGCTGACTGTCTCAACCACATCCATTTATAGACAAGGAAACACGTTCAGAGAAGCCACACAATATGGTGAAATGAGGATGCCTACCTAACAGAATTGTGGGGGTTGAATCAGATAAGACAACTGTCGGGCACGTAGTAGAGCGTAATAAAAGTTAGTTAATATTAAACCATTTTGGAAGTTGTTTTTTCACGTAACATTATATTCTGAACAGATGTCCATTTGCTTAAATGCTCTTTTGCAACAGAATTTAAATGGTGCAATGTATGCTTTTGTTTATATTCGTAATGATTTCCTTGCTTACCCAATCTTACATTGTGAGACGTTTCGGTTGTTTCCATCTTTTTGCCATTTATGACAGCAATTAACAGTTTGAAGCACAATCTCCACTACGAATATTTCCATAGGAAAAGTTCTGAGAAGGAGAGCAGTGAAGTCAAAGGGTGTTTGCGTTGTAAACATCAGAAAGTTTAGACTGACTCATGCTTTCTCCTAGCACTTGCTCTGTCTGGCATCTGTAAAAATCAGGTGTTATTTGTCAGGAGCTTTCTAATAACTTAAAAGCCCATTTGTAGGGCAAGTGCTGCTGTGTGGTGAGACCAACCAAGTTGGATTTGCGCAAAATCCGTGGAAGCTTTCCCAACTCCTCCCCACCTCTCCTCACCTGCTCCCTCCCGTCCTAGACGGAACCTTGTCTTCGCAGTGTTCTCTCGGTTTCCTTGCCTCCATAACCAGTCCTGCCATCACTGGGTGCACTCCCCCACACCTTGCCAAGCCCATCTCCTGAATGCATAGGACCTGACAGGACCCTATGCTATTTCCCAAACATAATCATGCTGGGGTGCGAGAACATTGGTTGCTGAATCGCTTTAGTGGGCTCTGATAACTATTATCTGTACTCTGTGCTCTGGCCCATCCCCATTCGTCTTTTAACAGCATCCTCCTCCTTTCCCACTCCTTTCTTTTAGGGAACACCCTCTCAACTCCATGTCCTCATGAGGGCTTCCATCCCAGTAACTCATCCTTCCCCTGGCAGGGGTGGAAACAAGATCCAACCTGGACCCATAATAGTACCACATTTTTCTGGACACAGAAATTGCCCAAGGGACAGACATGGGACAAAGACGGGCCAATCAGAGTCTCTCCCAAGACTGACACACAGACTTTGAGACAAAGAGCATCTCTGCCCGTGGTTACTAACTTTTGACTAGGAGCCTGGTGCTGCCAGCAGCCACCTCCCGGCTGCAGAGGGGTGGCGTCAGCTCCAGAAGAGAAAGTGGCCAGAGAAGCAGAGACCAGGAGACAAACGGCATCGCTCTGCATCCCGCAGTGCCTCAAGTCAGTGCCACCAGTGGACTTCTGGGTTTAAAAAAATTTTTTTGGCTAAGGCAAGTTTAATTTTTTTTTTTTTTGAATCTTGAAAGACACAGCTATAAAATGAGTGGTATTAAGAACATAGATGGTGAGTTTAAAGGCAGGAGGCCTGCAGTACTGAAATGTTATCATATGGTAACAGGGCAGGAATTAGGTGGCGTTACAAAAGTACATAAATAACAGTAGCTGCAAGACAACGATCAGTGCAAAATACCACAGGACGGTTGTTTGTTTCTAAAGGTAACAGAAGAAATTTAAATGAAGAGGGCAGAGTGAGGAGACCCCTCAAGGTCTCCGTTCTTCCTCTAGACAGCTACGCATGCTCCACAAAATCCTCTCACTCTCTGGGGCTTCATTTCCTCGTCTAAAGTCTGTAAACCTCACGCAGTAAAGTCCCTGTGGTCTGATCTGCGTGTGTAGGAAATGTTTGCTGATTGGCTGGGGCGTGGGTTACTGCCTGTTGACGTGTGCAAGGGGGATAGTGTGCCAGAAGTGTGTGTGGGGGTCAGTCCCACGCAGACCACACGGTTCTTACACCTCGGGGGAGGGGCAGGAGAGAAGCGGAGGATGCAATCCCAAAGATCAGGCAATGCCTTAAAAAAGCGTCTCTGTGTGTCCCAAATAACCACTGTCTGGACAAGGGAGCTCTTCAGCTTGACACACAATTAATCCAGGCTGTGAGTGCCTGGACCTCGATCTGCCTCCGCCCGCTCTGAGTGTCTGGGCTCCTCTGAAACAACTCTCAGTGCAGAGGTCACAAACTGGTCGGCCGCAGACGGGTTTGGTTAGGACCACACATTGTCGGTCCACAAAATACTTAAAAAATTTCAGATTAGTTGCCAACATTTAAAAGGTTGGGAGATTTTGCATAAAAGATCTGGATTTCTGCCTTCCTTGGAATCGGAAGCTCTCTGGCAGCGCTGAGCCCGCATCCCCACGTGGCAACGATAGACTAGAGCCGCGCAGCAGCTGCCCCTTCAGACGAGGCGTGCGTCCCCCGGGTTGTGTTCCACGGGCCTCTCCGGACTGTTCTGCACAGGTGGGTTACCTTTTGGCCTCTGCAGACTTGTTAGTCTGAGATCTTTGTCTTAAGGCCTGGTTGTGGACTTGCCCTCCCACGTTGCTTGTGCATTCAGTATGGTAACAATACAGCTCACCCGATACTGACCTGGACTCCACATGGCAAAAATGCTGTAAATTGTGGCTGAGAAGTAACTCCTCAGTCGAGAGCCGCTTCCCAGAAGGTCCAGCTGCAGAGTCAACTGAATACCTAATCCAGAGCATAAAACTGCAGAATATGGAAAATTCCCCTTTCTTCTTTACTATGGACTAAAGGATTTAATAAGACAAATATTTTTTTAATTGGCAAATTCTAATCCTGGACTCTGTAAGTGTTAGTAGAAAAGATCAACAGTCAAATAAAGGGCTCAAAGGTCGAAAGGAAAGGAATTTTTCTAGGAATCATAATAAATATTCCCTAGGAAGCAGACTTATTCCAAGAAACCAAAATTTTTTTAAAAACCCTAATTCATAGTCTCTGTAAGATCAAAAGAACATTGTCGCTATTAAATGAGTACAGTCTGAGGTCAGGAAAAGTTTTAACAGATGGAAAACCAACTACCAAATTCTCTTTATCTGTTTTTAAAGTCAGGTTTATTGACGTATAATTTACACAGAGCACAATTCACCCTTTTTCTGTGTGCAGTCTCTGTGAGTTTTGACAAATGAATACAGTCATGTAACCCACCACAATCAAGATTTCAAACACTTCTGTCACCCCAGAGAGCTCCCACCAGCTCCTGTGTAGTCAGCCCCCTGCCCCACACGAAGATCTCGGAGACTGCTGATCTTTTACCTATCACTGAAGATTTGCCTTTCTACGGTATGTATCCTTTTGCATTTGGCTTCTTTCACTTAATATAATGATTTTGAGGTTCACCCACGGTGTTGCATGGATAAGTAATTTGCACTACAATTCGTTTATTCATTCACTGGTTGATGGAAATTTGGGTTCTTTGCAGTTTGGGGCTATTATGAATAAAGCTACTATAAACATTCACATACAGGTCTTGGCAGGAAAGTATGTTTCTATTCCTCTTGGTTAAATATTTAGGAATATTGCCAGGTCATATGCTAAGTGTGTTTTTAACTTTATAAGAAACTGCCAAACTGATTTCCATCAGTAATTTATGAAGGTTTCAGTTGCTCTAAACCTTGTCAGCACTTGGTATTGTCAGTCTTTTTGATTTTAGCCATTCTAGTAGGTGTGTCGTGGTATCTCATTGTGGTTTTAATTTGCACTCCCTAATGATTAATGGTGTAGAACATCTTTTTATGTGCATATTTGCCATCTGCACATCTTTTCTGGTTAGGGGTCTGTTCATATCACTTGCTCATGTTTGTACTGAGTATCTCTACATATAAGTAATTTCTGTGTTCTAGATAAAAGTCCTTTATCAGAGGGGCTGGCCCCGTGGCCAAGTGGTTAAGTTCACGTGCTCCGCTGCAGGCGGCCCAGTGTTTCGTTGGTTCAAATCCTGGGCGTGGACATGGCACTGCTCATCAGACCACGCTGAGGCAGCATCCTACATGCCACAACTAGAAGGACCCACAACGAAGAATATACAACTATGTGCTAGGGGGCTTTGGGGAGAAAAAGGAAAAAAGTAAAAGTTAAAAAAAAAAAAGGCCTTTATCAGATATGTGTTTTGCAAATATGTATGGGTACAAGCAGATGGCAGAAAAACTTGTATAGATTCAAAAACAACCATCCAATTTTAAAACACACAGTCAGCAATGAAAAATCTATTAGATATTGCAGAAAACATAATCAGTGATTTAGAAGGTTATTCAAGAAACTCTCCCAGACCTTAGAGACCTGAAGCTTTGAAAAAAAGTAGGAAACTTGGATTTATAATTGAATAAGTAGAAGAAAATATCCCTGAACTCAGAAAACACGTCACTCTTGAAACTTAAAAGACACACCGAAGATTTGGAAAATTAAATTACTTTCAAAGATAAAGGAAAAAATTTCCGAGAGCACTCAGGTGGAAAACAACAGGTTACTTCACTAAAAGAAAAGACAATAGATTGGCCTCAGGTGTGTTTTGCACAACTCAAAATGCTAAAAAGACAAAAGAAAAGAAAAAGAAAAAAGAAGCATAGTTTACAGTCATGTTTTCCAAACACCGACTGGTTAGTCAGTCATGAAGTTAGTTTAGTAGATTGTAACCAGCATAATTTTTAAGGTAAATAGAACAGAATAGAATAGCAATATAAAAGAATCTAGCATTGTTCAAGGTAAGTAAATTTGGTGTGTGTATGTGCCACTGGGTGATGCATTTCTTACTTTGAATTACATTAGAAAATTCTTGTGCAAGAGAAGTACAGAATCAGTAAACCATATACAGTTTCTGAAAAAATACTCAGATGAATACTGTAATCAGCCAAGTGAAAAAGAAAAAAATGAGGGGCTGGCCCAGTGGCGAAGTGGTTAAATCCACATGCTCTGCTTCAGTGGCCCAGGGTTCGCAGGTTCCAATCCCGGGCACGGAGCTACACATGGCTCATCAAGCCACGCTGTGGCAGCATCCCACATAAAATAGAGGAAAGATGGGCTCAGATGTTAGCTCAGCCACAATCTTCCTCACACACACACAAAATATGTACATGAGGCTGAGATACTACTGAAGAGCACACAGTAAGCATTTGCATCAGGCAAGGTTAAGTTAGGAAGAACAAAAATTGTCAGGTTAATTTAACTCAGGCAGATTTAAACAGAAAATGAATCTATTGGAAGTATATTGGGTACTGTATTAGTTTTCTATTGCTGTATAACGAATTTAAACTTGGTGATTTAAAGCAGCTTTAATTCTCTCTCAGTTTCTGAAGGGCACAGCCCAGCTGGTTCTCGCGACCTCTCACCCGGCTGCCATCAAGGCGTCAGCCTGGCCTGTGGTCGTCCTAAGGCTCGACTGCGTGTGGATCCACTTCCGAGCCCCCTCGAGAGACTGAGGCAGGACTCAGATCACTGTGGGCCGTTGGAGTGAGCGCCTCGGTTCCCCGCGTGCTGTCGACCGGAGGCCACCCAGAGCTCCTTGCCACATGTGCTCGGAGGACTGGAACTGCTGTGGCAGAGCTGAGCACCGCACGCAGCCCCCGTGCAGCCAGCTGGGCAGCTCTGGACTCGGACGCCCTCCACGCCAGGACTCAGGAGCCATGTCTAAACAGTCATCAACGGTACACAAACATCGCAAAATTATGCAAGCAGTTCTTCAAAGAGAGCACATGAACGTGAAAATAATATGACGATAATCGCAAATAGCAATAACCTGATCTGAAGTAAAATGACAAGGTAAGAAAATAAGTCTAATAATGGATGTGGATTATTTGAAGCACACAGCTGACTAGTAAGCGTAGCCCTGTAGTTAAATGCACTGTCTTTATTACTGGCCCAGCCCGGTTCCAATCCCCGCTCTGCTCATAACAAGACTGTGAATTTAGACAATGCAGCCTCTCAGTGCCAAGATTTTCTTCATCTTCACAGTGACAGTGAATACCAGTGCTTGAGTCAGTCCCAGATTTGTAAAGAACAAAGGCATGAACCCCTGGGTGGCCTTCACAGCACCGACGGATACATTGTAAGTGCTCTTTAAAGGTTATGCATTCAAACATTCAAGGACGTTTAACAAGAGCAACAAAAACCTGTAAATCAATATTTCAAGGGAGACACAGTGGAGAATATTGGAGAATATTGGGTGTCAGTTTACATGATAAATGTAGCCCAAGTCTCACATTTCTAGGAAGGATCCTCTGACTCAGAACAACCCAAACAAACCTGAAACTATTAGAAGAAAGAACTTGTTTATTCTACAAGGGGGAGAATTAATAAGTAATTAGATATACGTACTTTTAAAATTTTTGCTATGGGAAATAAGCATAAACAACAACAAAAAGGAGAGTGATGTTATTGAGTCTCGTGTATCATCACCCAACTTCAGTACTTAACATTTTTTGGCAATCTTGTGTCATCCCTTCCATATACTTTCTTCTGGCTAATATATATATATATATATTATTCATTTATTTATTTATTATTTATTTATTTTTGAGGAAGATTAGTCCTGAGCTAACATCTGCTGCCGATCCTCCTCTTTTTGCTGAGGAAGAGTGGCCCTGAGCTAACATCCGTGCCCATCTTCCTCCACTTTATATGTGGGACGCCTGCCACAGCATGGCTTGACAAGGGTGCCACGTCCACACCTGGGATCTGAACCGGCGAACCCCAGGCTGCCGAATGGAACGTGGGCACTTAACCACTGCGCCACCAGCTGCCCCCCGGCTAATATATTTTAAAGTGTATTTCAAATAATATAAATGACATGATGATGCTAATAGCATTCAAAAATAATTTAAACTGTTTAATTAAAAAAAATTAAGGCCATTATTTAATATGTGTTTATTAAATATCTACTATGTGCCAGGCATCTAGGCAAATATACTATGGTAAAAATTCCAAACTCCATTAATGAATGTTTACGTACCAAATAATATAAAAATATGCAAAATAAAATTTGTGAGAAGTTGTAACAAATTGAAAAAAATCACAGCCTTAATCTCTCTCAACTTTCTACAGACCAAGCTAACAAATAAAATATACATTATATAATTTAAAAGCTTAATTAGTGTACGTATTGAGCTGTTTACCACATAGACATTATACATTCTTTTCAAAAATCCATGAAGCATTTACAAAATCTTGTAAAGAAAACCAAATAGTACAACTAGTAAAGGCAGATTCTTTGACTGCAATATAATAGAAATAAATATTTGTACAGGACGAAAACATAAATAAACAAGAGAGAAAAGTCCATCTATTAACTAAAAATAGAACGTAAGTAACTATCAAGTCACAGAAAGTGAAACACCTCCCACTGATCACCGAGTAATCTGAAAACAGCAGTAACACGTGAACCTGAGAACACAAAGTCCAAATGTGTGAGAAGTGCATCCAGCTGTACTTGGAACAAAATGTACCTCTTTAAATGCTTTCCTTATTCGACAAGAATCCAAGAACACCTGTTGCGGTTACCTGTTGATCGCCTCTTCTCTCCAAATCCACCCTTTTCGGCTGCTCTGGGAGAATGGACCTGGGCCCTTTAGACCTTGTCTGTTTACTGGCCGGCCCTGAGCTGCATGCAGGCTGCAGAGAGAGGCGCAGGGAGGGGGTAGCTTGCTGCTCAGGGGGTCGGGCTGGCAGGCTCTGCAGCGTCAGTGGACGGCTGGTTCAGCACCACCAGCAGCTTGCACCTTCTCCAGGGCTCAGCTCCTGCAGTGCACAGCAGCATGCAGCGCCCCTGCCCCGTGCACCCGCCTTGTCAGTTTGCAGAGAGCTCTTCCACCTCCTGCAGTGTGCAGCAGACAGCAGCCCTCAGACGCTTGCCCTAGGGCAGTTTTGCAGTCAAATTCCTCTGGTAGGGCCGCTCCCTGTGAACAGCTTTCCCTGGCACACTACAGGGCGGATCTCCACCAGGTGTCACCGGCACAGCGGTACGGTGACTACTCGGCGGCCCGGCGGCACGGTGACTGCTCGGCGGCCCGGCGGCACGGTGACTGCTCGGCGGCCCGGCGGTACGGTGACTGCTCGGCGGTCCAGCGAGCCAGGCAGCTGGCTCTTCAACAAGATCAGGACCTCAGCATCTCAGCAAGCACCCCCCACCCCCACCCCCGAGGGTTCTTGCTTGGGTGCTCCAGCTCAACTCCGAGGGTGCTCTGCCACACCCGCGTTCTTCAGAGTTCTCTTTACTTCTGACTAGACAATCCCTGGTTACTTTAATCCTTTGTTGTGGTTAATAATCTTTTATATTAAACTTTCCCTGTTCAAATTATTATGTGGTTTCTCTCTCCTGACAGGATCCAAACTGATACAATGTGTGAACACATCATTCAATTCAAGAAATTAGAAAAAGAATGAAACAAAAAAACCAAAGAAGGAAAAAGAAGATTTTATTGAAGATAATAGCAGAAATTAATCAATTAGAAAAAAGGTCAGTAGACTTGATAAATAAATCGGGAAGCATTTGGGAAACAATGCAGATTTAAATAGATGGGATCATATGGCAGTTGAAATCGGGACTAGTGCACGAATGCAGAATATTAACAATGGGACAGGGAACACCCAACCTTAGGCACAGTGAAGAGAAGTCTAAGAATCTAGCGAAAAACAAAAGCAAAATCTGACTCAAGAAACGCCGTAAAACCCAAATGATGCATAATCCTGAAAGGAAGATAAAGGGCTACCCTCCAAAAACGCCCGGTTCAGGCAGTTTCACTGTTCACTTCTCCAGCTTTCGGAAAACAGGAAAGTCTTGTGCTATTTAAACCGTTTCAGGGGATGGAGAAAGAGGAAAAGCGTCCTCCTTGTTTGAAGACTTCCCCGGGACTCGTAGTGAGGCACAGACGGTAATTCCTGGTGAGGTGGGAAGACGACAGAGTTCACCTAAGTAAAGCAACCGGTTCCGTGAGTTACACACGGTAACAGGAAGGAGGGAAAGAAGCGACGTTTGCTGAGGGCCCTGTTACTAGTGCCAAACACCTACCACAGGACATGCCCTCGGACCTAAGTGTCCCAGAAGAAAACACGGGTAATTGTCCTATAATCATAGAAAAGGATAGGCCTTTCCTAGTTGGACATAAAAGAAAATACTGAAACATTTTATTTTGATCTATATGGCAATGAGGACATAGTCAAAAAGACAACAAAGTGGAAAAATATTTGCAAAATATTTAATAGCAAAGGGCCATTTTTCTAGATATGCAAAGAGCTAGTATTCAGTAAGAAAAGGACCAACCACCCAACATAAAAATGCACAAAGAATATGAGCAATTAGTTCCTGAGATACGTACATGTTACATACACACACATACGCATGTAGAACTTTGACCAGGAAAATCTCCTCTTTTTCTTACTTAAATTCTATTTATCAAGCTCAAGAGGGCTCTCCAGTCTTCCCAGAGAACTCCTCCAGCATCCCTAACTTGACACTCAAAATTATTACCCCTCTGTTCACCTGGAAGTACTAAGAATTTCTTTGAACGAACAATATCTGTATATGAAACAGTTAATATTGCTCAAAGTGAACCCAACATCTTCTCAAAGTGAGAAGGCAACCTGCATCAAAGTCACCTGGATGCTTTATAAACTGCAATCCACGGGCCCTGCTGTAGACCACAGAATGGAATCTTCTGAGGACCAGAGGGCAGGCGGCCTGGGCGGGAGCCGCCCTTGAGTGCTCTGAGGGTGGTTCTTACTGACTTTGAGAATCCTGCCCCTGGGAACCGACAATACAGTGTCCGCCTTTGTTTTGTATAGACTTCAAAGGGTGTTTTTCACTAGCACTCTCTAATTCCACGTCACACCCAATCTGGGTGATCATCAGGGCGAGTATTATTAGATATGGGAATAAAATTTAAGGAGATTTAGGGACTTGCTCAGAGACTCACCTAGAAATGGTGGAGCTCAGGTTTGATGGTCTTTTCACAACCACAAGCTCCATCTCCACCCCACTCATATAAACCCCCCAAATTCACATTTGTTCATGTTTGTACAACCAACTCATGCTGATTTTTCAGAACAAACCGATAACCAGAGGCAGAAAGAACAGAAGTGAAGGATGAAAGTGCCTCGGGGACTCCTGGCTCTGCGAGGAGGAGCTGGTTTCACAGATGTAGAAACTGAAGGCCAGAGAGGGGCAGGACCACACAGCTGTTCCTAAAAGAAGGCAGGGCTGGCTGCACACCATCTGTAATAGGAGGCAGCGACAGGATCAGAGAAACGCTGAGAAGATGCGAGAGCCAGCTTGTAAAGGAAGGGAGCCGCTGGCTGAAGTGCTCCGCTTGAGGCGAACACAAGTCCGGGAACACTGGCGCAGACGCTGGGGCAGGCGCAGCCGTAGTAGCAGAGCGAGGACCCCAGGCCAGAGACAAGGAGCCCGTGCCTCGTGGAGTCCTTGGTCTGGGGGATCGAGGGTTTCTGCAGCCCCTTCCTACCTAGGTGATAAGAAGCCCCCGCTGCAGAAGAACCAGCTCTCTTGACCCACAGCCAGGCTGGCAAGCCCGGCGCACAGGCCCCATAGAGCTTCTGGGAGACCCAGCCCCAGACTTGCCCTCTGACCTCTAGGGCAGAAAGCCCTCTGAATGTGTCCCTGGCTTCGCAGTCCACCCTTCACCCCCAAACCCCTTTAGTGACTATGTACCTCTCCCCGTGGGTCCCCGTGACACCGGGGCCCTCAGGCGGAGCTGGCTGTCTGGATGGGAACTCTCCAGCGCTGGGATATCTCTGAATTGCTAGAAGAGTCTGACCACTGAAATGGCTGCTGATCTCCTGGGGAAACCATCACAAAACTCTGCGACAGCTGCGTGTTGGTGAGGTTTATCCGTGTCGTCGCCTGGAGATGCGTCTGCGTGTTTTCATTGCTGTGTAGAATTCCATGGTGCGAATACGCCAGGGCACGTTTTTAAATCCATTCCTCTGTGGGTGGCTCAGTGAGTAGTTTCCCGTTTCAGCATGTTACTAACATTGCTGCTGTGTGAGTGAATTTCTGTGGGGTACCTGGGGGTGGAATTGCCGTGTATTCAGCTTTAGAAGATAATGCCAAGGAGGTGTCTACCCTGGAACGAGCAATTTACTCGCTCGCAGACGACCCATGAGAGCCTGTGGCTCAGGATCCTCACCACACACGGCACCATGGGACTTCAGCAGTTTCGCCAATGTGTTGACGGTGGTTTTAATGGTTGTTTCTCTCACGACGGAAGGACAGAGCTCTTTCCTATGACTCTGGCCATTAGGAGTTACTCTCATGTGAAGTGAGTGTTCAAGTATTTTGGCAGTTTTTCTAATTGATTGGAAGGGGTTCTTTACACGTTTTACAGACTAGTCCTTTGTGTTGTGTGTGTCACATTCTGTTCCTCGTATTTTCATTCTTTATGGTATCTTTTAATTAATTATCTTTAAAAAATATATTTGTAATGAAACTTTTACTCCTCAAGAAATAGACAATTTGTTCTTTCATTTTGAGAGACTAAAATAAGTGATTGGGAGGAAAGAGATTAGAGAGGATTACACATTCCATCCCTTCTTTTTCTGTGATGTTTGAGTCTTTATAATGATCACATATTCCTTCATTCAACAGACTTTTATTCCTCACCGAAAATGTGCCCAGAACTTCTGTGGGTCCTGAGGATCCATCACTGAACAAAGGAGGCAAGTCTCCTGCCCGATGGAATTTATAAGGTGGGATCCAATATTGCTCTTATTTTAAAAAGGGATCTAAAAGGCTCTTGTTTAGCTTCTATCAGACTTTCATTTTGAGCTTTCGCATACCTATATAGAAAAACAACATGGCACAGAGCTCAGAGCAAACATTTAAGAAGATAAGCAAAACCTTTTTGCCAAGGATTGCTATGGATTTGTCACTGATTTTGGCAGCAAATTTTCTAGAAAGTATGCTGAAATGTCAGATCCTGGTCCTCTCAGCTGGATGCGGATTATACGAAACCCTATAAAGAAGTGTATTTAAAGCACCTTATTGTAATGAGCCACCTTGAACCAAAGACACAGGCAGTTTAAAGATGAGTCAGATTCTCCATACTCACTATATTTACATTTTTATTTCGAGTCAGTAACACACACACGTAGTAAAATAAATCAGTGGGTACGGGTGCGCCTCCCTGCCCTCGGGGCCCGCCCCCTCTAGTACTCTGCCCGTGTGGCCACAGTGAGAGGGTCTCGTGTGTCCTCCAGATGTGTCATCATGTGCTGCGAACACAGAGGATTACGTGTGCATTCTATGTTTTAGGTATTTTGTGCTGCTGGGTTAGGTTAACAAGCAGGGGCTGCAGACTGGGAATGAGGGGCTGTGATCGGATTGAAGACCAAGTGGCAGCCTCTCCCAAGCTCAGAACCGGGCAGGTGAAGCGGGAAGGGCTGCGGGCGGGCTCTTCAGGCTGGTGCAGGCGGCCCAGGATTGTTGGCTGCTGCATGGGGCCGTGGTGCCCTTTCGTGGGTCCCACGCTCCTCCCCTTCCACTTCAGTCCAACCTTTGCAGTGCACATTTGTGTAGAGGGCTTCACACTGCCCCCCTTAAACGTAAAATGACTGTTGATGTCAGCCCACTTCCACTTCCTCTCAGATATCTGGGCAGCGTGTGGCCCCTGCACGCTCAGACCCTTGCTTTGCCCGTCAGCTAGTTAGCTTTCCCGGGTGCAACCCTGGGGTGGTTTCTCGTCCCCTTCTGTGAGCGCCTGCCCTACCTGCAGCTGTGGTCCCCATGCTCAGGCTCCCTTGTAGGACCAATAGCAGTGCCCCGGGAAAGGTGTTTTAGATCCATATAATCAGCAGCTTTGGGGGGGGGGGGTGGGTCAAGTTAATATGTGTGATGCATATCTTATAAATATTCCTCTGGTTTGCACTACAAAAGTCTCTCCAAAATAGGGTTGCCAGATTTAACAAATAAAAATACAGGATGCCCAATTAAATGTGAATTTCAGATAAACAACAAATAAATTTTTAGTATAGTATGTCTGATGCAATCTTTAATCTGTATTTAATAGGCCAACCGTATTCCAAAACAAGCTGAACAGTTTAGTTAAACAATCCTTCTAATCTGCATGTCTTTGCCCAGAAAACAAAGTTCTAGTCCTCCTTTCAATGACGGTGGCCCATGCACAGCAAAACACCCCACCAATTCCAAAAGGGGTATTCTGAGCATCCTGGGCCAGCGCAGGAAGCATTTCAAAGTGGTTGCTAGGTGGCAGGTCTCAACTCTGGAAGGCATTTTTCAAATTCTGCTGGTACCGCGTGGTGAGAGGAGCTTGGTAATGAGCCCAGTCGGGTATGGTTTACAGAGTTTCACCCTGCTACCATTTCTTCTTCCAGTTTAAAATCTGTGGCAAAAGTGAGTTTAAGGAACACTTCTAAAAAGACTTGTCTTTTGAGCCAAATGCCAGAATGTCTAGGTAAACACAGAATTTAGTAATCACCAGCACAATCTATGTCAGCTGTTTTCCCCGCTGAATTTTTGAGATAGCGCAGACTGGATTTCTTCCAGACAAATTGGGGCAGGAGAAAACTTGAAAAGTCTCAATCAGTTTAAGTGTCCCCACATGATTCCTGATACAGTTTTACCTGGAAAATCAAGTGCACACGACAGAATTTTTTAATCTCGAGTTCTTTTGTAAACACCAACAAGAGGAACAGTGTGTCCTATTCAGATACCTTTGTTCAAATTACTTAACAGGCTTCGTGAAACAAGTGTTGAGATTCTGCATACCGTCTTGATAATCCAGAGAAAAAGCGGGATCCAGGAAAGGGCAGAAAAGAGGGAAATAGACACTGTGAAACTACCCCTAAAGGAGACTCGTGGTAGCAATGACGGTACCCTCAACCCATTTCTCCAAAAAGGAGCAGAACTCTGCTCACAGCACGGTCCCCACATTACATCATGAAGATTGTGTTAAGAGTGGATTCCAGATTCCACGTAATGGAATTAGACCATACCTGCATCTTTGTGCTGTAAAATGTTCTCTTTTACCCTCTCACTGTCCCAGGCATCGAGAAATGGGGACAAAGCAAAGAATTATGGAAATTTAGAGCTGGAAGGAAACTTTTGTTCTTATTGGTGCTCAGATCTTACAAAGAAATAATTTAAATGTTTATCAACAGGAAATTTGCTAATAATTTACATAATATTGGGTGGAACCATATGAAATTGTTGGTATTTGGCTGCTTCTGACTTAAAAAAATGTCAATTCTATTCATCCTACCTAATGCTTTGCAGACATTGAAAAGCAGACCGTGCATGGGGCCAGCCTTGTGGCGTAGTGGTTAGGTTCTCTTGCTCCACTTCAGTGGCCCAGGATTTGTGGGTTTGGATCCTGGACATGGACCTACACATCACTTATCAGCCGTGCTACGGTGGCATCCCACATACAAAATAGAGCAAGATTGGTACAGATGTTAGCTCAGGGACAATCTTCCTCGTTAGAAAAACAAAAAGTACATGGTGGTTCTCTGAGCGTTGAAATGGACAGATATCCAAGTGTGAGGACAGAATGCCATTACAGGATATAGTGTGCCCTCACGTGTCTGTGTATATGGGGATACACACCCACGCTTGTTCATGTCCCACCACAAATCTGAAAATCTACGGAATACAACAGACTGTTAACAGTGGAGGAAACTAGAGACAAGAGCAGGAGGTATTTTGTACTTCTGTACAATCCCAATTTTTACCAGCCAAAAAAAAGCCAAACCATCGAGGAAACTGCTGGACTGTTTGAAGAGATCAAGGGCGCGTCCAAGCCGTGCAGGCACCGCAGACGAGAAGCCACCGAGGAAAGCAGGGGCTCAACGGCTGTCCCATCCCCACAGTTCAAGAACAGCAGCGAGAGTGGGGCCTGGGCCTGGCCAGCTCGGCTGTTGCACTCCGCCCTGACCTCGAGGTTTACCTGGATCTTAATCACTCTGGTTAATCGGAGAACTTCCCCTCAAAACCTGGTGCCCCGCGGGCCCATGAGTCAGATGGGAATATTCTCAGAAGCTTCGGATTAGCAGACTGATGCTGCCCGCAAGGAGGGAGCCCCGTCCTCCGAGTCTTCCTACCGTCGCCTTGGGTCCCTCAGGAAGAGGCCTCTGAGCCGTTTTCAGCAAGTTCGAACCTTCTCTCATTAAAAGGTCTTTTTTCTTTACCCTAGAGTTGGAAATAGCAGAATTTTATCCTAATTATTTGCTGTTCCAGATAAAGGGGAAGTTAATTAGAAACCAGTTTTTGTACAATTTTCTGTCCAGGTCTCCCGGCTCCCCACTTCCGTGTTGCACCCCCCCCCCCCCCACCATTACACCAGCACCATCCAGACTGTTCCAGTCTGTCCCAGTGCTTCCCAACCTGTGCTGAGGGGGACCAACAGCTTCATTTTGCAGCTGAGGAAACTGTTCTCAGAGACTAAGCGACTTGTCCTCCTTCCCACCGTAAGGAGGTGGCAGCCACCAACCGAACCCCAGCTCCTGACCGCCCGCCAAGTGTCCCTGGTCTTGAAGTAAAGCTGCTAATTTCTCCCTTTCCCGCCAGCGGCTGCCCTGTTTTTCTCCTCCCTTTTACTATCAAGACGCCCACACTTGCAGCTAAGTGCTGTGCTCGGTTTCCACACTGACGGCGTGCCCCGGAAGCCTGCACGTTGGATCCAGGCCCACGCAGACTGACGTGCTCGTTGAAGAGCACTAAGTGAGTGACATTGTTAGAGTTCAAGCCATCAAAGACGGTCTTTCCTGACTGTTGGCCGGACCACGGATGGCAAAGATCACATCGACTTTTTTTGCCATGAGATCTACAGCTGGCCCAGGGCCTGGCACCAACCAGGAGCCAAACAAATTTCAGTGGACGAACGGGGCAGCTGACCTCACTTTCTTCTCAGAAACGCTTCCTTTCTAAGGCTTTTGTGGTTCTCTTCCTAGCTGGTTGACTTGTTCTGCCTCCTCTCTGGATGGTAACTCTGGGCTTTTTCATCAACTGATCAGTCTATTCATTGCTGAAGCATGACAGGAGATAGAGAGAGAAGCAGTCTGACCCTGGGGTGCCTGCATTTTATTTGCACAAAATATAAGTGAATAATGGAGTCACAGACCACATGGCAATAGTGTATAGTTATGAGCCAGACTGAAGCCGTATTGCACGGATTATTAACCTCTCTGCTGTAGTTTCCTCTTCTGGGGAATGGAGATGCTAGTAGTTCCCCCCTCATAGGTTGTTGTGAAAATACGCTTGAAGCACTTCAAGGAGGGTCTGGAATATGGAAAGTGCTCAAAAAATGTTTTTAAAACCACAGGATAATCTATAAATCATTATTATAATTGCTGCAGAAAGTCTCCTTTTAAGAAGTGTTTTTTTTTTCCCAGAGAAAACTAATCGATTCTCAAAACCCCTTTTTCAAGTATTCTTTCCAGATAGCTCTTTGTCATTTTGACTTACCGCTTCATTGTACCAGGAATCATGGGGATGCTAAGCCTGTCCAGGATGTCTAAGATCTGAGAAAGGGAGAATTGAGGAAGCTAGCTAACAGTCAGCACCAACTGGCCGTCAGGCATGTGAGTGGCTGGCTGTGTCCTGCGGTCCAGCCTGCCCCACGGCTGGCTGCAGCAATGGGGGGCAGCCCAGGGAGACCCTCAGAAGAACCACAGGATGGTGAGAAACAACAGATGAAAACGTTGCTATTTACGCCCCTAAGTGTTGGGGGGGTTGTTTCACAGCAGAGCATGGCTGGAACACCACTTCATTCTGCTGTCCAGAGGCGGCCATGCTGACATTTTGAATATTCCAAATCTAGGTATTGGGTTTATACCTATAGCTATTTGCATTTTTATTTTTTTTTAAGATTTTATTTTTTTCCTTTTTCTCCCCAAAGCCCCCCGGTACATAGTTGTATATTCTTCATTGTGGGTTCTTCTAGTTGTGGTATGTGGGATGCTGCCTCAGCGTGGTTTGATGAGCAGCACCATGTCCGCGCCCAGGATTCAAACCAACGAAACACTGGGCCGCCAAAGCGGAGCACGCGAACTTAACCACTGGGCCACCGGGCCAGCCCCTAGCTGTTTGCATTTTTAAAACTCAATAATGTCTGCATAATGTCTTTAAAAGTAGCTATTTCCCCCCACTTAACATATTTTGAATTTTTGTCTGAATAGTTACACATCCACACTATTGTTTTTGGTCGCACTGCACATCATGATTCAGTAACGAGTCCTGTACCGATCGACATTTAGTCTGCTTCTGATTTTTTTTGCCACGGTAAGAAATGCTTTGAAGAACATCCCTGAACATACTTTTGCCCACATAGCAAGGATTATTTCCTGCATGTGGAGTTCCTAGGTCAAAGATTGGCCTGTCTTCAAGGTTTGATTAAGTATCATGTAATGGCTCTCCAGAAGGTTCTACCAATTTACATACTTCCTGTGAATGAGTCAGAACTCCCTTTTGCTGGCACTTTTACCGATAGTGGGGTGCTTCATGTGTTTTTTTAAATCTTTGTTGATATAATGGATCAAAAACCATGATCTCGTTACTGTTTTAATTTTGTTTTTACTATTGAGGCTGAGTATATTTTTATGTATAGTGGGTACTTGTGTCTTCTCTAAACTGTGTATTCTCACTCTTTGCTCATTTTCCATAGTTATCTTTTTCATATTGAGTTGTTAATGATATAGATATTAACGCTTTGCCTGTTATGTGCATATTTAAATGTTTTTCTCTAATTTTCCTCTAAGAGAAGATTTCCCTCAGATTTTATGGGTTTAGTTGGATTTTTTTAACACATAAACAAACCTATTTGGTTTTATTTAGTTTTATTTCTGAGACTCGTGTTGTCAGATTTGTTTTAAAGGATGGAAAAACTTAAATACTTTCAGACAGTGTCGGATGCCACCCAGGTAAAACCCAGACCCTCAGTTTATGCCACAAGGCACAGTCTATTCTCACCATATTTAGCCAGATTAACCTCCCACCAGTTCTCAATGCACACTCTCTGTTCTTGTGAGTTTAGTTTCTGGCACGGAGCTCGTCGGCTCTGGACTCTGACAGACTCGAGTCAGGATTCTGACTCAACAGCTGAACAACCGTCTATAAAGAGCTTTTTGAGTGGAGACAGGAGTGATGTGAGATTAAATTATGTGTAATGAATAACAGTGCTTGACATAGCGTTGGCACTTCGCAGGCATCGGTTCTCCAGCCGTGCCCCTTGGTTTAGGCAGTGAGGCTGCTCTCGGAGACTCTGTTCTCCTCGTCTCCACCTCATGATATTTCACCTGCTCTCTGGCCCACTCCTAGCCAGGGTTCTTCACAAAGCCTCTCACAGAACAAGGAGCTTAGCATGCATCTTACTCAGCCTAGCTGCCTTATATAATTATCTTAATATTTCAGATGTAGTAAATCAGCCAGGTCATAAGCCTCAGGAAGGCCTGGTCCAGTGCTTTGCACTTAAAAGCATCTAATGAGTATTTGTGGAATATATAAATAAACGAATAAAGAGTGTGTGAGATGTACCTGCAAGGTAATAATACTAGCTAACAAGTTGCACTTAAGAATTAGCCTAATTATTATGTCACATACACAATTGGCGATCAAGGCAAACTTGTCTAGTAAATGTGGCAATAATTGGTATGCCTGCCTCTGGTATCCTGCCTTATACCATTGAATATTTCAATAGTTCAATATATCATTGGGGGAAATGAGTGAAGGTGGTTAAAAGGTGTAAACTTCCAGTTACTGGATAAATAAGTCATGAGGATGTAATGTACAGTATGGTGACTATGGTTAACAATACTGCATTGTATACTTGAAATTACTGAGAGAGCAGATCATAAAAGTTCTCATCACAAGGAAAAAAATTGTAACTATGTGAGGTGATGGGTGTTAACTAAACTTATTCTGCTGATCATTTCACAGTATACACGAATATCAAACCATTATGATATACACCTTAAACTAATACAATGTTATATGTCAATTATATCTCATAAAACTGGAAAAAATTAAAATTTTTAAAAATTAAAAAAATATAATAAATATACCATTGCACTATACCAGTGAAATATCTCATTCCTACCTGTTTGATGAACTGTACTTCTCCAGTCCTCAGAAGCACTTGGGGTCCTTCCCTGAAACCAGGATGTGTGCTGTCAAAGAAACAGCCATCAGCCAGGTGGCATCATGACATCCCTGGCATTGCCTCTGTACTTAACGTGATCATTACTCTGCCATTGTCATGACTTCGCTGGCTTCTAAGCAATTTAGTGCTACCTGTGTCAAAGCCATATACCAAGAAATGCGACTGAAGGCAGGAGAAATTGCCCGATGTGTCAGATGAGGTGAAAGGGAGGCCAGAGCAAGGAGCGGCTGATATAACCCGTTCATGGATTCCGTGAGCTGCACGCACGAGCTATCACAGGACGAGTGAAGCTCCCGAAGTGCAGTTTGTCACACACTTCCTCCTGGCCATCAACAGAGAAGCTGCATAGCTTGAGACATATGATTCAGTTGAACAGGAAAACCATGCTTTCAGTCAAGTAGGATAGCGCCAGCATCAAACTTGCAGTGTGTCAGTGGCTAGGGAGCAAATCTCTGAGACAAGACTAGAACATCCCGTTAAGAAATGCTGCGCTATCAATGATCTTCTGTGGGAAAACACACATATTGATGCTCTGCGTGAAAAGGGGTTCACAAGAATTAGAATAAGTGTACAGAATTTTTAGAAATACTCTGATCAATTTATTTGCCTACATTTTCCTTTTCTATATATGCACATTATTGAAAAATCTTTGTCTAAAGGCACTGTTTCCATAAGTGTAAAACAAAAATCTTCTGTGACAACACATTGTGTCAGTTTAATTGGCAGCTCTTCTCCTTCCTTGGTGTTGCCAGTAATCAAAGATGTCTTAGATTTGAGGCTATAGGAGAAAATGAATGGAGGCTATGAGAGGCAGTAGGTCTGTGAATTTCGGAGCTTCCCTGGGTCAAGGACCAGAGGTGGGTGTTTTGTTGTTGCTGTTTTGGTGGGTATCATCTTGTTGCCTGGGAACGAGGTAGGAAGATCCTGCAATTTCTTCACAATCATCAGTTATACTTGTTTGCCGATCTGACATAATTTGAAGAGAAGCCAGCTTCTCACAGCGCCATTTACAACTTCCTGCATTCTGAATTAGTTAACATTTCATTTGTCATTCGTTAAGCATTTTTAAAATAAATTATATTTTTCCAGTATAAAAGTAATAGGTGTTATATGGAAAATGTCCTATATTAAAAAGTGGGTATGTGTGAGTATGTAATCAGCTATAATTCTTCCAACGAAAATATTTGGTAAATTTCTTTTTTAAAAAAGTTTTCTTATAAATTTTTTGATGCCGTTTCTTCTAGTTTACAAAAATATCTCAGATCAAAGTAATATATACTCAATGTACAGCATTTGGTAAGTGCAGAAAAGTATAAAGCAGCATGAAAAACGTCATGCTTCACCTCACCACCCAGAGATCGCCTCTTTATATTTTGGCGGTTGCATTCGATGTATCTGCGACCACGAGGAGCAGCCGAACTGGCACACGTGGATGCTCACAGCATCCCCGCTGAATGCACGAAAGCTGGAAGAACCTGCAGATGCGCCCAAACGTCCTCTGATAGAAGTTGCTGTACGGGTCTTGCGGCAGAGGATCATCTGTCTTCTCGAGCTGCCTTGTTCTTCTCACACGGCAGGAGCCAGACCAGGACTTTCTACTACTTGGCAGAGGAGCTCTCTGGGAGGTGGTCACTGTGCTCGCTCGCTCCTCTCATTCATTCACTCACAGACATTTATCAGCTGCCCACTGCGTGCTGGAATGCGGAGGGGCAGTCAACACGCAGCCCTGCCCTCTGGGGCTTGCAGGCTGAAGACGACGACGCAGAGAATAAACAGGAGCAAGATGCCCGCGCCCACGCAGACTGCCGCGAGTGTGGACCGGGAAGACAGGTGGCTGGGAAGACAGACAAGCGGGTCATAGTTCAGGACGGTGGGTGGCAGGTCCGACATCGAGGGGGAGCCAGGGCTGGTTCCGAGGGTCAGGCTGTGGCCGGGTGGCCCAGGGACAGCGAGGGAGGTGGTGGAGCCCGGCGGCAGGGGTGGCCCATCGTGAGGGCTTCGTAAGTGGGAAGGGGGTCCTGAATGGTGGTCTGCATGTGCTCGGAAACCAACACATCGCTGTTGTCATTGAGGTGGCGATGATTTCTAATAGGTGACATCCAGGACTCAAAGCACATAAATCAAGACCACCGAATGGAAGCCCCCTCCCTCCGTGCCTCCCCAGCTGCCTTGCGGGCCCTCCGGAAATAGTCCAGGCACAAACAAGCAAATCTAGAGTATAAAATATTTTACACGGGGAGTGGGGAGGGTGGGGGGACGAGGCCACCAGACTTGAGTTTTAAGACCACCCCAGGCCAAGGTTGGCGCGGGGCCAAGACGGAGGCGGGGCCAATTGGGGCGTGGCCAAGCTTGTGGGCGGAGTCACTGCTCAGGGCGTGGAGGACTGGGGCGTGGCCAAGAATGGGGACGGCCCGAGCCTGGGGGCGGGGCCACGCTTTGGGGCGGGGCCGGGCCTGGGCGGGGCGGTGCCTCCGCGGACGGCGCTCGGCGGTTCCCGCCGCTCCCGCCGGCGCCACTCGCGGGGCCGGGCCACCCACAGGCGGCGGGCGCTCGGCGGCGGCGGGGCGGAGCCCGAAGGTGGATGCCCCCGCAGCGCGCTGCGTGAGCGGGACCGACGGCGGGCCGGCCGGCTGGGGCGCGGCGCGCTCCGCGGGGAGGGTCCGGGCAGCCGAGGCGGCCGGCGGGTGGCGGCGGCCCCTCCGCGCGAGCTCCCTCGGTCCGGGTCCCGCTGGGGACTGTGGGCGCGCGTGGGGACGCGCGGCGGGGCCGGCGGCCGGCCGAGAGCGCACGGCGAGCGCGCTGCGCGGAGGCTCCCGCCCGTCCCCGTGGACGCCCCGGCCGGCGGCTCCGCGATGGACGGCGAGGGCCGGGGGCCCCGGTCCGGCGGCAGCCTGACCCCGCTGTGCGCGCGGCGGCCGACCCCCCGGCCCCGCTCCTACCAGAGCCCCAGCGGGCTGCTGGTCACCGACTTCCCGGCCGAGGACCGGGGGCCGCCGCCCGCGCCGGCCGGTAGGACGGTGGCCCCCGGCGGCAGGGCTGTCTCCCCCCGGCTCCGGCGGTCCAAGTCCCCCCGGGGCCCCAAGGCGGCGTCGGGCGGCCCCCCGGAGTCCCCAGCGAGGGGCTCGGCGGTCTCGACTGCGCTGCAGCCCGTGCGCCCCGTGCGGACCCCGGCCCCGCCGGCCGCCCGCCCCCTGTCCGCGCCCGCGGCGAACGGGCTGCCCCCCCGGGCCCCGGGCCCGCGTGCGCTCGCCGGGCCGACGGCCGAGGACCCCGCGCCCCCGGGGAGGCCGCCCCCGCGGGAGGACGCGCGCCCGGACGGCCTCGCCGTGGTGCTGAGCACCAACAGCCCCGCCGCCCTCAAGGTGGGGAAGCGGCAGATCATCCCCCGGGGCCTGGCCTCGGAGACCAGGAGCAGCAGGCCCGGCGGCCAGGGCGCGGGGCCGCACCAGAGGCTGGTCAAGGCGCGCAGCATGGTGGAGGGGCTCGGGGCCGGCCTGGGCCCCGCGGAGCCCGCGCCCCCGCCCGACAGCGCGGCCGACAGCCCGGGCTCCCTGCGCAGGGGCCTGCGCTCCACGTCCTACCGCAGGGCCGTGGTCAGTGGCCTGGATGTGGACAGTCCGGCCACCTCGAAGAAGAAGAACAGAATGTCCCAGCCTGTCCTGAAAGCCGTGATGGAAGACAAGGAGAAGTTCTCCAGCCTGGGAAGGACAAAGGTCGGGTCCGCTCGCGGCGCCGGGAGCGGGAGGAAGGTGTCGGGGTGGGGGCGCCCCGTTCCCCTTGGGGTCTGCGGTCTGTGGCCAGAGCTGTGCGCGCCTCCCTCGGCCGGTCTGCTGCCGGCCCGCGCTGCCAGGTTAGTGCAGCTTGTGGGGGAGGTGACCCTCCTACCCCTGTGTCTTGACTTTCCAAGTTCAGGCAAATTGTGAGGGGCGAATGGGAAATAAAACCCCGCACGTTAAGTATTGGCTGAGGGAGTTTGATGCCTCTTAGCACAGGAGCTGAAAAGGAGGGGGAGAGCTGGCTGTCCCGTGCTGGTCTGCAGGGGTCGCTCAGTGGGTGCTGATCCATCAGGGTGGGCACCGGAGAACACCGATTTCCTTGGAGCCTATTGACTATTTTAATTATTTACATTAACCCTTTAATTATTGAATTGTGTTCTGAGTGGTGATCACAGACTAATGCCATGCAGGTGATTTGTGAATTTTAAAGTCAGTTGCCAGAATCACACAAGACCCAAATACCTGCTCCTTTTTCTTTGTTGCTCCTGCCACCACGGCCTCTGGTTGTATTTCCCACCTGGTGCCCATTCATCCTTGAGGGCGTTTAGCAAGCTGGTGGCTCACAGCTTCAGGTTGGAGGGAACCGTGTGGTACTGCTCCCTGGGAGAGGCCTGGGAGCTGCACTTGTTAAAATATGGTCAGTGTGACAGGAAGACACAAGGAAGACTGGAGAGGGGTGTTTTGGAGAGCGTGTGCTATCTTCTCCAGAAATGAGACAGACCTCAGCGGTAGGGCAGACATTCATTGTGGCAGCCACATCCCTTCTTGATTAATCCGAGAACGGGAACCAGTCTGTATAAATGCCACATATGTAATTCACCGCAAGCCTGTTTTATTTTAGATCCTATGGCCTTAAAGAAAACAAACTACAGAACATTTTATGTGTTTTTTTCCTCCTAACTCTGCGAGTATAGCAGAGTTCAGTTCAACAGCGATGGTGAATCATGAGTAGTGACGTGAGCTGAGCTGCTGTCATTCGAGCATTCTCAAGCTGTTTTGATGGGAGCCGGGGACAGTGTGCATTTATTTCCCCTGTTAGTGAGTTGTAGTAGTCGCGTGGGTCAGCTCCTCCCGGGGTCACGTGCTGCATGCTTTGGAACGCTAATGAATGTAGCAAAAAGGACTTCTACTTAAAACAGCTGTATTTTCTGTTTGACTCATTCATACCTAGTTTGCTGTGCTTTTTCTTTTTTTGCTTTTCTTGTTTCTTAGAAAAAAACGCTGAAAGGACAAGGAACATTTGATGGGGAAGGTAAGCATTTGATTTTCCAGACTTTTATTGCTGTTTCAATGTGGAATATCAATTAGAAGTTGAGCTCCAACTGCAGTAGCAAAAACACTCAAGATGAGAAAAATGTCCAACTTCTTCTCAAATTGTACAGTGCGAAGCTGAACTTTCATCTCCTGATACCAACAGTGAGTGGAACTGAGGGCGTCCTTGTAAGCTGGTGGCCTTGTCGGTCAGTGTCCTGGGGTGTTAACTCTCTGCTCTGGCTCCGTCCCCACCTGCCTCGAAAATGCAGAAAGAGGAGGCACAGGCTCCCGCCCTTGAGTCAGAAACTCAGAGAGTTTGGTATTTAGATCTCAAGTCGTATTTCCTTCGGTCCTAGTTCCTTTGACTTAAGATTCTTTTCCCGTATTCCTGTATGTTAGTTTTGTTTCTGACCTCCTGCTTCCTTGTCAGATTTCAATTTGGGGAAAATCTAACTCTCATGGCTGACAGAAACAAATTCCTGAGAATTTATAGCCATATGGTATTCTTGTTAAGAATCTCAAAAACAAAAGCGGCTTCCACCAGGTGTTCAAACGGTAATCAGATTAGTGGACTGCGTGTAAATAGATGGGTCAGGTGTCAACTGGGAGAACACTAAGAGAGAGGCCCTCCTGCAGCCCTGGTGGGACTGGAGGAACAGGGTGGAGGCGAGGGTAGTTACTTTCTGTTGTGCCTTGAAATGCTAAGGTTTGCCAGCCTTTAAAGGATCGTGAAGAAGGGCATACCTCTCTGTAACTAAGTCTGATGTTAAACTACACAGAGTTATAAAATATGGAACCTTGGGGGATTACAGAACATTTCCCTGTGTAATTCTTTTTTTTTTTTTAAAGATTTTATTTTTTTCCTTTTTCTCCCCAAAGCCCCCCAGTACATAGTTGTATATTCTTCGTTGTGGGTCCTTCTAGTTGTGGCATATGGGACGCTGCCTCAGTGTGGTTTGATGAGCAGTGCCATGTCCGCGCCCAGGATTCGAACCAACGAAACACTGGGCCGCCTGCAGCGGAGCGCGCGAACTTAACCACTCGGCCACAGGGCCAGCCCCTCCCTGTGTAATTCTTGTAACATCAGTTCCCAGTGGGGCGTCTAAACACGACCAGTTTATAAAAATTCATTCTTTGCACCAATTCTAGGAGACAGATCTATATGGAGCAGAAACCCAGACACAGATTTTGGCTGGTTGGGATAGTTCATCTCCTGGGAGCTCTGAGAGGTCTAGTCACCTGCCTGCTGTCACACAGCCAGTGCTGGGCGGAGATCTGGCTCTCTGCCTGGTTTGCGTCCTCTTGTGTCACGTTATGATGTGATGTGAGCAGTGCATCCACTAATCTGTACGCAGAGGTTTTCATCCTCCAAAATTGCTATGGATTCTGGGGCCTTGGCCTCAGTGGAAAATGCTGAGTGTTTTCAAAGTCCAAGGACAGACTTCATCGTAACTAGTTTTATGTTGATGCCTCTTACAAGGGGCTGTTTCTGTCTCTCTCTCGTCTCTTCTCAGACATGATGACCTAGAAATCCTTTTCATGTACATGTGCACGCGGCATGCAGTGTTCTGACAGTTAGTGACTGACGGCAGTGTGACCCAGGCAGAGGCTGATGGCCTGTGGTGCTGGAGGCAGGGACCTGGGCCCCTGGCCCCGCCTCTGCTCCTCTGTCGAGTGGCCCTGAGCATCTCCCCTTCCCGGGTTCATCGTAGTGAAGTGAGGCTAACACGCTTGCCCACGCTGTTGTAGAAGTCGTGTTGATGACGTGTGTGTGCACTTTGTGCTGACCAGCATGTGCTCTCAAGGGTGTTGCGAGGTGGGGGCCTGTCTTCACCCCCACAGTCTGCTCGACACTGTGGACGCTCAGAGCACAGGGAGCTCCCCACAGACTCCTGGAGTCGTGGTGGTGGGTGGGGAACCTCGACAGCCAATGCGGGAGGAGGTGGGGTCAGCCTGCTGCGGTGGCCGGCAAGTGTTTCAAGCCAGATCCGTGGCTGTCCCCACTGGAGCCAGCTCTGCATGGTCCCCTCTCCTACTTTCACTTGTGGCACCTGGGGGCCGAGTGCCCAGCCTTACCTCCTCCCCCTCTGTGACCCCGTATCCAGTCCATCCGCGGTCCTGTCGCAGTC